>NC_132817.1:11486847-12686847 GCF_048594095.1 Paramormyrops kingsleyae | reverse complement strand
CCAAGCACTGCCCCCCGGGCGCTGAATTAGCTGCCCCCTGCTATGTCACGAAAGTCACTTATGGGTTAAATACAGAGGACACATTTTGTTGTTGTGCACTGTGTGCTGTGCTGTGTTAACAATGACCAATGATCACCTAATTCTAATTGGGATACCGGAAACAGCTTCTGATGAGCCGCAGGGTTGATTTGGGGGGGGTTTACTAATGTACCTTTATAAAGTTCTGATTGGTCAGTCAAAGGGGGCTGTTGTCCTTCCCTTTTACACCCTGGCATTAACCTGCAGTCACATGGAAGGTTTTGATTAGATGTGAATGGGGTGTCAGACCTATTACAGTTAAGGATTTAGTCTACATACAAGAATATTTACCATTCCTTATAATGTACAGCAGTGTTGAATTGCATGCAGTTATGTTAAAAACATCATCGGGTTCATATTTCTCATTATGAACAATTTCTGTACAGCAAATCAAGATGCATCTCTGGGTGTAATGGAATCTGTACGCTTAACCCTACACAGTTGACAGATCTTGCCGACATCATATTGTCCTAGAATAGATGGAGACAGTTTAAAACATCTGTTCCATACAAAGTCCATGAGTCAGCTGAATAGTGTCTCCAGCAATGACACTTAAAGGTCATTTTCATGAGGAGGCTCCAACCAAATGTGAATCGATCAGTTTATTTGTTCACCCTGATCCTCACAACGTTTGGTCAATGTGTCTAACCCAGGCCAGTCCAAACTAATCGATATCCGAATCGATCCTCTTGTTACTATATTTTAATGTAAACAGCTAGATTTTTGAATATTAAGGTACTTTGTTAGTGAGGTTGAGTCTCATGGTTGTTCAGACCAAACATTTCAGTCAGATACATTTGTGTTAAATCCAAAATCCAAAACTTTCTCATTTCTCCACTTCTGCCATCCGGCGGGAACACTTGCTGCCAGTGCCCCCCCTCCCTCAGTCAAAATGACAGGCTTTCTGGTACCGAGTCCTAAAGGGCAGTACATTACCTCCTGATGCACTTGCACGTGGACTTGGTGGAAGTGCTATGTCGTCAGAACCAGATTTCTGTCCGGACCTCGTGTACGACACTGAATTTGATCAGGGTGTCAGGGGGGTGGAGGGGTGAGGCTCAGGGGTGAGGCGCGGGGCTCCTGCGGAGCATGTAGGGCGACCCTTCAGAGGAACGTCACATCATCCTGCGACTGCACCCACTTCCAGTGAGCCTCGTGTTCCAGGTTCACTCTTCCGTTGAGTCTGCAGCCCTCCGGATCCACCTTACCGTTCTGGTAGGCCTTCACCTTGGCATCGGGATTTTTGGCGAGTTTTTCGCCGGGGCACGGCCGAGCAGGGCCCTGGCCACCCCCACGCCAGCCTGCCTTATCCGGGACACAGTTTGCCTCCCCCGCACGCGTCTGGCAACCATCATTCAGGGTGGAGGCCATTCTCCGGGGATCCACGCCATCGTGGGCTAGCTTAGCCACTGTCCGTGCCTCTTCTCTGGGAACCTCGGGTTTGACGAGGGGGGAGCCCGGGCCAGCCCCTGCTCGCCCGCCTGCCTCCGATACCAGAGGGGTGGAGGATAGGCCCGTCTCGGCGGAACAATACTCGTCGGTGTCGTCGGCCAGCGTGTCCAGGTAGCTGCCGACGGAGATGTTGTCGAGCCGGTCGCTGGGGTCCTGCAGGCTGCTCCAGCTGCCCCGCAGTGAGGTGTCGGGCCCCTCGGCCAGACTGTACTGGCTGCTTGTCAGGCTGCTGCAGCGGCTGGGCAGGGGGCCACGCTCCTCCAACAGCCACCGCAGCGACTCCATGCCCTCGTGCAGCGCCACCAGCTGGCGGAGGATGCGGACGTCCAGGGAACGCAGGGACAGCTGGGAGCGGGTGGGTTGGGGGGCATGGATATGCAGGGCAGGAGAAGAGATGGTGGGGGGGGGGGGGGTGCAGGAGTTTAGAGAAACAAAAGAGTGAAGAGAGGGAGCTGTTTGAATTTGTCGCTGCTTTTCTGTAAAATCTTAATTCCACGCCAAACAGAATTTCCACAAGCAACCAGCAAGACCAAGCTGTAGCAGAACCTGCCGTCCCCGCAAGGTACAGAACCGCACGGAGGACAGCACTGTACATTCATTTGACACAAGCAATACCACCTGACACCTCACTGCTAACTGCATACAACTTATAGTTATTAATGATTGTTTAATGTTTGTTTGGTCTCTTTGGATTAGGTCTGCAGTGAGGCAAACAAGCATTTCACAAAACACTGTAACCACTATATCTGTCAGTGTCATAAATAAAACAAGGCACCTCCCATGGGGGGGCGTTTCAGAGAACCTTCCGCCGCTCTGTCATCTCTGGGGATCTGCCCTCCCCCCCCCCGCTGCAGCTCGCCCCCACTACCACCCATAAGACCTGATCCTGCCTGCAGCTTCCAGTACAGTAACAGCTACCACAGCACCATCCCCCCCCCCCAGCTTCCAAATACAGCCCCCCCTCTGACCAGCTTTGTAGTGACCCGGCCGCTGACAGCCCTGGGTAAATATAAACCTCCAGTGCCGAATCCAGCTTTAAGCAGCGCAGATGGCTCTCGTGGGACCTGCAACCTCATGTTCAGAAACATACGCTATATCTTCCTTATAAGGCTGAAAATGGAACAGAATACTGAAGCCAACGTACAAATTTTCGGCGGTTAGATGATCTACACGATCAGTAATTCACGACGCCGCAGAGGGAGACGGACACCTTTAAAGTGCTATAGCCGCTTTCACAGCTGTAAGCAGTTATATTCAGACTAAAGCTGCGTTAGATGGTGCTGGACGGTGTGGAATTAGCTGGAAACCTGCTGATCTCCACTAAAACACCAGACGAACTAGAGAGAATGGCTGCCGGGGGCGTTTTCCCAACTGCCTGACCGCGAAAGGACCGGCAGGCCGGGTCTTTGCGGAGCGCTGCGAAAGCCGCGGAGGCAGCGCCTCTGCCGGGTTAAGCAGCCGCTAATGAGGGAAGCTGTAAATTCGCCACGGGATCGGCGCCGCTGGCTGCTGACGGCGGGGACCGGGCGGGGGGGCAGGAATCGCAGAGTCAGCAGGCTGCGGCATTGGCGGCCGGCTCCCCCTTCACTGAACCTGGAACTCCTTTTCTGACCACAGGCGTCTGGGTGCCGGGAGACGCAGCAATCCGAAGCGCGATTTCACACTCAGAACGCAGGGTAACCCTGAGCTGCAAATCAGGCAGTGCAAGTGGCGTGGTTGCAGGGGTGCCGTCATGGGTGGGGTGGTGGTTAGGACGATTCCAACAGCCCCTGTCAGTCAGGGGCCCTAAAAGATTGGTCTAGACTGGGGGCCCCAAAAATCTCTAGCAGCGCAACCCTGCGTGGCCGTACATGCAAACTGGCACTGCATAGACACTGACATGCTCTTCCGATTACACACGTTAGGCCTAGTCGCAGCCACCAGCATGCAGCTGCAAAGAGGAGTAGCGGACATTGTCCACTGACATCCCATAAACACACGAGAGCCAGGCACAGGTCATAACAGTGTACCCGTATGAAGAGAGGAGGGGAGATAGAGACTCAGTCATACATAATCATCACACAAGGTTAAACAAATTGGAGAAACGATTAACGATTGCCCACTCACTTACATCTGTATTTAAAAGCATAAAAGTCAAGAAGGCAAAGGGAAACACACTGAAAACACAAACCAGGAAGGAAGCACAAATGCTCTGGATAATCTGACACAGCCTGCCCTTCCAGTGACCTAAAATAGGCCTATAGGAAAATGTAAATATAGTTGACACTATATACCAGGGGCGCTGCTAGAGATTTTGGGCCCCATGAAAGCATATCATATTAGGCCCCCCAGTCCAAACCAATCCAGTTATTTTCCTAATTTTTTAGGGCCCCTGTCACTCAGGGGCCCTTGGAATCGTCCTAGCTTTCCTCCCCCTTACGGCGCCCCTGGTTATATGTAAGCTTCGGGATCAATAAAGTATCTATCTGATCTATCTAATCTATATTGAGATGGGCGTATGTAACTGCTAATCAATCGTTTTGTAAATTTACTCATTGACACGTTAAACTTCTGTACATCGGCCTATACACCGAACGACTTTACAATCAGCATCTCAGAAAGACCCTTACATAGTGTGACCTTCTCTGGCCGGTCGTAACCTACTTTTGATCAGTTGAATCTATCTATTTTGTATGATATGGAAAGTATTGAAGGGCGTTCCTCGTGATTTTGTGCCTGCATGGCACATTCGGGTCCGCAAAGTGCCAGAAGCGGCAATCTCAGCAGATTGTGGGCAGCCTACATGAAAGCGATCGGTAAACAGCCGCGAGCCATTTCACACTAATCTGTATAAAGTAGCTTTTGATAATAAAAAAAAGGCATATTTGCTTGATATGATTACATTATTTTCAACTCTCTATCCATGCACACGTTTTATTTGTCTTCAGATAGACTACAGCTAGTGTGGGGCTAACGCTGATATCCCTCTAATGCGATGATGTGTAATTAGAGCTAAAATGTTCTTAGTGAAGGAATTATTGCGTGAGGGAAGACAATTAGCAGTTTTCATCCTTTAATTAGGCCTTTTAGCCGCCTGCCGTTACCTTACACCAGCAAAATCCGGGGGAAAACGTGCATGTCGAGTTCAGTCGCATGCAAAACTCACGCTGAATGTGCAATATATTTGGCTTTTGCGTAACTGTAAATCTAATGTAATGGATAAATGCAGTGAGACTGAATTTCCTGCCTTGGAAAGTATTCTGATATTTAAGCCTAGTAGCCTGTTTAATTTCCGAAGATTATCCTTCCTTATGAGGTTTATAATGGAAAAACCCCTGTGACGAATAACGTCTTATCCTGATTCTCGTGATTTCCCCCCCCCGCATTTTAACCTTTTAACTGCTTGTTTTTGCTGCGCAAAGACGGTGAACGTCACATCGTACAGCCATTGTAAATTATTGACCTTGGATCGACCGCTTGCACCGTGGCACGAGAATAACAGATGGCGATTTCAGGGACTTTTTAAGTGACAGGAGAGGTTCGGTAACCCACCTTACATACAAGGTTAAATGCACAGAAAATATGTAGCCTATACCTTAACTCACAACATCTGACCAGGAATGCATGCAGGAAGATTTGGAAGCTGAACCTAAGAACATATAGTCACAGAATGTCAAACAATTCGGTTATAAATACATTTTGTTGAGCACATTATACTGTATATAGCAGGGGCGCCATAAGGGGGAGGAAAGCTAGGACGATTCCAAGGGCCCCTCTAAAAAAGTAGGAAAATAACTGGATTGGTTTGGACTGGGGGGCCTAATATGATATGCTTTCATGGGGCCCAAAATCTCTAGCAGCGCCCCTGCATATAACACACCACAATTGCATGAACAGTTATTCTAGTTATTGGTTCGAGTGCGAACTTCATGGGCTATTAGGGAGGGGTAATATATACGGAGCACTACAGGCTCATCAATCCTTTGCATAGATTTAATTACATTACGGCAATATGTGGTCGTAAAATTTAATAGCGCCAATATTATACGTAACGGGGGGGAAATCACGTCCGGACAGGCAATTAGCAGGTTTTATTTATTTATCATTTTATTTTTAAAAAAAGGTAGCAGATGGGCATAAAAATATATGTAGCCCTTATCTAAGTTATAAGTGCGTGAGTAAAGACTCCAAGCAGACACAGCTAGAAGTTCAAACACCGGCTTTCACCCGAAGTAAAACACCCCATACATGTATACGTTTCCACTAAAAACACCAACTATACTACTCATGGATGGAAACATGCAGGTTTGAAACTTAAATAAGCGACATCGTACCGTAACAGGAACAGAGTACGTACACCTGAGTGCAAGAGCGCTCGATAGCAGCCACTTTCAATAGCCTAAATATCTCGCGGATCTTCATAGAAGTCAAATTCTCCACCATTACATAATAACTCCTACTGCTTGCACAATTAGCCACACGAGTTTCCAGTTTTGTTGCACTGTATATGAATTATACAATTAGGTTAGCTGATGGAGTTACAGCAACGTTTTAACCGCAAACACATAGGCTACGAGACACCAGAAGCATGAAGCAGGCGAGCAGAGATGTGGATCCAGACTAGTAATTTAAGAAAGCAAGAGGTCGAAACATCGTTACTAAAGGGACCTCTCACATATAAAGGGAAGAAAAAATAAACATTTTTACCATGTCTTGCTTTAAATTCTTTATTTTGTCAGCGAGTGCATCGGTCTTGGGGTCTCGGTCGTTTCTTTCCGCGGTACTTAACTTGCGCTCCCCGAGGTGTAGAGCGTCTTCCCGCATCCATTTAATCAGCGCTTCGGGCGCCTTTCTTCCGACTTTAATTTCGAGATCTTTTAGATCTAACAGGGGCTCACCGGCATTAACCTCCTCCATTATACCCCCCGTCCTGGTATATATATCCTGATGATCAGCCTAAGCAGACTGTAAAGTGCACATTTATTGTAAGAAATCCTGACAACTTAATCTCTCTACCAGCGTTGCTCAGTTCCTCAAAACAAACAGAAGAATGCGCAAAAATAGGAAATTCCCCGTTATCTAAATACATTTAAAAGAACAGCTTTCTCGGTGCTGATGATAACATCTACCTGCCGCACAGAATAAATCGCACATATCTGAGATCCACATGCTATAAATAGTTTTCTCCATGACCGCATTCCAAGGGATCAAACCACGGAAGATGGCTCCCAATAAACACTGACAGATCACACCTGGGTAAGAGCAGTCAGCCCCCGACAACACGAAACGCATTTCTTAACTACCGTAAGTTCAGCAGTAAAACGCCCGTAACCGTAATCCACAGACGAACCGCAGCTCGCGTAAACTCAAAATAACACCGGACCGCTAGGAGGCGCTAGGAATGCCATTAAATGGCCCTCGGGTCCTGAAATATAAAAAACTACTTCAATACACTGAATTCGTGAGCCTCCCTATATTATGTAATACGTTTTTCCCCTTTGCACCACTCTGAATTATCTTGTACTCATGGATCCGTAAAGGTCCCTTCAGTCCCTTTAACTTCGCGTCTACTATAACACAGAGGTGGCAATTTCAGGTCCAGAAAGTAAAAATCCAGACCATGATTTACTTTTAACCAACCAGTTGAGCATAAAGAGTCACAGTCACAGAGTACTCAGCTGGTTGGTTGAAACAAAATCTTGGTCTGGATTTTTACTTTCTGGTCCTGAAACTACCACCTCTGCTATAATAGCATCGTTCAACGACAGCAGTAACGCTGGAAAAAACAATGCAAACTAAACGTGATTATCAACGAACTGAAATAAGTTTAGTACAAGGTGAGGGATCACCGAGGAAGGGACTTGATTTCAATACAGGCTCCGCACATTGGACAATGTAAAGACCCTCCATCTATCACTCTTCACTGAGTCATTTGGAGACACCAATTTGCTGAATTGCACACAAATCTAGAAATGTGAGGTACACATTTCAAATATTTCCTTACTCGAGCCATTAACCTACCGACCGGAATATCAGAAAAGTGACAGAAAGGTTCTATAAGGACCTCTGGTGGCGGGGAGAGGAATTAAACCCAATTTTAGTTGCACGGAACGGCATCTGCTGAACGGGTAAATGATTATATGCGTCCAGGTATCGGTAAGCAGGCAGTGTATGATTTCGTTAATTCATTTATATTAAAAACATTTCAGTAGCACAGGGGGTCTGGCTGTTAGCTAGCTTACATCTGTTTTACAAGAAAAGTAGTGACATATTAAAACTAGTGTAATGAACTGTAATGTCACAGAATACAACAGAGGTATTTATTCTGATACAAAACCAAGATGTTCGATCTAAAACTCCAAAAATAAGGTGAAGTGTCTTTGGAAAAACCTGAAGGAACCAAAGATAAGACGTATGTCACGTACAAAGCTCAGTGTCTGTGGCAAAGTTTGAGTGCATACAGTGAACATAAGGTTACCTCCTCAAGACTCAAGACTCAAGACTTTTTATTGTCATTGTACAGTTGCCTGGACAACGAAATTAGCTAGCAAGACCACAAAGATGCAAGAAAGTGTCAGTACAAGATATAAGAATAAGAAACACAGTATATACAATGTATAGGTACAAGAGACATTGGGGGTATATGCAAGGGTGTCATAAATATAATAAATAAGGGGGGAGGGCTTTTGTCATAGATAAGTGACACTATTGGGTAGGTTGGCAATTGCACATTTTCCAAGATATTGCACAGAGCCATAGTCAGTAGCAGCAGTGAGTATGGAGTATGGACGAAAACTGCACAAACACGTGCACACGCACACACCCACACCCATACACACATACATACTTATGGACACCATAAGCTTAAAAAGATAGGAGTGAGGGGAGGATTGAAGGAGTAATGTTAGTGATCTGATGCATTAAGAGTTCTGACTGCCCACGGGTAGAAGCTATTTTTTACTCTGTTGGTTTTGCACCTGATGGATCTGAACCTTTTTCCAGAGGGCAGTATGTTGAATAGGTGGTGGTTAGGATGGAGGTGGTCTTTTATGATCGCCCTTGCTCTGGAGAGACACCTAGAGCTAGCAATGGAGTCCAGGGAGGGGAGTGGACAGCCAATCACCTTCTCTGCTGTTCTAGTGACCCCCTGGAGTCTCTTCTTATCGGCAGCTGTACAGCCAGCGTACCACACGGAGATGGCATGTGCCAGCACACTCTCGATTGTGGCTCCCTGGAATAAATACTCAGTGTCTGTAAGGAAAAGGTGAGACTTGTACTGTAAGGCTTGATCGGTAGATAATGGACGTGTCACAGGCCACGTGATTAATGCTAACGTGTCACTTCCTGTCCCATCATCAGGATTCTAACATTTGGTTTGTATTTCCTTCCCAGTTTCCCTCTGAAGAATAACATCCTGGAGCAGCAAAAGCCGAGATACACGACCCCCAGACACCAGGTCACGCCCTCTTACCCTGCAGGTAACACCAAGAACATCAAGAAAACTAAAAGTTGCTTCAAACATGACAGCATACAGTTCTTATGAGAGCCAGTGTCATACAACAATGAATTCATCACAATAAACTCTTTAAGAATGTGTGATTCTTAGAATGTGTAATATGTCACAGTTTTGCTGCTTGTTTGTTAATCTCTTCTTAGTGCTAAGAGGAAGTTTATGCCTCTCAGTAGGAAAACCTTATCCACAGTTACAGAATAAAGAGTGCATAAACCTCTAAGAGCTGTTAACTGTGATATCGACACTGTTAGGTGCTGGTAGCGGCGCTAAGAGAAGTTATAATAGAGATCCTAACAGAGACAATACCAGTGATGCTAAGAGATGCTACAGCTAGCCAGCTGAGGTAGCTTCCTGTCACCTGACAGGAAATTGACTGTGGCAACTACAAGCCTGTTTCCAAAAAAGTTGGGATGCCGTGTAAGATGTGAATAATAAAAACAGAATGCAATGATTCACAAATTATATAAACCCATATTTAATTGAAAATAGAACAAAGACAACATACCAAATGCTGAAATGGAGAAATTATATTGTTTTATTACAAATATATGCTGAATTTGATGCCAGTAACATGTTTCCTCACTGAAATATTACAATTTAGGAATTTAAGCATCTATGGTACATAAAATCATTAGAAGATTCAGAGAATCCGGGGAAATCCCTGTACACAAGGGACAAGGCTGAAAACCAATATTGGATAGCCGTTATCTTAGAGTCCTCAGGTATGGAATCAGATTTGTGCCAAAATTTTCAAACAAAACTTTCCTAATATCAAACAAAATTCATTCAATATTCATTCTCGCCTGTGAGTTTTTCAGTTTCGCCGCTGGCTTTTCATTCACTCCGCCCCGTTTTTCGTTTCCACTCTTTTTTCAGTTTCGCTGCTGGCTTTTCATTCATTCCGCCCCGTTTTTCGTTTCCACAGTTTTTTCAGTTTCGCTGCTGGCTTTTCATTCATTCCGCCCCGTTTTTCGTTTCCACAGTTTTTTCGTTTCCACAGTTTTTTCAGTTTCGCTGCTGGCTTTTCATTCATTCCGCCCCGTTTTTCGTTTCCACAGTTTTTTCGTTTCCACAGTTTTTTCAGTTTCGCTGCTGGCTTTTCATTCATTCCGCCCCGTTTTTCGTTTCCACAGTTTTTTCAGTTTCGCTGCTGGCTTTTCATTCATTCCGCCCCGTTTTTCGTTTCCACAGTTTTTTCGTTTCCACAGTTTTTTCAGTTTCGCTGCTGGCTTTTCATTCATTCCGCCCCGTTTTTCGTTTCCACAGTTTTTTCGTTTCCACAGTTTTTTCGTTTCCACAGTTTTTTCGTTTCCACAGTTTTTTCAGTTTCGCTGCTGGCTTTTCATTCACTCCGCCCCGTTTTTCGTTTCCACAGTTTTTTCGTTTCCACAGTTTTTTCGTTTCCACAGTTTTTTCGTTTCCACAGTTTTTTCAGTTTCGCTGCTGGCTTTTCATTCATTCCGCCCCGTTTTTCGTTTCCACAGTTTTTTCGTTTCCACAGTTTTTTCGTTTTCACAGTTTTTTCAGTTTCGCTGCTGGCTTTTCATTCATTCCGCCCCGTTTTTCGTTTCCACAGTTTTTTCGTTTCCACAGTTTTTTCGTTTCCACAGTTTTTTCAGTTTCGCTGCTGGCTTTTCATTCACTCCGCCCAGTTTTTCGTTTTCACAGATCTCTCGTGTGGGCGGGACTTCGCCTCATTTGCCAGCAGGTATTTGAGTGACAGCTCCGTGCCCCGGGAACTCTATCACTGCGAGATGCGCGGGCTTCTAAGAAGACGGACAGCAAGCAACAGCCGCCAGTTAAGATCACGTATTGTGCACACGATCAACTGCACGATTAAGCAATTGTAAGTATTTATCAAATATGTTGATTATGCTGTGCTAAACATTTGTTGTGTTACGGCAGAATTCGTTAGCTACAAGTTATATCATTTATCTTATTAGCGTTAGCTACCTGGGAACGTTACTCGATAAGTAATGTTAGCCAAACATAACATCCAGGAAGGCGTGTGCAAGCTGAATTGGCACACAGGTAAACCTGCTTATCGGCATAGTTTTACTTCTTTATGTTTTAGTTTTGCGAATCGGTCTCATCTCTATATTAATGTCTCTTGTCCAGCGAACTATCCTTGCTCTTGAGCTGAACCTAAACAGGCCTCGACCATCATGGAGTGCCAGGTAGGCCATCCTGTGGTTTAAGCCAGTCTACCTGCAGTTTAGTGGGTGTACATCACAACATTGAGGAATGAGATGTTAACTGCTCGTTTCCGTATTACACAATGCTTTTTAAGGGTAAACTTAGGAAGTTTTTGAGAGATGAGGTGCAATGCTAAAGTGGTCAGTCTTTCCTCTCCAGCAAGGTCCTACCCCTGTTGCTGAGGCTACCACGGCAGCTGTACAGAATATACTTGCTATTTTAAACCAGTCTTTAGGAAAGGACAGCACAGGTAGCAGTCAGGGACCAAGTTCGGGAAAGGACCTAAGCATGGATCAAGAAATGGCCAGGTCTAACATAAAAAATGTATTATTAACAAACACTATGCATGTAATGTTGTGGTGTTAATGGTTGTACTCGGAGCAATCCCATCTAATATTTGTTATTGGTACATAATGTACAGACCGGTTTATTGACTAAAACATTTTTTGCAGGTCTTTCCCAGGATTTTTTAGGCGGGGTGCAAAGCGAAGTTCATTAAGTTTGAATAAAGCAGCAAAGGTAGCCAAGCACTGGAATCCATTTAATTTTTCAGTTTTTCTACTACACAAAAATTGTGAGACAAAACCGTCACCAGTTCAGGAGCTACAGCACATGCAGGCTGGTCTGGGGAAAAGAGCTCTTGCCATGCCCGAAGACATGACCCATACACAGGTGGTCTGTCTGTCTTTTTCTGGCAGAGCTTCTCATCAAGCATCTATCAGACACATTTGGGAAAAAAAAAATTGGTAACATAGACTTTCATTATAGGTCTCCAACCTGTTTAAAAATACCTATCCAAAGATGATGACAATCACTGGAGGATGGCTTCTCTATAAATCAGCTGGTATTTTTGATTACATTTAAAAAATCACATACAGATGTATAGTTTGAACTTGCTGTGAAATTTATTATAATTTTGTGATTTTTAACAGGTGGACATGGAAGGCGGAATTTATCTGTTGTACCCCCTGAATCTGAGGGATACACAGGAAGTACTATCAGAAGTGCCTCTGGAGCAGGAAAAACCATGCTGTACATTGCTCCTTTACAGGAAGAATTTGACCTAGAACCTCTTCCTGATAATTCCCAGGAGTTTTCACACATGCCAAAGGCTGAATGCAAGAATTGCTTTAAGATTTTGCCTTTACAGATTCTTGCCCTCCATGTAAAGCAATGTAATGCCTCGAAATCTGACAAACCTTCAGATTCTGAGCCAGAGGTAATAATAATTCGGCCTGCTGCTCATAAGTAACTTTCTTGATATATGGTTTGCAGCATTTGTGACTTTTATGTTTTTCCATTTTTAGGTAACTGAGGTGGTTCTTTCTTGTGAGAAGAACGTAAGTTGCTTTTCACATCTGGTGTCAAATCTCATTCATACAACTTCAGTTTTCTGTAATTTTAGCTCTATTTTAGACAAAAGAAGGAAAATGCCCTATATGTCAGAAGAATTATCCAGCAATGGAACTGGAACTACATGCCAGTGTTTGTGGGGACTGGGCAAGGTATTCATCTAATTCTCTTTCTGTCTACATGGCATCCTAACTATCATACAACACTCACACTAACTATCCACTTATTGAGACTTGCTTCAATCTTGGGGGACATCATGATTGCTATTAAAATATTTGACGTACATTTCTGATTACACGGTTGCGTATAAGAACATAAGAAATTTACAAACGAGAGGAGGCCATTCGGCCCATCAAGCTCGTTTGGGGAGAACTTATACTCTTTGTGAAGTGTTAAGGTTATTTTATGATACTTATTTTATCTGTTACTTGCAAATCCTTAAATAAACTACGGTTAATTTAAGTGATATTTTCTGTTTGGTAACGCTCATATTTAAAAAAAAATTCCGCAGTCCACTGTCCTGTCAAATAAGAAAGCTTTGCCCTACAGTCAGGACTAGTCCACTTCAAATATGGTTAGAATTTCCTCAGCCTTGACCAAAAATACATGCATGTATAAAAAGTGCACAAGTAATGAATCCTAATTTCACAGTGAGGAGGATGTCCTACGATGGCTGGCGACTCGGGTTGATAAAAGCAAAGAGTTCTGCATCTGTGTGTCTCGAATGAATCTCCTGGAACGCGGACTGATGCTGTGGCAGCGACAGAAGAACAGCTCTCCAGTCAACCTCTTGAAGGTGACGTTCATAGGAGAGGCAGGGATCGACACTGGTGCTTTGCGGAAAGAATTTGACAGGTCAGATTAATTTAAATTTTTTAATGACATGCAGATCATCACAAAACTACTTCAAGTGTGTGTTTGTGGTAAGTGTTGATCTTTAATAATATCACAAGGGTGCCTGAAATGTTTTATTTCATAATTTCCTTAGAGATGGTTGCTGGCTTAGAAACTCTGCTTTTCGAGGGAGAGGATGGCAAGGGAAAAATGCCCAAATACTCTTTAAATGACCTTGACAGTGGCATTTTCCGGTAAGTTTCTTATATTGTATCCATCACTTGTAGAAATCGTGCATCCAGACATACTAATTCGGTAGGAATAATGTTAGTAATTAGTATCCTAAGAAAAAGTAATAAGCATTTGTCTTTTCATTCTTTTCTTTCACTCTCATTCCAGTGTTGCTGGGGAAATTTTTGCTGCAAGTCTTGCACAGGGTGGTCCAGCACCAGCGTTTTTACAAGAATGGTGCTACGATTTCCTTTTGACGGGAGATCTAAAAAACATTACAAGAAACGATGTACATGACATGGAATTTTCATCTTTGATCAAGATGGTACATTGCTTAACAACTGTATTATTATCAATTACATTGTTAATTACTTAACTTTTAGCCAATAGTCAAGTCATTGGTAAATCAATTCACTTAACATTAATTCATGATTAAACTATTCCTTATTTAAATAACAATGGCTACTGTTACGCAGTGATGGTGTAAAACTATATATGTTTAGAATGTTTTCTTATTGATTTCCTTCAGGTTGAGGAATCTTCAGATCTGTCATCTTGCACAGAACAGATTATCAGCTGTGGCTATACAGGGCCTATTAACGAAGAAAACAAAGACAAAATAACAAGGTTCATGTTATATTCATATAATGAAAACTTTGTTTACATTATACATCACTACCAGTTTGTCTGTCTGTCCACTACTTAGCTGCCAGAAAGCTTAAATCTATTGTCTCATGTTTTGTTAAGCACATTAAGGATGTCATTATGAATATTATTGACCCTGTAAATACTGATGTCATTACCCTGACTGTAGACACCTGAATAGATGTTTTTGAGTGTTTTTTGTATTTATTTGACTGATAACTGAGAGCTATGCACACAATTTTTTTTCTATAGAGCAATTCTGCTGCACTCGGCCGCAAGACGAACAGTCATGTTGAGGCAACTTCGTGAAGGACTACAACTTTATGGCCTTATAGATGTCATGGAAAGGAACAGAGAGCTGTGCCGGGGCCTATTTGTGGCTGGTGCTGACAATAATGTAAGCTTTCATTATACCTCATTTGCATGTCTTTGTATAGTAGGCTTGATGTTTTAATACTGCTGAAATAAATGTGAAATGTAAAATTAGGATCATGTAATGTGAAATTCTCTGAAGGCATGTAATCCTGATATTTTGTTTTCTTTAAAGGTGGATTCTTGCTACATTGTGTCACACTTGGCCCCAACAATGAGCGAAACTGGTTCCCAAAGACATGCAAGAGAGACACAAATCCTAAATAACTTCCAGGATTTTCTGCAAGAGCTTGAGGGTATGGCAATACAGTCTTTAAAATGTATACAATATAGGAAGGTAAAAGGTATTATCAGAATAAATTGTGTCCCATATTACTTGAACGCATCCTACTGAACATGGTAAATGAAGAGAATATATCCTTTTCCAGTTTTATTAGCAACTTATTATGAAGCATTAGAGTGTGGTTCTGTAAAATCATGTGTTAATGTAGTTTTGAACATTTGCATTCAGCAATTTTGGCTTTCCATTTTGATTTACCTAGACGGAACTGCTGAGGATGCCCTTTCTGTCCCCGAAGTGATGCAGTGGTTGACTGGCCAGTCACACAGGCACCTACTTCTTTCAGAGAGAGAGAACTTTAAAATCACAGTACACTTCGACCACACGTGTATGGAAAGGATGCCAAGCCACACCATTTGTTATCCAGTTGTTAGTGCATGTGCACAGGCCATCACATTTCCCACTGCACATTGTGTGCATTACTCAGATTTCAAAAACAATGTGGCAACAGCAATCAAATGTGGTGCAGGCTTTCACAGGCTGTAAATGAATTAGTTAAGGATTTCAGGTTTTATTGTACAGGTTCTTTACAATTTAACATTTACAACCAATTAAAAACAGTTCTTAATGCAAAACTGTGAAACTGATATTAAATGTAAACTGTCACAGTTGTAGCCTGTTACTAATAAACAATCTGTTATACACAATCCATGACATAAATTTCTTAAAATCTGTGTTAAAACAATTCTTGCTGCTCAGGTCTTCCTTATAGTAGTCTTTGCACCAGATTTAGAGTCTGCATATAAAGCTCTTTATGAGGCAAGGGTGAGGTAATGGAATTTATCAATCCTTCAAGTACAGCAAGGTTCTGGTCTGAGAGGGGACATGGGATCTCTGACACCACTACTCCATCCTGTTGGTCAACATCAGTCCAGCCCTCCTGGAATAGATTCTCCAGTGGCTGAAAGACAGTTACATTCACCATAGAAATATTAATTCCTGTACCCCAGGTGGAGAATCTGATCAAGGGTGGGCAATTGTAGGTGCAGGTTTTTGAAAAGTCACCCCAATAAACCTGCTGTAAAAGCTCCTCCCCTAGCTCTGGACACTTATTGGCTTAAGAGGTCACCCAAAAAGCACCCATACAGATTATACATGGATCAAGTTCCCCGTCCCTTATCTAATCCTTGGGTTTTCACAATTTGATAATGAGCACAATCAAACTTGTTTCCCCAAGATAAAATAATATTAACCTTAGTCAAGTCCTTCCAGGCACCAACTGACTGATCATATTGCTAACTGCTACAGGCCATTTGAAGTGATATTTAGGGGACACTTGCTTAAAAAGTATTAATGAGTTGAGTGATTTGCAAATTTGGTGATGTACCTCAATATCTGGCTCAGCCACGGGTGTTTGAAGCATTCCAATGTGCCACAGCTGCTCTGGAGATAAGTTGCCTTCAGTTCTGAGAGGGTGCCTGTTCCAGCTACCCATGAAATGCTCCAGGTCAGACTTCAGGCGAGGGAGAAACACATAATGCACACAAAAGAGGTGCATCTCATCGGAGATATCAATCAGGTGTTCCTCTTCCAGTGTGTGCAGTACATCGTAGTATGTACAGGTGACTGCTGACCACACATCGCACCACAATCTCTCTATTCTAAGAATGTATTGGAAGGGGGGGGGGTTACTATATTGATCAAGCATGCAGACAAGGACAGTAATCATATCAAGTTCTGTACTGATTGGTTTTACCTTTGATCGTGGACGCTTTTGCCAGCAATGAAGCTACTGCATCCAGTTCGTCGTACAGAAAACATGCACCGGGCAATATCCACATTTTCCACACCCTGGTCACCACGTACTCTAAAATATGTCAAGCAGTCATGATTCATTGTACTGCAGAAGGACCCAGGTGAATCTAAACTGAGGCTATAGTCCATACAACAAAGAAAAATACCTGTTCACAGCATTTATGTACTTCCTACCTTGAGGACCATCCATGTTTGCAGACATGAAGCACCTGGAGAAGGCCATCGGCCATTTCCACAACAACATCCACGTAAGGGGGGGGGGGGGTGCTAATCTGCATATGTGTGTGTGTGTGTGTGTGTGTGTGTGTGTGCGCGTGTGGGTTTGTATTTACCACATTGCAGGTACCAAATGTCCCCATGATGCTGTAAAACCTTTTACTTTTTAGCACGTGGGACGTTTTTCTTTCAAGTCCCTACAATATATGCCTGTTTCATAAAAACCTGTGAATGAAATCTAGAATAGCCAGAAGTCCTGCATTTTATTTATTTGGTTACTTAAGGTTAAGTTAGGGCTGGGTAGGGGTTACAATTATAGTAATTAGTATTAGTTAGGATTTAATGAGTCCCCACAATAATATGAATACATGGAATGTGTGTGCCTGTGTCTCCCTGTGCGTGCCTGTGTCTCCCTGTGTGTGCCTGTGCCCGCGCTGTGCCAGGTGTACCCCATGTGGCTGTGCCCCTTCGTGCTGCCCAGTCAGCCTGGGATGGTGCACCCCAAAGGGGACGAGGACGAGCTGTACGTGGACATCGGCGCTTACGGAGAGCCCCGGCTGAAGCACTTTGAGGCCCGAGCCTCCACCAGGCAGCTGGAGAAGTTTGTGAGAGACGTTCACGGGTAAGAGGCGGGCAGGGACCACATGACTGTCACTAGAAAATGGTATTTTACTTTCCAGTGATGTCACACAAATAAAGCACCATTACATGGGGGGTAAAATAGGGCAGAGCTTGGACTTACCACTAGTGTATGATCACATAACTAAAAACTAAAAGGTGGGGTCTTTACTATTTAACCTGATAACAATACCAGCATTTGAGACATCCCTGCAGACTCCAATGACTGTTTTGCAGTCCCCGTGTTAGACCGAAATGTTGTGGTCTTCCCACTCTTAGATTCCAGATGCTGTACGCGGATGTGTATATGGACCGCCAGGAATTCTGGGAAATGTTTGATGGCTCCCTCTACCATAAGCTGAGGGAGAAGCTGGACTGCAAGACGGCATTTCCCGAGGTTTACGACAAGATCTGCAAAGCGGCTCGGCACTGAGGCACAGCCAGCAGAGCAGGAAGCTCAGCCTCCAATCCTGCATTTCACCCCATTTCCGTGGGGAAGAATAACCCACAGTGTATGAGACTTGCTGTACATTCTTACAAATTTGAACGATGCAGAATTCGGGTTTTTCTTACCTTTATACATGTTTGACTGCAAAAGCAATTCGTCAGCCTTGGATGTAACACTGTGCCCAGAACTGTGATGTATCTCATGTGAGAATTGGGATTATCTTTGTAATTCCGATGTATATTTTTCTACCTGTAGTGTGGGACACAGACTGAAATCATGTGTCTCAGATTAGCACAAATAAGCATTGAATTATCCTTAATTAAAGGGACAGTTCAACCAAAAATTGGAAAAAAGATATGGAGCTTAGATGGAGTTTAGTGCTGTCTATCTGTCTAGGTCATTCAGCTGGGAGATGCCTTGTTGAGATATCGGATGTTGGTCTTCTCTCAAATATAATGGGAGTGAATGACATTCTTTCTGTGGTAATTAAAGGGCCAGAAAAATACATTTGAAAAACTCAACAGCAATGTCTCATCAGAAATCATGATGCCGTTATTGAAGATAATCCACAGACTTTGCAGAGAGCAGTTTAATGTAGGAACTATTTTCTGTTACGGAACACCACATACCAGCCGTATCACTGTGCAGAAGATAACGCTACAGTACTCGTGCTCATATCCGATGGAGTGCCCCTCTGAAACGCATCTTTTTTTTTTCTTTTTTCAGTTTTTGGGGTGAGCTGCCCCTTTAATGTTTCTTCAGTCATTTTCCTGAAAGAGCACCTAGTGACCATCTTGTAGTCTGTCTCTCCCAAACTAACATGTCCCATCTTTAAGTTAGATTAGCTTGTCTTGTGTCTCTCTTTATTATGATTGTGTGCTATTTGCTTCACTTGTACATCACTTTGCACAAAAAAGGTAAATAAACCAGCGTGTCTCAGTGGGCTAAGCCTGTGTACCTGTAGCCTAATCACAAGGTCACTGGTTCAAACCCAGCCAACTCCCAGCTCCCTGGGCGCCCCAACAGGTGGCTGCCCTTCACAGACAACTTACTCTTCAAAGAGCAAGGTGACGGAGGCGTAAAAACAATTTCCCCATGGGGATCAATGAAGTATCTATTATTAAATGTAAATCTCATTGAAAAGTTTAGGTTTTTAATGCAGTGCTGCCTGAGTACGGAATCAGATTTGTGCCAAAATTTTCAAACAAAACTTTCCTAATATCAAACAAAATTCATTCAATATTCATTCTCGCCTGTGAGTTTTTCAGTTTCGCCGCTGGCTTTTCATTCACTCCGCCCCGTTTTTCGTTTCCACAGTTTTTTCAGTTTCGCTGCTGGCTTTTCATTCATTCCGCCCAGTTTTTCGTTTCCACTCTTTTTTCAGTTTCGCTGCTGGCTTTTTCATTCATTCCGCCCAGTTTTTCGTTTCCACTCTTTTTCAGTTTCGCTGCTGGCATTTCATTCATTCCGCCCCGTTTTTCGTTTCCACTGTTTTTTCAGTTTCGCTGCTGGCTTTTCATTCATTCCGCCCAGTTTTTCGTTTCCACAGTTTTTTCGTTTCCACAGTTTTTTCGTTTCCACAGTTTTTTCAGTTTCGCTGCTGGCTTTTCATTCACTCCGCCCCGTTTTTCGTTTCCACAGTTTTTTCGTTTCCACAGTTTTTTCAGTTTCGCTGCTGGCTTTTCATTCACTCCGCCCAGTTTTTCGTTTCCACTGTTTTTTCAGTTTCGCTGCTGGCTTTTCATTCACTCCGCCCCATTTTACGTTTTCACAGATCTCTCGTGTGGGCGGGGCTTCGCCTCATTTGCCAGCAGGTATTTGAGTGACAGCTCCGTGCCCCGGGAACTCCATCACTGAGATGGACAGCAGCAACAGCTGCCAGTTAGGATCACGTATGAGATTTTGGATTTGTGCACAAGATCAACTCCACGATTAATCACTTGTAAGTATTGATCAAATATGTTCATTATGCTGTCCTAGACATTTGTTGTGTTACGATAGAATTCGTTAGCTACGCGTTATCATTTACCTAATTAACTTTAGCTACCTGGGTACTCGCTAAGTAACGTTTGCCAAACTTACATTCTTCCTCTCCACAATTGTCATTTCAGATATTCACAACTCCGTTCTTCATGTCTGATCATAACTGCATGTCTTCCGTAATGGTTTGATATGAGCATGCAGCAATTTTGGGTTTTTTTTGGGCTAAGCATCATGCTAATATTCACTCCATACTTAGATCAGTATGAGTTGGTATATAAAATTCTGGTGGGTGGAAAAAGAATTTGGAAACACTAGTATAGAATTTAATATGACGCTGTTGTCTAAGGGCGTTTGTCAGACCGTAGAATTTCTTCGTGGAGTTATACATTGCTTTCCGTCTTTTCTCTCTACAGCAATCAAACAGTGGTGGACCTGAGCTGGATCCAAACAGACTTCTGCTACAATGCAGTCTCCGGTAAGCCAGTCTGTGGTTCTGTTGTGACAAATAATAACGATGTTGTTAATACATAACACCTAAGTAACAGTTCTGAGAGCTCCTGAAGTCTTTTCTTACTCTGTTCATTTGAACAATTCTAAAAGTAATGACAATTGAGATTTTTTAAAGGGCACTAGGAGCATTTTCATTCAAGGTACAATCTTAGATAGAATTAGCATTTTCTGTTCATGTTGTATTGACATTAATATTTACTTACCTTGCAGTGCTTATTGCTGCAGGAGAAAGTACGGGATGAAATCTTGCAAAGGATTCAGAGAAGATTTAATCTAATTATGAGAAATGAAACGTTGGACTAAGACTACATCCTAGATGTTGCTCAGCAAGAGCTTTGCTTGGCAACAATGGCTTCACAACACCTCAGCATCCCGCTAGAACTTATTAGAAGTCTATAGGAATTAATCAACATCTTACCTGTTCAGTCTGCTGAAGGAGCATCAGTTATTGTGTCAGAAATTGTAACTACCACTGTGGGGAACCTGGGACGGCCACGCCTTGAAATGAACAGAGATGATCTTGAAAGCATCCTTTCCACTGCACTTCCTTTAGAACATTTAGCCAATTTGTATGGGGTTTCTAGATGAACACTTAATAGGCGGATGAAAGAACATGGCCTCTCTGTCCGGGGATGCTACTCCAAAATATCTGATAATGAACTTGATCAAATTGTGAGGTCCATAAAATCCAGAAAGCCAGCAGCGAAACTGAAAAACCAGTGAAAACGTAAAACGGGGCGGAGTGACTGAAAAGCCAGCAGCGAAACTGAAAGGTATGTCTAGAAAGGTATGTCAAAGTCTTGTTTTAATGTGTCTTGAAAACAAGAAAATGTGTCTTGTCTTGACTTAATTTGTTTTTTTTTTTTTGCCACACATTTTGCACAGATTTTATATCTTGACGCTGCTGCTAACAACAAAGCCTCAACTGCGTACTCGTTCTTCTTGGATGGTGTCTGCAAACATGGCCCTCAAGGTAGGAAGTACATAAATGCTGTGAACAGGTATTTTTCTTTGTTGTATGGACTATAGCCTCAGTTTAGATTCACTTGGGTCCTTCTGCAGTACAATGAATCATGACTGCTTGACATATTTTAGAGTACGTGGTGACCAGGGTGTGGAAAATGTGGATATTGCCCGGTGCATGTTTTCTGTACGACGAACTGGACGCAGTAGCTTTGTTGCTGGCAAAAGCGTCCACAATCAAAGGTAAAACCAATCAGTACAGAACTTGATATGATTACTGTCCTTGTCTGCATGCTTGATCAATATAGTAACCCCCCCCCCCCCTTCCAATACATTCTTAGAATAGAGAGATTGGGGTGCGATGTGTGGTCAGCAGTCACCTGTACATACTACGTTGTACTGCACACACTGGAAGAGGAACACCTGATTGATATCTCCGATGAGATGCACCTCTTTTGTGTGCATTATGTGTTTCTCCCTCGCCTGAAGTCTGACCTGGAGCATTTCATGGGTAGCTGGAACAGGCACCCTCTCAGAACTGAAGGCAACTTATCTCCAGAGCAGCTGTGGCACATTGGAATGCTTCAAACACCCGTGGCTGAGCCAGATATTGAGGTACATCACCAAATTTGCAAATCACTCAACTCATTAATACTTTTTAAGCAAGTGTCCCCTAAATATCACTTCAAATGGCCTGTAGCAGTTAGCAATATGATCAGTCAGTTGGTGCCTGGAAGGACTTGACTAAGGTTAATATTATTTTATCTTGGGGAAACAAGTTTGATTGTGCTCATTATCAAATTGTGAAAACCCAAGGATTAGATAAGGGACGGGGAACTTGATTCATGTATAATCTGTATGGGTGCTTTTTGGGTGACCTCTTAAGCCAATAAGTGTCCAGAGCTAGGGGAGGAGCTTTTACAGCAGGTTTATTGGGGTGACTTTTCAAAAACCTGCACCTACAATTGCCCACCCTTGATCAGGTTCTCCACCTGGGGTACAGGAATTAATATTTCTATGGTGAATGTAACTGTCTTTCAGCCACTGGAGAATCTATTCCAGGAGGGCTGGACTGATGTTGACCAACAGGATGGAGTAGTGGTGTCAGAGATCCCATGTCCCCTCTCAGACCAGAACCTTGCTGTACTTGAAGGATTGATAAATCCCATTACCTCACCCTTGCCTCATAAAGAGCTTTATATGCAGACTCTAAATCTGGTGCAAAGACTACTATAAGAAGGAAGACCCGAGCAGCAAGAATTGTTTTAATACAGATTTTAAGAAATTTATGTCATGGATTGTGTATAACAGATTGTTTATTAGTAACAGGCTACAACTGTGACAGTTTACATTTAATATCAGTTTCACAGTTTTGCATTAAGAACTGTTTTTAATTGGTTGTAAATGTTAAATTGTAAAGAAGCTGTACATTAAAACCTGAAATCCTTAACTAATACATTTACAGCCTGTGAAAGCCTGCACCACATTTGATTGCTGTTGCCACATTGTTTTTGAAATCTGAGTAATGCACACAATGTGCAGTGGGAAATGTGATGGCCTGTGCACATGCACTAACAACTGGATAACAAATGGTGTGGCTTGGCATCCTTTCCATACACGTGTGGTCGAAGTGTACTGTGATTTTAAAGTTCTCTCTCTCTGAAAGAAGTAGGTGCCTGTGTGACTGGCCAGTCAACCACTGCATCACTTCAGGGACAGAAAGGGCATCCTCAGCAGTTCCGTCTAGGTAAATCAAAATGGAAAGCCAAAATTGCTGAATGCAAATGTTCAAAACTACATTAACACATGATTTTACAGAACCACACTCTAATGCTTCATAATAAGTTGCTAATAAAACTGGAAAAGGATATATTCTCTTCATTTACCATGTTCAGTAGGATGCGTTCAAGTAATATGGGACACAATTTATTCTGATAATACCTTTTACCTTCCTATATTGTATACATTTTAAAGACTGTATTAGTGCCATACCCTCAAGCTCTTGCAGAAAATCCTGGAAGTTATTTAGGATTTGTGTCTCTCTTGCATGTCTTTGGGAACCAGTTTCGCTCATTGTTGGGGCCAAGTGTGACACAATGTAGTAAGAATCCACCTTTAAAGAAAACAAAATATCAGGATTACATGCCTTCAGAGAATTTCACATTACATGATCCTAATTTTACATTTCACATTTATTTCAGCACTATTAAAACATCAAGCCTACTATACAAAGACATGCAAATGAGGTATAATGAAAGCTTACATTATGGTCAGCACCAGCCACAAATAGGCCCCGGCACAGCTCTCTGTTCCTTTCCATGACATCTATAAGGCCATAAAGTTGTAGTCCCTCACGAAGTTGCCTCAACATGACTGTTCGTCTTGCGGCCGAGTGCAGCAGAATTGCTCTATAGAAAAAAATTTGTGTGCATAGCTCTCAGTTATCAGTCAAATAAATACAAAAAACACTCAAAAACATCTATTCAGGTGTCTACAGTCAGGGTAATGACATCAGTATTTACAGGGTCAATAATATTCATAATGACATCCTTAATGTGCTCAACAAAACATGAGACAATAGATTTAAGCTTTCTGGCAGCTAAGTAGTGGACAGACAGACAAACTGGTAGTGATGTATAATGTAAACAAAGTTTTCATTACATGAATATAACATGAACCTTGTTATTTTGTCTTTGTTTTCTTCGTTAATAGGCCCTGTATAGCCACAGCTGATAATCTGTTCTGTGCAAGATGACAGATCTGAAGATTCCTCAACCTGAAGGAAATCAATAAGAAAACATTCTAAACATATAGTTTTACACCATCACTGAGTAACAGTAGCCATTGTTATTTAAATAAGGAATAGTTTAATCATGAATTAATGTTAAGTGAATTGATTTACCAATGACTTGACTATTGGCTAAAAGTTAAGTAATTAACAATGTAATTGCTTAACAACTGTATTATTATCAATGTACCATCTTGATCAAAGATGAAAATTCCATGTCATGTACATCGTTTCTTGTAATGTTTTTTAGATCTCCCGTCAAAAGGAAATCGTAGCACCATTCTTGTAAAAACGCTGGTGCTGGACCACCCTGTGCAAGACTTGCAGCAAAAATTTCCCCAGCAACACTGGAATGAGAGTGAAAGAAAAGACAAATGCTTATTACTTTTTCTTAGAATACTAATTACTAACATTATTCCTACCGAATTAGTATGTCTGGATGCACGATTTCTACAAGTGATGGATACAATATAAGAAACTTACCGGAAAATGCCACTGTCAAGGTCATTTAAAGAGTATTTGGGCATTTTTCCCTTGCCATCCTCTCCCTCGAAAAGCAGAGTTTCTAAGCCAGCAACCATCTCTAAGGAAATTATGAAATAAAACATTTCAGGCACCCTTGTGATATTATTAAAGATCAACACTTACCACAAACACACACTTGAAGTAGTTTTGTGATGATCTGCATGTCATTAAAAAATTTAAATTAATCTGACCTGTCAAAAATTCTTTCCGCAAAGCACCAGTGTCGATCCCTGCCTCTCCTATGAACGTCACCTTCAAGAGGTTGACTGGAGAGCTGTTCTTCTGTCGCTGCCACAGCATCAGTCCGCGTTCCAGGAGATTCATTCGAGACACACAGATGCAGAACTCTTTGCTTTTATCAACCCGAGTCGCCAGCCATCGTAGGACATCCTCCTCACTGTGAAATTAGGATTCATTACTTGTGCACTTTTTATACATGCATGTATTTTTGGTCAAGGCTGAGGAAATTCTAACCATATTTGAAGTGGACTAGTCCTGACTGTAGGGCAAAGCTTTCTTATTTGGCTGTGGAGCAGGGTTAGTACTGATTTACAGAGACTGAGACTAACAGTACACTGGAAAAGCACTTTAAATGTTGATTTTTATACAGCAATTTTAATTACATCCACCTTACCCCATTTCAAAAGCAGATAAAATTTCAAATGTACTATGTAATTTTCTCATTTTGCTGCTCCTCCAACCCAACAGGACTGCCACCCCGACAGGACAGTGGACTGCAGAATTTTTTTTAAAAATATGAGCGTTAAACAGAAAACATCACTTAAATTAACCGTAGTTTATTTAAGGATTTGCAAGTAACAGATAAAATATCATAAAATAACCTTAACACTTCACAAAGAGTATAAGTTCTCCCCAAACAAGCTTGATGGGCCGAATGGCCTCCTCTCGTTTGTAAATTTCTTATGTTCTTGTACGCAACCGTGTAATCAGAAATGTACGTCAAATATTTTAATAGCAATCATGATGTCCCCCAAGATTGAAGCAAGTCTCAATAAGTGGATAGTTAGTGTGAGTGTTGTATGATAGTTAGGATGCCATGTAGACAGAAAGAGAATTAGATGAATACCTTGCCCAGTCCCCACAAACACTGGCATGTAGTTCCAGTTCCATTGCTGGATAATTCTTCTGACATATAGGGCATTTTCCTTCTTTTGTCTAAAATAGAGCTAAAATTACAGAAAACTGAAGTTGTATGAATGAGATTTGACACCAGATGTGAAAAGCAACTTACGTTCTTCTCACAAGAAAGAACCACCTCAGTTACCTAAAAATGGAAAAACATAAAAGTCACAAATGCTGCAAACCATATATCAAGAAAGTAGTTACTTATGAGCAGCAGGCCGAATTATTATTACCTCTGGCTCAGAATCTGAAGGTTTGTCAGATTTCGAGGCATTACATTGCTTTACATGGAGGGCAAGAATCTGTAAAGGCAAAATCTTAAAGCAATTCTTGCATTCAGCCTTTGGCATGTGTGAAAACTCCTGGGAATTATCAGGAAGAGGTTCTAGGTCAAATTCTTCCTGTAAAGGAGCAATGTACAGCATGGTTTTTCCTGCTCCAGAGGCACTTCTGATAGTACTTCCTGTGTATCCCTCAGATTCAGGGGGTACAACAGATAAATTCCGCCTTCCATGTCCACCTGTTAAAAATCACAAAATTATAATAAATTTCACAGCAAGTTCAAACTATACATCTGTATGTGATTTTTTAAATGTAATCAAAAATACCAGCTGATTTATAGAGAAGCCATCCTCCAGTGATTGTCATCATCTTTGGATAGGTATTTTTAAACAGGTTGGAGACCTATAATGAAAGTCTATGTTACCAATTTTTTTTTTCCCAAATGTGTCTGATAGATGCTTGATGAGAAGCTCTGCCAGAAAAAGACAGACAGACCACCTGTGTATGGGTCATGTCTTCGGGCATGGCAAGAGCTCTTTTCCCCAGACCAGCCTGCATGTGCTGTAGCTCCTGAACTGGTGACGGTTTTGTCTCACAATTTTTGTGTAGTAGAAAAACTGAAAAATTAAATGGATTCCAGTGCTTGGCTACCTTTGCTGCTTTATTCAAACTTAATGAACTTCGCTTTGCACCCCGCCTAAAAAATCCTGGGAAAGACCTGCAAAAAATGTTTTAGTCAATAAACCGGTCTGTACATTATGTACCAATAACAAATATTAGATGGGATTGCTCCGAGTACAACCATTAACACCACAACATTACATGCATAGTGTTTGTTAATAATACATTTTTTATGTTAGACCTGGCCATTTCTTGATCCATGCTTAGGTCCTTTCCCGAACTTGGTCCCTGACTGCTACCTGTGCTGTCCTTTCCTAAAGACTGGTTTAAAATAGCAAGTATATTCTGTACAGCTGCCGTGGTAGCCTCAGCAACAGGGGTAGGACCTTGCTGGAGAGGAAAGACTGACCACTTTAGCATTGCACCTCATCTCTCAAAAACTTCCTAAGTTTACCCTTAAAAAGCATTGTGTAATACGGAAACGAGCAGTTAACATCTCATTTCTCAATGTTGTGATGTACACCCACTAAACTGCAGGTAGACTGGCTTAAACCACAGGATGGCCTACCTGGCACTCCATGATGGTCGAGGCCTGTTTAGGTTCAGCTCAAGAGCAAGGATAGTTCGCTGGACAAGAGACATAGAGATGAGACCGATTCGCAAAACTAAAACATAAAGAAGTAAAACTATGCCGATAAGCAGGTTTACCTGTGTGCCAATTCAGCTTGCACACGCCTACCTGGATGTTATGTTTGGCTAACATTACTTATCGAGTAACGTTCCCAGGTAGCTAACGCTAATAAGATAAATGATATAACTTGTAGCTAACGAATTCTGCCGTAACACAACAAATGTTTAGCACAGCATAATCAACATATTTGATAAATACTTACAATTGCTTAATCGTGCAGTTGATCGTGTGCACAATACGTGATCTTAACTGGCGGCTGTTGCTTGCTGTCCGTCTTCTTAGAAGCCCGCGCATCTCGCAGTGATAGAGTTCCCGGGGCACGGAGCTGTCACTCAAATACCTGCTGGCAAATGAGGCGAAGTCCCGCCCACACGAGAGATCTGTGAAAACGAAAAACTGGGCGGAGTGAATGAAAAGCCAGCAGCGAAACTGAAAAAACTGTGGAAACGAAAAAACTGTGGAAACGAAAAAACTGTGGAAACGAAAAACGGGGCGGAATGAATGAAAAGCCAGCAGCGAAACTGAAAAAACTGTGAAAACGAAAAAACTGTGGAAACGAAAAAACTGTGGAAACGAAAAACGGGGCGGAATGAATGAAAAGCCAGCAGCGAAACTGAAAAAACTGTGGAAACGAAAAAACTGTGGAAACGAAAAAACTGTGGAAACGAAAAAACTGTGGAA
The DNA here is from genome assembly GCF_048594095.1 of Paramormyrops kingsleyae. Lineage (NCBI taxonomy): Eukaryota > Metazoa > Chordata > Actinopteri > Osteoglossiformes > Mormyridae > Paramormyrops > Paramormyrops kingsleyae. The sequence continues at coordinate 12,658,630 of NC_132817.1, read as the reverse complement.
ACGAAAAACGGGGCGGAGTGAATGAAAAGCCAGCAGCGAAACTGAAAAAACTGTGGAAACGAAAAAACTGTGGAAACGAAAAAACTGTGGAAACGAAAAAACTGTGGAAACGAAAAAACTGTGGAAACGAAAAACGGGGCGGAATGAATGAAAAGCCAGCAGCGAAACTGAAAAAACTGTGGAAACGAAAAACGGGGCGGAATGAATGAAAAGCCAGCAGCGAAACTGAAAAAACTGTGGAAACGAAAAAACTGTGGAAACGAAAAACGGGGCGGAATGAATGAAAAGAATCAGGGTATCTTCCGTCCAGTCTATATCCGTTTTCAAACTAAAAAACGGAAAACGAAAAAACGGATCATTTTTTTCATTTATCATTTTTTGCCTTATTCAGATATATACTTAAAACTATGTTTTTCTATTCTGTAAAAAATGATTTTTTTTTCTAAATAAGACATTTTAGAATATTGCCCTAAAATGCTGACGAGAAAAGTTCTTTATTTTATTTTTCCTAATTTAGTTTTAATAAGTAAGTATAATTCGTTTTTCAACTTTAGACGGAAAAAACAAAAACGGGCCGTTTTCTCCATTTCGACTAGACCAATCCCAAAGGGAAAATTGGAAAACGGCTTATTTCGCGTTTATTAGTTGTCTGTCTTAAGAGATCAGAAAACGCCTCGTATTCCGTTTGCCTGGAGGTAGGCGGGGTTATTGGTGTCCCTTCTGTCATTGGCCAGGTACATCGCGAAGACCACGCCCCCTCCCCCCACAAGATCGTTACAGAATACGAGTTTCGGGTCTCCCCTGAGAGTCTCTTAATGCTGTCATTGAGGAATGACATTGGGTCGTGGGGGGTCCGGAGCCTATCCTGGAAGCTACGGGCACGAGGCAGGGAACAACCCAGGACAGGGGGCCAACCCATCGCAGAGCACACTCACACACCATTCACTCACACATGCACACCTATGAGCAATTTAGGAACTCCAATCAGCCTCAGCATGTCTTTGAACTGTGGGGGGAAACCAAAGTACCTGGAGAAAACCCCACGACAACATGGGGAGAACATGCAAACTCCACACACATGGTCCCAGAGGTGTGAGGCAACAGTGCTAAACACTGCACCACCACACCGCCCCCTAAGAAGTCCTATGAAGTAAATGTAACTGATGCATTGTGATTTATTCCTTACTTTCTTGTTAATCAGAATGTTTAGCAACTTTTTAGTAATCCATGATTTCCTGTTTCTCGGGGGTGTAAATACGTCATGGCGCATTTGTCTTACTCACCTCTCAAAATGGGAATGGCAAGAGAACATGCCCTTCAAGTAAGGCAGAGGTGTGTTGCTCTTCATAAGTCAGGAAATGGCTACAGGAAAATAGCTACTCGCCTAAACTTAGCCATATCTACAGTCAGAGCAATAATTAAAAAGTTTAAAACAACTGGTTGTTGGGGAGGCATGCCAGGAAATAGCCTTTACTGTCCTACAGTTACAGATATAAACGTGTGGAGTTTGCTAAACGCTACTGGAACTTAAACTGGAACAGCGTGCTTTGGTCAGATGAGACTAAGATTGAGTTTTTTGGCAACAAACACTCCTGATGGGTCTGGCGTAAAACAAAGGATGAATATGCGGGAAAGCACCTCATGCCCACTGTTAAATATGGTGGAGGACCTGTGATGCTGTGGGCCTGTTTCTCTTCCAATAGCCCTGGGAACCTTGGTAGAGTGCATGCCATCATAAACACATTGAAATACCAGGACATTTTAAATAAAAATCTGATGGCCTCTGCCAGAAAACTGAAAATAGGTTGTCACTGGATGTTTCAGCAGGATAATGATCCAAAACATATGACCAAATCAACACAGAAATGGTTCACCAGACACAAAATCAACCTTCTTCCATGGCCATCTCATTCCCCAGACCAAAATCCCATAGAAAACCTGTGGGGTGAGCTGAAGAGGAGAGTATATAAGAGAGGACCCAGGACCCTGGACAATCTAGAGAGACTTTGCAAAGACTAATGGACAAAGATCCCTCTCTCTGTATTCTACAACCTTGTGAAATGTTATAGGAGACGTGCTGTCCTATAGGCAAAAGGGGGTTGTACGATGTATTAATTCACAGGCGAGCTAGGAATTCCTCAATGACAGCATTAAGAGACTCTCAGGGGAGACCCGAAACTCGTATTCTGTAACGATCTTGTGGGGGGAGGGGGGCGTGGTCTTCGCGATGTACCTGGCCAATGACAGAAGGGACACCAATAACCCCGCCTACCTCCAGGCAAATGGAATACGAGGCGTTTTCTGATCTCTTAAGACAAACAACTAATAAACGCGAAATAAGTCGAAATGGAGAAAACGACCCGTTTTTTCGTTTTTGTTTTTTCCGTCTAAAGTTGAAAAACGAATTATACTTACTTATTAAAACTAAATTAGGAAAAATAAAATAAAGAACTTTTCTCGTCAGCATTTTAGGGCAATATTCTAAAATGTCTTATTTAGAAAAAAAAATCATTTTTTACAGAATAGAAAAACATAGTTTTAAGTATATATCTGAATAAGGCAAAAAATGATAAATGAAAAAAATGATCCGTTTTTTCGTTTTTTAGTTTGAAAACGGATATAGACTGGACGGAAGATACCCTGATTGAAAAGCCAGCAGCGAAACTGAAAAAACTGTGGAAACGAAAAAACTGTGGAAACGAAAAACGGGGCGGAATGAATGAAAAGCCAGCAGCGAAACTGAAAAAACTGTGGAAACGAAAAACGGGGCGGAATGAATGAAAAGCCAGCAGCGAAACTGAAAAAAGAGTGGAAACGAAAAACTGGGCGGAATGAATGAAAAGCCAGCAGCGAAACTGAAAAAAGAGTGGAAACGAAAAACTGGGCGGAATGAATGAAAAGCCAGCAGCGAAACTGAAAAAAAGAGTGGAAACGAAAAACGGGGCGGAGTGAATGAAAAGCCAACAGCGAAACTGAAAAAAGAGTGGAAACGAAAAACTGGGCGGAATGAATGAAAAGCCAGCAGCGAAACTGAAAAACTCACAGGCGAGAATGAATATTGAATGAATTTTGTTTGATATTAGGAAAGTTTTGTTTGAAAATTTTGGCACAAATCTGATTCCGTACTCAGGCAGCACTGCATTAAAAACCTAAACTTTTCAATGAGATTTACATTTAATAATAATAGATACTTCATTGATCCCCATGGGGAAATTGTTTTTACGCCTCCGTCACCTTGCTCTTTGAAGAGTAAGTTGTCTGTGAAGGGCAGCCACCTGTTGGGGTGCCCAGGGAGCTGGGGGTTGGCTGGGTTTGAACCAGTGACCTTGTGATTAGGCTACAGGTACACAGGCTTAGCCCACTGAGACACGCTGGTTTATTTACCATTTTTGTGCAAAGTGATGTACAAGTGAAGCAAATAGCACACAATCATAATAAAGAGAGACACAAGACAAGCTAATCTAACTTAAAGATGGGGCATGTTAGTTTGGGAGAGACAGACTACAAGATGGTCACTAGGTGCTCTTTCAGGAAAATGACTGAAGAAACATTAAAGGGGCAGCTCACCCCAAAAACTGAAAAAAAAAAAAAGATGCGTTTCAGAGGGGCACTCCATCGGATATGAGCACGAGTACTGTAGCGTTATCTTCTGCACAGTGATACGGCTGGTATGTGGTGTTCCGTAACAGAAAATAGTTCCTACATTAAACTGCTCTCTGCAAAGTCTGTGGATTATCTTCAATAACGGCATCATGATTTCTGATGAGACATTGCTGTTGAGTTTTTCAAATGTATTTTTCTGGCCCTTTAATTACCACAGAAAGAATGTCATTCACTCCCATTATATTTGAGAGAAGACCAACATCCGATATCTCAACAAGGCATCTCCCAGCTGAATGACCTAGACGGATAGACAGCACTAAACTCCATCTAAGCTCCATATCTTTTTTCCAATTTTTGGTTGAACTGTCCCTTTAATTAAGGATAATTCAATGCTTATTTGTGCTAATCTGAGACACATGATTTCAGTCTGTGTCCCACACTACAGGTAGAAAAATATACATCGGAATTACAAAGATAATCCCAATTCTCACATGAGATACATCACAGTTCTGGGCACAGTGTTACATCCAAGGCTGACGAATTGCTTTTGCAGTCAAACATGTATAAAGGTAAGAAAAACCCGAATTCTGCATCGTTCAAATTTGTAAGAATGTACAGCAAGTCTCATACACTGTGGGTTATTCTTCCCCACGGAAATGGGGTGAAATGCAGGATTGGAGGCTGAGCTTCCTGCTCTGCTGGCTGTGCCTCAGTGCCGAGCCGCTTTGCAGATCTTGTCGTAAACCTCGGGAAATGCCGTCTTGCAGTCCAGCTTCTCCCTCAGCTTATGGTAGAGGGAGCCATCAAACATTTCCCAGAATTCCTGGCGGTCCATATACACATCCGCGTACAGCATCTGGAATCTAAGAGTGGGAAGACCACAACATTTCGGTCTATCTCGGTGGCCGTTTTCAACACGGGGACTGCAAAACAGTCATTGGAGTCTGCAGGGATGTCTCAAATGCTGGTATTGTTATCAGGTTAAATAGTAAAGACCCCACCTTTTAGTTTTTAGTTATGTGATCATACACTAGTGGTAGGTCCAAGCTCTGCCCTATTTTACCCCCCATGTAATGGTGCTTTATTTGTGTGACATCACTGGAAAGTAAAATACCATTTTCTAGTGACAGTCATGTGGTCCCTGCCCGCCTCTTACCCGTGAACGTCTCTCACAAACTTCTCCAGCTGCCTGGTGGAGGCTCGGGCCTCAAAGTGCTTCAGCCGGGGCTCTCCGTAAGCGCCGATGTCCACGTACAGCTCGTCCTCGTCCCCTTTGGGGTGCACCATCCCAGGCTGACTGGGCAGCACGAAGGGGCACAGCCACATGGGGTACACCTGGCACAGCGCGGGCACAGGCACACACAGGGAGACACAGGCACGCACAGGGAGACACAGGCACGCACAGGGAGACACAGGCACGCACAGGGAGACACAGGCACGCACAGGGAGACACAGGCACGCACAGGGAGACACAGGCACACACATTCCATGTATTCATATTATTGTGGGGACTCATTAAATCCCCACTAACTAATACTAATTACTATAATTGTAACCCCTACCCAGCCCTAACTTAACCTTAAGTAACCAAATAAAATGCAGGACTTCTGGCTATTCTAGATTTCATTCACAGGTTTTTATGAAACATGCATATATTGTAGGGACTTGAAAGAAAAACGTCCCACGTGCTAAAAAGTAAAAGGTTTTACAGCATCATGGGGACATTTGGTACCTGCAATGTGGTAAATACAAACCCGCACGCGCACACACACACACACACACACACACACACACACACACACACACACACACATATGCAGATTAGCACCCCCCCCTTACGTGGATGTTGTTGTGGAAATGGCCGATGGCCTTCTCCAGGTGCTTCATGGGAACCAGCATGTCCTGGACCACGTGGTGCTGCTCGTACAGCTTGCGGATGGTCTCTCCCTGTGTCAGTTTCAGCAGGGAGATTTTGGGAGGCACCATCCAGCCAAAGAGATATCGAAAGATGGGGTTGTTCCCAAATGGGATAATGTCCTAGGGCAGGGGGAATGTAACCTTATCAGGCAGAAATAGTGCTTATACACTCCTCACACACTCCATATGCACCCCATACGCACCCCTCCCACACTCCATATGCACTCCATACTCCATATGCACTTTTTGGCAATAATTTACTTATTGCCAAAAATCAAGTGACTTGAGTCATGACAGATTAATTATTTATGTTGGAGACCATTGCAGAAATTTGGGGAGGAGAATGGAAAAATGGAGGATATTGCAGCTGATCTGAACTGTTTAAGTTGTGAGGTTCAGCAAGAGACTATAGGCCTCCTGTCCCAACACTGACTGTCGCGGTGACAGCTGCATCGGGGAGAGCTGAGAGTGATGCCCGTTTAATGCCTGCAGTACCTGTAACTCCCAGAAGATACTGCGGGTGTGTCTATGGTAGTAGTGCCTCAGGGGGATGTACTCCACAGCGCCGCGGCTCTCCCGTAGAAAGCCCTCCACGTGCTTGAAGAACCAGGGCTTGTAATAGCGGCCGATGCGGTTGACCTGGGGAAGACGGGGTGGAAGACGAGGTGATGCCTGCTAGAAGCTTCCTCATGCAGCCTGTTCGGCTTTGGAGCACCAAGGTGAGTGAGACCAACAGGAACAGATTAAATTGTCTTGAAGTCGACTCATTGGAAAAGCAGGAACACTGAGGTGGCAACCAAAACAAATGAGATAGGCGTCGATGCGAATCACTGACGAAGCTGGATCCGGGGGGGCCGCCCACCTTGTCCGGCTCAGCCTCGTCCGTCATGATTCCCGTCATGATGACGGCTTCGTCCTGGGAGAAGAGCAGCCCCTCCACGAACTGGTTCTCTTTGTCGGCGGACTCCTGGGCGAAGCGTTGGCAGATGGCACCAATGCCTCTAACTGGCATGTAGCTGAGCTTCACCCAGGCCCGCGCCGGAATGATGCGGATCTCGGCAGCTACCAGAAAGCCCAGAGTGCCACAGGACCAAGGGACAGCATAGTACAGGTCGGAGTTCTCTTTCTGTGATAGCCGAGGGGGGGGGGGGGACAGACAGGCCATGATACATCTGAGCCACATTCTGGATACATTCCTGGGTTACAGCCTCCTATCAACCAAAAAAAAAAAAAAAGTGATTCCAGTACAGGATAGGGCTCAGCCAGAGCCGATTCCAGGAAGCACAAAGTATGGGGCAAGGGCGCCCCCTGGTTGTGATGCCAGTCCATGGCAGGGCACAACCTCACAGCGATTTAAAGATGCCCATTCACCTGAGCACATGCTAACAGTAGCCAACGTACAAGAAGTTATGCATCTATGAAAACGCAAAGCCTTAAACACACAAAAAAAAATCCATCAAAACTGCATCACGTACAACTCAAAATGTGCTCCAATTCTTGTAGTTTTCCAATGTAATGTGACAACACCCTGTAACATACACACACCCACACGATAATGAGACCACAAGAGGCCTGGCAAAGCTACAGGCACCTCTGGGGACAGCAAAAAAAGGACCCACTGTGCCCAAATGATGGCAAGCACCTCAGTGGAGATGACAGGAGAGTCTCAGGCACAGAATCATCGTATAAGTTCACACGCAGATCCCCGACACAAACACACGAGACACGTGTGCTTGTGACAGGAGAGGGACTCACGGCAGTGCAGCGAACCAGGCTCCCGTCAGCCAGCACCAGCTCATAGGCGACACAGATGTGCTGGAAGAGGCCATAGATATGGGAGGACGACTCGATGCCTGTTCCCATTATCAGGCCCCCTGAAAAGCACATGGAGCCGTGATGTCACAGGGACCACCAAAAAAAACATCCACTGTACATAATTTAAGTTCAATTTTACATGAAGCAGGACATGCGCAAGCTAAGTTTCTGGGTGTTTAGCAAACCCTCGGGACAGAAGAGCTCGCCAGCTTAGCAAATACATCTGCTGGGGCGTACCCACGGTGAGATCGTCAAGCTCGGGCAGCACAGGCAGGGTCCAGCCAATCGAGTTAAGGAGGGCGGTCACCTGACCCATGTTCACAAGAGGTTCCACACGCACTACCTGTTTTGAAGCAACAGTGAAGCAGGAGGCACAGTATTAAAGATCGACTTGCTTTGGTTATTTTACTCCAGCGAGTGAGTAAACAGAGTGAAGGCTGGACATGTGCACTTCTGGAGGCCTCACCTGTCGCTTAGTGTCCACCTCCAGGATGTCCATGAGGTTAATCATGATGTTCTTATGAGTCTTCTTGTACTTGCCCACCCTCAGCGAGACGGTGAGCCAGCCCGGGCGGCCTGTGCACATGTATGCCTTTCCGCCTTGCTTTCTCCACTCTCGAACCTACCACCAAGGGCCAAAGATTCACAGAAATGAAGATGACAACTCAGAACCCTTTTGATCATAAAATATGTTTATTCCAAGTTGGATTCACAAAATATTGAACACAGAGACCAGAACACTCTGATCTGTCCCCATACTTTACTGTGTGAGGCTGCGCATACCAGATGCATACAGAACCAAACCAAGACAAAAACCCAGGTGAGGCGTCAGACTTGGCAGAACCAAACTCATGCGGCCCAAACTGATCTGACCTCATACCGTCAAAATCACCTTTTTGAAATAATACAGCCACCCTGTAGCACCGGCTCACTGAACCATGAGCCACAAACCCGCCCAAGGTGTACATGAGCTTGGTGAACACACACATATCACACCTGAACCCAAGAGTAACAAACCGAACACGTCATTAACATGTCCAACCGAGGGTTTCCACAAACCATTCCTCCGCATGCAGGCATTGCTGTGTTGTGATTTGCTTACCGAGGGCACAGCCTCAGGTAAACGATTAACCAAATAAATACACTCTGCCATTATGAAAAAAGAATCTCAAACACATTGTTTTGTTTATCATAGCGGAAGACTGTCTTTGTTTATGATCAGCCATGAAAACGTGTTCAGACACACAGCAGCCTGACCATAACATCACCACTTCAGTCTTCTCGGATCCCTTACTTGTCTCTGTATGTCGCGGACACGCTGGTCGTGCTGTTTCGGAGCGGAGCACATCTTGAAAATGAGCCAGGCTCGGACATAGTAATACACATCGAAGATCACGGACAGGGGCAGCAGGAACAGGCACACGAATATCCACCTTTGGTGAATGATCACGTAGTCCAGCCCCTTAACTTTAACCCAGAGCAGAAACACTACGATTAACCCGCTAAGATATAAAACCGGACCCATTTCCCCCCCAATTACTGCACCGTTTTTTTTCTGCGTTAATACTGAATCGATTCTGCAAGTCCAATGCTGGCAGATCTTTAGGAAATATCTTGATATGCTAGTTATACTCCTCTGGGAGCAAGTGCATGCACGTCCTTTCAGCTGGTCACATCCGGAGTCAAAATAACCTTCTCAGAACAGGATTGACTTTATTGCAAACGCAGGAATTAATTCTTTACGGTCTTCGAGACGCTGCTGCAGAATTTGGCCACTGAATGAGAACCGGTCGCAGAGGTGAGCACACCTCCTCCGGCGTGTGGCAACTCGCCCCGCCCCCAGAAGTGCTGATTGGCACAGACGTCACCAATCTCATCAGCACCCGGTCGCGCGCCTGCGGCTCTCATCCAATAGAAATTGGGAAAAGCGTCACACCATTCACCGGCCATGTGGGCGCGCCTCACAACAATTAGATAAAGGCGAAGCTTATGGAGCACGACAGACTGCGCATAGATCAATCAAGTATCGCCGCACATTGCAAATTTTTCAGACATTTCAGGCGCTTTTTTATTACGTAAATTCTTCCAAGCACCTTCTGTTCCTGTGAAAAGTCAATTTTCTTAGTTTTAATTCTTTTAAGCCAAGCATAACAGAACGTCAGCAGAATAGATGGACAGCTGGAGGACAGGACGAATATTTAATTTAATGCCACACAGGAAGACATATCAATGTTAATTTTCCAAAGGATTAATAACAAAGAAAACAAAATAATCAGACAGGAAAAACCCAATCTTTGTAAAAGGCTGTGCATTCCAGTTTATTTATCAAAGATTACCATAACCAAACTGCTGTACAAATTAAAACTCAGTCTGACATGCATTACATGATTCCAACCCCCAAGTTCCAGCAGGAAATGAATGTCCAAAGCAAGAAAATGACACTGAATAAAAACCCGTATTGATGCCTATCCCCACCTCACCCCAGTTAAAATCAGAAAGGATTGACTGACACCTTCTCAGACAGTTGTGGTCACCAGGAGAATGGGGGGAGGGGGGCTTCCTTACAGTTTGATGCTTCTAAAGGTGCCCTGCAATCAGCTGCACTGAGTAAGGGAAACTATGTCCTTGGCAAAATTGTCACATTGGGAGATTTTCCGATTGTATGTTTTAATTTTCTAAACATCAGCTTGTCATCCAAATAAATCCTCTGGAATCAAAAGGTGTCAGAGAGAGGGGGAAAGTGTGTTAACATCAGCGCCTTATATAGAAGGCATACGGAGCAATGAGCTATGACGTCATCCGCCCTGTTCACACGCTCACCTTCAGCTGTAATTGCGTCACTATTCTATCAGGTACACTGTGCAACGAAGTAAAGGAACAGTAGTTTTTTTTTTTGTTTTTTTTAAAGTTGCATATCAAGATGGTTTCCCATAAATTCCTCACTGGGTTTACCAATAAACTGATGTTTAAGAGGTGAAGCTCTGGAAACCACAATTACACACAAAGGCATATGCAAAAAAAAAAAAAAAAAAAAAATTCAGCAAACATTCAGCTTGAGAGGGAGAGAGAGCGAGAGAGAATCACTTACAGTCATGAGGTGAATTCAAGCCACAGGCGTCCAAGTGTAGGGGGTAAAGTCACCTCCTATACAGTTGCTTCCATAACAAAACACTTATCAGCAGAATTAAATGCTTACATCCCTTTTCAATGTTCATATAGTTCAGTGCATCAATCACTCCACTACTGTCCCGGACAGAAGGATCAGCAGGTTACTATTCCTCTGAAGGCGCTGAGCCGTGCCAAATGTGCGGCCTGAGCCACCTTAAGTGCGGCTTCAATATTAAAAGGTGACCAGGTCCCGCCTTCCTTTGCTAAAAAGCACCAATCACAGGCAGCTGTGTGATACTGCCGAAGGGTAGCTCAGAAGCCCCCACGTATCTGTCACTCATTCTCCCTGCTGTGCTTTTCAGCACTAATGACGACCAAAGGGAGGGGAGGTTACATCACCAAGCCATCTCACTGTCAGGAAGGCTAAGGTGAAAGATCTGTTCAGTGGGCTCCAGGCAAAAAGAAACTAATAAAAAAAAAGGTTCTCTCTTTCTGTCTCTCTCCCTTCAACTTTGTGCACATAGGTGTGAAGATAAGGCAGATGAAGCTGCAACATTAACACATTAAAGCTGGCAGCACCCGCTAAACATGGAGGCTCAGCACATGGAGGCTCAGCACATGGAGGCTCAGCACATGGACCCTCCTCTGAACATCCCCCCCGACAGCGACGGGCAGGCCGTGTCAAAAGCCCCTGCATCGGCATCTCTTAAGGGGTAAAGAGACCCGAAGGAGCGGTGGGCTGTCACAGGCCACTCCATAGCCTGGGCATCCCTTAGGAAAGTCACATGATCTCCAAACCAGTTGACACAGCAAACACGGACGCGGGAAGGGTACTTGCATGGGAGTCCATAGCGTGAGGCACGCGCTCGGAAAGGACACTGCATCTGGAGAGTAGAGGACCTCTTCTAATATGTTGGCACCTACGACCTCTGTGGTCTCTCCGGCTAGACTACCGCCAAAAGCGCACCCCCCTGCTCCAATCCCATAAGGCATTGCAAACAAAAGTTCCTATAGGCAGTCTGAAGATTTCACAACTGAAATCACAACAGTAAAAACAAGGGTGATGGATGCTGCAGCAGACGGCCGCCACACCGGCTGTCGTGTTTGGTGACGCAGTCTCTTCGCAGGCCACCGGATGCTCTCAGTTGCATTTACGCACCTTCAGACTGTCCGCCGGGTTCAATCCGGCTCCAAGCCGACCCAGGTTCCCAAGATCTCCTGCGTTTATGCGAGACACTATCAACGTGTCCAAAGCAGAGGCCCAGCCAGGCGGCTGACTTACAGTTTATGTCCCAAAACACCTGAAGTTAATATAGCACCTCAATCACCTCCCCACTGAAACTGGGTTTTTCACACAGCGAATCTGTTTGCAAGCCTCTGCCCTCATACAAATTAAACCATATTAAAAAAAGCATCTTACTCCCAGAAGGACACCAGCCAAAGTTGCTTTCATCAGATATAGACTAAAATTGACCTTAAAGTGCATAAGAACAGGATTAGTAATTATATTTGTCTTAACATTCACAAACATTGGTGGGTCCCTCCTGGAGAAGATCACACAAGTATTTTTTCCATAAATCAACTCAGAAGAAAATAGGATCTTTAAAATATGTAACATTTGAAATTAGAGCTATAGAACAAATCTTTACAGCATTTGGAATATCTCGCATTTAATTACATTGGCAAATACCAAGTTTAATGGAATAAAAAAAAAAAAAAACAAACAAAAAAAAAAAAAACAAAAATAAACGCAATAATTGATTTCTGAACTAATTAAACCTTGCCTCTATGCTCATGGGTGGATTTAGTCCATGAATTGTTTTATTATATAATAAAACTTTTTAGCCCCTTAGTGATGATCAGCTTACATAAAAAATATATATATAAATTTGAGGCCAGTGACTCCTGTATTTGAGCAGGGCGACCCCTGCTGACCACAGCCAGAAGGGAGGTGTCCTTTGCAGGCATGGCGTCTCCTAGCACCCAATGGGAAGGAAACGTCCTGACCAGTAACATCACTCCCACACAGACCCCTCTTGTGTCTTCTTGAACTCAGTATGAAGATGCCTCTTGTCCAACCAGGATTGCCAAGTGCCTCCTGCAGGGGGAGCTCCCTCATTGCTGGTAGATATTATTAGGGGTCCACGTCTTCCAGGTCACTCTTGGAGTCTCCTAACACCATGGGAGATTCTGAGCCCTAAGATGAGAGAGAGGAATTGCCCTTCTCATCAAAGGTTTACATAAACATATGGTAACAGGTTCCAAATGCCTGCATAACACACATTGTTATTTTAAGTGAAGCTCATTTCTTCATATTCCAGGTGATGTTCCTCAACGCTCTGCTGACCACCGTGGCTTTAATTCACATCAAACACGGGGCACCTCAGCCCATGAGTCCTGCACTCCTGCTGGCCCAGACACCAAGGATGCAGGGCAGCGGCAAGCAAATCAGCTCCACGGGGCAGTACCTGTCTCAGGCTGCGCTCGGAGTTCTCGTTGGCGGGGCTGCCGTCGGAGCCGTTGCTGCTGCCCGACTGCTCCTTTTCGTTCAGGAGAGCTGTGGCGTAGGCCAACGTGTCCTGGGGGGGGGGGTGGAAAAACAGCTTGTCAACAGCGGTGGGAACTAAGGTCTGAAAACGTGAGAGCGACATGCTCTTCTGAGGGCTCCACATCAACTGGGTTAGACAAAGCAGAAGTTCATTACAGAAAGCTACCACTGGGGGGGGGGGGCGGGTCATCCATCCATCCATCCATCCATCCGAGGGTCTGGGGAAGTGGCATCACAGGACACAGGGATGGGGTAACAGGGTTCCTACTGTCTGCCATCAGCAGCTCACCCTACCTGTGCTGAGATTGTGCGCTGGAAGGTTTTGGCAGTTGATGTTTCATTTGAAACGTTGCTCTGGGGGGTCCAGTAGTGTTCTGACATCTAGAACAACAAAACACGATTCTCTTATTCATTGCACTTGGGGAAACTGGGCAGTTTTCATGCCAACTAATTCTCCGTGACAGAAAGACATGCTTGGATTTGTAGGCGAGTACGTTTTGGGGTCAGCCAGCACCCAGCCCTTCTGGAGCACTTGGTGTTGAGGCCCTTGCTCAAAGTCCCAATGAAAACAGGTAGAGATTTCGCAATATCACGATTAAAAAAAAAAAAAAAAAGTCTTGATACCATTATGGAAATGTGACGATATCTACTAGGATTTACATGGTTATTTCAGGAACACAGCTACATTCTATGATCTCTGTCAAAAATTGCATTGTTTTTGTTTGAACAGCAGAGGGGACAAACTTATTAACAACACTGATGTTCCACTGTGAGTGCAACTTTTTTTTTTTTTTTTTTTTTTACAAGAGCCAGCTGCTGCTATAGATTTAATCTTTATTATACCATTTTATTTTATACAATGACTGCTACTATGACTGCTGCATTGTATTGCAATTGTACATACAATCAATCCTGCTACAATGTGACTAATGCATTCCTGAAAAATCTTGTGATCACTAAAATTGTGTTCTGAAATACAGATATCCAGGCTAGAGAAATGCGACTCCAAGGCTTAGTAACTTATGGCAAACGAAATTAATTCAAATAATAAAAATAGTGATACCAGTGGCCAAATGTAATTACAATATTAAATAAGAAATAATGATATATTAATAAATATCATAAACATCTCCTATGGGTCTTAGTCTCATGAGGATTGCCTAGTAAATGCTTCAACCGAACGTTCCAAAGTCTAACTTGTCGTTTGCCGAGTCGGGAGTAGTGACCCCACTAGATAGCGCTCTCGGGTTACTTTGGGACATACTTTGAGCCCTTTGTTGACCAGAGAGCATTATTTAGTGGTGTCAGAAAAGTACAGCAAATGGTTCATGAAGCGACACGTTGGTCATCATTAGTCGGGAGTAGAGAGCCACAGGTACCATGCAGCCGGGCATGAACACGGCACAAATACAACGGATTACGGTATGCGGAGGAGAAAAATGTTCCTGTGTTTTTACATATTTTTTGATTTTTAGAATGCACAGGTCTAAGTCTTGGAATCTGTGGATGCACAAGAATTTTTGAAAACCAGTTCTACCGATTCACTGAAAAGACCTGGTACAAAAGAACAATTCGTTCATGAATCGGACATCACCATCTTTCACTTGGATAGCTGTTTTTGCAGGCAAATAGCGTTTCTCGCCAAGGCCATATCGCACCGTAGTTCGCCTAGTGCTTTTCTCTCAGACTAAAAATTGTGCAAATACAAATGCGATGCCAGTTTGTATTGTACTTGGGTACTAATATATCAATCATGTTAGAACATATCATGCGTTGTTGCAGGACTGACTACTGTACACAGTTCAGTCAATCATTACCAAAGACAATTCATGCCATTTTTTGCACATGCTTAGGTTGAGGCTAGCTACTTTTGTTTTGCTAAAGGAAAGCAGAATCACTTTAAATTTAAAAAGAAAAAATATCATTTGGAAAAAAATGAAAAATTAATAAAATGACATTGTTAAAAGGCTCTATTTATTGTTTATTATCGTTATAATTATTCCATAAGTACCATGAGTTTTTTTTGTATCATTACTCCCCTAGTAACAGGATTATTTAGTTGGCTATGGGATTCAAACTCATCACATTCCGGATACATGCCCAGACTGGACCGGAAGCTGAGAAGCAAACACACTTTTACCTTTTTCTGCAGCCACTGCACTGCCCAGCTCCAGTGGCCTGACAGCTCTTTGAAATAATCCTTAGCTGGGGCACATCTGAGAAGACAGAGCAGAGTGACCTTCAGGGAGCATCTCCACTCAGGGACAGGTTTCAAAGGCCCAGGAGAGCCCAGGGAATATGGACCGTAGAAGGCAAGGTCTCACTTTTGAGCCAGGGTGACTAGGAACTTCACGCACTGGTAGCAGCGGCTGCTGTCGATGTTGTTGCTCTGGTGCATTAGAGCTGGGGGGGGCGGGGGGAGACAGAGTGCTTCATCATTGGGGAGCATGTTCAGCGTCACCGTAAAACAGAAACTAAGATTTACGCTTTAAAAATGCAAAACCTACATTAGGCTGAAGAGCATAAGGGTGGAGACCCAGACACCGACAGAGAGGCTGCCCTCTGTACGTACCCAAAAGCCCTTTGTCAGACTCGAAGGCGTACTTCAGCCTCTGTGACTGCAGGGGGTCCTCCACCATCTGACAAAGCAAAGTCAGTCACTCGGATATACGAGAGCAATTTCTATCAGTGAGAGCAGCCGTAAGAGAGGAATAAATCCAAAGGAGCAGCAGGGGGACTGAAGAAACCAGGGGCTGGTCGCACTGAGACAAGAATCAGTATCAGCCTGAAGAGAGTAGCCAGGCAGGAAATAATTCCCGATACTGACCAGGATCTCCAGCAGCATCTGGAAGACATTCTTCAGCTCGTGGGGAGGTGCCGTCTCCAGCTGATTCTGATGGCAGAGGCAGCAGGGGGTGGAATGAAGAGAAGATTTCGGGGGTTAAAATGCGACCTGTGGGCCCCTGAACGTCACAGAGAACGGAGCAGGTTCCTGAAAGCGCTCGAGCCGGTGGGGGACCTGACTGTACCTTCAGCGATTGCAGCACACCCAGAGAGAAGGGCTCATTGCAGGAGCAGCAGTAGTTGATCATCTCGATGAGGAAGGAGAGCGGGCCGGACAGCTCACGCATGGCGAACATCACCTAAGGCATGGGGTGGGGGGGGGGGACATGAGGACACATCAGAGCCTCCGAAGGGCGGCGACACCAACAGCGACGGCGCTAATGGTGACGGCGGCCAACACGTCACCTCCAGCAGATAGGGCTGCCCCTCCGGCTTGAAGAGCAGGGTCTCGATGTCGGCGTGCAGTGGCAGGAGGGGGCCGGGGCAGGAGACGCCGCTGCTGGCAGGCAGCTTGTGGGGACCCGGGGCTGTGTTGGCGGGAGGGTAATGATACAGGTAACGATGATGAAGCGCCAACACCAACTGGACATGGGCCACCAAATGTGCTACGAAACCCAGCTGCACTGGGAATTATTGAAAGGCAGCACTAACAGGACTACAGGCAAGGAAGGCTTTTGAGAAATGTACTGACCCACTGTCCTGTGTTTGGAAAGGTCCGAGTGGAGCACCAGCAGGGCTAGGCAGTTATGGAGGTGGAGGAACTCACGGGCCTGGGCAGAACTCCATCGGCGGTTCTGTGTGGCGGTAGAAGAAAAGGCTGAGAGGCCAGGAGCAGGGGGCCTGCCTGCTGAGAAAGGTCCCGCCCACACAGAGAGGCCCCGCCCACACCTAAAGGCCCCGCCCACACCGAGAGGCCCCGCCCACACCGAGAGGCCCCGCCCACACCGAGAGGCCCCGCCCACACCGAGAGGCCCCGCCCACACGTCTACCTGGTTGTTCTGCCTGTGAGGCCCCAGCAGGAAGACGAGCATTCGCCGGTAGGCAGCATGCTTCAGCAGGAGCTGACACGGCCCATAACCCTGGAGGCACACGGACACCATTGGGGATCCTAATACAGCTGAATGCAGTGGTGATGAAGCTGTACTGCAGATGCCTGTTTCCAGTGTCAACGTCCTGAAACGCCACACTGACAGGTGGCCACACTCACCCTCTGCAAGAAGTTACTGAACAACGAGAAGTACTGTGAGCAGTTCTTGCAGTTCTCTGGGACGTCCTTGTCCAGCAGGGACAGCAGCACATCCAGCAACGTGTCCAGGCCCTTGTCCTGGAAGTGGAGGGCGCTCTCCAGTGTCTTCTCCAGGATTGTGGCCACCACGACACGGACCTCCCGCACGCTGGACTCCAGCAGGCAGACCCTGGGGCAGACAGTGAAGGAAAAATGGCCAATGAGTGCTCAACTTATATATGGGATCTCCTTCAGAACACCTGGAAGAACATCCCTGGAGGCCATCTAATAAAACTGGCATAGAGGAGACAGTAGGGTTGGGGTTAAGGGCCTTGGTCAAGGGCCCAACAGTGGAATCACTCTGCCGAACCAAGGATTTGAACTTGCAACCTTCCGAGTCCCAACCCACGCAGCTGTCCCCTCCAAAACAAATTATTTCCTTGTTTCTTGGTCAGCGCATTATTCCACGCTATAGTGGAATAATTATAATGTAGAAAATAGTACAAATAAACATTTCTATGGGTAGGTGTCTCCAAATTTTTGATTGTTAAAATTATTAAAAATATCTACAGTACCGAAGAACCATAAAATGTTCTACATTATTCATCCAAAGCAGAAGTACATCAGAGCAGCATTAGTATTGCCAATATCCCTCTCTGGATGTTCAAAGCAACCCCCCCCCTTCACGACTTACTTGCTGATCTCACGCCCTTCTGGACTCACTAGGTACTGCACCATCCACTGGCAGGACTCGCTGCTCTTGGACAGAAGCACCTCGACCGTGGCTATCCACTCGTCTGTGTCAACCCTGGAGGTCACACAGAGGTCACACACTGAGGCAACTTACAACCGCAGACGTCACGCTCAGATTTAAAAAAAACATATCGACTTGAATGCTTTGCTTGGTCAGCATACCAGCAAGAATAAAAACCTGTACTTGGCTGCTGTAACAAGGCACACAGGATATCCTGCTACAGTATAACATTACCTGCTTCAAAACGAACCCTGAAACAGGACTTACAGGAGCATGTCACCGTAAAACACCTCCCCCAACACTACTGCCTACCTGAGCTTCTTCTTGGTACGAAGGTATGTATGAAACAGGAAGTTGACGGCCAGCTGCAAGCTGACCTTGGCCATCTCTTGATACAACGGGTGCTTCAATTTGGTCTAGAAGATGCAAAACGTCAACGCGTCGGATTTCATAGCAACACCAGGGTGTAAACATGAGTAATTTGACTGTGTCTCTACTGGGATGTTCAACATACCGCGTTGACAGATGCCAGGGAGAGGGCGAAGTTGAAGTAGTCGCTGTTGTAAATGTCCCGGTTCTTCATGAACTTGAGGTTCTCGTCTCTCACCATCTGAAACAGCCAGATCCACGTATCGATTTGACAGACAGCCACAAAGAAACATCTGCAGGAATGCTGAACTGGCTCCAAAGTGGCCGGTAATGCTGGGTCAGGAGGCTCCACCTGGTAGATCCTGGCAGGCATCTTCTCCACAAACAGGCCTTTCTTCTCTCCCTTCCTGACAAGGCGTGTTAACAGGGACAGCCGGTCGCTGTTGGCACGGGGGGGCCGTGGGGAGGACTGGGGCGAGATCTCAGGCGACGACGGCGCCGACCTTGAGGGAGGGACAGAAAGGTCAGCGGTACAGAGCAAGCCGGGAGGCGGATGGGGAAGGATACGCAGCAGGGGGGGACAGCCCACAGCCCACTCACAGGGACAAGTCCTCTGCCTCCTGCCTCATCACGCTGACGCGGCTCTTCTTGGGCAGGACGGGAGAGTTCTGGTCCGAGATGCGCTGGTAGAAGAGCATGTATGCATTCCAGTAACGTCTGCGGACGTCGGGGTATGGATTGGCTGGAGGGGGAGAATCCCGCCCATGTCAACACAGACAAACTTACAGCGAGTCCAGCGAATCATAGCATTAATCAGAGGTGTGGCAGAGCGATTCCTGCAGAGGTGACACTCACACTGGTCGTACACCTTGGGCCTGTACTCGCCCCCGAAGCACTCGTACTCCAGCGTCTCGTCATTCATGTCAAATTCCTCCACCACGTTGTCGTTGAACTTGTACCATTTGCCCCGAGCAGCGCCCCTGTGTGGAGAGGTGGGGAACAGACATGTCGTGACACTGAACACTGAAGCAGAATCAGATGATGTGGAAACGGCCACAGAAAATGTACGCCGTCATCCCCGTGCACCCATCTGTGAGCTTGTCTTGAGAGAACATGTTGATATGAAACCACCAAAGCAGGTGCCCCAGATCCTGAGGACGCTGCACGTCGCTCACCGACGGTCCTTGATGAAGGAGTAGTAGTGTCCAGCGTGGGCCTGCCCGCTGTGCACCACCACGCCCACCAGCTCGTAGTTCTCCGAGATGGTGACCTTCTTCCGGGGTGACCCCCCCGAGCCCAGCTCGCCGGACCGCCCGTTCTCTCCGTGGTCGGCGCTGCAGTCCTGACGTGCCGTCCCAGACACGGTGTAGGGCTCCATGTTCAGAACCCAGGGGAACTGGTGGTGGACAGAGTGGAGCCATCAGGATGCTCCTGGGACCGACCCAAGGCATTACCACAGCAAACCACCAGGAGGCAGCAGAGTCACTTTACCCGGATCTGCTCGTCGTACTTGATGGAGCGGCCGCTCTCCCAGTCAAAGCCGAAGCGCATCAGGTGGATGACCAGCACGCCGGGGAGGGACTTGATGCAGGTGCGCTTTACCGTGGTCCTCTGCCCCAGGAGGAGAGGCAGATCGAGACCAAAACTTTGACTTTGATACCTGTACCAGCTTTGTTACCTCAATATCAATACCACGCCAATAGTAAACAGGTGCTGTAAAACATTCCTATTTAAATATTACTTTGCTTTAAAATAAGCAGTCCTAATTATGAATTAAACCAACAGTAATGTCCTATAATATTATTTTGTAACATTATCAATGAAATATGCATAGATTAAACTCCATTCCATTAAAATCATGTTTAGTCTACAGTAAACTTTAAAACAGAAACAGGAAATTTAAGAACAACTAATGTAAGTTCTTAAATATTGAAATTTGCTAGAATCGTACAATGTTAAACTTCTGGTATCATGATACGATACTGGTGCCGGTATACTGAGCTTCGGTATCCGGGACACAGGGCCACAGCTCCCATCAGCACCTGGGGCGGAGCAGCGACCCCGGGGGGTGGGGCGGGGCTGGAGCGGGGGGCGGGGCTGGAGCTTACCTTCTCCTTGCACTTCTCACAGTAGTATGCATTGCTGCCCTCAAGGACCTCGCCACGCACAAACTGGTCCAGCGAGATCTCCAGACTCTGGCAGGACGTCACGCCCAGGTTGAGGGCCATGAAGGTCTCCTCCCGCTCGTACCTGCAGCCAGACCGAGGGAAAGCTCAGACATGGGCAGCTACATGCCTGCCGTGCCGGCCCAGATCCAGCGCCTCCGTACCTGTGTGGACAGTCCTTACAGATCTTCTGGTCGGAGAAGACGCCCTGGAAGGTGTTCTTGAAGATCTGCTCTCTGCCGATTTTCTGAAAAGCGAAAAACGAGTCAGACGCTAAGGCAGACATGAGGGTCTCCATCTCCCCCTTAACGGCTCTGTAAATATACCACAGCAGACCGACGTCAAGTGAATTCATGGCTCAACAATGGAACCGCGAATCCCTCGCGAACCAAACGACTGGACCACATGGGCACCCATAACCGACCGCGTCAGCGCGGAAACTGAGCCAAACATGCATGCGAAAGCGGGAACCTTGAGATGCTCGTCCAGCTGGTCCACCAGGCTGGTGAAGAACTCGTAAGCATCCTGCTGCTCCCGCACATACAGCTCCTTGTTCCACATCTTGAAGATCTGCACGATGCGGGGAGAAGAGGTTCTAATGGCAGCAGTGACCAGACGCATATTGGGCAGCCATACAAACGAGGGATGCATCCCATAAGGGAGGTGTGGACAGCGTCCGTAACAAACCTTCCAGAAATTCTCCGGGACATAGTACTGCAGCTTACTCTCCATGAGATGCCCAAACAGGGACTGGACCTGATAGAACACACTCTCATCTGGGTTCTCAGTGTCATCCTCTATAGACAGGAACGCCTATAAAGTAAAATAAACAAACAAACATGATGTTGAAAAAACCCCACTGCAGTTGAGAATGAGATAAATTCTTTACAAATATTATGTTTTAAATAAAATCAGTTGATGTTACAGTAGAGCAGGTATTTCTCAACCCAGCCCTTGGGGGCTGCCAGATGGTGCACATTTTTGCTCCTTCCCAGGGTGGGAGCAAAAATGTGGACAGTCTTTTGGTCCCTGAGGATTTACATCACTTGACACCACAAGGGGGCGGAATACCGGCATAATTCAAGCAGCTGGTGGGTCTCACCTCGGGCAGCCCAGGCTGCATGTAGAGCTGCTGGAAGACCGCATTCATATAGCAGGTGGCGCCTCCGTTCTTCAGGCCCACGAACCCAGAAATGGAACGGCTGTCCACCGGGGGCAGGTACTGGGAAGCACAGGGCACTGGTTACAGACCCGAGCCCAGCAGAGCTGATACACAGCTACTCGAATGACACGTTTGAGGTGCCTCCCTATACTCACGTCGAACTCCTTGCTAAGCGACGAGTCGGACTGGTGGTGCATGGAGAGCAGCTCGCGGGTGATTAGCTGTAGGTTGGTGAGGGAGCTGTCAGCCAGCATCACCAGCACCTCGTAGGCAGCCAGCCGGCTGCTCGCCGTGCTGCACCTGCGCAGACACACAGAGAGGGGTGTGAGGTCGCTGCGGGGGTGCAGTTTGCCACCCTGGCCAGCAGGGGGACCTCTTACTTGGGATGGAAGTCCTGGCTGGGAGCGGAGGAGCCCACGGGGTTGTTGCTGTTCAGGATGATGCGTGACGCTCGGAAGAGGAAGTCGTCTAGAAGCTGCTGAATCAGGGAGGAGCCTGACAAGGGGGGTGGGGGGGGGACATCTGGTCATTTAAGGCCTCTGAGGACACGCACAGGGATACAGGGTGCTGAAGCTACGACGGTGACGTTACTGCCACTTCGTATAGGTGACATGAGGACAGGGACCGTCAGCAGGGGAAGTGAGGCAAGGCGGAGGGGGGGGCGGGGCTTCGGCTCACCCAGCTGCTCCTTCTCGGTGCCGCACAGCGACAGCAGCGTCTTGATGAGCCGCAGGTGACCGGCCAGCAGGATGTTGTCGGCGGGGCTCGTCTCCAGCTCCGCCGTCCAGCTCGGCTCGAAGTTGTCCAGCCAGTTAATCTCATCCTCCAGCATGGCCGCCGGGCTGATGTGCAGCTGCTCCATCTCCGTCGCTAAGGGAGGAGGGGGGGGTGGATATGGGCGAGGGTGTGACAAGGCAGTCGTGCAGGGAGATGGGCATCTGGGGGGGGAGGATTCGGAAACTCACAGGTCAGATCGTCCAGAAGCTGGCATCTCAGGTCAAAGTACTCGGTGCACTGAGACAGTAACCTGGAACAGAAGAGGCGGATGCCGGTTCACGCAACAGCTCACTGCCAACAGGTATGACCAAAGCCTGTACAGCGCCCTGCCCGACACAACAAGCTCACTGGCGTGGTAAATGTCACCCGACTGTGGCGTCACGGCACATATGGGAGTTCCCTTTACACAAAAATGTTCTGAGAGCAGAAGGAAAAATGACTGGCTCAGAGAGGTAACCAATCAGATTGTAGAGGAGGTGAGTCCAAGCGTCATCAAGTTGTTTGGCCCCACCTCCTCTACGATCTGATTCGTTCTCTCTGAGCCAATCATTTTCTACTTCTGCTCTCAGAACATTTTTGTGTAAAGAGAAGCGTTTTACTTTTTTGTGCAAGTAAAAGTCCCACGAGCTTTTAAATGTGAAACAGACTCCTGTGGCAGTTAGAGCCATGAGGGGAGGGAAATCTCTGGGTGTCCAAGGTAAGCTGGGTCCTGAAGGGTCCCCGATGTGTAGGAAAGTCCCCAGTGAGATATGACCTCTGCCCTGCTGAGGATGCGCCTCTGACCTCTGGTTGATGCCCCTCATGACGCTGGTTGGGGACCACAGGGGCAGCTGAGCCATCAGGATGACGTTCAGGAGGAAGAGATTGGGCTTCTGCAGGTCTGGGTAGGCCGAGGTGTCCGTCTGGCTCAGCGTGTAGAGCTGGTCGCAGGCCACACGCCGGATCTGGGACAGACAACAACGAAACAGTGCATCAACATTCGATTTCTGAAACCGAACTCTGCGAGTGCACGAGAACGTGGAGTACAGCTGCCTCGTTTCCGAACGAAACGGCATACCTCTCCGCTCGGGGAGCCGAGCAGCAGGTCGATGATAAAGTCATTCACGCTGGGTAAGGTGTAGAAGGAGCCTGAGGGTGAGCAGAGAGAGCGAGCTTACGGAGAAGACCAGGCACTCGTGAGTCACACATACCGAGCATCGGAGGCTACAATCAGTGCTACGCTAGAAGGGTGAGCGGGCCTCACAGAGCTGCTGGCTGCGCAGCTGCAGGCAGGTGACAAGCAGTGACAGCGCCTCCCGGGCGATGATTGTGTCTTTGATGGACACGCATGGCTGCTTGACACAGATGCCGGCGTGCAGGCTGGTGGCTTCCCCTTCGCTGCTGGAGCTGCAGTTGCTGCCTGTGGGCAAAGCAGACGCAAGACGACTTCACCACCACACACAAGAATAAACATTTAAAAGCGGCTACAACTGATTATATTTATACTTGTGCTCATACTTGTGCAAATGGCAAATAAAGTATCATCATCATCCGTCATTCTAAATGCAATACACGTTAATAATTCAAGCCTGTTACGCCCCCAGCAGCCACAGAGGGGCAGCAGAGGTGAATCAAACGGACGCGTGACACAGCACCTGTGCTGCTAAGCCGGCTGCGGATCCCTGCGGGTTGCAGGGAGCTGGCGGTCTCCCTGATTGGCTGGCTGCTGCCCACCAGGTCCAGGCGGCCGGCGGCCGCCGCCCACGTCAGCCGCATGAAGCAGGCCACCGTGGAGGTGAAGTCACTGACCTCCATGGTCTGGCCAGGCAGGACAAGCAGCGCAAGAAGAGAAGAGGGGATCATCTTTGTGATAAACTGCTTTAGTTCTGATGGCGCAATCATGTCAAGGCGGCTCCTAGGGCCTGACTTCTCTACACAGCAGGTTTTAACACATGCTGAGTAACTAAAGTAATGCCAGCCTTTTAAATCAGTTAATTACCAACCCAGGAAAATCCTTCCTTCATAATCACTTACTAAACAGATCAATCCCAAAGCCCAGCTACTACAGAGCAGCGCCAGGCCTCACGCTACACCACCAGCACAGAGACGGGGCGGCCGCACCTGGATGGCCACACGAGCAGCAGGGATGATCTCCTCCACGCGGATGGACGAGCGCTCGGACAGCGACACCTGCCGATACGAGGCCTTCTCCGGGGTGCCGCACAGCGACAGCTGCCGGCCGGCCTGACGGCCCGCGTTGCGGAAGGGCCGCGACGACAGCGCGTCCGGACCCTCCTTGGCCAGCTCGTCGTCCAGGATGCTAGGCATGGTCTGCCCAACCAGGAGGAACCTGCAGGTGGAGCCAGAGAGCTCACGACTACATCCAAGAGCTGCTCGTGGGGGTTTGAGAGCGTGACGAAGCCTTTACCGTGCAAGCTGAAGGCAGATGGAGTAAACCCCCTGTCTGGTCTCATAGTCTACCTCTGATGGTATAGAGTCCTTCTGCATCACGTTCACCACCAGGCTGGACAGACATACAGACACAAAGCAATAATATCACCCTCAAACTCATCTCCCCTCTGCAACAGATAACTCTGCCTCAGTAATGTGACCCAAGCAGGAAACTCCCAGTGTGTTTGTACGCTGAGGCCCACCTGAGGCCTCCCGCTTTGAGGAAGTTCTCGCAGAAGGACTTGACGCTGGTCTTGGCCATCTCATCATCAGACGTCGGCATCAGTTTGGAGCTCAGTACCTGTGAGGACAAGCGGTTACCCCCGAGTCTGACTTTATGGGTGGCACCGGGGGCAGAAGCAGGGAATACGTACCTCCAAGTTGTAGAGAACCCTGAAGGTGGACATTCCCGGTGCAGAGGAGCGAAACAGGGACTCCAAGATGGAGGCCGCGCTCTGCTGGTGCTGCTGCTTGGAGGACAGAGACGGGGACTTAGAGGCCTGGGACCCCGAGCCCAAAGTAAAGAGGGTTTTCTGCGAGAAAGAGAAGCAGAGTCTTCAGCACATGGTCAGTCAACCAAGCGCATGCTGAGCGTAACATCAAAAACCACTGTGTTACGTCGAGGACATACCTGGTGGCTCCAGAGACTGGATTCTTTAGGCACAAAGTTGTCCAATGCATCCTGAACCTCGGGATCCGTAGGGATCAACAGCAGCAGCTTACGTACCCGCAAGGTTATCCTGCAAGGCAAACATCAAGATTAGGGCTCCCATAATGTACGGAACGGCCTCTTAGGGTAATGGCATTATGGGCATTATCATCTGGTCCTTGGGGACCCCCAGACAGCCCACGGTTTTGCTTCCTCCCGGTAAACATGGACCCTGAGAAACACTCTTATGGAGAAGCATTGTATCTGTAGAAAAGGGTGTTAAGTGAGCGGTTTGTTAATTTTACAGTGTTTTGAGCAGGCATTATTTCGGCCACTGGAGGCATCACGCAGGACCCCACGCTGGTTTTTTCTTCTTCTTTAGGCTGGATGCAGAGTTAAACACTGTAGTTCTACAAAGTATTGTTGGGTTTATGGTGTAGTTGTGCGTGCATACTGAGTAAGTATGCAGTTCATTCGTACCGCAACTATACTTTGTAACCGGAGCAAATGTTATCGTTTTACGCGTTTGTAATCTAAAATAAGCATATCGCGCTAATCGCAGTTTGCATTTGCTGTATTAATGCCGCTCGGTTTAAGAGTATTGTCTGGTTATTTGCGTTTTGTAATACAAATGATCCATATCATTTAGTATCTATATTTGTTAAATGTTTATAAAAATAATGTTACCTGTGAGCGGGTTGATTCCTATGTTTTTATTTCTGTTTCAGTAAACCACAATTACATAATCCTCCAATGAGTATCCGGACTGTTTTATGGGCGGTGTATTAATGCGCTACTATCCAGCTATAGAATAACCTGTCAGAGGTAGGCAAACAAACCCAGTGTTCTGATTGGACACCGTGTAAAGGTTACCACCGGGAGAGAATCGGCGTCCCTTTTCTAAAACGACTCTAGAACGTATCTGCCCCCTACCTGGGCTCCTCCAGGTTGGCCAGCTGGTACAGCATCTCAAACACGTTGCATACCAAAGCCATCACTACTCCAGGCAGGGACTTCTCCTGGGGAGGAGAGGGACAAAAATTGCTGATGACAGGTTTGGAGAGGGAATATTAACAGGCAACTGAAGGGCGCCCCCCAGTGAGTGTGCCGGCGGGTGGCCTGAGGGCGTGCCGACCTGCTCCATGGCGTAGGCCGAGTTGAAGACGCCGCTGCTGGCACTGCTGGCGCTGGCGGACGAGTCGGCAGAGCTCCCCGAGGGCGTGCCTGTGCTCGAGCTCTTCACCGTCAGGCTCTGCTCGTCAGAGAAGCCCAGCTGGTTCAGCAGCTTCTGATCCCGGTTCATGGTGAGCTGGTGGGCACACGGCAGGGTCACGTGGCAGGTCAGATGGGCAGGGTGAGACCGACGACGCTCTCAAAGCCCCAACTCACCATGCTATCATTGGCAAATATCTGAACATTGTCCACAGGGCAGTTCAGATGCTCAGCTATCTTCCACCTTATGCTTCCAATGGTTTCGTTGCTATGCGCCTGGGGTTAGAAAAGTGCAAGAATACATAAATCACTAGTCCGAGAAAAATCCCGCTCTTTGGTTAATGTTTCAGGTGCTGTTGGGGGGGGGGGGGGGGGAAGCGTAGCAGGACTGACCTCCAGAGTGAAGGTGTCTTTGGTAGATTCGTAGGTTATGTGGAGAATGACGGGGTGCCCGTTGAACGAGGCTCCGTGAGGTAGAATGGTGCGAGGAACTGAATATAGGTCCTGGGGATGAGGCAAACGTAGACAGTGAGAGCAGAGACCAGGCAGCTGCATTTCCCAGCATGCTTAGGGAGCTTCCACCCTCTAAGTCAATGTTTCTCAAACCAGTCCCCCGGGACCCCCAGACAGTTCCTCCCAGCAAAAATGTGAACTATTAGGCAGGGAGCTGGGAGTGAGCAAAAACGTGGACCGTCTTGGGGGGGGGGACTGCTCTAATTGGAGATAGTAGCATGGTAGAAAACCACAGGTATCCCGTAAGAATGGAAAGTATGTTCTACTGAAGGCAGGCAAACCGTTCTATAAAAATCTATTTTATACGAAGACATCGTTATTTGATAAAGTAGAAGCCAACATGCCTGGGTGTGTGCAAGTAGGACAGTTCAATTTGCAGCTTTTAAATGGACCTGAAAACAGTCTCACGAAAAGTAACTGTACAGAGTGTTCCAGCCACGGTGGGTGCATCGGACATCAGGTTCTGCTTAAAGCTCTGTTCCACGTGTCTTGCATGTCGGATCTTATTCCCAGTCAGACATTCGAGGACTTAAAAACACTCATTTCCGTTCAGCTTATTAAACTCCCCCCACAACATGTTAGCTTCCAGTAAAATGTGAGAATAGATTTCCAGTCAAATTGAAAAATGCTCATGCAGCAGTGCTTATATAAACACCAATTCAGAACATCAGATTAATAACCACAAAACCTTTGAGTCATAATCACTGAACTAGATAAGCCACAGAACCTTAACCTTCAAAGTATGAACTGGTGATGTCACTCCAGCAGCTTAGTAACAGTGAAAAATCCCCAGAAATTGCCCCCAGCGCCCAAGACATAACCAACACAGAGAGACATGCCTCACCTCAATAGTAATAACATATCGCTCAGCAAGTAACAGCAACCTTTCAATGATCACCAGCTTTGACGACCTAAGAATGACAGACAAAGTTATAGGAACTCAGTTAATCTAACAAGGAGTTCATGTAATATAACGAAGAACACGTCTTTCAGCAAGGCAGAGGCCAGGCCAGGGGTCGGGTGCCCCCACCTGGAAGGAGACTGCACGGAGGTGGCGACGGTGGGCATGGCCGTCGCCGTCAGCATCTTGGTTGCCCTGGTGACAGCATGAGTCAGCGTCGGCCCCCCAAGTGCTGAACTGGCAGCCTGTGAACGGCAGAGAGGCTATGAAACCCACAGGGCCCAGAAGAAGCACAGGTGTCTCAAAGCCAATTAGGAGGTGTGAGTTCTGACTGCTGCAGAGCACTAATTTACTGCCAGTGCTTCAGGTACCATAATAGCAGGAAGCCTCAGAGCAGCAAGCTGCACCCATTGGTTTCATTCACTTACCTCTAACCTCTTATAACAGTCCGCGATGAATTTCTTGTGGAGCGATACGGAATCCTGTGTGAACGAGAACGAGTGAGCAAAAATGAAGCAGCCGGAACCGAACCATCAATGGGGGGGGCCGGGTGGCCTGCAGGCTGACCTTCTTCATCTTGGGGTTGAGGTTAATGTAGCTGTACGTGATGATGAGCTGGATGGCCTCATTGGCGATGTCTTCGTTAGGGGACTCCATGGCCATCCGCCAGATGAAGTCCATCCCGATGAGATCCAGGCGTTCCACGAACTGGGCAGGGACGAAGGGGGCAGAGGGACGCGGGAAGAGTCAGCGGGGATTCGGGCGAGATGGCTGGCTGCCCGTCCAACACCGCGGGCGAAGGACTAGCATCCAAATGAATGGGCCCTGTCTGAGGGCCCATTCCACAGGGCAGCAGCCATATGTGAATGACAGGCTCAGAGTTTCAAGCCTAATCTGTTCTCCTTGCTACATAAACATACATAGATGTGACTGCCTCCATCTTACAGGAATAAGACTGTACAACGTGGATAATTCAATTTAAAGATTCACAAAGATGTGTACCTGGTGGGGACTCTTCATATATAAATAGGACACACTTCTGAAGGGCAGAACAGACTGACTCCTGCGTCACAAATCATGCTGAAATACAGCACGGTGACCTATAACTAAGCATCCCTCTCCGCATTTCTGTTGATATTGCCGTTCTGATCTCACTGCAGCTATCCTTCCGCACTTCAGACAGTCAAACGCGACGATGACACAGTGCCACTCTACCTTTTCACATTTCACATCCTTAACTGCGGTACTTTACCGGCAGGGTAAACATACCAGCTGTGTCCCCTGGCGTTTCAGCCGATGGTCGCTCAGGTTGACGTTCTCGAAGAATGTCTTAAAGAGATTAAACCCTAAAGATGGAGAGACACCATCAATCGCAGTAAAGCCGCAGGCCTCGTACACGAGCCTCCCGACGGTGGGGGTAACGGACAGAGAGAATCAACAGGCTTTCAGATGCTTCACGCTGCATGAGCTCTCAGCTCGACCATCAAAAACTGATTTACAGGGACCTGTAGATTCTACGCTGCCCACTACACGTGATGAGTCTTTGATGCCCATTTTCCTTTCTCTAAGAGGATGCCAGCAAACCCAGTGAGGTGTCCCATCCTACAAGCTCCATCAGGACCCCCACCGTTCATGCTGATGTCGTAAGGGTCCAGCTTAAGGATCTTCTCCTTAAACAGCTGCTGCTGCACGTCACTCTCCAAGTCATGCTGGCCCTTGGTGAACCAATCAAAGCACATCTGTAGAGAGAGAGGCGTGTCACAGCCTGGAGCGCGGACCCGGGGGACGGCCAGCAAAGCCGCGACTCAGCCAGGGAAGGCCCCGCCAACACACCTCTCTGTCCAGCTCGCACACATCCATACTGGTCACCAGGCACTCCCACACTTCCTTGGCGCGGTTCCACACCAGGTACAGGCTGGCTTCCTGCAGGAAGAATGCCAGGAACCTCAGGTGTCCCTCCAGGTACTGGGGAAAAGTAGGGGGGGGGTTAGAGTCTGATCCAGAACTGCACTTTACCTTCACACAGTGACATTCATGTTGCATTTAGTCGCTTAGCAGATGGTTGTATCCCTATGGATCTACACTGTTATTAAGGCACCTGGACAATATCCCGGGGAAACGCTGCTCACTGCTCAAGGGCTCAGCAGCCTCACCTGCTGCTCATACTGGGACAGCAGCCAATTAAGCAGAATGCCACAAGCTGTCCTAGTGGGGACAGTAGCCTAACAAAGCAAGAGCCATGACACCCCGATGTGAGCCTGAGCCTCCTGGCACCCTGACCCACCGCCCCGACGTGAGCCTGAGCCTCCTGGCACCCTGACCCACCGCCCCGACGTGAGTCTGAGCCTCCTGGCACCCTGACCCATCGCCCCGACGTGATCCTGAGCCTCCTGGCACCCTGACCCATCGCCCCGACGTGATCCTGAGCCTCCTGGCACCCTGACCCATCGCCCCGACGTGAGCCTGAGCCTCCTGGCACCCTGACCCACTGCCCCGACGTGAGCCTGAGCCTCCTGGCACCCTGACCCACTGCCCCGACGTGAGCCTGAGCCTCTTGGCACCCTGACCCACCGCCCCGACGTGAGCCTGAGCCTCCTGGCACCCTGACCCACCGCCCCAAACCGAACCTGAGCCTCTTGGCACCCTGACCCACCTCCCCAATGTGAGCCTGAACCTCTTGGCACCCTGACCCACCGCCACAAAACAAGGTTGAGCCTTCTGGCACCCTACCCCACCGTTGTAATGTGATCTCCATACCTCCTGGTAGGAGTATCTGCCATCCACCAAGGTGGATCCTGACAGTCCCCCGGGCCCTGCCACAGACACTGCCAGGCGGTGACAGGACACCAGGCTCCCTGTGATCAACTTGACGATCTCAAAGTTCTTCTTCAGGTCCTGGATGATGCTCTATTGGTGGAGGAGGGAAGGAGACATGAAAGGGGAACAAATGCCAGATGGTAATCTTAACAGCATTTCTGACATGGAGGCAGCACCGGAGGTCCCACCTTGTCCTGCTTCTGGTAGGTCTGCTTGATGAAGGAGCGTGTGATCTCGTGGAGCTGCCGAAGGGCTGGTACCACCCACACCACCTGGGGGCTGCTCTGCTGGGAGGACTGGAACAGAGAGGCATGTGCATACGCACACATGGTGGGACAATCAGCAAGGAAACACGGAAGCCTCAACAGGCCCGGAACCCCAGCGTGGAGAAAAGCCAGTCCGTCACTGTGAGCGGCTGGGAAATCACCAAACGCACTAGAACATTGTAGTTTCCAGCTTAAAGCTTCAGAGCACAGGAGTCAACTGCGCATATGGTGTCCAGCAGGAGACGACCATCTTCTATCCTTCCTTTAATCCGTTAACAAGACTAAATTCCCTCTTTGGGCAAACGATGCTGAACAAGAGTCTAAGGTGTGCCAAATTAAACTTTGACCATAATATGTTGCGGATCTGGATGATTCACTGAAAAGTGCACATATCTGAACTCAAAGAAATGCTTGCTTTGGATACCTAGACAAGCCATTCAAATAAATACATCTGTCATAAAATTACACCCAATAAGATGGACGTGCCCTTCTTTGAGGACAATAGTGACATGTACCACTGCACTTGGTCATTAGTAAATTGAGTTGAGCATATTCTTAAAGATCACTACTTATTAAAAAGCTCAGATAGAAACAACAATGTTCTAAAGCGAATTAAGACAAGAGATCACACATCAAATCCCAGGGATATGACATTTAAAGGGACAAGGAGGAAAAGGTCAATTAGAAGGCAACTCTGTCATCCTAATCATATGCCCACTGCACAATCAAGTGACACCGTGGTGGAGGCGGCGCTGGATGGGGAGTGCTGATTGGTCAAAGCTACTGATTGACAGCAACCCAGTGGAGTTTCTTACTTTGAACACAGAGCCTGGCTTCTTCTTGCCCCAGGAACCAGTGCGAAAAGAGATTTGAGACTCACTGGAAGATTTTGTTTCCTCTTGTAATTGTATCTAAAAAAATAAACTATTTTTCAGTCGCTTCCTCAGGGAACAGACCGGTGAAGACAACCGGGGGTTTACCCAGCAGTTTGCGCAAATGCCGACAAGAGGCATGGGGAATTAGCGCACTGCAGAGCTTCCGGAAAAATCTGACCAACTACAGGATGCCAGAAAAAGCAAGCTGGCCTCAAAGGTGGAGTGAGGTGTAGTAAGGTTAGAATGGAGCCTGCAGACAGCCTTAGACTGTCTATATGGTATACATGCTTTCAATGAAGGGTGACAACCTGTAGGGGGCACTCCTGTATAAAACCAGCACACAGGGAGCAGATACACTGTATAGTCTTGGCAATTCATTTACACTGATCCCACTACAATTCTACCCTGCTAGCGCATTGTGAAAGTTATCCGTGATGCTAACAGAAAGGAGGAGGAAAGAACAAACATGTGAAAGAATAATGTCCATGTGCATTTGACTATTTTAAAGAAATGTACAATCATTAGCATTAGATGACACCAAAACTGCTTTCCTTATTCTAAATTTCCCTTCCTCAAGTATCACTGCTCAGGTTGGCATCATACTGAAAAGGCCAAGAGCACATTGTTTGAGTGGGGAATTTCTGCTGTGGTATCTAGAGGGAATCCTGCATTCAGTGACACGAGGCCCACTTCAGGACCCCGAGATACCCGATGTGCCCCTGCCTACCTTCTTGACGTCCTCGATGCACTTGATGATGTAGCTCCTCTTCACAGCCTCCTTGACCGCGTAGGCGTCGCTCAGGATGGCAAGATGCTCATCCAGGGCCTGCTGCACCAGGCCTGTGGGCAGGGTGGGGAGGTGAGCCAGGTCCCACAGCACCTCCAACACCTGGGCAGGGACACACTGTTGTTATACCGCTGTGCACATGACACCCAGTCATCCAATCACAGTGTCGTCTGAGGGTCTCCCAAAAACCGAAGACACGCACTTTGCCCGTCGTGCCCTCTGAGCGAGCTTCCCGGCCAATCCGGCCGATTAGACTGAGGAGTTTCTGTCGAACCCGGTCACTCTCCACCTCCCAGCTCTAGAAAAATAAAGCGTCATCTTAGTTCCTGACCCGCATATCGGGATTCATGACCAAAACCGGAATGACGGACTCAAAGGCACGTTTGCTGCTCATGAAGTACCTAGTAATACCACCCCAAAGACTCATCAGGGGACCGTACAGATGCACTTACCTTCTGAATAAGGACAAAGAGGTGGTTAAGCTGATCGGAGTTAAACTTCACCGCTGCAGCCGCGATTATGGTATGGATGTTCTCAATCACTGTGGAAGACTGGCCGGCCTGCACCAAACAGGAAGTGAGTCTAAGCACAGGCATGAGGCGAACTGGCATGCGAGAGAGTCACCGTGAACAGCGCTCGCTGAATCAAGCTTAAGCTGCTAAAGAAGAAATACTCAGGACAACCTTCCATTACTCCCATTTACTTTAAATTAATGGGTGTTTTACTGCAAAGCCACTTACGATTTTATCCATTTACAGAGCAGAGGGATTCGGGTCACTGCTCAAGGTTCTACAGTAGGGCCCACCCTGAGAGTGAGAGGTCTGTGCACTTAACCCACGCGCTACCTGCCGCCCTATTCTGAGGATGAGAAACAGACTCGGGCTTGAAGAAGCGAGTTGCGTACAGTATCTGAGGACATCGGGAATGAGAGTAGTTCACAGCTTCCCAAGGAGAGCGAAGACCCCTCAGTGCATAGCACAGACTGCCTGGGTACAGCCGTCACACCGCTTGCATTATGGGAATGCCAGAATAGCTCACACTCCGGCAAGACGGATCGGCACGTCTCTGGAAAGACGCAGATGCATGCCTATGTGGATATGCCTTTAAACTCTCCTCGCTAAAGGCTCTGAAGAGGCGCATGCCAACAGCACGGTAACATGAGTCGGCGAGCCCGTCACAGCGGGAAGTCAAGCGATATTTTATTCATAGATGCTGCAGGGGCGCCTGCCATTTTGTGCATGGCAGCCCCCACCCATGCAGAATAATCACGTGGAGGATGAGCGGGAGCCGTGGCCTGGCGTGAACGGGCAGGTCACAGGTTCGAGGGAGAGCGCAGACCTGTATCCTCCAGATTTTGGATAGCTCGTCCAGGGAGAGCTTGCTTCCCAGGAGTTCAATGATTCCCTTTATGCGATCGCAGTACTGCGCCTGGTCTATGTTCCCTGCGAGGGAGGGAGGATAATGAAAAAGAAATGAATGGCACAGTGGGCGAGAGAAGGCGCATTATCCAATGCAAACAAACTTCACAGCAAATTCAGCATGCATGAACACATTACCGAGATAAGCCTCTGGATATAGATAATGTTAGGGTAAGAATGAATGCTGAACAAAAGCTGAATAATCAACAAAACGCAACAAGTAACCTACACCAAGAATGCAATTATTTCCAAAAGCATGCACATTAAGCCGTTTACATCCTGGCAGAAATATGGTTATTCCACCAGGAAGAGGCTATGAAACAGGAAACCTCTTGGCAGGCTGAACGCTCTGCTTACAGAACAGAAAAGCAGCCTCAGTAAATATGTGAAACATTAAATATAAACGAGAACATTGATCGAGCAGCGGCTGCATCAAAGGTACATCTCTGGGGGGGGGGCATGTCATGGGTAGATAAATGCTTCGGCCCTGTATTACAGACGAGGAGGGTTTGAATTAAAACCAAACACAGTAAACTAGAGGAATGGAACAGACTGCAGGCAGGCTGTCACAATACGTATTCACTGCCTTTAACTTCAAATGACGACGCGCATGTGGGTGGAGTCAGGGGAGGGGGTACCTTCCAGAGCTATCGACAGCACAGAGTTCTCCACCAGCCAGTCCAGCAGGCGGTCTGAGTCGATGGCGTTTTTCACAGTCTTGGACACAGTGCTTTCCTCGATCAGCTTCGTCACCTATGGCCAAGACGGAGGTTTTACTTTGTTTTTGTGTGTGTGTACGCCACAAAGGGACCGGATGGGGGGGGGGGGGGGGTGCTTCAGCAGATGCCCACCTCCTTCAGCGAGTTCATCTTGGCGCTGAAGTGAGGCGTCTTCAGCATGCGCAGCAGGATGTCCAGCCGCAGGTCGTCCACGGCCGTCACCAGGTCCCGCTGGAAGCGCATGCACAGCAGCTTGATGGCCGACAGCAGCTCCGGGATACTCGCCAGGCGCTGTGCGGGAAGGGGGAGGAGTCAGAACGGTCACTACGGCAACCGGTACCGCAATCGGGAGACACGCCCCCCGGCGGCCAGACAACCTCGTGAGCTGAACAAACACTGAATGCATTTTAAAAGTTTACATCCTACACTCAACGGGGAAGAGAAAGGGCTTCTGTCCTGGATTAGGATCCAAACGACATTCAGTGGTAACCCATCATATGGCTTTGAATGGAGACACCACCGATCAGTAGGAAGCAAGTAAAAAGCCCTGATGACTCATGTCCTGGCATGACGCCCCCAACTTAAGGGGCACTAGCAGCTTTGCAGCATTAAACTGGCATGTCTGTGTGTGTCTGTGAGCCCCATTTCTACCTTGTCTTTCAGATCCTTCTCCTCCAGGTTCTGCACGTAGGTGATCATCTTGTGGATGACAGGATCCAGCATGGGCTGGGGAAGAATCCCACAGTCAGATGCCATGAAAAGGAACCCGGCACCCATTACACGTCAAAGCCACTAGTATACAGCAGTACAAATCAAATGAATAATTACATACAGTACTGTGCAAAAGTCTTAGGCAGGCAAAGAAAATGATGTTTAAATTATCCTCATGTTGGTGTAAAACTATGATATTATTCCTGTCAAAGGGTGTCAGCTTAGCCATTTCAGAACCTCTGCTAAAATCATCCCAGTATTTGCAGCGACCGTCCAGTGCAGCCATGTATTTTTTGACTTGGCCACTAGCACATCTCATACAGCTGGTCAACCTGTCACTGACTTTTTAAACCAATTTATTTAATTATTTAATTGCGTCGTTGGTGAAATTGAACAAAATCATGGAACGGCTGAGGTGCCCCTGAGGAGAGGTTTGGGAACTGAAGCGGTGTTCATCTAGCCATCCAACTAGATATCAGTAACTTTCTAGAAAACAGAAGAAATTACTAGTTTTTATTGTGTTACTCTTAATTTGCACATGTTCTAATGTTAAATTGTGTTTTTTTGTTCTAAGCCAAAGTACACTTGCTACCCAGGTAAACAGCTTTTAACATTTCTTTGGATTGCCTAAGACTTTTGCACAGTACTGTAACTTATAAATGATCCTTGACTGAATACAACTATACATCACTGCCCTTTTAAAAGCATGTCAGAATCTGTTACCACAAACAGTGCTAGACGACATTAATTGTGATTATAAATTGCCCGAACTGAGGAAGTATCAGGAAAACGCAAACGACGTTTACGTCTGGAGTTGGGAAGCATGAGGTCGCACCTGCACCAGGCTGGAGTTCAGGTACTCGGCACAGACGCCCAGGGGCTGGACCAGGGCAGACACGTCCTACAAGAAGAGTGAGGCATTGATTCACCAGGACAGCGTCCAGCCGGCACCCCAACACGCATGTACGCAATACCAGGTCACAGACTTTTAAACGTAGCAGATACCTTTATCCAAAGCAACATACAGCTGTGGAAGTTGACTCCAACCATAGGATTTGAACCGGCAGACACACCGACAGGCCAGACAGACAGCCAGGCAGGCCGGCAGACACACCGACAGGCCAGACAGACAGCCAGGCAGGCCGGCAGACACACCGACAGGCCAGACAGACA
Organism: Paramormyrops kingsleyae; assembly: GCF_048594095.1. Taxonomy (NCBI): domain Eukaryota; kingdom Metazoa; phylum Chordata; class Actinopteri; order Osteoglossiformes; family Mormyridae; genus Paramormyrops; species Paramormyrops kingsleyae. The sequence goes on along the minus strand of NC_132817.1, from coordinate 12,621,872 downwards.
GCCAGGCAGGCCGGCAGACACACCGACAGGCCAGACAGACAGCCAGGCAGGCCGGCAGACACACCGACAGGCCAGACAAACAGCCAGACAGCCAGGCAGGCCGGCAGACACACCGACAGGCCAGACAGACAGCCAGGCAGGCCGGCAGACACACAGACAGGCCAGACAGACAGCCAGGCAGGCCGGCAGACACACCGACAGGCCAGACAGACAGCCAGGCAGGCCGGCAGACACACCGACAGGCCAGACAAACAGCCAGACAGCCAGGCAGGCCGGCAGACACACCGACAGGCCAGACAGACAGCCAGGCAGGCCGGCAGACACACAGACAGGCCAGACAGACAGCCAGGCAGGCCGGCAGACACACCGACAGGCCAGACAGACAGCCAGGCAGGCCGGCAGACACACCGACAGGCCAGACAGACAGCCAGGCAGGCCGGCAGACACACCGACAGGCCAGACAGACAGCCAGGCAGGCCGGCAGACACACCGACAGGCCAGACAAACAGCCAGACAGCCAGGCAGGCCGGCAGACACACCGACAGGCCAGACAGACAGCCAGGCAGGCCGGCAGACACACAGACAGGCCAGACAGACAGCCAGGCAGGCCGGCAGACACACAGACAGGCCAGACAGACAGCCAGGCAGGCCGGCAGACACACAGACAGGCCAGACAGACAGCCAGGCAGGCCGGCAGACACACCGACAGGCCAGACAGACAGCCAGGCAGGCCGGCAGACACACAGACAGGCCAGACAGACAGCCAGGCAGGCCGGCAGACACACAGACAGGCCAGACAGACAGCCAGGCAGGCCGGCAGACACACCGACAGGCCAGACAGACAGCCAGGCAGGCCGGCAGACACACCGACAGGCCAGACAGACAGCCAGGCAGGCCGGCAGACACACCGACAGGCCAGACAGACAGCCAGGCAGGCCGGCAGACACACCGACAGGCCAGACAAACAGCCAGACAGCCAGGCAGGCCGGCAGACACACCGACAGGCCAGACAGACAGCCAGGCAGGCCGGCAGGCACACCGACAGGCCAGACAAACAGCCAGACAGCCAGGCAGGCCGGCAGACACACAGACAGGCCAGACAGACAGCCAGGCAGGCCGGCAGACACACCGACAGGCCAGACAGACAGCCAGGCAGGCCGGCAGACACACCGACAGGCCAGACAGACAGCCAGGCAGGCCGGCAGACACACCGACAGGCCAGACAAACAGCCAGACAGCCAGGCAGGCCGGCAGACACACCGACAGGCCAGACAGACAGCCAGGCAGGCCGGCAGACACACCGACAGGCCAGACAGACAGCCAGGCAGGCCGGCAGACACACCGACAGGCCAGACAGACAGCCAGGCAGGCCGGCAGACACACCGACAGGCCAGACAGACAGCCAGGCAGGCCGGCAGACACACCGACAGGCCAGACAGACAGCCAGGCAGGCCGGCAGACACACCGACAGGCCAGACAGACAGCCAGGCAGGCCGGCAGACACACCGACAGGCCAGACAGACAGCCAGGCAGGCCGGCAGACACACCGACAGGCCAGACAGACAGCCAGGCAGGCCAGACAGACAGCCAGGCAGGCCGGCAGACACACCGACAGGCCAGACAGACAGCCAGGCAGGCCGGCAGACACACCGACAGGCCAGACAGACAGCCAGGCAGGCCGGCAGACACACTGACAGGCCAGACAGACAGCCAGACAGCCAGGCAGGCCGGCAGACACACCGACAGGCCAGACAGACAGCCAGGCAGGCCGGCAGACACACCGACAGGCCAGACAGCCAGGCAGGCCGGCAGACACACCGACAGGCCAGACAGCCAGGCAGGCAGGCCGGCAGACACACCGACAGGCCAGACAGACAGCCTGGCAGGCCGGCAGACACAACGACAGGCCAGACAGACAGCCAGGCAGGCCGGCAGACACACCGACAGGCCAGACAGCCAGGCCTACACACTGACAGGCCAGACAGACAGCCTGACAGCCAGGCCTACACACTGACAGGCCAGACAGACAGCCTGACAGCCAGGCCTACACACTGACAGGCCAGACAGACAGCCTGACAGCCAGGCCTACACACTGACAGGCCAGACAGACAGCCTGACAGCCAGGCCAGACACACGGACAGGCCAGACACACGGACAGGCCAGACACACGGACATTTAGTGCATGTACCCTTTAAGATGACACCTTCTCCATCCATCATTTATGGCTATGTGCCGTGCTACCAATCAATGCGCCGCACTGGAGAACTGGCAGTGGTTTCACAGGCATCATCTCATTCACTGCAGCTTACTAGTGATGCTTAATTGCCGAAGACGGCACAGGAGTCACCAGGAACACATCCCAGCACTACAGATCGCAGGGTTATAATCAGCAGACAAAATTTCAGGACGAGTCTCCCCCCCACCAAAGCGCCTCCAGCCCCCATGAAGAATGTCACCTGAGTAGGCCGCGCGACTCGGAAGATGACTCAGACTAAGAGCGCCTCAAGACACCCGCTCAGATCTGCAAAGGCAAATCCACCCACTTACGGCCTCATTAACTGCAGTGTGTTTCTTTCGATGAGTTTTGAACCCATCTTCCTGTACAGAGGCCTTAACGTGCATCACAGAGTAAGAGCTGCAGCAATAAAAAAAAAAAAAAAAGGACGAGGGAGGGACGTTTTTACAGAACACAGGATGTAAAATGTATGTAACTGGAGGAAGATGGTTACACTCGTCTGTCTAACTCTACAGGGATATTGCTGCCAAACCAAATGAATTAAGATTTAAAACATTTGTGAGTCAGGGCAGTAAACAGATTAAAAATCAGGCACATTTCTCTGTAAAACTAAACTAATCAACATCAAGCAAAACGTTCCTCAATATAACACTACAGTCCTCAGAGATACAATAGCTGCAGGCATGAGTTTCAGCTGAAGGCACGCAGCACAGAGTGAATCAGCACTTATTTGATTTTCGGCGACATCTGTATAGCAGAGCACCATGCACACAAAGGCACTGGGTCCGTTTCCCGTTACCGGCTAATTTACATAGAGTATTTCCAGTAGAGCGCTGTGCTCCCGCATCAGCCCATAACCGTGATGGCAGACGTTGCTGCCGTCTCTCACATCCTCCGGCATGCGGCAGCTTTAACTGGTTCACAGTGCTACTGGGGAGTCACCACTGTCCGTGCGCCAGAAAATTAAAAACCCCCCCCACTCTAACGAATACACACCAACACACAGAATAGGGACTCTCCATTCATTTCCATAACCCTAATCACAACTATGACACCATTAACCCCTAACCAGCCCTAAGCTTAACCATAAATAACCAAAGAAAATACAAGACTGGAAAAATGTCCCCAAGGTCAAAATAACAGGTTTCCCCACAATGTAATACATACATGACCCACACACACAGACCCCCACTTACCCCGATTTCGATCTCTTCAGCATTCAGTCTGCCTTGGATTGCAGTGAACCCTCCCATCTCTCCAAACTAGGATGCAAAGGAAACCACTTAAGGAATCGCTGAAGCACGTGTCACAGATTAACAGACGGCTTTCCCAGGGGTAGAAAGAGCTATTTAATAAGGCATTAGCCAGCGTCTCTGCAAACACTGTCGACTGGAGCCTCGTTAAGAAGCTAATAATGGCAAAGAACATTGTGGATATTTCATTCTACTTCACAGGTGTAACATTACTCACGATAATCCACCGTGGCACTTGGGCCTAAGCTAAGGAGGAGACTTTATAATGAGTAAGCACTTACTCGGTTGACCAGATCCACTAGCCAGCCATGCGGCTCCTGAGGAGAACAGACAAAGGACCTTTATTTTATTCCGACGGCTCAATGATAATTCAGCAGCATGTCACAGACACAGCTCAGTCCATGAAGGCCAGTACTAAATCCGAAAGCATGGTAAACCAGCGCATATTACACCAGGTATAAGAATTTACATGAACACAGTAAAAATCCGTTATAACGGACTTCAAGGGACCTGACAAAACAGTCCGTTATATCCAGAGTTGCTGTATGCCCAGAACACAACTACAGGACACCATTTACTCATGCCACACCCCAGCAGACACACTTGTGATGTTGATTATTATATTGTACATGTAGTAATCCAACTTTACCTGAGCAGATGCGTGACTATTAATAATCCCGACTACGTATCTGCGCTGGATATCACCGGCACGCCACGCGCCTTGTAGGCGGAGCCTGCATTTCCGTTATAGCCGAACAAAACTACAACTAAACCAAATCGTTTGTCTGTTATAAGCGAAGTTCCGATATATGAGAGTCCGCTATATCCGATGCTTTTTCTGCATGCTCTTAAAGGCGCACGGCCGGGACCAGTGGACCTCGTCCGTTATAGACAATATTCCGTTATAAGTGAGTCCGCTATAATGAGATTTTATTGTACCCGCAATGTATTACCGACAGGCCAGACAGTCACCCTCCCCTCCAAAATGAAGTATTAACAAGCAGACTTTGAAATGTACAGGTTCCCAATTTTCTCAAATACTCTGCATCATTTCAGCCAGCCAGCCAAAGAGCCTGCGGCTGGAGGTTTGATTTTTGAACTAGCTGCGGCAAGTTTTAATTCAGACACATCTAGCCTTGCTAAACAAATCTATTCTTGCAGCACCAGACTCCGCAGTGGGATTGTCCACCTCCACAGCTGGTTTAATAATCCTTTCAGCAAATTTCATGAACAACTGCTCTCTCAATGTTTTCAAAGAGCTGCCTTTTTAATGGTAAATGTGAATGCAAAATAAGTCAAATTTATTCCTGCCCCAAGAGGTGAGAAGGAATGGATGAAATGAGTCAGTCATTCTTACCTTCTGGTAGCTGGATGTGGGGGAGACGGCAAACATGTTGTCCTCACCGAACACCTCAAGCCAGTTCCTCTGACAAGATTTCATACGGTTCTTGAAGTGGTACTCATTGTCTGGGTTAAAGGCCTACATGAAAAGGAAAACCACAGTCAAGCGCTTTACTGCCGAGTAAGCAACAAAACCTTGGGAGGAATCAAATAGCATTAGCATTTTCCTTACATATAAAATATCAGATATCTCAGTCAACAGATCCACTATCAGTTGACACAGGTAGCGCACCTTTGGCATTAGTCATTTTTCATATGATTATGATTATTACAGCAATTGGATGAGACACTTAGCCAAACAACATCACCCTAACCTATTTTACCACAAGCCATTATTTACCTAGGAAACACAAGTCTCTATTCATACAGGCAGGGGGTTTTTGGGCAATTGCAAGTTTAGTCATACATGTAGATATTTATTTCTGAAACACCTGTCTCCATACAAGCAGGTCATGGAGAAATACCTGTCTATTTATACATGCAGGACTTTACTGCTGAAATGCAGGTCTCTATTCAGGTAATTTTAGCTCCAGTTTTTAAATTTATTTTAATACAAATTTTTGATCATTTGTATTTTCGTTTGTATTTTTACAGAGATTCATAATTTAGTTTAAATTTTTAAGAAGAAACCCTTGAATGAAAACACACAGCCATAATGTATTATAAATCACGGCATAGCTTTAAAACATTGTAAGTCCTAGAGAACAACCATAAAAACATGTGTCCATTTCTTCAAGGAACAGACTTAACTATCACTGGCCAATTTTGAACTTTGGTTCAATGATGTTACAGAAGAGTATAACGGCGGCAATTCTCACAACTTGCTTGACATCCAATATTCAATATACAGCTGAAGCAGGGCATTCTCCCTCTTTTTAAGTCCGAGTGACTGAATTGGCCAGAGTTCCTTTAGACATGTGTTAGTGTTAAAGACGTAACATGCTATTATTTCTTTGATTGTGCCGATTTTCATTCCCAAACGGGAGATCAGTATGAGCAAAGCTTTTTAACAGGGACCTATAATATTTCTTCTTGGTTGTAAACGATGTGAGAGCTTCAGTTGTGACGTTACACAGAATCCCAGAATTCACAGCTAAGATCAAAAGAGTCAGTTAGCATCTCACTGGGAATCTGATGGAGGGGAAAAGTGAGGAAACATTGTTGCTTGGTTCATTTCATTTTAATAAATAAAATCTACTTTGAACATTAATCTCCTATTTTGGTCCCATTTCTTTTTCATGATGTCAAATTCCTCAACCTCCATTTAAACATACTTGTTATAGCAACTTTGGTGCAACTTTAAATTAGTTGTGCTCTTTCCCTCAAGCTGCACAACCCAAATTCCACTGCTGACATCTACAATTAAAAAATGGAAATCACAAATTTTCATTTGAACTCATTTTCGTTAGTACTGTAGTTCGTAATTTGTTCACTTTGTGTGTCTGGCACTTTTAGTTTTGATTTAAATTAATAAAATGCTTTTGTAATTGTTTCAGTTTCAGTATTTCATAACAATAATAATCTTGCTCTATTCATACAGGCATTCAAGTCTCTATTCATAGAGGCTGGTATTTACTGAGAAAATGCAGGTCTACAGTCATAAAAGAAACAATTCAGTGCTGAAAAACAGGCGTCTAAACAAGCAGGTATTTACTGAGGACGTGCATCAGTTTGCACCAGCAGCAGGCAGCCAAGGCCCTGCCAAGACCTACCATGGTCAGGACGCTCATCAGCCCCACGGGGACGGGTTCCTGCCTGACCCGCTCCGCCACCAGGTCCACCAGCAGCATGAGCATGTTGTAGATGCCCTCGTGAATCTCTGTGCCCCACTTGTGCACAGCGCTAGACGTCAGCAGCTGACAGAAGAGATGCCATCAGTTATTCTTTACCCAGACAAACAGAGGGTTTACCAACTTCATTCCGCCTCCACTTTCCTGTAGCTGAATATGTCCCGGACCCTGTGATCTCTCGGTCTGCAAGCCCAGAACTGCCTGTGTGCTCCTCTGCGCACCTTTGCAAAGCCAGGCTGCCCCGGCCGGCAGCCATTCGTACCTTTTTGAAGGCCTCTGGCATGCACCTGTCCATGAATCTCTTGCAATTCTCATCGGCATCAGCAAGACCTGGACAAAGAGGGGAAACGAAAAGGTGAATTACCGCATCTCCACTGTAAGCGCTCCAACTCACACAAACTGCTGTGCGCTATAACAAAGTGACCCACGTTATTATAATACACACATATAAAGTTCAGTGATACCCTGGCATACCATGTCACTGGCAAGGCACTATGAAAAAGACTAAAAACTAAACGTAAGTCATATCTATACATAGCAGTACGTCTTTCCTAGCCTCTGACTTACCGAGTCTGGCCAGGCACGTGGAAGCGATGAGGCACTTGCCCAGTGACTCCTCTCGCTTATAGGGGATGGACCAGTGGTCGGTGAAGACGCGGCCCTCCAGCTCGTATAGGTTGGTGGTGGGAAACTCCATGTTCCCGTCCGAGCAGTTGCCATTCTCATCGTTACTTCTTTGCTGAAGGGGCGGCAGCCATCGACCAGGGTGTTAAACCTCGAGGTCCAGTGTGACTACACAGTCGTTACACTTAAGTTACACAGTAAGTTACACTGCTTACAGAGCCATAGAGCAGCATCATGCCCAAGCATTCATCAAATCGACAAGCAGAATGAACTTTTCCATTATTAATAAACTAGAAGGCTGGTAAATTGCAACAATTACAGTGAGAAGCATTTAAATTTTTCGACAGTTATGACCAATTGACAATGATCTTTCAAGGTATTCTTTAACTCCACATGAGCAGTAAAGCTTTCCAAACTGCCCTGTTTATTAATTTACTCTGCTTTTTGATTGGCTGAATCAATACAACTCAACAACAGGTCTGTATCACAAAGCAGGAATTCTTGATTAGCCAAATAACTTGTCAGGTTTAAGATAGTCTGGGCTCAATTTAAGTGAAGGAACATGAAATGCATTTAAACTTGGGTTCCTAGCAAGAAGTCCTGCTTCATAACACAGGCTCCAGGACTCCAATGTCAGACAAGCTCACAGACCACAACCAGCATTTCAAAAAGTTGATGGTTAATGCAAATCCAAAGATCACTCCGCAGTGTGTGCTGATATCCAGATCGGGGCGGGGGGGGGGGGGGGGGCAGGATGGGACAATGACGACGACGACATTCACAGTCAAATTTTTGAGAAGCTTATTAATGCTGTTGGTTTATTCAAAGTGCACTTGTTACAGTTTCCTTAGAAACAGTGAAGAGTTGTTTTGGGGGCCAGACAAGAATAAACACCCTCCATATTACAATCAATCCCCTGGGAAGCCAAGACAGTTGAGCTCAATCAACCCCCCATGTTATGGTAACAGACATTTTGAAGACTCATGTGTCGTCATATACTAAGGTGTGCCTGATGCACAAGAAATGTGTCTGTAGTGTAGTGACCTGGATAATAAAACAGAGTTACCAGATGCCATATTGAGTTTATCTCAGGACGTGTCTGCTGTGATCAGCTAATATCATGGATTTCAATCTTTGCTGCACATGTTAGGAGTAGGGGAGGTGTAGGAGATGCATCCACCACATGACAAACCACCTCAAGAACCTGAGGGCAGCCATGTGGCGGGCGATACCTCAGCACCACACAAGTCTAAATGGACCAGTGTGAGTTTCGTCCAGTGACTGGAGGGCCAATCCTGCCACCAACCTCCAAATTTTCCCTGCAAGTTGGAGGACCTAATTGCAGGGCTGGATGTAGATTAACGTCATATGGCATAATGTCATATCCAAGACTAAGCAATTGCAGGTTAAGGGACTTGCTCAAGGGCCCAATGGAGAAGAATACACAGGTATTCCCACCATTAAAACAGCAACCTTTCGATTGCTGGCACAGATCCCTAGCCTCAGAGCCAGCACTCCACCCCATTTTAGGAATAAATAGGTAGCAATTAAGAAGCCCCTCAAACAGGGCCTGTTCTTATGAACTACGATGCTGTGCAGGTAGTGTGTTCTCCGTACTCCCTTTCATTTTGTGTAGTTAGCTCTTTAATAACATTTTGTATTGCCTGTTCATCTTCATTTACTGTTTAATAGACGCAATAAGAATTCCTGAGTCAGTTACCAGGGAGTAATTTACTCTAATACCACTGGACCTTAAACAGCAGCAGATGAGGGTGGCCTACGATTATACATCATTGCAACTTCCCACTTACACTAGATTAGACCAAGTTGTTAAAACAATTATACTGACCAACAAGGGCCACTGACGAGACTAAGGTCTGTTGTAAATAATGTACAAAACAAATAACGCTACTTAAGCACAGGACACAGAAAGCTGCAAACTGTCCACAAGGCCAAGATTATGGTGCGATCACATACTGGTTCGATTGTACGTCAAGTCAATGATGCAGCAGAAGGCTAAGGGATATTACTCAAGTGTTACCAAATATCACTAAAGGCAAGTAATAACTAAAAGAAAGAACCCAGTTACACACATGCTAACGCAAGTATTAAGCAGGGTCATTTCCCCTGAAATTTATCACACATCTCCCTTAAACATCTACAGTCCCACAAGTGCCAGTAAGATATTCTCCCTTGACCTCAACACTTGACCTGGAATTATCCATTTCCTAATAGATGTACTTCTCCCGATTAACTCAACAAGCTTATAAACCCATTAAAACAAATAAAAATGTATCCTGAACCTCTGACCTGTGTTTTTTCCTCAAGTGACACATTTTAAAGGTCTTTGTTCATTAACAGACTCTTCTCATTGATGAGACATGACTATTGGGTGACAAGCCCAGTTTGAGAGATTCAAGAAACCTGTAACTGTCCAATGAAAAGGTTTTATACAGATACATGGGACATTACTAAACGAAAATCACACGTCAATTTCTCTACAGATAGTTCAGAAACAGCTCATTGTTTATGTGCAGGTTAACAACTCTGTTGAATATTTTTGTAAAAGCACACATTTAAAGATCAAAATATTCTGCTGTACACAGAATTCCAACGTAACACTTTCCCTTTCAAAGTGTCCTCCTTGCAGCACTGTTCCCAAAAGTGCACTCAATTTGCCTAATGTCTTCCAACTGACCATTTAGCTGACTATATTCGAAGTCACACAGAAGACCACGTGACCCGTTGTGCCGTTTCCGCTGAAAGGCATTTTCTGGGTGCGCTCTCAGTGCCGACCGGTTGTGTCCCATTCAAAGGCCCGCTGTGAATCTGGCTACTCAGCAGAGGTGCATTTCGCATTCAAAAAAAAGAAAAAAAAAGAAACAGGCCATGCTCCAAAACGCGTGGGACACGTGAGTTTGTTTTCAATGGGCTGCTTGTTTTCGCCACAGTTTTGGAAGCCCAGCTGAACAGCTGCAAGTTGTGATGCAGCGAGTGCTACCGTTCATCTTAGAGATGCCCATGTCATTTCAGGGAGTCAAAGGGAAAAACGCTACAGGACACGGCTTCCATTAAACCAAATGAAAACAATTACAAAACGTGACAAACTAAAATATTAACAGTGTGATAGTCATGATCTGGGACATCGGTAGCAAGGAGCAAAAAGGCTGTCAAGAAAACAACAGTGTTGAAATCAAGCCTTTATTTACTCACAATTTTTTAGAGCCTTGACCTGAAGTAATTGCCACATGTACTGGGGGACAGGGTTACACCACTGGTATTTAAACAGACCTCACACTAAAGCTAAAGGCAGGTCTGTAAATACAAGAGCGGAATCTGATGAATTACAACTCATGAAATACAAATGTTGCCTTTTTTCTCCAGTTGCTAACAAGTCTTACATAGGCTCTACCTGTTCCAAGTCTTCAGTCTTGGTCCCAAGCAGTCAGGTCTGCCCTAATGTCAGCAATAAGCAGCCATATAGAGTCAAATGTAAAACTACAAGTCAAAGCCATCTTGGCATAAACAATTTTGTTTATGCCCTATAGCTCCTCTTAAAATAATAGAAGGGCAGGTACAACTGCTGAGGAAAAAATACAGTCTGCTGTAGGCTACAAAATTGTGTAACACATAAAACTGTTTAAAACTTAAGAGGAACAAATATCAATTAAATCTTCAAAATGGGAGGTGAGCTAATCCCTTACCCTGTTCATGTCACAGCAGAACAAAGCACAATTTTATTAGGTGTGAAACATTAGAGGACACATTTTAATCTACAGGTGTCTTGGTCTTTTCCCCATCTGGCTGTCACAATAAGAACCTGTCTTAAGTGTTCGTACTTATACATCTTTGCCGGCAAATTTAAAGCAGTTATTTAAATCCCACAACAAAGCTGACGTCAAAGGCACAAAAGCATCTTTAATATTAATCTGAACACAACTCATGGACACATTCTTTGTTGCCAATGGCATCAAGCAAATCAAGATTCCAGAGAAAGAATGATAAAACAGCCAATGGCCAGAGCATCACGTCTAGTCCAGGAAGAACTCTTCTTTTATGTTGTTCAGCTCAGCACATCCCGATCTGTTCAGCTCTAAGAACAAGGTGTCCAGTCGTACTTTATAAATGTCATTCTGGGATAAGAGTTTTTTAGCCAGGTAGCAATCATATTTTCCCACCATTCCCAGATTACTAGCAAAAAATGTCCACAGGAGTTGTGTGACTATCAGGATTCACGATCAAAAAAGGCTTGAGGTGCCATGGCTTGTTTGTTACTGTGCATTGCAATCCTCCAGTGAGCACTGGTAAGTTTCATTATGACTCCAAACTGTGCTATAATTAGATGGGGCTCTCAAAGAGTAACGCCTGGGACTTACATGTCATGTTACTGCCAGGGGTAACCAACCAAGTCTTGAGCAGAAGTAAACCTTCAGGGTGCCCATTCCAAGGCACAGATGTCCAGTAAAATATATTAAAGTAATAAACATGGTTCCTAGCAAAGCTTAAAACTGCCTAAGAAACCATAAAAAGCCCAGTCTTGGTGATGCAAAGGAACACCAACTTATTTTGTCATGGGCCTCATTCCGCTTTCCGGCGAGCAGAAACAGAACTGTAAGGGCAAGACAATGAGTCAGACTAACACACATGTGTGAAACCCCTTTTTTGCAGCAATCTAAGGGAAGACCAACAGCTCATTGAGCCTGGATGACATCATGTATACATGGGACAGGAACACATTAAGGGTAGGACGGACAGCACAGGTCAATGGAACGACAAATGCATATGCATGCTTCAAACCACACATCACAGCACATGTTACAAATAACCATTATACTCAATTATGCAATTTCGGGGAACACTGGAGTCAGAAATAGAGAAAATGATCATGGAAAATTAAGACGTCAAAAAATGGCAGTTTTTAAATAACCCATCCCACCTTCCTGACAGAATCACAAAGGCCAATATGCTCCTAGATGTGGCAGATACGTCGTTTAAAACAGGCGTGGCATTATCAAGGAAATAATTTTATCTGAGAAAATTCATTTTTTGATGTATAAAAAAGGGGGCGAACACCTGAGGACGACGAATATGACGGGTTGTTAACCAATAAGCGCAAAGAGGTTTTACATATCTAACATAGCCTGCGACTACAGCCCTGGTCACTATTCCTCAGAAAGGAAAGATTACAAATGATCCTTCGACCAATTAAAAACTCTTTTTGACACAGTCCAACTATATAAAAACACGAGTACATCACTGGCCATTTAAACATTAAAATGTCAAATCAATAAAATGCGTTAGAAATTGACAGACAGGCAGGCGGTTTACTACAAGTATCATTCATTCAAGTTTTTAAGGAGGCTATAGCAGGCGGGGAAGGCCATAAGCGGACCGCAGTAAACAGCTTGTCATCTCCATCCACCAAGCTAACAACCCATCTAGTACCTCAAATGCTAACAGGCAACAATAAAATAAAAAAATCCAGCGTGATACTAAACAGGCAGCAAGCGGGCAACTGACAGAGATGGCGAAAGCCAGTCTGGTGGGATACAGGCGCACGGTGACGGTTAGCCTTCGTGCTAACAATCTGTTCTGAGCCGGGCGCAGAGTGAACGAAAGCAGCGGGGCGCTTTGGTTAGTTTATCCTAGTTATGATAACCGGTTACCCGCTGTAGCCCTTGTGCTGGGTTTGGTGTGACTGAGGTTTTTTCCGCGCTCTCGCGCCCCTCAGCGCTCGTGACAGCCCGCTGTGCCGCCTCGCGCCGCGCCGCCCGTATGCATTCAAATCGGCTCATTAAAGCCGCACAAAATGACAGCCCGCGCCAAATATATGGACACGGTTGGCAATTCCGTCTTACTTCGCCCTCCACCACGTCGTGGTAAGCGGGAGGTGGGTCAAATCCTCCCGTACCGCTCCCGCTGCGACCGCCACCACTCTCTCCGTCCCCACCGGATCCGGGCCCCGGGGCAGGGCCACTCTCCATCGGCTCGTAGCCGTATCCGAGTCCGGGGCTTTCGTTCGTCAGAAGAGCCACCGCCTCGTTAATGTCATTTTTGGCCAAGCGAAGAGCCTTCCGGATGGCGACGGGGTCCGGGAAGCCCATGCAGAGCAGCGTGGTCATGTGCTGCTCCTCCTCGGTCTCCATTGTTCACGTTCGTCGGCGCCTCGCTTGCTAGCGCAGCAGCTTACAGCGCGCACTCCTGCCCGAGCACGTCGCCATGTTTACAGTCCGTGCCCCTCTCCTCCGCCCGGTCGCGATAGGCTGCCCTTCGGCAGCGAGCAGGCGTTGCCTTCCCTCGCTACGCGCTGCCTACGACCCACCTCCTTTTAAGGGTGAATATGGGGAAATCACATGCATGCACGATAAGACCAACACGTTGTCAGTGTTGCCACTGTTAATTCACGCAGTTAGTATATAATGTCGGTATAATCAAATTAAATTAGGCGGTACATCAAAGAATCTCTCATTCTTCATCGCCAGCATCACAACGCTGATAAATTGTTAACCCAAGCTGCGGTCCCTTTAAAAGAGGGCGGGCACAACAGCGGTTGTCCAATCGTACGATGCTTGGAGGGCGAAGCTGCTGTCACGTGAATAGCACCCCGGTCATGTGATAGGCCGAGCTCGAACATGGCGGTTAGCGAAGCGGACGCTGGCGATGTGGATGTCGCGGCGATCGCTGCACGTCCATCCGAACCCGGGGCAAGGATGGATACGGAACCGCTGGGGCATGCGGTTGATTCAGATGGTTTAGAAAGTGGACCAAAGTCTCTTGTATCTACGTCCAAGAAGCCTGGCAACAATAGTGAGTGGATAAAATTAGCAGCTGACTAGCTTGGGGTATCAACATTGTCACACTGCAACTACAACAAACAATACAATTAATCAACGAATTACCATTTATACTATTTACTGTACTTGGCTACCAGTCACTCGAACAAATTATACAGGATTCATTCGCAATTTACCGTATTTTTGCACGTTTTAAAATGTAGCTACACGGTTATGATGCAAAATCACGAGTATTATTTAGTCTACCAAAGATATGTTTGTTGAATGAATTTCTCAATATGGCTGAATAAATTTCGTAGTTGGTTTAATTGATTTTGGGTTGCGTGTGAATTGCTAGTTGGACCACGGGCGGTCCGTTGCATGCTGAATCTTCTAGGGGAGAAATAATTTCCAGTTCACATAAAAACTTCATGTCCAGCTCTGTGTCAGCACGCGCTTGACATCCCACATGCTATTTTCCGCAGATGACGGAGGAGTCGAGACGGCTGAAGAGGCCACGGAACCAGCAGATCCGGACATAAACGAGCTGTGCAAGGATATGTTTTATAAGATGGCCATCTTTCTGCAAGGAGAGCTCACAGGTGTCTGCTTTTGCTACACGTGTGACAATACTATATATATATATAAATTATAAAACCGTATTTGACGTCTATATAATGTATATGTGTTGTATATGAATGTTATAGTGTTTTGAAGAGCATCTTACATGTCAAACGTTAAATATGTCCATATTTTGATGGCCCTTTCCCAGCCACCTGTGAGGATTACAAGCTCCTTGAAAACATGAACAAGCTCACCAGCCTGAAGTACATGGAAATGAAAGACATCTCCATAAACATCAGTCGTAACCTTCAGGACCTGAATCAGAAATGTGAGACCTGTTAATGAGACGCATTCTGCAGAATGTAGTTTTGCATAAAGTCTAATGTATAGTCCTAACTGACATAATATCTTTTCACCCAAGACTTGGGCCTTAGTCTTAGTGTGTAACTCCTCCCTATCTGTGGTGTGCAGTAAAGCTGCTGGGTTTCTGTGAAAGAGCTTTGTTTAGTGATTAGCTGGTACAGATAGCTTGTTTTCATCCTGTCATTCCTGGGGCTCGCTGACCGTGGCTTTGACCACGCAATCAAGATGCCAGCCTGCAGCCATATCTTGACCAGATCAACCAGATCGAGGAGCAGGTTACGGCACTGGAGCAAGCGGCCTACAAACTGGACGCCTACTCCAAAAAGCTTGGTGTGTACCCCCCCACAAAGACTTGCACAATTCTGTCCTGCAGGCACATCAGCTGCTGTGTGAATGCATAGCCCGTACAAGAATTTGTTCCTGTTCAGCTCATTTGACTGTTAGCTACTTTTTTCAGTGACGTAGGATTATAATATCCAATTTTCTCCTGCAGACCAAAAACATGCATTTAGGCTAATTGGTGTCTCTAAATTGCCCTTAATCTATATGAGTGTATGTGCGTGTCTTGCGATGGACTAGCATACTGTACTGGGTTCATCCGAGTCTATACCCCTCTGGATGGATGATGTGCTTACTCAGAACTGCTAGTCACCGAATGTTCTTCATGTCCTTTTTTAGAGGCCAAGTTTAAAAAATTGGAGAAGAGATGAGCATGGATCCCAGTTGGAAGGACTGCATGGAGTCATCCAGACGACTCTCCCACCGGACGTACCAGTTCTTCCGCTCCCTCCCTAACTTTCCGAACTGGTGCACAGGGCGGCGGGCACTGCAACTGGTGGACAGCAGGTCACGACCCAAGGAGCTAATGGGGCACTCTGTTCCTTTCGAAGATCGGCTGTGATTTCCTCTTAGAGGCTTAGATTAGATGTGTCCCTGTTTGAAGGAAGAGGTGTTTGGGAACCGCTCGCTGCAGATGTTACACATGCACCTCCCCCCCCCCACCCTGACCCCCAACTTTTTAATGGTGAAGTTTCCCTTGGTCTTCTTCCACTCGAGAGGTCAAGTACAAAGCTGATGGACTGCTTATTAAATACTAACAAGAAATAGAAATGGTTTAGTTTTTTTTTGTATTTGATCTGAAATTATTGCATCAATTTATTAATCTTATTGCAATTTATTAATCTTATTGCACTTCTGAATAAAATAAATCTGGGGAAATTTGTCTTAAGTGATCCCAACTTTTTTCCTTCAGTTCCTTCACCTACCTTATTGGGTCTTTGATGTTGTGAGACGGTTTCCACTAACTGCTGTACCCTGGGGATGGTGCCTGGAAAATCATTTACACCCTTCTTGACACGTCCTGTTTGTGCAGATTTTTTTTCCAGCATGCAGCTTAATGTTAGGAAAAATATAGCCTATTGCTGAGCTGTAAAAATGTTAATTGCTGTATAGTGGATGCACATTTTTGTATTTTATTATGCCGTCAAGTCTTCCTCCCATTAAAATCATTGTATGTTTTTAATCAAAAAAGCACTTATGGCTATGAACTGGCATCCTGTCCTGCGTACTTCTGTTTTCTGGTTTCTCTTCGCCTACGCCGGGGCTTTGTACAAGCAGAATGTGCTCTGGTTGCCCATAGTTGATTTTTCACACACAAAGCAGGTTTTGGGCAATATGGTAAACATATTAAGGTCATATTTCAATGTCAGCTTTGTGGAGCTCAGCTGCTTCCTTGGGGATGGTCCAACATAAAGAGACGTTTTGGATTTTCCACTGTTTCCTTCACTGTGCCTGTGTTTGAGGTTCCCAGTAATGACCACACTGAGTCTAAGGTTACAACTACTGTGACATTCATTTCTTTACAATACTAAATGTAAAATGCGGTTTCAGACAGATAACGGTGTGTATGCAACAGGAGGATAGTAATTGTTCACAGGACATCAAATTTTTCGAAAGGCGACTTCAAAAATTCTGTTAATCTAAGTGTAAAGATCATTTAATAATATCCTGAAACTTTTAGAAGTAGCCATACAAGTTGAGCACAATATTTTGCGTGCATTTGACTGTTCCAGTGAAGGGTCTTAAGTTCATTCTTGTGAAGACGCTGAAGTTCAGTAGAAAGGTAATATTGGCTATAAGGCTTGTGTGTTAATCCAATATGTAACACAGGAAAATACCACTAGATGGCAGCATACCCCTGTTTTCCCACAACCGGTCGGGTAGATTTTCTCAAACTACCATGTTGTATCACAAGTCTTGTAAAACTGACTAATATTATACATGAATTATAAATACTATGTTTAATATCTGTCAATCCGTCCATCCATCCATCCATCCATCCATCCATCCATCCATCCATCCATCCATCCATCCATCCATCCATCCATCTATCTATCTATCTATCTATCTATCTATCTATCTATCTATCTATCTATCTATCTATCATCTAAACTATTATGCCCCCGCCTTCATACCAAAGCACGTCTGGCCTGTATCGCGGCGATCTCTGTACGTCACTACAAAAGCACACACTAACAATACGGTTTATTCGCAAGGCGTCCTCCAATTCGGTCACTTTCCGTACAAGAAAACATTCTTTGTCTCTTTTATCTTGTTATTTTAATGTCAGTCTTTTTCCAGTAAAACGATTAGAATAATTTCTGCTGGGTTGTCACATAGGGTTGCCTTCTTCGTTCATATGACCTTCCACATCATTTTCCCCATCGTAAATCACTGTTGCTACAAAGCCTGTTTCGAAACTTTGTCGGAGTGAGACTCTATACTCTTTGCAGTCTGACTGATACGTTGGTCCTGATCACCTATGTCCAGCAAACCCGTGACCCACTTACTCGCTAGCTTTTTCTCCAGAACCTCCTAACGATGATCTCAGGCAAAGGGGTTACCGTGGTACTCAGGTTACTGTCTCTTATGGTTGACAGGTAATCGGGCTCAACTCCCTACAAACTAACAAGACACTCATGCATGTAAGAATCCGTACAAAATCCTTATGCAATTCTTAAACGGCATATCTAATGCGAAATGTTCCCATACTTAGTTGCTCGGTTTTTTTGCACAATACACGATGATTTTCATTTTTAGGCTATTGCATTTCGTTTTGGCAGTCACAGACGAAGGCTACATCCCCCCAGTTAACCCATCGTCTCAAAACCGAACCTCCTTTCCCGGAGGGTGACATGTGTGCGTGATCATCCCTGGCAGCTCTCCGTGACTGACATCGGAGCGAGCTGCACCGGCACAGACATATCGGAGAAAGTGATTTTGTCAGGCTCCGCATTCGGTTCCAGTTACTCGCTGCCAATTCACTGCAGTTTGAAGCGAAACAGCATTTCTTCACTTCAGCTGTTTTCTTTGATACGCTGAGAAAAACGGGACCGGACATTATGATTTGCAGTGAAGTTTAGAGTTTACAAAATCGTGACCCCGACATGCCACAAATATTGGTCCAAATTAAGCTTGTTTTAGAAATATTGTTAGGCCTATATTACATTGAAATAATATAAATTCTGACTAAGTATATCTTGTTGAAAAAAATGATACTCATATTCTGTAAATCATCTTGTGACCCGCCACTTTGGGAATTGCTCTAAGATATGACTGATTGTCCTGAACAATTAGCCCTGGAACGGTTCATGATGATAACTGATTTAAAATCCATCTCCTAAAGGCTGGCTCACTACCACAGCCCCCATAAATCCCCCCTCCCTGGCCAGTATATCACTCAAAAACTTTAACTGTAGTTTGAAAACATGCCCCCCATTCTCAAAAAAGCTGCTCCTATCACTGCTTCTTAAATTCTAAATAATATTTATCCTCTGTGTGTATGAGAAACACCATGCAAGTCTGGGAAGATTTTAAGAAAAGAGTCCCAGGGTTTTTTTTTGTATGTCCCCCCAAAATCGCTCTGTCCTCCCTGCTGGGGACTGCAAAGAAGGCTTTAAGTCAGGAATAATTAGCCTAGCTAATTAGGCGTCTCACCAAACCTCTGTCTGACGGAACCTAAAGGCTACAGGTGGGATTGTGGCCTTCCTGCAAGAAGGTCATAGGTCAGCAGTCACCAAATTATCCAGGGTAAATATTTATTACTAGCAGGGCTTTTGGCACAGATCTTCTCCAGCTTGGCCTCTCTGAGTAATTCCAGGTCACACAGCTGCCTGGGGGTCAGATCTGAGAATAGCTTCATACGCTGGATGCCTCTGAAACACGGCTGAGAGGTGCAGCTTCACTCCGCATCCCGCATTTCTGGCGCCCCCAAACTCGGAGGCTCGGAACCCCGGGAGGCATCCGTAGAATCAAAACGAGCTTCCTTTCATAACAGACACCTGCAAGACTGTGTAGGACTGGCAGGGGCGCTGCTAAGGATTTTGGGCCCCATGAAAAGAATCTTGACAGGGCCCCCAACACAGCTGAGACTTTTTTCTCTGGGGCCCCTCTCAGTCATGGGCCCCGAGAATCGTCATTGTTTACCCCCCTTTTACAGCGCCCCTGAGGACTGGGGTTGGGAGCAAAGACGTGTGCGTAGACAGCAGGCGCGCATCCTGGAGAAGGTGTCTCCTTGGGGCTTTCCTGGACATGAGTCTCAGGACCCTGAGGTCAGAGTCTGAAGACGTTCCTGAAAGAGTGCTCTGGTCAGCGGAATGCTGGCATGACGCACATGGACGCATGCCTGGCCCCGCCTCTGGGGCTCGAACCAACGCCTGCCCCACATCAACATGGGGGGGCTGAAGAAAAACAGCCTCAGAATGACCGTGACAGTGCTACATCAGCCATTGTTTCCTGCTTTGGTGGGTCACTCATGTGGGTTTTGTCAAGAAATCAACTTGCTCACAGGATTTTGTTTGTCCTGGCACAGAAGCGCCCCGCTGAGGTCCTAAATGTGAACTGGTCCTTCAACATAGCTTTGAGGAGCATGCTTAATTTAATTTAAGACCCTGCTGGCTCCCTTTGTCCACATCAGCTTTTTTGAACAGAACCAACGTTTTTACAGCTTTCCGGAGTTTTGATGCTGAGCAAGTCCTTTTTAATGTGGCAGGTGGTGACAACAATCAAATGACCATCATTAATTTGCCCTGCCGGTTGAGAGTACATAGTTTATTTAATTTGAGAACATGTTTTTACCTACCTTCCACAAGCCTGGAGATGGTGGCCCTCAGTGAAACAGCTGAAGTGGTCATGGTGATTAAAAGCACGTCTCGCCCAAGGAGACCACATCCTGCTCAGGGCTCACTGCTGGCATGGGCAACGCCAACGTGCCGCGAATAGCCCACGCTAATCCGGGCTGGGGTCTGCCACAATGGACGGGCCACCGGGAAAGGCGACCCTGCTCAGGACCTACTGATCCGTCACGTAAGTCTTTGGAAACTGAACTGAAGAAGGATTCAAGACATCTGTTGATCGGGGTCCAAATCGGGCATTTAGGAATCAGGTCAAAGTGACATTATAATTGATACTTTTCATTGACCCCCCTGGGGAAATTCTTTTCTCACCTCCCCCGACTTGCTCTCTGTAGATGAAAGCAAGCTGGCCGCCCCCCCCATAGCAGCACACAGGGAGCTGGGGGCCTTGCTGAAGGACCCGCAGACATGCCTAGGCGGGACTCAAACCAGCAACCTTCCAATCACAGACACAGAGGCTCAGCCCACTGAGCCACACAAGCTCACACTGTTGGGCACAATGACAACCTCCATGCAATACGGGGGGGGGGGGGGGGGTCTTCATTTTTACATTGTGCAGGAAGGGGGGTGGAAAATCATTAGTGATAATAATCACAAAAGTCACAGATTTTGATAGCCCGCTGACACGTACCAGTTTGTACCAAAATTTCGAGGGGGGGGGGGGCTGGATAGCCTCAAACTTCCCAAGACCCCCGCAGCTGGACCCACAAGGTGCGTGAGCGTGTAATTACAGGCCTGCTGCCTCCCATCACACGCCTGCCACTAACTCCGGCAGCCTAGGAGATGCTGTGCTCCCGCCCCCAGGCCACGCTCGTTACCACGGCGATATGTGAGATGGGAACCATGGCGATCGGAGGCCACAGGGGGGAGGCTGCCGAGAGGTTCTTAGGCATGTGTGTTTTCCTAGCTGAAATAAACGGTCACACATCTGTAACCCATTGCATGTGCATTTCGTGTTCTCCCCGCCCATGAGTCTCATAGTGCTGGCCGCTCTGCCTGGCTGTGAGATATCCTCAGCCTGACTGACAGCGCTAACAGCAAAGCCTCTCTCATAGCTACACTCCCAGTTAACCGGCACGCCCCCTGCAGGCTGGCTTCAAAGCCACGCCAACGTCTACCAAACTTCTTTTAGAAAGTCAGCAGGACCTTCCCTTCCCGTAAACACACAAGCGATCTCTGTTCCTTTCTACTGACTCACAGCGCTCGCCGGGGAAGAGAGACATCCCAGCATTCCCTGCTCTGCCGCCGTGATGCATAATAACAAAGTTAAAAAGGAGATAAAAATAAAAATAATAATAAAAATCAAGAGCTGGTTGGCATCAGAAGACGGGGATTTTTCCCCTCTGCATTTTCCTGGAAGTCTGTTTGTCACAGAGATCTGACAGAATATCTACTCCTGTCTTATTCCTTATTCCTTATCTCATCCGAATTCACTAGCATTTCCGCAGATCTTACAGACTATTCTGGGACGCCTTACAGTCACTCATTACCATGCATCCCAGTCCGATTGCGACATACTTTAACCTCTATTACAGCCTAATAAGAGACTGTAAATAAATTCAGTAAAAATGGATGCAGGAAATTACATGTGTTCTTTCCCAGAAGAGATAACAGTTATAAAATCATTATTATAAATGCTATAAGCGTGGATAAAATAATATTACAGGAATATCAAGTTCACATCAACTCATTATATAATTTGGAAGTGTATGTTTTGGTTTGTTCTCTGCTTTGTGCCCTGGGATTGGATCCAACACCCTGAAGCCTGTAGTGGATAAGAGGCTGAAAGATGGAGGTTCTGCCCTGCAGACAGCGGGAGAGAGGTACAGTAGCATGCAGTGTGCCAGGGTATGATCCACGTTCCCCTTTCTGTTACTTGTTGGTCGCTCTTTGGGTCACTTGGTTCCTGTTTGCTGCGGAAGGTGCTGCTCGCTCACTCATTCACTCACCATATTGTTTACCTGTTTGAGGCAGGGGCAGCGGCAGGAGACAGGAAGCTCAGAACTCTCGGGAGGAAGTTAGGAAAGTCATGGACGAGATGGCTGACAGCAGCAGCTAGCCAGGTTGGTACCAGTCCTGTCGTTCGTAAGTTTGCGACTTGTTTTGGCGCTGGGAGACAGGAAGGACATGCTAAGGGCTTGGGGCTGGGCATGAGATCAGAACCCGGAGAAACCTGGGCCGAATTAATCGAGAAACGCAAAGCCACGTCCCCTTTTCTAATCCGGACCATTTCTAGGTGGTGCTGATACTCTTATCAATTCCAGAACCTCCAGCCAGTGTTGCATAACATTTACCGTCACTCAGGCCGTTAATCAGGTCAACTGTACCCATATTTAAAAAAAATAAATAAATCGTTACACTTTGCAAATAATTTTGGGAGACCAAGTGCCGTACCTCTTCCTTGTTTAGTAACCAAAATGGCTGCTGTAGTTCCAGCTATTTACAGCCTGTGTATTTATAAGGGGAAATGGTAGGTGTTGCAGGCCACTGGAAGTACGCAGAGCACCTCTTTGGTAAACACCATGCTCCTGAAACCGCGCCTTCCCTCCACAATGCCGAGCAGCGGGCAGGCAAACCAAACAAATCTCTTCACGCGCTATAAAAAGACCTGCATTGTCCCCTGCAGAGGCGATTCATGACAATGGGTCCTCGAGGGCTGCCCTGCCTAGGGCCCGCGGAGCTCACCTGTTATTGCAATTCAAGACGGGGAGAGAGCAGCCAGAGGCCGGCGTGTCTTTCCATACGCCACGAGACAGATGTATTTAGTACTTGCTGTCGATACCATTAAAAACTAAAAACCCTCAGGGTGTCCACTGAACTGGTGATGTCAGTCTGCTATGAGATAAAACAATCAGAATCGTTATTCAGTGTTCTGGTCCAGTCCTTAAATACTATTTTATTCCCAAACCTGAGACTAGCTCCTCGCTTTTCCGTATGTTGAATAATCCAATCCACCAAAAAAAACAATCAATTGTTCCAAAATATATCATTTCATTCTTACATGTAGAAGGATCTTTGGGCTGGGAATGATCTACACTAGAGTGTATTTAATGTAATGTTCTGAAATTAATTGATAGGTCTTAAATTTTAGGTAGTGAGTTATTTCTAGCTTTTATTAAGTTATTGAGTCGTATTTATAATTGAATTGCTGTCACTTTATTGTATGCTGCAGGTCCTGAGTCGTGTCAATATGTTAAGAATGACAATAAATAAACCCGGAACCTTGAACTTTCTTATGAATCCTGAATCTGAAAGACAGGATCCAGGAGGATTCTGCTTCAGACTTAATGCAGAATTCAGGTCTAACAAACCCAAAGGAGAAAAACCTGAATACACGGTGTTGCCTGATCCACCCAGCGGGCCGCATTTAATCCCAAACAAGGTCATCGATCCAATAGGGCTGAGATGGGACTCGATACCTGAATGGCCGGTAGACAAGTGGACAGTCACTCTGATAACGGGCGAAGGTACGACGCTTAATGACGAAAGAAAGCATGATGCTCCGTTTCGGAGTGTTTGTTGGGTAACGTGTGAAGCAAAGGAAAGTTATACTGAGGCTTCTAGAGGAAGCCTGCTAATGATCATTCAGGAACAAACCGGCCCTTATCCTCACTTTCAAGGTTTCTTTAATCTCCATTTTGAAAACCAAGTTTCCCCAGCGTAGATATGGACGCCGCGAAAAGCTGGACAGCTGGGAGGGGGCAGATCGAAATCGTCTGGGGCTTTCCCTGCCGGGGTCGCCCCTGAAGATCGCCGATTAATTCAACGGGAGAGTTCCCCTCGGTCCTGGGGTGTACATCGCAGCGGGCTGGAAATGCGCCGGCCATTTGTTTACCTATAGCTCCCCCTCCGATGCCCCCCCCCCACACTGATCTCATAGCCCCCACAGGAATGCAGGGGTGGGCAACTGTGCGTCGGTATGATGTCAGACGGGGATCACGGCTGCCGCTGCTTGCCATGTTTCCAGGAAGGATTAGCACAGGCCATGAGCATCCCCGGAATCTGCAATTAGGCGTGATGTCTGGGATGTCTCACTCGGCTAGCTGATATCCCCTGCAGGGGTGCGTTTACGGGAGCCTTCGCAAGTGTTAGTGTGTCCCAGAGGGAGGGAAAGCAGGGCTGGGGTGCCCTGCACCTTTGGAGATCAAGAAGAGGAGTAAGGCTTCCTTTAGGGGCGCCCTTAAAGTTAGCATGCGCTAATGCTAACTGTGATTTCCGGTCCAGTGAGGCTTAAATACAGAACACACAAATGCTGTTCATTATGCAAATAACCATGTTGTTTTTCAAAAATCATAACCCTAAATCTTTGCTTCTTTGCCTACTTCTCCATCACGGGGCACACACTCTCACACTGTGGGGGGGGGGGGGTAGTGTAATTTACAGAGCTGCCCTCAGATGTGTCAACAGATTTTAAAAGTTAGAAATTATGTACCGCTATAAAATAGGCCCCCACAAGCCCAAGAAAGAGCATGGATGGATGGAACAGATTCACCTGTTACTGTTATCGGTGATGGGGGGAGACGGTGTGCTTTTCCTTTAGCCGTGCAGGACATGGAGAAAGAGCAGGAACTGGCTGGACCTGCCCAGCTTATCAACCAGATTTTAATTGTGATTCCATCTGCTAATTGCAAGAACAATAATTACAAAAGACAAATCACAAAAGACAACAGTGGGCACCACCTTTGATGAGCATGGTAGGCGGTAACCAAATATGCGGATGGGAGAACTTCCCATTCCTGTAAATTCCTATTTCCAGGAACCAGAACTTTCCTCTGGGCAGTGGTTCAACAATGCCTGAATTGCGGCATGCGGGGGCCTATCAAGTATTTGGGGGTTTATTTCGGGATGAAGCCTCGACGACCCTCTTGGCTGCGGGCTGACGTCCCCTGAGTGACATTTCTGTGGCTTCTGGCATTCTGTTATTTTCTGCTTGCTTTCGTTACACACCTCTACAGCCGCCTTCTTTCCAGTTTTCAGATGACAGCTCATTCACTGTAAATCCCTCATTTAGCGGGTGGCTTTTCGGAAGTCGGCGTCCGCCGCGATTCCTGTTCGCGTTCTGTCGCCTAACTTGTGGTGTGATTTTTATAGCCATCCCCGTGTGATTTACAGCAGCTCTCGGTGATCTGCTCCGTCACCCTGTTTTATGAGCTCCGCCATGCCCCGTTCTTGCTGTGTCCCTGGGTCGTCTGCGTGTTCTGAGCGCGTACGCCGCAATGTGTCTCGTCCCGGGGACACGAAGAAGCAGCCCAGGCTCCGTTCGTGTCAGCTGGGATGTCCCATCGCATTCCGGGTAGCTCATAAACAGCAAAGCTGTGAGTCGAGGTGCCCACAAATGACTAACAGGTCTAAATCTGTGCTCTTTTCAGCACTGAAAAGCAAAGAAGCCCATGTCCACATGCCTGCAGCCCAACTCACAGCTAAATTGTTCTTTATTGACTCCTTTGTCCTAAATGCTGGTGCATTTTTTTGTGATGGGAGGAACAAACTGTCCCTCCCTGTGGCCCAATACGTGGAAATGCATTAGTTTTTACCCTAGAAAATTAAAATGCGATTATTGCAATTAAAAGATGATTGTTTGTGACGTTTCGCATTTTGCAGTCTGGCTGTGCTGCACTGCCCCCCCCCCTTTTCAGAGAAGCCTAAGAGTTTCAAACAGGGACTTTTCTGTTACTTTCTGGAAGTTGGGAGTCTGCCTGAGAATGAAGCAGCATATGAGATCCTCTCATAAAAAGCAGAAGGAATGTTTAGTACAAGGATGTGAGATTTGTTTTTTTGACCTACTGTGACATGGCATTGAGAGGCTAAACAAGAGCAAAGCAAAGATTATCACAATAAAATGAACTCAGAGAGGGCATGGAGAAAGCTGCGAGTTAATGAGCTCATTTTATAACCATCTGAGCTGAGATGAAATGTGTTGCATCCTTCATGTTCACCATGACCTGTGACCTACTTAAACCCCTCTAGAGGCTGAGCTAGTTTTTGAACAGGTGATGCTTTGATGAGTCATGATTCCCAAAAAAAAAATCTTTGATTTCCCAGAATGCCACACTGGGCTCCCTTGGGGAGTAGGTGGGCAGGACAACAACCGCGGAATCCAGAGCCGGGAAGTGTGAAAGTCCCACAAGGTGAACATTCCTGATGCTCACTGCAGCTGTTCTGGCCCTCCGACAGCGTGACCCCCCAGCCACGGCGAACCACAGAGATGTGAGAAGCACAGGCTGTTTTATTAAAGGCAGCTCTTCAGATTGACTGTCTCTACATCTTCGTCCAGTCGGGCCACTATTGGGAAATCAGTACTTTGGGTCAGCAACAGTCCAGCCGAAAAATAAATGAAAACTCCCAGTTTTTTTTTTACTTCCTGAAGCAAAGACGCATTGAAGCTGGTGAATTTGAATTGAATGGTCAATTACATTATAGTGTGAAATCGTTAAAAAATGAACATGATTGTTGTCTGTGGTGCATAAAACATGCTTCTCTTGAAATATTCAAACACAATACTTTGCGGAGCTTTTTTCTGTTAATAAGACACCAGTAGATATTAATTGACAGTAATAAATGATAGTTATCTGATGTATTTTGCATTTATTCACACGACGTCCCCGTCTGCCCAGATGCACGGAAACGGCAACCCGATCTGACAGGATATGGAGAGAGGAAGGCCCCGTGTCTCCATGTGGGTGACAGATTTGTACCCCGAAGCATCTAAGGTCTTCCAGCAGGAGGCGCCAGGAAGCCGGCGTGTCCTCTTTGCACCCGGTTTGTTAGGGGGACTCTGCATCTGGTTGGGAGACTCAGTGCAGCTTCAGGTATCTGCCTGCTAAGCGTCACATGAGGCGAAATCCATCAGATTGTGTTGGGGTCAGTGTTTGCAAAAAGTCGCATGTGGAGGCGGAGCAAAAAAGGGGGAGCGACCCAGGATTGGCTGATGGTCCCAAGGTCAAAGGTTAAATGACTACTCCTCCTGAAGCAGACATTCCCTTGTCTGGGTTTTCGGCACGGTGTGGCTTTTGACCGCTCTGGATCTGGAATCCAAGCCATTCTCTCCCCCCCCCTCCATCCCATCACTCCTACACCTCCACACCATACAGAAAATCTGTGACTGTCATAGTGGGAGGTGGCTGGTGTCCCGCACCCAAATCCATCTACAGACTATGACTTTATACCCATCAGGTCAAAGTGTAGTAAACATAATCAACCATTCGCACAGGACGTTTCATGACAGATCGGAAGAATTATGAAGGAGATTATAAAGAAGCCGGTGACATTAGCAAAGCCCACTCAAAGGCGGAAACTCAAAGCAGATTGGGGAATAGATTAGCAGCAATTAGGAACTGACATATTCCACAGGAATGCATTTCCCATTTGTAACAGATGCTCCGAGAAGGGAGAGTTTGTAACTGGGGGGGTTGGAACAGAATAAGTATCAGCAATGGTGTCACTCGGCGGGACGGCGGCAGGGGTGTGAACTCTCACGCGTCGGGCGCGACTCTCACGCTCACACAAGAAATCTTGTGTATATTACTCCATTATAACATGGCCACGATTGGCTGACATAAAGGTGACGCCACCGGATTGGACAGCAGAACTAATTATGCAGATACCAGCATGCTTTGCATCGCACCATGTGTTTCTGTAAATAGTGTAAATTAATAAGTGTATAAACAATAAATATCGCAACCGTGTAATGTGCACCACCGAACGCTTCTGTTTCTTTAGAGCGTAACCATGAGTGTCGTGTAAATCGCTGCCTTCCCTGTCTGTGCTGCTGCTAGTATTAGGCCAATAGTGGCTGTTAAAAAGGATGTCATCCCCTTTATTAAAATGACTCATGCATTCGCCACAGTAGGTATATTTGTGCTCAGTATGTGGATCTGCTGCATGTAAAACACTCTGCGCCCTCTAGGGTTGTGGAGTGACATAGAATTCGAGGTATGCAGCTACCTTCGAGCTGTAGGTGTTCAGTCAGCTGCCTGTCCCTCTTTCACTGTCAGCAACGGCGACTCTCCTGGCCAGTCTCGCACTTACCTTACCTACCCGTACAGTGCACTTTGTTCCGGTCTGACATGTGACCTGCATGGCTGCTGAGCTTCCAGCAGCGTGCCAGCAGGGGGCAACATACTGAGATGGGGCATCAGACAACGTCTAGGAGATAAAACAGAGAGAGCATGGAGAGGAAGGCCTGGACACACACACACACACACACACACACACTTCCATAATGCCTCACACTGAGTCATAGGTCACTCCATCAATCTTCATTTCATCCACAGCTCCTGGTATAAGCAGCCAGATTGTTCATAGACGAATTAAAATTCTAATGAAATTTTAAAAAACCCTCAGCACTGTTTTTCTCTGCTGTAAAACCCTACCCCCCCCCCCCCCCCCCCCCCGGCCCCAGAGGACCGAATGCTAGCATACAGTGATTTAAACCAGCCCACAACGCAACACTGCTCATGATTTATTAATCACCTGAGGCCTGAGAATTACTGAAAACATTTGCCATTTTCTTGGCTGTCTGTCGCATTATCTGCGCTCTCGCATTATCTGCACTCTCGCATTATCTGCGCTCTCAATGTGCGGTGGAGGGACTGTAGTCCCGCACCTGGGAAGACAGTTAAGCTATTAATGATGGACTGCTTAGCTGGATGTGTAAACTATAGATAACTGCAGGGTGTTGGGGGGTGGGGGGTATCAGGGGTGACAGCCTGCGCCCTGTTTTTAGACGTGAGGTGCTGATTATAAACACAACAGATACAGCACGGCCCCCTCTACCGGGTCAGGGGTGCAAGGGGCTGGCCAGGTCTCCCCGTGGCCCTGGTGCTGCCCTTACTCTCCCTGGAGAGAACCCGCCAATCACAGAAATCCCTCACATGCAGGAAGTGCCAGTCAGCCGGGGCAGGAATGCAGGTCCGATTTTCCAGGAAAACGCACTCAGCGTTCGGGTGAAGGGTTAACGCCGAAAACCCTGGTATAAATCATACGACCGACCAGCAAACAACTCTGGTTGATCCTAGAGCAGCCTATGATTCGATGATTTAAATGCACTTTGATTTCACATCATTTCCTGCTGATTCCTGCATTGACTTTGTTAAATACTGCATTTTTCTCTGTTTTACAAGGACTGAATTTTATTTGGTAATTTTATTTTGATCTTACATTGTTTTGCTTCTTGGAATTGGTCCTATATGGTTCATAAAAGGAATAACCTTTGACAGTGAGAATGTACAGGGAATAGCTGAGGAAAACAGATACACAGAAAGAAGCCCATGTTTTCTTAAAAACATCTCTCTCAACCTTTATATGAAATGACACAAGAGATCCAAATAATCACTGTTGTGAATATTTGTAGCTGCTCGTGGATTTAGATTTATCTCTTTTCTGGCTATATTTTGGAAAACCCCCCCCCCTTCTGAGTTTGACCCCTTCCTTGTTGATAGATGGGCCGATTCTGGAGGGTCACATGAGTACCCAAAGCTAGTAAATTCACATTTAGAAAATGCGAGATTTGCAATACTCCCACGGCGAGCGTCACCCGGAAACGCCTGTGACACAACAGGGCGTCTTTATG
Source organism: Paramormyrops kingsleyae (assembly GCF_048594095.1). NCBI lineage: Eukaryota > Metazoa > Chordata > Actinopteri > Osteoglossiformes > Mormyridae > Paramormyrops > Paramormyrops kingsleyae. Next base: position 12,592,105 of record NC_132817.1, on the reverse strand, counting down.
TGTTACCGAGCCAACTGGGACCCGTGTGTCAGAGGCATGCCGTAAAAAACCTTACAGAAACGTAAGTGAAATGCCTCAGCGTTGACAAGAATCATACATTCTCAGAAACAGCTCCCTCAAACTGAACGAGTGGTAAGAAAAACATAACTCAGGAGCATTGAAAAGTGGACCGATTACTGGGGTTATAAAATGCAACCTTTTCCAGGAAATATTTTGAGAGCTATTAGCTATACATCCCCAGGGCTGTATGTGTTCTTAATAGCTGCTGCTCAGCCGATGAGGCCGTGATGCAGGGCTTGTTAAATGAACCTTAAACAGAAGGATCATATTTTTACGAGCTCTGCTTTACGTTCTTATATACATAGGAAGTTGTAAAAGATAGAATAAACACAGTATATGAACTGTATATGTAATTAATTAAAAAAAGACCCCGTCTTGAATCGTGAGCTGGTTGGGGGGCAGATGAAGCAGGATTTCTTGCACACAAATACCCCCCCATAGAATAGAACCGCATTTAGATTTCCTCCCTGTACATTAATCCGGATCTCACGAATGGCGGAAAACTGGAAACAATGTGGACGGGATTCCTTTAGTGGGATGGGAGGCCTCCAGAGAATCAGCAGGTTACTGCAGTCGGGGAGAGAGGCACCCGGGTCACCTGACTGCTCCCCCCGCCACACGAGTCCAGCCTAAAAATGCCGCTCTATCTACATTCATTGGTCTCGCGTGCTTTTTCAACACAAACAGCGTGTGGCCTCATGGTGAGATACAGTAACGTTACTATATACTGCAGAAATGGGGGGTGGGGGGGTTGATTGAGCTGTCTGTCCGGATCAGAAACATGAGGCAGGGGCCCCCCCCAGCCCGTCACAGGGAGCAGACCCAGAGTCACACGCTACGGATAAGTCAGGGTCAGCAGGTCACCTGACTGAGTCCGTGGGCTGCGTGGAGGCTGCACAGTCATGGAGGAGGACATGCAAACTACGGTGACCCCTTATCTAGATTTCGTCCAGAGTTTCAGCCCTCTGTCCGGACTGCTGTTATATGTCCTCCTATTAGCCCCCTTGTCCTCCTTTTTAGAGTCATGCCTGGGGTTACCACCCAATCCATGCCAGACAGGGACATTTTGAGCTACTTCAGGTTTTACAAACATCCTTACAACTGAAAGGCTCCCGTGATTGGCTGAAAACTTCAGCTCTTCTTGTGCTCTGACTGGTTTGATCTGTGATTGAAAGACACATCCAGCTGCTTCACATTAACATTCGTGGCACATGCATGATTAGAGGAGACTGACCAATCAGCACACAGAAAGAACTCGGTGCTTAAGTGATATCCAAGCCCTTTTGATTGAAAGATTGAAATGATAGTTTACAAACCCTGTCATAGCCTATAGTGTCCTTCCTGACATGGATTAGTTGGTAACCCTAGTCATGCCAGTGGTCACCCTAATGCAGACAGTGGGAATGGAATCAATGCTGAAAGAATGAGGTCACAGTGGTACCCATTGTGAGTAGGTTTAATGGATAAACTACGAACTACCACTGCTTTTAGCATTTAGCATATATGCTTCTGCCACCTGGTACCGCTAGCTAGCGCCTCCAGGGCACTAACCAAAAGTGTACATTGTACTCTGACCTCAAAATACTTTCATTTGTCAGTCTATGTTTGGAGTCTCGAAAGGGGAAATGCCCTGTTAGCCTGGCAGCGGCTCGACTGAACAAACAAACGAACAAACAGCGCTCACCTTGGCTTTCCCACTACAGAGAGGGTATCTTTAGAAACCGACGGGAAATCCTGAAGGCCCCCTCATCGTAAACAGGCTCCCGCTCCCAAACTTCCGCGGGGAAGTAACGTCGGATTCCAGGGACACCTCCGACGCCACCCTTTCCATCTCCATCCGGGGAAATCGCTACCAGTATTGTTGGACTCCCAGAGAAATGTCCCCTGGAATTAACTCTCTGCAGTTTAGGAGCCCATTAAGTTTGGGGCAGAGACTTGGAAGGATGGCTTGTAAAACGCCCCCCCCCCCCAACAAACAAACAAACAAATAAATAAATACAAGCATGTCCCTCCTCTTTTGTTATGAATCCATGCATTACTGAGGCCAAATCGCTGTGCATGCAGAACGAAGATTGTAGTCCTATATCAGACAAAATCATTTTATCATATGGGTCAAATATTTTTTTAGTTAAATTATGTTTAGTTGTGAAACTGTACCTGAAACAGTTTCAGTCTTATTTTAAATAATGACATTTTTATTATTCTAAAATCATAAAAAAAAAACGTTTGTTATATTGCATCTGTTCACAATGTCAATATTGCATATGTGCCCATTGCGATGTAACAATAGGCCTATACATCAGACATTGCACCCCCCCTGAGGGGTGCTGTGATGTTGAGGGGAGGGGCGGGGGGAGAGTTTGGATGATTCCAAGGGCCTTTGAGCAACGGGGGCTTTAAAAAATCTAAATGATCAATACACATGAAATATAACAGTAACATGGGATGTCAGTGAAGCGATGGAGCAAAATTAACATTTATCCATCTGTACTATCTGTATGTCACAATCGTACAATTATATGTGTTCATGTAAGTCGGCAGAAACAAACAACATTTGCACGTTTCTAATGAGGAAATTGGCTACCACAGAGTCCATTTCTGAAAATCCCTCTATTCCTGTTTCTTAAAGGGACTTTAACACCAAAACCAGGACAGTCTAGATCAGGGGTATTCAACTAAAATTTCAAGAGGTCCAGTTAGAGAAAAATTCTTGAAGCAAAGGTCCTGAAGATCATAATGTCTAACTATTTAATAGTGTGATATATATTTAAGTAGCCTATTAGTTGCATCAACATCAATATGTAATCAGTACCTGACTGTCAAATCAAATTAATTCAGTACAATTCAAAAAAGTTTTGACATTATTTATTGTCATGTGACATAGAACTTCGGCCCGCTGGCTGGAATGAGATTTTCAATTCGAGATGTCTGCACACATGTAACAGTTCTTACCTTGTAAATAGTCTGCTTTTGTATTTAACCGTGTAAATACACTTTTGACGTAACTAATTTTAAGTTTTATAATGGAATAATATAGATTTGCCGTAAGATTTCCAGCGTGAGTCTGAAAGCGTGAGTGTCATGCCAGATGCTTGAGATTTGGCAACCCTGAAAACGTACATTTTTTGTTTCACATAAGTTTATTTATATAACAGATAACATTACTTTATACATATGTTAAAATGCAGAAACTTCAATGAACATGAAATCAACAATAAACTACGTCTATTTATCCAACGTGTTATATAATACATATTGTATTTGAAAACTTTTCAGCTTTACGATTTCAGGAGAGCGCAGCCACTCTGTTAGGAACATTACGCTTTTTGTTTGCGGGTGTTAGCTTCGCTGCTGCTATTAACACAAAAGGCACATTAGCGCAGACAAAGGGCTGCATACGCCGAACTATACGTCTTGCTTGGCGGTCAAAGGCTTTTGACCTTCATTGGCGTGGGAAACGGCGGTTCTACTACTAAACCACTACCGAAAAGACTACAAACGCTCCTCCGGTTAAAATAAAAGCACCCTGTCAGGTTTTAAATAATAACTAAATGTTTCGGCTGTCGGTCCTGGTCCGTATGGGACAGCTTCTGGGTCCGGACGCAGACCGCGGTCCGCCTGTTAGTGACCGCTGGTCTAGGTCTTGAAGAGTGACCTTCCGTGTCCTGCAAAGATGGGGAGGTGATCGGACTTAGAGTTTATCCCATGTATTTAGATATCCAGGTCCTGAAGCGTACAAACTGTGAACCATTTCAAACCTAAATGTCAGTCAAGCGACTGAATGCATGCGAGCATGAAGGCAGGCGTCCTGCAGCCCAGCGGAGCAGAGATCCCAGGAAGGGAGGAGCCCGACCACCGCGTCCCGCACAATGTCACGCTGTTTCCACTAATTGTTCCATGACTGAGGGGAGCCGTCTAAATTTGGCGTTTTGTTTACAAATTCACAAAGCAGCTCTTCGGATCCCGACACCCTCGAGCTTTAAATCCAGCCGGACCGACACCAGGATGGGAAGCTGGCTAAGATGAGCTGCGTCTTCCCCTCGACTGCTCTGCCTGTACGATCCAGGTCCTCCTGTTGTTTATCCAGGTGGATTAACGTGGAAATTCACCCGTTGCTATGGATCCCTTTTTCTCCACGCCAACTGTCATCACTCAATGCATGAGCCAGCGATCAAACTGGAAGCTTTACTCATTAGTTTGAGTTGTGGTGCCCTCCTGCGGACCAGAGACTTGCAGCTTGGTTAAATGATGTCTCTAAATTGACATTTGGTCCCCACAATGTGATTAAAAACTTGTTATATTGATGTTGTGGGGACCATTTTTTCAGTCCCACAGGGGGACTCTTAATTTTATAAAAATCCATGACTGCAATCAAAAAACTAAAAATGCCAAAAGTCTTTTGCTTGGTTACTTATGGTCAAGGTTAGGGCGGCGTAGGGGTTAAGGTCGTCATAGTTGGGAGTAGGGTTATGCCCGTAGAAATGAATGGAGAGTCCCCACAAAGATATAGATACCTAATCTGTGCTTGCCCCCCCCTTGCTATGGACTGGCATCCTGTCCCAAGTGCCCCCTGCCTTGCACTCAGTATTTCTAAGCAAAGGGTCATGCGACTTAGCATTGAGAAAGAGGCTCTTGATCCAGAGCAGTTTGCGTGATACGACACGGACTGAGGCTGAGAGTGTGGGGCAGATGTTCTGGCTCACTGCTATTAAAAACCAGCCAGGGGGGTCCGAACAGAGCTGTGCTTCAAACAGAGGACACATCTGGGCACCACGCTCCCCCCCCCACAGTGACACTCAGCCAGGGGGAAACATGCAGAAGGAAAAGAAGCAGCCACACTCTTTATCGACAACACACTTCCACTTCATTTGCTGCGTCGGGAACCACTGCAGGCCATAGGCTCTCATGGTAACATGCAGCACTATGTCTGAGAGGAAGATGAGTGATGCACCAAAGAAATGAGTGAAGCGATCAGCAGACATCAACAGCATCAGAGGTTTATATATTATGGAGTTTTATACAAACATACTGACCAATCGGAATTGAAAAGAAGGGAAAAATAGTTGTTGTGATTGGCTGGATATTTCAAGGAGGGGCAGAAAGGTAATCTGGAGGGGACCGCCCTCTGAGCTGCCCTCAGCCCCGGTCATGCTGTGATCTATGACATTTGGAGTGATAACACAATAACAGCAGTGATATGTGACCCATTCCCTCGGCAGTGACCCCCCCCCCCCCCCACCCAGCAGGACGGGAGGGCAGAGCAGGGTGTGACTGCCTGGATTTATCAGAGGGGGAAGTTTGTTTCTATCCGTGGGTCAAAAATCTGACGTCAATCCCCCCCAGGCCCCAAAGACAGGACATCCTGCTAGGCGAGACCCCTCACCTGAAGAGCCCGGCTCTGGCACGGAGGATTCCAGGGGGGGCGGCTTGGTGCGGTCAGCCCAGTGTGAGTGAGACACATGTATGAGGTAGATATGTAAAAATCAAGATTAGAATTTTTTTTCCACTGGCTCTCGGGAGGATATATAAACTATAAAAAATATCAAATGAAAATGCAAAAGCAGCAAATAAAATATCTCATACCACCGTGCTGTTTAATGCTCAGTGCACTAATGCAGTGGTTAGCACTGTTCCCTTATGCCTCTGGACCCAGGGTTTGAGCCTCTGCCATAGCTCCATGTGTGTGGAGCTTGCATGTTCTTCCCCGTGTCATCATGAGGTTTTCCTCACAAAGGCTGGTTTCCCCCCACAGTCCAAAAACATGCTGAGGCTACCTGGCATCACCAAACTGCCCATAGGTGTGTGAGTGTGCCCTGCGATGGGTTGGCGCCCCATCTTGGGTTGTTCCCTGCTTTGTGCCCTGCGATGGGTTGGGGCCCCATCCTGGGTTGTTCCCTGCTTTGTGCCCTGCGATGGGTTGGGGCCCCATCCTGGGTTGTTCCCTGCTTTGTGCCCTGCGATGGGTTGGCGCCCCATCTTGGGTTGTTCCCTGCTTTGTGCCCAGCGATGGGTTGGCGCCCCATCCTGGGTTGTTCCCTGCTTTGTGCCCTGCGATGGGTTGGCGCCCCATCCTGGGTTGTTCTCTGCTTTGTGCCCTGCGATGGGTTGGCGCCCCATCCTGGGTTGTTCCCTGCTTTGTGCCCTGCGATGGGTTGGCGCCCCATCCTGGGTTGTTCTCTGCTTTGTGCCCTGCGATGGGTTGGCGCCCCATCCTGGGTCGTTCCCTGCTTTGTGCCCTGCGATGGGTTGGCGCCCCATCCTGGGTCGTTCTCTGCTTTGTGCCCTGCGATGGGTTGGTGCCCCATCCTGGGTCGTTCCCTGCTTTGTGCCCTGCGATGGGTTGGCGCCCCATCCTGGGTTGTTCCCTGCTTTGTGCCCATAGGCTCCAGACCCCCCACAACCCTGAATAGGACCAGCAAATACAGAAAAAGGATGGACAGAAACTAATCAGAAAAGTAATTCTACTAACAAGCATGCTTTTTGTCTCATAAACAGAAAAATAATGTCTTTAGACATTAACTAAAATCCAGAGACAGCTAATGAAATGGCGTATTAACCATCAAATTAATCCGATAAGTTTGTCTGACCCCTTAGCATATGCTGAACACAGTTATTCTGGTATCCATGGCGGGGGGGGGGGGGGGGTGTTTATTTTCAGTAACATGTTTTTGAATATCAACCCCCCCCCCATCTGTAAGATCTCAGCCAGTGGCGGATGGAGGTTCCCCACTACTCACCGCACCTGTAGCCTCCAAAACAAGCAGCAGGTCAGAACCTGGTCACTTCCTGCCTGCCTCTGCTGACGACCAAAGGGCAGGAGACTGACGGTGGCTCCTCACGTGTGACCGGCGGAAGGGCCTGTGTGCCAGCAGCTTCAATCAGAGCTCCACTCACTGAAGACTCAAACCCTGTCCTTAGCCTGGATTTCTTAAATAATATCCATCTCTGTAAAGAGACAAAGTGTAATTTCATCAGAGATAGACGGTTCAAATCCAGACCAAGGTTTTGTTTCAACCAACTAGTTGAATATAAAGAATCACAGACACGGAGTACTCAACTGGTTGGTTGAAACAAAATCTTGGTCTGGATTAGTACTTTCTGGAACTGAACTATCCCCCTCTGGTGTATATTAATAATAAAAATATCAGGCTTTATACAGAATAAACTCGTAATAAGCCCAAGAATCAACTGCTAAATGTGTAAATGCGGCAGCTTGGAAGGTCTTTGCGAGTGTGACTGGCGTACAGATGGAGCGCTGACTGGGGCCCACGTCACTGCTCAATAGCTGTCGTGGGTGGCAACGGAAGCTGCCTTTCCATTCAGGCCACAGGGCCCAGCGTGACTGGTCACCTGACTGGTCAGCTGACTGGTCACATGGTCCCTCTTAACACCTTGTTAGTCAGCATGTGCAGCGAGGAGCAGCTAGTCAGCAGCTTGGCCTGTGGAATTCCTTCAGAGGTGTGTAGAGTTTACGTTTCCTCCTCTTCCTCCTAGATATTCCAATATTCCTGCCCATCCCAGTAACTATCAGTAATATCTCCTCTCTGTGTCTGAGGCAATGCACAATGCACATTTATATTTAGTTTGCACACTTTAAGGTATATATTTAGTTTAAAAGTACATTTTTAAATCTAGTATAGTAGTTTTTGTAAATAATTCTGTTATGTCTTTCTTTATGCTTACCTTGGGGGTATTTTCCGTACGTCGCTTAAATGATCTGAGATCAGATGCCTCATCTTGGATGAGTTAATGCCGGTGAAACTGGGATATGTCGGTCTTTCAAACGCAGCTGTATAGTAGATTAGTCTAGCTGGATCCATTCATCCGAGATGATTGCACGCGCCCTGAGCTGATTGAAAAGCCCATATATATTGAATCTAGAAAACTTGATTGGCAAGTCTCTCATTGGCTTCCGCAAAATGTTAAAAAACAGGGCGCAATTTTTCATGCAATCCGAGCAGGACCTTTTATTAGAGGGGTATGATGAATTCAAAGATTTAATATGTGTCCGACAAATTAAATGTGTAAGTAGTTTTTAATTTATTGTATTTATCACTTGAATGTAGTATTACGTTTCCAATGTTTCATTATTATTTTATTGTCATAATTACAGATGAAATACTGTACAAGCACAATCATGCAGGACATGGGAACAAGTTAAAGTGAAATACGGAAAATATACTTCAAACTGGTAAATACGACATTCATTCATATATATGTGTGTGTGTGTGTGTGTGTGTGTATGTGTTTGTTAATTTCATGTATATTAAATGTCGGAAGTCTTTAATATTTATAAAACATTCCTTTTGAAGCTAATAAGAAGAAGGCAGACAAAACCTTTGGAAATTCTGGGTAATGAGAATATTAGTGTGATTTTTAAATTCTTTATAGAACTGTAATTTTATTGCAGTTTTGTATTGTAATTGTAATTTTTTTACCTGCAATGGCATAATTGCCTGCACTCGCAGGTGTCCGGGAAAAACAATGAAAACCCAAAGGAAATATTTCAGGCCCAAACCGACTTTGCGAATCGCCTGGCAAACTGTACTCTTTGATATATTTTCCTCATCGCCTACATTATACAAAAAAGTGCTGCTTGTGAAATATCTCAAGGCGATGCACATTTTCTGTGTGGCTTTGAGAGCCTGACTTCGCCTAGTTGGACTTCTACTATACGGAGCTAATAGATCTTTACAATATAATATTCAATCTCGGCTGAAGCGGTATCTTTCGAAAAGAATATCATCCGGCAACAATAAAGGATCTTGTCGATCGTGCAGAACCCTCTCAATGTGAAATTCCCTTCTTATTATTTGTGCACCGATTGCAATTGACTGAACGGATTTCCATGCACGGACACTGATTAAGTGTGTGAGCTAATCCTTGATTATGTAGAACAAACCTGCTCTGAGCAGGTTTGAGGATTTGGATGTGCTGCCATGACAACACATCCAGCAAGAGTTTCGAAAAACCGACAGATCCAGGATCATGCCAAATCGTCAACAATTACATCCGGCTAAACGAGTAATTCACATACAAAAAACACCCCCCTTGTCTGTATGTTTCTGTTGTTTATATTTATGATTTTGTGATCAGTGTTGACACACCACAACAATAAAATGTGTCCTCAATAGCCATTTAACTCATATGTGACATAGCAGGGGGCAGCTAATTCCACACACAGAGAACAGGACCTTAGTCAGGGAACGTCAGTGGTACCTTGGTACAAATGCGCCTCCCTAACCAGTAGGCCACCACTGCCCAGCTAGTCCTGTGACTAAAATTTCCCTTTGGGGTAAATAGTACCTGAATCTGAATGAATATAGGTGGAAAGACACCTTTAAGGAGTAATGTTTACTGACTTGGCTACATCGTTGGGCCAATCAAAAAGTTAGTGCTGATTGGCCTCAGAGGCCCAGTGGTACCTACTGCAGGGTAAGCAGTTACGGAACATGGCTGGATGGAGGAGTGACATTGTCCGGGTTCATCACCACATGCATGGAATAATCAGGGGCCTCCAGCTTTCCTCTTTGCATATATTTCATTTCAAACATGGATGCAGACAGCTTACCAGTCTATAAAACTAAATGAAATAGTCTATAAAAATCTCAATTAAATATCCTCTCTGTGTTGGTCTCTCACCTCTGAGATGTGCTCATCGTCTGTGCTCAGTTGTCCTGACAGTTGCTTGGCTCTCTGGAAAATAGCCCCTAATTTGTCATCAAAGTGGCTGAAACTCTCTTAACCTAATTTCCTGTACCCCGTGAAGTCAAATTACCATGGAAGTGAACTTCAGTTAGACATTTTTTTTTGTGGGGGGGTTCTTCCTGTCGAAGATCACAGGCTGCCAGGTCACCCCTGACCACTGCCCTTTGACTTCCGCTACCATTTGTCTCGTATGGCTTTCTGCCCCCCCATCGATTCTCCTCCCTGCGGGTTTGGTGCTACATTCATTAAGCTCTTGACTGAAAGCACTTAGAGTCCTTTAACTGAGATGTCATACTGCAGTTCAATGGCCGAGTCCCCCACAGATCTTCCAAGATGAACGGCGCTGGCTTAAAGCTTTTAAAAGGTTGACACTCCATCTCACTTGACAGCTTCAGGAGAGAGATGCTGGAGATGATTATCTTTGCTCTTTGGGATGGCCAAACATTGTCATGTCTCACAGAACTACTGCGTAAAAAGCGTAACTGTGAGCTTGCTTGATGGGCCAGAAATCAGCAGACCTCGGGGAGATTGCAGAAATGGATGAATGTATGTTACATTTATATAATGCTTTACAGAACCAATGGGGAGCCGCTTCAGCCACCCCCACTGTGTAGCCCCCACCTGGATGATGAGACGGCAGCCATTCTGCACCAGTACGCTCACCACACAGTGGCTAAGGTGGTGAAGGGGCAGGAGATAATTCACCAGTTAGATATAGGGGATGATTAGGAGGCCAGATCTGATAGAGCCACAGTGGGCAGTATTAGCCAGGACATCGGGGCACCACCCCTACTCTAACAAAAGATGTGTAGGGACCTTCTGTGATCTCAGCAAGTCAGAACCTCAGTTTTACATCCCAGCCTTATAGCACAGCATCTTCATCACTGCACTGGGACCCAAACAGACCACAGGATGGACTAACCTGTTAACCACAGCAAAGCAAAACCTCTCCTACAGAAACTCAGCTTTCCTAGTTAGTCCCGCCACCAAGTCTGCCTAAACCTGCTTAGCTTCCGGTAGACTACCCAGTGCGAGCTGCAGGTGGTAAGACTGCTGACTAAAGACCCCGCTGTTAGATTACCTTGCTATGATACTGTATGTAGTCTTTTAATAGCACTTTTGAAAACTTATTTTTAAAAGGGACAAGATAATGAGGTCACAGAGGTGTTCTATCATGCAAGATGACATGAGCCTTTAAGGGTCCAATATCACCTCTTGTAATAGGGACAGGCAAACCCCATTATAACAGGTGAAATTGCCGATCTGCCAATCCCAGCAAAGGGCCTGTTATTTCATGGTGCAGGTGCAGCAGGTCAACAGCTGGGACAGCCTGTCAGTGTAAGAAAGGCAGCAGGAGGCGAGGTGATCAAACAGATGGACTCCACAGTGGGGAGACATGGAGTCACTGAAGGTATCACATGACTGTCAATAGGACAGAACTGTATACACTAAGACCTCATTTACAACCTGTAATCTCGGATTCCTCAGTCGGGGAGGGGGGTGGGGGGGGGCGCTTTAGCTTCCTTTATCATCTCGTCAGAGGAGATACTGAAATTCCCAAGCATCGTAAAGTGACTGTGTTGTTTACACTGACAGTACAGTTAGGGCAGTTCATATCACTGTCTTCATATTTTTTTTATCTCCTTATCCCTTTGCGTTATTACTATGACAAGAAAGACATTGATATGTTACGTGTCCTTCCACACTCCGTGACCCGGAGCCCAGGAGGCGTAGGGTACAGGACTTTGGGAGAAAATCCCCACAAATGTGGGCTGACCATGTTCCTGACAAGGGTCATGAATCAAAACGGCAGCCTTGATAACTTAGGGGCTTAAACGCTGAACCACTTTACATCCTGAAATTAAAGGACGGCTTATAAATTGCTTGCTCTTGAAGTTGCAGGCTACAGACTACTTGTTGGACTCATTCTGTGTGCATGTATTGGCCCTGTGATGGACTGGATATACCCCAGCGCTGTGCATTCTGGGATACGCTCCAGGGACCCCCCACAAGCCTGACCAGGATAAGCAGTTGGAAATGGATGGTTAGTTACTGACTGGTTGTCAATACAAAGTCTGCATTGCATCGACCTCAGTTGAGGATCTCTCTACAACTTGTCGGACTCTCTCCTCTATGGAAGTCATCTCAGAGTGGGTCCTCAAACGCCCCCCCCCAGCCCGTTCTGAAGTATACCGTCATCTGTATGAATCAATCAGCCACATCGGGGATACCGGAGGTTAAACATGACACACGAACATTCACTTCCGCGCATTTCTTCTTCCGTCGGAAGAGAGTTTCACCATCGAATCGCTGGCTTGTTATATTACACAGTGATATAAAGTGTACACACCCCAGTTAAAATGCCAGGTTTTTGTGATGTAAAAAGATCAATCAAAAAATCATTTCATATCTTTTCCCACCTTTAATGTGACCCATAAGCAATTCAAATGAAAAACAAACACATATGTTAGTGGGAAAAATGTAAAAATGAAAAACATAGAATAAGATGGTTGCATAAGGGTTGAAAAGCACCTTTTGATTTGATTACAGCATTCAGGCTTTTTGGGGTCACATCTGCCATCAATTAAAGTGACGATTAAGCCCAAATAAAGTTCAGCTGTCCTAGTAGACTTTTTATATCCAGTGTGTATTATATTAATACCCAAGAATTGTACTGTAGGGCTCACAGTGCCACAGCTTGGTCAGAGGCACAAGTGGGCAGAGTTCAGACAACTGAACGGACTCAGCAGATTATAATCTAACTAGAATGAGCCTAATATAAAGAATGAGAGGGAGCAGCACATTCAGCCCAGCCAGCTCTGTTCAAACCCTCAAAGTGATTCCAGCGATTCCAGCCAGCTGGGTTTCATGTTCAGCCTGCCTTTCCCTACCTGAGCCAAATCACCCAGCTTTTCATCTTACAAAACGCAGACGCTTTCAAATTTCTACGCCTTAATTATCGGACACGCAAATGATTTATGTGGGGTAGATGGTTACTAGCTTTGAATAATATTTTCTGTGGTTTAATCAGCATAATAATTTGAATGAAAATTGTGCATATGGAATTTAAGGGAAATGATAGATTAGACACTTAATATGATTCAGATTTTGACCTGTCAATCCTTTGCTGATGCTGTCTGGGGGGGGGGGTAGTGAATTACTGGGCACCATTATGGCCATTATGGATGTGGGTTGATGCCTGCAGTATATGTGTGGAATCTGCACTGGTTTCCTCCCGTACGTGCGGATCGGCAATCCTAAAGTGGCATGGTGTCGTGTGCATGCCCGAATGCCCGCATGCCCTTTCTGGGGCCGGCAAAGTGCACCACATTCTACAAATATTTTCACACTCGGGAACCCGAGCTCCTCTACGTTTCCCCTCTCCTCCGATCCAAGCATACCTGTCTGCCCGCCTGCGAAATGTGTTTCATAGTAAATGGAGAAATGTAAACAGGTACCTGCTTGTGGGGCAGGAGTGGCGACCCAGCTGTGAACCCCTAACCCAGACTGCTATGAATTCTGGTCAGCTGAAAAAAAAATTGGCAGGAAAAGTATCGGACTTGAAAGGGAAGTGAACAGCCAGCGTTTTGTGCGTCCGCCACACCGCCCGTGGCCCCCGCTTCCTCATCTTCGTTTCCACTGGAGACCGTCTGTTGATCCCCGTGAATGGAGAAGGGCCCGCCCCGTCCGGCTGGCCTGGGGCCCCTACCAGGGCCCTACCCCCTCCGCGGTTCATACCCGCTGTGCCCGATCGGGGCCCCGTTAAGTGGAGCAGCTACGATGCACGGTGTCAGGATCCCCCCCCCGCCCGGGACGAGGTGGCACCGTGTGCTCGCTGTGTCCTGGTAAAAAGCCTCAGGAGATGCACATTTACCCTACAGTGTCCAAAGCAATTTACAGTAGGGGTTAGGGTTACGATTTACAGGAGCTCCCTGGGATTTGAATCAATGACCTTTGGGTTGTTAGTGCAACACTGTACTTGTCGAGCTACATATAACAAAAGTGCTTCCCGACTCACAGCGAGACTCACATGTGTACTGCCCACTAAGCATACCGTCTCACCGCTTTCCCTGTCCAGCGCTGATTTGGGGGGGGGGGGTTCTCGTCTCCCAGAGGGATGAGGGATCCAGCCCAGACCAGACAAAAACATACATTAGGAATGGAATCCTGTAGGGCAGAACGTAACTGCTACTCTTCTGGTTCACCAAATCCGTTCATGTTGACGTCAGGTAAGATTAAAGTGGGAACGTTATACATTATAATGATCTATAAACAGCACTCATAAGCTACGCCAGCATCTAATCCCAACATCCTCTTTAATTTTATTTACATAATTTTGGTACCTTATTTCAATTTGCTTACATGTTTTATGTTTACGTGATTTAGTTTATTTGCTTATAATACAACTATTAGACATAATTAGCATTACTCACTCATCCAGTCTGAAACTTAGATGTCTCAAGATAGGTCATTTCAAACGATAAAATTACCTATTATCGTTTCAAAGGCCTGAATAAGTAAAAACATGCTTCTAATTTTTTTTTCACCATTCTAGAAAAAACAAGCGAATGATTATTGGTGTTGGCCCAGTCGTTCCCTGCTGAAGTTTGCTCTTTCTCCCAGGCCTGATACCGGTGGTGCTGGGTCTTCAGCAAGCCCGTCCGCCTTTGAGGGGTCTGAGGGGTGGCTGAACCGGCCGTGAACAGAGCGGGGTTCACGGGCGGGAGCGGTACGTCAGCAGATCGAACCGTGGAGAGCAGATTTCACAAAAAGGTAAATAACTCAGGCCTCTGCTGAACCCAAGAGCCTCGGTGTGATTTATCTTATGTTGGGTCATTAATCAGCAGCCGCACCAGCTGAAATAACCGCTGTTTCTCTTATATTCCCCGGTGAGTGAGTTTTCGGGTGGATCACAGACAACCTGAGCGACGTGGGTGTGAGGAGGGGGGCCGGGGGGGGGGGGGGGAGGCCCTGCCACTCTCTAATAGCACCTCCCCTGGAACATACCTGCTCAACCTGCCCACATATGGTCCTCATTAGCCCAGCTCATCAGTCCAAATCCCTGACCCCCCCCTAGCTGCACCCCCCCGACTGAACACGTGGCTGTTATCACAGCCAAGCCCAGTGCGCCATCTTAGGGCAGCATGAACAGACCTGCCGATGGGCACGTAGGCAGCATGGGATCGTTAGCCGGCACCAGGCCGCACGGAAAGGCCATCTCACAGCAGAGGCGCCATTTTACAGAGATTTACAGTCATTTTTACTCCAAGACAGGAGATTGCGGACCTTCACTTAGCCCCCTGTAGGCCTTAGTGATAATTCCCAACTGGAGTTGTAGTAACAGCTGGAGAATGCAGACTGACACAACTCTGACATTAAAATTTATGGTGGAAAGAAATGCAGGGGTCTTGAAACAAACAGCAGTCTTGAGACCAACAGGAGTCTTAGCTGAAATGCAAGTTTGAATCGCTTATCCTCAATGAACATGCCAGCTCCATAAAGGCAGACTAATCTGGTGAGGAAGCGTTGCCTGTTCCTCTGTAAAGCTCGCGAAAGCTGTTTTCAGCCACATTAATGTGAGTCAGCCAGTATCACGAGACTGAATTTGTCCGGGTCACATGACCGAATCGGCCTGGGTCACATGACTCATTGCTTCACAGTCATACACACGGTCCAGGAATCTGCAGACAGCTCCTGGGCCTTTTTCATTCAGCGCTTTGGAACCCAGCACTAGCTGTGTCACAGGAAACAAGCCAAGTCACTGTTCACTGTATACTCTATACTCTCTGTGCCTGTCTATGCCATTCTCCCCTCAAAATTGAATTTCTACATACAAATCTCTCCATCTGCCCTGCAGGCCTGTGGGGCGGACGCAGCGAAAGCCCTGCTTACCCCCCCGGGGAATCCTGCTGAGCGGCACGTGTGGGACACCCCCCCACCCCTCCCAGCGGCGAGCTGAGGCCATCAGCCAGGAGCAAAAACATCATGCTGCGGGCTGAGCCAGAGGCAGGATGTCGGGTATCCTGTTCAAAGGTCTGCACACATCTCCTGTTTGTCTTGGCGTCCACTGCAAGTACTCAGAGGGAATGATCAAGCTGAGGCCCCTTGGAAGCGAAGGGTTCCGTCAAGGCCCCTTGGAAGCGAAGGGCTCCGTCAAGGCCCCTTGGAAGCGAAGGGCTCCGTCAAGGCCCCTTGGAAGCGAAGAGCTCCGTCAAGGCCCCTTGGAAGCGAAGGGTTCCGTCAAGGCCCCTTGGAAGCGAAGGGTTCCGTCAAGGCCCCTTGGAAGCGAAGGGCTCCGTCAAGGCCCCTTGGAAGCGAAGAGCTCCGTCAAGGCCCCTTGGAAGCGAAGGGTTCCGTCAAGGCCCCTTGGAAGCGAAGGGTTCCGTCAAGGCCCCTTGGAAGCGAAGGGTTCCGTCAAGGCCCCTTGGAAGCGAAGAGCTCCATCAAGGCCCCTTGGAAGCGAAGGGCTCCGTCAAGGCCCCTTGGAAGCGAAGGGTTCCGTCAAAGCCCCTTGGAAGCGAAGAGCTCCGTCAAGGCCCCTTGGAAGCGAAGGGCTCCGTCTAAGGCAAACACACGCATTGCAATATACGCAGTGATGCCAGCGATTTACTGCAGGCCTGAGCTAGGCTCTGACGTTCAAGTGACAGCCTTGACGATCTTAAACAACCTAATATATATATTTTACTAGTGCTGAAATTGATACTGGAAGGAAAAATGATCAAATGAACACATTAAGGGGTGTTCACAGCAGAAGCAGGAGCCTCTGGGATCTTCAG
The DNA here is from genome assembly GCF_048594095.1 of Paramormyrops kingsleyae. Taxonomy (NCBI): domain Eukaryota; kingdom Metazoa; phylum Chordata; class Actinopteri; order Osteoglossiformes; family Mormyridae; genus Paramormyrops; species Paramormyrops kingsleyae. The sequence goes on along the minus strand of NC_132817.1, from coordinate 12,575,561 downwards.
GGTCTGCTCAGGTTTGATGTGTTTACCGTGCACATGGATGCGGAGGATCGGTGAGAAAATGTCCAAGTCTTTTCGCACTGGCGAATCAGTTTCTGTGGGGTTCTGATGGGGGCACGGATATCAGGACTGACACTTACTGAGAACTGATTCAGCTTTCTATGATAATACAGGTTGAACAGCGGAGTGCCTCTGCGATCCCACGGCTCCTGGCGGACCAGAGACGGGCACAAGAGGGGAAATGGGGAAACTGTGGTGTTTTTAAAGCTGGAGTTTAAACAGCTGCACCTCCGCCGCCTCCGGCGATATAAAGTTTCAAAGGGATGGGGGCAGGGGCTCGTGATGCGGGCGACAGGAGGACGGAATGGCCGTGGTGTCCGGGTCCGGATCTGGGCAGGAGGCGGGCAATGAGGAGCGAGAACAAAAGGGGACACCCCCCCCCCCCAAAAATAAATAAATAAATAATAAATAGGCATCAGGTCAAGGCAAGAGCTGAAACGGACCTGACCCCATCTGAGGTGGGATATTTGAAAAGCTTTTTATTAAAACATATGTTCCGTTATTTCAGCCTTGACGCGCGCCGTATGAAGACTGCAATTGGATGAAATTCATTTAGTGTTAAATGTCACGAGGGGAAACTAACGCTCGACTTCTCCCTGTTTAAGAAAAACAGCAAGGGGAAAATCAATGGAAATAAATGGAAATTACTCGAAATGCAAATATTATTCTTTATACTGGATAATTCCATTCATCTACCCAACCATAACCAATCCCATCCATCCATAAACACTAGTACAGGGTCACCGGGAGCCAATGGGGCACAAGGAGGCCACTCACACTAGGAAGTCAGAGTACCGGGGGGGCTGGAGAACACACTCACTCAAACAGCAGGGGTGGGATTTGAACCCACAACCCTGGAAGCATAAGGTGACAGCAATTCATTTGCTTCACGTTCCAGCAGGTGCTTTCAGCATCTTAAACAATGCGGTGCATCCAACAAATAAACGTCCTCCTACAAGCCGAACTCAAAGACTAAATTACTGTGCTTGCTTCACTATCCCTCTCAAACAGCTGCTTTTCACGACCCCCGGAGGATGTTCTGAAACGGTTAGCCAAAGCTGGACACCCACTGACGTTGCGCAAAACCCGCATCACTTCTTGTAAACATCCTCTGAACATCAACCAATGACATCATGACATGGCAAGGGACGCCTTGTCCTGAAGGTCTTCAGGAATTTTCCCTGTGCTTGTGGTTCCCAATAGCTCTGGTCCATCAGTCTGAGAGAAACACACTGTAGGAGGAGCACTAGTGATATACTGAAGTTGTCCACGATGGTACCAGAGATGGGATGAGAGGGTCTGGTTGCCTCCTCTCAGAATCGTCTTGGGTTTATTTGAGGATCCCATATGCATAGCAGACCCTGAGTCAACATTATGACGAAGACCTTTAAACCTGTTAAGCAACAGCAGATGTCTTCATTATTGTTTTTATGGCTGCCTTAATCTCCCTTCAAACTCGGTACAGCTTTGTTATTTCAGACCCAATATTTCCCGACGCTGGTTAAAGGACTACAGAAGCTTGATAATCCTGAACATTTTTGAGAGCCTCCCGATTATGTGCAACTAACAATCTATCCAATGCACGAGGAAAAAAAAAAAAAACCTGCGAATGACTTAATGACTAACATCTCCGCCGTGCTTGCAGCGATCACAGGAATGTTTATTTAGATGGATGGGCCAACAGGCAGCTGCTCTGAATTACGAACAATACGGGAGATTCATCCTGCATATGTTGTGAATTTGCTCCCCTCCCCCAAGAGTCAGAGTTATTAGCCTCTTTTGGTACCTTATTTCCCAGCTCCCCCACCCCCCCTTAAGCTCTCTGGAGGAGACCAAATCGTGATGGGGGGGGGGGGGGGGGGGGGCGTGTAGCTCTGTTGCCGGTTGGCGCAGAAACTAAAAGAGGTTGTGCAGAATATATGCATGAGGGGACCAGAGGAGATGGAAACTGAGATGATAGAGTGCTGGTGGTAGTAGGGGGGTTAGGGTTGTTTTAGTGGCTGGGGGAGCTCTAGGGAAATGCCCCCCCATCCCCTCCACAATGATTCAAGGAGTCCAAGCGTGCCTCAAGACGTCAACACAGCATCAACGTGGCATGATGCAAACCTGGCTGCAAAACCTGAACATCGCCGCAGATGTGGACAAAAACTGGGCTACCAATCAAGAGCGACAACAAAAAACATCTGGACCCAAGCTCATAAATACATCAATTCCATCATAATCATAAAAGAGAAAGCGTTTTCCCAAACACACCTTTCTCCAATTCATAAACCACATCCAAAATGTACAACATCATGAAGAAAGTTCTCCTGTTTCTGAAACAGTGTGAGTCTGGTTGATCCTGCGGTTCTGGGTGAAAGTGCGGTTAGAGAAGTGGAATTTGGGATTAGAGTACCCCGCTCTAAATGCAACTGGTGTCATACCAATAATTCAGGTTTAAGCCAGATAGTTTATAAAATATAACACATTCAAGTGTTTTGGAGGGAAAGGGGAGGATTGAGGTCAAGATGGGATTTTTGAGGAGAGCTGAGGCTGATATTTGGAAGCTGAGGGTGACACACGGGATTCTGGGAATAGTTGGGTGAGAGAAGTAGATGTTCCTGCAACCCTAACTAGGATAAACCAGGAACAGATGGATGGAAAGGTAGATGATGACTCTGGGCACATCTTATCTTGGTATTTGATATTCAGAGAAAATAAAAGGTGTGCAGGAGAGAGATGACAGATCCTTATGCATCATTAGCAGCCGACTGCAGTCTTGTGAAAGAACACGCTTAGGGCTGCAGAAACTTCTGGAGAAGAGGGAACAGATCCAAGCATTTGAAGTGGGCACGGTTATTAATATCCTCAGGTTATCACAGGTAGTGAACCGAGCAAACGCAAACAATCCTTTTGTCACGTACCTGAAAACAAAGAACTGTAGAAAACCTGTCAGTCGGCACATTGCCCTGGAGATCTCGTGCAGAGTGAACCTGCTGATCCCAAAACGCACGCAGCCCACGGGAAACATAGACTGGATATGTTCATAAGTTAGTACAATATCTGTGGAAAGAAAAGAAAAAGAAAGCCCTTCGTTGGATTACATGAGAACAAAGTGAGTTTTGGTTTGCAATATTGTAACATATAAAGAGGAAGTCTGCCTTTAGGTCATTGGCAATCTCATCTCAAAAAGCGAGTAGGTCTTCATGACTGTGGACATTAGCATTAGCCTAGGGAGTAGGTCTGCATGACTGTGGACATTAGCATTAGCCTAGGGAGTAGGTCTGCATGACTGTGGACATTAGCATTAGCATAGAGAGTAGGTCTGCATGATTGTGGACTTTAGCATTAGCCTAGGGAGTAGGTCTGCATGACTGTGGACATTAGCATTAGCCTAGGGAGTAGGTCTGCATGACTGTGGACATTAGCATTAGCCTAGGGAGTAGGTCTGCATGACTGTGGACATTAACATTAGCCTAGGGAGTAGGTCTGCATGACTGTGGACATTAGCATTAGCCTAGGGAGTAGGTCTGCATGACTGTGGATGGGGAATCATTACCTCCTTTGCAAATAATGTTAAAAAACGGTTTGATGCCATTAAGTAATGGATATTCCTCTGTAACTCCATTTGATACTTGTTCAACATCTCCAAACCCTGGCATCCTGCTTCCATCGGGTTACGCTAGATCTTACAAAAGCTCACACTCTCCTTGAACTCGCTGATGCAATCTGATGAATAAGAGAGCTCCTGAAAAGGAGGCCTGGCATCTGGGAGCAATGAACACGCCATTAAAGTTACAAAATGCCATCAGCAGTGCTTGTACCCGCCGGGTCACACAATGCCATTATTGACCAGTTGGACCAGCTTCAAACGCCCATCCCTGGAAATTTGGCAAGCCGGGATGGCAGCCGAAGACCTGCCCCGACGGAAACTTGCATCAGATTCCACCGGAAACGTGATGAAAGCACGTCTTTGGAGAGGGAAGGGCGTCCTGTCACAGCAGCCATTACTCCATCATGGGAAACGTCGCATGATTTTCAAACAAATAAATCCTAAAACGTGGCTTTTAGGTGTTTTAAAGAGATGACCTGCTCTCATTCGACGTTTCTGTTCCCCCCTCGGCGGATGACAGGATGTTGAACTTGGCGGGGGTCGGGAAAACAGAGAGGTTTAATTTCCACCCTGTTCGCACATTAAGAGCATTACGGTGAGATTGTTTTTGCCCCCTGGCCATTGCAGCTGTGGCACATTCTCCGGGAGGTGTGACGGGCCTTTAAGAGGGCTGACAGACTGGTCTGGCCGCGGATCACAGGGCCTGGTGCTAATGACTGGGAACGGGCTCTCAGAGGCTGCTGCTTGGGTGAAGCTGGGCACCTGCAGGGCAGCATGGCCCGGCACAGAAGGGCACGTCTCGGTCCCGATGCCTCGCTTTCTGGCCCGGTCGCTTCTCTTCAAAGTGCCGAAGCGTCGGGTTGCTGTCATACACGCCTCAGCTATGTTGAGCATCGTGGACGTGATGAACATGGGAATTAACCTGATAGGATGATTTCCAAGAGCTTTTGGGTACAAAACAGCTACAATGTTGATCTTGTAATGATGAAATAGTTGTACAGGGTCGGATTAAGAGGATTAAGCGCCTCTGGGCAACAGCACATATGACATCACATCAGAAAAAAACAGATTGGTGGCTCATAAAATCCAGAATCATCTAACAAAGGGAAAATGTTACATAAGCTTTTCAATGAGTGCCGTATTAAAAGAACAATATACAATCATATAAAATTTATAAATATATTAAATCACATTAACTTTTTAAAAGGGGGTCTTGTGAGGTTGCTCTACTTGGTATCCCCCCTCCCCCCCCCGAGGATATGATGCCCATAAAGTTAATCTGGCCCAAATATGAGAGGTGATTTCTGGGTTTTCTAGGCCAGAGGCAGATACTTCAAGTCCAGAGAGTGGAAATCCATGCCAAGATTTTGTTTCAGCCAACCAGCTGACTACTCTATGACCGTGACTCTTTATGCTCAACTGATTGGTTAAAACAAAATCTTGGTCTGGATTTTTACTTTCTGGACCTGTACTATCTACCTCTGCAGGTTGCTAACAGGTGAATAAGCATTGGAGTGGTATTCCGTGCAGGGTGGACCTCTGCCCTGTTCTGCCTGGGATAAGCTCCAGGCCCCCCGCAGCCCTGACCACGGATAAGCAGCTGGAAGAGACATGGGCAGATTTCCAACACTGCCTCACAACCATCGGCAATGAATGAACTCCCAGGCTGGGAATCAGCCCCATCACCCTCATCACCCTCATCACCCTCATCACCCTCTTTCACAAGAACTTGTGCCGTAGAGGTTTACAGGGAGTAGTAAGTGTGTCCTGGGAAGCACAGGGAACGTTGCAGGGGGCTCCCAGGGTGGGATATAGGGCACGTGGCAGGGGGCTCCCAGGGTGGGATACAGGGCTTGTTGCAGGGGGCTCCCAGGGTGGGATACAGGGCTTGTTGCAGGGGGCTCCCGGGGTGGGATATAGGGCATGTGACAGGGGGTTCCCAGGGTGGGATATAGGGCTTGTGGCAGGGGGCTCCTAGGGTGGGATATAGGGCATGTGACAGGGGGCTCCCAGGGTGGGATATAGGGCTTGTTGCAGGGGGCTCCTAGGGTGGGATACAGGGCACAATGCACTAGAGGTGTTAATGTGCCCTACTGTGTGCTTTTATGTTATGAGTCCCCAGAGTTCATCTATCCAGGGGAAACGTCAAAGCCCAACGGCCAGCAGGACCAGGGTCTTAATGGAGGTCCTGGGAGAACTATTAAATCAGTAACGATTAGTTAAATTTGATCTCTTTCTGTAGGGTGAGCTAAGGATCTGAGGTCATGCCCCGCCCACCCCCGCAATATCACGCCCATGCCCGCCATGCCCCGCCCACCCCCGCCGTGTCACTCCCATCCCCGCCATGCCACACCCACCCCCACCGTGTCACTCCCATCCCCGCCATGCCCTGCCCACCCCCACCGTGTCACGGCCATCCCCGCCATGCCCCACCCACCCCCACCGTGTCACTCCCATTCCCGCCATGCCCCGCCCACCCCCGCCGTGTCACTCCCATCCCCGCCATGCCCCGCCGAACCCTCGCCATGCCCCGCCCACCCCTGCCATGTTAGGCCCATCCCATCCAACCTTAGTCATGCCCCCCCACCCCCACACAATTGCTTTTATTATGCATTTTCTGTTTTTTCACTATTATTATTTCATTATGTATTTTATTTGTTATATTACTATATTTTTTTTGTACAGCACTTTCTCGGCTGCTGGTTACCAGAGCTTCCAGTCTATGCAAGTATACCAATATATGGAAGTGTTAGTGTTTCCTAACTTCCCCTAAAAGCACATTTTTAATTTTTAAAGTGGGGAGGGGAAGAATGGCAAATTAAGGGCCAAGCTTGAGTTGGATCGTGCTGTAGATACTACAAGAAGTGCGGGGCTTGGAGTCAGAGCGGGGGTCACTCCCTGGTCCCAGGAAGCTCTGTGCACAGCGCCCTGGGCTTTAATCCACGGGCCTGGAGCCGTAACCCTCGGCTCAGAGGTCCTTTATCTTCTGACTAAATTATAGCGGTATGAAATTTATGACCTCCAGAGCAGCCCGCCGTAAGAAATGACCCAGGAGGGGTTAGGGAGGCCCCAGGAAAACAGGAATGATTCACAGCTCGCGTGATTAATAAAAGAGATTATTAAAAGGTGCTGGCAGCGTGTCAGGAGCAGGGCCCCCGTCCGAAGCCGGGGTAGGGGGTCGAGTCGCCAACTGAGCTGTTAACCAAGTTATTTTTCACGGCGATAAGTGATGTGAGGTGACTGATTAATGAGATTATATCTTCATTCAGTGGCCACAGGGAGAAGACTGCAACTGCAAAACCAAAGCTAACGTGCTATAAAAATATTAAAAATGTAGATTTTAAAAGGTCAAGAAATTATTAATCATTAAATACATTGAGAGAGTCTGACTAACAGCACACTATAATAACTTTTAGTGCCTCGTTTCCTGAATGATGTATCCAAACCAGACTGGCCCTTCGGTTGGTTAACACAGCGAACCATGTTTTAACATCCTAGCACCCTAACAGCCTTCCAACGCCACTTCCAAATTCATCCCCAGTGCTGTTCTTGGGCACGGCCTCCAACCATCCAATTGTGGGCTAAATTAGTTGACCGTCAGACCCTATTATTGACTTATGAATTAAATAAGGTTTTGTTAAAAAAAGATTACAAAACCTAGGTTATGTTTTAGCAGGGGATAATATCTTACAAACTGCTACCCTGGGGGGAATTAATGACGAAATACAGAGCAGGTTTGGTCAATAATCAGATCTGGGGCTCTGTGTTACAGCATAACACACAAAGGAAAAAAAAAACTTCTAACACTCATCTGGGTTGAATTATGGAAGATAAGTAAGGTAATGCACTGCTGGCCCCTCACTGGTAACGATGGAGCAGGACAGACTCCCACAATGCACTGCTGGCCCCTCACTGGTAACGATGGAGCAGGACAGACTCCCACAATGCACTGCTGGCCCCTCACTGGTAACGATGGAGCAGGACAGACTCTCACAATGCACTGCTGGCCCCTCACTGGTAATGATGGAGCAGGACAGACTCCCACAATGCACTGCTGGCCCCTCACTGGTAACGATGGAGCAGGACAGACTCCCACAATGCACTGCTGGCCCCTCACTGGTAATGATGGAGCTGGACAGACTCCCACAATGCACTGCTGGCCCCTCACTGGTAACGATGGAGTAGGACAGACTCCCACAATGCACTGCTGGCCCCTCACTGGTAACGATGGAGCAGGACAGACTCCCACGATGCACTGCTGGCCCCTCACTGGTAACGATGGAGCAGGACAGACTCCCACAATGCACTGCTGGCCCCTCACTGACAGGTTCTCCAGGTCCTTCAATATGAGAATGTGCTGAACATATACAGCCATCTACATGAAGTCATCACCAATCTGACTTTCACTTTCATATGGGAAAAAAAGCATTGTTCACCAATTTCCAAGCATGCCTTTCAATCAAAACAGGACAGGCAATCAAAAGCTCACTCATCTTTCATGAAGCTTTATTAGTTGAACTTTTCCTTCATTTATTTTTTAGGGCTTCTAACAAGGCGAGACAGTAATAAAAACCAGGCAAAGAGCGGAGGGTGATTGAACCAGGCGATGGCACGCAAGATTAACGGAGAGATGGTTTGTTTTACCAGCAACTCCGTGTCTCCAGGAGTCCAAATTAAATCTTTTTGCGAGATTAATGGTCACACCCAAGATGGAAACTGAATGGACTGTATATTTAGCTGGGGAGTTCCTCATCTTGTACAGGAAGCGTCTAAAAGGATTCTGTGGTTTGGGATTAATTACAAGGAGTAGGGGTAAATGTGTAAGGATCATCGATAGTTTCATTTCATGCCCCCACCTCACTAAACTCAACAGCAAGTCGAGGCGTTAAACTGCTACATTAGTCTTACTCCACATTGCGAAACCGGTTGAGGGAGCGGGGGGGCCGCATAGGGGGCTTCTGGACCCTGGTACATTAAGTCCGACTGCTGCCGTTTTCATATAAATCTCCATTTAATTTTTTTTTTTTTACAACTGCCTCTGACTGCACATCTGAAAAAAGTTTGAGGTTTCAGACACGAAACGCCTCGTAAATGCAGTTTCATTCCCGGCCGCTAAGTGATTTTCCGTCTGCGCACACACTTCAGACAGCGTTACTGCGGCTAATTTTTCAGGCACGTGTCCTGTTTGCACGATAACCGGCGTCGTACGGCTCCGGCCGGGAAGTTTGCTGGGATTGACAGGGATCGTGTTCTGAGATTGTCACACAAGTGGAAATAAATGGACTTTTTATTTATATGTTTGTTTGGCACCTGTAAGGAGCGTTAGTCTCCAAATTATAAGTTGGTTTATTTCTTAACTGGGCCAAAAGGTCTCATTTTACACTTAATGCATGTGAAACAGGTGGGAGGGTGGCTTGGGGGGGGGGGGGGATTAAACGGCTTCACGCCTCTGGGATCATAGGTCTGATTTCCGTCCTCGGACCTGTGGATCGTGTTTGCAAGTCCTCCCCATACCTTTCTCTCCTCCAAATATTACGCTAGATTGGCAGCATTAAGAAGCATTTCTTGTTCAGACTGTCTTGCTTCCACAAGCCTGATTATTTTCTGTCATTAACTTTGCTTTTCACCAACGGGAGTGAATCAACCACCCAGTGCATCCACATTAATTAAGAGTCGGTCAGGAAAATGTGTTTACAGTATATTTGTCTTTTGTCTTTTTCCAGCGCACAATTTTTTTGCCCATATATATAAATGTAATTAATAATAATAGAAATAATAACAATGCATTTATTTCACATCCAAGTAGCATACGTATTTAGGGGGGACACAGGGGGGGCATGTATGTTGTCACAAGGGCACTGCCCCCCCCAGAACTTCCCCTGTGCAACCAGGTGAGCTGGTCCAGAAAGTAAAAATCCAAACCAGGATTTTGTTTCAACCAACCAGTTGAGCATAAAGAGTCACAGTCACAGAATACTCAGCTGGTTGGTTGAAACAAAATCCTGGTCTGGATTTTTACTTTCTGGACCTGAAATGTCCGCCTCTGAATTTGCTGGCAGTGAGTGTGAGTTTGCGCGCTGCAGTAGACTGGCATCCCATCCAGGGAGCCGCCTGCCGGGAAGGGCTCCAGCACTACCCTGGTGCTGCATTGCGTAAGTGCTTATGGAAGATGGATAGCCTGTGCAAGTGTCCTTTACAGACGCTGTCGGTTGGTTTCAGAGATAAACTGTATACAGAGACTGTAAGCACACGCGGTGTGCACAGAGTGTTTCTGTAAACGGTCTTGTCTCCATCCCGCTACGCCGCTCCCCTCTATTTTCCCCTCACTCCTTCTTTTCAAACAACGGAAATAAAGCAGGGTCTCTAAAACGTCCCTAATATCCAGGGTCTTTTACGTCAAGCCTCGATCGAAATCGAAAAGACCGACTTCGCGAAGTGCCGTTACGCAATTTGATGAAAACCAGTGAAGCGAACCCCAAGTTCACCGCAGGGGCGTCCAAGAAGGTGCACTCAGCTCGACGAACGCTTGAGTCATCCGAGAGGCGCTTGTCGAGCATCCCGGCCCGGACTTTCTATGACCTCCGGGCGTCTCTGAGAATCATACTTATGCTCTAGTTATTTGGAGAATCATGCCACATCACTCTTCTCAGTAATCCTTAAATAATAATAATAATAATAAAAATCAATCCTTTATTGTCCCTCATGGGGAAATTCTTTTTATGCCTCCCTCAACTTGCTCTTTGTGGAGCATGCTACTTCCCCCTTTAAACGTTCAGTCAGTAAAAAAAAAAATCATCAAAGCAAAAAGAGATAATCGAAGTAAATATTTACATGAATGAAACAATGTAAACATGTGGCCTTGTGGTGCAATGGTAGTGCATCTGCCTCCAGATCAGAAGATTGTGTGTTCAAATCACGTGAGGGCCAATAGGGCTGTATCTTAACAAACTGTTTGCTTCACCTGTGTGTTGTTTTGGGGACATGGCCAGTGTGTGCTGTTACCGGAAGGTTGTTGGTTCAATAACCAGGAGTGGGGTCCTGGATTTTGATTATATATATATTTTAGGCTAAATAAACAGAAGGCAATAAGTCTTCAGGATCTACAGGACACAACTATCTGCAGATATCTCCACCCCCTCAGGAATGTTACACGGTTCATGTTTGGTGACCCTTTGGACCAGCTATTAGTCCTCCCATATCCTCAGAGGTGTTGAACCACATCCATACTCTCTACACTGCACTAAACAAGCTTCATTTCTCGGTCAATCCCAAAGCGGACCTGGGGAGATTTCAATCCTGGGAACGGTATAAGCCATAGGGTCACTAGCTGCTGAGTCGTGGGAGGTGTTCCTGGAGTGTTCCTTTGAGTGTGAGGCGGTCGGGGGGGTCGGGCACCAACAGTGGCCTGCATTTCCATCCGACCCCTGTTCATCTGAGGGCGTAGCAACGAATGCATCTGCGCCAAAAGATCACGCAGTTCCGGGGAACGAGCTACAAGGTTCAGAGAACTCATCGTTGCTGGAAAGTCTGAGAACTGGAAGTGTCTTTGTGGTGTGTGGAATGTTGGGGCCAGACAGGACTTCTTTCACAGTGATAATAGACAAGGAGAGACAGTGGTGCCTGTCCGGGGTGCAAAGTTCTGAAATGATCCTGACTAAATATTACGCAGAACCCCGATTTCCGATTTTTCGTCCCCATTTTGAGGAAACGCCAGCCTGGCTATGAATCTATTGCTATTGAGGTTTGGACGTTCAGACACACGCTTTGCTCTTTAGCTTAAATCTAAAAGCCCAGAGAGCTGAATATCTGCTCCCTCAAACACTCTTCGCCGATTACACACGAGTGTGGGGGTAATCCCTTGACCTCACCCCTCCCCCAAACACCCTCCTTCTAGCCCACTTGCCCCATGGAACCTTCACGGCCTCACGAGTGTCATGGTGTGGAATGTTACTATGGAGTGACGTTCACACTAAATATTGCTCACACACAATCCATCGATCTGTTTCGTGTTTGGCCTTAAAGGACAAAGCGGGGGGGGGGGGGGTACTTAAAGTGAGCAAGAGATATTAAACTGCACTGTACTGCATAAGGCTATAATTACTATGGTAGTAAAACAGTATATTAAACAATATTTATAACAATATTTGTGAGTGTCCCTGATTCTTAATATGTCAGAATACATTTAGAGGTACAATACGCCGACCAGAGAATAGTTCTTCTCTTCCCTACCTAATGCCTGTCCCCCTAATGCCAGCCTTACCTAAATGTACCCCCATGGACGAAGGCCTGAACCCCCCCAAAAGATGACGCCTAAAATCTGACCCAGAAAACATCTGTTGCATTTATATCTAACGTTTGCTCGCCAAATCGGCATTCCGTGCAGGAATCTCGCAGTTAACGGAGATTACTGTGGAAAAGCAACACCGTGAGAGTTCCGGTTGAGTTCGGAGGAATAAGCCGATTTCATTTTTGTTTCCTTGTGAAAATGCAATAAAGAGATTTGGGAGCAGAACCACGATGAGCAACTACAGGTTAGAGCAACAAAGCTGATGTCAAAATGATCTTATAAATCATAATGTCTTCAGTGTTTCACTGGATTAAACACTGGATTTCTTGCCTTATACAACATGTTTGCCCTTCCATAGCAGTTGTATCCCTTGCTAATGATTTATAGACTTTGGATCCTTGGAGGAAAGTCTGCTAAAAATCCCAGAGGTTCAAAATATGTCCAGCTTCAGAGAAGAATCCTCCAGAGCTGGGCCACAGTGACACACTCATCCACATGTAAACAGGACCCACCAACAAACATTCCTGGTTACTCTTCCAGATGCAGTTTCCAGAATGAATTTCGGATTTGAATTTTTACCGGACACGTTGAATCAATTCGCATGATATGTGCCAATGCAGATTCGGTCAGACTACATAAAAGTGAAACTATGAGACCACAAAAATGTAACAACAAGCAAATTGCACAATGCAGGAGACATCTTGGATGGGAAGCCAGTTACAAAACAAGAATGGCTGTTTATAAATGTTTATATACAGGGTGCTGTTTATAAGCACCAGATCTCTGTTATCCATGTGCAAAATGGAGACAAACTCGAAAATCTAATCCTGGAATTTGACTCCAAACCATGGAAAGTAACACTGAATCCAGGAACACACAGCACAAACCCGTTTTCCTCTTCAGACTCAGGCTCATGGCCATCAGTTAGCCGAACAGAACTTGCTGGAAGCAGCCAGCCCTCTGAGAACATCTTCCCTCAATGAAGATCCCTCAAAGTTCTACCTTGTCTGTTTTGGGAGGGATATCAGTTTGGTGTGTCAGAAACAGGGAGAATTTAATAAATAGACATTTTTGGCTTTATTTAGGGGGGACTGCAAACTGTAGGCAAATCTGAAAGTCCAGATCAGATATATTCAGAGCACCAGGTGAACTGTAACCAGAGTTTCACAATAGTTTTTATGGTTAGGTTAGCAAAAAATATGAGTGACGCAAAAATGCTAAACTCTGAGATACTGCAGACCCAGAGTGACCAAAAGCGCAGCTCCATCAAGCGAGACAAGGACCCATCCTAAAGGGTCTCGTCAGTGGGTCACTTTCAGGAGGTATGAGTACCTCAGATTTGTGTTTTGTGAATTTGCGTCCGTCACACGTTTTCACAATGCTGTCCCAAAGGGTGTGTGTGGGGGGGACGACTCCCCCGCTCTCTCATTGGCTGACTGTGACCAGCACGTAATTGAACCCTTATGTATGTAATCAGAATCCCTGTGACAAAACAGGTTAACTCTCTGCAGTAATATTCCCCTTTGCCCCCCCTTTATAACTTTAACTGAAATTCGGGGCTCGGAAAGGCAGTCTGAACAGCCAGCTGGAGCTGATTACAACCCCACCGGTGTGAGGCCCCATCTGGGGGGGGGGCATAGGTACAACAAAAACAGACCCTCCTGTCATCCCTAGTTCCTCTGTCCCAAATTGCCAAGAACAGCCCCCCCCACTCATTATGTAACCATTACAAACCAACCCAGGCCCCCATCCATCCACAAGCTATGCCAATGGCAAGGCTATTAGGTACTGAGAACTGAGGGGGGCTTTGGCAGACCTTAATCGCATTGAGGGACCAAAGTGAGCTAACTGAGAGTCCGAATCGCGAGTGCGTCCGGCATCCGTTCAAATGGCAGTTTTCCCATAATCCCACTGCGGCCTGCAGGTTGGGAAGAGTCTGTCCAAAAAAATTGAGAAGAGTGTATAGTTGCTTATGCACGTTGGTGGGGCTACAATAACAATGTTAAGAATAATATTTATGCGAGCCTCTGCAGTATTTTCATTAGATTGTCTTGCATCACTTACATAAATACATGATGTAAATAAATAGATAATTGGTGGAATGACTTATACAACACTACACTAAAATGGCTCGTTTGTTGCAGGGAGACAAAGGGACTTTGTGGGTTATGATCAGTAGCTCTGCTTCTGTCAGTCACAACTCTCCTTTCTTCCCTCTGGATACCTCCTTCGGTCAGCCCCACCCTTCCCTATTCTCTAACTCCCAGCTATCCAAATATGATACGATGCCCCCATCGTACATAAATACTCATCCAATGCGGGGTCGCGGTAGGCTCACAAAGGCAGGTCAGCAAAGCAGAGTAGCGAAAACCTCCCGAATCACTCATTGAGGGAAGGTGAACATCTGGAGAACGTCCAAATTCCCCCCAAGAGCTGGGAGGTCACATCCGTCCAGAAGAGTCGCCGTGCCGTTTATCTGCCATGTTGTCCAGTCCTAGGAACATCCAGGACAGTACCCACAATGCATTTTAATATCACGAAGCATTAAATGCAGGCACAACACTATTAAACCAAAGCCCAACAGTTCTCTCGTGCCAGAGAACATTCTAGATGCTTCTGTTGGTAATGGCTTAAATTACGGCTCAAAGCCAGGGCTAACGTTACAGCAAGCAGGCAAGAAAGAACCTGGTAAATATTTAGCAACTGGACCAAGACACTGAGATTGAATCACTTCAGGGTTTCAATTCCTTTATTTCATCGCCAGTGTGCGGGGGGTAAACCTCCCTCAGTCTGCCCTGCTTGTGGGGCAGAGGGTGAGGGAGACGGGACAAGCACGCCCCCCCCCTGATATTTCCATGACACCCAAATGCACGCTGGCAGCTCATGATACCCTCCGAAGAGAATTATAGCCTCCAAATGGTTTGCACTTTGAGCCCGGCTGGGTAATCGCTCCCCCTTCACCAAGATTCCACATTGCCGAAAGTTTGTTGCTTGGCCCTCATACGTTTCACCCGCAGGGACATTTAGTCCTGGAGGTCAGACTTTCGGCAATCGGGGTGTGCGAGATCTCGTCTGACAGTGTCGAAAAGCTAAATGGCGCCCGGCCTGATAAGCCAACGAGTCCGGGAGACGACCTAGATGAAAATCACGTGCATCAGCACCGAGTAATCAAGACGACATCGCTGCAGTTTTCGTAGTGCGTGTTCGTCCGGGCCTGATTTATCTGCGGCTAATCAAAGCCAGAGGGAGGTTAATGTTGGTCTGCTTGACGTAATGGGGCCAACGTGACCCGCGGCTCTGCGAGGGCCCGCTGGTGACATGAAGTGACGTAATGCTGTTTTACCTGCAGACTCAACTCCTCGAGGAGCACTTGTACCTCCAGCTCATAATCTCTGACTCCCCCTTTCACCTTCTCGGGTTCGTTATGATGTCATCTTTTTTTTGACGAGCCCCAATGGGGGGGGAAAGGCCTCTGGCACTTTTCCCACGGCTCAGAAGAAGCGCAGCACTGCGTCGGGATGTTTAAGCAGCGCACTGCTGCAGCTGATGTGTTTTAAATCACGCAAAACCACGCATCCGTGATTTAAAACCTTTCCAGACTCTGAGAGCTCACGCATCGGGCAAACATTTCATTCCACACTTGATGGACTCTTTATTTAAACCTCTTAAGTGTGATTAAACTGCAAATAACTTTGCGGGAATACTGCTTTAATATTACGCCAAATGCTGCTGGTTGAGACGGAAATGCCCCGTGAAACTCGCAGATGTGTTTTGCTTATTCGGTGCCGGTAAATTGCATTGTTAAGAATGGAAGTATCCACGAGAACAGAAAAGCCAAAAATACAAAAAAACGTGAGATGGGACACGAACACTGTTCAGCACTTTTTTTAAGCCCCTGCTTAAAGTGCTTGCGTATATTTTGTGTGGTCAAACCGGTTTCCTGCACCATTTCCATCAGAACTACGAACGCAAATAGATAAATCTGTGTAAAGATCAAAGATGCAGATTTTACTGATGTCGACAGATGTAGACATTTCACTTGAACGTGCTCATTAAACAGAATAACTTAATGAAACGCCGCCCAGCAAATAGACTGTAACTATATGAACACCCCCAGTCTTGCTGTAGTGTAAATGACACCCCCCTCCCAGTTTCCTCCACCCCACCTCGCTCTGAGTTTTTACATTCAAGGCTTGTTTGATATTTAAGATTATTAACCTTTACAGACATACTGGCACAGGATAAACAGCCCAGTTTTTAATGTGCGGTTGGTGTGATTTCCTGGAAAGCCCTGCCATGATCGGACTCTAGTGAAGTATCCGCGAGGGGACTTTTGTTCCACATATTTTAGGATCCCAAGCTCAAGGAAATGAAGTTGATTTGATAAAGGCGTTATCATATGAAAGGACAGATCTAAGTATATCTAAGCCTTTGGTCACATATTGTTGTTCTTCCTGTACTCTGACTTTGGGCGGAAAAAAGAAATTACACTCTGTGCCAGTCAGGGAAGTTCTTAGTAAAAAATGATTTATGACTCGCTCGTGGCTTGATTAACATTTTCCAGGCCGCCAGCACTCAAAGGGAGTGGCAGACTGGCAGTCCTGTAAAACAGATGGTAATCGTCCTTTAATTGTTCTTGGATTGCTAGCAAACGAGCTGCTCTCCCCCTGAGACAGACGCAGGAGTGGAGATTATAGGTGTTGTCATGTATGTGTTTGGGGTCAGAAAGTTCATGTCACGCATGCACACGGCCCACGGCCCAGGATCTGTCCTGACCTGTTATCTGCAGACTCATCAGGCCAAACTCAGGACAGGAGACAGAATTACGACCCGTGTCCTTCCCTCGAAAGGCAGACGGGCCACTTCCTAACGTCCTGCGGTCTGGCCTGAACCTGTGAAAGTATCCATGAAGGTTTCTGACTTGCGTTCCTGCCATCCGCCTGCGGGGGCACCGTTTGGCAGCAAGGGAGCACAATTTCTTCCGTTCTGTCTTTCCTCGGATCCCTAGACTGTTTCTGGTCTGGCTAGCACTTCAGAAAGCTTGGGGGGATGGGGGGGGGTGAAGAGACGACCCCGATGGAGAGACCGGAGACGCCCCCAGCGGACAGTGGACCCTTTGTGACGATGCACAGTCCTGTATTTAATTAGTGGCCACAGGTCTTTTCTTGCCCCCCCCCTAGAGGGCAGCATCCTGCCCCATCTGCAGGCCAAACCTGCCCAGTGAACATTAAGGTCCAGGAATGGGACCTGGCCCACGGACACAGACGGTCGGGTGACTCTCAGACTCCTGTGTTCTTACTAAGGCTGTTATATAAAGTTGTTGAGCTGGACCGTCTTCAAAGTAGTCGGCGTTTCCTCTGCACAGATCGATTTAAAACACTCTCTCCTTTTCTTTCTGGGGCTTTCTGGAAAACTTCCGGGGAGGCGACAGAAAACCTCACAAGATCATCTGAGGTTTCTTTAAAAAGGAACATGCTAAACTCAGTGCTGCTCATCCTGTGTTTACGGATCTAAAGTTTGTTGGCTGCTTTTCTTACCTCCTGTTTGTTATTTATTGGCCACTTGTGGCCTCAAGGACCATATTTTGTCCACATGACAATAAATGAACTCAAACCTTCAACCTAATTTTGTTTATAAGACCGGGAGGCCGCAGGCTGTTCTGGGGTGGATTGTCACCCCATTCCGCTTAGCCTCACTCTCAGAAACCGAATTCACTGGCCAGGGTGGGTCTGACGTGCTGTGACTCTCTGCCCGTCTATAAATGTCTGGGTGGCCGCGGATCGGTTATGAGGCTAATCACTTTTTCCCACCGTCACTCAAACAAGCAGATTCTGCCGCAATATGACACCTGATGCAGGGGTCAGAACCCCACCGGTGTGGGAACGCCCCATGAAGTGGGGGCCTAGCCCCCCCCCTCCCCTCCCCGGGGTGTGCTGGTGCCGTGAGGTAGACCGTGAAAAAGGGGGATCTGACGCAGAACCAGGAGGAGCTAATAATGTATTTAACCAGACCATTTGCGTCCTCGATTGATATAGTATATAACAGTCAATACTGCCTGAGGCTAACAAACAATTCATTAAACAATTAATGTAATGATTTAAATTTAGAAGCTGACGTTTAACAACATACAGTTTTATTAAATCATTACATCGTTTACAATCCTATAATCGTAAGTATATTTATACTGTGCTGTCTTGTAACCATGGAACGTGTGTTTACATTAAAAACTATGAAACGACGTGGTGTAGATGTGGTACTGAGCGCAGTCAAGGCAGGAAAACAGCAGTGGAGGGAGTGGAGTTAGGATGCCCCCCCCCACCGGAGACGGTCCCAGCAGATGGACTCTCATGGGTGGCTGAGAAACAGAGTGAGGTCAGGGGTCCCAACGCCAGCCCCCCCTGTAAGGAGATGCCGGTGTGGACATGTGGCGGGGGGGGGGGGGCACCACCACTCTCAGCATCAGGCCTCTGTAGCTGGAACATCTCAGATGGAAGCGTCAAACAGTGACCTCACCAGCAGGGGCTTCTGGGAAATGAGAGCAGGCGAACCCCTGCTGGGTCACGTCTGATCGATAAATAATAAGTTTGAGAACGGTTCCGAGAACATTCCAGAATCTCCAGGGCGGTCACGGAAAGGACGTACAGCACGTAGCCGTTATCCAATGTGGCCTTTCTTCACGCTGCGAACTGACCCACTGCTCCGAGGTTCAAGGTTGTTTTATTACCTTGTGCACAAAGAACATTGAAATTCATAGTTGCCTGTTTCCTGAAGACAGTTAAACATTAAGTACAGCAGCCAATAATGAACAAATAGCAGAAAATGCCAAACGCTCAGGACTTACAAGCAAAGGGGCGGAGCAGAATGCCCCCAATTTACCGATGAGTCTATAAAAAACATGAATATGTTTGTTGGGAATCTGGGAGCTTCAGGACGACCGCACCGGTTTGGAAGTCCATGTCAGTGTGGTTTATTACCATGGTTATTCTTTATTTAATATGCGAGGCGTAAAGGATTTTTCCGGAAGGTGCAGAGGCCCTGCAAGGCCGCTAATTCCTCTCCACGACAGTGGAGGGGGTGCATTGAGTTAGGAGGCCGAGTCCTGGCAGTGAAGGCTTAGGGCAAGCCTGCCCCCCAGGGAGGAAGCCCCAAGACAGGGTTAGGGGAAGTGGCCAGCCATTTGTCGTTAGTGCGTCAGCACCAGCCCACAAAGCTAATGCCCCCCCCCCCCCCCACACACCTCAGAATGCTGTCATTAATTAGCAGCCGACTCAGCGCTGGACCACCCGCTCGATCACCCCCCCCCCCCCCAGGTCTGGCCTTTACGACCCCCAACCCCCCCGTAAAGCAGCAAAACATGGCCCTTAATGACAGCAGAACAAACAGTGACACTGCGGCCTGGCGATGTTGCCATGGTGACGCTGACGCGCAGCCGTCAGAGGTCGGACCCGCTACTCACGTGCCCCCTTTCTGTCCCGGGTGGCGTGGAAATACCGGCCCTCCCGGCCCCCGGCAAGCCCGTCCATCACCAAAACGGCGGGAACTTGGCCAGAAGCCATCTGCTGCACAAGGACACAGGATACATTTTTCATGGACTTAAACGAAGGCTATAGAACAGAGGAAGATTAAAGTGCCGACACAGCTGTAACCTGAGATTATCACAAAGAATTAAACAAAAATGGTTTGAACTTGTGTCTCACAGTTCCTGCGCCGGTAGGTTTTGAGTCCCACCCTGGAACCCGGTGGGTCACCCTGGCGCCTGGGTAACCGATTGCATCCTTCCCCGTCCAAAAACACGTGACCAGCAGGTGACCTTGGCGCGGCAGAGATCCGCAGAAGAGCTTATCAGGTGGGGAGGGATAGAGGAATGAGGTGTGAAAGTGAGAGAATATGAATGTGAGAAGTGACAATGGCGCATATGCAAGGAGAATGAACCAGCAGGATCGGACTGCCAGGGCTTCACTGGTCTAGTCCCGGAGGACCAATGAAGACCAGGGTGGTCTGATCAAGGAGATGAGCTTTCAGGGGTGGGTGAGGTCAGGGGTGGTGGGGGGGGGACCCCAGCAGACACCACCACTCAGCATCAGGCCTCTGTAGCTGCTGTCCAGCAGGAACATCTCAGATGGAAGCGTCAAACAGTGACCTCACCAGCAGGGGCTTCTGGAAAATGAGACCAAGCGAACTCCGGGCGGGTCACATCTGATCGATAAATAAGCAGTTTGAGAACGGTTCCGAGAACTTTCCAGAATCTCCAGGGCGGTCACAGAAAGGACGTACAGCACGTAGCTGTTTTCCGGCGTGGTCCTTCTTCACTCTGAGAATCAATCTGCTGCTCCAAGGTTCAAGGTAAGAATTTTTCCAGAGGGTGCAGAGACACTGCATGGTCACTAGGCCTCGAGGAGGACGGCTTAGCCTAAAAAGACAAATCTCACAATCCATGCAGGCAGCTGTGAGGGGACCCTCAGAGACTCCCGCCCCCCCCCCATCCTCGCATACTTGGCAGAAGTCAGCTGGCCAACATGACGTAGCTAGAACACTGTTCCTATCGCATGAGCCCGACACGTTTCTGGGAACTCAGCTATTTCTGAGCCGGATTCCCACTAGCAGTGAGGTCATCAGCGTGCGCAGCTCATCAATCAGTGTGAGGTGGCGTGACAACCAGCCTCGACCTCCATCGAGCCTCGACCTCCATCGAGCCCGGCCTCCGCTGACGGTCACACCGTCCGATTCACTCACCCCATTCTTACAGGTGTCACCAGGACAGCCACAGATGCTGGGGGCCTGGTGGATAGCAGGAGCCATCTGGACACAGCGGCGTATAAGTCATTCTCCTGTCTTCTTGCTGGCCAGCAGGTGGCGTGGTCATTAAAAGCACCAGCCTCTAGTAGAGCTAAATCATGCCTCCCAGAACAGCAGTGCGGGTCGGTAATTTGATTCCCGAGCCTGTTGAACTGGAGTATTCCTTCCCCGACTTCCCTTGGGTCTCTGCAGTTCCGTCATACTGTCCATAAGCTCAAGTGTGACATTGTTCCCTACACTTCCTGGAATGGGCTACGGGGTCACCATGACCCCGTACCAGACAAGCATCTGTGGAAGATGGATGACAAAAAGAATTTAAACCTCTTTGGAAAATGAAACTTTGTCAACAAATGCAATTAAATGTAAAACTCAAAAAGTCAAATCCTCTACCTCTCATTGGAAAGAGAAATAAATCCAAACACTATGGGCGGGTCTGTAAAAACATCTGGAGAAGAGGCTTGTCGATCAGTCTTTAATTTAAATGTTGGGTGTCGAAGAGTGAAAATGAACCATGAATTTAGACGTGAAGGGGAGCAGGCCTTGGATGTGATACCCGACTCCATGTTTTTGCACAATGCTAATCCTGGTCAGATTAGAAAAGCGAGACTTTAATATAAGAAAATATGAACGATGATGTGCAATAAACCGCAGCAGATTAGCTCTGCCTGACCAGGCAGGTCTTTAGAGAACATAAATAACCCAGAGCGGAATCCTGCCCAAACAAACTGAGACGGTATCATATTCTCCTCCGCACAGATGGGGCGTTTAGCCTTGAATAGCGTGTTCTTTGCTTATGACTGGAGTATGCCCTTTTGTGGGGGGGGGGGGGGGGGGGGGATTTGCGGCATACACCAAGGAGGCAAAGACTGGGGGAGATAAGTCACGCCATTTGGGAGCGAGGGGAACGCAAACGAAAGGTAGCCGATTCCGCGTCGCCCCGAGGGAAGCGTCAGAAGTTTGTCCAGCTTCAGAAAGATCCGGAAGGTAAACGATAGGTAAAGTCACAGGTGAAGGAAATAAACACACAGATAGCGCTAGCCCAGCCGGACATGCCCCCAACCCCCCCTACCCCATCTATAGGTCAATAATCACGTTTGTTATAACAAGGCTGTCACTACTGAGACCAAGCAGATTTTGTTTAGTCTACCGCCCCCAGGCGGTGATATTTCACCTTTGACCTTTGATTGGAGAAGCGTTAAATTTTGTTGATGCTGACGGAGGATGCACGCAGACGGGGGAACGCTCCTTTGCAGGGTCTGATGCTACTTTTATATTTTGCTGCAGTCGGAAAATGAATTTCCGACGCGTTGACGTTCCCGCGCACGTGCTGCTCATGCTTCCGCGCTGCGTCATTCATCATGCGTCACCCAGCGATACGTCAGGGGGCCTCATCGAGCCGGGCCCCCTTCTGCTGACGAGGGATCGCGTTCCTAAGCTCTCACCCAGCTAGCCAGTATGTGAGTCATCTCTTCATTAGCCAGACCGTTACGATGTTCCTGAACCATATGAAGTTATCGAATGAAAACAGAATCACTGTTCATTCATGCACTGACAGTGACAGGGGAAAATATCCTACGTCAGGAAAACTACGTGAAATGAATGCAGACATGTTTCTAAGGGCAATCGGGACTGTCATCCCCAGTGCCGCGTGACACAATATCCGCATCGCTATAGCCCTTGGCCTGTACTCGTTTTCCTCAGAAACAGAGCTTGCGTTGATCACAGCACCCGTTCAGGTTTCTGGCAGGAGATCCAAAACGCTAACCATATGTCACGCTCAGCTTTTACATGCTATTCCTGTGTGCCAGACTAATTGCAAACTTTTGTTCACAGCGTGGATGCAGGTTTAAGAGGAATAATTCAATCCGTTTGCTGGGGGGGGGGGGGCTGAAAAACAAGCACACCCCCCGCGAGCCAGATCACTTCCCTGGCTCTCATGCGCTGCGTTGGCCCACCTGCTATTGATCGCAGACTTTGCTGATTCATTACCGAGAAACTATTACACACAGAGGGAGATTCTTTCAGGCGTCTTGTGATTGTTCTACTTGCGGGACTTGCGGTACAAATAGAACATTACTCTCAGCTACCCTCGATGTTCCGAGCACATGGCCCGGTCCGGGTTCCAGTCCAGAATTCCATTCTATTCCAGAATTCTTTCCTTGATGAACTCTTGACAGGCCTCAGTTCGGGTGCACAATATTATTTTTCAACTAAAAAATGTTTCGCATGCAAGCGATTCAGTCCCTGATTCTTTTCAGTCCACTGGAATCAGATATGGGTAAAACAATTGGTTACTAGTGCCAAGAGGACAGAGTGAATAATGCAACCTACAGATCTAGATGGATTACTAACCTGGATGCTGTGATTACAGAATGTTCTGGAGGCCATAGCAGACCAGGCATGCGCCCACTGTACTGTAAGCTCTGCTTACGTTAATGAAAGCACTACATTGGGTTTAATCCCATACAAGCACTCCCCCCACCAACTCAAAAACGCTTTCCGCATCAAACGTTTTCCACTGGCAAAGGCTTATATCAATAAACACTTGCGAGGCAAAAATGATGATGCGATTTTTGGAGGGAAACGGCCTGTTTCATTTGCCCCCATTTCCACGGGGGAAAGGGGGATGTGCTTTTATTTAGCAACCAGGGTCAAAGGTGAGGGTCAAAGGTCGTCAGCATTTGGAAGCTACCAAACCCATATTCCCTGGTAAGACGGCATGATAAACTTCACATATTAGACAACAACGTCTATCCAATACACCTCCAGCTACTGATCACAGTTATAAGTTTGTTTATATCAGCTACAGATATGAATAATTAAATGCTTTCCTTGTAACGTCGATTTACATGCCAAGTCTGGGCCCTCCAGGGCCAACATTCAGGGTCACAGGTGACAGTCATCACTAAATCAACCCATGCCATTGACCATGTGACTTATGGACACCAATTAAAATGTAAGCAGCCTGGTGGGTGTGGCTTAGCCCCTGCCAGCTTTGCAAACTTTCAAGAAAGCTCATATTGTTTATGGCTGTGTTGAGTTTAGGGTTAGAGCTCCAGGTGTTCCTTATGATCTGCAAATGGACTCTTTTTAAAAAAAAAAAAAAAACATATGACCTGGCCTAGGTTTAATTTCCTCAGCATGCAGCGACATAAAATGCCCAAACACAAAGAAAATACAGGCTTTTCTTTAAGCTTGGACCTTACCCACACTGGCCTGAGACACCGGTAGTGAGACGGGCGATGATGTAATCCCCAAAGACCCGGCCCGGGAGGGGCCGCCCAGCCAGGTCAGGGTGACACGCGGAGCCTTGCTGTCGGAACAATGACGAGAGGGAAAAAAACGCATGACGTCAGCAGACCTTCAGTCACAGGCTGGATGGGAACCGGACTGTGGGAAGGGCGAGATTTCAGCAAGACGGGAAACCCGAAAATCAGCGGCGTGGCCGTCTCTCCCATTTCTGGAGCCCGCTTATCTGGGTTTCAATGGGGCTGGGAGCTCCTTGTCAGAGGACGTCTATGCCAGACAGGAAGTGATGTCATCCCCAATGCATTGGCGGTGAGTGGCATGTTAAACTTCCACCGCCTTCTGAGAGCTTGGGTGAGGTGGTAATGGTGCTTCTCCTTGCCTGGTCTCGAGTCACTCTGCGGCGGCGCTCCAGAAGATATTTCATATTTCAGGCCACTTTCAGGCCACTTTAGCCGAAGGTCCTGCTCCCCAGGAGTGAACCTACAAGACCATATCAACCACTGTGTCACCTGAGTTATGATTAATAGTTATTATCATTTATGTTCTACTTTTCAGCAGAACAGCCACAGGCACAGGGTGATATTTAGTACATAGGTGTATATCACAGTCAGCAGCTAGTCAGGGTGAGCTGTAGCAGAGAGTCTGTGATGTGGGGTGGGGGGGCGGATGTGGTTTTTCCTTGCCTGATTCACAGCACATTTCCACATTTGGATGCCCAGAAGGTCTGTGGGTGAGAGCAATTATTTTTGGGGGGGAGGAGGCGGGGGGGGGGGGGGCAATCAACGATGATTTACATATGAAAAAACAGCTCAGAAATGTTTCCGACCACCCCCCCCATGGAAGCATCCTCAAAGATAAAAACGGGGGATCGTCTGCAGCCCCCGCTTGCCACTGCTGGTGACGATATGTGACTGCGGCAGGAATGCGGGGGGGGGGCGCTTGATTTATGGAGGTGCTCTGACTGCCCCATTCCCTCCTATATGGCTTAGCCCCATTGTGGGGGAGGGCGCTCAGCTCAAATCGATGCCAAACAACCTACCTCCAATCGCACGTGGAGCAGAACCCACAAATGCGTTGGTTTCCGGGACGGTATGCGGGAACTGGTGGGGGGGGGGGGGGGAGTGATGCTCCTGGGGGGACTGCCAGGTGTGCTCTCCTAGGAAATCCCCCTCAGCTCCCATCACTTCTCCCCCCCCCTGGATCATGCATCGGACATCGATAGATGGATTTTCGGGCCCAATTCTCCCCCCTTCCTGAGAATAAACATCGTGATTATTGCGAAAGGGAGCCGGGACCGGGACACACCTGCTTTCACAGACCTTTCATTCATGCAGCCCCTCTGTTATCCGCTGTCCTCTGTTCTTTATTTTACAGTCATGCAATTTAAAAATTTCACACCGCAACAAAATCTCTGAACATCTGGTAATGAGCATCTGGGGCAGGGTGTTTAGGGGGCAGAGCCACAGGTGATTGAAATGACCCCCCCCCCCCCCCCCCACGCTGCTCCGGCGTGTTTCTCGGGAGAAATCGGTGAGAGACGCTGGCGATGGGAAAGCCAGCGAGACGCGAATGTAGCGACCACACCTGGGGGCGCGGTCACGCGGTGACCTGTCGGCCATCTTGGACGGGATGTGGGGGGGGGAGCGGTGATGTGGGCTGAGGGGGGACAGCCGGCACAAAGCGGGGGCTGACTCTGCGCCCCTAGGAGGTCCTGCCAAACCAAAAAAGTGATTCCTGGTTCGTGTTTGTCAGCGAAGTTCCTTCCCTTGGCTATTTATAACACCCCACCGGTCCATTGTCCCGGATCTTTCCTCTCGGCGCCCTCCTTGTCCTTCCCATCCACTTTCGATCGACCGGATCGTGGTATTTATGGCCCCCGGATGGGACTGTGGGAAGGGGGCCTGAAGACAGTCTCAGCAGCGAGGCTGAGTGTCTGGCATTTTGTTGGGGGTGGGGTGGCTTAACATGGTGTAAACTGGCACGTTAATCCGAAGACATCCGCTTTCCCTCATGCTTTGAGGCACGCGGTGAGAAAAATGCCCAAACTGCAGCTTGTGTGTGTTTTTTTTTCCAGTAAATCTCCTTGTATTCGGCAAACATGCATGCCAACAGTGTGAGGACTTGGTCAACTGGGGTGATTAGCAACCGTTGGCACATTTTCCAAAGCCCATTTTCACACCACCCTGCACCCACTGCCCCATGACTTCAAACTCCTCCAGTAACCAGAACATCCTGGTGCCTGCAAGCCAGAAATCGCCCAGGCATTTGAAGGAGTGACCCGCAGTTCTGAATATCACCACTAGAGGGAGTAAAAGGCGGTCTTGAGTAGTCAGAGGTGTACTCCGTTGATGAAACCATACCAGAGTCACACGAGATGGTGCTCTGTTGTATGTTACCTCACCTATAATTTAAATTATGCTACGCCATCCTCCTTTTAAGCACAATTAATAGAAAAAATGGAGCAGCTTTCTGTAAAATGACCTTGGCTGAGGGCTTTTTTCATTTTTACATTAAACCTCAAAAACATTATGGAATGCCCAGGCAGGATAAGCTTTTCAGTGTGATTGTCTTACGGTGGCATACAGGCCTACTAATAACCCAATTAAATACCGACTGCGGATGTTTGGAGCTGCTTGTGATCTCAGCAATAAGAAGACCTTTAATTCCTCAGAAGTTTGCTTCTTTTTGGATAAGCCTGGTAACCATAGGTAGGTATTGAGATGTTAGCATGGGGTAAGTGCCAGCCAGTGAGGGCTGCTAAATGCTAGCTAACCAGCTAGTGATTAGGCGGCTGGGATGTCACCTGATGCTGGTTATATGTACAACCATGGGCTATAGAAAAAACTGCACATATGCTCAAGGGTCCAACAGCAAATCCCATCACGTCACTGATATGCCACCTCCTAGGTGTAGGAACAAACTGAACTGACCTGGACACTGGAGTCTTAAAGGTCCAACAGCTAAGATGGGTGGGTGGGGGGGTAGATAGGCAGATCTCACGGGACGGCCCATCAGGCAGCTGCCCTTGTGAGTGGGGGGGTACATGTGCCATACGGGGGGGGGGGAGAGGAGGCTATATGGTTACCTACTGGACTAACCCCTAACTTGGCCATTTAAGGGGACCCCATCCAATCTGATGAAAGGGGGGCGGATCAGCCAGATCGGGGTGGGGGGGGGGATTTTCTCGCCCGTCTCGACCTCGAATCGCCGAAGAATCCAATTACAAAATCCTCACTGAAGTAAAACATGCAGACGTCCTGTGGAAATAGGTAATGGAGCTGTGGAAGACGCCCTAATGGTTTCCAGTTTGGAGCAGTCTGCTCGCGTGCTGGAGCGCCTAAAAAAATGTTAATCTTTGGAGGAAAAAAAAATCATCAGCACAGCAACTAAATGTAAAAACATATAATATACGGTCATTGTAAAGCCACAGGATCTCGGCAATTCCTGTGACTGCTGTGTAAATGAGTAATTAAGGGAGAAGCCCGTTAACGAGTGTAACAGAAGAGCAGAGGAGTTTGTGAGTCGCCCTCACTGCCCGCACTCATGAGGATGGACAGGCTCGCATTGCGTAAGGCGGGCTGGAGTAAAGAGCCCGTTTGGGCACAAATAGGCGAGAGGTTACATTCCCTGGAGAGTTTGGTGTAGGGAGTGACCTTCAACTGGAGCGCAAACTCCCGGCCAAGCCAGTGGGGTGACATGATCCTGATTAGGCTGCCGGTGTGTGTGTTTATGTGTGTGTGCGTGTGTTGGCTGTGTATGTATTACATTGTGGGTACCAAAACCTGTTATTTTGACGCCATGGGGACCATTTTTCTCGGTCCCCACAAGGGGAAGCTCATTATTATAAAAAATCTGTGACCGGAATCAAAAAACTAAAAATGTCATATGTCTTGAATTTTTTTGGTCTCTTAAGGTTAGGGCTGGGTAGAGGTTAAGATTTTTTCCCATAGAAATGAATGGACGGTCCCCACAAAGTGTGTGTGTGTGTGTGTGTGTGTGTGTGTGTGTTTATGTATGTGAGCGCTGGGGTCAGCAAGCTCTCCCACACAGAGATTCTAAAAAGTCCAAAAGCAACAGGCACCCAAAAAGACCATCATTATTATGAAGAAGTGAATTTCTGCTGGTAAATGTCACCCTGTGGTTCACTGCCATTGGTTCATGAACTAATTCTGTTTGAGAAGCAGCGTGTGTCTGACCTCAATATCCGCGGCCATTTTGCGCAGCGGTGCTCGTGCCGGTGATGGTTTCCTCGGAGACCGGGAGGACTTGCATCCAATGAGTGATGCGCGTTGACCTGGCTGCACCAGCAGAAGCAGTTAGGCCAGGAAGCCAGAGACACCCGACGCCAACGGGATGGATCCTGCTGTTGGAGCCTTAAGTGAAGAACTTTAACCTGCATGGCTTTTGTGAGAACATTCAGCTGCAGAAAGCCAGGATGGTTAGTTAAGAAGATAAATAGTAATATGACTACATTTAGCTGAGCTGAAGCTTCTGTACCAAGAATTTTGGACTTAAATGCAACCAGATCCGTGGTTCTGTGTACACCATCATAAAACGGTCAGTCCAAAACATTTATCCAGCATGCACTTTGTTTGAGGGTACAATAGCCCTTTCTGGGACTTAAACCAGCTGTAAATCTCTGTCCTCAACTACTACGCCACCTGCTGCACCAACTCCACCTGTGCCTCGTCACAACCCAGAAAAGAAGGTGGATGTTCACTTGGATCCTGATCGTCTCTGTAATTTCCATGTCACGCCTGGAGAGCTGAATGAGGTCCTGATTGCTGCATTTAAACTGGGAATATTTCCGCTTGTTTGATCCTCTTCGTGGGGGATTACAAAGCAAATGGGTCACATGATGTGATTGTTCTGGCAGAGCTGCGGCCTCAGATGTGTGACGGCTGTCCTCACTCCCGCCCCTCAGTGGTTTCGTCCATGCGAGCCGTCACTCAGACGTGGTGGGTCTCCACTCGACGCCTAGCTCCTGATAACACCAGGACTGAGGCTCAGGGAAAGGCAGCCAGAGGAGACATTAACAGACGGAGCTTGAACACAGGATTCTGTATCCCTTCTTGTAAAATCTCAACTGGTTAATTCAGGGGAAACCTGAAGGATTTCAGATGAAAGTTAAAAAAAAAAAAAAAAAAAAACACTGGACAACAGTGCAGAAAAAAAGGACGAGGCTCTCTGGCCAATCAGAGCATGCCACTGAGGAAGGTCAAAGGTCAAGCTTTTAAAAAGAGCACAGCACACAGCAAAGTGAACATGCCCCCAGTGGTTTCTTGAAGGCGGGGGGCGGGGGACGGGGGGGGGGGGGTGGACTAGCTCTTGTTCCCCAGCTGAACGCTGAGAGGTTTCTGCTGGGGTGGGAGGAGAAGGGGTGGGGGGTCACGGTGCAGTGTGAAATGCCCATTTGCAGACGGACCAATGACTGCTCGCTGAGCTCCAAAGGGAGACCCACGTGAACTTTTCTCAAACAGCCCCAGCCCCAATTTCAGCATGCCGGAGCTGTCAGACGGTTTATCGGTGTTTGAGAGGAGCCTGACGCTAAGCTAAGGGGCTGACCTGAGTGCAGCCTGACGCTAAGCTAAGGGGTTGACCTGAGTGCATCCTGACGCTAAGCTAAGGGGTTGACCTGAGTGCATCCTGACGCTAAGCTAAGGGGTTGACCTGAGTGCAGCCTGATGCTAAGCTAAGGGGTTGACCTGAGTGCTCGGGGTACAGAATTTCCCCAGGAGAACTCGTTCCAAACGTAACATGCACCACCCCACCGCCTGTGCACGTGAGTCCCCTCGTCAACGACGTCTAAGAAATCGAAATCATCTCTTCTGACTTTGTATGAAACGGTGAAGCTGGTTGCTTCGTTCCCAATGATCCAGCCCTGGCAACTAAAACATCATTAGTTTCAAGGTTCCCTCCTGGTGTCTCCATGCTCCTGGCCTCACAGCTCCATGAGTTAATGAAGCAGCGCTACTGAAATATATCGAAAAGGCCTGCGGTCATTACCGCACCGAGACTGGGCCAGACATTAAGCCACACGCACAACGGCGACCTCAAGCGGCGACCTCAAGCTCCAACAACAGTGAGGAGCATAGCCGAAGGAATCCTACATTCATCATGGTCAAAGGAGAATCCGGGGAACAATTTCACCAGCCTCCCCCAGCAAGAGGTTCGAACTCTACCATGGTAGAGACACCCACTGAATCTACAAAAGGCCACGGGGCCCCACAGAGGTGGTGTTGATCACCACAGCGTCCTACAGTGAACTGAGTCACTCCGCCTCACTTCCTATTGACCCAGCCTAAGTAGGCCACAAGAATGTAAACGACGTAAATAGTTCTACTCTAGCAAAATGGCCGCTTTTATTTTGTGGTTGAAGGCGATACGAAGGCTACGGTAACCGTGATTTCAATCTAGATTGCTTATTTTTCAGTTTTAATAATGGGCAGCCTGATCTAGAGCTGTGTTCTCCCCAGGGTCCAGCGGGGTCTGTTTGAACCATCTTTCCTCGCTATCGCTGTTCTCTCATAAATGTTATCTCAAGCTGAAAACGGAATGGAAACCCCGGTTCCAATCCAGATTAAGGAGCGGAAAACGGACGGCTTTCATTTACTTAAAGTCCTGCCTGGATATGAGCAACAGCTTGGGAGGAAGGGTGAGTAGGTGTGTCCACATGCAGCCTTCCAGCACCTTCCGTGGATTGGGAACGGGAATGTGGGGCAGAGGAGGAAGGAATCCCGACTGGGCCGCTCCGTCTGCAATAGCCAAGTAGGAATGATAGAGGCGACTGAAATAAGGGAGACCTCGGGGGTTAAGGCGCTATAAACGAGCACCGCTCAACAAATTCAGATTTGAGGGCTGAAAAAAGCCAAACATAAGCTGAATAAACAAACTCAGGAGGTTCGGCTTCTGTAAAGCTACCGGTACGACATCTGTCCGCGACACCTTTGAAAACATTTGCCGAAACACCGCCATCGCGGTCCTCCAACAGCAAGCTGCCCTGACAGCTTTTTGGCAAAGGCTGCACGCCGGCACAGTGGCCCAGTGTCACGCAGGCCGCCGGGGTCCCGGCACAAGCAAGGTGTGCATGTGATATATTTTCCTTTCAATCGTTGGTTGGGGGAGGGGGGAGAATTCCTAAGGCTGCCTAAAAAAACACATTTGTCAGAGCATACACCCAAAAAGCCACAGGTTCGCGGAGGTAAGCGAACGTCAGAGCTGTCTTTGAATTTGACATCTGTCATACTGGACTTTCTGTGACGTTTTCGGGATTTTCTCTGGATTTTCAGACATTTCATTCAAGACCAATGTGTCAAAGATGAGCTGAAGAAGCTCAGAAATTTCTTTGGTTGCTCATTGGCAGTAGCTCATGTGAACACTTCCCGTCTCTCAGAACCCCAGTGTGACAGAACTCATTCCTCCGCCGGAACCGGTTCCCACATGGTTTGGGAGGGGTGGCACCTTGATTCCGGTAAGGGCACGTGGATACGAGGAATGGAACCTGAAAAACCCGGAGCAGGTTGGACCAAGACCAGCACTCCCTGTGAGAAAAAGACGGATAGTGTGGAGAGACTGGAAGGCATTGTGGTCTCGGACTTCCTGAGCTCAGAAGCGGTTTCTCTGTCGGTGTAATTACAGGCTGTGTTTAGTGTGAACAAACCAAGTAAAAATCCCCTGCCCCCACAGAAAGCTTAATAAAATACATTTGTTTTGTTTATGTTTTCATTCCTTTCCTGAAATAACCCCCCACCATAAAGATCAGTCTAAGCTCATCTGAGACTCACACTGTGTCTATCTGTTTATCAGACGATGGTGCCGCCTGATGAAAGGAAAGCCGTAAGGCCCCCACCATGGCGATCGCTTCTCGGATCTCCGTCTCGAGGAGCCAGCAGACGTCTGAGGGGCTAAGCAGAGCTGAGAGCGGCAGATGGCTGAGAGCGACGTCACCCCCGACCAGGGCGGCACAGGGCACCCCCAGCAGGACACCGCCAGAGTGTGACGACGTCAGGGGGCCCGAAGTCATTACCAGGGCCCCCGAGATCCCCCCCAAACAGTGTCACCGCATTAGACACTGAAAATGAATGCCTCCTTCACAACACTAATGAGCCAGTGCTTCATTAATGTGGGAGTGTGACCTCCCCCCCCCACACACACACACACCAAAATCACACCTGTTAGCAAAACACAAAGAGCTAATATGGGAAATTATATAGGTCAGGGGAAAGGGCAGCTTGTCTGTGGTTTACCAGAACCATTTGGGGGGGGGGGGGAGAGGGTCTTAGAAATACTCAGACAAGACCTTTCACTGTAAGCTTCCTGTCTGCGTCAGACCAAAAGCTGGCTCCTGCTGGAAATCCAGAATTTTCAAAATGGCATTATGGAGCAGAAGAGCCGGTACCCCAAAACACACTCATCTGTTTTTATTATTACTGTAATCATCATTTACTAATATAAGATAAGCAACCATGTGAAGGTTGCTCAGAGAGAGAAGCATCGCAGAAAAGCATTGAGATGAATCCTCTTCAGAAACCTAAAAACAATGCTTACACTTCTGGATCCTGACCAGGCAATAATACTTCCATCCTGATTTCCCGGAGCAGATTAAGCGCCACATCAAACAGCTGGAGCACTTTCAATAAGCACATTTTTTTCCCCAGCATAAATATTTGTGCACCATCCACCATCAGACCCTGCAGAAACACGGCACGACTCGGACAGCCCGCGTCACAGCAACGGCGGCGCCTTTGTGACACGCAAACCGACAGCGGGGCGTGTTTTTGGGGGAGAGGTTAGCGTGCGATCCTCTACTGGAGGCAAAATGAACCAAAAAAGGCAACGACAACAGCATTCGTGTCTGATAAATCCATCGGCCGCACACAGGAAAGGACAGCTAGTTTTCAGCTTTTACGAGAAATCGGCGCTGGACTTACAGGCTGAAACCCCCCCAGTGACACGGGGGACGAGCAGAGGCCTTGATTCCAGGAGCCAGAGCTGCAGGAATGCAGCAGAATACGGGGTCGCGGAGTCCCGTGATGCATTTTGATCCAGCTGGCTGCTTGCATGGGAAAGTCAAAATGAAGCTGACCGCATGTCTATCAGATGAAACCCTTCCAGCTCTCTGATCGCACTCGTTTCTGAACCCCCGGCAAACTCCATTCCCCCCCCCACACTATACAATCCTGTCGCTTTTCATTTAATTTTGGATGAGCTCCGTCAACACAAACATGGACTCCCTTGGGCGCCAGCGCGTGACGGGGCCGTTATTCCAAACACTGCGAGAGGATTGTGCGTTATTTCTGGGCCGAGTGAAAGTCGACACGAACAAAGCGCCGCACGGAGCGGCTGCATGTGATCGAGCGCCGATGGGTGAGAAAATGACTCGCATGCTCACTGCAGGGAAACAAACAAGAAAATAAAAACAAGAGCTAATCCCAGAGGCTGGTGACCGCAAATCTCAGAGAAATGCAGATCCCAAGGAATAAGGCTTCCCTCAAATTGGCAATAAACAACAAATTAGTCCCGTCAATTAGACTCAAACTCCAAACCCAAAACTCCGCTGGAATTTGGTTTTCTGGGACCAATTTGGTCTCTTGGGCTTCACTCTAAGATCACACAAGTGGATCACACAAGTATGGATGCCTCCCAACCCAAATAGCAT
Source organism: Paramormyrops kingsleyae (assembly GCF_048594095.1). NCBI lineage: Eukaryota > Metazoa > Chordata > Actinopteri > Osteoglossiformes > Mormyridae > Paramormyrops > Paramormyrops kingsleyae. The sequence goes on along the minus strand of NC_132817.1, from coordinate 12,541,922 downwards.
ATCTCAAAGAGCTAGGTTCTTCTGGACCAAACTGGCAGCCAACTAACGAAGAATAATGGAGGGACCTCATCTTCCAGCATCCATACACTACACGCGCATCTCCTTCTCAGCCTGTAGGACCTCTTTGGCGTCATGTACGCTCTGTAAATTACTCCAACCCACAATGCAATGCGACTTAAGTCACACCCTCAGCATTTTGAATAGGAGATATCCAAGTAAATTACACTTTGGTGGTCGGTTGGGGAGGGTGGGGGGGTTACTTGGGGGGTGGGGGGGCCAGCCAAAACCACATTCAGCACATTCCTGTTCTGCAGGGGCTGTCCTACACGGAATGACTTAATGAAACTGAGGGTGGTCCTCCTCGGCCAGGGGTCAGGTGATCAGAGCAGCTTTAGCAGCCAAGCATGAGGGCCACAAGTCGCAGAGGACTTAGCTCACTGCAATCCTGAGGCTGCGTTAGCAATGCATGTAGTCATGCAGAGCAGTGTTTCCCAATCTGTCCACTGCACATGGACTGTCTGTGGGTCCCTGAGGACCCGATTGGGAAACACTGATGTAGCGCAAAGCAAAGCAGGAGGACGTTAGTTCTAAACACTTACAGTGAAGCCATCCGTCTACCTGTCATCATAACCATTTATACGGCAGGGAGTCACCGTGAGCCAATCCCAGGCAGCATTGGACACAAGGGACACCCTGGACTAGGTGCCAGTCCAGTGCCGTTAACAGTGACCAATACATAAATATTATCATACCACTTAGGCAAAGTAACTTATATCGGAGGTCATTTATACAGCCGGGTCCTTTACTGGAGCAGTTCAGGGTAAATTCCCGGCTCAGGGGTAAAACACTGGTGGGACCCAATCCAGTGAGCTTCAGGTATTCATATGACATCAACGGTTGCCCTAAAGAAAATCAAAAGAGGAACCAAAAGAGGACTGCAGGCAACCGTAAGACAGCCATGCAGTAGCACCTTGAACGGGGCTGCCATTCTCTGTAAGGTCCGGTGACCCACTGACTTGACGCTTGACATCGAGCGTTCCTGCTGCAGAGAATCAGAGCGGGTATAGAAGGGGAAACTAGGAGAGCGTGGCCTGCAGTTTCAGCTCTGCGGCCCAGATCTTTGCTTTTGCTTGGAGGAGACTCCCATCTGAGGCTAAGAGGAGAGCACTTCTGGATGCTCTCGAAGAGCCTCATGTTGTGTTTGGCTGTACTGACATCTTCCCAGCCAGATGTTCCAGCCTGCAGTATAGACAATCCTTACTGCTGATGTTATTAAATATTAATATTATACTGTACATGTGATGCTGCTTGGGAGAGAAGGATGGATGGATTTTGCAGTTCAGAAAGTTTGCCAGTTTTCATTATGACAATGTTAAGCTAAATCATCAGCCTTTTGTCGGTAAGGTTAATTTTGCATTGCACCTTAAAAACATAAATAATTAACATCTTAATTTGAAAGATAAACACCCTGATTATTTACACTGACCCGTGGCATGTTTTCTGAAGTGCTGAATTAGATTCCTTACTAATGAATCTCATTTTATGTATTTGAATCAGTCACACACATTAGTGGTTTTGCAGAGAGGATTAACGGTGAGATGAACGCATCCCTCTGCCCATCACACTTTCCCGAGAATTTAAGAAGAAGGCAAGGATAATTAATTATGTTGCCCCTGATCCCCCAGTTTAAAACTTCTGTCCAGGTTACTACAGATATGTTGAGTTTCTGTGAAGGACAACAGATGGCACTTCTGTGGTGTTAAAGTGCAGATAAAAATCTCAAACCAAAGCCATAACCCCCGCCCACCCCCCCTCAAGGGGAGTGCCATTTCCGCCCCAGTGCTTTTAACTGCCAGCTAGGGTGACCAGTGATGTCGTAATTATTACAGTAGAGTCGGTGGAAGACAGGGGGCAGGCAGAGTCAATGGAAGGCGAGTCATTGGCTCATTGGAGAATGTTTAAGGGGAAAAGGAGCGGGGAAAATCTGCAGCCACCCCTCCCCCACAGTTAAGACACATAAAAAGCAACCCCCCCCCCCCCAAACCTCCCTGCACAATGAATCTGACCTTTACAAACCAAAGGCAGCTGGGAGTGTTATTGATGCTTATGTGAGGATCCCAGCCTAGGGAGTAGGGGGCTTGGAGGGGTGACTCTGCCGTCTATAAAGCACTAAACGTCTGAACAGGGCTACAGCTAGCAAGTTATACCAGTCAGTGCTCCAAGGAGGGACAGAGAATGATTATAATCTACATACAGCATGTGTGTTATTAATTGTCCATGATGCCCACAAGGATTTTTCAACAATGTGAGGGAAATCACGCTATTTTGTAACCGAATGCCACAGATTAAATGAAACGGAATCCACTTGTTCATTCAGGATTTTCTACGATATTAAACTTCTAACTCCTTAGCAGGCCGGACTTTGCCACTGGAATTAAATAGGAAATCGGCGTCTAACATCTTAATACCGTAGTTTCCTCCATCAGCTCGTTCTCAGTAACCGTTTATCCTCCCAGGCAGACGGTAATCCAGAGGAGACAGGAAGTCCGAGGATGAGACGGGAGGACAGGCAGTGACAGGGTCCACACACAAGCCCCAGCAAGACCGCCCTCAAACAGGCAACACAGACGGTCTGTATTTGGTCATAGAGACAAGTCACTTAGCCACTATGGCTACGTTCACACAGCAGGACAAATGTGGGCCAAATCCGATTTTTTGCTCATATGTGACTCAGATTACATTTTTTTTTTATTGGAATCCAATTTTTTCAATTCCATTTTGTACCACTTCAGTATGTGCTCATAAATCGGATACAGGTCTGATTTTTTGCAATGTGACCTCAGTCTGAACAGTGAAATCTGATTTTTTTTACGTCACTCTCGATCGACATTCGTCACAATTCTGTGCAGGCGGAAGTCACCATATGTCCCCGTCAGAGTGTCAAACATGGAGGAGAGCACAGAAGCTGGCCAGTGGAGGGACAGTGAGGTGTTGGATTTAATAATATTTGGGGAGATAAATCTGTTCAGGGCTCATATCGTAACCGGTCAGTTTGCGAAACAATTGAAAAGACATGGCCGAACGGGGTCATAAAAGAACGTTAAAGACCTCCCCCTGGTAAGCAGTTTGAGCATGAGCAGACACGCCGGTGCCTCCATGCTGGAGATTGACTTCCTGCATCGATAAAGCGACGTCTTTGTTTTTGCGTATGTGAGTCATTGCGTCTTTGTTGTTTCGTGCGCATGCGGGCCAGTTCAGTATAGTGAATGTGAACAGGCAAACAAAAAATCTGATCAGCGCGGGAAATCAGAATTGAGCATTAAGCACCTAGGTACATCTAGCACATCGCTAAAATCTTTTGGATGTGGATCTTTCTTGAGCTTCTGCCACATGGTGAACACTTGTTGATTTGCAGTATTTTGGGTTGCAGGCTAGGGGGTGGCGAAGTCCGAAGACAAACTGCCAGATTTCTCTGGACAACAAAAGGCCCATCTGCTCCCCACTGACCCTTGACCTCCGGGTCACGCGCCCCCCCCCCCCACACCCCGCTCCAGCATCGTCTCGATGGGCACCAGCGTGTCCGAGGCGTTTCCACGACTCCCCTCTCCTGGGAGGACCGTGTCCAAGAAATGGACACCACCACTAATGGGGGGAAACGAGTTATTGAGAAATAACAAACCTGAAATGGACCGAGCCAACGAGAACCACTGACAGACATTCAGACACTCTGCAACAGTCCTTGAACATTCACCATTACAGCCCAGACCTTCTCTGTCCCAGTTCCCAGCTTCCTCCCCAGGATTGTGACATAACTGGGCTGTCCTTAGCTAACTTCAGGGCCAAGCAAGCACCGAAAATGAGTTTCGTTTTCTGTCTGTCCTCATGGGCAGGGTCCAATGTAATCACTGTATACAGAAAGAAACATCATCATTATATTAATTAATAGATATTTAACACTAGTGCCTCTCTGTCTCTCTCTTTCCTGTCCTTCATTCCAGAGGGAGTTCCCTTAGTGAGCTTTCTTTAGGTTCTCCATATCTTGCCTGCCAGGAATTAGGGACAGCATCTCTGCACTGATGACCATGTAATGCATTCCTGAAGGAGGTCGCGGGTGTATTTGGCCTGGGACGGGGGACCTCAGGGGAGGGGGCAACTAGCTCTGACCTGAAACGAATAAATTCAGAGCAAGAGGCGAGTGGAGCACGAGAGACACTTAATCTCGGACTGGGGGGAAGGAGCCCCTCAGACGGAGCCAAATCATTCCCCATAATCACTGCTGGGTCTCACAGGAGCCTGTAACCTGTAGCTGCATTTTTTGGCAGATGATTTACAAGGGACTGAACACCACGGTGCTCAGCTAACTGGGGCCAGGCGGCGTGCAGAGACGTTGGGACGGCGAAAAATCCGTAAGGACCCTTAAAACCCATGTGGAGCTCTGGACATTGCAGTGTTATGCACTTAAGCCATTAAATATAGATTTTATTCCTTTTGACTTCATCCTTTTTTACTGGTTCCATGACTTGCATGTGCAATTTCACCAAACTTTTGTGTTTCGGCACAAATGATTAGTAACTCAATTACTACTCATGTACAAATATAGTAACTGCATGAAATACATGAACCATTATGATTAATTAATGATGAGTATGTAACTAACACTTAGTTTCTGGTTAATTAATACATTAAGTAAGAGTGTACTACAACGTTATTTGTGCCCCAAGTGATGTGTTACCAAAGAATATATTTTTGGGGAATATTTTAGCAAGGGCTTGCTGGGTTATTAAATGTAGGCAGTACACTACACTTTCTGCAATTATACGGCCGACCATTTAAGTAGAACAGAATAAAACCCCTTTTCTGGTTCTAATAAGCATCAGTGTCTTCAAAAAAGGGAAAAAACACTTAGGGAAGTGTGTTTGTAGGGAGCGTTTTGGTGACCGCAGATGACAGTGATGCATCTGTGGTTAGTCTGAGCCCACACCCCAAGGTTGAAGCGCAGTTAGAGATATGGAGGGTTTGAATCGGGATTAAGAAGATCACTATAAATCACTCAAGTGGACCAGAACCGGTCCGACATCAAGAGGATGTTTTCATCACCACTGATACATGGAAACCGAGTGGACAATCACTCGGGGACCGCTTGCTGTGGAAACCAAAGATCAGGCTGGCAAGGTCCCCATCCCACATTATACAGCTGTGAGTCACCATGTCTTTCGGAAAGGCACAGTCCCACAATGCATCGGGGCATCAGATCCGTGTGGGGGCCCTTCTTGCGCGTTTGCTGTATAATAATCTCCATCTCCCAGAAGGCCTAGGGCACATCCTTAAACGACGCCTTCAGAAGGGAGAGATTTTATGTAAACATTGAATTACTTTCCATGAATCAAGTTATTAGGAAAGTCAGAGCAGTTGCCCAGTTGTTCATTAGACCCCTCAGTAAGTAAACAGGAAATACACTAATGACCAAAATTGTGGAAACACTTCCAATATTTAGAAATCGCAGAACTTTATTCAACTGTTGCACCAGTTACTAATTTAATCATCCAATGTATGATATTTGTAGCATTCTTTGATTATCTATAAACATTACCGGCAATATTTGTATAGTTATTTTCAAAGCGTAATGCCAAAAATGCTAGGTGTTTCCACAATTTTGGCCACTAATGTGGAAGTAAATGGTTTCTAGTAAAAATGGAGAGTGAAGGACATTAAGAACACCCAGCATTGGCTATTTTGGAGTGTCCACCAGGCCATGCACAGCTGATGGTGCAGAAACAGGACCCAGAAGCATGAGTGATACCTTCAGCACACCAATGTCTTGCACACAAGATGCTGGGTATCTCGTATACATAGGGAGATATAATACATTCAGTCTATCAATATGTGCATTACTAATTGGTATATTTATGCATGCAGCTCTTGTAAGGCCGATTTACTGGGGTGGGGTCGATATTAGGATTGTGGTAGCAAACACATAAACAGGAAGGCTCAGGCCCGTTTTAGTTGCCTTTCACTCAACTCCGAGGTCCAGAGAACTTATTTTGTGGCAATAGTGCTGGGATTTTGCTAAAGCTCCCCCATAAACTAGAGGACTTAACATCTGGTGCCAGGATCTGGGGTGGGGGTTATAAAACTAGGGAAGGGGGTCCCTACCTATTGCTTTGCTCTCCTGGGTCCAGGTTGGTTACGACGGAAGATGATTAAAATGACCGCCATGCGTATATGGCAAGGAATGTTACCACGACTGGTTTCCTAAAACACAAAGATCATAAACGTATATTCTGGGCATTTCAGAACCGGGAGCTTAACCATTACAGCGACGTCTTGCTGTAAAGGTAGCTTGTTGACTGTTGACACTCAGCAGTTTAAATCTAAACCCCAGTAAATGCCTGTATCTAGTAAAATCTTTGCTGGAAGTTTAGCTTTATGCTAAAGCTACATATGCATCACATGACAGAAGATCAGCATAATCCATTAATCTATGAGGAGCTCGTGGAGGGAATGGCAGACTTATAATTCATAGATTCCTTTAGAAATATTTCTGGCAAACAGGGCTATATGGAGGACATAAATTTTAACTGAAAACACAATTTATGTACAGTATATGGAGCAGGGCTGAGCTGGTCAGTGTGGTGCGTCTTGTACGCTATGGAGTTTAACTGCTCCTAGTTAGTCGTTTCTGAAGGTACGCTTGAAGTGAAATTCATCTGTGGTCAAAGCACCGCTGTCTCAGGGTTTACAGAAAGCCCTCCCGCTAAACAGAGCGCCGTTTGCTTGATCCTCTGTTGAAATGCGACATGGATTTTATTGGGTCGTACAGGGCTGCGAGAGCAGGACACGTCGTAGAGCTTCCTTTGGCTCTGGTGCGGAGCTGAGGGGCTGGTTTTTGCGGGTAATCACCTGTTAGAAAGGCAGATGAAAGGTAAGGGATGGGCTGCCTCACGTCAGCACCGTGGCGCCAGAACCTAACGGGAAGCAGACGCCGATGGGAACACAGAGATGGCCGTGGGGATCAAAGCCTCACCTGGTTTCTGTCGATCCATAATAAGTACCAGTCTGTGTTCACCCCCTCGCCTCCCGACAGAGACATCTCAACCACTCAGTCATGGAACATCTCCGCTAAAGTGACCTTTCCCTGTCAGGGATAAACACGAAAAACAAAACACACATTGTCTCAGTATCAACTCAGCATGTAATTGCATCAACTGCCAAAACTCACAAATGATAGAAGAGTTCACGACTTCCAAGCGGACGGTGAATTTGTACGAGGACTCCCTCATTTCTTTTGCTCATTTATTGCATAAATATTCAGTTTAAAAGAAGTCAAAGACCTGAACTTTGCTTCCAGTGGTGTGTGGTCTCCAGAAAGAAATTCTGTTACTACTAATCAGACACATATGAAGAAAGGCAACTACAGGCCTTCTTTTCCACTAAGAAGAACATGGTCTACATTTCCACAGTGTACATTAATAAAGATTGTTAGCCAGAAGCATAACTACAGCCTTGGGAGATGTACCCAGCCAGTAGCCTGGATACCCCAATGTTGGCGCTGTTTTTCCCACTCGATGGTATAATCACCTGTTCTCTCCAAGCGGTGATGGCATCTGTTAAGTATGTTAAGATTAACGGCCACCTCCGCGCCCCGCACAGCCTGCCCCTTGATGGCGGCCCCGTTTTCTTCGCAGGGAACGGTCTGGAATCATGGTTATGGAGCAGCATGAGCCCCCGCAGCGTTCTGCTGCCGTCCAGCGAACCCCTGTCTGAAGTAGAGACGTTCATGACGAAAAATGGACAGATGAGGCTAACAGACGGATAACGTGTACCCAGGGGCCGAGGAACTGGGAAGGGGGAAGTGTGGGCTGGGGGGACATGTACCCCAAATATTTAATTTGGCTTCAATTTAATTCACCCCCCCCCCTCCCAGTAAACAGATCTTTTGTGTACAAATTAAATTGTCCCCCCCAATATCAAACTCTCCTGCGCCATTGAGTGGATCTATCCATACATAAGTTTATTCCTATAGCTAACTTGACCCCCAGACAATCCACACCAGAACTGAACAATCAAGCCATCAAGAACACCGAATTCCTGGTATAGGTGTGTTGGGAGCTGTGGGGGGGAACAAATATTTGGGCGGTCTGGGGTTTCCTGACAAACACTGAGGTAGGGCTTAAGCTGAGTGACTGTAGATAAAGAGCACGTGGCAGTGCCTCACACCTGTAGGGTGTGGGTTCGAGTCCCACTCCTGGCTGTGTGCATGTGGACTGTGTGCGATCTCCCTGTGTAATACAGGTTTCTACACACCCCACTTACCTTCCATAGACCTGCCTTCAGGTGAAATGGTATCACTATGCTGCCCATGGAACGTGAATAATGGTGCCCGCATACTTCAAATGAAAGTTGACGGAATCATTGTCAGTTCAGTAATACGATACTGTATGAGCTGGGATCACTGTTTCATGACACCGCCTGTGCAGAGTTGCTAAGCTGAATTTTGATATTTTGAATATTTGTTCTGCTCACGTAAATATTTGTTCTGCTGCCGTAAATGTTGTATCATAGGGTTGGCCTAATTATACATTTACCAGCATGCTTTGCGCCACACCGTGTGTATCTGTAAATAGCAAAAATTTATATGTGTATTTGTGCATTCATGCTGTGAATAATGTATGTTGTAACCATAATGTTGTAGAATGTGAGTGTTTCTTTAGAGCGTAACCATGAGTGTCGTGTAAATCGCTGCCTTCCCTGTCTGTGCTGCTGCTAGTATTAGGCCAATAGTGGCTGTTAATAAAGAGCTACTTCTTTAAAAAGGATGTCATCCCCTTTATTAAAATGGCTCACACACTCCCCACAATATGTTTATCTGCCCTCTGTATGTGGGTCTGCTGCAGGTAAAACATTCTGCGCCCTCTAGGGTTGTGGAGTGACACAGAATGAACACGGTGCTGGTCTGTGTTGTTAATCGTGCAACAGGTTGTTCTTGCAGATGTGTTAGACTTCGTTTTGTCTGGACGTCCTCTGAAGTGAGGGGCCACTTTAACAGTCCTGCTATGGAGCCCATCTGCTGTCCTGTGCTTCCAGGAAGAGGCTAGAGTCTTCACTGCCACCCCGCACTGGATAAGCAGCTTTAGAAGAGGGATGGACAGATACACATCACAGCTTCCTTCATCTGCAGACAGGGCGGGAAGATTTTGAGGGCATGCATTAAGATGACGCATTTCTCGTTGACCTCTGACCAGCATACGGCTGAGTGCTTTCGTCTGTGAACCCAGCAAACACTGCCCGGCCAGTCGCCTGCTGATCTTCCGCAGACCCCAGCCGGCAGCTGCGAAGCAGAACGTTCCAGAACGTCTGATTTACAGCACCGACCTCAATCAGCAAAACCCATATGAGACGAGGATTTCCCGCTCGATAAAACGGACTCTTTCACAATTCCCAGCCGGTTCCTGGGCTCGAGTCAGACTGGCGGACCACACGCTGCCGCACAAACACATCCCGGCTCGTCAGGCGCTCGCTTCCCCGAGGAGATTCCAGACCCCAGGGAGAGTCAGGGCTTGCAAAGCGTCAATAAAAATGTCAGCCAGACACACACACCTCTCGCAATCGACCTGGCGAGCCAGTCTTGTAGCTGTTTCGCCCGTGGGAACGTACGACTCAACAAAAGAAAAAAAAAAACATCACAGCTCCATTGTACACGTTGCAAGTATCCTAAATTCTCCAGGCCCAACCTCTGGGATTATTTGCCCCCCCACACATAATAAAGAGCACTTAAAGGAGTTGAGCAGAAATGCCACCCCTCCGCGCATACCCTTTAACCGCCAGGAATGTCCGTCTCATACTACACGTGTTGCTTTAAAGGCCAGAGTTTATTACCTGTGACTATTACAATTTTCTAGGGAGGAATATCTCTGCACCCCATTTCCCGCAGCCGGCTTGGAATGCAGGCCGCTTCCCTCGAGGAAGTGCAGCGAGGTGCCCCCCCCCCCCTCCCCTCCCCTCACCACATCCTTCATAGGGAAGCAGCTGAGAGAACCCCCAACCTCTGGACCCCTTTCCTGCAACCCCACCCTCACTCCCACCCTGCCACCAGCCCGCCAGGAGGGCCCCACCCAATCTACAGTAGCCTCTTGTCCTGTTTTCTCTGTTAGGAATTTCCCCTTCACCTTGGGAACAGGGGACACGTCCCTTTCCCTCCATATAGAAGACAGGTGGGTGGAGGCTTTAGGAGATGGATGCTTCATCTCAAGGTTGCCGGTTTGGGATCTGCAAGGAAAAGCCACAGCTAGACCCCCGGGCCAGAGACATCACCCAGAGAACGCTGCTGAATCTAAGCCAGCTGTGTAAATTATGAAAAGGGCAAGTTGTTAGTTATGAAGCCAGACTTCTTACGGTTCAAGTTAGCAAATTGCCGTGCAGTCCCCATATAGCGACATCATGCTGCTCTGAGAAGACAAACACAACGGATATCAAATTTTACAACCAATGGCAAAGTGTTGCCTGAAGTGTGAGAATATGGAGGGGTTTTATGTACCAAGTGATTTATAAGGTCGAATTTTTTTAACATCAGCGTCCATCAGTGTCAAGCCTGCCTGACTTATACCATACGTCTGAAAAGGTTACACTGAATGATGTGGATCGTAGGAGACACATGCAAAGCTGGCCGTTTTATTCAGCCAATGGTCAAACCAGTCTAGAGGACCTTTGCAAGCCCATAAGGCTGCTTCTGGGAACCCACTTGGTATTTGATCATGTGAATAACTATTAACTAATTATATGCATTTGTCTGAGACCCAGGCATCTAGTTAATTATACTTTGGGCCATAGCAGCCTGGATTTGGCACTTGTCGGAACATTTCGACACTCTAAAACAACACTCTAAAACAACACTCATAAGCTTTGAGCTTTTTCAGCTGACACTGGGAGAGAAGCCAGACTGGAAAAGCAGCCGTGTGGACACCTACCTGCTGTCAACAGGCTGACGCTTATCTCTCAAAGAACCTCACGGTAGTGGAGTCTGAGAATGCAAAACGTCCCCATAATGAACGTGGGTCCTGAATGAGTCCCTGCAGGGGCATTGAGGACATCGCTGGCCTGATCAGCTCTTATCATCCAAGCGCAACAGTGTCACGTCTGGCAAGCGTCAAACACACTGCATTTGAGAGCAGGCTTGATGAAAGCCCAACCTAGTCTCCCACAGGTCTTCAGATACATTTCGACTTCCTTGCTGGGAAGAGCTTGACTTACAGCTTTACTAACTTACAATTAACCAATTAGCAAACTAATTTAATGAAGTGATTAAGGTTGGAATTTCAACAAGAGATGATACCAGGACAGAAAGTATTTTGATATTCTATATATATATATATGTATATATATATGAAACATGCAAAAAATTATTAGCATTATAATTAGGATTGGCATGTTGGCTCAGCAGATAGCATTACTACCATTCACGTTTGGGGTTTGGGGAAAAAATGCCACGTCTGCTCCATATGCATGTCGATGTCCTCCCTGCATTTTGTGAATTTCCTCTCACCCTCCAAAAGCACACAGCTTGTGTGTAATTGGAGGTCCTCTGCTTGTGCGGCGTCCTATCAGAAAGTCCCATGCCCTGGGTTTCCTGGGATAGGCTCCAGACGCACTCTGACCCTGTGCTGGTTGGTTATTTTTGGTAAATAAGTCAATTACGGATAATAGCGAATTACTAATGAGCTCACGGCACTTCGGGTTCCGTGTGAGGGATTTTACAAGTTATTTCGCAACCCAGCTGCAAATGCCTGGGAAAACCAGAGGCTCTCTCTCTCTGGTCAGTCAATGTGGGGAAGCCTCCTAATGTCCTTTCAGATGTCAGAGAACACTTTTGTATTTAATGAGTGTCACATTTCAATAGGACTTTTATGTATACATAAAGCCAAGCACATGAATGCAGCCAGCTGACCTGGAGGGTTTGGGGTGCAGTTGAAGGTGACTCCGCCCTCTTTCACAAGACATCAAGCGGCTGCAGCTGGAAGGATGTCGCGTGCAGTTAACATGTGCATCCTTTCTGAGCATTGGGTGCCGTTAGGGGCTCGCTTTGCGAAAGTCATTTTGTTTAGCGACTCAGAGGGACAGACAGCCAAAAACACATTAGCGCAAGCTGCCGTTACTGGCACTGATGGAATATAAATATTGTTAATGTTCACGGGCCCTCAGTCACTGACCGCGCTTCCATCATCCCCGGGGAGAAATACTGGCCCCTGTGGAATTTCAGATACGGCACCAGAGAGACCAGTCTAGCAAGCATGCATATAGTTTCGGCCATGTGTATTGTTTTGGCCTGAAGGAATGAGAACGACTCTGTTTACAGAGGAAAGAGAAATTTCATCCACTTAAAATATTCGGCTTATTTTGTGTAAAAATGACACACAGGAGAGAAACTGCACTGATAAAAAGCTTTTTATTCATTTTTATTTTGCAAGAAAGAAAAATTGCTAATACTTTTTTTTTGTACAAAAAAGAGACCATACAAAAATACTAGGTGATTTTAATACAATCATAAATGTAGTTTTAAAAACTTTATTAAAATGTACTATTAAAAAAATCTAACTTCACTGAATAAAAATCTGTTGTTCAGTCGATGCTTTTCAAGCAGTAGTTGTAAATATAAACACAGGTCATTCATAGTGGACATTTATCAGGCTTATGGGCCAGTTCACAATTGGTTTGATCTATTCAGAGGTGACAGAGGGGCCATGGCTGATGGGGGGGAAGCAGACTATACAGTGAACGGGCGGAGAGAGAGTGTAGTGTGCGCTGCCAGGACGGAAGGCAGGAGGGTTTACGTTACATTATGTACACATCCCAGAACAATGACCAGACATTTAAAAGAGTTTCACTTCTGTTCGCACAAAGGAGAACATTAAAAATCCACAGTTTTCTTTTCATTCTGCTTCATAACTATCTACATAAGATGAAGATCAACGTCCTTGACCCCCGACCCGGAACGGGAATCCTGTCATGGAGGTCCAGACTCTGTCCAGCTCCCGACACCAATGAGGCAGCGGAGGCGAATCAGAGGTATACTGGCCGCACGATTGACGACCCCCCAAGAGAGGCAACGCAAGACCCCCTCCCGACCAGCAGGAGGCAGTCAATGGCCAAAATGTGCCCCTCGTCACCCAGAGTCAATATGGAAGGGTGGCTTCACTCGGCACTGAGCCCCCAATGGTATGAGGAGGCATGGCACAGCCACACATACAATACAGTGGGTGCAAAGTTGTTGGGGGGGGGGGTTACAGGCTGTCATACCCTCAACCTGTCCCAGATAATACTTTTAAAAAAGGTTGCAATATGCATACTCTACCCACAGTCCCTACCCACAGGTCCTCGCAGAAACAGCAAGGTCTCAGCATCCTAAGATCATCAACAACACACTTTATAGCGACTGATTTCAGGCTGTAAGGGATGACGACGGTTACGGAGTTCGGATATAGTGCTATAAGTTATTTTACACTGTTAATATTCCTGTATATGTGCATTGTGTGATAATAATTTTACAAGAATATCATTCCTATTAGTTAGGAATTTGTTGTTATAACAGGGCCAACGTGGCTGAATTGGGGTGGGGGGGGGAATGAGGAGAAACAAAAAACAAGAGCCTCAAAAGGAGAACGAGAGCCAGCTGCACATCCAACATGACATCCATTCATTCATGCATCCATTCATCCTTCATTCATTCATCCATCCATTTGCTCATTCATAGATTGTTCCTGTTCTGCGAATCCACAGTCACAAATATCAGGAGACTCGGGCCTTGTCTGCCCACTCTCTCCTTTTTGGAAATGGGCTCTAGCTGAAATGACAGACGAAAGGACAGACATTTCCTACGGGGGTGGGGTGGGGGTGGGTCAAATGTCCGCCTCTCTTGCCTACATTCTACTGTCAGATGAGAAATCAGAGCAGCAGTTTGCTGGTCATGTGTCACAGGTGTGTTGGCGTTCTCCTTCATGCGTGCTCCAGGCCGTGCTTGGGCGCCCCCTCACACCATGTTGTGGTGGTTGTTCCTCTCTATGATGTCCGCCGTGGGAAGCAGCTCCTTCTTCACCGGAGGGGGCGGAATGCTGGTGCTCTTAGCTTTGGCCTTGAACAGGTCGGACACATAGAACACCTGGAAGAGACACGTTTCTGCATCAGTGTCGGCCTCCACTCGAAAGGCAGCAAGAACAAGATGGACAGCTGATGAGTGACCCCCCCCCCCCCCGAGAAGATCTTATCGCTCCTCACTGCCAAGTAAATGACTGTGGCAAAACCCCTTGGCGGCACCCATCATGGTCTGCGGAAGGCCAAATGCAAGAATGAGTCACGCTACTGAAGGCTGGAAAGTTCTACTCGACTCATGCAGAGTCTGTGAGGTCAATGGCATTCATGGGGGGGGATGGGGGCAGCTTTTCCTGCGCCTTGAGTGATGTGAAGCAGGATATGGAGGCTGGTTTACCTGGAAGTGGTGAAAAGGATGTGGACTCTGAAAATCAGCCATTGTCAGAAACTTCCTCTTAGAGATCTGGACACTGGCAAGTGAACAGCATGTGGCAAAGCACTTTAATGCATTTTAAATGAAATACTGATTCGACTCTGGCACACTGGAAAGATGGGTGTCTTCTAGTCATTTTCCAGATGTTTTTAAAGCCGACCAGCGGACTCTCCATGGCGTGCCGCGACACACTTGTTTTTCAGCGTACACTAGGGGCAGCGGCACAGGGAACAGGAACATTCTGGAACAGAACTGTGTGTGCTAGTGGTACTGCTTTCCAAAGAGGGCCCCTGTCGACTGCAGAGGGTCAAGACGAGTCCCGCTTCCACTAACAAGTGATCACATTTCAAACCTTAAGGAACATGTCCTTTTGTTGGACACAGTTCCTCCGGAGGGCTGTTAACTGAGGAATGAAAAACAGGATTTCAACTTGATCCGAAGTGGGAGACGTGTACACGACTGACATTCATAAGATGCTTCAGGGAAGCCGTCGGAAAACAGTTATCAATGTTGCAGTATTCTTTAGACAATATCCACTTGTACGGAAGGAGAGAGAGATGTCAAGCATAGCGCAGTGTGACTCAGACTCGGTGAGAGGCGGGTCTGCCCTACGGAATTACATCATGCTATTTACTGGGAGACCTTGTCATGCCTTGAAGCGATTCCCATTCTGTAACAAAGGAGAGGCATTTTTGCTCACATTACGTCTTTGTGCTTAAGACTTGCCCTCTCCGAGTAGCACTCAACCTCCGACCTCAGCTAAAGGAGCTTCCATGAGCCGCAAGCAGCAAACCAGGCTTTCCTGGATCTTTGTTGCCGACAACGTACGGTCAGCAATGGCTGGGGGGGGATCAGTGTGAGACACTCCCCAGGACGAAGTGTGGGTCTCAGAGTCTCCAAGCAGGACCCCATCCAGCACCCCACCTAAAATAAGGCACGCAGACGAAAGCAGACAGGCCTGATATACTTCAGAGCGCCATCGTGGACGGCAGGCGCATTGGTCTCTATAAACGGCAAGTTCTACGGCGTTTGACTCATAAGAATGCCGGAAATTACACCGTAAAATTGCCTCCGATCCCACGGCCACTCACTGCATAGAGCCCTCTGCACTGTGCTGTTCTTCAGACCTCGGTGACACTGCGTTTGATGGGGGCAGAGGAGCCCTCCAGTTCCACAAACAACAGGAGGCATTTTCCAAGTATTCAATGGCGAGATGTTAAACCTGCTTAGTCTCCCCCACCTCTGGCACCCCAGTAATGAACATTCCCCAAAGTTATTCTTCCGAACTGGCCTTTGGTGGTAGAGATTAAGCTCGCCCTCCCGAATGTCTTCAAATGAGTGATGCCATCCACCTAGCTAGGCGATGGCTCGGTCATCATCAACGGGCTGATGAAGGTCCGGGGGCAGGGCCTGGACCTTCGACAGGTAGTGGGGGGTGTCCTTCTAAGATGGTATATCGTGGGGAGACTGGAGCTGCTGTCTCCCCAAGTCAGACGGCTCACTTGAAGGGGTCCTATCTCGATGACCACATCGCTACCCCCCCCCCCCCCGCTTATACCGGGCGAATCGTCGGCATGCGATTGTGATGGCTGCTCCCCCAGCGTCACCATGGATACGCTCAGCGGACACAGACATGTCGCCCGCGAGCTCCGGCCTTCAGTGAGGCAGGGCTGCCGAAAACAAAACGTGAATTTCCCTCTGAACATCTGCCTGAACACACAGAACTTGGAATTCAGTAGGCTTTGGCACCACAAAGACAAAACCCATTATGAGCCCGGTCTTGAATCGAGTGTGAAAATACTGACTTTTTAGAGGGAAGTTTAAACTTTTTCCACTGTACCTGAGGACTCTCATAAATCTTATTTACACCATCGTGACACCCTTCCTCCCCTGTGCGGCAGTTTACATGCTGCAGCGTTTGACCATAAAATCCCAAAATGCAATAAATAACACTAATCGTGGCCCTTGGGAGCCTGAGAAGGAGGTGGACCCGACCTCTGAACATCACGCAACGCACTTCGTGTCGCTGTTCCAGCTCAGGCTGCCTGCTCTCCTTTAAAGCCAGCGCAGAACTGGAGGATATTAAACATTTTTTAATTGCAGGCCATAAGCACTCGCAGATGTAGGCCTGGCTCACGCTCGGAGGCCAGCGGGGAGGTGGGCATGGAGCTAAAGTGCTTCAGAGAGGATGTGACACATGAAACAGGCCAACAGGACCTCCATCAGCTGGGTGGTGCCGTGTCTGAGTCACTGGAATGGTATACGAGTTTTTGCACCCGAGGAACTCACGCCCCTACACTGTACCACCAGAAAGTCTGCACTGTACTCTACGGACACACTGCTCTCTGAAGCAGATGCAATCTCGGAATACCCCAAGCTGACCTACGGGTACGACTTCCTGGTCAAGGTGGAGATTGCAGGCTGCAGATGAGGCTGAACTCCCCAAGACAGAGATGACTCCACGGGGAAGGCAGCAGCAGACATAGGCAGACATCTGGACAGAGAGCCACAGCAAAGGTTTTATGGCTACCAGCGATGGCCTTTACATTCGAAGCCAAGGACAAATTAAGAAAAACGGCAAAGAGTAAAATCCACGTCCCCAAATCATGCTTTCTTAACCATAATTGCTCATTAAACTTGTTACTTGTAAATGCCTGCCAGACAGATAGTGTGAAGGCCAGGCTCAGACCAGGGGGGCACGAAGAACAATAGGGGGGGGGGGCTATTACATGTCAATCAGCACAATGAAAGATGTTGAGGACTATACAGTAGGGTGTTTTCTTTTGCAACGATCGAGAGCTCCGTATAGTCTTATGACTGGCTGGAACTTGTCTCTGGACAGATTCTCCGCACAGCAAGTCAGTCCACAGGAGGGAAGGTGATAAAACGTTCAAGAGAGCACAAGACCCCCTGAAGCGGACCTTTGCTTGCAAGTTTTTGGTAGATTTTCCAAATTCTGTGAAATAATAAATGATCCAAGAAGAGTCTCCCTCATTTTGAAATCTTCTGGGCAGCAGCAGTGCGGTGCAGCTTTGTTAAATAAACACCAGCAGTTCTGTTTATTTCCAGCAAGACCCGTCCACCAACTGAGATAATGGAGCGATACTTGTAAAAAGCAGAGGCTGGATATTTGAGCCCACTGACGGCCAACCGAGAAAATGATACAGATCATCACAATCAGGCCCCACAGCGTTCCCCATCGTGCTGGCAGGACATGGGGACAGAGGCAGGGCGTGTGGAAAAGGGGCCGTCCACCTTTTTCCATAAGCTAAATACAGGCTTTGCGAAATCCAAGCTTCAGTGAAGCTTGTAAGTGATATTGGTACAATTTTTTAAAATTATATTGGCTAAACATTAAGTTTGTAGTTATCAGATCCGGTGACCCTCACGACTACATTTTTCATCAAGCTCATTGGGGTGTTAAATGTAATGATTTAAACATCAAGCTTGTGTATGCAATTATGGTTAACTACGCATTTAGTTCTGTACCTCACAGACTGACCAAACTGATCAACGTTCACCTCACTCCACCAGCCTCCCCGAAGAAGAATATAAACTCCACCCACATTCATGGGAAGTTTAGTTAAAAAAAAAAAAGACTTACAATGCAGTAGGCCACCAATGCCCCCTGAACGAATCCCGCCAGGACGTCGGTGGGGTGGTGCTTGTGGTCGGACACGCGGGAGAGGCCGGTGTAAAAGGCCATCATCAGAAGGGTGAACTGCAGGAGGGGCCTCAGGAGACGGGCGCCGCGCCATGTGAAGCGGGACTGCAGGTAGAACTGGGGGGGGAGCAGACACACAGCAAGGATGAGTACAACCGGCACGTTTATCGGCGTGTTAAGAAGGCAGGACTGCCTCAGCCAACAGCGGCCTACGACAGTGAAGGAAATGAGCTTGAATGACAGACCAGAAAACAGAAATTATTTCCTGCAAGTGATATTCTTGCATTTAAAAAAAACCACCAAAATTTAAAAAATCAAGAAGGTGGAATAACAGACTAATAGATAGTTATCTACCAAGGTTTCAACGATTAGTGGTGCGGTGACAGAGACCAGAGACCATAAACACAAAACAAACAAATACTGTGTAGATTCTCAGCTCTTTCATGCCTTAAATTCCTGTCGTGGCAGACACAATATGATTTGCATACGACACAGAGCGCCTAAGTACTTTGTTTTTGAGACAAAGGCGGGCAAGCTGAGGCCACAGCAAAGACACACAAGAAGCCACAACATTCTTGTTTATTCTCCTTCCCAAAAAACTATAAGCACTCGTCATGGGCCAGAACTAGGATGGGTCATGGGTCAGCAGAAGACCACCCTCAAACAGACTGAACTATCAGGTGGGCTCCATTGCTACTTGACTTGGATATCTGATCATATTTTGCAGAAGTCAGCACTGTCGTGGGAAATCCTTAAGAATTCTGCATTAGGCTCAAAACAAATGACAGACACATAGATAGATACATAGATAGATAGATGCATTGTTAAAAACATTTAAGATGCATTTAGAGCTTATGAAATTATGTCTAAATAATCTTTTCAATTTGGAGACCTGGCTGGTAGGTTCCACACACAATTTTTATTATATGCAAAGGCGGTTGCTACAGGCTTCTCTTCCGGCAGATAAGGGAGAGAGTCCCGCTCTCCCCGAAGCCGCCTCATCCGCGGTGCCTTTATCAGTATTTACACACAGAGGGCACTGGTGAGACACGGCTGTACGACATTCACATCAGTATGTTACTACACCTCTGTCTCCGGTGCCGTGACATGGTAAAACGTATACATTATTATTATTTTTTTTAACGGGCCATTTACTTGTAGCGGATAACATTCGGGTTAAATAATTGTAGCGCCATCCTGCAGGGTTGCCAACTCTCACGCAGGAAATCCTACGGCAAATCTATATTATTCCACTATAAACCTAACATTAGCTACATCAAAAGCGTTGGGATAGTTTGCAAACCCTACAGACTATTTACAAGGTAATAAAACTGTTGCATATATGTAAAAGAGTATGCATGCGTGTGCAGACTTGTCTCAAATTGGAAAATCTCACGCCAGCCAGCTGACCAAAGTTCGCAACCATGATCGTAGAGCTGTTGGGAGAAACGTTAAAACGGCGACCGACAGTGCGAGTTATAAAGCTTAACTACGGCTGAAAATTCACTGCCTACCTGACTGTCCGTGATGTCTTTTACAATATTATACATTAGCGAAACGTTTGGCGTGTTTGCTAGCAGGGTTGCCGCCTCAGTGCCATAAAATCCTGTACATCCACTCACTGACTAAAAATACTGCAAGGTTTGTTTATGTCTGTTTGATGGGGAAAATAATAGGGATATTCCATGTCCAAGAATGAAATTGTTCACGACCAGAATCCTGGACGGGTGACAACCCTATTTTTTTAGCAAACGTTAGCTTGTAGTCGCACCGTAGCACATTAGTAAGTGATTTGGCTAATGCTAGCTACCGGACGGCCATTTTTAAAATACGCGGTATCGGGATTCACCCATGACGCATTTCCGGTGATGCTACCGGCAATAAAGAAACTCAAGGCGCAAACTGCACGAGACCTGATGGTAAAAGTATGTATTCCAGGGACCGGGGGATTACAGGGATTTGAGAACTTTGTTAGTTACTGGGTCCTTTTTACATTTCTCATCTCAAGTAAGAGGTACGGTGATGGTGTCATTAAAATCTGAGCCAGAACTCCCAAGGAACCAGCAGGTTCGTTCCATTTAAAAAAAAAAAATGTTATTAAAAATGTATATTTTAAAACAATTATTTAAAACATATACAGACCTGGCATACAAATGTAATTTCACAATATATTTTAAGCATAATATGTGTGTGTGTGTGTGTGTATATATATATATATATATATATATATGTATATATATATATATATATATATATGCATGCTTAAACAAATGTACTAAATGTTTATAAAGCCTTTCAACAATCCCGCAAATAGTCCCCCCTCGCCTTTTTGCGGGGTGAGGGCAGTGAAGGAGGTGGTATCACAGTTAGCACAAGCTTTTACTGGTGGCTTAAGGAAGTTGTTCCAACACGACCCCACACAGGGCAGCGGGAGGGTAACGATGCCTTGACAGTGGTAATAAATACCGTGCGGGTGCCAAAAACAGACGCGGCCATTACGTCTGCAGTGCTCAAAGTGGCAACTGGGGTGTGACCCTCTTCTGCAGCTCGGCCACCCAGCCTATGCCCCCCCCCCCCCCCCCCTCCCCCGCTGACAGAAGATAAAGGGACACCTACAACCCCAGCTAAGAACCTTTGTTCTGCAGCACTTCCCTATCAGGAAAGAATGTCTCGCTCACTGCTCTCAAAGGGAGATGTGAAAGAAGGCAATCAGATAACAGGCCGGTAATCAGTGCTGGAAGAGCTGTCTTGTGCCCTGGAATGGGCAAACAGTCTCCAGGGATAAACCTGGTCACAGCCACCAGCTAGTCCTTATTAAATAAACTTAATGGTTATGCTGAAGCAGCCACTTTTATAGTGTCAGCTGTTATTAAAGTCGAAATTACAGCTTCATGTTCATTCCCTATATTGTAGTTCATCTTCCATTTGCTGTTTGAGCCAAAACAAGCACTGCAGCACTGGAATAAAATCCACTGGCTGGAGATGGCATCTGCATTCATTCGTCACCCAAAGTACATTTTAAAATATTTTTTAAAGGTTAAACTGCCTTCCCCTCCTGGGTGAGTCTGCCACACTGCATGGGCCCTCCTAACTTTCAAGCGTCTCCCATGGCACGCCGGACGGCCCAGGGGTCGGTGGCTTGGGTCTCACCCCGTCGCCGTGCGGTCTGGGTTTTCTGGACGCACCCGCAGCCAAACCCAGAAGCAGTCTGCAAGGAGGTTACGGCGAGGCTAGGAAATACCCACTGTATGAAGCCTCCTCCGCCACAACACATGCTGACATCACCACCACCACAGCCGACTACGTCCGCCGTGGGTGGGGGGAGGGGAGGGGATGCCCGGGATCTCGGTGTGATTCCCGGGAGAAAACATTTTGGTTCTGGCAGACATAATATCCTGCCACGGAAAATGGTTGTTTTCTGCATACTGGTTTGAACTCTGAAGACCAAACTGGGTGATCGAAAAACGAAAAAAAATAATTTACCAAAAGTTCTGAATCAATGAATCAACAGCCACCTGGAAGGCACTGTAATTTAAAGCTTCCGCTGACACAGCAGTTGTGTGGATGTCCCTACAAGACAAAGCTTGTTTTTGAAATAAGACACCCTTCCCTGCAGCTCACTGAGCAAGACAGTGAGAGTCAACGATTTCATCCAACCCTTCATTCCCATATAATTGTCTAACTTTTTGTGTCTAGGCCTGCACATGTGTCATTATTCTTTGCTGGGAATTCATGGTCCGAGGGCACGGACCACCCTTAGAGTGATGTCACCATACATCTCGTGGGGTTCACCTGCTGTTCCTTCTGCTAGTCACCTTGCTGCCAGTGTCCCAGAAACAGGGAACCCCAATAAAAAAAGCAGGCCTTTCATTTGGACCCCAGCCAAGCTGAAGTGTGGCAGGTTTTGATAAGGTTTTTTAGAAGATGTGTAGTCATTTGGATACATCTGGACAGGATACTGTCCACACAGCAACTGCTGCAGATCGACAACCAGAGAAAGGATAGAGCAAAAGGTGAAACCTTCTGATATGCAACCCACGCAGTTAACAAGGTAGAATTTATCTGCCCAAACTAAAATAAGCCACAAAAACCCCTGCCTGGGAGCAAGAGGGATGAAGGAGCTACTCACCGCCAAGTACAGCATGGTGTACATCGAGAAGGAGGCGTGGCCTGAAAAGAACGATTTCCTGGGGGGGGGGAAAAACCCACAAAAATCCAAAAATTAATGGAAAATCGGCAGTGCCGAGCAACAGTTCATATATCTACACAGGATATTAAAACTGTTATGTTCATCTCATGTTTCTCACTGGCTTTCATCGAGTCCCAGCCCTTTGTACTGTCAATCAGCACTTTGTGAGCTTAATATTGGACCCCATTTCTACAACACTGGGTGAGACGATATATGACCAGCAGTCAAATGATTAAATTAATCAGCCCTTAATTTGAACCCTGAACACAAACATTATATTCCCGATCTTGCATTTCAGTACTGTTTTTAGCTTATATGTACTTCTTTACAGTCCTTGGCTGAAGTGATCTCAACAACGAACAGGCATGTAGGTAGGTAGATATTTTATAATATCTGACGTATTTTTATCTTTTGCATTGGTTTAAGCACACTTGACAGCCATAGAAAAATCCACGCTGAGGTTTCAGGGGACCATACCTGGCCTCCTGCACCACTTTACTGTCTTCCTCCTGGCAGCTATATACAGTTATATAGCCACTGGAGCAGTTGATTGTGGAGAAGTCCGGCCTGCAAACGGCCAGGAAGTGTGGCCGCAACCGGCCCACCGACACCTTGGCGATGTCCGTGAAGGACTGGCTAATAGCACAGCCGAAGATGAAGACGCCCACTTGCTTGTACAGGGCGGAGATATAGGGGTTGCCCACAAAGGACTTGGAGCCCTGGTTCAGGTAGTGGATCCTGTACCACTCCCCAATGATGATCTGAGAAGGAACAAGGAGACAGTAAGTGAAAGGTCCCAAAAGTGTCAGTTCTTGGTGAATCTCTTGGGTACTGGGGCCACGTACCAGCTTGTGCCCATCTGAAGGTCAGATGGCAAAGATGCAGTTCTAGTGACCATGAGATTTAGGACTTTCACACATAACACATGGGGGTGGATTAGAAGACAAATGAGGGATGACCATGCACGTTTAATGGCCTGTCTTGCCTGGATTAATACCATTAGCTTGTGGTGAAATGAGACGTTTATTCATTACTTGATTAAAAATGTGTTAAAGAGCGTGGAGACCGTTGGTGAGGTGTTAGCCCCATAGCTATGCAGTGCAGCAGACGGTCTGTTCCCAGCAGCTTACAGCCAAGATCATGAAGTGTGGACCCATCTGCATGCCACAGCTTAGACACGCAACGTCTCGAAGGTCCACACAGTTGGTATTGGCATTGCTGATTAGAGGCTCTGGGCCGTCCCACTTAAGCCACTTAAGTGTAACTTGGCTTCTCTATTCCCAAGAAGTACCGCTGATTCATGGTGGATGGGGTTTGCGTATCCGGAGTCCATCTGAATGAGCCATGCTCACTTGCTCCGTCTGACACTTGAGAACCAAAGGCCTGCCCTGTGGGCACAGCGGGCAAGATGTGCCACTTCAGGATAAACAGAGTGGGGTGGGAAGGATCAACAATAATTGGCCACAGCTGCACTCAGCACAACCGCCCACCCCCGTCACCACCCTTCCCGGCAGGAGCCCAAGGAGGCAGCTGGTTTTAATCACCAGATCTGCTGAGCTTGGAACGTGGGCCTTCATCTGGAGAGCTGCTCCGTTTGGGTCCCCCCCCCCCCCCCAAGCCCCTCCCTTGGCTCCTAATTGCAAAACATTTCAGCAGAGGGCCGAAAGCTCGGTGCGAGAGCATCAAAAAGTTTAACCGTGATCGCCGTCAGGGTCTCTCCTGGCTTTTCGCTACTCCTTAACGAGATAAGCCTTTGAGATTTGAGCAGATGTTGACAATCTGAGGGCTCGTGGCACCAATTAATGCTGTTTTTACAGTGGAAAATCTGAGCCACCTATCTAAAATGAAAACAGCCATTAACTGAAAAACAGCTCTGGGGTACATTTGGACCAAGACTGCAATCTTAATGTGTTTTAAGGACAGGGG
Source organism: Paramormyrops kingsleyae (assembly GCF_048594095.1). Classification (NCBI taxonomy): domain Eukaryota; kingdom Metazoa; phylum Chordata; class Actinopteri; order Osteoglossiformes; family Mormyridae; genus Paramormyrops; species Paramormyrops kingsleyae. The sequence goes on along the minus strand of NC_132817.1, from coordinate 12,517,631 downwards.
CTATATCTACCGTGATGTCAGGTGTCTTTGTAAGAAGCTCGTTAATGCCATACAAACCTCAATAGGTTTAAAAAATGAAACAGAACCAAGATGCAGAACAGGCCTCTTTACTGGAACATTCTATGGTCCCAACTAATTGCAGCGTCCTGGCATCAACTGTAATATATGTTTCTGGAAACTTTCCAACTGTAGAAGCCACATGGAATCCCACATGTCCACAGATTACTGTAGAAAATGGAATGACAAACGAGGGAAAAACGTGACCTCTGAGGAGATGCAGGCGGTCCAATTCTCATGGTGGAGAGTCTAAGCAAAACTGATTGGACCCACGACGATACCTCTGCCGTACAGCAGAGTGCTATGATGAGAACTAGCTAACTCTGTTCATGTCTTTTCTTCCTTCTCTCCTCCAGAGCAGAATTCAGTTGTTGGAATGGTATGGCACAAGTCAACCGGCATGTTTACCCTTTTGACATCTCAGAAATATGACAGAGTCATGCCATGATAAGACAGAGCATGCGAGACGGAAAGAAGCAACAACGAGATATGATAAAGCGCATTAGCTAAATTAGCAGTTCTAGATGAAGATGCAGCTAAAACAAGGAGCCAAAATTGTTTGACACCCAGTGCTGCTGGGGATGTTGGCAACCTGGGAAGCAGCCAAGCAGAATTTAATGGCACCACTATGGAAGTTAGTGCCTAAATGCTTCTGAGGGACAGACGTAGCTAAATAAACAGATCACAGTTGGCAGGTCACAGACGGGACAGCACAGACATCATTTGCTGGGTAGGTACTGATAAAGGAACTTACAGAAAGGATGGCGACGACAATGCCCACAGCGCAAAGCACAGCGTCATTTATGGTTTCTTCCTTTTTGGATGGGTACTTGATGGACTCGTCGTCGCAGTAAAAGCCGCGTTCGTAGGGCTTGACAGCGCTAGACTCAATAACCAGGAAAGGCAGGCCAGCTACAGCAACACCACAGCAGGCGTGGGGCGGGGGGGACAAGAAAAGGGTTTCAGGTCAGTGACGGACACAAGAACATGGGGGGCACACAGAAGGGGCACAGGGCAGGGCAGCCAGGCAACGAGGGGGAGGGGGTCATCTCAGGGACTCTCCTGTGCCCTGAGTAATGTACTCTTCACGGCTGGGATCTTCCAGAGCAGTGTTTCATAATCCGGTCCTTGGGGACCCCCAGACAGTCCATGTTTTTGCTGGTATCCAGCTCTAGGAAGGTAGCAAATATGTGGACTGTCTGGCAGGGAGATCGGAGGGAGCAAAAACATGGACCGACTATGGGTCCCCAAGGACCGGATTGGCAAAAACTGTTCCAGTCCATGTCATGAAGACAAAAAGACAACGAAGGTGGGGTTTCCCCAAGACCCCGCCCCTCATTGCCTGACTCTGCTGCACTGTGGAGAACTTACAGAGGTGACTGGCACTATGAGGCCTGTGGCCAGCAGGATGGGCGAAGGGACGGTACTCCTTTTAAAGGGGTATCTGATGCTCTCGTCGTCACAGAAGAAGCCGCGCTGGTAGGGCTGGACAGCCGCGTTGTGTACCGTGATGGAAGGGAGCATGACTGCGCAGACAGACAACACTGGCATCAGCCCACCTGCTTCAAGTACTTACCTGTGGTTCTAACCGGAAGGGGCCTTACACATTTCATGTGGAGATTCAGTCTTTTACTCAATTGAAATGGAAACATTGCCTTACAAAATAAATGCTAAGCTCAGCAGAAATACACGTTCACCCGCTTAGAGAAAGCCACAAAGTATTCCTTTAACTGGAGCTTTGATCAGGAAGTACTAATTTCAAGTCCTTCAGTTCATTTCGAGGATTTCAGAGTGTACCCCTGTCTTGTTCCCTGTGCATTCTGGGATAGACTCCAGGGCTCCCTAAGACCGTGACCAGGATAAGCAGTTAGAAAAAGGATGAATGGAGTTCTTGTAGACAGACCAGGCTTGAAATATATATTAAACTATAGAAGACTATACACACACACACACACACTTCACCTTCCAGACACTCTACATCCCAGATTGGAAGAATAATTCTAATTAACTAAGCAAACAGCCACCATCCAATCAGACTGCACTCAGTCAAAGGGAAAGCAGACTCCTCCAGCGCGGATCCGTCTGCAGACAGAACCCAGCACTTTCCGTGGGTCTCAGTATGTTGTTCTTTCTTCCCCAAGTTTAGTCAGCCCAGCAACACTCAGAAGCTAAGCCATTTCCAGACATGACAACTGACTTCTCATCCAGTGACCTACAGTAACTTCTTTCAGCTGAAAACGTCACTTGTGTGCTTGCATTTTTTTTTTAAATTATAGTTCTTACCCAGCAAACTGAAGAATAAGCCAAGAAAAGACAAGGGAAACATTTCCGAGAAAAAATCTGAATAGTAAATAGTAAATGCAGGAATGATGTTAGTTACATTTTGTTTTTTTTCAGCACAACCTAAACCACACAAACTTTTTTTATCCCTCCAGCCAAGAAAAGAAAACATGAACTGCTAGATAATATCAGAAAGCCAACCCCAATGCAGGTCTAAGATTTCCAAATATAACATAAAAATAATATAGGCAAACCAATTTTTTTCCATTTTCCTTAAACCGGTCAAGCATCTGTGGCCCCATTGTCCTTTACACATACTTTCAAAATTCAAAATCAAAACTTCTCATTAGAGTTACACAAAAGTAAACCCCTAACAGCCAAAGCTCATCGTCTGAGATTCTGTTCACACACGGCCAACCCACGGTGACAGATTATGATGCTAATGAATGCCCCCTAAATGCTTTAGGCATATGCAAGAGCTGCCAGTTGGGTGTTTTTATCCAGCTAACTACGTAAAAGCCAATTAGGGGGAATTTAGACTATGAACAGAATCGATTCACAGCATCAAAAAAAATAAATAATAATAACTGGACCTTGACTCTTCGAGGAACATGGAGAATGACAACATTCCTAGGGTCTGTGAACAACAGAATAGGCAAGGTCTAAGATAAAGCCTCAGTGGACGTTTTGAGAAGTAGGGTTTCTGGGTAGTGCTTGGCCTGCTGGGTAATGCTTCGCCTGCCTCTACAGACCATGACCACATGTTTACAAAAGTCCTTCTATGCACAACAGGTCCTCCAGCGCTAGGCCGAGGCAACATTGTTCTGTTCTCTATGCCATTGCCAGGAGAGCACCTTGGAATGTTGGGATGCCTCCATTTCAGACCCTCCTTAGCCAATGGGGGGGGAAACAACCAGTTCCTTTGTGGTGTGGGGGAGGGGAGCATGCGTTGCTCTGAGGACAAAAACTTGCCACAAATGGCATTTTTCGCAGAAGTGAATGACTGGGTGTATGGGGGGGGGGGGAGCGTGGGAATGTGCGATTACTCAAAACTACAGCATCCAAGCCTCGACCCCCAAGCCTGCCCACACTTTTGTTCTGTCCCTCAACATACACACCTGATTCTTCGAGCCAACTAATTTGATGACCTGCTTCAGGCTCGCGGGAAGAAGATCAGCACGCGACTGGCCCAGCCCAAGGCCGCAGAGTTTATATCAAGAGGTCATCAGTACTGCTTCACCGACTAGCCTTCCGCTGAAGCCATAATGGAAAACGACTGGGCTGCACTGCTGCAGGCGTGAACAACAAGCGTCCGCTGCACTTATCTGATCGCGGCACACAGCTCTCTGCTGAAACAGCACAGACTCCCCCCGCTGTCGCTGGCAATCGACCCGTTACGTGCCGTTGAAAGTCAGTCAAACGATAAGACGCCAAATACTATCGACTGGGCCTCATTTGGGGGGGCGCACATACAAAATACAAAAATCCCCCCCCCGACCGGGCCCCCGTCCCACCACCATGCTAAGCAAACCTATGATACACAGACTTTAACTCAGAATGGCAAACCACAGCAAGATTACGGATTTCAGGTGTCTTTTATCATCCGGGGTGTGTTGAGGTTTTGGGAATTCTAAAGTAAGAGGGGTTCAGTATGCTGTACCAATGCAGGAGAAAATTAATAGGGTAGTTCCAATGAGTTTAGAATACCCTACAGACATTGTTGGTGGATTTGCAACATAATCCCATTCTGCACCACCAGATCATGTCACTGGTCCACCAAACTTTCAGGCTTTGGCATACCTGGCAGGAGCAGGTAGGGGTGGGGTAGCAGGGGAGTACAGGGTTTGAGCTGAAACTCTATAGTGTAGAGTACAACCCAAGGTCTGAGTCTGGATGAGGAGAGGAGCTCCAGCCTAGAAACTACTCCCCAGGCTACCTCTGCTTTCAGAAGAATCAAGGGCTTGTAAATCATCTGCTAGTAGCCACATGGAAAACCATATCTACTCCTGCAGAAAACTCCACGTGCTCTCCCACAGGACCCTTCCACGACTCCAGGATTTATGGTTAGCAGGCTAACCATTTCAAACAACTCTGCAGGAACGTCAATCCGCCTGAGTCTGGCACCTTCCGTCTACGTGGCACGGAGCAAAAGCAGTTTTACGAGGAGAGTTCTCATATATCTTCTTGCACACACTTTTTTGGTCTGAAGAGCCAATGACGACTGATGTGCATTTACAGTACGACGTCTGTGGGATGTTTCTATGGTCATATTTTGGACCCATTACTACACACTCACCACAGGTGATCGGTGCATTAGAACAGAGGTCTACTAAACCCAGAGGAAGGCTCTTAAAGACATGCCAAGGGTGGCCAACCCTGCAGCCTTTAACATTGTCTGCTACTTTTATGTGGACAGGCCCGGAAACGAGAGGGGTGACATACCCAGAAGCACAGGGAGGGAACAGGGCAGCGGTGAAAGGTGGAAAATGTGATGGCTTACTACTCTGTCTTTGGGCAAAAAAAGGAGGTTTTAATGAGCTATTTCAACATGTGATGGAGGTCTTCTGGAGAAAAGGCAGGGACAGGAGATTTTAGGGTGATGTACAATGCGTGGTTCCACCTCTCTCTTTGGGGGGGGGGGGGGGGAGTTGGAAATTAGAAAGAAAATAGCAACAAGCAGCAGCTGTGTTGGCATCACATGGCCGTTACCAAGGAAGCGAAGACGGCTGGTGCTTCATCGCAGCCTCATTTATTAGGGTAGTGGCGTGCAGCCCCCCCCCACCCCGCTTGCCCCCCTCTGCCCCAGCATGTTTACCTGGGAAGTAAAGTTACTTAGGGATCTCCCTCTGGCTTCCAATGGTGTGTGTGCTTGGAGAACAACACGTCCCAGGTGGGTCCAAAGAACATCACCTTCGCCGGAACATGGCTGGTCAGTCGTGCAGTTGGCAGGTGTGTGAGACATCGCCAGGTGTGGACACATTGTCAAACTGGGATTATCAGCAGCCAGGGGGGCAGGAGCGGTACCCTAACAGGCCCCCGTCTGTGCTTTCCCCACTGACAGAACCCCCCCCCCCCCAATCCCCCGCTGCTGCCAAACCCACTAACTGATACTTTCTAGCTGAGCTCAGAGCCTGTCCTTTGGCGATCTGGGGGTATGAAGAAGGGGCAAAAGTACTGAAAAACACGCCTGCACTGTTAATCAAAATAATGCCCAAAGTTGAAATACTCTGCTTCTCAAGGCCATAAGCAGCAAAACCCTTTGATTCCGATTCACGAAGTTGTGGAGTGATTTCCAGCATTGAGCTTGTGACCAGGACGTCAGCCCCCCCTCCCCCCTGCATAAGGTGTTTTGTGTATTTAGAAAGTCTCATATATACATGGCTTTGCCTACAAACATGCAACCTCATCAAATGAGCTATCAAGAATGCTTTCATGGCATAATCCAAACCCAGCCCTCCACCATGATCATCCTCCAAATCATCTGCACGTCATTCCTTTGCAGAAATCCCACACCCCCCACACAGTCAAGAAACATTGTCTTCATCATAAATAATTATAAGGCTGGCCCTGCTTTGCCGCCTGTGCCAAGGCTGACTCACTGAAAGAGACAGCTAACTTTTGGGGTGCCATGCCCAGAGGCGGCTTTGCCCAGCCAGCCGGGGGCGGAGTCTACGCTTCCTTTGAAAACATTTCACTCGCTTTTTCGTGCCTCTGAATGCGTAATTCTGCTGGAACAGTTCTGGTAGAGCTGCTTTTTATGCACAGTTAAACTGGGCATCTTGGTTTGATTGTAGAAGTTGGAGAGCACCCCCTCCCAGTCCCCCAAAAAGGGGGGAGAGGATAATCAAGTAATTATTAAAGCAACTCCGCATCAAGAAGCTCGCTGGGGATCCTGAAGTGTCAGCACACAGACAACAATGGCGACTTTGTGCTAACTTGACCTGAAATCAACAACAAGTTTGGCGTTAAGGTTTAACACACACACACATGCACACACTAACCCCTTAGTGATCCTCTCCTAACACCATGTTCTCCACCACAGCCAGACACGTTCCTAGCACAGGCGTCGAGATTCATCTGGCTTCAATCTTCTTTCGGATTTATTGGAATCCAGTTGCGAGGAGCAGGGATCGGAGGGGGCCGGAGGGGGCCGGAGCCTGCTTTGAATTCAAGAAGTGAACCACTCAACCGTTAACTACTGAAATGGTTAAATGGGGAGAGAGCTGGCCAGTCTGCTTTGCCCTTAGGACCACTAAGGAAAGGGAGACTCCCCACTGCCACGCCGCTTGACACGGCTGCAGACGCTCTGAAGGCGACGTCGCCCCAAAACCACCCAGAAAAACAAAAAACAGACGTGAAACCGTGTGACGAAATTCAAGGTCCCCACGACGGAACCACGTATTCTGTGGGTCTTTGGGGATAAACATCCTTAGTTTTGTTTGCTTGGTGACTTTGTTTCCAGGCTATAAGGCTGGGCCTGAAAAAAGGGGACATGTAAAGCGAAGTACAGGGCGCTGCCGTCGATTACTGTAGCGGAGGGCTCTGCAGTGCCAAAGCACTAGTGCTGGCGGACTGACCGAGGCATCCCAGCGTGACGTCAGGCTGGCCAGGCAGTTACATTCATTCTGGGGCATGTCAATTAACTACGTCAATAATACAGCAGATAGTGACCTGGGGTCTGTGGTGGTATAAAAATACACCAAAGTTATGAACTGAATAGGCCTCAACGAAGTGCATGTCAAATAAACAGAAGGGCTTTAAGAGAAAGTAGCAGGCGTCTAACCCCTACTCAGGTGCTGCTTAGGGTGGTGTGTAGGTTATATACGGAGTTGAGCTGGAGGAGATAAGATGCCAGGCAGCCTGCTTAAAAACAGCCAATAAGGGCATATAACTGAGAGACAGGCTACCAGGGGACTGCTGTCGGACTCCGAAAGCTCGACGGGAATATTTAACATGCATTTCTGAAGGAGTGCCATCGGACCACTGACACACCGGCACGCGGTGGTCAGGCGGTGGTGCGCCTTTCAGGGGAACCGTCCGGTATTCTGTGGCCGTGCCTCTCCAGAAAATTGCAGGTTGGGCTTTTGGGGGTGACTGCTGTAATTAACCAGAGCAGCAATCTCTGGTTTACGAGCCGCCGCCCCAGCGAGATCTGCAAAGGCGCTAAGGAGAACGTCCCGTCGGCGTGCAGGTTATGAGGTGGACTGACAAGGTGAGTCAAACCCACACCACCCAACCAAGACAGGAATTCTGTAAAACCTGGAGGATCATACATTTAATTCAACAGGACCAACATGAATGTTTACATGGTACGCTTAATCCAGGTTAACCACTGCCTCACCATTTCACAGAACTACTTAGCTGAACTTAGGAACTTAAGTGGTTTAAATTATAACAATTTGGTATAGCATGTAAACACCTCTGTGGACCATATTGCAGACTGCAGACAGACCAAAACATATGGTTTCAATGATAATCATCAGGGTCATTCTACTAGGTTTGGTCATGACGTCTACAAACCAGCTGCTCAAAACAAGAGCCGTGGGCTATTAACCGAGTAGATGGAAGCGCAGACATCTCAACGCACCTGTAGACTGCTCAGCTCTGATTGGGTTCTCTCTGAGTTCCAGGGGGGCGGGGAGCTCTGCACCTTCCACTATTTCCCTCCCCCAAACACTAGTGACAAGTTTACGTCAATGCCACGAGTCTGTGTAGAACGGGACAGATCCTGGAAGCATTGCACTTCAAGAACAGGGCAACACAAGATCATTCCAGACACTTGGCAGCGCTTCGGCAAAATAACAGGTCGGTTTCCCGGTGTTTTCCAAGTATAAAGAGATGAAGATAAAGTTTCACTTTTTTTTCCCCGCAGAAAACTGATGTCAGGGTCAACAGCAAAGAGTTCTGTCATAAAACGCCGCCACAGACCAAGGACAATCTTGCATGGCGGATCTTAGTGTAAGAACCAGCTATTACATTCATCGGTGCGTGCCGCCAGCCCGTTAATCTCACTCCACAAACTCGTGAACCTCGGAGGGCACAATTGTCATGCAAATGTGGAGAAAATGATCACTTCTCCAAAATATCCCAGAAGGCAATGGGATAAGAATCTCAGATTGAGTCATTTGCTGGACTGAAGAGTGGAAAAGCCATGGGGAGAGAAACACAGGTGGAGACCGCCGTGATGGGACGGCAAGCTTGGTCACATTCCACCTGAAGCTAATGTTATGAGAGCTCCGGCTCTGAAAGACACCAGCAGTGCAGCAGTAAATTTTCGACCTGAAGTCCTAATTATTTTACTCACCTATACCAACCACATCACCTCTCATTGCCAGCATACGACCAGCTACGGTTTTGACGAACACAGACAATCCCAAGATATCATGCCATCTAACATCAAAAAGTAATTTCTGCTAATTCTACCAAGTGCTTCTAAAGACAACTTGCACAAAAGGCCAGTCGACAGATTGTACAAACGGATGCTTTTTTGACAGATTCCTGGGGAGCGGTTTAACCGTCAGGAATGTGTGATATTATTAGAGTTACACTGTCAGAAAAAAAGGACCAATTTGCACCCCTGAGGGCATAATTACCTGTCACTGGGACTATACCCTTAAGGGTCTGCCAGCTGTAGGTAAATGGACCTTCTAATCTAATTTAAGGTGCAGAAATGGACTCTGGGGAACATTGTTGTACCACTGCGGGGAACCTAGAGGAACAAAACTATACCAGGGCTGCCGGCTTTATTCTGACAGTGTACCCGATTGCCTCTGCAAACGCACCCCCCCCCCTACAGAAAACAAAAACCCAATCAAATTAAAGGATTTAGGTAACAGTAAACCCCAAAGTCATCCATTAATGCATCTTCTGCGATTCTTTGACTACTCACACTTAACAGGTCCTGACAACACCCACACAAAACCCCTGTGGGGGCCATTTGTTAGCCACAGAACCATACCTTCAGCAATAATGTAGGGATATATTGTTTAGAATTTAGACAGCCCCTACTTGGAGCCCAAAAGGTATCCCACATACTCATTATGTACCCATTATACGTGACACAGACTGAAGCAAGTGGCAGGGAGACACAGCCACCCGGGGGGGGGGGAGACTGAACCGATGGCACAAGATGCAGCGAGATGGAAATCCCTCATAAACAGTCAAGACAAAGGCTTGCATTTCCCCCTCATATAAGTGTCAGTCTTGGGTCTATGGTGGCTGGGGGGCCAGCAGATAGATTTTTTTAAAGAGAGATCAGTCTTACTTGCTTACAAATCTCCCCACAGCTATTACTCTGCTACTGTTAATGGCATAACGTGCAAGTATAGCTAATTTACAGCAGCTTGCAGTAAACCCTCAGTGAAAACTACTGTTTAAAATGAGACGTGTCCTTTCTATTTATACCAGCTTAATATAAACAGCAAAAATGCAGAACAGGAATTTTTAAGGCAAACTAGAGACGGAAAAGTCCAATGGGGGGAGAAAAATCCAGTTTCCAAATACACGCGAGTGAAAACAGAGCTTTTTTTTAATGAAATAAGCACATTTTAAAACTGTATCCCGAGTCCAACTGCTGCTACAATTTCTTACTTTTGATATATAAACAAGCAGCGTAATCCGTGACTTACAGCGTCACCTTTTGCACAATTAAGCAAGTCGTGTCTCTGCTGTATAAGAACACAGGACTGGCGCACAGCGCGCTTTATCAAGTCGGACCGAGTGCCTGAGAAACAGATGGAGGGCTTCTCGTTGTTTACAAATTGTACATATCATTAGATACTTGCCTACCATATATCTACTGTGTTTGACCGCTAGTACTGTCAGTAAGATAAGAAAAATTAAACGGCGAGGATACAGCTGTTTATACTGATAATATTATGGACTTCAAGTAGACTAATTAAATGCGAAGAACTATCAAATGCAGACAAAAACCATGCAAAAGTCTTTTTATGGTTTTAATTATTGCTCACGTTTTTAAACAGCTGAACTTGATGGGTTTATATTAATAATTAAAGTGAAAATACATCTTTGGAAAGTTTTGCTTAAAAACACTCCATACGTAAATTTACCTTCATAAATCCGCATTCATTCTGAAAGATGTCAATAGTCTTCTTTTGCTCAGGTCATTTCAAAGATTGTTTTAATGAATGCGTGCCTCACTTTTTTAAAATTATATACACACATTTTAAGAATATGCCGCGCCTAAGACGGCATCGCAGAATGTTTAAACTCTCAAAACAACTCACCTAAAAACAAACAGAAGAGATCTAGAAAGACGAGCAGTTTCCTCTTGCTGTTGTCTATGCCGTTATTATTATTTAATGTTGCGTTTCCTCCGTTTCTGGTCTCTGGTGCCATCGTCTTCTCATACATGAAGTTTTGCATTAAAAAGTTTTACGTCTGCCTCGGTTGAAATCCAACAACAAAATGTGGCAATTAAAAACAGCAGACTCTTAAGCTCGCGTTTTAACAAAACGACAACCTATGCTGAAAACAATGAAGGGCGGGGGGTGGAATTAGCATGAAAGAAACGTTTCTCCAAAATGTTCATCCAGCGCCGGGAAAAGCGATCTCCTTGTATTGCCGCTTGCTCGCTCAGCCTAGGCGCCGGAGTGATGCTTTCCAGTAATGCAAGCCTACAGGTACTGAGAAAAGAAATGCATACACATATATCAGTGCCTATCCGTGGTAAAATATCTTAAAAATAAGTAAAATGATCTGCAGCGCACTTGTGTTGTGATGTAGCCTACAGCAAATTCAGTGTTTTCTAATCTCTATGCACGGAACTCTCGCTTGTAAGTTGTACTGCTGGTGGGCGCTTCTCCTTCTGTTTTATGAATCCTCGCCCCCCGCCCGCTCCAGAATACGCCAGCCCACTTCCCCCAGAGCCACGCTACGACTCATTATCCCCCTATTCCGACGTAAAGCTTTCCCAGGAATATTTTAGTCATCACACATGAGTCTTTAGTGCTACGAGCGATCCCGTTTTACTGGATGTTTTTGAGAGTCATAAAATGTTCTGTTTGCTTGTTTATTGGGGGTGGCACAAGATGACACTACAGTTTATTAGGCCTGTGTAATATATAGTATAGCAGTGATTCATAAACATCCACAGTGACTAGTATTTCGTGATAAAAGTGATTCGTTCGTTTCTTGCAGTGTCAATGTCATTTTTATTAAGACACAATCGCATGATCTAACCTGCATAGTAAATTGAAAATTAATGTAAATTAATATTTAAAATAGGTATTGCCTGTAGTAGGGCATGGAAAAGGAATTTTGAGAAAGCGATTACTTGCTCCCTCTAGTGGACTATAGAGATATTACAAAACCGAGCCGGAGTTCGTAAAATACGGGACACGGTTCACCAGTGACATGTCAAACGTATGAGTCGACGGTGCATTATGATTTATGCAAATGATTTATGGCATTACAAGACTGATAATTAAATAAAGTAAACTGAAAATCTAATTGCATTTATAACTTTTTGGTTTATGTTGAAATGAACATATTTTCTTTCTGATACAGTACATAGGATATAGGCCTAATGACTTCTGTTTCGCTGTGTAACATGTATTTGAGAATACGGCCTGCCATCTACTGGTAAAAATCCTGCGTTTGCGCATGTGAAATTTTTGTGGCAAATCAGCAAAATATTCATCTATCCGCAGTGTTTATTTGACCGTTGTTTTGTGCTTAATTTTTATGCTTAATAAAACAAATGTGTTCAGCCTCTGACTCCTCTGAACTGCGAATGATATCAGGTAGGGAATAATTTTAAAAATAATACTATATACATCAAGCCTAGCTTTGTTCAAGGTACACGGTTTTCCCTACTACGCCTACCATGATGTTGGTTTCTCTCTGTAATCCTCATTCGGACCGGAGCCGCAATGCGCGCCTCTGATTGGCTCCCGCCCGACACACCTCCTTATTAGCTGAAAAATGTCCACATGGCGTGGTTTGAATGAGATTCAAAAATCCCGCAACCAATTCCAGGAAAGTATAACCCCCTTTAAAGTAAGGATACCGAAAATTTATATTGCATTAAAAAAAAAACTGAAAGCAAAGATCATAAAAAGTACTGTCTTGTTAAAATGTCTCAATGGCATGGTGAGCAGCTCCAGCCTTTGCGGTACATTCAGCAAAGTGTTCCAAACTAAACTCTTTAGTCACTGCTGTGAGATTTTCAATAAGCAACCCCTTGCTATTCGCACCGAGTCCGAGTCAAAGGGAAAACATAACCAAGAAAGTAGCCCGTATTCATTCATTTTTAGTTTTACTTTTGACTTTCATTTTTCATTTTGAATCATACTCTCACTGGCCACTTTATTAGGTACACCTGTTCCACTCGTTGTTGAAGCAAATATCTTATTAGCCAATCATATGTCAGCAGCATGATGTATATGGCCAGTGGGTGTATATTTTTTTATTAATTGGCTGTACTCATACAAGTTAGGGAAAACTGCAGAGCTGCCAGCCGAATAACGATTAAGTATCAGATTTTAATATTGTAACGTCTGTATAGTCCATGTGAGATAGTCCGATGCTGAAATATGAGTATAAGTGAGGCGGAGTGGCCATAGAGAGCAGTGGGACAAGTATGCAAACTGAAAAGAGCGGAGAAAGCTGGTGCCAAGGAAAAAAGGATAAAGTGAAAAAATGCGCTGGAGAGAATGCAGCAATACGTATGAACAGTTTGGCTTCATTTAGACAAGTTGTAGTTCATTAACTTTACAACACTGCCTTGGGTCATGACTTCAGTAGCATAAGGTGAGAGCTGAGAGCAGGGTGGCATGGCGGTGCAGTGGTTAGTGCTGTTGCCTTACACCTCTGGGACTGGGGTTCGAGTCTCCACCTGGGTTCCATGTGTGTGGAGTTTGCATGTTCTCCCCATGTGGTCGTGGGTGCTGTGGTTTCGGCACACAGTCCAAAGACACCCCCAACAAAAACCTGATTGGAGTAACTAAATTGCCCATAGGTGTGAGTGCATGGTGTGTGAGTGCCCCCCTGTGATGGGCTACCCCCCATCCTGGGTTGTTCCCCACCTCGTGCCTATAGCTTCTGGACTCCCCATGACCCAAAAGGATAAGCAGTTTGGAAAATGGATGGTGAGAGTAAAATCAGCAGCATCAACAGGCCCTGCAGTAAGTCATTCAGACTGGAACACACTGGCTTTCCAACATTGATTAGTGGCACAAGCACCTTGTTACAAAGCTGACATTGATTCATAATCATGTCTACAGAGAAAGACCAGCAGAGACCAGTGACTTGCTAAGGAGCAGCTGGTTAGTCCTGTATTTGACTTAGGCAGCTGCCTAGGGCAGCAGATGTTGAGGGGGCACAACTTGCCAGCCAATTTCACTTCACTTCAGATGTGGGGGGGGCACCAGTGGTGATGCTCCCCTGGGGAGCCACATGTGACAGGATCGCTACAGCTAAGGAGGCTACTCATGTTTTAAGTAGCTATAATATTCTTAAGCTTTCAGATCAAGCACAACACCACTATGGATGATCATTTTCAGTTGGCTTAGAATTTGTTTAGGCCTAATTGCACATGGATACTCTTGATTAAAGTGTCTGTTACAGTTTGCTGCCAATAATAATCTTTCATCTGCTTTTGTATTTTGTCATTTTCTGAAACGATATTAGCTTTTTTAGGAGTGACCTTTCTTGTGCCTGAATTGGTCAACGTTGTGAAGTCCTTTCAGGCACCCTGAGGAGGTAGAGTATAAAACCTGACATGGAGTTAGGGGAACTAGACCACATTTCCCCCATTCAGATTAGGATTTGCTGTTTTTGATATTTCATCAATCATTTCTGTCATCTGAATAAATTTCAACCTTAATATTCATAAAAGTTGTCTTTACTGTAGTTGTGAAATATACCACCTAAAAGTGATCATTTTGATGATTATTACTAAACTTTGTACCAGTTACTTAAATGGTTGAAAATTGCAGTAGATCCCCAACGATAATTCAGACTCGAGGTTGTTAGATTTTTGGGACACGATGCCAGAGAGTGAACAATTCTGCCCCCTGGTGACACAACTACGCCACTGAACAGCACTCCTGAATATTTAATTTTCAAAGCCAAAGTCGGCGCTGGCAGGTCTACATATTAACTCATTCTGCACATATCTTGGCTCTTCTCTGTCAGTTTTACGGCATTCTTGCTCATGATTGTAAACACATTGATCGACACTGGCACAGATCATATTCATTTTCTAATCTGAAGATTATCATTCAATACACAAACTAAGGGAAAAAAATTCATGCTAGTTCAGGTAGATTGTGCATGGATGGTGGTTCTTGTTTCCTCGACACGATGCTTTAAAATGTCACAAAAGCTTAGACCTACTGCAGCTTTGTGGTCAGTAATCAGTTGCTTTGTAGCACCGCTAGGTGAGTTCAATTGGTGTTTATTATAAATGGACACATGACTCATCGTGATCCCAGTGCTTATTAACCAATTTATAATACAAATAGTACATCACATAAGACAGGATTTAAACGAAGACATTTATTGACAAATAGGTCACAGTATAAGTGAGACATTGATGAAACTGATGCCGTCACACAACATATCAGTGCAAAACCCTACACTGCATCTAACCTGGAACTTATCCCCAATCCTAACAAATCAAAACCCCAACACAGAAACTGCAACTAGAGAACTTCTGTTCTGTGGTAACCTTTAGATTACCCGAATCATATTTTATTACTTTATTACCATATTCAAGATTTTTATAGAAAAATAACCCTTTTCTCCCTCGTCATTACACTGCAGAGATCAGACAGTTACAGTAACCATGAAGGTTAAGTACATGGACTTCGCTTGCAGCACCCAGCTAAGATGACCAGCTCTAAACCCGATGACGACCTTCAGCAGTTTATGACAACGTTTGACAGTTCAGCTTGCCGACACTCTTAACGCAACCAAGTTCTGCAAAACTGGCTTCTCAACCTTGGAAACTGCTTCGTGGTGGTGAGTGATTAAAACTGACCGGCAGTCACTCTTTCCACTACTTCTCTATTCAAAAACCTTCACGCAATCTATTTTTCTTGAACGTTCACGAATGAAGTAATGCATTTTACTTTCATCCCATACGCGGATAAGTCCGGAAAGGTTCAGATGATAATCTGATGGAATCACCAACGTGTTCTGGCCACTTCTCCTGTAGGAAACACACACACACACAAAGTTCAGTAGCTACCAACATTTTGCGGGTTACAGCATAAACAGGAACATCTACTCCACCACCCCTTTATTAATGAATCATGCCCCAGCGGAGGAGGTTACCCGTGAGCCCGGCTGCCAGGCCAGTCACCCCCTGTCGGCGAAGGGTGCGGGGGGGGGCAGGATGATCAGGTCCATCAGTTGGAATTCCCCTTCTGGCTCGCTGCTTCGGCGAGTCGAAAATGCAGCCGCCCTGAAAGCAAAAAACAGCGAAGGGATGATGGGAACAGGCCGAATGGAAAAGCAGGAGCGGCCAAGCGAGCGGAGGGGGGTGCGTGGAAACCATGAGGGCGCGTTTGATACTTACAGACTTGTGTGCTCCTCTGCTGAACACAGACCTACACACAGAGAGCAATAGGGGAACAAATGAAAAAACAGCAAATAAACGTCTCAAAGTCTCACTGCAGTCACTTATCATAAGACCCTCTCATATTCCAACATGGCTTGTAACATAGACCAGGGGGTGGGGAACCTGTTCCACTGTTCCACCAGTGTGGGTGCAGGTGTTTGGTATGGCCTCTCAATCAGCCAATACCTGCAGTCCTGGGGACCTACTGTTGAGTGCCACTGTTTTATTATTGGCTGAGGAGGTCATGCCAAAAACCTGCACCGGTTCTCCATGGAACAGGTTCCCCAGCCCGGTTGAAGACAGAGAGCAGAATGACATCATAAGGGCCAAATTCCTTAACAGTGGTGATTGCTAGTCTATAGAAAGCCTTTCTAACATAAGCGAGACCTAAATGTGAAGCCGGCGATGTTCACTCACTTGGTTGAACTTCAGTTCTTCACAAAATACATGGAGAGAAGGATGAGAAAAGAAGTCAGTGACTATTTCTGGCAGGCATAAAAAAAATATTTAAAGGAGCACTCTGAAATAAGTTACCCTGCAGGAGTCTGTCCTGCGTTTTCCTCAGCGATACTCTCGTTTTCCTGCTGCTGCTGCTGGAAGAAAGTAGCAAGTTTCTGGAGGGCTTCGTACCTCGTCCTGCAGACAGGAGTAGAGAGAAGAAGGTGAGCCTGGAAACCTGCAGCGAACGGTCACCGGCAGCCTGAAGATTGTCAAACTATGCAACCAGAAGGTCAAGTGACTCCAACGATTCCTCTTCCCAAAAAACACAGTGATCTTCCTCACAGGAAGTGAGGTCAGTGGAAGACAGTGTCAGCTCCTCGCAGATGGAGCCGTACACGTTGACTTACAGGGCCTGGCTGTCCTCGTAACCATCGTTGCTGGCGGCCGGCTGGCCTTTGCCGTTCGCATAGCCTGTCAGACAGAACCAGGAGGCCAGGTGAGCCTCCAACCCGAACCCTTGCAGCAATGCTACCATCTTCTGCAGATTAAGCACTGAATACGAAACCTAAAGCCACAAATCTTTTTGGAGATACTTACACATTTCAGCCATGGAAACATTTTGACTCTGCAACCTATAATGAATCAGAACGACATTTTACAACAGAAAAAGTACAAATCAAACATGACAGCTGCAATGGACAGGGAAACAAGCTTTACGATTCAGGTTTGTCATCAGATCATCTTCTATTGGATGAAACCTTACAGAATCATCTCTATACAAATGCCCCAACCCAATAAAAAGTCACATGACAATGTTTGGGAGAGATAGTGGTTTGTTTCCCCATGTCTGGATGAGTAGTGAAACACCACATGGTTTCTCCTCGTACCGCACATCGGAAGGAGACAAGATCGATTCCTCGTCACACGTCCATTCCTCACTGTCTGTAACTGAGAAACAGAGTTCCTTAGTTCCACAAAAAAATACTCCAGCCAAGCAGTTGCTAACTCCCTATGCAGATTAAGGGATATAGCTACAGTTGTTCCCCCGCAGCCACAAGTTCAACCAACCGTGGATTAAAAATACTGGGGAGGAAAAGTAATCCAGAAAGTTCCAAAAAGCAAATCTTGGAATTTGCCACAGGCTGAGCACCACGCTGAAAGTGTAATTTGGGTCATAATTTTCAGTAACGTGGTCTCATCCACTCATTTTCAGTAACGTGGTCTCATCAATGTTCAGGTTTGCCCTGAGTCAGCCAGAGATACGATCTCATTCACCCACACTGCTTTATTGTGCTGATACCGAACGATGTGGGTTAAAATTCAGAATATGATTAAGTCTTTAGAGTGAAGGTAGAAAAACCATTTTACAAAATCATTTTACATTTCATTTATTCGGACACAACATTTTCCATTATTTGCGTTATACAGTGGTACCTCGGTTCTCAAACTCACTAGAACTCGAATTTCTTGAAAGTCAAACAAACCAGTTTGACCTAGAACTCAATCTGAATATCAGAAGTCGAACCGTGAACGCTGACCTAATATAAATTGTATGCGCCAGGAAATGAGTCATACTACAATGCAATTCTTACTTGAATGCCTTCTTCACAGACGGGACTAAATTAACTAAGATTAACTAAATAAAGCAGCGCAACATTACAGTAACTAACAATAAATAAACCACTAACTTACGTGTACTATTAGAGCATTTATGTCATTTATTTAAACTTTATTTTACCAGGTAAATTAACTGAAAACCAGTTCTCACTGCTTTACGTGATATTCGGGAGAAATAGCAGATTACGCATCGGAACTGCCTGGGATACAAACATCATGCGTGTAACTAAACTCTTTAGCCAATAAGGGCAAAGGTGTGTCGTCACGGAGGCGGTTCCAGTTTGTGCAGCCGGGTGAGAGGTCGCAATGCATCTAACCGTAATGCATTGCGTCAGGATCAGAATGCGTTGCTTTAAGCCAGCGCTGTAAGCAAGTCGAACGCACACAATGACCAGACTGGGGAAACAAACTGAAACGCGGACTTAATACAGAGGACTAATGACAACAACCAGAAACAGCTGATCACATGGGGATCCCACACGAGGTTAACGAGGGGGCGTGGCACACGGAAGGAGCGGACGACCGGGGCAGGACTGGGGTAATGTTGGGATAAGATCTTTATCGTTTTGGAAGCCATTAAGATAAAAATGCTCTTCTTGTCTTATCCTGTTCATCTTGTGTTTAAATGCTTAAAAAATAAATAAAATAATTTAGGTGTAATTTTGGGGGGGCCGGGAACCAATTAATTGTTTTTCCATTATTTCTTATGGGAAAAATTCGATCAGAACTCAAACTTCTTAGGATTCGATCCTGAGTCCGGAACGGATTAAGTTCGAGAACCGAGGTACCACTGTATTAGGTATTACAAGTCATGTAGAGATGATGTAAAGTTTATGGGAAGATGTACAGGGTTATACGCAAATACTACCTTTTTCTATAAGGGGCTTGAGCGTGAATACAGAGGGCAGATAGCACAAAAAAAAAAAACCATACAAGCATACTTACAGCTGCTACTGTGAGCAGGACATTGGTTAGAAGACCTGGAAAATAAAGGACAGGCAGTGGGAAAGTGACACCTGCTTCACTTTATCTCTGCTGCAGAAAACCTATAAATCAACTGACAGAACTACAGAATTATCAGCCAAGAAAAGACAAGCTGGTTTTGGTTCAAAATCATGTGGACATTTTTGGGTTTTAGAATGTAATTCAGCTGCTGTAGGGGATGGAAAATTCCTGCCAAAGGACTGTTTAATTCTTTATAGTTTGTGTGTGGGGGGGGGCATTATTCTGCCTTTAAAAGCCCCAGCTAACCTGCTTAACTACTCAGTATAAATATCATGAAATTGCCATAATGAATATTTGCTGCATGAGGCCAATATTTTACTTCGAGGCAAGAAGTGGGAACCTTAAGTCGGCCCTTGCAGTCAGAGGCATATACAGAATGTCCATTAGCTTCTATGCTGATGGAATTTAACAGTAATACAACACTTTTCAATAAAGCACATCCCACTGATACAGCAACCTCTGGCAAACCCATGTGACTGTTGAGGAGACCATCTCCGTTCTGCAGATCTGAACAACCTGCAGTAGCTTCACTCCAAACCTTTGTGTGACCACAAGGCTGACACTTAAGAGATGCCAACTTGATCCTGAATTTCACAGAAGTGGTTGGAGGCAGAATATTAGCTAATTATCCCTCTGAATTTTTGCTGGCCGTGGTTTTGAAGAATGGAGTTCCTCTGCTCGTAATTAATACCATCAGCCAAGAAAACACTATTTTTTCTTAATCAATTTGGGGAACTTCCACTTTTTATATAACCAGTGACCAGCTTGCATACATGTTTAGATTCCAGATTCTTCCTGAACTTGCATGGTTTTTGATCAAGAGGTTACTGAGCCCAAACATAAAAGGGGAGGTTTAAGACTAGTGCCTCATTCAGGCACTTATATCATTGAATTCATAACTGCAAAATATCAGGGAAGCAGACTGGTCATGCTTAAGGCTTAGCTTAAAGTAGCATTGGTAGCTATAGTCATTCACTGCATTGTCGTCACCATGCTTGAACAGTCTTATAGTAGACCCTGCTTCTGAAGTACGAAATGCACAGTTACTTTATCATTAATTCCTCATTACTACCTGCTCCCGTCGCTGAAGGTGTCCCCATCGACGGCGGGGCGCCCCGCTGCCTGGGAAGCCCTCTTTCCAAGCTCCAGCATCTCCTTGATGTCCAGCTCCACGTTCATCACAGGGATGTAGCCATCTGCGGACATGCCGAGAACCTTGGTTGCAAACTATCCAGGCTCTGCGATTCGTAACTGACGGAACGGCGGCCAGGGAACTGAGCACATCAACTGAACAAACCTCACCATTCCAGGGTCAACCTCTCATAGCTGTTAGTCAATAAGATCATCAATCCTTCAAAAAAACAGACTTCTGCATTTAACTATTCTGTAACTATCCAGCTTAGAACGATTCACATTTTCATAGCAGCTGATGACCAGAAAGGGTTAGGGTTAGGGTTAGACCCAAGTTAGTTCAACTGGCACCATGAGACCTTCCATTTCAGATCACTGGGATGAACACGGTCTCTCACACTTATGGTCATCGTCCCTCGCCAGCCACTTCCCTTTGGGACAGTCAGTGGTGCGGATGATGCTGACGACGTCTCCGGTCTGTACGGGAAGGTCACCCTTTCGGCCCTTGCTGGCGACTGTCACCGTGGCCTTGTACATGGGCTCCTCCTGCCCAGTTATCTTAGAGGGACACAGGATAAAGCAGCCAGCGATTACTGTGGAAATCTCAGCAATTAATCAGAATCTTTGCCACAAGACAAAGGCTGGTGGAAACGTGTTGGCACAACATGCTATAGCTGGAGAGACTATGACAAAAGACAACAATCAACATAACGTAGACTGAGAATAGAGGCGTAAAAGCAAGTGATAAATACCGAGGACGGCGCAATGCTGGTAGCTGTTACAGGCAGAATACAGACAATATACCCATGCATACAGAGCATAACACAAAATACGTGGAATGTGCAATTATAATGCGGCAATAGATCGTCAAGTGCAGGTGCTATTGAGAAAGCAAACATTGAAATCCTGCAAACGTTGCACGGTTATTGATTAAAAAGCAGGAGGAACTGCTGAGGAGTCTGACGGTGCTCGGAAAGAAGCTGTTCTTGAAGCGTTTTGTGGTGGTTAGTGATCAGAGTCTTCAACCTGAGCTGAAACGGATCATGTGCAGGATGATGCAAAAATGTTTGCCTCATGAATCCTTTGAGGTTCCTAATGCAGACGCCACCCCCATCTCCACCACCCCCCTCACAAAACATCTAGCAGACCCTTGAGGTGAATGTTTACGTCTCCGCAGCTCCTACTTTGAACTTCCTTCTCATCTCGTTCTCCTTCTTCTCCCTCTCCCGCCGCTCCTTTTTCTCTCGTTTCTTCTGCTCTCTGTCCTCATTGCTCTCTCGATTCTCCTTGCGCCCGTTGCTGCTGGAGACAGAAGCAGCCAGAACTGGGATGGCATTGAAAAACCTCCAACTATTTAAAGCCAAGAGAACAATAGATTCATAAACAGGCAGATGTGGCGTCAACTTCTTTACAGTAAAGTGTCTAATTGTGGAAATGTGTTCAGTTAAATGAACACGCAGACATTAAATCATGTAAATAAGATTACAAATATACCAATTTCCATGTGAGAAAGTTCCAGGAAGCTCTCCTGACACAAGCCTAGAAAGACTTTTCATGCCATTACATTTTTCAAGATGCCAATGCAGACTTCATGTTGATCATTGACAGTGATGCTCACTGAAGAAATATGTGTATTTGTCAATAGGAGCTTTCCCCATTAAAAATGAATTTGTACAAACCTACCATGGGTTGTGAAACCATGCGCTCTTACGCGAATCTTCACCCTGTTGACCATACAAACATGAATTCAGAACATCTCCAACCAAAAAAAGTTATTGCATATTAAACATTCCAAAAGCAATATTTTTTTTCAGTCACCAAATAAATCTTTTGCTATTTTTCCATGGGACAACTGCAACTTTTCAAATGCCACCTTTAGCCAGTCTCATTAACACCCACACAAACTTACCATCAAGTCAGTATCAGCGTACGGATCTAGAGAGGACCAAAATAAAACAAAAAATGTCAAATACAGATCTCTCATCCTACTTTACCGTGCAGGAGTAATAGCGACATCCAACACAGAACTCTTACTTTTTGGAATGACTTTACGTCGCCATGTATTCTGCCCGCGGCGAAGCTTGTTTGTGATCTCAACATCTTCATAGACGTCTGCATTTTCACTGTGTCTTTCAGAGCCAAGACTATTAAAAGTAAAATTCCACAATTACACAAGGGAGAGGCAATAGTACCTGTGCTTTGTCACAAGAAAAATGCAACTGAATGAGTATACACTTGTCAAAGTTGAGTCATTGGGATTGATGAGTTATATGACGCCACTTCACCCAGCTAATGGCTTTCCGTCTTTGTGTTGACGTTCTGTGATACAAGCAAAATTCTGAGCTGGAGGAGCCTGGTCTGGAGGGTCCAAAGCAGGTGTAGATTCCTTGGTCCACAACCCCAGCGCCTCTAGAACTGCTGACTTTGGCTCTCTAGGTTCAAGGTCTGTGGCATGAAGGCTCTGGTCCCCAGAACCAATGGACTGGGACTCTAGGGCATTAAAAGCCACATTGAAAATTCCTGAAAGTTCTGGACACACCAGATCTTGAGGCTTCGGGGGCACTGGATATTCAGGAGCTTGGCCTTCAAAATCAATAGATTCAAGCACCCCAAAAAAGCCTGAAACAAACAAATGCACAAGAGAACACACGTTTCACTGCAACAGGAAAACTGTACATCCAATTCAGTTCAAATGGCCTTAGAATGCTTAAGTCTTAAATGATCAAGTTAATGTTTTTAGAGAGAATTTTTTATTATTTTTTTTAAATCAGCCAAGGAATTAGTTACCAATTTCATGTTGATCCTTTCCAAATAAGGCCCAGCAGTGGCTGAGATCCACTAAATGGGGTCTGGGTGGTTTTTCCGGCGGGGGACCCAGGGACTGTAACCCGGGAAGAGGTATCTTAGCTGGACCAGTCTCAGCGCGATGCCCCAGTCGCAAACAGTTTGTCTTCCAATCTGCACCGTTCTTGCGTATGTGCGGCATCTTCCCTGGAGGAGAACCCATCACAACACATGGCACCAAGCACTAAACTCGTGATTAAAAAGGATTTTTTTTAAATGCCGGAATATAAGCTTTTGCTTCACACAGGTTGTTACATTCTTGCGAATACTTAGTCCATTACTGTCCGATTACATAGCTGGGAAGACCAGGTACTTTCATTGCTTGCCTAAGAAAATTTAGCAAAATTTAAACAATAAGAAAATTCTGGAATGTACTTACAGTGTGAGGCTATATTGAGCTTGGCAGCTAAGGCAGAGACACTGGTGGCCTGAGAAATACTTTTGGGTTTTTGAGGAGGAGCTTCTGCCTTCGGGTTCTCGCAGCCCATGGGAGAGAGTTTGGGAGATACCTTCAAGGGGAGCCATGGAGGGCTGCTGGCTTCCGGGGATCCCACATTAACACCCTGAGCACTTTCTTCGCTGGAGAGGGTAGAGTGTCTAACCGAAGTGTCTTCGAAAGCGCTACAAACACTAGGTGCAGATGTGCTCCGGGAATAGAGGCAGCCTCTGCCTCTGGGAGATGGAGAACCGGATGTCATTTCTGGACTGTTACTGGGAGACTTTGATCGAGAGCTGGTATCGAGGGAGATCCCACTGGTTTTTGGAGATGTCGACTTAACGTCATTTTCTGCGGACATCACCATCTCAGGTTGGCCAGGCGGCAGGCAGCTGCTCGAAGGCAGACCCAAGGTGACCTTCTGCTCTTTTCCTGGTACAGGAAGCCCAAGAGACAATCGCTTGTCCTTTGATGTTTGCCTTGTGCTCTGTTCCTTTTCTGCCGTCTTGCCGCTGAAGAGGGAAGGCGTACAGGGCGGCAGGGGCAGTGGGTAGGAGACTGGTCGCTTGCCGTGTTTCTTTGCTCTAGGCAGGACTGACGAGTTGCTCTCAATCTCCACAGCGATGGTGCTCAGGTGAGACGGACAAGCTCCGGGTGGTAGTGGAACCTGTCTGGGCTTTTCAGGGACCATCGGTTTTCTCCTGTACTGGTTCAAGGTGATCTCTTCTTGAAACTTGGCTCTGATAGCTTTGAAGTCAGTAATGTTCTCCTATAAAAGATTGAGAAAATAAAAGGCTTGTTTTCATATAGGCAGGACCATAGCCAGCTATGAGGTCACTGAGGTCCGGACCTCTGCAATATTTTGAGAACTAAAATTTGAAGCTAAATATTCACCTGAATAAAAATCAGGCTAATTAACGTTTTAAAGCTAACTAATTATTTTAAAAAAATAAAAACCGCACATGAAGAGGTTGGTATCAATAATATGATTGACGATCGAGGCCCACACTCAGGTCCCGGATCTCAATATTATTCAAACCTTGTCTACAGACCTGCATATAAACGCTGATGAGATTCACAGATACACGTAAAAAGTGTGAAGACTTTAGAAGTATATTAGAACTTTAAGAAAAACGTCGTTTTGGTCTTTGTATGATATGAAAAATCCA
This sequence comes from Paramormyrops kingsleyae, assembly GCF_048594095.1. Classification (NCBI taxonomy): domain Eukaryota; kingdom Metazoa; phylum Chordata; class Actinopteri; order Osteoglossiformes; family Mormyridae; genus Paramormyrops; species Paramormyrops kingsleyae. The sequence continues at coordinate 12,493,063 of NC_132817.1, read as the reverse complement.
AACACCATTCAAGTACATCAGCAGCCATCGATAATCGCACGGTTTCTGCGCATTGTTATTGGCTTAACAATCACTTAGGCAAACTTAAAAATGACAAAGCAGGGCGTTTATAAGATTAAATGTCATTAAAACTGACAAGCGGAACCAGTGGAAAGCAATATTTAAAAGTAGCAAACTGTGAAAGAAATCTTCGACCAACTAAATATTTTTACGAACTGGAAAGAATCTAAGAAACAAAAGGGACTTACCTGTTCCATTCTCTTCATTATCGAAAATAACCGCTACACTTACACACTTAATGACGGTTCTGTTTAATTTTTGTTTTAAATGGGTTGCATGCGGGATTAAACATGGCGTTATCCCCAAAACTCCCTTCAGTACATTAGAGACAAATGAGGAGGAAGTGGGGCAGGTGTGAGTCCCTACGGAAATCACCAGTCCCGTGGAGCGCTTATAACCAGCAGGCGCTGTGACCGTCTTATGCGCTCAAACCAGGCTGAATTTTAACAAACTGCGGTGGGACCGGCGTTGATGTTTGTCTATTCAGCCGAATTAGTGCTTTCGCAAAGCGCGCAGCTTGTCTCTAACCTCCAGCAGGGTCACCGGTGTCAGCGCCAGAGCCAATCTGACAGGCGGGCCCAAGACTTTCACGCCCTCCGGTAAAAGTTATCGATCGGGGGTGGGGGTGTCAGCAGGCAATCCATAGCCACACCCCTGGGAGACACCGGGTTGATTCGATGTCAAAAATAATATTAGAATAAAATAAAAAAGAGATGTCCTTGGTGGGTGGCGTTTGCAGGGAGGGGGGGAAGTGTAGCTCGCGAATGACTTGTTACTGCACAGGAAGAAAAAAAAATCCGATCCTCATAATGAAAATCAGTTATATGGGCGAATGAACCTTAATAAGGAAAATAAATCCTCAAGCCGGCGGTCATGTTAAATTAGAATCGGGGGGTCCATTTCACACTGTCGTATTTTATGGGACAAAAATTCTTTACATGATATTTGTTAAAAAAGACAAGAACATTTTTCAGCTGTCTACAATTTGCTTGCTTGACTTGATTTAATTTAATTTTCACAGCCCTTTATCCTGACAGAAAGCATATTAGTCTGTTTTGTGTATAAATTATCTGTTGCACGGGCAGGAAGGTTTATATCCGCGCTATGATCATTTCCAGCATTCAACAAACATTGTAACAACAAACAAACTAATTTACAAAGACACATCACCCTGCCTGTCAACAAACATAATTTAGCAATCTTTAGCTCTGGACTATAGGCCTACTTCTATCTGTCTTTAACTGTTAATCCTGGGTAGGGTTACAGGGCACATACACACCCATACATTACAGGCAATTTGGAGATGCCTGTTAGACTAACTGCGTGTCTTCGGATTACCCACGGGACCCGGGGAGAACATGCAAGCTCTCCATACATACTGAGCGGGGGTGAAATTCGCCCAAAATTATTTAAGAATGACCCGTCTGTTAATAATCCAGCCCCTTATCCAGTGCAAGGCACTAGGGACGTAAGAATATTAATCATATTCATTCAGTTCATAGATCACCGTAATAGTTTGCCGCTATTATATAATTTTAAAGTAAACATTGTCGTCATTCTGAGCTTGTGACTGAGGAGAAATTTGATTGTATTACGAAAAAATGACGGTCAGCCCTCTCGTGGACAGTTTACTTTGATTTAATCATTTACATGACTTGTGGCCTATTGACTGTAGCTTGTGCTTATGCACAGTAAACTTCCAGGATGATCGCACTGAATTACTCTTTGCTGGGAGTTTACCTCTCAGCGCTCTTTGTGAACGATTTCATGATATTTGCGGTGATCACGACTGGAAGCAGGTACTAACTTTTTACATGTCTTAAGGTTTATTGTTTAAAATTGTTTAGGTAGATGTGTATATCTGTATTTGTGTTCCACGTGTCCGTTTTTTCTTCTGGAAGTGCTGAAAAGGTCACCTCGCGGCTGACCCGGGCTACCGATACTCCGGCTGCAATTGACTGTAAGATAAAGCCGTGGTCGCAGTGGACGCCTTGCTCGTCATGTAGCAACATTACGGTACTAAACCTTACCTGTATTATCGAATGTAAAATATCTGTTATCATAGAAATTGCCATAAATATCTGATTACTTGCGAGCCTTTAAAATAGTTCTCGGGGAACATGGTCGTCAAGGCCGTAGATCAACAATCCTCTTAGGCCTATTTACAATAATTGTTGATTCAGCAAAAAATGCTACACCCAAATATTAAAGTGTTGCATTGTTTGGCTGTTAACAGGTCAAGAGTTAGGCCTTGTACACACGTACCTGGGTATTATTATTTTTAAAATCTTCGTCCACATGAAAACGCTAAAACGCCCTGTCAAGAGCATGCCAAACCAACAGGTGGCGATATAACTCTAACCGTAAAGCCATGTTGGTCAATCAGAAGCCTGTTCTGCCAGAGTAAATGCATGGGGTAAAATATGTAACTGCACGCTCTGACGTCAAACAAAATGAACAACTGTGCATAATCTGACGTTACAAGCCTAAAACTGCGTTATCCCTGTCTACACTGAAAACAAAGTTTTTGAAAAGCTTTTCCCTGGACGGGGTTTTACAAAAGCTCTGTTTTCAGTGTCGTAAAACACCGTTTGCATGTGGAAATGCCAAAGCGCACAGAAGCTACGTTTTCAAAAATACTCCGTGTATGGGTGGACAAGGCCTTAGTGTTAACTGTTGCACACTGGGATGGAGAGTTAGGGCAAGATGTTCAAACCTCTTTATAGTCTCGCTTCAGGTATCTGGAGCAAGCGTCACAGTTCCAGGGGACCAAGTGCCTCGGCAGCCAGTGGGATCAAAGAGCCTGTTCCACAAATGTGCCGTGCAAGCCCAAGTCCGCCTGTGGCGACGGCTTTACATGTGAATTAGGTAGTTCAAGTGCATGTTTTTGGACTGTGGGGGAAACCTGAGTACCCGGAGGAAACCCTGTGACATCATACACGCTCAGTATGTGTGGAGTACGCCTGGTCTCCCTGTGTGGGACCAGCAGTGTGTGAAATACGGGGGGGGGGGGGGGGGGGGGTCCGACACCCTCGATTAACTCATGAGACCCCCTGAAAGCCTCAAAAGCAAAATTTTAAGGTAGTCTCAAGATCGGTATTGCGCAACAATAGGGATATGGGGACCCCCCCCCCACAAATATTAATGGGTATTTCACACACTGGGGATCAGGGTACGTCTTGTACTGTGGTTTCATTTTGCAGCCCAAAAGCTTAGTCTAACCAAATTGGTATTATCTTAATCAGCGTTTCCCAATCTGGTCCTCAGGGACCTGCAGACGGGAGCTGGGAGCAAAAACGTGGACCGTCTGTGGGTCCCCAAGGACCGGGTTGGGAAACACTGGTCTAAATCACCTGTATTGTGTGAGGGTGTCTGGGTGTCTTACCTGGTCCCCTGTCCCTCCTGGATGGGCTTCACTCTTGCTGTGACTCTGTAGTGCATGATAAGCGGTTACAGAAGATACCTGGATGGATGTCTGACTGGTGTGCTTCTGTGAAGTTATCACCATCTGTGAAGCCTGCGCCCACAAGTCCTGCGTGCTCTGTGACTGAGAAGGACTTCAGAAAGACTGCTTGTGCCCTCAGGACGGTGTCTGAAGAAGGAGCTACGCTGTAATGGGGAGAATGACTGCATGCTTGGCTCGGATGAGGACGGCTGTGACGCAGAGGACCTCACTGAGAACATGTGCACTGATCTGACCCCCATCCCGGGCTCTGAGGTCAGTGCCCGTGGGTAAGCACTCACAGCCCCCGCACAAGCCCCACACATCCTCATCTCACAGCCCCCCCACCCTCATCTCACAGCTGAAATCTTGGATGAAACAAGAACTTTCCGCCACTAAACCCACAACTATTCACAAATATTATTTAATGAAAGAATTAATTATTAGGGCATAGGAGAGAGTTTTGTATTAGGGAGGGGTCATGAAGCCAAATAAAATATTGGGGTGAGGGGGTGCATGTCTGCCTTGTTTCCTGTGCCATTGATCATTGTCATTACTATTAAGACATATTAGTCTACAGTGACAATAATTTAGTTAATTATAGTTTTTCATACAATTTTTCCATTCGTGACTTACAAGAAAAACAATAATCACTTTCTATTTCAGTTACAATGTTTTAACCGGCGACTTTGTCCAGAACGCGGTCGACCCGGAATATTACGGGGGACTCTGTGAGTACGTCTACAACGGAGAGTGGAGACGCCTGAAATACGACGTTTTCTGCGAAAACCTGTACTACAACGATGACGAGAAGTATTTCAGGAAACCGTATAATTTCCTCACCTATCGCTTCATGGTAATCCTTTGACTTGCCCATGAACTGAATTTGTAACGCCTTCATTTACAAATTATCTCCCACATTCCCTTTGTTTTATTTGTTGACAAATATGTAGCCTTTAATAATATGGTTTTGCATCTTAGTTACTGGAACAAATTATTCAGTCCAATGCAAGTAAAATAACATTGTATTGTAGAGTAATTTATCTTCAGCGCTAATCTGGAATTTCTTTTCACATGTATTTATAATACAATAGCAAAGAAATGAATATGCAAATTATTGTGTTCTGATGCATCTGTGAAAGACCACATATATGCATATTTTTTCATGCATATCCATATGTTCCCATATATCATGCATATGTTCTGTTTGTTTTTTTTTTTGTTGTTGCCATGGATATTGCCGTCCGTGCCCCATCCCCACAGGGTTATGCCGAATCCGGGGGGTCCAATGAGTTCTACGAGGACGCCGTTAGCTTGTTGAAGGCCAGGAGGGAGGGAGGGTCCTTCAATTTAGGATTTACTGTTGGAATTGATATGGTTGAAGTCGGCCTTTCTGGAAGCGAGCAGTCTGAGGCTTTGAAGAACATATCTGAGTACAAAGACACCGTAAGTTCATCCGGCCTTTGATTAGCCGCTGCATATTAATAAGCTTTCATCAATATCTTTAAATTGATATATAATTACGTGTGTATGTTTAAATTAGAATTTATGAAGCGTATTTATCCAAACTGCTGATGGAGGCCTGGATTTGGGGGGGGGGGGGGATTGGAACCTTCATTGTGAATGTTATATATGAGCAGGGGTGGATAGTTCAGGTCTGGAAAGTCAAAATCCAGACCAAGCAGTTGAGTAGCATGTGGCTCAGTGGGCGAAGGGGAGAAGGCTGCTGGTGTGAGCCTGGCCTTGGCAGAAGTCATGCCTGTGAGCCCTTGAGCAAGGCCCTTAACCCCCAGCTCCCTGGGCACCACTGCAGTTGGCTGCCCTTCGCTGCCTCTGTGTCACAGAGGACAAGATAGAGAAGGTAAAAAGAGAATTTCTCCATGGGGATTGTAATTATTTGTAGAGTCTCAGTCATAGTACTCAACTGGTTGGTTGAAACAAAATCTTGGTCTGGATTTTTACGATCTCCACCGGAACTATCCACTTTATATTACACTTTATGAAACACTTAATGAAATGTAGTTGTGTCCGATGACTTTTTACATACCATCTGTGATGTTAGTATGAGAGCCTCTCATTCTGCTAGAACCTGGGCTTCGTCAGGCTGGTATCCAGAGTGCAGACGGCCCACTTTAAGCTGCGGAGCCGCGATCTGATGCTAGATGAGGAGCTGCACCGCTCGCTCGCCGAGCTGCCGGACGAGTACGACTTCGGTGCATACGCTCACGTCTTCAGCATCCACGGAACGCACTACGTCACCTCGGGAGTCCTGGGGGGGGTCCTGGAATACATCTTAGTGGTGGACAAGAAGGTCATGGAAAGAAATGGTAACAGATTTCCGACAATTTATCCTAGTCCTGTCCTCGGGGACCCACAGACAATCAAGTTTTTACTACTGGGAGCTGGGAGGGAGCAAAAACTGACTGTGTCTCTGAGGACAGAATTGGGAAACACTGCTTTAAAGAGTGTGTTTGGGCAGGGCTGTTTTGGTGAGACTTGACTCCTGGTCTCCAGAGGTGGGTAGTTCAGGTCCAGAAAGTTAAAGTCCAGACCAAGATTTTGTTTGAACCAAGCAGTTGAGTATTTTGTGAGTCTGACTGTTTATACTGAACTGGTTTATTGAAACAAAAATTCTGGTCTGGATTTTTACTCAATGGACCTGAATTGCCCACCTCTGCTGGTCTCTCACACTAAATCAGTCCATTCGCCATTTATCCAACAAGGAATAATGTGCTAAATATGAAGATAACTTGTTAAATATTCCCCCAAACCTAGACGCATGTGAAAAGCATTTTTCCGCATATTTTTCTCCTGAACTTATTATGGCCAGTTATGTCTTGAGTATGTGCATAACATACATGTCAGCTAGACCCCTCAGCTGTGGTGCAGTGCCACACCTATCCCTCTGGGGGGTGCTATAACGCCCTGGCAGAAAAGTGTCAGTCTCTCCGTCTAATTCAATGCAGGTGATGTTCGAACCCGGGTCCGCTCACGCTGAAGCATTTTGCCCATTTGCAGGCTTATTTTTTAACTTGTTCCATCTCCAGAAATCACCGGGAAGATGGCTGGAGACTGCTTTGGGGCGTCGCTGGGTATATCCAAGATGGGAGCGGGATTATCATTCAGCGGGACTTGGTGTGACAAGGAACAGACGTCTGGTCAAGGTGCGGCTTGACGCTCAATCGCCTTCTCACTTTCTTTACCTTCTTTTGAAAGGAAAAACAAGAATGAATCATAACCAAACAAAAATGTCTAGTTACAAATTAATACATAAAAAACTGCAAGTAATATTTGACTTTAACGTGAGTAGACTGGACATTTGGATTTTATGGAATGTTTGGTTTCTGGAGATAAAATAGATAAATGGAGGTAACTTAGTTAAACACTGTAAAGATATTGATTACCAAATGTACTGTCAACCGATTTGAAAACATAATGAAATTCCTAATATTCAGCCATAGTCAGGATATCATTTAATATTGATATTTTTATGTAAGATTTGTGTCTAGTTGGGATCCGTGCTCCTGGTCATTTCCGTGTGTTGTGATCACTTTTCCGCCGTCCCTTTTTCTGCAGATAAGAAGTCGTCAGGCAGCTACATCAAAGACGTAGTGAATCTGGTCCGTGGGGGGAAGGTGCAGTCTGCGGGGGGGCTGCTGGCTGTCAGGAATGAGGAGACGTACACCAGGTGGGGGGCGTCTCTGAAGCACAATCCGCAGCTGATGGAGTTCGAGGTAACCCGCCCCTCAAACTGCGTTACGAAGTGAACCGGTGCGTAGGGGTGTTTGTGTAGCGCCTCCTGTTGACGTCCGCAGGTACTGCCCATCTATGAGCTGGTTCGCTCCAGCACGGCGGCCCAACAGTTCCAAGGAAAGGTGGCCCACCTGAAGCGGGCCTGGGAGGAGTACCTGCAGCAGTTCAACTCCTGCCGGTGCGCCCCCTGCAGGAACAATGGGCTACCTGTACTCCAGGGCACGGACTGCATGTGCCTGTGCAAGCAGGGCTACGAGGGCTTGGCCTGCGAGAAGACGCAGCGCACGGGTATGGCCCCGCCTCCTCACAGAGGGTATGGCCCCGCCTCCTCACAGAGGGTATGGCCCCGCCTCCTCACAGAGGGTATGGCCCCGCCTCCTTACAGAGGGTATGGCCCCGCCTCCAGGCAGAGGGTATGGCCCCGCCTCCTCACAGAGGGTATGGCCCCGCCTCCAGGCAGAGGGTATGGCCCCGCCTCCTCACAGAGGGTATGGCCCCGCCTCCAGGCAGAGGGTATGGCCCCGCCTCCTCACAGAGGGTATGGCCCCGCCTCCTCACAGAGGGTATGGCCCCGCCTCCAGGCAGAGGGTATGGCCCCGCCTCCTCACAGAGGGTATGGCCCCGCCTCCAGGCAGAGGGTATGGCCCCGCCTCCTCACAGAGGGTATGGCCCCGCCTCCAGGCAGAGGGTATGGCCCCGCCTCCTCACAGAGGGTATGGCCCCGCCTCCAGGCAGAGGGTATGGCCCCGCCTCCTCACAGAGGGTATGAGGGGGATCAAAGCAGTAAGGCTATAGCCCAAGTTTGCCCAACACCGGTCCTGGGGGGCCAGTTTGCACCACAGCTTGCAGATTTCCCTGCTTTAACACATTGCCTCAACCTGGTAATTAGCTGATTGTTTTATGTATTTCAGCAAGGAAACCTGCAAACTTTGTTGGATTCTGGGCCTCCAGGACCAGAACTGGGCAACCCTGCTAAAGTCAAAATTTAAAAAAATGGGTTAAGGTCCCTTTAAATGCAAAATCAACAAAAGAAACCTTGGAAATTCGGAGACACACAAACCTAAAGCACCAAGTCCAGTCCTGTGTGTGCAATACCAACACATGACACTTTCCCAACTTGGCCCATCTTCCTGAGGTCCAGTCGGCGAGCCCCACTTAATCCTGGTAATTAGTCCAATTAGACCAAGCCTTCCTCCTCTGGCTCCCCTACTGGGCAGGCTGACCATAGCTCTGCATTCAGTAATCAGCAGAGGTCCAGAAAGTAAAAATCCAGACCGAGATTCAAATATCAACCATCATAGACTTACAGTCACAGAGTACTTAACTGGTTGGACAAAACAAAATTTTGGATGGATTTTTACTTTCTGGACCTGAGATTTCCACCTCTGATAAATAGTTATGGAAGATGGATGGATGAATTGAAATGGATTGCTGATCGAGTCTTTAACATGAGCCATATCACTGCCTTTTAAGGTGGCGGTGAGAGACTTATGGAGATGTTTGAGGATTTCTGTGTTGGACAGGTCCCACTCATGGAGGCTGGAGCTGCTGGGGCACATGGTCAGGTTGTCAGTCTGGGACCCGGAGAAGAAGTCGTCAGTGCAACAACCCAGCTCCTCTCAACGAGGGAAGCCCCTGTTTGGGGACGCCCACACAGACCCAGGGCTGCTGAGGCGACTACATCCAGCCCAGCCCTTAAACCCTACCCCAGCTCTGGCATCAGATCGGTCACTACAGGCTGCATCTTAATTCCATATATGAACTAATACCATTCTGGTACTGCCTATGCTTCAGCCCTCCAAGGTTGTGTGTTCTATCCCAGCCCTGGTGCTGTTTCCTCCCTTTTGTTTTTACGTTTCCTCTGGCTACATCCACCTGAAGAATGTCCCATTGCTTTGTGACACAATTCCCAGAGTGGGCTCCTGACCCCTTTCAGCCTCCCGCCTTTTATTATGTTGGTTCTAACTTGCTTTGCCTGCTTTTTTCGGGTGTAAATCAGCCATGTGACTGGGGTATGGGACCCGTTTTATTGGTCTGTCAATGAAAATGCCAAATTAAACTCTGAAAAACAAATACTAGTGCATCCATAATTCATGTTAAACCTGTTTCCAGTAAATGTTTACCCTCGTGACAAAACTATTGTGTAAAGACTGTAATGTACTCAATACATTAACTAAATGAAAATATGACAATATTTTCATTTCGTTTTTATCATCCTATCTATTTTCATTTTGTTATGGTGCAAGGAATTATGGGTAGAAAATCTACAGTTAGAATGTGCTCCTGGTTCTCAGGGACCTCCAGACGGTCTACATTTTTGCTCCCTCCCTGACAGGGAGCTGGGAGGGAGCAAAAATGTGGTCTGTTTGGGGGTCCCTGAGGACCGGGTTGAGAAACACTGGTGTAAAGGATAAAATGATATCAAACATATAAATGATCCAAGATGGCTGGCTGTGGTATTGATATTTATTTGTTTGGAACCACCCCCCCCCCACTACCCTGACCAGGATAAGTGGATGGATGTTTGGCAAGTGGGGGGTCAAACACAGTCTGTTGTTTCTTCTTTAATCCCTGCACACGCCATGCCCCCATTCTGAGGGGGGGGGTGGTCACACTGGCGAGTCCTCTGCTTCTTCCGACCGCTGCAGGTCGACCAGGAGGACCAGCAGCTCCAGGTCCCGTCCACAGTGACCTCTGTGTTGGTGAAACGGCAGAGACTCCGTTATCAAAGGCTTGAAAGCCCACGGTGGGTGGAGCTAACTCAATGACACACCAATTAGCCAATAGGGAGCTAGTAAGAACAGTGAATGACAGACAGTGCACAGTCATCCAACCAATCGTGAGTTTCAGAGCCAAATCGCTGTCGTCTATGCTCACCTGTCCTTTGGGTTATCTCACAAGCTTTTCCACTGAAGCCCACTGGACAAACACAGTCACATCTGGTGCCTGTCCAAAACAGGAGGACTCAAATATTACAGTGTAAATCATTAGCTTTATTACGATACGATTTCATTTCGCAAGGCAGCAATTCGATATCTGCCAATATTTGAAACGTTAATGTGATACGATACGATTCGATCCAGTAAAATGTGCTCAATATTTTCAAAACAGTGAAACATAAGATGATTTTGGCAGAATTTATGTGAATTCAAAAAGATTTAAAATTCATGTTTAATTTTTAATTTTAACAATGGGATTTGTTGAAAAACAAATGTACACAAAAGTCCTTTAAAAAATAAAATATTTATTAAATGATTAAACCATATTGTGGCTGTAAGATTCGATATATTGATTGGAATCAATGAATGTTACATCCCTATCAGATTTTAATAGTCACTGTTAGATAAATTGCATGATACTGAGAGACAGCTACACCCCTTCCACAAAAGTGCAGGACGTGACACCTGAAGACAGGAATAAAATGAAAAACCCACCAACAAGACGACTTACTGATATGCTCCCTGATATGCTTAAATTTAAAGTGGTCCTATATCTATAACCCAGTACTGAAATAGATACAGATATTCGCCAGGTATGGGAATAATGGTGTGCTGTACCTTTAAGGACGGCCACCCCGTTGTGGAGGCAGGGGGCGCAGCGACAGGAGCTGACCTCGGCCAGATACTCCACCAAAGCCCGGTTCAGGTTCTTCTTCAGGGTGGGGGCGCTGACAAAATCCTTGGAGGTCACCAGTTCATGCAGGGGCTGCATCTGCACACCCCAAAGGCAACTTTGACAGGATTCACACAGCAGGAGACAACGGGAGACATCAAGTGTCCAGATTTAGAGGCAACACAGGAATGACTCGTGCTACCTTGGTCTGAATGAAGTCTGGGTTCAGGAACACGGACTCCCCCCAGTCCTGCATGATTTCCGGGGTCGGCAGCTGCTTGTAGACCAGCCTGGAAATAGTCTCAGTACTTCCCCCCCTTACCACAGCCACAAAGTCGTCCACGAGTTTGCCTTCTTTTTTGTCCTCTGAAAAACATGGGTGACAAAGACCAGACGGCCAAGGAAAGTACTGCTCACAAGGATCCCTACAAAAGTCCAAAACTAGCAAAAGGCCTTATGACAAAACAAAGAGAAACTGCTTCTTGGCTTCAAAATCATGGTCAGTTGCCTGTTGCAGTAAAGGCTGAGATGGACTGTAGGCCAGGGGTGGGCGATCTTATCCACAAAGGGTGTATGCAGGTTTCTGGGATAACCTTTAGGTCAGCTGTTCAAACCCAGGTGAGAGGACTCTTCAGGCAATCAGTCCTCTAGCTAGCAATCAAACCCGCATATTCAAAGGCCCTTTCTGGATGAGACTGGCCCCTGTTTTAGGCAATCACTCAGAAGGATTCATTTAAAACATGAATCGATGATTTGCCCATGAGTAACAGCCATGATTCATGAAGAATCAGCAACGCAAGCGAGTCTGAGGAGGACAGAGGGCTCTGGGGTCCAGTCAGCCAGGGAGCCCACGGTGAAAAAGGCTGTGATGTCACTGCAGAAGAGACGAGCCACAGAAGCCCAATGAGGAGAGTTCTTACCTCCGAGTTCGTTGAGCAGGCTTTTACACCTGCCCCCCTGCCCCCCTATGGACACGTACACGCCTTTGATTTTGGCGCCCAACTTGGCTCCGGCTTGAACGCACTTCCTCGTGTCCTCCAATGTGTATCCTGGGAAAAGGATGGAGATATAAATGCAGGAGGTCACCAGAGAGGGGTGTTGCTGTTTCTGCATGTATCCAAGCTACAGCCACCAGCTAAAGGCAGTATTCCACAAGCCAGGATTTCCCAGTTAGCTGGATAACTTAAGCCAAAAGTGAAAATTGTCCAATAGGAAGAGAGATAAGTGACATTCCTATTGGACAAGTCTCACCATAGGCCTTACTGTTGGACCAATAGGTGAAGACTGCAGCATATCTGGTCACTCCTATAAAACAAGCATGGTCGGTGTAGTCAACCAGTTAAGGTTGCACTCATTTGTTCTGAGTGAGAACTTTCTTATTATTCTGAACATATTTCCAGTCATGAATACTCAATAGTTTCATGTTCTTTTCTTCTTTGCACATGAATGTAAGGTTCTGCGCAAACATGCCATTCTGCCTTGATAAGCTCAGAAGCATTTCATGATCATTCCACCCGACCATCTCACCCGACTTCTCCATGTTCTCCTTATTGAGCATGATGGAGTACTCATACTCGCCGCCGAGCGTGGCCTCCGTGATGTAATGCGTCCCGTAGTCTTCAAAGACCTGCCTGTACTCGCCATAGCTGTACTCGGAGGGCAGGGCCCTCAGCCGCTGGAGGAAGCCGGGGTGCAGGACCAGGTCCTGGGGCTTCAGAGCATAGCGAGCCACCTCCAGCTGGGAATGAGCCAGCAGGAAGTTGTGTTTCTGTGGAGGAAGGGGGGGAGCAGTGTGGAACAATGTCACCCTCTCAGCCTCTCGACAGCCCTACAGAATAGTGCTTCCTAATATGGTCCTTAGGGACCACAGCCCATTTTTTTGCTCCCTCCCAGGGACAAAATTTACCCAGTGTGACAAAATTACTGTGTAAAGACTCTAATGTACTCAGACAATATTTTCATTTAGTTTTTGTCATCGTATCTTTTTTCATTTTATGCTCCAAGGAATTATGGATAAAAATTCTACAGTTAGAATGTATAGCATAATAGTGTAAAGCAGTGTGTTTCAACACGGTCCTCAGAGACCACCAGATGGTCCACTTATTTTCTCCCTGTTTCTGCTCCCTCCGAGGTCTGGTAAGGATCTCGGAGGGACCAAAAACATAGATGAACTGTGGGTCTCCGAGGACCGCATTGGGAAACACTGTCATATAAGCTTAAGGCCTTGTGAAGGGTAACTGGATTACGGGGGATATCCTGCTTATATATGGCTAAGAAAAGTAGTGATGAGATAAGGTTTACATACAGTATCTCCGCATATTTTTGCTTGGCTCATCTGCCAGTGTTTCTGCACAATCTGCCATGATGAGATTTTTACCAAGTTACGCTATCAAGGTAAGAATCCCTGAGCCTGTCAGACTATGGCTCCTTGTCTCTTGCCCCGACACCAAGTGACCTAATCCATTCCACTGAGTGAAAAACACACCTGTACACAAGTGACCCACGGCACCGGTATCATCGCCTTGGTAACAGTCCAAAAAAAACCAAAGGCCTACTTTCAAGTCATTATCTTCACAAACGCCGGCTTTCGGAATCTCCCGGTGAAATTCCGTCTGCAGTTTCCCTTTGGGGCTGACCGACCTTTAGCCTCCCACTGAAACGCCAGCGCTGATACCAAGCAATTCCAATTCAGCCAGGTCACCCAAGGTTAGAGCTGGTTATTGCCAACTCGCCCGCGACACAATACTCATCGTGATACCAGCATACAGATTCAATGCACCGGTCAGACCTGCCTATTGTGTTTCCCTATGCTGTCTTAATTGACAATTGCCCTGGCCTGATTGCCCTGGTTTGATTGCCCTGGCTTGATTGCCCTGGTTTGATTGCCCTGGCGTGTTGTACCTTTATATTTAAGGGTTTAGGTCTTGGCGTGCCGGTCAAACATTAGTTGTTTCTGCTGCTGCTGGCAGCGTCAGTGGTTTTATTGCTACCGTTATTGTGTCCGTCTGCCCTTGCACCAGGTGCCCAGTCAGGCTCCCATTTTTACCCCTTTTATCTGCTCCACGCCGTCCACCAACCCGCAGCCGCCACATGCACTCGCACCTACACGCCTGTCTCCCTATACGCATGCCTGGAGGTCAGTGACATCATCACATTATTACCATTGTACTCTGATGGTTAAACACTCCAATGCTGAAGTAATTTAGGCCGAATTTATTAAACAGGAACAGGAAGAGTCTTTAACTACCAAGGATGAGATAGACTCTTGAATGCAGCTGAAGGATACTTCAACTCCCAGGTGTATAAACTATGAATTTCTTTGTGCATGTATAAAGTGCACATTTCTGTTTTTATAATGCAAATGGGAAAAAATATATTGAATGAAAAGACTTAACTTCTACTTCAACATTTCAGAGGTACGCACTTCACCAACATTCTTGTACAGCAGTGCAGTTAGTACAGGCTACATAAACAGCATATGTTTTAATCAGCATTGAAAAAAGTATGTAAAATAAAACATTTCACTCTGCCAGGGTGAAATGACACTGCAATAAATTAATTGATTCAAAGGTTCAAAATGTCGATGAACAATCGTGTCAAAATGAATCGTGATTTAACAAACTGCAGTATAGATATGGCTTCACCTAAGGCTTCTCAGCCTGGCTTAGAGCTACATACTTTCAGTGTAAGTGTGATGCGTCAGCAGAGGACTCACCTTGCCGGAGTAGTTGCGTATTATGCTGACATAATTCTTATATTTCTCATCTCTGTAATTAAAGCCCAACTCCAGGACTCCCGGTAATTTTATTCCGAATGAAATGCTGGTTTTTGACATGCGGGCTTCCATACTGTGCTCCTCAAACCGGGAGTAAGAATCGTACACATCCAGAGTGAAATCGTAATCGCCCTTTGTCTGGAATTAAGAAGAAAGGAGACTGACGGTCAGCCTGGGGTCCCGGGTCGCGCAGAAGCACGGCGGCCATTGCGTACAACTTGCTGACCTGCACCGTGTAATGCTGGAGATTGTAGGGTTTCCGGAACCTGGTGTGCTGGATGTGATGAGGTAAACAGCTTCCTGCATAGTAACGGTTGTCAAGGACTGCTCCTTCCAAATTGCCGCTAAGCACGTTGATCCTAGAGGAAGAAGAATCCTTGGAAAACCGACTTAATTAATAATGAAACTCTAGTAATGATGCGGCCTTAGCGTAGCCAGAAGAGCACACGTCCACCCACCCGCTGGCCAGGTTTTCGATCCCCCAGTACTCCTCCACCTTCTCCCTGCAGGCCCTGATCACGCTCCTGCAGCCACGCTCGTCCGAGCCGTCCCCGCAGTCATCGTCCCCGTTACAGAGCAGCCGGCGCGGTATGCAACGCCCTGCAAGCCGACGGAAGCCACCTTAGATACAGAGAGGCCTCCTGAGGGCAGGGCTCTTGGAGAATACTGTCCAGCAGCAGACCAATCGCTCCAAGTCCATGCACCACTGCCATCACATCAATGAAATCTGTGAACTTATTTAGGACTTTTATTAGTAAAGAGTTAGATTACCATACACTGTCAATCGCTAGGATTAACCCATTTCTCATAGTAACATCACTGATCCCAAACCAGCTTTAACCAGACAGAGAGTGAAATCCAACCTGTCATTAACGTTCCATGTCATTGCTAAGGATGAATTATTATGGGGTTCCACAGGTTTCAGCAAGTAAAATGTAAGACTTTTTAAGACTGTTGTGTATGTAATTTAAGATCTATTCCATGTCCATACTGACAAAAAAGTAAAAAGGAAATGAAGGAAACTCCAAGTCCCAGAATTACTTGCAAAGTAAATGAATATATTCACATTCAACATGAACATTCAGCTGTTTTTTTGTTTGTTTGCTGCTTTTGATGAGAGGAGACGCCAGGTTTGCCCGCACACCACAGCCTGGGTGCTCTGAGACATTCTGACCAGGCTGCAGCGTTAGCGGTTAGCGGATAGCAGTCCCATGATAGTTTTGTTTTGTAGTTTTGTTACAGCATGATCAGTATAAACTTTTACCAAAAACAAATTTAAAAGTGAGACTTATAAAAGTAAAGATGATTTCATAATCCAATCACTTTTAAGACCTGTCAAAAATGTACTTGACATTTTAAAGCCTAAAATTCAGATTATTGGATTTTATACTTTTTAAGGACTGGGCGGATACCCTGTTTTAACAACTCCCGTCAGTCTAGCTGTGCTGTGAAGATTTGCAATACAAAGCAGCATCCTGAATCGTGAAGGTGCTGGTCCATTCGTAACGTCCCCACCTCCGCTGGAGATTCAGATGGGTGTGTTGGGCTGGGAAGAAGCAGTGAGACTCTCCCAAAGACCCCCGAATCAGGTCAGCAAATGTTCTAGGTCCATCAGACAAACGGCTCAGAGTGGTTTAGTGGAGGTATTGGCATTCTGACACCCCAGGGCCACATCCTCCATGACCCTGCCTGAACTTGTTGAGGTTGCCCAGGGAGGGGTGGTGTATTTCTGGGTCTGCCAGGCGGAACGGGGGCCTGGAGTGGATCGGGCAGCAACGGTACCGGTGGTGACGCAGACGAAGCCTTCGCACGAGGGACTGTCCCGACAGCTCAGTTGAGACGGGGGGTCACAGGGCTCCTCCTCTCGCCCCCGGAAGTGGCAAGGCTCTCCGCCAAACTGGGATGGCTGCACCAGCGTCGCGTACCGGTACTGGAGAAGGAGAGGGATGGTGGGAGTCTGAGAGTCTGGGAGTGATGGGCCATAACTAGGGATGCACCAAAAATTCGGCCACCGAAAATTTTTGGCCAAAAATGCATTTTCGGTTTTCGGCCGAAAGACCCACAGATAGCATTTTGTAAAGCATGCAATTTGAAGAGGGGTGCATCTATAAAATACTTTCTCAACGTTGGGATTAATTTATCATAGGGAATCAAAACATCCCGATCGCCATGCCGATTATGAGACGAATGTGGCACAGAAGAGGAAAGTCCCCCCCAACACACCCACTCCGTCTGTGGCGGCCAAGCTTTTATTTGGGATACTCTCTTGGAGGATCTCATTGAACATATCAAACAACATGGCTACATTCCCCTCATCTTTTTTCCAAGCTCTGCGCTCCCTCTCTTGCGCCGTGCGCTTCTCCGTCTCCATGCGGGTTCTCCGTCTCCATGCGGGTTCTCCGTCTCCAACGCAGCCTGGATCATTTATTGTGTGCGTTGCTTTATCCCCACATCCAAGTAATGAACTTTATAACGTGGATCAGGTACAGTCACGGTGAAGTGCAGGGGATCTGAGTATATCTCAGTAAACCTCTTTGCATAGAAGTTGTTATATCTTTCTGCAGTTTTTAAAGCACATGTTTTGAATGCACTTTGTTGTAGTGGTCCTACAGAGAATGTTAAAATGCACTTCACTTTGATGCACTTTGTGTTTTATGAGAGAAGATATTTAATTTTACAAATCTTTCAATAGTCAGTTATAGGCCTGTAGGCTATACAGGAGTAGGGCCAAGTAAAACATTTCATTTAGAATTCAATTTTATTTTATATTGTCCATTGTTGGAATGTCAGCATTCAGTGCTGTCATTTTTTTCATAGTTTTGTAATTGATTTATTCTTTGAAGCATGAATATTAATTTATGCAATTGCAATGCCTTGACCTTAGTGAGGTAAGTACACACACTCCCAGCCATAACAGCAATGGCACAAAAATATTAGCATAATAATTTCTTTCGGTTTTCGGCTAAATGTTTCCTCATTTTCGGTTTCGGGGCATCCGTAGCCATAACACCTCCGAACCACCGTGTGGCGCTGACCAGCAGTTACAAGCAGGGAATGTTTGGAAGAGGTCATTCCTGTTAAAGGAGGTTCAGAAAAGAAAGCAGACTGTGTTTGATCAGACTCTGTTTACCTATTATTGTGACTTGACAGAAGATCAGTACACGTACGAGCAATTAATCGAATGATTCCGATATACTTTGTCGCAGCTGTAAGGGTTTGTCTTCAACATTTTTTAGCAAAAAGCTAAAAAGCATTTACAGCTCAGTGGGTTAGGACAGCGTGTTTATAAGAGGCAGAGTGACCAGCAGAGTGATGTCAGGATGGGGTCCCTGAGTGAGGCCCTTAACCCACAGTCACTCCAGGCCCTAGATGACCTGGCCTTCTCCAATTGTATGTCATTTTTAATAAAAGCATCTACTAAGTAATATGTGTATAATTACTGTTAATTTACAACAAATAATTATTATACGAGGGGCACAGAAACTGGGGGAGTCCCCCCAATAAACAGACCTTTGCATTTAAATTATTGTCTCTGCCAGTATCACACTGTCTCCTATGCTTTTCAGACTGAGGGACATGGAGGGGGTGTGGTCTGTTTGGTGTGATGTCATCACGCCACGCCCATTTCACATGCTCACCCTTTTCTTCTGGCAGACGTTGCATCGCGTCCATGGAGACCAGGGCGACAGGGCACAGTCCAGCGGCTGCACTGCTCCCGATTGCACTCCGGCAGAGTGACTGGGGTTAGAATCATTACCAGGCAGAGTTGCAGGGTTACCAGGAAAGCTCAGGACTGGTCAGTGATGAGTCACATTTTTGACAGGCGAATAAAAACAAAGCTGGAATTATGCACTGGCCTGTAGTCCTGGGCTCTGAGTTGTATGGGGACCTAAACATTTTTTTATGGTTGTCACAGCATGATTTTATGCTGTAGGTAGGGCCCCAACAATAGCTTAATCCCAGGGGGCCCCACCCCCCTAAAATCGGCCCAAGCATTAACATAACTCGGCTCGACATGAAAACCATAATCTGTATCACATAAGATGCCGTAGAATATTGCAGAATCTACCCAGGGTAGATTTTTTGCATGTAGAGGCCCCTAAAGTACGGGGGCCCCCTGCCGGGGGATCCATGGCTCACTGACACCCCTGGCCTTAGTTTGTCTAAATATCACGTCTTTGAAAAGCTAGGAAAACCCCACATCAACATGCACACTCCACACATAGAGAAGCAGTGCAGGGCTGCAAACACAAAACCTTGGAGAACATGGACATATGGCATCTGTATAGCCACCAGGACTCTCCACACACCATACAGGACCAGCATATAATACACTAA
This sequence comes from Paramormyrops kingsleyae, assembly GCF_048594095.1. Lineage (NCBI taxonomy): Eukaryota > Metazoa > Chordata > Actinopteri > Osteoglossiformes > Mormyridae > Paramormyrops > Paramormyrops kingsleyae. Next base: position 12,474,083 of record NC_132817.1, on the reverse strand, counting down.
CCATATACCGCAATAAGAGCAGTCATAGACGGCGATACCGTCTAATTACTCTTATGTGAAATCGGTTAAATACAAATATGGTATTCAGTAAAATGTACCAAAATTACCTTTTTTCCCCCTAAGAGAAACACATATCAAAAAATCTAGAGAATCACTGAAGCTTCCGGGATATTATCCTGGAGAATAGGCCTCCGACAGTCATTAGGCTTATATTATGAGGCATTGTACAACAGAATGAACAGGTTTGCAGAAGATGAATTCCAGTCTTTTTTTTTTTTAAATTCAAAACAACAATAATCATGTTAATTGGGTTCATTTGGGATAATCATTATGGTGCAAAGGGATTTAGCCTTTACAGCCGTATTATATTTGTTTTTATATATCTTATTTTGTTTTGAAATAATTTCACCCAAATTTCCATCTTTGAAAATTAAAATGGTTATCTGTGGATATGAGTGACTATAAACAACGCACGAGTTCAACAGCCTAAAACAAACTAAAGGCTTATTTTAATAACTATAAGTACCTGTATGCTGCAATTTGTTCTATTTTTTCCCGACGTTTAGAAGCGGACGTGAACGGAATAAAAAACCAACAAACATGCCATAGATCTTGCAATGAACAAACAGCACCATTAGCGCAGTTTAAAAACACGGCTTCGTACACTTGATTAAAAATTCTTTTGAATAATTAAAAACCAAGGCAAAATATACTGAAGGCTATAAATCTCATTTTAAATGTTTTTCGCCCCGTTGCACTGGGACGAAAGGTTAAACAAAGACTGAAAACTCTAATCACTCACCAAAGAACATAGAGAAAGAGGGTTGAGATTAAGGAGAAGACGTTCATGGTTGCTGGGGAGTCCAGCGTGGGCAAAGGTACTGTGTGCTTAACACGGCACAACCAGAAATCGATCATTATTTAAAGCAGGGGTTCATCTTTTTGATCAAAGGTCCGCATCAGAGTTTTTGTTCAAAATCAAGGGTCCGTAACAATTTTCAATAACAAAACAGCATTTCATGAATTTTAAAGGATTAACAATATCCTTCGATGTAGACGATAATGTACAACAAAAAACTGGAACTTCTCAACACTCGCTGATCATTTCGACTCAATGTCCTTGCGGCGGGGGGCGGGGGGTTACTACGAGTAATGTGTGTGCGATATTTGGTGGTACTACATTATATTTTTGTACTTCAACCCACGATAAGCCTTTTTAGGTTGACTCATAAAGTGGATGAACGGCTGGGTCCAGCGCGGTGCGCTTCTGTCCGCACCGCGGACCGGATTTTCTAACGCCCCGAACTCCTGCGCTCTTCTTTGGCTGCACGACCAATCTATGGGGTGGGAAGTGTCCGTATAGCTACGTTTGGGAAAAATCAGTCTTTTTAGGTTAAAGCAGACAAACACAACCAGTTATTTATTTTCTTTATCGTTGACAGAACATTCAGTTACAGCGCAGTTTAACTGGAGAGTTTGCGCTTCGGAAAAGCATCATTCCGCAGAACGCGATAGTGACGGACCGATGGGTCCTTCCTTGCTCTAATTCCCAGGGGACCCCCCTCAGCAAGGACTGGGTCTACACTCTGCACCAAAATTCACAGACACACGAGTCTATTTCATGCCTTGATTATCGGATCAGGAGTCCTGATGCAAGATCTCCTGCTCCTTGGGGTCCTACTTTCTGTCATACCGATTTTTAAAAATTGTTTAACCGTTTAAGGATTGCGAAGTTCGGGTCTTTTCATCACAGGTCTTGATTGACACGTCCTAGCTCTATAAATCCTGATCAGGATAAGGGGCTAGAAGATGGATCGATGCAGGGCAGGACAATCCTAGAACAAAATTTTATCGCAACACACAGCTTCATTTAGGAAATGTTTATTTGTGACGCTATTACATGGTGGGATACATAAATCCAAAAAAACCCTTAAAAATCACTTTAGAATGTTTTCATAAAGAAAGGTCAGTTTACATCAACAAAGTGATAATCTGAGGTAAGGTTAACGTCTCTGAAGAGAGGTGTTCTCCTCATTTTCTGATGTAATTAATTTAGCCGGAAAATGATTTTTTAAATTAAGACTCTGTCTGTAGAGAAGCAGCAGAGGACAGAAGTGTCAATGAAGAGGACAGGAATTGATAATCAAATTAGTCGGACACACTGACACTAATTAGCAATGAAACGAACTAATAATTTTAGGATGAGGCTTAGATGGGTGGACAACAGGAGAAAACGACTGGTCTGGAGAAACGCTTGGTTTGTGACCCAGTTCAACCATGGCACTATAAACCTGCCACCAGGTGGACAGGGTGTTCCCTAACTAATCGATCTGCATGTGGGCCTTGTGGGGGTGAGGGACCTACAGAGAGATACACAGAGAGGTGTGTGGGAACCCCCCCCCCGCCCCGCAAAAATTTAGCACCATCCTTAAATCCTCTGCAGTCACCCTCTAAAGCAGACACATCATCTGACCGAGGTTAAGCGACAGTAACACCTATGGTACCCCCCTCACCCAGCAAAGAGTGCATATCGGAGAGAGAGACCTCACTACCCAGCCTTCTGAAGACACGTCGCATGATCCGACTGCGCTTTGCAGCTCTCTCAAGTCACCCTGAAGGCTTCATCCTGTCACCCCGAATAAATCACACCGCCGATTGACATTCTTGGACACCTGTCATATGTTTCTGTCCCCCCCCCCCCCATTGTAAGTTGGCCATTTTAAGCCAGCATTCCAGAAATGAGAAGCAAAGTGGCAAGCTGGTGGCTGAGGAGGGGGCAGGTGGGAGAGATGGTGAGGTCACTCGGCCATCGCTTAATCATGTCTGTTTTATGGCACAGAAGTTAGGAGAAGAACATGTAATATTTACAAAATAAATCTTGCAAAGAAATGTCCTCATTTGTAGTCCTTAAAGCAACGCACAACCCCAGAAGACTAGACCTTGATGGCATGATTGGCTTAGAAAATAAAAATTTCATTTTAATTCATCTTTTTCGATCAGTGTTGTACAAAAGCTATAGAGACTAAACAAGTCAGTCGGAGAATCGGTTCGGCAACGTCCACGCCTCTGAGAGTCCGGGACCTCCCCATGTCCCTGTTGGGGCCCTCGCTCAGAGAGAATTCTGGCAAAGCTTCCCCTCGTGCCATCAGTCCGGGGTTCGAAGGGAGCGGCTTCGTCTGCATAGCACACGGGCAGTGGACACTCGGTAGAGAGAATGGAGAATAAAGAGGAAGGCGAGGAAAGCGGGTGCTTCTGGAACCTCCCGGAAAATGCCTGCGGCGGGTAGCAGACGGGCCTCGGGCATGCGGCCTCCTGCCAAGGTCGGGGTCGGACCCTGAGCTGGAGGGGAATCCCTGCTGGAGGAGCGCCACCTGCAAGGCCGGCCCGATTGCAGGTCCACTAGGGAGCCGGGACAGAGTCACCATGATGGACATAAACAAGGGCGCTGGGGGAGCTGGTATGTGGTGGGGGGGGGGGCGGGTGGAGTGAAGTAGTGGCCCATCACGACCTGGGACCCCCTCTGAGAAGATAGCTTGGGGAAACAGAGGAATGGATCATGCTGGGGGGCTGGTGCTGTGGTCAGGGGGGCCGGACCCAGCCCGAGCGCCCTCTCACACACCACACACACACACACACACACACACACACACACGCACGCACAGTCTCCCCGGCGACTGCGGGACCCGGTGGGCTTATGCAGACTCCTCCTCACTCCTTCGCTTGGTCAGCATCGGCACGTGGACACCTCCCCTGCAGGCAGAGAACGGCTCATTAACACCCGCCTTCCAGAAGGTAAGCCCCCAATAACCCGGGTGGATTAGAACAGGGAGGAGAGTCGGTGTCGGAATAAGTCACATATCTCAGAAAAAGCCCCTCAGGGTAGCTGAGAGAAGCCAGAGTAGTTGTTGTAAGGAATTCAGATGCTCTGCACTTTAAACTAAGTTTGTGCAATATCGAGGCAAGTCGTGAGTGTAAGTGAACAGCCATGTATCCATGAGCACTTAGAATTAAATTTTACGAGCGGAACTGCCTAGTTCCTTGACCAAAGTGACTTCCTTCAAGGACATGGAAGAGCAAAATTGCTCTTGTAGTAACAGACACTCGACACTCTTGTGGAGGTATGACAGAGTAATGAGGCCGCGGGAATTTAATGTGATACTTAAAAGGAATGATTGAGGAAGAACACGGTAAGTTTCGATTGGCTTTTCTCAAATGGTGGCTTTCCAAACAGCCACCCAAGCACAGGACTATAGCCTGTATATATATAGTGTCAAGACATGTTTTATGTACTACTGCCAACTGATTTCACGCCTCGGCAAAAATTATTATGTTACATGGCCAGCAGATGGCAGTAGTGTGCTTCACAGAAAAGAACGACATGAGACATATTCGTCTAGCAAGGGGGGGGGGGGCTAACTCTGAGTCATGTATGTGTACCACCCGCAGGCATGTGAGGACGGGGGTGAGGATTTATTTGTGTGGAATGCAGAGAACCCGTCGCCAATGTGACCTTAATATAAAACACCTGTCAAGCCTCATCCGGAAACGGCGTGTTGCATCGAGACGGAGACGAGCGCTGGCTTCCCAGCACCGCTCGGCCTTTGAAAACCCAAAAGAGAGCTTTGCTCCAAAGAAATACGGAGACTGGAAATTATTGCTAAATATATGCAGCAATATATGGTTGAAATGTGGCACGGTGACCTTTTGCTACCCGTGGGCATGCAACCAGAGGGATATGTTGGATATCCAGAGAGAGCAGAAGATATGGCCAAGAGAGAGAGGCCGCCCTCACTGATGGTCAGCAAGGAGATGCCACCCTGGGTCACTTGTGGCGCATTTTCCACTGGCATACAGGAACCAGGCCGTACCTGAGCTGTACCCCAAAGAGAAACTATTTACAGCACGGTTCCAGCTCGCTTTGTTTTTCCACTGCAGAAGGTTCAGCTTGGTAAGGGCGTTGTTGGGTTTGGAGAGCAATAGTGACATAAAACCAAAGTGACACTTATTTATTGTTTTTGCTGTGTATATCATAATTTGCTATGTGCTAATTTCTGCTAACATGTCTGCGAGAATCACCATCTTACTTTAGCATCAAACACTAGTGGAATTAGCATTCGCTATGTAAATTTGCTTTATGAGTCCATTCTGTTCAGCTGTTATATAGTGATTTTTCAAGCAGGTGCAGACCACCGGTTCTTTCTTGCTCTTTCGACCAATAAGATTGTGGTGACGCAACCAGCTTGATCTTTTTCACACTCTCGGCCCTACAGGTCGGGTGCGGTTCCATTAATTTACAATGGAAAACCGTTTCCTCCTGGTTCGACTAGGTTCTTGGTGGCAGTGGAGAAGCACCATTTGAGCCACACCTTCAGCCCGAGTCTGCTGCAGTGGGGGGGGGGGGGGGCAGGAGGGAGGGGGGACAGGAGCCCATCCTACTGGACCATATGGTGTCAGGACAGGAATATAAGTGTTGGAATGTGACGCCATTGCGACGCGGGTCACTCCCAAGCATCCCATAAGGAGGGGTCTCCATGGCACCCACCCAGCAGCCCCGGTGTACGTGTCACACTGACCCCTCCATCCACGAGCGTGAGCTGGCTCGCATCCAAAAGCGCTCTGCATCTCCCTCCCCCTGCATCCACTTCCCAAGGGTAACATGACACATCATATGGGTGCGACCAGCACCTCCAGTGCCATGTGACCCCATGAGGGATAAATTCAAACTCAATAGAGACCCGATAGCCAGTGAGAGTCTGTGGTGATCTACTCACGGCAGGGACAGCTCTGTTCGGGATCCAGGGATAAAATGGCGGAAAAGCCATCACAGCTTCCCTCTGCGATGAAATATGTGACCAAGGCCTCCAAAAATCGGTACGATTTTAATTACGAGCAGCTTCAAAGACGCACGCGGAGGGATGGGGATGCTCCATGGCGTGAGCTGTAATAGAGTGGCTCTGCTAGAGCGCGTAATTATTTAAGCGTGTAATCCACAGTCATCGTCGGCGACATGACAAGGCCAGCGATGAGCGGGAGGCGTGCAGAGGAACATGACGGGACCCTGACAGCAAGGGACAGCCCATTTTCAGCTGCGACACATTCTTTAAATATCCACAGCTGGGGATAGCCAAGTGGTGCTAGCTACTTAGCGTTAGCCGTGCAGTGCCAACCACATAGCCTTGGTCACGTATCGCTAGCTGCTTAGCCATGAGCGCTAGCCACATAGCCTTGGCTACATAGTACTAGCCACACTGCCTTGCCCATAGTGCTAGCCACATAGCCATGTAGCACTAGCCTTATAGTCGAGGCCACATAAAGCTATCCACATAGCGTTAGCATTCCCACACTCCAGTCTCTGTTTCCTTATAATCTCTGCACGAGGGATGGACGCGGTCATTGCGGACACATCGTGTCATCTGTATTCATGACGTATCCACGGGCGGGGGCTGAAGGTCCATCGCTCATCTGTACATAACAGCTAAATACCAAGAACACTACATCCAGCTCTCTAATTGGATTTGTTTCAGAATTCCATTTTGGCTCAAAGCCATTCAGTTACAGGAATTTATTGGGAGTCGGGGAAGAACAAAAAGGTTTTTTTAGTGAAAGGACGCAATAAAATAAACTTGGTACAGCAGCTATTGGCTTAAAATATTCATAAATCCCCACTGCAAGTCAGTTGGAAACACCCACCTGCCTATGGTAGGCTCGGCAGAGCAAAGGGGGCCAATGAATGGCAAGACACCGACTGACATGTACTCATGGGACGTACCACAAAGGCAGGGGGAGGGGTGCAGGGTGAGAGAAACGGCAGTAGACAGCTAGGGGTCAATTGAAGGGGGTTCAGCTGAGGGCTCTGGGAGGAAGGGGAGGAAGAAGGAGACAAAGGAAGGGGATGGACACCTACCTAGCTGCCATCCTGTGGACTGGGCGACTCGGAGGGGGGATCGCAGGGGGGTTCAGCAGGGGGCAACTGTGAGTCGCCAGCCTGGAGGAGGGAGAAAGGGGGGCAGAGCTGACGAGAGGGACGGAATCCGCAGAGAGGAGAGCAGAGGAAAGCAGAGGATGATGAGAATATTCTGTATAACAGCACACGCCCCTGAAGGGAATCCCTGTCAATGATGCACTTTCACTTCAGCAAGCTGATATTTCAACCCAAAGGTCCAACAGGAAATTCCCCTGTGGGACTTGAGCTCACAACCTTCCGGCTACGAAGGAATAACTTTTATAGCTATACAACATAGAGCCCCAGGGAGAGTAGCGATTAAGGATTTATGATTTTCCAGCCAAACTAGTCATTTTTCCCCGCAGACTGCCTGCAGCATTTATAAACCAGCGTGGTGCTGAGGTCTCTGCTGGAGCTGGCGGACGGCACCGCACCATGTGTGATCGGGTCATGCCCTCCAGCGCAAGGAAACGCAGTGCTGAAACCATCACTGATCCCCTCACCCGGCACACCACCTGGTCCGAAGACTCATTTCCGGAAAGTACTACAGGTCCTTCAAAGCCTGCTGCGCATCTGACAGTCTTTCCCAGTGTACACACCCCCCCAATACTCACAGTCTTTTAACTCCAAAGCTGGATGTTGTTTGATTCACTGGTTTAATCATCTGTGGATATTTCCTTTGATTATCGAACGAGCAGAATAAGTCGGAATACATGCTGACGCATTTGGTGATGAAGCTGACGTGCTGGTCGGTTGAGTCAAACTATCCCCTGTGGTTGCGGTTGTGGTTCGTGCTGCTGATGTGGAACAGGTCAGGGCTGCTGGGCATCCTTTCCTCCGGTCAGAAAGAAGCCACAGATTGACTGCCACCACAGCCTTACAGGCTGTCAACTTCCCTGGTCAGAGGCTGTCACCCTGTGCCTCGTCACGCCAGTCGGTATGAACCTTTACTGGTCATATGGCAGAAGTGGGGCCGCAGATCATCGGCAGACCGTGTTAATGAATCAAATAAAAAATACAGACGCCGCTCTACTTACGAATGAGTTACGTTCCGAACGGCCGTTCGTAACTTGAAATGTTCGTAAGTCGTTATTCAACATCATTTTAAGGCTTTCCACAAGTACAAAGAACTAGGATGCTGCGAGTACGTACGCTACGGCGTGCTAGGCGTAACTGGCGCTCAGGGAGAAAAATTGATGTCGCGGACAGGAAACGGGAGCCCAGTGAACACAATTTGGACTTACAGTCCTCTTCGTTTGTATGTCTGAAAGTTCGTAAGTTGAAAGTTCGTAAGCAGAGGAGCGTCTGTATATAAGATCAGCAGAAAAAAAGCTTGTATAAATCTCGAGTTTTGGTAACGTGCGGATGCTGCTGTGATAGTGATCCAAAGTGAACCTTTATTTTAGCCTGAACAGCAGGGGGTGTAGTTGTTATGGACAAAGATTTGTATTTCTTTCTAATGGGGGTGCAGAGTATGGCTCAGTGGGTTAGGAAACTCTGCCTGTAACTGGAGAGTTGAATCCCAAATCGGCACAGTGATCTCACCGTGGCATTTCATATCAACCCCCAACTTCTCCAGGGTCTAACCCCACTTTCATTTGTAGGCCACTCTGGATATTAGCCTCTTGTGGAACCTGTCAGCAAAGCAGAAAACGATCCAGGGTGATATCCAACAGTCGCTTTGAAAGAAAGGGTCTGCTGAACAGGGAACGCCAGAGAAGGAACACAAAAGGGGGGCGGTAGTGGAGTAATGAAAGAGGCGGGGGGGGGGGGGGTCAGCGATGCGGAGGAGGCGCCGCATGGAGGAGGCGTCTGACTCTCACTCATGGCCCCGTTAATCGATGCGACCGGCTCCCACCTTCCGGTTCAGCGCTTAACGCTTGGACTGAAGAGGAGAGCGAGTGAGAGAGCAGCTTTAAAAGAGCGCATGGAAAATTACCCCCAAAATGCGTCCATCTGTTTGCTGTCTCGCTGTATTGCCAGCCTGTTTTATTTTGTTGCGTTAAGGGAAAAAAAAAAAACTAATTTCGGGGCTTATTTGGGCAGAAGCTGTTGACGGTGCCTCTGACATTTCCTCACGGACAGTTCTCCCACTTTGTCTCTCTAATGAAGGCAATGGTGTCTGAGCACAGTAATGGCCCCCCTCCACGGACCTGCTGACAAGTCGCCGAGGGGGGGGGGGGGGGATACATGGCTAGAAGTAAATGGTTCTGGAAACTTCCGGCAAGTCTGCGCTGACTCACCCACTGCATTAAAACCCCAGGATTCTGGCACGGGGTCCCAGAGAAGAAGGAAATCAACTTTAGCTGTTCATTTTCACTTAGTCTTTGAATCGTTTCTCTACACGAAATTTTGAGCCCGTGTGGTAGAAGTCCCACTCAAGAAGGGGTAGAGATCACATTGGCCACGCCTCCTAGACCAGCAGCCAATCAAGGACGAGAGAAGCCATCTCCCAGACTGGTGTGAGATGGACACAACCGGACCAAATCACACTTCAGGGCCACATATGCAGGAGAGCCGTGATTTATGGACGTCCCTTAACGTTCATATATCTACTAATTAATAACGCTAATGATCCCGCTGGTGACGCAGCAGGCTAATTTAACGCACTGCTGGCTCCCCAGTCGGTCAGCCTTTGAACAGTCATTGAGAGAGAAATCATCCCTGTCGAGAATACTGGGCATCGGCTGGGGAGCTGACCCCCCCCCCCCGGCGGGGATGAAGCAGCATGTGTGGGAGGGGCTTGGGCCGCTGGTGACGGGTAATTAGGCCGAGGATCAGACAGTTTGGGTCTGAAACAGAGGTAGCCCAGCCCTGGTGCTTATTATTACGATGTTATTGCTGTTTTTTATAATTGTTATGCCAATCAGCGGTAATTAAAACGCATTCTCAGGATTACATGGAAGAACATGGTTGGCAACCTTCAATTTAAACAGAAGCCCCCCCTAGAGAAAGGGGAAGTTTATCCAGTGGGGATTTGGGGGATTCCCCGCCCCCACTCACCGCCTGCTGGTCTCCGCCGCGACTGGGACTGCAGTCCGCCTCCCCGCAGGAGTCGTCGGTGGGGGCGTCGCTGCCGTGCGAGGTTGATGACTTGGAGGGGGGGCTTTGGCGGGGGGCTGGCGTGGGGGCTGAGGGACATGAGAAAGTGGAGGGGGGGGGAATGTGGTTAAGACAGAGAAACAGCAGCTAACGTATTCTGAGCTGCTGTTTAGGTGCAAACTACTGGGATCGCATTTACTGCCACTCAGAAACATGCGGGACCTTTTCCAGTTCAAATTACTCTGAAGGTTAAAAGCCTGCACCATGCACACCTTGGGCCTGATTTGCATGAGACACTGCTGTTTTATAGAGTGTTCGGTGTCTCTGGGTGCATGGTTTTGTTATATACAGCCTCTCTCTCCTTCATTTGCTCCGTTTCATTTTAGATTCACTCATTCGTTTGGTTTTCATGACAACAATACATGCAGCATCCTTCCCCGCCCTGCGATCAGGTTTGGAGACGTTTGGTAACTTGGCAGCCAGTCGATGAGCGGCCGGTGATCAGGAAGCCAATGTCTGATAGGGGATGCGGATGGATTTTTGACGAAATCGGTGTTTCATTGTTATTAAGATGGTCAATGTGTAGATTTTTCTTCACTTTATTCAACTTTCTGCCCAACATTCTAAGAACACCATATAGATGCTGTGTTTCGTCCCGTAACTAAGAATCACTTTATGTACCCTAGCTGACTTCCTGTCAGCTGACCACAGGGACAGGAAGTGTTTTCAGATCACGGCGGAAGCTCACGTGAGTTTGTGGAGGGCGTTGTCGAGGTGACAGGTGTCAGGGTCAGCTGCGATATGTCGAAGTCGTCGCAGTCGTCCGTGTCCTGGGCCATGCCCACGCGGCTGAAGTAGCTGGAGAAAGCGTCGGACGTGGCCGCCAGGCAGGGCTGCTCTCCCCTGTGGGCTGATGCCAGAGGCGGCTTGGCCATCTGGAAGTCCTTAAACATCTCCTTGCTCATCTTCTGCCGGGAGTGGTCTGCGTGCTGGGGGCTGGCGGCCGCCAGGCGCTCACTAGGGGGCGCCGTTGGTGTTGGCATGGGCGCCAGGCCCTGGAACATGGCGGCCGGCAGGGGGCCCATAGTCTGCGCCGACATAAAGGTAGCGGGAGGGAAGGAGGCGGCCATGGCGGCCCACTGCTGCTGGGCGGCCGGGAACAGGTTAGGCTGCCCCCAGATCATGGGCTGGGCACCGGGGACAACCTGCGGGACCGGCAGGGGGGGCTGCACCCCGAAAGCCAGCGGGGCCTGGGCACCGAACGGGGGCTGTGCCCACTGGGCCGCCTGGATGGCCCCCATGGTGACGTAACCTGGGGGCAGAAACAGAGCCATGATGAAAGCGCCCAGTGCCAATACCGCAAACCACGGGCAAACGGTGTGATTTACATCACAGGGCCATGTTCTCATCGTGCTGTGAGAAAGTGCTTCCAGTTCTATGTGCAGACCCAGGTTCCAGCAAGGAGCCGTTTGGGCTCGGTCTCCTCCTTCCCTCGGCCCTGACTTTCGGACCCGGGGGGTTACAGCGACATGGCACCGCCTGCTGGGCCGCGTCTCAGCTCTCAGAGCCCCCCCCCCCCCACCCGCCTGTTTTCCACGGATTAGCAGCCCATTAATCTATGTGTGAAGAGTTCAGCTGAGCATTTAAAGAACCCCCAGAAGGAGCTGGGGCTTGAATTACAGGGGGGGGGGGGGATCGGCAGAAAGTCACGCCCATTAGAGCAACAAGCTGCCCGAGTGTCGCTCCTCTGAGAGCAGCACAGGTCGGCGTGGAAATGAAATCCCCTTAAAGACAGCCGCAGGTTAGGAAACTCCACCGGCTGGGGGGGGGGGAGGGGGGAGCATTTGGAATTAATTCAAGTTCTCACAAATCTGACAGGGAGCAGCGCTTAATATACTCCCAACAAACACGGCGTCTAAACGTCCGATTAAAAGGTAATTCAGCCGAGAGGGTGCTGGGGGGGGGGGGGGGGGGGGTGAAATCGCATTAATGCACAGCCTGCAGCAGCCAAGTGTCAGATACGGCACGCAAGGCGGGGTTGGGGGTCTGATTTCAATTAAACCCGGCTATGGTGCAGACGATGCGTCAGGCCCGACTGGGCGGTGTGTGTGTGTGGGGGGGGGGGGGTTACTGCTAAGCTGGGGCTGGGGGGGCTGGGGGGGGGGCTGCGCTTCACACGCCGTGTCTAGCTGACAGGCCTGCCTCTTGGCCCTGCGTCACACGCCGTGTCTATCTGACAGGCCTGCCTCTCGGCCCTGCGTCACACGCCGTGTCTAGCTGACAGGCCTGCCTCTCGGCCCTGCGTCACACGGCGTGTCTAGCTGACAGGCCTGCCTCTTGGCCCTGCGTCACATGCCGTGTCTAGCTGACGGGCCTGCCTCTTGGCCCTGTGTCACACGCCGTGTCTAGCTGACAGGCCTGCCTCTTGGCCCTGTGTCACACGCCATGTCTAGCTGACAGGCCTGCCTCTTGGCCCTGCGTCACACGCCGTGTCTAGCTGACGGGCCTGCCTCTTGGCCCTGCGTCACACGCCGTGTCTAGCTGACGGGCCTGCCTCTTGGCCCTGTGTCACACGCCGTGTCTAGCTGACAGGCCTGCCTCCTGCCTCTTGGTCCTGCGTCACAAGCCGTGTCTAGCTGACGGGCCTGCCTCTTGGCCCTGCGTCACAAGCCGTGTCTAGCTGACGGGCCTGCCTCTTGGCCCTGCGTCACAAGCCGTGTCTAGCTGACGGGCCTGCCTCTTGGCCCTGCGTCACAAGCCGTGTCTAGCTGACGGGCCTGCCTCTTGGCCCTGCCTCACACGCCGTGTCTAGCTGACAGGCCTGCCTCTTGGCCCTGTGTCACACGCCATGTCTGCCATAGCCTCCCGCATCCTGCCGTCATTCTTAATCCTTTTATTTGCACTTGCATCAGTTCAGGAACCTTCAAGGTCCAGCTAACAGGCAAGGTAGCCAGAAACATCTGTGTCTTGGTGGCGGCCAGACCCACCGGCTTCCTGATTCACTTTTATTTTTCTTTAATTGCCCTAAATAGATCATCTACATGCTGTGAATCATCCAGCTACAAATAATTCCTGATCTTCCGTCACACGCGGATTAGGGTTAATGTGTTTCTGTCCATTAGTTTTAATAGATGCAATTTAAAAGTGACATGCTCATCCATCCATCCATCCATCCATCCATCTAGGCCCTGGCAGCACAGGGCACCCCATCAGAGGTACACCCTGGGTATTATAAAAAATATTAAATATTAGCATTAACTATACTGGCAGATAATAAGCTAAACTGAGACTCTGACTGTAGTATAAGTGATTCCTAAGCAGTTAATATTGTCCATGTGTATATAATCCTGGTCATATTGAGATTCATTATATGGATCTGGTTTGGTCTAGGGAGGTTTCTCAGTTCTGCAGGTCGCTGTATGCCTGTACTGCAGACCTCGGCCTCCCTCAGTCAATGCTGTTTATAATGCCACAGGGATATCTACGGAACCTTCTGGAAACAGCACCATATGGATAGATGCAGTACATAACATCAGCAGAGTGGTTTTACCCAGCTAATCCCCACAGCATCCTGGCTCGGGTCATACCTGAGGGCACAGAGCCGGGGCTGAAGGGGGCAAAGTGCTCGGAGGGGTGTTGGTGGCTCAAGCTGGGGCCCAGGGTGTTGGCGGGAGAGGCGGGGGTCTGTGGGAGAGAAGCAGAAGGCCTGAGCTGCAGACAGGAGGCGCTGTTTCACACCAAGTCATGCTGGCTGTATTTCTGTACACTTATTTCACAAAGCAGCTGGGGTCACAGGTGCCTCAAGACTGATGCTGAATTCCCTGTTTTTTGGAGTTCTGTGTAAAATAAGATTAGATTCAGCTTGTTTGCTAGGTTTGTTCCATGCTGTTCCCATGCAAATAAAGGAAATAGATATGCAAGCATCAAAACCTGTGCAATGTCAGCATATTTGAGAAAGAATTGGTACATTACGGAAAAAACTGCAGAGGTGCCAATATTTCTGCCCGAAATTGTGCATCCATGGTCTCTGGCTGCATATCATGGATAAGATAATACTGCTGTAAAGGGAGACACAGGCCCCTCGCACCAGACGTGGGGACTTGAGTCAGTGTCTTGCAAATTGGATTTAAGTCACAAATTTAATGACTTGGGACTTGACTTGGGAAAACTGATGGAATGACTTGGACTCAACTTGGACTTGAGGGCAAATACTCGAGACTTGGACCCGACTTGGAACCTATGACTCGAGAAGACTTGAGGTTATAGTCTCCCCTCTGGATACCATAATGTCAATTTTATAATTTCAGTGCATATTAATTCTCTGCTGTTCGCATTTTCATTTGGGTGAGTGCAAGGTCTCCTGAGAGATAGTTTGTTAGACAGATGCACCACTCCCTGCATATACACACTGTGAAGACCACTGTGACAGAGTGGAGACTGTTTTCAACCTATCTCTGTCTATGAAGGACTTAACCTACAATAAACTGTGGCGGCTTTTTGCTGCAGCAAGTTTTAATCAACAAAGATAAGAAAAACTGCCATAGATAGGGACTCAAGTTACATGACTCAAAGCTCCACAAATTTGATAACCTCTGACTCGACAGCAAAAATGGTGGATAGACTTGGACTCGAGGGCACATGACTTGAGACTTAATTAGGAATGTTTTGACTCGATACTAGACTTGGACTCGCAATGTTTTGACTCGATACTTGACTCGGACTTGCCAAGGAGTGACTTGTTGCCATTCCTGCTACACACCAGTGCAGGAGAGAAAGTCAAGATGATCAGAATCATGCATCTATCGGCCCAAGACAGAGAGGCAGTCCCACAATGGACTCTTACCGAAGGGGACGTGACGTCAGGGGGAGTGGACATATCTCCGAAAAGCTCCAGCTGGCTGATATTCTGCAAGGGGACAGAGATTCGGCAGTTAGACCCCAGGTGCGCGACCTGCGGTACCTTCAGAACGGTCCGGCCGTGCAGAACACGGCGCCCAGCCAAGCGACCCGAATCCTTGGGCGTAAGCACTCACCTTGAGCGCCGTGAGGCCGGAGTCATTCATGCGCGCTAATGAAGCTCACAGTGGCAAATCAGAGTGGAAGAAACTTCCAGAACATGAGGAACGGAAGACAATGGGATGGCAGGATGGGGGGAGGTTTGATGGAATACCTACCCAGAATTACCCACTGACATCTATAACCACTAACACGGCTGCTATCTCTACACGTCGCTTACTAAATACGACGCTATTATTACCAATTCTCAATGATTATGATTCTTCTACAACTCATGTTTTGAAATCACTGTTACTTAGAAGCAGTGCTATAAATGACTACAAACATTGGACTTTCGAGGTCAAGACTCAGATAATTCTATTAGTTAAAGCTAATTTAATTCATCAACAGGGATTATACTTGAATATTGTGACATAACTTACATGTAGACTGCTACCCCCCTAATATTATCAGGTATTTCATGTTAAGGCAGCCCCTAACCCTAATGTACCTGGCTGAGGGACAGCCATATTCTGTCCTCAGTGAGGTAAAGCAGGGAACCGTGAGGTAAAGCAGGGTACAGATTGTCCATAATAACCTTTCTCTACAATGTGATGGAGCTGCAGCCCAGAAAACATGAGCCCTGGCTGGTTAGCGTAGGTAGGAGCTTGTCACGGAGATGCTACACTAGGCTGTGTCACCAATACAGACACAGTAACAGTGGGGGGCGCTCTTCTCACACACTTCACATACTGTAATGTAAGTAAATCAAGTTGTCTGTTCATCGCTTAGGATAATCAATCCATCCGCTGTCGTCCTTCTCATGTCTCTATGACTAGAGTCCCTGGCCTCTCTCCCCCCGCCCATCAGTCATAAGGTTCTCTACCCCTTACCTGCCAGGTCAAGCTAACGTCCTCGTCAATCCACACCAGCGACCCGGCATTCTGTAACAAGAAGCGCGGTAAGAGGAGAGGGGGTGGCGGGGGGGTGTGTGGGTCTGCTTGGAGTGTGCGGGATAGAGGAAGTGAGGTAAGAACTGGGATTATATGAGGTGAGGGAGAAGGTGGATGGTGTGGGATGAGGATGGTGCAGAGAATCGGTAAATCAGTCCCCACACTGAACGATCTCTCCTGAACCATTCCAGTTGGCGTACGCCACAAACCCAGATCTTGATCCCGAGCCGTAATTCTGCTACTAAACTAGCCCAAAAAAATGAACCTTTGAGGGATACTTCAATACATGATGAAAATATGATTCATTAGTCCCGTGAGGGTCTAGGAGAGACAGATCAGGAGCTAGAGTGATCTCATCAATTAAGGAGAAAGACGCGAGCGGAGATCGATCCATGGCAGAAGCTGATGATCGCAGGTCGATGCTGGGAGGCGTTCTGGCTCATCTGTGGGGTTGGAGACATTTTCAAGCCCATGAACGCCGAGACCACAAAGACTCAACACAAAACCGTCCCGACTCAACACCGCATGAGGCTGCTGGCCGCCGAGAGAGAGGATGATGGGAGCAGCGAAATAACAGAACAACACGGTGATTTGTCCAGCAGCGACATTACGAACGGAAATGATCATTCTCTCCGTTAATGAGCATTACAGCTAATAAACTCCACGCTTGCAAGATGGCCGGATGGATGGACATAATGCGAGTATAATGTGGAAAAAAAAAACAGCTCCTGAAACGAAGCGACTGTCGATTTCAGAGACAAAAGGCAATGATCTAAATAAATAAAAGTGAATTTGCATTTATAGTGCAGCCCAGATAGACCCCGATCTGCGTCCGGAGTGGAGAATTAAAGCCGCAAATGATTTATTAATTTGTATGACTTATTAATGTGTGCCCCCCTAGGGGGAGGGGTCTCTGGAGCAACCACAGCACATGAGGAGCCCAGGCAGCCGTTACGGAGTTTTACCAAAAATCCATTATGAAATTGTGACTATCATCCATTTGAAAATGCCCCTGATTTCTCATAGCGTGTTTAAAGGTGGCTTTAATCTGGGACACTTCAGCTGCTGTTTGGACTGTAGAGCCTTGTTAAGGTGTTTTGAGGGAGAGGTGCAGTGGGGGATTCTGGGAATTGGAGAGACAAAATCACATGATGCAGCCTTTTGGGCAAAGGCTCGGCTCCGTGTAGATAGATCCCCTTTCCGGGGCTGCAGGGGAGCGCCGAATCTGTGTGACGATTTAGAGAGGGAGGCGTGATCCTTCAGGAAGTCAGGCTCGTGTAGAAGTAACAGGAAGCACGTGGGAGCACCAATCAGGGCCTTAGCCATGAAAGTATGAGATAATATTATGCGACTGGAAAAATGTGACGAGAGAATTAATATCAGCGCTAATGAGTGGTAATTAGGGTTTAGCTCTGACAGGCGTCAGTCTTGTGGGGAATCTGACCCGAGATGGCCGGCACAGATTGCCGAGGACGACAAGAAACGTGGGCAGAAATCCGAGCAGATACAGGGAATCAGGGCTGGTTATCAATTAGCGTCCCATTAGCACCCTGGCTGTAAACACAGACTGCCTGTGTGCACGGAGAGCCACAGCACGGCTGACAAAGAAACGACCGCGAGAGACTACGTTTACCCAGACTATGCAGAAGAAGATAACTATATTTCCTGTTAAAGAACATCACTAAGGCTGCCTGTTCGCAGGTTTGTAAGCTGCCTGTGGATATGACTCTTTCACAAAAATATATTTCCAATCCGCCTGGGCAGCTCGGAGCCAGGTGTTCATGACTGCTCCACGAGTAGCCTTAGTGATGGTAGCTGGGAGCAAACCTTTCAGCAGCCTCTCAGAATGACAGGTTGCCGAGATGGGAGCGGTGGATGGGTCCACCCGGGGATTAGAAGCCGCGACTTCACTGTATTTATGTTTTCAGCTAGCCGTAAGCTGCCTTCTCCCATAATGCTCAGTGTAACAGTCACACACAGAAGATCAGGAGATAGGCTCTTTATGCGGGCAGACACGGCCAACAAACTGCAGACTCCTGCTTTTTCAGGTAATTGATTTTGGTATTTGGCACAAGTTTGGCTCTGGGGAGCTTGGAAGGGAATTGAACTAATTTTCGTGAGAGGGAGTCCCCCCCACCCCCAACACCGTTTGGATCATGCCCTTCTAACTCCGGATTTAGATGATTAAATGCAGTTTGTCACCACCCCAGGTGTGTTTTGCCCTCATCGTTCTCTGTCGCCGCCCTTCTGGGGAGGGGCTTAAAGAGATTACAGCTTGAGAGGCAGGTGGGCTTTGAAGCCATGAACTAATGGTGCTCTGTAAAATGTGAGGCCAGAGTCAGAGCAACCCAACGCTGGAGAAACCCAGTGCCTCTTTGGAAACTGTGATCTCCGAGTCCTGTAGGTGGTTTCCTGCACCAATGGGACTTTCTACTGGAGGTGCTGATGTCGGGTAAAGGAAGACAGAAAAGTACATCTGAGGTAGATTTAGAGGGTTGCTGGGAAGTCAAGAGAGAAGCAGCAGAACACCTACGTTTATGGGATGTCGCTTGGGAACGTCGTAGACGCCCTCCTTCTGCTGGCTCGTGGGAACCTACATTTGTGGAGTCAAAGATACGCAAAAGCAGACAGAATTGCGATTAAAGAGGGCGTGTCTCTGGGTAACCCTCCGCCGAACAGGGCTTGGCTTTGTCTATAAGGCTAATTCCTCACATAATTCAGTTTATATTTCCCGTCACCCAGAGGATTAGGGCCGCTGTCTGTAAGCCCCAGACGAGGCTTTTAGCCTGAGCTCTGTACACAGTGTATTTTAGCAGAAATACAAGGTATGTTTTACTCCGACACTCTGACTAATGCTAGTGGATTTAGCATCTAAACTTAGCCACCGTGCTTTATAACACAGTAAACAAGCTGCGCGGCTCCCTCGTTCGTTTATCCAGGTGACGCGCGCCCTTTCATGTCAAGGCCACGTCTTCCCAGAACTATTTATCCGCCATTGTTTTTCATGTCCCCTCTTTCCCCTGCAGGCTGATTGATATTCCAGTCTCGCCAGTACCAGCTGGTTTCTTAACCGCGACGCGCTAAGGTCAAACAGTGCGGCCCGCCGTGAATCCCTCACCCTCCTTTTTATCTCCTAAACAGAAGGTCACGGCTGATGAGGCTCGCAGCTTCCGGACGCTGAACCTGCCACAACCACAAATCTTGGCCAGATCAGAA
The DNA here is from genome assembly GCF_048594095.1 of Paramormyrops kingsleyae. Classification (NCBI taxonomy): domain Eukaryota; kingdom Metazoa; phylum Chordata; class Actinopteri; order Osteoglossiformes; family Mormyridae; genus Paramormyrops; species Paramormyrops kingsleyae. The sequence continues at coordinate 12,454,934 of NC_132817.1, read as the reverse complement.
CCGCTGTTGTGAGACCAGCGTCATTCTATGGAGCAGTTCTGTTCCACCACAGTACCACTACGAGACCTATCGGCGCTGATGCCTGCAACTATTTCCTCAGGGCAGTGAGATCTGATTAGTCTTGTTCAGCAGTTGTCGGTCTTACCCATTACATACCCAACAGAATCTCATAGGATTCCTTAAGCGGTGTCCAAAACACCTATTGATGGGTACAGTAATGGCCATCGCTTAGCCATACTGACAATGCTGTACTAACCATGATTCCTGAGTGGTGGGATGCTGGAGATGGGCGGTACCTGATAAATGCTCTCCTCTGATTGGGGATCGCGGACGAGCTCGTGCCCGGCCTCGAACACGATGTACTGCAAGCCGTCCGAGGCAGAGGAGATGCAGAAGGAGACAGTCAAGAAAGTGATTGGTCATGCAGATCCGCAGAGCAAGGCGACAGAGCCCAATGAGACGGCAGCAGGCAGACAAGATGGCGGCAACGTGGTGAGGAGTGTGACAACTGCCCCAAAATGCTTGCCCTCTAGGGGCTGCATGGCTCAGCGTATTCTAAAACATTCTGAGGACCCTTAAAGCTGGGTGTAATGGTGGGGTTCACCCAGGAAAGATTCACGCTGCCTCACAACCAGTGCAGGCATTTCTGGGCACGGTCAACTCACATGCACACGTCCAATTCAATTTTAAAAAAGAATATGAGGGCAGGTGTCTGCATTCAATAAACTCTAGTGAGTATTAGGGGTTAATTCATAATCGGAATATTAGGTACACATGAAATGGACATGCATCCAGTTGCTCTAACTATGTTATGTGTTATTCAGTTGGTGAAATAACGTTTTATGTCCCAAAAAAATAAAAACAGGTGGAGATGCTCAATATTAAAGAGAGAGTGAATAGCAGCGCAGCGAAGCAGCTTTGCAGAGCGATTACCTGGTACACAGGGTCTTCTACATCATCCTCCAGGATCGTCTTTGGCAGCAATTAAAGGGCCAGAAGCGAATTTTGAATCAACAGAGGAAGACAGATTGGGGGGTGGGGGGTGGGGTGAGGGAAGCAAGCAAATCAGCAGCTTTGATCAGGCCGCAGTTGATTCTCATCCTCAGTTACTGTGATACAGTGATTCTTAAATGAGGACAGAGGAGACCCGCCGATTCTCCGTAAATTGTGCGCGATGCCCGCAAACTCGTCATCCGGTCAGACTCGAGCAGCCGAAGTGATACCACATGGACACTCCCCGGGTGTCTCTCGACATTGTTCCGTCCGGCGTCACACGACATGCAGAGAATGTCATATTATTAATGACCAGAAGTGCTTTCTGCAGGCTAATATTGTGGCTGTAAGAGCGTTACCTGTGTCTATTTTGAGCAAACACTGGCTACAGAATATATTTTCACACTGGAGTCACTGGAGGTGTCTGTACACACGTTTCATGCAGGAAGGGGTCAGTGCCTGGGTGAACGAGTGTGGGTGGGGGGGAGGTGTACCTGGTAGACGGCTTGCTCGCACTGTTTGTCCTTCTGGGCCTTCTTCTCCAGCTCCTCTCGCTGCTTGATCTCGTAGATCAGCTGGAACAGGTCACGCAAGTCCAGAATGACGGGTTCCGCCTGCAGAGGTTTAGCAGAAGGAGGAGATCAGCCTACATCCTCACGGCTGGATTCCTCAGGCTTCTCCACAAACATTTTCCTCTCAGCAAGTAAACGTCCATCAGCAAGTGACTGCATCCATCCATGCCTCCATGTTACAGCCACATATCCTGGTCAGGGTCATGGGGAAATAAACGTCTGGGAACAGATCCATATGGTGCTGGGATGGGAGGACTGAACGAGGCCTTATTTGGGCAAACAGTGGGGAGAAACGGCAACAAAACTGTATGTCACCATGTTCTGGACCCAACATCCATCTCTGTCGAAGGTCCACTGACCCGTTTTGGGATGCGTCAGCGCAAAGTTGATGGGATTCTAGACTTTGAGACAGATAGCCATCGATCTGGTACATGGGATCAATACTAGAGTCCATGGTAACAGTCGAGAAACACTCCCACTATCCCCAGTGGGGATACACCATCAGCCACAGGAGAATGCAACAGTTAGCAGGAGCGAACAGAGCAGGGGCAGGGACCGATGGTCGGGTAGGTAGCTGGGTAACAAAGTGGGTAATGAGGACGGGTAACAGGGGTGGGGAACTAGCTGGGTAATGGGGCCAGCTAACAGAGACGAGTTATAGAGATGGATAATGAGGATGGGTAACAAAAACAAGTAACAAACCAGGTAACAAGCCGGGTAACGATCTGGGTAACAAGCTGGGTAACGATCTGAGTAACAAGCTGGGTAACGATCTGGGTAACAAGCTGGGTAACGATCTGAGTAACAAGCTGGGTAATGATCTGGGTAACAAGCTGCGTAACAAGCTGGGTAATGATCTGAGTAACAAGCTGGGTAACGATCTGGGTAACAAGCTGGGTAACCATCTGGGTAACAAGCTGGGTAACGATCTGGGTAACGATCTGAGTAACAAGCTGGGTAACAAGCTGGGTAACGATCTGGGTAACAAGCTGGGTAACGATCTGAGTAACAAGCTGGGTAACGATCTGAGTAACAAGCTGGGTAACAAGCTGGGTAACCATCTGGGTAACAAGCTGGGTAACGATCTGAGTAACAAGCTGGGTAACGATCTGAGTAACTAGCTGGGTAAAGATCTGAGTAACAAGCTGGGTAACCATCTGGGTAACAAGCTGGGTAACCATCTGGGTAACAAGCTGGGTAATGACTTGGTAATGATCTGAGTAACAAGCGGGGTAATGATCTGGGTAACAAACTGGGTAATGGGGCTGAGTAATGAGCCGGGTAAGAAAGCTCGATAAAGGGGTTAGGTAACGACAGTGTTGGGCATTTCAGGTCCAGAAAGTACAAATCCTGACCAAGATTTTGTCTCTACCAACCAGCTGAGTATTCTGTGACTTACTCTTTATGCTCAACTGGTTTGTAGAAACAAAATCTTGGTCTGGATTTGTACTTTCTGGACCTGAAATGCCCAACACTGGGTAAAAAGTCAGGTGACGAGCTGGGTAACGAAGTCGGTTAACAGAAACAGGTGATGGAGTAATGTAGCACTCACAGACTGTGCCGTCTTAATGGCCACGAAGCGGTGGTTCCCCTCCTTGCCACAAACGTAGCCAAAGGCACGGTGGTCGGTGATGTCCTTGGCGATGTAGGAGATCTCATGGACCGCGTGGTGATGCTGAAGGACCTGAGGGAGGCCAAAAACAGGATGGCAGGAGGCTTGAGTGAGAGAACAGGAAGGGGCAGCAGTGACAGAAGTCCCCCCCCCCAGCGCCTCGTGTGACGGACAGAGACCACGGGGGCAGCCACCACAGCGGGGACTGACTGCATTTCATGGTCGAGCTCATGGTGGACTGGGCGTTCCTCAGCAAACTGGGGGAGTCTGAATGTGGCTGTTACAGTCATTATCAGTGCACCACCCACTGCCCCCCTTCCCATGGTGCACATGTGAAAACTGTGTGATGCTTTTATGGTGAGGCCCCGCTGAATGCCCTGGGCAATATTTAATGAAATAAATCAGAAAAATTCTACAAGGGGGGAGCTAGACATTAAATGTGAGATCATAGAGTGAGAGAGTGTGAGGCCAGCTGGACATGAAGTGTAAGAGCACAGGGTGAGAGAGTGTAACCCAGCTGGAAACAAAGTGTGACAGCACAGGGTGAGAGAGTGTAACCCAGCTGGAAACGAAGTGTGAGAGCACAGGGTGAGAGAGTGTAACCCAGCTGGAAACAAAGTGTGACAGCACAGGGTGAGAGAGTGTAACCCAGCTGGAAACGAAGTGTGAGAGTACAGGGTGAGAGAGTGTAACCCAGCTGGACACGAAGTGTGAGAGCACAGGGTGAGAGAGTGTAACCCAGCTGGAAACGAAGTGTTAGAGCACAGGGTGAGAGAGTGTAACCCAGCTGGAAACGAAGTGTGAGAGCACAGGGTGAGAGAGTGTAACCCAGCTGGAAACGAAGTGTGAGAGCACAGGGTGAGAGAGTGTGAGGCCAGCTGGACACGAAGTGTGAGAGCACAGGGTGAGAGAGTGTAACCCAGCTGGAAACGAAGTGTGAGAGCACAGGGTGAGAGAGTGTAACCCAGCTGGAAACGAAGTGTGAGAGCACAGGGTGAGAGAGTGTAACCCAGCTGGAAACGAAGTGTGAGAGCACAGGGTGAGAGAGTGTAACCCAGCTGGAAACGAAGTGTGAGAGCACAGGGTGAGAGAGTGTGAGGCCAGCTGGACACGAAGTGTGAGAGCACAGGGTGAGAGAGTGTAACCCAGCTGGAAACGAAGTGTGAGAGCACAGGGTGAGAGAGTGTAACCCAACTGGAAACGAAGTGTGAGAGCACAGGGTGAGAGAGTGTAACCCAGCTGGATACAAAGTATGAGAGCTGGACAGCACATCTGCTATAAATTGCCCCTTAATCCCAGTGCATTACTGTTATAGCCCTTGTTTTGACAGCCAGAATCCAGCTGCCAGATAAAGCACCTCCACCACCTCACCGTGCACCATTAAATTCACAGATCTCTGAGCAGACACAGTCCGGCTCCCCTGGGGGAGGCTGAACAGGTCTGAGTGGGGGGTCTTAGGAAGGCGAGCGAAAAGCCCAGGACAAGAAGGGAGGAAAGGCGAAAGAACGGACGTGGAACATCCTGCTCCCTTTGTGTCCGGTGTAAATCACAGCTGGTTCAATTTCTTCCTGACATGTAACCTCAGGATGGATTGATGTCCCCACAGTGACAGTGACGCTGGGGGAGGGGGGCCAGCCCTGTAACTGCTCTGTAAATCTTACAGCTTCCCGTCAGGACCAAGGACACGGCCGTGCCCCTCCCCTACACACTTAGTCATGGGACATATGCTGGAAGCAGTAATAACACCCCCAACCCAAAATGTGTCACTAATGACACTCAGATTTCAGAGGTTAAATTCCAATCAGCTGGCTGTTGTTTGGCCAAAGACCGTGAACTCCGGCCCATTAAGATGCAGGTGGGGAGGGTGATCAGTAGGGGGCGCTGTAGATCACTTTGCAGCTGGCAGAACTGATATCTGAATAATAGGTTTTTATTATGCCTCATTTTGCAATAGCATGCTTCTCATATTGTCATGCTGTGGACTCCTGTGGACTTATGGATAGATCCATGGACCTAAAGAAACAGCTTTGTGAGCAGAGCTGGCCTCAGAACAGCCATGTATCACTCAATCGACAGTGTTGGTGTCAGATGTTAACCTGAGGCTGCCTCACTGCCTCACTGCCTGGCCAGGCTGATGGGATGGCTATGAGAGGAAGGCACCCATGAATTCGTCCTGGATTAACAGGAACCCCCAGATCAGATTGGAATCATGCAGAAATGTCATTCCAATCCATATGGTAGCGAACTAGCCCTTTCTCCATGCCCCCCCCCCCTCCCAAAGCCCCCCCACTGCGCCTCTCACTGTCAGAGTCTGAACAGCCAATCCCTCACCCTGCTCCCTTATAATGAAAACGAGCTCGTTCTGGCAGCCCGTCTGGCAGCGGGGACTGGAGGAGATCAGCAAAGTCGCACCACGGTGTTCTGCGGTAATGTAACAAAATTATAAGGTCAGCAGGAGGGGGGGGCGGGGGGTGGGGGGCTGCCCCGGGAACCACAGGGCCGCCGGCGGACCCGCAGGCCAGCGGCACGGCGAGAGCAGGGGACGGGATCACCCACTGGGACAGTTCCATCAAGCGCCGTAATGTCTTTGCAAACATCACAACTGCAGCATGGGCTGCTTGGGAGGGGGGACTCCATTTTTCACTCTTTGCGATCTACATCGCACTCAGGACTGGAGCAAGTGCACAGTCTCCATGGCAACCATGTTTAGTTTACTGAGACCTGGAGCCTGCCGATTGCTACACGTAGGCATGCTAATTAGATGTAAATTACAGCTTTGTTTGACCCTGGGATCCAAAGTTGCCTTTTATGAGATATACAGTCATATTTCAAGGAGAGAATGTTAGTAGGACAGGAGCCCTAAGTGATACAATCGAGCATGTTCAGCATCAGGCCTGGCGTCCTGTTTGACCTCCTCCAGCTGCCGAGAGTGATGGCCGTCTTGCCGCGAGTGGATCAGAGAGACTTATCAACACCGGCCGCTCGTGAAGAGTCCTTTCGCACCGAGTGAGAGCGTCTGATCCCAAATAACGTCCAGCGGACTCCAGCCGCATGCTAACACGACCCACGGCGGGCCCACGGAGACTCTGAACGATGTTCACGCGCAGATGGGGCTTTGATCACATGACTTGCGATCTCCAAATGACCTCCAATGACCTGGAGACGCAGAAGGTCAATGAGCAAGACGTGATCTATGGACACTGTAAAATGACCCATTATTTCCCATCATCCTCTGCTCCTCTGCTAAACCTTAACCAGTCCTCATCATTCTCATTTAAGCTCTCTGTTATTCTTCAGGTTCTTTGTCATATATCTCATTTACCAGTGGCTTTAATTGCATATTATCTCAGTTCTAGGCTGAATTAATTAATTACAGGCAATCCTTCATCATTTCAAGTGGTTTTTTCGCTAAACCCATCAGTATTAAAGCTACACCTGGGATTAAATCTGGAATCGAAATCCGATAGTTCCCAATGAAATCTTTAAGGTACCTGCCCACCATTGCTCCCAGAGCTCTGTGAACTGAAAATCTCTTCTACACTATAATAGTTTTCTTGTGTATCTTCAGAAGAGTAGAGGAGGGGTTAGTGACCTGTATAAGATCCGGTAAAGCGAGCTCTCCCCCCCCCCCCCCCACTGGGAGAGGCTGACCATGCGACCTCCCGATCGAGCCGCTTGGTGATCCTTATACTCACCCCCGACCTTTCATCGAAGATCTTGATGCCCCCGAATGAGACCGTTAAGAAGACTTTCTGCTTGTGCTCTCCCTTTGACCGGCCACTGGCGGCGATACCCTGCGGGAGAGTCCAAAAAAGGGAAGGTGAAGATGGAACTGCGGATGAGGCTCTGCTGACCGTAGGGGCTTTAGAGCTACTCCCTCCCCAGATGCCTTGCCTACAGTCAGTCCAAAGGACACCAAGTGCCCGCCATTCGGGCGTTTGAGGTCCTCATCGCTGGCATCCTGTCGCGTTTCCCGCCGTACCCGTAGCCCAACGCTCTCGTCTTAACGAGAAGCCCGCACTGAGGCCTTAACGAGCAGGGCGTCGACTGCCAAAGCCTCAAACTGCAGACAGCGCTTCCTCCAGCGGGTTACCGTGGCAACTTCAAAGGGCGACGGATGCCAATATGTTTCCCAGACGGAGGGGGCCTCTCTCCTGACGTGGTGGTTACGGGTGTGATGCTTGTAGGGGCGGGGCCCTGATTCGGGGATCAGCCCCCATGGGGGTCTGAGTAGTCAGGAGTGAGGCGGTTTGTTTACTAACTGGAGGAGAGTTTCTTAAACGGGGGCATGGATTTCCTGCCAAGATGAGCGAGGGAGGGAGCGGATTTGATCCACGGCTGCTGTGAGGAGCAGGGCGGCATATGAGCACCCCCCTCCGTAGATGGAGGGAGGACGTGGCCTGCCGGGGCTGCCTTCTCACGGGCATCACTACCGGGCTCCCAGAAATGCGGAGGGCGTGACACCCCCGCAGAAAAGACAAGCATTTTCACGCCGGCATCCCATTTCAGTTTCTCTTTAAAGCTCATTCCTGAACATTCAAAATACTGATTCCTGCAACCACCCCCTTCATAAATCAAACAATGTTCAGATGAACTTTTGCTTCAAAATGGGGTTTGTTTCCTCCTGATGTCCTCACGATGTTTGAGCCTTGGGAGCAAGCAACTTTCAGCGAACAAGCAGTTTAACATTTTCTTTACTTAGAAGACACCTTTATCCAAAGCAGCGTCTGGGGGGGGGGGGGTTAAGGGCCTTGTTCAGGAGCACAACTGTGAAATCTCCCTGCCGATGCTGGGATTTGACCCTGCGACCTTCCGACCACTGCACCCCCGCCCCAGGCCTCACCTTCATCTTCATCATGGAGTCCTGGCACAGCTTTGCCCCCCGTGCTGCCCGCACCTCATCGATGCCGATCAGCTTGGCCTTGTATCGCACTCCATCTCCCTTGAAGCGCTTGATGAGCCCGGCCTCGGTGCGGTCCTGGCCTGTGGGGAGGGGAGGGGTGCAGTTCAGCGTGAGGGGGGGGGCTTGGCGTGCCGGGGGAGGGGGTGGCATTTGCATTCGGCGCGCACCCCCGGCAGCCGTCGCCGTCGATGACAACATGAAAAATTACAGCTTCAAACAAGCAATTTAGAAGGGAGGTGAGTGAAAACGATAGTGAGCCAAACACACGGCATGCCGCGCAATGCGGGTAATTAATTCTATTATCTATCTGCAATATTAAATGCAATTTACAAAGCGAAATCACTTAACGGCATCTCCGACACGACGGCAGCGTAAAGGCGAAGAAACGCACAGACGTGAAGAGCTGTCAGAGACGATTCCACCTCCCCCAAGGCTTCCCAGCATGCCCTGTGCCCTTGAATGGCTTATGGGGGGGGGCTGTTTGATGCTCCCCCGCCCCAGTCATCTACGCTAACAGAGCTGATCTCATTACCCCAACCGGACCTGCAAAGTCACATGCCGCTACCAGACAGCCTTGGGGGGGGGGGAATAGCGGCTGCTCTTTTAAGCTGAATGTCGGTATGGTGCCCCTGCCACTGCTGCCCCCAAACTCCCCCCCCCCCCCCCCCACACACACATACACCGCACCCCAGTCACGGGAAACAGGTGGACATCAGGGGAACTGTGCCAACATTCAGCTTAAAAGAGCAGGTGTGAATGTAGAGGCATACATGTAGCGGTGCCGCGATAGAGATGTAGATATAGACATGTAGATATAGAGGTATAGATGTAGAGGTTTAGATGTTGATGTGTAGAAATAAAGATGTAGAGGTATAGATATAAAGGTGTAGATGTAGAGGTATAGATGTAGAGGTGTAGATATAGAGGTATAGATGTAGAGGTGTAGATATAGAGGTACAGATGTCGAGGTGTAGATATAGAGGTGTAGATGTAAAGGTATGTTCAGGACGGTGTTCACACCCGTGAGAAATTCCCAAGAGCTGAGACCTCCCCCCCCCTTGCCCCCAGTCTCCTGTTCAGTCACTGTCATGCTCTATGTTCATGTGTGGTTACCCAAACAGCACCACACTCACATGTCTCAGTCCGGAAGCGTAGGAGATAGGATTGAAATTCCAACGGTGCATCCCACCCATGCAAGCTCGTCCTCCGGCACCCATCCCACGGGACTCCGGGGGGCCTGTTCTGTGCTCTCAGGCAGAGAAGTGGCTTTTCCAAGGCCTTCTGTGGGTCGATCGCTCGCCTGTGGCGTGAGAGGCTATTCTGTGCCCCCCACTCCATTCCACCACCCCCCCCCCCCCCCCCCCCAAATCCCCAGGCATTCCCATTGTCCGCGATAACATCTTTTTTGTGGCGGCTCCCTCAAGGTTCCTCAGATTTTCAGGACGTTGCTAAGCAGGCCGCTGTCAGGCTGAAAAACGCAGCCCTTCCATAAACACCTTTAAGAAAACAGGTCACAAAACGAGAGAACAGGGCGGCATCACCATAGCACTGCATCTGCACCAGACAGCCATTGAGGCTTAAAGACAGCTCCACTGCATGTCTGACACTAAGCTGCCAGTTTGTGTGTTGCTGTGACTTTCATAGCATGTGACACAGAGAAAACGTCACAAGCATTTAAGCGACATGTTGACTGAACGGCCCAAACTACTACATGCAGTCCTCTGCATCTCTGCCGCGACCTTCAGCCTGTTTTCTGCGGAAACAGACTCAGCCTGGAAAATCGAGGGTTGGATCTTCAAATGCAAATTTATTTTCCTCTGCACAGTCAGGGATATGCTGTTTATAGTGTGGTTTTAAGGGGAACTGCAACTATAATGAAATGCAGAAAAACAGGAATAAACAAGTCGATAAGAGTCAGTCGGTAAAAATGTTGAAATGAGAAAATGGTTTATGACTACAATCTCAGAATTGTGAGAATATGAGAGAACGAGTTGCCATAATGCTGTGAGTCTTGTTAATCCCTCTGTTAACAGGCTGTTTTTGTCAGGTGACGTCCTTTACACTGTATTTGTGATCTAAAATCCATTCAGACATAATTTCCAAGGAACAACAGGCAAGAACATCCTTTAAAAGACTCCAGGAATCATTTTCATTCACCTAGTATTTCCAAATTGGGTTTTGTTGTTTTTAAAATTCTACCCATAAATTTCTTTGTTGTCTTTTTTTGGGGCTTTGTGTTAAAATTAAATAATAGAGGTGATTAACTTTTTTATTGAAGAAATACAGTTTTGGGCTGCAGAATTAAAATAGGCAAAACAAAAAGAAATGCTAAACTGCAAAATTCAATTTTAAAACAGAAGAATAAAAAATAAATCAGTAGCTACTTCAATAGAGATGTCTGTTCTGGGACCTCAGAAGGACAAATGATCCGATACGGAGATGGATCCGGTGAGTCACGTGGGGGGGGGGGGGGGGCTTAGGGGGTTGGATGGGGGTCCCGTGACCTTGTCCGGAATGGGCTTGCCTCGTTAGAGCCTGGTTAATGAGCTTGGGAAGAGCGGCCAGGGATGATGAACCAGCCTGTCGGGCCCACCTGTCACCCCCCACGAGAAGCATATGGCTCCTCCACATCGAAACGGTGGGAGAGTCATTACGGCGAGACGCTGTCACATCAGGACAGGGCCTCTGGACGGGACCGGGAATGGAGGAGTATCTGTTTCTCCTTCCTAAATGGTATGGACTGTTGAATTTGCACACTGCACATCAGACTGAGCACTGTCTGAAGGCTCAGAGTCCTACACAGCCATCTTCATACTCTCTCATCATACTCTCTGTACTCATCGTCTATCTCCTGTCCACAGTCATCTTCAATATTATTTCTATAATCCTCTTCTATACTCACCAATTATACTAAACTTCTAAATGCCTTCTTTACTCATCTTTTGTCCTCTTTCTATACTCCCTATCTAGTCTATCTAGTCTCTATACTCTATCTATACTCATCTTCTATATTCTTTCCATACTCATCTTCAATTCTCTTTCTAAACTCACCCTCTATACTAATCATCTGTACTCTTTCGGTACTCATCTTTTATCCTCTTTCTACACTCATTGTCTATCCTCTTTCTATGCTCTTTCTATACTCACCTTCTGTCCTCTTTCTACACATCTTCTATACTCTATCTATACTCTATCTTCTATATTCTTTCTATTATCATCTTCTATCCTCTTTCTATGCTCACCAACTATACTAATCTTTGCTTTTAGTACTCATCTTTTATCCTCTTTTGATGCTCATCTTACATACTCTATCTATACTCCTCTTCTATATTCTCTCTATGCTCGTCTTGTATACTCCTTCTTTCTCCATCCGGAAACCCTAACATTGGGCACACAGGTCATGGCAGCTGTCTTTTGGAAGATACAAAAATCCACCAGGCCTTTTGTGTCCCTCTATCGACCGGCCTTTGGCGGATCAGCGATCTTGTACACAAATAAAAAAACACAGATCTGACTGCTGATCTCAGGCTCGGAATAGGTGCCATGACATCCCTGAAGGACCGATAGCAGTTTAATCCCAAAGCCTGAGGTGATGAGGTCGCTCGTACAGATAATGGTCAGGATGTCCTCATCTGGAGGGCTGCTCCTACCAGACCTGCCTCCTGCCCCACGCCGATGCCCAAGTTTTACATAAAAGCACAGAGGAGACAGAATGCTGGCCCCAGATCCATTATATTCACTTAATTTCATTACATAAAGGCCCGGACATCAGCAGAAAGCTTCCCACTCGCGTGATACGTCGAGGGTCCATTTAATTATCAGAGGCAAGGGGGTCCTTCCGCATCTAAGGCCCGAGTCCCGTCCCCATTGTGCTGCCGCCGTATCAGGGCCCAGTGCAGATTCACTTTATTTCCGCGAGAACATCGATTCATTATCTCATTCCCGCACATTGACGACGTCTCGGGAAAATGTGAGCTATCTAACATGCAATTTCACATCCATTTCCCTGGAAGCACTTCTGAAGATCCCCTCATCCGCTAATCTCCCACCATTTATACCTCATTTACAGAATCCAGATCTCCGGATTTTAATATTCCTATAATAACCTGTAATAACCTATTGTATCTACTAGTGCTCTCTTCACTCTGAAAATCATTTTTATCCAATAACTTAAATAAAACAAAGTGTGAGGACAAAAGTCCGGGCTTTCTAAAGTAACGCTTATCGCCGCTCACCCAGGCCGAAGCTCCCATTGGCTGGTTTCGGACACATATCGGATTTATATCTTACATGATTATAACGTAAAAGCCATGCACACGTACTCACTGGTGCATATCTGACTAATACATAATTAAAATAACTTTCTAAAAGATCAATGTGCACATTAATCATTTACAGCAACACTAGATTAATAGAGAGTGGCGCAATGGGTATAACCCCTCCCACTCCCCCACCCGGGACCCCCACTGTACTGGATAAGCAGGGTGGATGGATGGATTGATGCATTAAATTGAAAGTGTTGCTATTATTGTTTTAAGATGGGGGTGGGGAGGAGGCTTGTTTTGCCTTAACATTCTTTTATGGAAAGTTACCATTTTACAGTGGCTGGCTTCCTCGATAGCTCCCCCTGCAGGCAGTGATATGAGTGACAGGATGCAGCTGCGCTCCCTCCTGTTTCCCAGCATTGACAAGCAGCCTGGCTCTCCGGTCAGCACTACGGACAGCAACCTGCTAGTTTTGGACAGGTGGGGTGTCTGTTCAGAGCTCGCTTAGGACGGGTGGGGTGTCTGTTCAGAGCTCGCTTAGGACGGGTGGGGTGTCTGTTCAGAGCTCGCTTAGGACGGGTGGGGTGTCTGTTTAGAGCTCGCTAAGGACGGGTGGGGTGTCTGCTCAGAGCTCGCTTAGGACGAGTGGGGTGTCTGTTCACAGCTCGCTTTGAATGGGTGGGGTGTCTGTTCAGAGTTCGCTTTGAACGGGTGGGGTGTCTGTTCAGTCCTCGCTTCGGACGGGTGGGGTGTCTGTTCAGTGCTCGCTTTGGACAGGTGGGGTGTCTGTTCAGTGCTCATCTAGGATGGGTGGGGTGTCTGTTCCATGTTCGCTTTAGATGGGTGGGGTTAGGGTTAGGGTTAGGGTTAGGACATCAAGCACATTAACACCAGGGTTATCTATAGAGAATGCCTGTGTGGGAATCTGCATGCCTGTCGGCCTCGTGCCCGTGAAGGAGAGCAGCACAGACATCCTGTGATCTTTACAACATGAATTCAGCAGCTTATAACACGCCAAATGCGAGCCATCAGGAAGCGGAACGGCGAGCAAGCAAACAACCTGGTCAACATTAACAGTCACCAAACGAAACGTGATTCGCTTCCTGTCTGCACAGCCTTTCTGGAAAGCACCGCAGAGGAATAGCGGGAGCCAGGCTCTCATGAACTGCATCCTGGGAAATGAATCTGACTGCACAATTACGAGGCTCCTTCTCCAGCCCAGGCGAGATGCAGGGGTGTTTCCTGCGATACGGCAGCGCGAGTGACAGGTGGCGCCGCGCCACGCAGCGCGAGCCGCTCGTCACGGATGATTGAGGGAACGTTCCGGAAACGGCTCTCTGCTGGCTCGTCCTGATACGGATGGCATAATTAAAACAATCAAGCCGTGAGACTCAATTACCGCTCCCGCAGCCCGTCTTTTGTATTGTACAGCACGTCACATTGGTAGGGAATGCCGTGCGGTAAATCAGGAAAACAGCACGCGATAAATAACTCCCCGCGACTCCGTCCCGAGCCCCGAGCCCCGAGTCCCACCCCCCGCCTGGTGCCGTTTGTAAGGCTCGCGTGCGCCTCACACCGGGAGAACTCCAAACGTCAAAGACAGAAGCCGCCCTCGGATGAAAGGAGCTCGTCTGTTAAACATCAGTGGTGAGAAGATTAATTGGTGGCATGGCAACGATTTAGGGCAACCAGCGGCTTGCAGAGATGCGGCTAAGCCTGTTCAGGGTGCAGTTCTGATGGCGCGGCGGCCTATCAACCTTTCCTGCTCCACCCACGCCAATGGGCCTGTGTTAGATAAGTGACTGGAAGATGGATGGATGGATGGATGGATGGGTGGATGTTTAAAATGGTCTCATGAATGTTCAAAACCAGGCTGAGCTACACGGGGAGTGAGTAAAGGCTGGTTTGAGAGGTCAGAACCATGTGGGTGTGAGCTCTAATCCCCAGCTATTAAGGAAGCTCTTAAGACATAATGTACCTAATTAGCACTACGCAAGTCTCACTTCATAATTCACTTCAATTTTTGGAAAAACATCAACATTAATAGGAACATGAATAAGATTCTGGTGGACGAAGGCACGGGGGGGAAAAGGTTTCCTGACTCAGGAAAAAATAAAAAATAATTTTAAGAGCCGAGTGGTATCCGTGGATATACAAGTGTCCCAATCTTAGAGTGACGCGCAGCATCTTCAGTTCCCGGTCGCTCTGCATCCTCGCCACGCGGCGAGAGGAGGACAGACAGCGAGCTGTGAATGCAGAGGCTGGAGCAGACACGCCGCGCTCTCGCTCGCCACGTGCCGCCTGGCCCGGCGTCTCCATTACGCCGCTCCGCCCGCCGCCCATAAACTCGCTGAGCCGCGGGCCGCACCTCTCACAGCGATTTATGAGGTTGCCCTTGGAAACTCGGGTCCCGTCTAAATAATTCACCCCCGCCATTCGCCGGCTGAGCTGGCCCCCGATTCTCCTCGGCCAACCTGCCCGCTGCTGACCGCTTCCACTCTGACCCTCGCCCCCCCACCCCCACCCCCCCAGCCCGTCTCCCGGGGTTATCGATCGCACCCCCCCCACCCCCCAACCGTGGCCTAGATAAACAATAATCAGCTGGATATTATGAGCAAGTGCCCAGAATCAGTCTGCATCTGTCCTCCATGGCGCAGATTCCCAGCTTGGCGGGGGGCATTGTGGGTCCCTCTCCCACATCTGTTGACTGTCATGGCTGGGTCCCGGGTGCGAGGTCCCAGCTGGATTTCTTATCATGGGGCAGTGCAGTGGCCCAGTGCAACAAGGGCCCAGTCTCCTGCTCCCCCCCCCGGTCTTGCTCTCCTACACACGAGGCAGGGGGGCGACCGTGCATCCAGCAAAGCAAATCGAGGCAAATTAATTTTGGCTGACTCCAGGGCCACTGGTCGAGTTTCCAGACGAGAGGCGCTGGGAAATATGTTCTGAGTCTGTGTTTCTGCCTCTCTCTGATTTTTCATTCAGCAGGGAAGAAAAGCGTAGGATAAATTGGTGGGAATGAGGAGGGGGTTTTAAGGACACTAAGAGCTATCTCGTCCTGGAAAGAATATTTTCAAACACATTTAAGACCACCTGTAGCCATTATGATAATAGTTTCATATTTATAAAAGGCTGGGTCATCGGGCCCAACACTGGACATGCAGAAGACAGATTAAAATGGATGGTACGGTGGAAGGAATATTATGCACCTGAAGGGGTGCCATGAGATGGTCATGTGACTTCCTGCATAGGCCCACAGGAACAGAAGAGGAGGGGCAGACAGCATGGCCGGCTGTGGCACAATACTCACCGGCTGTGTCCCATTTACTCCACCAAGTACACACTTACACACTCCTACACCTGGAAGCTGCGTTCATGTAAACTTTGTCCAAACTTTGGCAAATACTGCATGGAAGTGGTTCAGTTAAGGATATAGGGCGCAATGCACTGCATTAGTGACGACTACTGCTTTTATTGAGTATGAAGTTTCAATTTAAGTGTGCTACAGTAAGTTGTACGAATGCTTACATAGCCTAGGCTGCAGTGAAGGACGATCCCAAATGCAACCAACACAAATGGTTGTAGTATATTTCTTGTCCACCTCTTCAGATAGCAAGTGTGTCCCATTGTTATCAAGAATCCCTGAGCACTTGAGCCCTTCACATACACTTGTGCACATTGCGTCTTATGTCAGCATGTGTCACCAAAGTGAACAGGATCTCTGTGCGCTTGCACTTAAGTGGGGTAAAATGCCCCTGTCTGAGCTCAGAGCAGGACGGGGGGGGTGGGGGGTGGGGGTACTGAATCAGTGGAGGGTGCTCGTTTACTTGCTCCTACGGCTGATTGTTTACTTGCTCCTACGGCTGCTCGTTTACTTGATCCTACGGCTGATTGTTTACTTGCTCCTACGGCTGAATGTTTACTTGCTCCTACGGCTGCTCGTTTACTTGCTCCTACGGCTGCTCGTTTACTTGCTCCTACGGCTGCTCGTTTACTTGCTCCTACGGCTGATTGTTTACTTGCTCCTACGGCTGAATGTTTACTTGCTCCTACGGCTGATTGTTTACTTGCTCCTACGGCTGAATGTTTACTTGCTCCTACGGCTGAATGTTTACTTGCTCCTACGGCTGATTGTTTACTTGCTCCTACGGCTGCTCGTTTACTTGCTCCTACGGCTGCTCGTTTACTTGCTCCTACGGCTGCTCGTTTACTTGCTCCTACGGCTGAATGTTTACTTGCTCCTACGGCTGATTGTTTACTTGCTCCTACGGCTGCTCGTTTACTTGCTCCTACGGCTGCTCGTTTACTTGCTCCTACGGCTGCTCGTTTACTTGCTCCTACGGCTGCTCGTTTACTTGCTCCTACGGCTGAATGTTTACTTGCTCCTACGGCTGATTGTTTACTTGCTCCTACGGCTGATTGTTTACTTGCTCCTACGGCTGATTGTTTACTTGCTCCTACGGCTGTTTCTAGCATCTCTCTTTATGCTTTTACACACACGTTCATGTTTTTAATGATTTTTTTTTCTCCATTTTTTTAGATAATTGGTCGAAATAACTAACAGCTGAAGCCCAGTTGAATTTTAAATAGGTAACGAACAAGATGAATTAAAAGACATGTCAACTCATAAATACTGCAAACGGCAAACATCCGTACTCAGTATTACTTCACGGGATTTCTTTGTCCTTTTCGGGATCCAGCGGGGCGTAGGCAGCTGGGATGCCCCGGGTTTAACCTTCACAGGTGGAGGGAACAGCTGATTGGCGTGACCTCGCCGCTGATCCACTCTCTCTCACACGGAGAGCTGAGTACCAGGAGCGTGGGGGAGGGGTGGGCGGGGCAGGGAAGAGCCCGCCTCCCTGCTCTGATCCCAGATCACTGCATTGCACCATTGGATGCCTGCCCATAACATTACTGTGTCTTAATGTTTCTACTGCAAAGCTAATTGTTCATCAACCACCCCCCTCCCCCCCCAACCTCTTTTTCTATTGCAGCACCTCTCCAACACAGCAGCTGAGAAACTGCCAAGCGGGTGGGATGATGGGCACTATATGAAGCAGAAGACCCTCCCTGGTAAAATAAGATGGCACCAAAGAGAGAAGGTCTAACAAACTTGCCCTGTCTGTCCCGCCTTCCGCAGCTACCTTATTGGACGCTCTCTGCTCGGTGGTGACAGCAGCCAATCAGAATGGAAGCGCTCATGTAGATGCAGATCTGTATAAGCTCTACACTCTTTGAAGCACTTCTTCCGCCTTCCGGTTTAGCTTTAGATGTGGGAAATGTCCAAGAACTCTTTAAAAGTCAAGGCGACGACTCAATGCATCTACGTGCTCGAAATGACACAGATCAGGCTCTGTGGCTAAAGCTCCCCTCCCAGTAATGAGCTCAATGAGCCCCCGTGTGGTGGGAGTCATGAATTACAGCTCCATTGTCTCTCAAGTTTTGCTATTGGACAATCCCAAAGGAGCAGATACCCCCCACGTGTGCCGCTATCCGAGGCAGTCGCGAGAGAGACCCTGCTCCGCCATCATCGGCAAATTAATACACCATGCTCCCCCCCCCCCCCCTCGTGCGAGTAGTCTGACTGGGAGCACATTTTAATGCATGACTACCTTCTGGAGATGGGAGTCCATTCACAGGTGAACTCTACAGCTCCAGAAAAAGGTCACTGAGCAGTAATCCCACAGGGGAGGTGTGGGGGGGCATTTCTGTGCAGCTGAATTATTGCCTGTGGCTCCGTCGCTCTTATCATTTTATTGCTGTTTCACCCCTGACACACGCGTGTGAGCCCCCCCCCCCTCAGGCAGGCTGCCGCCTTTTCAGGACAGAATATTAAGTCTTTAGTGTGGCTGGCGTTTTAAGCGGATTCCAGCTTCTCAGCCGTGTCGTTCCATACTGTACCCACCAGGGGGCGATGGGGGGGGGGGGGGGGGCACACGGCTCAGGCTCCACCCACAAGGGGCCACTGGGGGGGGGGGGCACATGCACAAGTGGCTCAGGCTCCGTCCATGAGCCTCTATGTGCCGTTCACCCAAAGCCCACGGCGGGGCGAGAATCCCACCCAACCTCCGACAAGTTACAAAGTGGGTCAGATACAGCTGCCCGTTTCCCAGGCAACGTCTGCAGCGTCTTCAACCCTGCGGACAGGAAAGAGTCTTCCATCCCGTAATAGATTTAACCTCTGTGATCTTGTGCGTGCTAATTTCTCGCACCTCCTGTAGCCTGACATGACTTTCCCGGTAGGTGTTCAGACTATAAAACAACCCTTTCACTTTATTACACCAGAGCAGTCCTCCATACTGATATAAGCAAATATTGGAACAGAGAGAACGTTAGATGCACCATCCATCCATCTAATAACCACTGACCATGGTCAGAGGCACAGGGGAGGAAGCCGGCAAACACCCTGGATGGGGTAACAGTCCATCACAGGGCACACACACCCACACACACGCACACACACACACACACACACACAGTCACACTCTCTGAGCAACTTACAGATACCAGTTTGCCTCACTGTGTGTCTCCAGAGGAAATCTGTGCAAAACAATGGAAAACTCCACAGATACAGTGCAGAAGTGGGATTCGAACCTGCAACACTGGAGGTGTGAGGCGACACCACAGATGGGGAATATACTTAAAAAATGCATGTTATCTGACAGCAGAGCAGGAGGGAGGGGAAGTGGAGGCACAGCTGCAAGTGGTGTAACATGCAGCAGGCACATTAGCATCCTGAATGAGCGCAGTTATGGGCGGCCGGCACCCGCGCATCAGCACGTGCCAGATCGACACCCCCAACAGGTGCCGAGAGGCGCGGGGCTCAGACGGGCACTGACACGAGGACACGGGCACTGACATCAGGACAAAACAGGCTGTGATTAACAAGTTCATTAATACAGGTCGCTGTGTCCTATAGGGGGAGCTGGTGAGCACTGTACTCCTGGGGAGGTGAGACTCCAGGAGGAGGGGCAGGACAGATGGCACCGGATGGGGGAGAGTCCAGGGGGGCGGGAGGGTGGGGGGGTGGGGCAGGCGGTCGTGCATGAAGGTCCTGCACTCCGCAGGTCAGAGAGCCCTCTGATCCCACCATCCAGCCCCAAGCCACAGGAAGCGCCCCCCCCCCCCCATCATCAGGCCACACCCCCCCACCCCCAGGCCTTTAAAATGGAGCCCTGTTATCGCTGCAGACTGATGACGATTATGGAGCGCGGTCCGTGGAAGCGCACTATGGCAGAGTGCCAGCAGGGGGCGCACATGATGCAGTGCCCTGCCTATCTCCCCAGGACCGGCCTGCCCCTGCTTCTCTGGGAGGTGCCCTGCTGGAACGGCCCCTCCCCATGTTAATTCCTGCTGCCGGAGTAAAGCCCGGTCCACACGCTCTACCTCATGCCGCCTTTCCATGCCCACGGTCTCTGGCATTTTTCTACCCCCGAACCTCCCCCCCCCCCCGACCGAGATCACGGCTTCCAAAACGCCAGCACTCTTGGTGTGACTTTGGCTGACCTTTATCCAGGGAAAACTATCACCTGTCGAGGCTCTCCGGTGCCGGGAGCCGTCAGATGGGGAGACCATCCGTCACCAAGGCTGACCCCGCCTCTGATTACTGTGCGCATGGACGGCCAACCTGGGGGGGGGCAGGATCTTCCCGGTCCTGACAGCCTGCCTCTGTGAGCGAGCGTGCTCAACACGTGACGTGCTGTGTGTGTTCCCATTGGCTGTTAAATTTTCACACACGTGAAACACATTGCATGCATGTGTGCTGCAATGTGTGTGGTTTATAGATACTTCTCAGTGTTTATATGTGTGTGTATGTATATCTGTGTGTGTGTGTGTGTGTGTGTGTGTATGTATATCTGTGTGTGTGTGTGTGCACTGCGTGCTCCTGAGCTGGGCCGCCCTGGGCTCTCGACGCGACCCGTTTCCCATTAGGCCCCTGACAGCAGATCAGACACCCGGCCGTGTAGAACGGGCCGCAGGGATGCTCTCCTCTCCTCACGGCCATAAATGGCCGCTGCGGGTGCGTCCAAGCGGAGCCCCAGCACAGCGTCCATCTCACCCCCAGGCTCCTGCCCGTCTTTGCCGCTATACAGATAATTAATGACCTACAGGCTTCCGATGCTGACATCGGGCACCGTTTCTGCCTCCTCTTCTGTTCCTGTTGCTGTTTCTTTTCACCCCAATTTTCCCATTACGCTGTGCTTGGAAATGCTGCCCACCCCCCAGGAAGCTGAAGGCAGACAACGTAACTAAGGTCTGTGGTCTGACCTAGAAAGGAGTCCCTTCTCTAATCTGATGGGCATTAACTCTCAAGCCAAACAAGACTTTAGCTTTTCATAGTTTAAGGACCCGCGATGGCATGGAGCAGAAGACCTGTCCCGGTCACATTGTATCCAGAAGTATATATCTTACACTGAAGACTACATCAAAAAAAACCAAGGAAATGCTTTACTGCTTGTAAACATTTATCCCAGAATTTGGAGTAACAATGACAAATGTCAACAACAGCAGAAAAACATTTATAAAAGCCATTTGCTTAAAACCACACAGGAGAAATATGACGATTCCAGGACACCATCACAGACTGATCCCGCTCGGCACTCCTGGTCGGGATTCTCGGGATGCAAGATTTACAGCGTGAACAAATCTGCTGCTGCCATCTGGCTCCCCCCCCCCCCCCACGTCTGCTAACGACACGAACGTGTGCTTTACACCGAGGCTTTTAATTAGCGCCCGTGCTTGGCGCTGAACCGGCCAACAAGACAGAGCCGTGTCTAATCACGGTACCGGTGGCGGAATGGTGGCATGTAAGGGAGGCCATGAGGGCGGAAACTTCCAGAAAACAGCCAAGTGATTCACTGGTCTGTAAATGAGGGTGACTGGGGGGGGTGTCTGCAGGCTGGGGACTCAGGATGCAGAGCTCAGAGCCCACAGTGGGTCTGGTCGGTCCAGTGGTGCTCCATAAACGCAGCCAGGATGAAGTCCAGTTACATTTTTGGATTCTTTCATTGGAATGCTCTTTTAAGAAGCTAATAGACCTGAATCTACACAACCAGGTTTGACTGACTCGCCTTCAACAAACTGGGATGAAGGAATGGGCTATGAACACACCTCAGCGGCGACATCCGGCACATGCTGGGGTCAAATAGCAGGTGATCCAGAGGCCAGCAGGGCAGGAAGACACCCTCACAGTCATAACCACATGCCGACGGGAAGGGGTGTTAGCGGTGAGCGTGAGGTTCTCGCTAAATGACTTCATGAGGTTCTGTGCTGCTCCAAGCTTCAGACACCGAATATTGCTCACATCAAGGCACCACAAACCAGCCCGTGCACCATCGCCATGATTCGCCCTGCTTCCAGTCCTGCAGGGTTTCTGTCAGTAGGGGGCGCCACATTGAACTCAAATACTGATTTCCAGCTTTACCATAGTACTCTGTGTATTTCAAGATCGCTACTCTACTCAGACTATGGGTCTCACCAGCCTTCCAGTCAGGAGCGGCTGGTGAATCTCACGAGACGCGGCAGCTGGTTTTGAGGTGCCGGAGCTCAGAACTCTTCTGGGTGAATCTCGAGCTGCTAATATGCAGTTTAATCACATGCTGGAAGACGGGAGATCATCACATGGAGAAAGACCCATGACAGCAGAGAGATATTAAGGATGCCGAGGGCCAAACAGGCATTTGCAGTCATTGTGCTAACATCCAGATAGAATAAAACCAATAAAGACCTTTAGCACTGTGACCCCGAACTGGATAAATGTTTATGAAGGATGGATGGCTCTATATTACAAGTCTACCAGAGACGGCACTGCGGTACCACTATAAAAAGCATTTAAAAAAATAAAAAATACCCTGAAAAAATAAACTTATCACCTAGGATAAGTTCCAATCTGGCTAAAGCAGTAATTTCTTCACAGTTGGCTGTCAGAACGCGCTTGTTTTATTTTACTGTGTCAGCCTTGGCATAATGCTCCTTGTCTTGGTACAAGATGCATTGTTTTCTGTGCAAACGGGTTTGGATTAAACGCGTCATATATATGCAAAGTGCAACTGCATTTTAATCTTGCCTTCTGCTACTCCTGATTCTTTAAACAAATTAATTTCTGTGGCGGGCCTGTTAAATCAAAAAGGATTGTGGGACGTCAAGGGCAGACGGGGATGTGCTCATTTACGAGCCTGGTGTCTTCCTAGTCCTTCAGGTCTGCGGACTGGAGATTGGAGAACATTATGACCTATTTTACAGACACAGCACATCTGATAAGAGAGGCAGATCATTCCTGCCCTCGAAAGCAAGTAAGGTGAATTTCCCAGAAGTGTGTGGTCCAGGGCCAAACAACAACTATCAACCAGGTCAACGAAATCCAAACAGCGCATGCTAAATCCTCTACTTACGGGAATATCAGGGGTACAATCAAGAAAAAAAAATCAACGGACAACCCATTCAAAATGTCATGCTCATGCAGTGATTTCGACACAGAAATTAAAGAGCAACAGTTACTATGGCAATCAGACCTACGGATACAGTGAAGCAATCCACTTTACAGACAGAGAGCTTTGCTGGAAAAACAACTACCGAATCAGCTTTTAAAAACGCTACAGGGCAAAGCAAAAATGCCAAGACAACAACACTCTGCTTCAAGGTAGTTCTCTTTGATGGGAGACACATTATTTGCGGCCCCGTGTCAGTATTCCCAGAAGGACGCTGTTTCTGCTATCAAGATGCTCTCAAGCCTGGGAGCATCTGGGGAAAGTAGAGTTCTGATCTGAGAGGATGGCACTTTACGGTTCCCAAACCTACCTTTCTCACCAGGTTATCATCCTTCTTCTCTCAAAATAAACCTAACCTAGAACCACTACAAACCTGGAACGATAGCTTATTTTGGATCCCTCATAGCGCCACATGTAATTTTTTTGATTGACATATTCAGGTTCTTGAGACCGTTCGGCATAATGGCACTTTCAACGCCCCGGGAGCCTGGCTGGCGCTGTGCGTCTAATTTTCTGTTTTGGCGGGAAAGTTACACACCAGAAAGGTGGCCTTCTGTGAAAGGTGCTTATCGTTCTTTAAAATTAGCCGCCGGATTTCACACTCCGCTTGTTTTTGCCTTGAAAAAAGGTCAATAGTTTTCGAGCGACTGTCAGCGATTGGCAAACGGCTCCTGAGACTGACATAGATGTTAACTTTCTGCTCAGACCTGAACAAGAATATGCGAGCTTGGATGACATGGAAAATTCCGGGTCAGGGGAAAGTGGGGATGGGAAAAAAACATCTTTTTTTGATTATTATCTGGTTATTGAGGTCAGGGTTTAATTATCCAGGAAGGATATACCCTCCCACCTTCTTTTTATACCCACTGATGTAGCTGAGAGCTCTGCAGGAAGAAACGAAAGATCAACAGCTTCTTTCCTTTCTTTTAAAACGTGTTTATTTGTTTTTGTGTCTATGATAGATCAGATTTGTTTGTGGGAATGCACCAATTGCGCTGTACTGCGTACAAGACAATAAAGGATCTGAATCTGAGGTGTCTCAGTGCTTTCACAGCAATACCAGACTTTTCCCCAGCAACAAATTAAAAACTAGACTCAACAAAACCCGCAGGTTTGTAAACAGGAGGCTTTTTCTGCCTAGTTAAAGGCCCTTTTCCAGACACTGGAGCTCTTTGCAGGAAAGGTGTCTAATAGCCAACAGAAGCTGTGGGGGCCCTGGGTGGCCGGGGTTGGTCGCCTGGGACAACCAGCGACTTCGCTCTCTGGTCGATGTAAACAGACACAAGCCATTCGATACATAGTCATTCTCAGATAAATAGACCTGAAGATAAGAGGGAACAGTAAACGATTTAACCAGCCAATAAAAGCCCCTGTGAAAATTCCTCCGCACATCAACGGCTCAAAATGCCAACGAGACTGGTCAGCTAATTCAGCAGATTAATCAAGCTGTTAATGTTTCCCATAGATGATTATACTGATGTCTAAATACATAGCCCACCTGTTCGCCTTACACCTGTCCTCGTTCTGTCAGTCCCTTGTCACCTCTATAAATAGCCTTTTTTGCAGCTATCAGTGTGTGTGTGTGTGTGTGTGTGAGTGTGTGTGTGTGTGTGTGTACGGTATAGCTACAGTATGTATAATTTCCCGTATCTTAAATCCATCAAAGACGTACATTTTACGTGTATGTAAAGACCTCATTCAGGAAGATGCAGTAACTAAGTATTACATTATGTTAATAGTAAGGATACCACTCATTTCCCGTGTCATTCAAAACAAAAACAAAAAAAAAAGAAAAGAAGAAAATCAAGAAAATGATCAATGGTGCAACAGCCACTTCTGAAATCTTCCAAGAGCTTCACCTAGACAATCTGCCCTCATGTGATGCCGTTATTTAATGAGACGAGAGGACATCAACACACGAAGTTAGCTCACAATTTATAAAACCCACAAAATGGCGGTCATCAATCTGCCCTCTATTGTCACAGTCTACTGGGAATTATTTTAAACAATTACGAAATGATCCCCCTTTCAATGGTGCTGGTCTGTTTCTGGATACATAAATTAGCTTAATCAACATTTGTGATGGCAGAGATGTAATTTTAATAAGCAAAGCCTATTTTCTTTCCCAGTTTTAGATGGGGTGCAGACGGATCGCGTTTGCGAGTGCATGGTATTGGGGCAATCCTTTAAAACACACACACACACACACACACACACACACAGACACAGACACTGGCACATGGATACACACACAGATACAGTGACAGATACACATATAGACACACACACAAACAGACACACACAGACACAGACACTGGCACATGGATACACACACAGATACAGTGACAGATACACATATAGACACACACACAAACAGACACACACACACACAGATACAGATAAAGTGACACAGATACACATACAGACACAAACAGACACACACACACAGATACAGTGACACAGATACACATACAGACACAAACAGACACACACACACACACACAGATACAGTGACATAGATACACATACAGACACAAACAGACACACACACACACACACAGATACAGTGACATAGATACACATACAGACACAAACAGACACACACACACACACACAGATACAGTGACATAGATACACATACAGACACAAACAGACACACACACACACACACAGATACAGTGACATAGATACACATACACACACACACACACACACACACAGATACAGTGACACAGATACACATACAGACACAAACAGACACACACACACACACACAGATACAGTGACATAGATACACATACAGACACAAACAGACACACACACACACACACAGATACAGTGACATAGATACACATACAGACACAAACAGACACACACACACAGATACAGTGACATAGATACACATACAGACACAAACAGACACACACACACAGATACAGTGACATAGATACACATATACACACACACACACACACACACACACACAGATACAGTGACATAGATACACATACAGACACAAACAGACACACACACACAGATACAGTGACATAGATACACATACAGACACAAACAGACACACACACACAGATACAGTGACATAGATACACATATACACACACACACACACACACACACACAGATACAGTGACACAGATACACACACACACAGATACAGTGACACAGATACATATGCAGACACAAACACACACACACACACACACAGATATACACTCTGGGACATGATTTCATCTTCACGGCCATCTGGCTCTCAAACATGTAAAAAGCAAAACTGACAACGGCTGGTAAAATGGACAAATGACTGTTCCAGAAGGCCTGGCTACCCGCACCCCACCATGCAATATCAGTGAGTGGGGGGGGGGGGGTGCAGTTTTACAGCCCCATGGCTTTTATATACCGGGGGCTGCTAGGCGACATGGTTCGATAGGAGCCAGGCGTGACGGACGGCCGGACGGGCCTGTCACCGTAGACATCATTCGGCGGAACGGCTGGGAATTTTATCGGCGGGGGGGGGGAGTCTGTGAGGGCGCTACCCTCCTGGGGATGCAGGCCATGAATCTTCATATACGGGCTGCCTGTGAGGACGCATTCGTAACAGGACACATCGGCCGCCATATTGTTACCCTGAAAATATTGTGCTTCACAGTCTCACTGGGAATTTACACAACATGTGGTATTTATTACAGTGTTAGTCTGTGGCAAAATGCACAAGACACAGCGCTGCTGAACAGGGGTAAATTAAGCATGTCGCTCTTTTACATTGATGCTTCTACGGTGGTCATGTATGTAGCCTGCGGTAAGAGAACACGTTACATGAATAAAACAAAAACGAACATGGCAAGAAGACGTAACATACCTACGGTAACAAACACGTCATTGGAAATGAGCTACTGATGCATGGATCATGTCAAAGAATTATTTACAGGACGAACCTGCCTCAAGTATTTCACCATTACGTCAAAGCTAGACACCGGAGGACCATTCATCACCATTTTTTCTGCCAAACACGGCCCCGTCATGACATTAACCAGCCTCCTCTGGGGCCAGAATGACTGCCCATCTGGTAAATCTGCTCTGCACACGACCCGCAATTCGCTGGATTTCCACAAACCCCCAAGCAGAACATTAGAGCTCCGTAAAAAATTTAAATTATACCAGAGGCTAGAAATTTAGCAAAATATGCTAATACATAGCATGATTATTTTACTGTATTCCAGAAACTAAATTAACCGAGTGTCAAAGGACTTGCATTAAATATTTGCAGCTCCAGAGGTCCAATTCTGATGATGCATTGTACAGCGCATCAGCAACTGGTGCTTTGTGTTAAGTCTGGTTGTGTGTTGTTTCATTGCAAATGCGGGATTAGCTGAGACACAGTACGAACATCGCCCCCTGCTGGCCCTCCTCCTCACGCGAGAACATGCTGTGAAAGATGACTGCAGGACTGCACGCTAGCACCATGACATGCCGGGTGGCTCCAGTGCAGTAACTGACTGCTTATAGATTTCTCAGAAACAGTCAAGGAAAGAAATGAAACCCCCAGAAATGTCACACTGTCACACTGGAATCAAGAAGCGCCGTGACCACAACATGCGTGAACCAGCGAGAGATGTGGTATGAAAGCCCAGGACCGGAAAGCTGCAACTGGCATAAAATGCTGCATTTAGATTTTTTTCGTCACTATCTGTTATGTCGCCCCCTGCTGGAGAGGGGGATATGCTTCCTCACTGATTAGAGCAACAGCAAGGTTCTGGCATTGAACGTCTAATCCAGGACTTGCTGAATAAGTGGTGGGGGGTTGGGGGGGGAGGATGATAGACACACACTTCACCTTCATATAACAGTTGCCCTCTGAGGTTTGATGAAGGGTAAATGAGAGAGGAAACATCACATTCTGCTACACCCGAGACAAACAGCACGGAAGCCGAAATATACAGTCAGAATGTGTAATTAGGTCAAACGAAAAAGTCAAGTATGGAAAAGTCACAGTCTGATCAAAGCCTGAAGTGTTCACGCTTAATCAGACCTCAGAGGTGTCTCGATTTCACAACAGTAACTCAAAATGTCAATGAGAAAATGCTCACAAGCGTGAAATTCTGAAAGCTAATTGCTAATAGCTAATTTTCCACGTTACCCTGTAAAAAAAACTGTCAACATCGCCATTTGATAAACTGAAAACAGCTTGATGAAAATGATCTTCGGTGCCACTGTCGACACACAACTTCTTTTCTTTTTTTTCCGTTTCTACCAGAATTAAGATGATTTAGCGATACTGAGAGTGTAAGTTATTCGGTTTTTGTGAGCATGACTCACGCGGCAGAAGGGAAACGGCGGTGCGCGGGGCGGCTGGAACTGGCGGGAAGCGGGAATCAGTGCACGCGGGGCGTTAAGTATTCATCAGCCTCATGTACCTGCTGCAACTTTCATGAAGGAAATCCAGTATTTCTTAGAGAGAAACCAGAAAAGAGGGGCATGAGCTCCCTTTCTCTCTGTGGGACGTCTAGTCAATCACTCGGGCCGGAGAGATTCATAAAACACATCTAAAAAAAAAAACGGAAAATGACAAAAGACAGACAAG
This sequence comes from Paramormyrops kingsleyae, assembly GCF_048594095.1. Classification (NCBI taxonomy): domain Eukaryota; kingdom Metazoa; phylum Chordata; class Actinopteri; order Osteoglossiformes; family Mormyridae; genus Paramormyrops; species Paramormyrops kingsleyae. Next base: position 12,426,509 of record NC_132817.1, on the reverse strand, counting down.
TAATCCCACGTCAGCCTGCCGAACCTGTGAGCCGCCAAAATCCCAACTTAATCACCACAAAAATGCAATTAAGATTCAAACGTTAACAAAGCCGTGATTCTCTCATTTCTACCTTCCAAATATTCATCAACAGACTGGCAGCTGTGCTTGCAAAGCTGTTTTTCTGGAAAAAAAAAACAAGCAAAAAAATAAATCTACTACAATCCGATTCCCAACAGTCAGAAATATGTAGAAACTGGTAATATAGTTCCTTATTTTCATGTCACAATAACATATTATTTATGTAATAGATTGCGCCAAGTTGTCCATACATATAGGACCGTTTTGAAGTCATTGTTGCTGTTTACACTAAGCTCAAGTAATCCAAAAAAAAAAAAATGAAAAGCAGAAACGTTAATAAAATAATAGCTTTGCACTGACAAACATTGTTGCCTGTGTCTTACATCACCCCCCCCCCCCGCTCACTCTCATACATGCGGGGCTTCGCAGTGGCTCCACTCCCCAGCTGGAAACTCCGGATTCCGGGGTGTCAGCTCACAGCGCTCGCGTTCCGGGGGCAGAAGGAGCTCGTTTGACGGGAAACCGACGGACGACGGACCTGCCAACTGCTTAGTGTTCTGATCCCAGCTGAACAGAACCTAGAGGATGCATCATCCACTAGGTGGACCAGCACCCGACCCCCACAGAACGCGCAGTGAAAATAAACACCATGTTCACAACAGGTAGTCAGTCTCCATCATCCTGACTCCCTCGTTCCCCCCCCCGTTTCCCTTTGTTCTTGGGCCGAGGGTGTGCTTTGCCCTTAACAGTGTGGTTTTCAGGTCTGCTTCTCTGATTTGACCTTTACAACATGGTTATTTAGTCAGAGAAACTGGTCACAGCCCTTCCGGGCTCAATGGGCTATGTTTATATATAATGGGGGCACTTTAAATGATTACAGTGTTGGTATGGAGGGGTCCCCCGGAGAGACAGCCTCACACTCCGGCCTCGTTATGTCCTACTGACCGTCCTTAGAGCCTGTGTCCTAATTGACGTTTCACGTTACATCACGCCGGAGTTCTTCCTTTGCTGTTGCTAGATCATTCTGTCACCTGTTTTTTTCAGAGCTTGGGTATATTTGACAAAAGAAATATTGTGGTTTTCCCAGAAAATAAATTCTGAAATAACAAAAACATCCAGTTTATAAAATCAGATCCTTATTTTTATTATTAGAATGCTTTATCTCCTACAGATAAACTATGATCCTTTGCTTCTTATTTTTAAATTGATTTTAAATTGATTACCTCTCACTTAAAGAGTGACTGTCTGTCGCTGGTCATTCTCGAGAAGATAAACAGCTCTTATAATGAAGGCAGGCAATCAATCCATGCTCTCGGGAAACAGCTTCATTGCGGTCTGTTTTTTTTTCCCCTTGTGCTGCACAGAAGACCTTTCAGTGGAAACGACACAAATGAAAATCAAACATGTGCATCCTGGAATCTGTCCTCCCTAATCCCCACAGCCGCTGTCCAAAAATACAGCTTGTGTTTAAACTTCTAATCCATTAAAAATGCAAATAGTGTTTTAGAACAGAATGTGCTATAATTGTATCGATTTCTTTGGCATCGATATTTTGGCTTTTGATTGACGGAACACTTAGGGATCCATTTCTCCTGCTAATAACCTGCCTGGAATTCTTAGTTTAGGCTTCATGTTTGTTCTTTGTTGTGTAAAATTAATCTCTCAAAAGTGCATATGATAATCCACACATTTGCAAAGTGTTTGCATCACTCCTGACACGCTGAATATAAAATAAATAAACCACGGTTTTAAAAGTAAGTATAAAAAATTCTGGAAATAATTTTTATCTGAATGGGTTCTTTAGATTAGTAATGTCATAATCATAGGCATGGTCAGGTTTCCACCAATCACACATCTGCATGTGCTCAGGGATCTGCCAGACTGAGAGATCATCTTGGCCTGGCCACATCTAGAAGGAAGTCTTCCGTAATGGTGCGCCGTGGAGCTGATGATGTCAGCACAGTGGAGGCGGAGCCCAGGAACGACGCGGCAGATTTGAAAACACGGATCATCGATAAAAGGCGGGACTTGATCCATTGCTTCTGTCGTGTCACATTCGACGGTGGATAGTAATGACATGGTGGCGGATAGCGTGGGGGGGGGGGGGGTCCTCATGGAAGATGATTCGGCGCCGGTGTGTGCGTTTCGAGGGAGCGCCGGATCCGGAATCCCTAACCCTTCGGTGTCGGGGGGGGCTCCGCGAGGCCTAATGAACTTGAGGCCTCAGGAGGCTCCGTGGAATTAAAGGGAGGATCCTCCTCTGACCAGCGGATGTCCTTGAGACGTGATTTACGCGGCAGGCCCCCCCTCGCTCAGCCAGCCGAGCCCCGCCGAGAACCCCCCCCCTTAAAATTTCAATCGAGCAGGAGCCCCGGTGGAAATTCATTTGCAGGGAAATGATACTCAAAATTACGCTCCGCAGCCCTGATGATCAGCCTTCTGGCATAAGACTACCACCTCGGTGCCGGAGTTAAATCCCAGCCCTCAACAAAAGATTGTAAGTGTGTTAAAAAAAAAGTGATTTAGAGTACCATGCTTATCAAAAACAATTTTTTCTATATCCCATTAAATTTAACCATTAACTGCATCTCTTATGAAGGACTGTCTAATATAATTCTCTTCCTGTCCTAATATCTCTTTAAAACCACATCACTGTGCAACAGAAACTAAAAGGTATATTTTGTGCATTTGTACTCCTATTTTCCTTCCCACAGATACAGGGTGTCATGACAGATACACAGCAGGAAATCAGTTGTGTGTATTTAGAATGTAATTTAATGAAATCTATAATTGATGTGTTTTTAGTGCTTAATTACCCAACTTGTTTACCAAACCGCACATATTAAAGACTGATTTTGCTGTCAGTGTGGTGCTGTGTCTGTTCCGTCGGGGATGTAAAGAATTAAGAAGCCACCTGAATTTGTTTATGCTTTGCCTGTTAAAGGTGTTTGACCACAATTGTATCCTACGGCCCCACAATAGCACCATGATTCCACTCGTCCGGTGTCAAAGATCGATTATCCAATCAGGGGCTCAGAAATCCAATTAGAGTCCAAACAGGATCCCAGCGAGCCCCAGCCTGCCCCAGGAAGCATGCAGGTTGTGGGGGGGAGGGGGTATACCCCGGATGGGGGGCCGCCCCATCTCAGGTCACTGACCTCTCCCTGCGTCGCACATCACCAGCCCACTAAAATCGATAGCGCCTCCTGGCGTGACGAGCGGCCGGCGCATTCTCATGGGGTCGCCGCCTACCCCACGGTTTTTATGAACACCATCGATTATCTGTTGAGACACCACACATATAAAAAGCTGCTTGTTTCCCTGACAATGGGATCCCTAGTATATAATCATATGAGCACGAGTAGTTCAGTCACCAGCTGAAAACACGCATTTACCGATTAATTAAAGAAGGAAATACAGCATTTCACCTTGTTAAAAAAAAATGTTCTTTCAATGATATCTAACTACGTCAGATTTGCACCATGCTGTGCGTCCATCAAAACACCAAACGGAAATTTGCGGGAGAAATAATGGGAGTAACTGTGAGGAAACACGCGGCCTCACACACGGCCTCACACGCATGGGCCCACACACACGTGCGGTTCACAGAGGTGTCGGTACACCAACACAGGAAATGTGGATGTTTCTGGCAGAAGAAAAGCGACGCGAAGAGGAATCACAGCCTGTGGGATAATGGGTAACTGCTGAAGGGCTACGTCAGTCTTCATGGCGTTGGGGCGTCGCCAAGTGAAAACAGGGGACTCGCTGGTCTCGTGGGGTCGGAGGGGTCACCGAGGTCACCGTCAATGCGATCGAGGCTCCATCAGCAGCCCCCCCGGGGTCTCCCGCTCCGACAGCCGTTACGCTAATAGGCAGATTATGCACAGCAATCCAGGGCTTGGTTAAAGAATACAGGTCGATAGGTGGTCGTCTTCTTAATTAGACCCACTGTTCTTCAAGGAGCTTCAGCTAAATGACCCTCCTTCACAATTTAGGATGACTTAATGGCATCGCTGCTCATTACTACCTGCACCACGTGTGTCCGTCCTGTTTGTGACTGATAATAGCGGTACGGTGCAGCTAATCCTCCTGTGCAGACCCTTTGGGGAAATCCGGCCATTAAGCAATTATTAATTAGCATGACGGATTCAGCAGGGCGCTTAAAGCCTATTAACGCGGCTACCAATTACGCGCAATTAATAAAGTACACAGAGGAAACCCAGGAACGTCCCTCAGACGCCAGTTAGAGGAAGTAATAATTAGCTCGGCGTGCGACCTCATGCAGGGCGCCATGGCAACCGCGCGCTTCCCACAGGTCAAAACGAGCCGGCTCCCTGACGGTGTTCTGATAAACTGCTCCCCACTTCACAGGAAGCACCTATTCTGGACAGAGGCGATAACATCAGTGTGGAAAATAAAATCCGTAAGGCGATTTGAGGTCATTTCCCACGTGACAGAGCGCTGTTAGCCGTTTAGCTTGCGGGTCTGTGGCGCAAACAGAGAAGCTCATTCTTCTTGGTTGCACCCACCCCCCCACCCCCCCACCAAAACTGTCGCACTCATCAACTTATCAACTCGCCGACCTGATCGAAAACAGCCCATCAGCATCCTTCCTCATGGAAGACTTCGGCAGGCGGGTCAGCAGCCAGGGTGGCCTGGCCTGGCCGTAAACGGTGGCCCGGCCTGGCTACGCACATCGAGGCAAAGCCGAGGTCAGAAACATTTGCTTCGTCGAAGCTGTCCGTCTCTGGCAGCACGACTGTGTAGCGGGAAAGGACTCTTTGTGCACAGCTGCCGACGGGTGACATAAAAACTAGTGTTTGTGCGGTAACAGAGCAGTGAGTCTCCTTCGCGTCGATATTTTGAACAGGCTACTTCAGAGCTCAGCGTAGCGGGTCCTTAATCCCACTATCGATAACCTTGGCCTTTTGCTTTCGCAAGACTGACAAGCGCACAGGTTACCTGTTATCTCCTTTTAGACCAAAGATTATCCTGCCCGCAATTACACCCTCAATCACGGGGAAGCACTTAGTCAAGCAGGATCCATGACCTTTTAAGGTTTAATTGCTTTGCTGGCGTAACTGGAATCTCTTATCTAAGAAATATTAATTTATTTAGCCTATAGTCATCTGCTAGAAAGGTCTACTTATAAATGTCTGAAGGTGGGGGCTCAGGGAAGGGGGGGATAGCTATTATCAAAGACTTGAAGGACAGTAAACACAGTGAAGACACGAAATAAAAAACAGCACATCCTCTGGATTATTAACATCCTGATGTATCGCGTCCTTGGACTACAATTTTCATTATTAATGTCACTGCAAACAGGCAATTGAAAAGACAACTTATAAGGAAAGATACCCTGGAAATGAGGCCCCCGGGGTTTGTGTCACTAGATTGGGGCAAAGCTTCCACTCCAGGTCCAGGACCCAAAAGTAGTAGTTTTTAAAAATCAAATATGGATGCAAAGCATAATGCATCAGCAATCCATTTCAGTGACAGGCCAGAAAAGGAATTCATCTGGCTAAAAAGCGGACCACCATCCTCTGCCAATCGCTTAAATCTGTCGGACTTGGCCCACAAGAAAGGCTGCTGCGTTCCAGCACTGCTGCCAGTGCCCTTGTGGCTCTCTGTGTGTGTACAGGTTTCAGTATCTTCCTTTGAGAAAATGTCCCCAAAAAGGATGAAATTTGAGGAGCACACCAACGTCATGACTTTCGTCTGCCTTTTCTAAGAAAAACTGCTAAAGCCAGTTTTGTTCCTCAGCAGTCCTTATACACTTTTGGGGTTTTAGTATGTAAATGTGTGCATCCGAGACAGGGACAGAGAGAAAGAGAGAGAAAGAGTGTGAGAGAGAGACAGAGACGGAGAGAGTGTGAGAGAGTCAGAGAGAAAGATACAGAGAGAGAGAGAGAGTGAGGGGTGGCTCGGAGAAAGCGTGTCAAAACATCCCTACCTTTCTTCCTGGAGTCCTTTCGCACGCTGGGTCTGACAGCTGGCTGCTGCTCTGTCTCTGTTGACATCCTACTCAATCCGTTTTCCTTCCAAAGGCAGGTCCAGTGGCGGCGTGCGCAGGCTCACCGAGTAGAGCGCCCCCTACAGAGCGTGACCCGTGCCGCCGTCCCGTCTAGCCCCGACACAGCATCTCAGTCACTCCCTGAGGGACAAAATGGTGGGGGGGGGGGGAAGGGGTGAATTAATAGGGGTTGCCAAAAGACTGAAAAGTAAGAAATGAAGGATTCCTGTTAAAGTCACGAAGGCTTCCTGTGACCCTCGTGTGGACGCAGAGGAGCTTTGGCCATACCCTAAAGTCCAATCGGAGCCCTCCTCCTCCCCAAGACTGACCAATCAGTTAGGCCAGCGGTTTTTCCCATTGCCATGGCGATCAGCGCGGCGGTATTCCACTGAAACCACGCCTAGCTGTCTCCGGTCTTGCAAACTCGGCTCCCTAAGCCTGACTGCCTATGGTACAGCTTCGAGCACCGGCCTTCCTCCGGATAACCGCCTGCCCTCCACCTCATGTGGATTCCTACCGATTTGCGGTTTCAGATTTGCAGCCTCACCGGGTCTCCTGGGGGGTGTGGTGTCATCGCGTCACACTGATACCGTCTACACTGATTTCCCGGCATGCAGCAAGAGCCAGTATTAGTGGCCACTCTGATAATTGAAGGTTTTAACGGCGACTCCCAAAGATGGCTTCCAGACCTCCATACCCAATCAGACAGATGCTATCAAACACCATTCCTCTCCTGAGCAGGAATGTCTGGCTGTTAGCTGTTAGCAGTTAGCTGTGTGCGCTGATATTCTCACCTGCACGCACACACTCCATATTAGCTACTCTCACTTTCTAGCTATTGACCAAGCGCTGACCACATTATTAAATTAAATTAAAAAAAGACATTTGGCTATTTTTCTAAATTTTATAGACAGTGCACCTTAAATTGATCATTTTGATCAACGAAAATGAACAATATTGTTGCTGTTTTTGACCATCATTGATAACTTGACAAATACAAATTATAGTTGGAGTAGCCCATGTTAGGACTCTTCCAGAAAGCAATGTTGGGACAATCCACATCCAAGGAACTCAATGTCTCAGGGATACTTGAAAATAACCATGATAGATATGTAGATATTTTTACACTCTGGTAAAGAAAAAAACCCCCGCAAATTCTTAACACAAACTGAAAACACTGAATCGTTCATCAACGCAACGTTACATTTTCCTCATTTATGAATGGCCAAGCGTTTGGCTGGAGGATACATCGGTTGGCAACTAACACTATCATTCAACTGTAAGTGCAACAGTAATTATCTGTGTAATAACTGGTTGGCAAGGTAAACAATGTTATTAATCCTGTTAGCCGGAATATCGGGATACGATGCGCGTCCAGGGGTCCTGCATGACTGAGGCTCACCATGAGTCTGAGAGAAATCCATGGAAACAGGACGACGAGGCAGGGCACTCCCTGGGTGCAGGGCACTCCCTGGGTGAGATGCCAGCGCAGCACAGGGTCCGCACACACACACACATGCACACACACACACACACATTTGTATTCATGTCTTTGTACGGACCGTCCATTCATTTCTATGGGGAAAACTCTAATACCAACTATGACAACCTTAACCCCTACCCAGCCCTAACCTTAACCATAAGTAACCGAAAATACAAGCCTTTTGGCATCTTTAGTTTTTTATTGCAGTCACAGATTTTTATAAAACTGAGGTTATCCTTGTGGGGGCTACAAACATGGTTCCCACGACCTCTAAATGTTTTATCACATTGTGGGGACATTTGATATATACATATGATGCACACACACACACACACACACACACACCATCACACACTTAGAGATACCGATTTGCATAAGAATAGATAATTTGGTCAACCAAGATGTGAATTCACTTCAAAGCAAAACGCTCATTTAAAGTTCAGTAAACAATCCTACATGCTAGGGACAAATACACAAGCTTTAAATGGCTGGCAAGTCGCACTGGATTTGACTGCAATAAGACCATGTCTGATAAGAGAATAACACTGGAGAATCCCAGCTCACTGCGCAAGCGGCTTTATAATGCGCACCAAGAACAAAATATGAGCGCTGTAATGGGTCTGAGGCATCCTAGCTCTCAGTTATATCACAGAATCCATTTTGCACAATATCCCAGCGCATCTCCCAGCCGACGGCGCGTATTTAAAGTGACAGCGTGAAAAACAACGCATATATTATAGATTCCAATCTGGCTTTCAGAAGAGAACCGTCAAAAAGGCGGGAGACGTCTCCTGCGAAGAGGCGTGCACGGATCATCGCGAGGAGCGTTTCATTTGACGTCTAGATGCAGTTACTGAGATGCTGGGCGGTGATGAGAGAGATCGGCCCACAACTGGCACGTGGCGCTTCCTGCTACTGACAAACGAGATGTCTAGTTTCTATGGCACGTCCCAAGTTATTAATATTAGTGGCGGGCACCGTTTGTCGCCGACGAGCTGGGTACGGGACCCGTGATACCCGGGAGATGTTTGGGCTAATGCTCACGGCGTCGGGGGAACAGAAACGCGAGCAGGAGCCTGTCTGCCTTCCTCTCTCCATCCCGCTGCCAATAGGGAGGCTTAATCCCCATAAATCATCCGCGTCCTGCCGCCAGCGCGGCATGGAAGCTGGCACCGGGACGACAGCCTCGCCACCACCTCCTCCTCCCCTCCTCCGGTGTCCTCCGAGGCAACAAAGGCAGGGACAGTCGCTCTTTCCGGCTGCCTCTCGACAGGGATTCAAACCCACGCCCCGTCCGGCTCCATACCGATTACAATTCCATAGCTACGGGTTTGCGACCCTTTCCTCCGGCACTGTATACATTTTGCTGATCTGACACGCCACTCCTAATTAACAATTAGCTAATTCCCCTTTTATACAAACGCCGAGGTGTTTTAATCCAGATACATGTCTTCAAAGACTCAAAGAAGCTCAACAAATCAAAGCCTTTGTATCTGAACCGCATGAAAAAAAAAAACACTTCCCCATCACTGGGAAGGCTGTTATAATAGCATTTTCATTAGAGTGGACACATACAGGCACAATATTGCAGCAGACAGCATATCAAGCTAATGTGCTCTTCAGATCATAGCTATCTAGGTCACTGTGGTTCTCAATCTGTTCTTTGTTTTACCAGCTTTGAGAGTCTCATCCAATTTAGGTCAGAGTTAACAAACACAGCTCATACTGACAGCTCCTATAAGAGCAGCAGCAGCCCGTCAAGGGCCCCAGACAAAGCCAGTAATCTTTTTATTATGACTTTACTGTAAGTCTCCTCGGCCCGAGACACGAAATCCATCCCTCTGAGATCAGGCTTCCTCTTTGCTGCTGTATGCGATGTTCCGTCGGAGAAAAAGCCGTCTCCATCTCCCTGAGTGTCTCTCAGATTGCCTGCCTCCTTCAGTTCCAGATTCTTGCTCGGTCAGAAGCTCCACTTGGTTTCATACCCATCGCATCCAGACAGGGGAGAGACAGGAGTCACGCTACGGAGCTGCATCGCCTAATCAGGACCACTCAGGATAGTTTTACACTTTTATTCACAGAATGAAGCATTTGGTGATGGAAGGTTCCGGACTCTTTGTGCAGCTGATGCGCCATCGTTGACTCTTGTTCCACAGCTGCCCACATCGAGGCTTCCTGGGGATGATTATGGTCACCTGGTAGCAGCCATCTTGGTAGAGGAGCACCCCCCGATGATGTCACAATGCAGGCCATCCCAACAGGGGACTCCCCAACTGAGCAGTGACATCACAGGCTGGCTGAAACACTGACTGCATCAACAATCTTGGGCGCTCTGTACAGACTGTCTCTTCGTATGATGGAGCACAGTCAGCTTCTGCTTGTGAGCTGGAGGAAGCTGAAGTTGGGGTGATGATCAGGGTGTGGCCGTACCGAGAGATCACAAGGGGAATCCCATTAATGAAACCCAGCTGGCCTTAAATAGCTGGGAAGATAAGAAAAGCCAAGAGGAAGGTTTTGACTCATCTCCTGGTGGGGGGGTGGATTTGACAGGGATTTATAAACTGCCGTTCTCGCTGGGTCTTGTCACAGTTTAATCTGGCGTTGTTTAATAAGACGTTTCGTTTGCTTCAGCTGCTACATGCACCTGAGGTCTGTCCAGTGACGCTGATCGGCATGACAATGACACATGTCACCGTCACCGGCATGTCCAAAAAAAAAAAAAAAAAAACCTAAGCTTCACTACCTTGAAAGCATTTGGTGGAAAAACAAATTAGTTCTTTGATGCCCTTTATTTTATAGTGCAAGATGTGCAATTAAGAAAAAAACACAGCACAGGGCTGGGGGTCATGTCCCACCACCAATTTTGCATGTGTGGAGGTTGCATGTTCACCCCATGATTTCTGTCACAGTCCAAAGACATGCAGTTAGGCTAATTTGCATCACCGAATCGCCCATGTGCGTGTGCCCTGCAATGGGCTGGCATCCTGTCCAGGGTCTCCCCCTGCCCTGTGCCCTGCCCTGTGCCCTGGCATCCACTCCAGGCCCCCATCCCCCATGACTCGTCGGAGGATTCTCTCTTTCCTAATATGCAGAAAGGCAACATGTTATGAGACTATGTAACGTAAAAACCGTGAAAATCTCAGTAAATAACAGCTGCACGCTGTGACAGAGTTCGTTAAATAATTTGGGTAAATATGCACATTATGTAAAAGACGACATGACTATTGCCAGAACAAAAAAGGCGTGTCGTCACCGAAACCGCAATCCGATTCTGGCTGCTTTGCAAAAAGAGACGGTTTGTATTTTTCCTTCTGGTGACAATAGGAGCCCCCGCTGATGAATGATTTATGATCCGCTCGCCTATCGCCGCCGTCTCTCCCCCTCTCCTCCGCGAACGACGGAGAGCACAACTAGGACGGAACAATACTTTGATGCAAACTTTGATGCGACATTTATTTAACATTTAGGGATCCCGATATAGGGATAGACCTCGGTACGGCACACCTCCAGTCAGGCGCCCCCTGCTGTCCGTCTGATGTATCAGAGAATCACTCGCCCTGCCAGCCACGCTGAGGATTAAACTTCATTTAACATAAACCGCCTTCAGCTGTTACTCACCTCAGAAAGCACCGATCTGCACACTGGCTTTCGTCCGAGACGATTCTGCCATACCCTGCCCCATATACTAATCTTCCTTAATATGATCTCCTTAAAAACATACTTTGGGTGTTTGTAAATCATCTTGTTTTTTAACACAGACAGACAGACAGACAGACAGACAGACATTAATCTAAAATCACTAATGACCCCAAAAGTGAACAAGTGAAAAGGACATGCTGATTTTACAAGATCCAAGGGGCTGTAACTTAAAATAGTCGCATAAATACAACTACAAATACTACCATAAATACATCTACAAATACAAATATAAATACAACTACAAATACATGATTGCATGAAGCTTTGGCCCCAACAGTCTTGGGAAGGAGAAAAACCACAAAGAGAGGATACTCTAACCATAAACCAGAGCGGCTCTCGGTGCTACATGGAACGCTTGTGCGGGAATTCGGAATGACGGCTTACCTGCCTGGCCCGGCCCCCACACTCCAAAACTCACCCAGGTACGCGCTTCTCCACAGTCCAGCTTTAATGATTATCGCCGGGTCCTTGCGGGATGAGTTACAGGGTAAAGACTGAGGTTTCAGCCGGGGAGGGGCTGACCAAAGTTCAGGGAGCGGTGTGTCTCCGCTGATAGGCCTCGCCGGAAGAGGCACAGCAGTATCTGTACAGACTGCACCTTAACTACCAGCTCGGGTCCAACATGAGCCATTAAACTTATATGGATTGGCGATACAGATATACGCTTAGATCAGTGTTTCCCAATCCGGTCCTCGGGGACCGACAGTCGATCATTATTCGCTCCCACCGAGCTCCCTGCCAGACAGTCCACTTTTCTGAGCAAAAATGTAGACAGTCTGCGGCTCCCCAAGGACCGGATTGGAAAACACTGGCCCAGGGACCCCCAGACCTGTAAGCCTGCCGGCAGACGGGCCTGACTCGCTGCAGAGAGCCCTGCCGGCGGACGGGCCTGACTCGCTGCAGAGAGCCCTGCCGGCGGACGGGCCTGACTCGCTGCAGAGATCCCTGCCGGCGGAGGGGCCTGACTCGCTGCAGAGAACCCTGCCGGCGGACGGGCCTGACTCGCTGCAGAGAGCCCTGCCGGCGGACGGGTCTGACTCGCTGCAGAGATCCCTGCCGGCGGACGGGCCTGACTCGCTGCAGAGATCCCTGCCGGCGGACGGGCCTGACTCGCTGCAGAGAGCCCTGCCGGCGGACGGGTCTGACTCGCTGCAGAGATCCCTGCCGGCGGACGGGTCTGACTCGCTGCAGAGATCCCTGCCGGCGGACGGGTCTGACTCGCTGCAGAGAGCCCTGCCGGCGGACGGGTCTGACTCGCTCTCAAAATGGCGCATCGCTGAGTGCAAACAAAAAAAAAAAATGCAGCCAGTTTGAAAGAGGCTGCCGTGAATCTGGGGGGAATCCATATTTTCATGTCTTGGAGAGGAGGAAAGAATTGGGAAATTGTTGTTGCTCTCTCCTGTGACTGCGCTCCTGATAAAATGGAAATCAGAGCACGAAGCTCTCTCCCCTCCTGTATCTTCTGGGCGAAAATTGCAGCGTTTTATTAACCTTTTCTTGCTTGCTTCCTCTCTACGGAAAGCCTGTGCACTCATTTTATGGCCAATATTATTCTAGCGATATTAACATGCTTATTTTCATTGCATGGCTTTTCATGCAGTGCAATCAGCACAATATCCATCCATCTTATCCTAGTCAGGCGGGAGTCAGAGCCCATCCCCGGCAGCACAAGGAATGCTGGGTTACAGGGTTTCAAGTCCATCATAGGGCTCATATACAAATGCACACGTATTGTGGGCAATATAGAAACACCGATTAGCTTAATTGGAAACCAGAGCACCCAAAATGGCAACACTGTAACATGGGGGGAGCGCGCAAACTCAACACACAGCACAGGTGGGATTTGAACCCACAACCACATTATTTTATTAGTACAAACAGAGTTTCAAACCAATTCAAGGCACCACTGTCCCTGTCAGGACCTGAACACTGAAAGCCAGGTCCTATGGCTGCTTGTCTTTCCGGGTGTCTGTCCACAGCTGCCCGTAACAGGTTCCAGTAAAAAGGAAGTGACACGCCTGATTTTAAATTCTCCGAAGGGCTCCGTGTAATTTGAAAGGGCCGCGTTACGACACGTTAATTTAACTGACTTTAATTATTAAATTATTCTGAAGCGTTGGGCCAGAGCGCTAACAAGCGGAGAAATGAAGCAATACGGGGACCGCCTGCCTCTCATGCCGCCTTTATTACTGAGATACCGCACCCTAATATATGCCAGGCATGTCGAACGGGCTGGTGGCGTGATCGCCGGAAGCACGGGCCGGCCACGCGTGATGAACGACACGTTGGGCGTAATCAGCACAGGCGGTGCACTCTGGTGAGCGTCACGGGGAGCCTTTATCAGGCCTGGATGTGAAATGTTTGGGTTCAGCCTCGGGGAACGTGGCCAATCAGGAGCGGCCGCCGTGTGACTGCGATCCGTCACGCCGCCTCTCCGCTTTTTAAAGGACCGATTGAAATTTCTCGATTCCCAGCGGACAGAAACTGACCGCAATTCTCGTGAGCGGGGCCCAAAGAGGGTGGGGAAGTGCAGCCGCCATAGTGGGCGACGCGACACGAGCCCCCAGTCCTGAGCAACAGCGCATGTCACCTGACAGGAAGTGCCGGCTGGCTGACTTCCTGTTTGGATCCCATGGTTATCTCACCCCCGAACCACCTCAGCCTGTGCTACCTTGGGGCCTGAAGGCAGCATCTGGCATCGGCTGTTCGGTCTGATTCTGAGGGGGGGGGGAGGGGGGGGAATTTATGGTTTACCCCCCGCACCCCGCCACCCCCTCCATGCTTGGCTTCCCTCAGACGCACAAGGGCCCTTTAGGTGATTCATTACACGGTGAGTGCACCTCGTCCTGCCGCTTTATGCACCTCTTCCCCCTCTCCTACTTTCAGTGCCTCCGTCTTGGGAAAACTGGAATGTAAACACAGCTGAAGTCAACTGGAGGAGAGTTCAGGCTTCTCCGTACAACCCCTTCCACTGCCAGCCAACACTTCATTCAAACGGCCGCTCTCCTGCAGTAGATGCTCATTCTTCCACTGGGAGCTGCGTTTGCAAAACACGCCAGAGACACCAAGCTCCTGAGGGAGAGGCATCCTGGCCTGTCTTCCTGTCAGACCCTGGAGCCTCTCACTCGAACCCTCACTCTTCAAAGGGCCTGATGCTTCTGACAAGCTGCCACAAAGTCCTGGCTGCAGGTGCTTCCTATGAGCTGCAGACCTAAATGTTTCCTCCCTTTCAGGTTTCTCACCTCATTCTAGTGACCAGCTGTCTTTCCGGAACCTTCTGAGTGTCCAGCTCCGTGATCCAACCACGCGAACTCAACTAGCCATCAACAACTGAGCGTGTGAACCAGAAACATTAACGAGCTAAACTCCCCGCACAGACTAGCGGGACCTACTTCCATCTTGGCCGCTTTGTAGGATTTCCACGGCATAATTAGTTTCAGGGTGGCACCTTAATACGAGGTAATGAAGCATCTTGCAGAGGGACTCGCTGTAATCTTCAGACACGTCAGTGTCACGCGGAGATAGGCAGAAGGGGCGGGATTGTTTCATTATCCCATCGGTGCAGATCAGCTCGACATCTGGAGGTAATTGGATGCAGTTTTATGGAAGCGGTATGGAAGTTCTGGAAGTTTTTTGCTGCTGTGAGTGGGGACTCCCTGTGGGGGGCTCACTCTTGATTTCGGGTCGGAATGGGACCCGCCATCGCGCTCCCGTGTCTGTATTCCACACTCCAGGCCTTGATGGTGACCTCATTCGGCTGGAGACGGCTGTTTATTTGTTGACGGATAATTCCCCCCCCCCCCCATTTTCCCAGGGTAATTGTAAGCCGCTCTTAAGCCCGCATCGCTTACAGCACGATAAAGAACCCTAGTGAGGTGGGGGGGGGCGGGGGGGGTTTGAGCACTCCCTGAAAATGGCAAAGCGCTCGAGTCTATAATCTCAAATCCCAAGACAATCCACCAGAGACAGCATCTGCCATATGCTGCTTCCCTATATTAGAAGTGCATTTATTTTCCAGGCATACAAAAAAATACCCAGCATTAGACACACAGCTGAAATATTAAATAGTCAGGTGTGGGGGGGGGGGGGGGGGGGGGCAGATTCGAACCCGCAGTCCCAGGGTGCTGACACTGCTGTCACAGTACTGAGTGAGGAGCAGAGCAGTGAGCAGACGAAGTCAGGCGGAGAGATGCGGACACAGCGTCCTTATGAGACGCCTGCGGACGCATGTGAGGGAGGGGCACATAGTCTGGGTGTGGGGGGCCATCTGCTAGACCCTCCATAGCGACGCATGAATGAGAGGATGAGGCTGGCCGGCTGGAGCAAGCTGACGACACGGGCCTTCCGGAAGTTTCTCCCTTGCTGCCTCCCTTGAAGGCTAACCTGGTGCTCCGTGTATGAGCTCGACGGGGGAGACGGAGCCTCGCAGACAGAGCTGGCGTGACGTCTCAGCAGTGTGTGCCACCGTCACGTCACACCTCCCCCGCCACCCTTCCTGCCCTCCCCGCCATCTGGAAAGTTCCGGAATGCTGGCGGCCTACCTGTGGCAAAGGAAGCCCGCGGCCTCGCTTTGTCGGTGCGTCCGGCCCTGGGGGACGAGCAGCGCACGGAAACCCCGCTGGGTCCTTTCCACCTCGCCAGGCCGCGAATCTGCACCGGAGCGTGATGAGCGAGCGTGATCCGTGCGGGATACCCACAATCCACTGGGAAACGCTAGCTAGTATGGCATAGACAATGTAGAGCGAAGCCAAACCATCCTACTAACAGCCTGCAGAGTCCCTGCACATCTGTATCTGAATCTACCATCCCTTTAAGGGCTGTATCTGAATCTACCGTCCCTTTAAGGGCTGTATCTGAATCTACCGTCCCTTTAAGGGCTGAATGGGGCAGCAGCAGATCCTGGGGGGGGACGAGAAAGGACCAGCCCCTCTATGCAGCTAGTCTGCCCCCTCCCCAGCGGCTCAGAGCGTTTCGCCCGGCCGACCGTCCGGGACGGTAATTAGTCCAGCGTCAGCGAGCCGCCCCCATATCTCCCCCCCCCCCAGCACAGTTTATTCTGGCTAATCTCGCACGCGAGTAATTAAATGCGCCGCGACACCTGGAATCTCGCTCGGCAGGGAAATTGCCGTTCGGATCCCTGTCATCTCAATTTGCGCGGCGCCCAGGAGAACGTTCTAGAAGCCCGGCGCCTTATCTGCATAACAAAGCTGGAGTCCCTGATAAGGGTTTGCACCCTCATTTAATATGAAGCGCAGCCAGGACACGGGTCTGTTTAACAAATATATACACACACACACACACTTCAACATTACAAAATAAAACACGAATAACCATCCCTCACAAAGCCGCCGGGAGATAATCAAGTTCCCGCTCCGAACTACAGGTGAAGGTCATTAATTTTTTCTACCCCCTGCCCTGAATTTATCATGCAAATGGATAAAGGTTTTAATTTAATGTGTGATTAGGTTAATTTTTGATCCCCTGCGACCCCCCCTTGAGGTGTGGGCTCTGGTGCTAAACAGACAGCCCAGAGTCCATTGACCGTAGGCGGTTATTCCCGCAGTCTCGCGACGCGGCGCTCGGTCGAGGCCCTGCCCCTCACGCTCACGCGCCCCCCACCACTCTCTTTCTACCCGTCTTACACGCCCTCCTGCGGGAAACTGTGCCGGTGACGGCCGACTGATGTTTGAACCCATCACCTCCTGGCGCTCCTCCACACGCGAGCTCCGCGCGATCAGCACTGCGGCCTTTCACCGGGCTGACACACTCAACACAGGCTGCCTATGAATGCCCATTCACCTCAAGGTCCCCTATACCCTGTCCAGGATAAGAGGACAGGAGATGGATGGATGGATGGATGGATGGATAACACCCAGAATCCAAGGTGGTGGTTCAATAACGAATCATAATCATCATCAAGACCAAGAAAGCTGTGCGAGATGCAGAGAGCAAACCATCAGAATCAGCCGTCTGCCCAGCGATTGGCACCATGCCATGATCATGTGATTACAAAATCTGAGATTTTAGAGCCCGCTGCCCCCTACAGGGCACTGGGACAGCATGCGCAACAGTGACAGTGTACCAGCTGAAACGCCGCTTGCCCTTTTCCGGGTCGTGGGCCGGGGTCTGGAGCCCCGTAGTCTGAGGGTGCAAGGCAGCAACACAGGATGGGGTCCAACCCACCACAGGACACCCTGCCATTCATACCTGTGGCCAATGTGGTGCATTTAACTGCTAATGAAATGCTAAGCGGCTGTGCTAAACAACTACGTTCAGTAGCTAAACTGAGTGGCTATGCTAAATTGCTGTGTTCAGTGGCTAGAGTGAGTGGCTATGCTGAGGGGGAGGGGGTAGAACCTGGGGGAAACCCTACAAGAACACAGGGAGAACATGGTGGAGACTCGAACGCTGGTCCCAGAGGTGTGAGGCAACAGTGCTAATCATTTATCCACCATGTCTTCCAGCTGAAGCAATCAATCTATTTCTTAAACTGAAAGATGATTTGATATCCTCCATAGATCTCCCAAATCACTGAATTTACTGAACACAAGTTAAAACACCATCCATCCATCCTTCTTCCAACTGTTTGTGCTGGTCAGGGTCATTGGAGGGACGCCAGTCTTTATCTACATCAGTGGACTGAGAGACTGAGAGATGTTTCAATCCTGGGGGGGCACCTGCTTTGCAAATCACCCACGAGCTGACAGAAAGTCATTTAGCGCAGACAAAACAGTGTGTGTCTTGGTGCACCGCCCCCCCCCCCCCCCCCCCATCTGTAGTGGTACGGTCTGCCTCCTCTGGGTCCGGACAGTGGTGCAGAGATGGTACCCCCCTCCCATTCTGGGACGGGGCCAAAAAAACCCAATTTCATTTGATGGCATTCAGATAAATGAAGCAGCTCCCCAATCCCATTTTATTACAAAGCTGCCCCCGCAGTACGAAGGGCCCCCGAGCTGCAAGCAAACGCTGGGTCATACTTAGTCCACATAAGTGAATATAGAGTAATAATTTACATTATAATTCTTCACTCACATGAAACGTTACAGGAATTGTACTCGAAATAGCAGAGAAAAATGAACCTTTAAGCTGGACTAATTAAGAGACTGTAATAGTTGAATACAGCGAACAAAGGACTTATTATCTACTGCAGAGGAAGAAATGGATAGCGGACATTACTGTGATGCTGTAGAAAGAAAGGATGGATGGGTGAATGGATGGATGGATGGATGGATGCGTGGGTACAGACCTCCACATCATCAAGAAATAACCCTGCGCCATATGTGTCCCTCCCTTGATAAGAAAATGGTAAATTCAGAAGACCAAAGATCACAAGTAAATCAACATCTAGGGGGGGGGGCAAGGATCATACCAGCGAGGCCTTCGGAGGGGAGCAGATTGGGCAACTGCAATAAGCAGCAGGCTGATGCCGGACCCTCTACTCCTGAGAGCTGTTGGTTGGTTCCTGAGCTCTGCATTAACCCACAGCTGCTCCTAACGGACAGACGCTGGCCTAAGACCCCCGTCTATAGGGCTGCCGGACCCCCCCCCCACCCCCCGCGAGCTCCATCTTTTGTGCTGGAAATTGGAGTGTCAGCTCTCAGGCAGGAAGACGGACGAGCGGCGTGGAGAAAGATTGGGCCTCAGCTTCTTTGTGTAGCCCGTACCCTCCCCCCCCCGCCCACCCCCCACCCAGACCCCAAGCCCCCATTCATCTCCACAAAGCCAGGCCTGCGGGTCCAGAGAAAAACTAAACACGGGGTCCTGCCCTGTCCTCGCACCTTATGGGACAAGGGGGCGGCATTCACCCCCCGCCCCCCCCCCCCCGAAACCCCAGAATCATTATTCCATGGTGGCGCATGTTTCGTGCCTTTGGGGCAGGTGTTTAAACTCCTTAGGTGGTCTTTATGTTGAGCGCTGTACATAGTTCATACTGTGTTCTCATTCATGGAAACAATTAGCAGCATGAGCAGAAATTAACCACACTGACTGGCGCTAACTACAAGCCCTGCATGTCCTCTTCACGCTGACTCACACCATGTAGCACAGCCACTTATTAGGGTCAGTATAGCCATTCAGCACAGCCACTCACTTTAGCCACTGAACACAGCCATTCAGCATAGCCACTCACTTTAGCCACTGAACACAGCCATTCAGCATAGCCATTCACTTTAGCATCTGAACACAGCCATTTGGCATAGCCACTCACTGAAGCCACTGAACACAGCCATTCGGCATAGCCACTCACTGAAGCCACTGAACACAGCCATTCAGCATAGCCACTCACTTTAGCCACTGAACACAGCCATTCAGCACAGCCACTCACTTTAGCCACTGAACACAGCCATTCGGCATAGCCACTCACTGAAGCCACTGAACACAGCCATTCGGCATAGCCACTCACTGAAGCCACTGAACACAGCCATTCAGCATAGCCACTCACTGAAGCCACTGAACACAGCCATTCAGCATAGCCACTCACTTTAGCCACTGAACACAGCCATTTGGCATAGCCACTCACTGAAGCCACTGAACACAGCCATTCGGCATAGCCACTCACTGACGCCACTGAACACAGCCATTCAGCATAGTCACTCACTTTAGCCACTGAACACAGCCATTCAGCATAGCCACTCACTTTAGCCGCTGAACACAGCCATTGAGCATAGCCACTCACTTTAGCCACTGAACACAGCCATTTGGCATAGCCACTCACTGAAGCCACTGAACACAGCCATTTGGCATAGCCACTCACTTTAGCCACTGAACACAGCCATTCGGCATAGCCACTCACTTTAGCCACTGAACACAGCCATTCAGCATAGCCACTCACTTTAGCCACTGAACACAGCCATTCAGCATAGCCACTCACTGAAGCCACTGAACACGGCTGTTTAGCATAGCCACTCATTTTAGCCACTGAACACCAGCTACAGTACTTAGCATAGCCACTCACTTTAGCCAATGAACATATTAGCATGAGCCCTTCACCCTGGGAGTGAGGACAGAAGCTCCCAGAACATCTGATTAGCAGTTTAATACACCAGCGCTCTGAGCAGCCCATGAAAAACAGACTTCTTCACGCTTGCAGCGATACAGTGGCCCACCGTTGGCACGCGGTCGATAACAAGCCTCGCTCTGGCAGACAGCCAGCGGAGGCGGGTACGAGGGCACTGCACCTCAGGCTCCCCGGCCCGGGTGCGCATTCAGACTGTCACAGCAGCAGTGGCAGGCGTTTAGCTGAGAGTCTCGTCCCAAACTTTTGTTCCCAATACAACGAGTGCCAAGAGCTGATATGAAAAATAGATTTGGGGATGGATTAGAGCGACTGGGGCCCACAGAAAGACGCTAAAGGCCGATCTCTGAGATTTAGTGGGAGATGCAGGAGGCAGATCTGCGATGTGCCTGGGTGTGTTCCCGCACATTTTGTCGAGTCTAGCCGGCTCTGGCGTGTGTCCCCTTACACCCGGGATTCTGACAATTACTTGACAGGCGACGGGATCGAAAGAAGCCGCCTGTAACCTCTCTAGATCCCCTCAGCACTGCGGGGGCGCGGTTGCGTGTGGAAATGCGTCTGAAATCCATCTAAATGCGTTTGCCTTCTAAGTGTCCTATCCTACTGCGCACGAGGGCGCTGAAAGGCATGCTGGGAAATCCACAAGGCCACATCACCCCCGTTTTGGCTTCGATTGGCGCGATACGGCACCGGAATGTGCCTGCCTGGCCTGATTAAAACCGCTAGTGGTTGGGACGGGAGGGGGTACAGTTACCTGCCGGGCAGAGAGCCCACTGTAAGGTGGGGGGGGGGGGGGGTACCTTGCTGGGTGGGGTGAAGCATAGTTTCACCTGAAATCACTCCTGCGTGTCACTAAGCGCTGTCCCCGCCTGCCGCCTCTTGCTGGTGGTTGCCCCACATACGCCGCTGCTGTCCCGCTAACCCAGATCCCGCTTCGCCTCCTGGGGGGCGCATTCAGCGCGCGCTTCCCCCGCATCCGCAGAGCTGCCGCTCGCCGGCCGCGATCCCAGCGATGGCCGACAGCATAGGAGCTCATCTCGGTGTTAGAGCCTCAGGCCAGTTCATTCATCATAGCCAAACATCCACTATCCAGACTGTTACTCTGTGCAGTGGGTCAGCCAGCGTGATGAACTTAAGACGACGTCCATGATGAAAAGGACAGAAACGATCAGGCTTTCTGCATAAGGCACTTCCTCATAGCCATGATAGGAGCTGCAGCTGCATTTGGGTGGGCGGGCATTTACCACCCCATGAAGCAATTTCAGAGCAGCGGGGGCCAATGAGAGCCCAGTCAGGGGCCACCAAGAACCAATGGATTCGGGGAGTAAGCAAGCTGTGATGCATCATTGGAACTCCCCCCCCCCCCCGGTGAATCCTGCTCTGCCCAACTCTCCACCACTGATTCTGTGCTACTTTTAAACAGTCAAAATAAACATGAAGGCGGGGGGGGGGGCAGTGTTCAGGGAGCCCCAAACACAGGCAGACCCCCACTGGGGCGCCAAGTCGGTCTGCTACTTGTTTGTTTTTCTCATAAATCACATTTATGGCACTGCGGCCCACATCCCCCCTGCAATTCCAAGGGGGGGTAGCAATGCACCTGTATTCTATGTGTATCCTCTATGAGCATTGGAATGGGGGGGGGGGGTCGCCCTTTTGTTTACCGCGTGATACTACATACGCTACCATGGGGTGTGGCCACTGAGCACCCCCCCCGTCTAACTGCCGCCCCCCTGCGAGCCACTCCCTGGGGTCACCCTGCTCCTGAGTGTGCCTGACCGCACGGGGGCCTGGGGGCCGAGATTGTGACAGACGGCTTGAGCAGATTCCAAGAAACAGATTCTCTGACAAACACCCCAGGCCATGGCTGAGCTACCGGGACCAAACTGGCGTCTTTAACTTGTTAAAAGTAACATCCATTCACCCAAAGCCGCGTCCCCAGTAGCCCGGTCACACTGGGCTTGGAAGGGCACCCAGGACTCGACGGCCAATTTGCAGAAGCTTATTTGCTTAAACATCTTTCTGCAATCGCGGGAAGAAACCCATATGGACTGGGGCGAGGCTGCAACTACCTCAGATAGAGAGCAAAGCTAGGAGTCAAACCCTCAGCACTGGGGGAGGGATAACAAAATGGTATTGGCTGTAAAAACAGCCTGTATTCACTTTGCAACAGGCAGAAAACCGTCAGTGTCACAGTGAGACTAGAATCACGTTTCCGCACTGAGTAAAACACCAGAAAAATCTAAGATGGCAGTTCTTCACGTCGGCCTTCGCAGTCGTGATAAATACCCGCAGTCTGTGAGCAATCGGTCTGCCTCGGCATGCACAGCACGGGGGAAGTGGACGATAAAGAATTTTTGGCCCACTGTAAAACCCTCGTAGAGTAAATGTGCCCCCTGCTGCCTGAGGAGGCAGTGTACGCTCAGGCACTGAGTGCCAGGGTCAGTGGGGCCCCAAACCTAGGGGCCACAGATGGGCACGCTGGGGTAACAAAATGTCCCCAACGCTTTGCCTTTTCGGGTTACTAAGACAACTGTCACCTGACCCTGGATCAGCAAACTAAAGCTTCTCAGTCTAGTGACTGTGCAGTGAGGGCCTGAAGCTTCTGATTAACACAGCGTAAAAACAAAGAAGTAAATATAGAAATTGACATTTAAATTGCATGAAACTGAACACCTGTTAAGCCATTCTTGGAGCCTATCCCAGCACAGGACATGAGACAGGGGGCATCCCTGATTGGTGGCCAGTCCATCGTAGGGTGTACACTCTGTTTAGACACCAATTAAAAAACAGCAGGGGGGATCCCGGAGTCCCCAGAGGAAACCCACTGAAACTTAGAGAGAACATGCAAACTGCTCACACAGCCAGGGGCAGGAACTGATATTTGTGTAGCCAATAAAAACACTGAACGCTACCAACTGCTTAAGATAGACAATAGACACAATTATAGCACTAAGAATACTGCAACTGTCTGATCTGTTAGCTAAGTAGTAACAGTTCTTCTATTTGTATTTGCAAAATCTGGAATCCTCAGTACATCCGCGACACAACGCGGCTGAATCGTTTGGGCGGATTCGAGCTTAGCGCCGAGTGCTTCAAATCTAACGGGACGGCACAATCGAGCGCCCGCCTCAGCTCGGATGATCTGATGAAACTGGTTGTGATGTTTGTTACAGCTCGCCGGGCTTGTTGGCATGCGGGAGGGGGGCACAGTACATGGAGAGGAGCTGTCCTGGCCAGAATTAAAGAGTTTCCATGTTGGATTTTGCATGATGATCCAGTACAATTCAAACTGTAGGCACTTAATCTCGATTGCTCACACTGCCACCATAATCTGGGAAACAACGTCCTGTTTTTCTGTAAGGACTGTATCCCTGTGATGTCTTCCTCTTCCTCCTGCTGAGTTGCACACCAGATTGGGGCTCAGGTCTGTCTGGCCCGCTGAAGATTCACCAGTGCTCACGTTAAGCAAACAGCGTTGACGAGCATCTCATTCCGGTAAGGAGCCATTTTCTAATTGCCACTCGACACCGTGACCCGAACGCCGGGGAAATAAATAGAGACTCGAAGATGACGACGGACGCCGAAGAGGTCATTAAGGCACCGGTAATTAAAACGGGTGCCATTTCACGTCGCTATCCAAAACGAAATCACTCGGACCCACCCCGATTATTAAAGAGCACCCCTGCTATCTTCTAACCCTCTCCAAGCTTATACAGCCTTATCCGTCCGGCCGAAACGCAGGCACGCGTATTAATTGAACATGGCGGGTGGGTTCTGAAGCAGACTAAACTGGATAAGGTATCCCCATTGCTAATTAATATTAATAACGTCAATATTAATGTTTCAAATAGATCCAGCCTGTCCTATAGCCAGGGGGCATTCATAATAAGAGTCCCCTCACGCAGCCTTCATTTCCAAATGGAAGATTGTGGACTTTCATTCCTAGCTGTAGACCCTCCTGGAGAGACTTGGGGACGAGAGGGGTGGGGGTTAAGCTTAACTGGGGATATTTTCATTAAGTACTAGCAGGCTTCTGCTGAACCTGACCTCACCTTTCCTGGGGCTGCAGTTTGAGATAGGCTGTAATCACCGCAATGTCGCTGAGCTTAACTTCGATTTGACCAACCAGAGTGGCCTATTTGCATGATTAGCCCGCCCACATAATGGCTCGGTCACCCGCCCGGGGGCGGGTCACAAGGCAGCTGTAATGCATCGCGATTCGCTGCCCCCTCTCCCCCTGCCTCCATTTAAAGCCGAAAGTGATTGATTGAAATTTCAAATGGATTTCATGCCCAATTAACACGAGGTGGGATTCGTGTCAGCGTGCTCCCCTTCTCGTCGCTTATTTAATTAATGCCCAAAACGGAGCAGCATATTATTGACTTCAAAAGTCCCCCACGAATCAATCTGCCCCCTCCGTAACGTCTCGGTGCGGGATCGGCGTGGCGCCTGATGCACGCACCCCCGGGACGCCTTAACGGGGCCGTCCTCGCTATTCACTACTCCCGACCCTCGTTAAAGGTTCAGTGTTTCAGGGAGGCTATTCCGCACCTCCCAGGTCACACCAAAGGCTTCCACCAGCAAGACTGAAATTCATTCCAGCACTAAAATGATTTAATATTTATGTTTTTCTCGATCCCCATCCATCTTCTTTTATTCAGGGTCGTAATAAATATCAAAGACTTTTTTCCAATTGAATATTTCTAGCATGCGCTGTTCTGTGTTTTCTTTTATGTGTTGATTTCCCAAAATATTACGATTCCAGCGCTAAAATAGAGTGTACCGCTTGTTTACATCGGCGGTAAGAATAATCAATAATCTGCAAAGATCAATAGCAGAGGTGAACAACCCCCCTGCTGGTGGGTTTTACAAAATCAAATGAACCACTGAAAAGAATTAATGATTAAGTGAGCCAAAGAACAAAACGAAAACATATATCCTGAAAAGAGGACGGGGGGGTTCGAATCTCACCTCGACTCTGATGCGCCCCCTGTGTCTCACAGGTTAATTGGCGCTTCTCCGCTACTAATAGTATGTGCATTTATGTTCACTGTCATCACATCCAGGGTGTACCCCAGCCCTGTGCCATATGCTGCTTGGGATTGGTTCCAGACCTCTCCCCCCCCCCCCCCCCCCCATGACCCTGAACAGGATAACCGTTCGGAAGACGGATGGACGGATGGATGACTTTCCCGCAAACCCAGCAGGGAAGAGGCTGTGCCGCTTCCTAATGTCAAGCTGAAAAGGTCCACGGGCAGAACGGGCACCTCGACGCGGGAGTTCGCGACTCCGCCGAGATGGCAGCTAATGGACGGGAACCGGCTAGGTGAGGGGCACGGGAGCGCTGCTCTGCTCCGCTGGAGTTCAGCTGGATGGCGGCCCGTCTGAACCGCGACCAGCCTGTGGGAGGGGGGCGGCTGGGGGTCTGCTCAGACCGCCCTGGGGGGTTCAGCGGTTGCAACAGAATCAACCAGCGCATGCAATCAAGTCCAGCGCATGCATCAAGCACTTATTAAAAACATATTAAACAAAAGGTCCAGAAAACGCACTGCCCGGTAAATTAAATTATCTATTTCTTTCTTTCAAATGTAATGCGTACGGCAATTCATCATAAACCGTAGGTTAAAGTGTCAATCCGGGGTGACCCCAAAATTAACACACTTCTATGGAGTGGACACTCACACGAACGGCTCTCCTTGTTTATGCACACCGTGCATTTTATCATATTTTTATTATTTTATCATAATATCCTAATTTTTATGATAAAATCGCCGGTGACACTTTCAACCACTGTTACCCAATAAGGCGCTGAAGCACTGCATTAAATTTGACCGGCAAACGAGCAAACACACAAAATCCACCAGAAACAAGCAATTAAAAAAAAAAAAAAATCCCATATGAAGTTGTGATCCTGCATCTCTCCCAGTTCCGGGGCACCGAAACCGGGTGCAGTGTTGGCATTTCAGGCAAACTTGCGCATTCGCCTAGGCTTTTTCCCCACTGAAAGATTAACGCCTACAAAGACACCTTATGCATATTAAACGTGTCTTTTAAAACAAAACTACGAGTAAAGGATTATAGGACAATATTACTACGGTGCGGCATCACATTCCGAAATGCAAATCCAATAAATGTAAGGGAATATCGAGACACTCCAAATACGTTTGTACATAGGTTTTGCACTTTCATTCTACCCAAACATAATATTTACGAACGCAATTAATATCCACAATATTATATTTTCCAACCATCGTCAAACGCTAATATCAGCAATGCAATAAAATGCAGTTAAGCGTAGCGCACGGACGGACGCGTTATTCCAGGTATCGAGGGAAACACAATTTCGCGATCAAACTTCGCATCCTTACTTTCTTATTACTCGCTGTGGTCCGGCTTTTTCCCAACTTGTTTTCCAGGTTGTCCAAGCGCCGCGATCCCGCCGGCAGACTGGTCCGGTAACAGTTAAAGCCTTAGACTCGGGGAAGCATCGCACACTGGCACAGAAAGTGCCCTCTTTCGACAGGAAAACTTACTCGGGATCTCGCACCTGCATCGTCTGCCTCACTGACCCCTTTTTTTTACTGATCTGTGATAAAGACGCTCCTATTTTTCTCATTTTTTAAGACCCATTTATCGCCCGATGGCCATGTCGGTAGGAATCCATGTCCCTTCTAAAAGACCAAGACGATCCGCTTCCCCGGTGCAGGGATATTTGGAGAAATCTGGACTACATCATTCCCATCCCCGATGAGTCTCCAGATCTGAGCCCGTATTTTTTCCCTCCTCTCCACCTTCTTTACTATTTTTTTCCGCTGCTGCTGTTGAAGTTGCCTAGTTACCCGTATCCCTCGTTCTGTGATGCTGAAGCCGCCGATCCGCCAGCCAATCACAGGGAGCCCTGCGGATTAACCCTTTCTCCGCCCCAGAGGGAAAAGGGGGGAGAGTGGGCGGGGGGGAGTGTACGTCCAAATTAGAGACGTACGACGGAGAGGGGGATAGACATGACAAGGTGGAAGAGATGAAAGTTAAAAATAAAGTGTGTTAGAATAACATGAACGTGGTGTCTGCTGGCTGTGACTGTGATTGATAGATTAGGAGATAAAAAAAGACCCACATTAAGGAAGAATAATTATTTTACAAAAATGCCAGCACCCTAAGTTTTGTTCGTCATAGCCCTGCAGTCATTCTGTCTGCTACTGATATCAGTTATCCCTGCGATGAAAAGAAAACTGTCAGTGTTAGGCACCATCAGGTGTGGGGGG
Source organism: Paramormyrops kingsleyae (assembly GCF_048594095.1). NCBI lineage: Eukaryota > Metazoa > Chordata > Actinopteri > Osteoglossiformes > Mormyridae > Paramormyrops > Paramormyrops kingsleyae. Next base: position 12,398,979 of record NC_132817.1, on the reverse strand, counting down.
GGGGTCTCCTCTCCTCATAGGGTGGAGTGTGTGATGGTGGTGGTGTTGGGGGGGCGGGGGGAGCGTTGACCTCCCGGTTCAACGAGCAGACCAGCTCTTCATGTTAGCCAGGGGCAGGGTGCATGTGTACGTGGAGCGTAAATGCAAACCGACCCCTGCATACCCCATTCCCCTTGCTATTTTCTGGCCCCCGACTCTATCCCCCCCAAAAAAAAAGTCACGTAACACAGAAAAAAAACTTTAGGGTCGAGTAAAAAGCCACCAGTTGGACGGTAAAGAGGACAGGGCCAGCGAAGCGGTCTGGCCCCGTAACCATGGCAGCACCGCGGCTGTGCTGATTCACAGGCTGCTGCATGGTCCCGTACCACCGTACATTAATCCCCAGCCGCGGCCGGAGGGTGATGTTTACCTGTCATGCTTTGTTTATGATTCCCCTCCACCCTCCTTATAACCCCCCCCCCCTCCCCGACAACCAATCCCCTCCGAATACACCCTCCTTTCTCAGTTTTACCCCCTCCCAAAAAAATTGGGCACGAAAATGGGTCACTCTCCTAAAAAGGTCTGCGCAGCCGAGTTTCCGGTAATTCTGGATTATTCTGCTTTTTAGAGGCGACACGCCAGAGGTTTGCAGATTTTTCCTCACGATTCATAAACTACCCTTGACACGTACCTTCTACACTGATACACATCACTGACAGGAAGAGCCTCAACAGTGGGTTTTTGACGTGTCTTCATTTAGAGGAGCATAACTTGGGTAAATATCATGTTTTTATATGTAAATCCTGTGCCTGAAATTAATCCATTTATTATAATTTTGAACTAGGGTGTAACACTAATGTCGCACACCTCTGGGATTATGTGTGTGGAGTTAGCATTTCCCCCCCCCCCCCAAGCATATCAAGGGTTTCCTGCCACAGTCTAAAATCATGTGTGTGCAGGGGTGATGGATAGCGTAGCAGATTCAGGGGCCGAGGTCTTTGCAGGGGCCCAAAACTTACTGCCGTGGCCCCCCCCACTCGGCAAATTGTATACAGCCATACCAAGTGGGGGTCCAAAGGTAATATTTGATCAGGGGGCCCAGAATTTCTAGGTAGGCCCCTGTGTGCACAAAAATCCACAATTAATTTTGAGAATAACAGAAAAAAACATGCAACAGTCATAAAACCTGTATAAAGGCCCCACCTCCCCGCATGCACTGTCCCCGCACAGCGGGAAACGTCTGGGAAGAAGCGCGGAGGAGAGCTCATCACGTCGCCCCGGACGCTGTTCATCCGCCGCAGTTTAGGAGTCGTCCAGGAGCAGCCCGCCGCGGAGCACCCGCGCACGTCGAGCGTCAGGCGGAGTCGCGCTTGAAGGCGGCGACCAGGCAAGCGTGACGGGGACTCGGAAACGTACACAGCCGCAGAAGACGTCCAAACGTGTGTGCCAGCAGCAGGACAGTCTCGATTCACCGAGCCTTGTGAGCAGAACTAATGGACAGATTTACGGCTCGGTAAACAGACCATGGGGCGGATTCGCCCGCCCGGCGCGGAATGAGCATCCCGGGATAGTCAGGCATTTTTTAAGGATGTATGAATATGCCTCCATCCCCATAATGCTCACTGCAGGCAGCTCGCGAAATACAGTCTGAAGGTCACGAAACTGGGTCAGAGCAGAGAGAAAGACATGCCGTGCGCCAACAGATACCATGTGATGCTTAGGCAACCGCTTAACGAGATGATGATGACTGGGGATGCCGATATTCTCTGGCACACCGCTGAGGTTGTCGTATTCGTCAGCTATTGATGGTTAACCCATAGTGTAGAGAACCCTGAGACTTACCAAACAGTCCATGGCAAAATGATCATCTTCTCATGCCTTGATTGGCGAGAACTTATTAAATAATCCATCCAAATATCTTCCAACCTCCAATCCTGGTCAGGGTCACTGGAGGGCCTGGACCGTATCCCAGAATGCACAGGGCTAGGATGTGACTCCAGAAATACACACTACAACCACCAATATGGGTTTTTCCACACAGGACAGTGCCTAGAGCTTACAGAGGAAAGTGTGATGAACGAAAATTCTCCTGTCAGCAGCAGTTGCGAGGGCAAAAACATGACAGCAGTCAGAGAAGAATGGACAGCCTTGTTAAAGTCAACAGAATTTACGAAACAAATACTGAAACACTGCAACAGAGCAATCAATATTACAAGAGGCCAGTGGATGAATTGGAAAATAAGAGCAAAAAAAAACGTCACAGACAGAGCAGAGGCAGGATTTGAACCCTGAAGGTGTGAGGCAGCCCTGCTCCGTCTCACAGGAGACATTACATGAAAATATTTATATAAAATAATAATTTTGCATTCCAATTTCCCACAGCACAACTTGCGAGTTCAGGGGTGATACAAACATAACATCAATTTCATCAGAAATCATGAAAATAGACCCGCTCTCAGCGATCAGAAATGATCCCTCACAAACATGAAGTTCAGCCTTGTCATATGGGTATCGACCTCAGGCCGGTTAACGTTTTAGCTCCCGTTTTGTCAATGACAGATCCCCCTCTGCAGATGTTATTCATAAATCGTTATTGTTTTATGCATAATTGGGTATTGTTTTATGTGTTTATACCGCAGTGAATTCCCTAATCTTCGCTTTTTTTCCTCGGCGGATCCAGTCAGTCGCTTTTCACGGTGCGTCGGACATCCGCGGCGATTACAGCGAGGAGTAGGAGGAGAAAAGCGCTTAGACAAGAGCTGCTGTGGAAGCCCTTCCGCGAGTTAGTCCTCATTACTTTAATCTCCGAGATGCCAAACTGAAATTGCAGCACATTTCATTATTGTAAAGTCTGCCTCCCAGGGCTGTAATTTATCTGCTCTGCGGATGTCGACTCCCCCCGCCGAACACATGCATTTCCGACGATGTCCTGCGAGCTTTGAAACGCAAGATATCCCCCTTTGATGCAGTTCTGCTTCACATACACCCCACCTGACCGGACCTCACCAAGACTCTTTAACAAATGCCGAAACCGCACCAAACCATTCATTGTGCCCTGCGTCGCCGTGATGCATTTTGGCATCACATTTCCAGCATTATCCCCGGACTACTATCCCATTCAGGGTGTCCCCCGTCTTCCTGGGATTGGATCCAGCCTTGCTGAATGGGCGGTTATGGAAGATGGCTGCGTAGCCTACATTTCCAGCGTTATTATTTTATTGTTACAGATTTTGCTGCAGTTAGCAAATTTGAAAACTTTTAAACAAAAGTTTGCGTGGTGTAGCCAGCAGCTGTAAGAGAGCTGTAAAAGGATTTCCCCCCGAAGTGTTATTTGACAACTTCTAGTTAAAAAAAATAAATAAGGGACAGAAAAGCAGATGTAACAGAAACCGAATGAGTCTGGAAAGGCTCCTGATGGCGTGAGTGTGACCCGGCAGCCTCCGCAGAGGGGTGCAGCTGAGTGTGAGAGCAGAACGCCTACAAATCCCAAATGGAGCCGGGGGTCACTGACCGCATGCTGAATGCACAGTGAAAATTAGAAATGGGCTATTTCTTTGAGATACCTTCCATTTTAAACATGCGTCATAAATCTCCCAGGGTAATAACTGGAAAAATGAACTGAAAAAAGGAGAAATAACTTCAAAGTGCATTGCTTTTCCACAGAATGGAGCTGTGCTTTCCAAAGTAAAAATGGGATATTCATATCTCGAAAAACAATGACCAAACCCAGCCTGTTGGAGGCGCTAGTCAGATCGATACGGCATGAGATTTTGTCCTTCGGTGGCCCCCTTGTCACAGTCATTCATCATTCATCCCCTGTCCTGTCCATTTCTCTGGCCTCAGTAATGAAAGCCCCAACACCCCCATCCCCCCCGGGGAGAGACTCCCTCCATGTCGGTGTGGAACCCCCACCCCCGCCCCCATGAGTCTGACTCCTGGGACCGGATCAATTCGCCTCATTATGCTTCGCTGATTCGACACTGTTTTACCACCCGAAAAGTCGGGGGAGGGGGCCATTGTGTCTTTAGAAATTCACAGATTCCAGGTCAGAGACCCCCGGGGCTCATTGGGGAAACACCAGCAGTCACGTGTCCGGCTGACCGGTTTGGAAACGCAGCGGCCCCCATCTGGATTAACTAACCACACAAGTGCATAGAAACATACATGTGGAATATAACATACATGTGGAATATAACCTACATGTGGAATATAACATACATGTGGAATATAACGGCTGACTCCTCCTCCGGGGTAACTGTCACTTTTCAGACGGATCAGCGCTAATTAATCGTGGTTGACCAGATATTCCAGATAAATGGTGGGTTACAATAATTCAGCCACCCTGACTGAAGTAAAGTCACTCTTTTTCCCTCCCTGCTTTTTCCTCTCCTTCGCTCTCTCTATCATTCTGTCTCCTTCCATCTCTTTATCTTTCCCTCTCTCTCCCACTCTCCACTCTAACCCCCCTCCCCCTTCCTCCAGCCCCCCCCCCCCCCCCAATCTCAGCATTCAGGACCACACAGCACGGTGTTGAATATTCCGCTCAGCCCCCTCATGCTCCCAGAGAAAGACCCGGCATGGCGTCTGACAAGCGTTTGGGAAGCTATTTCAAAGAACAGAAATGCCTGAGGAATCTAAATAATCCGAACCAGCCATTTAAAACAAAGTCGTCTCTGCTGGGCTCTACGTTAGTAAATAAAAGAACCAAAACACAGACTTTTTCCTGCCAAAAGCAGTTACACACATAGCACCTCATCAGAAAATACACCTACATACAAAATGCCCATTTCCTGATAAAATAAGTAGATTATTCCAACCCAGTTACTCATGTTCTTGATTTTTGATGAGTAAACTATCACGTGTGATTGGTTAAAGCCCTTGGTAGGGTCGTTCAGTGGCTGTCACTGTGCTCTTATACCTGCAGGGTTTGGGTTCAATTCCCCCACTCTGTGTGTGGAGTTTCCACGTCCCTTCCATGCTGGTTTGGGTTTTGTCCCGCAATTCAGAAACATTCAGTTTGGTGACTCTAAAATGAAGTGAGTATGTATACCCTCTAGGGGACAGATGTCCCATCCAGGGTGCCCTCGTCTTGGTTCCAAGCTCACTGTCACCCCACCTCTTAGGGAAAATGCACGGATTGTGCTGCCAGCTTTAAACTCAGCCCAAAAAGCACAAACCTGCATGTAAAGGAGAAGCACTCTGCACATGGAATGTAGTGATAGCTTTTAAATGTAGCTGCACGTCTTTTCATGCATGAAGAAAGTGGCGGAGCGTGAAGACAGGTCACATGGCCCCCCACCCCCAAGACCCCCGGTAGGGCCACACCCCCGCCCCCTGAAAGGGCCCGCTAGGATGCCTCCTCCCCCCAAAGGTTTGGGTCATGATCAGGCTTCTTTCAAAGCACTTGTGCCACAGTGACTGGCTCAGAAACATTTTTCATATTAATAGCTTTGGGGGCTGGGGTCAGACATGCAACTAAATGAAGGAAATACTTCAAAAAATCCGAGTGGACCATTATATGATCATATACTGACATATCATTGGTTTAGTAGTATGACGAAGGGGTTAAGATTGTCTGAAAGTCCATGCAAAATAAAATGACAATGACAAAAAAATGACTGCATGCATAAATTATTATGACGGTTTTTTAAAGACAGCGCAGCACACATGAGTTGCATAAGCGGACGCCTAAAAGCAGCCATTGACAAGTTCTTCCGGGATTATTTTCAAATTCGGAAATGTAATTTGAAAATTAATTTGAAAGTCGTCTAATTGAAAATATGCAAATTGGCTGCCGCCCTTTCAGGCGACCAGGCGAACGCGCGAGGGTAAGTAATTCGGGACAGCGGTTCAATTACGGTTCAATTACGTTCGCGCTGAATATTTATTATAAGCGGTAATAAAAGCAGTAGCTGACGAAATCACACAAATTGTTGTCTGGTTCATTCAGCAAGGCGCGATGTAATTGAAAATAATTAAAAACACAATCACGGGGCTTCACACTATAGTTTAGACCCAAGTGACTAGCCAACAATAAAATAAGATTTGGAAACAGCAAGACATAAAAAAACGTTTTTTTATCATCCTGAAACAGCATTTATTGTAGAACGACTTGGGATATTCATAAATCTTACAAAAGAAAATGTTTATATTCCTGCCTTTTAAACACCCGTGATTGACTATATAGTGCTGATGGTTTTGTATGTATTAAATATATAGCAAACATGTTTTTAAAGTTACAAGATATTGCTGAATGATGCCTTTGGGACATAATTAGAGTGAGTTTTAAAATTTTACAGACCTCCATCTCTTAATTTTTCCACAGTGCTCTGAACGATTTAACTGATCTCATCCTCTTCCAATGGTGATGATTCCCTATTAATTAATAATTAAAGACATTCTAGTTCCTGTATTAATAAAGCCACAGCATTTATTAAAAGCAAATTGTGTTTGTAAATCCAGCGAGGCTTCACCAGTCGGGTCACTTAATGAAAAATGTGTTTCTATGAATAGTATATTAAGCACAATACGCTTTTCAATGGAAACCTACAATCACGGTGTATGTGTTAATATACAGTGTCTGTGACGGATCCAATGGGAACCAGATGCTCTTACTGGTCTATATAATGAGTAGATGAACCAACATACAAACTGACCAATCTGCCTTATAATCAAAATCAAACAGCTAAAGCTCAACCAGCAGCGCTGCTAGAGATTTTGGGCCCCATGATAGCATATCACATTGGGCCCTCAGCCCACACCAATCCAACTATGTTACAAAATTTTTTGGAATCTCCCAACCACCACCCCCCCTTTCAGCACCCGTGAGCTCTCCCACTGCTGCCAGTCTCGGTCCTCTCACACACAGACCAAGCTGTGATAACTTGACTCCTATAAAATATCAACACTTTTCCCATGTCTTAAAGTAACATATAGGATATATTTTAGGATATCAAAGGATCTGACATATCCTGCTGCCTTGGTTTATTGACGATGGATGGATTAATGGTTAGATATATAAAAGTCCCAATCATTATGAAAATGGCACCCAATACATGTGGTATGTGGAATTACTCCTGGCTGTGGTGCTGAGGCCCCGCAGAACAGGGTACCTCACAGAGTTCAGGGCCTGCGTGGCTAGAACCTACCTGGGCAGTCTACCTGTCCCACACATCCCACATCTCATGAAGTTTTAAAAAATCGGAACACGTTTCAAGCTACGCCGAGCGTCACCTCCGATTTGGATGGGTGGCAACTCGGAGTTTCTTACGGTGTTACGAGGACACGTCATGCCAGAGGATTAATGTCCGTCACCCTCAGAAGTTTACAGCGGGTTGCGGAAGCGTCCGTTATCTCTGAACATGCGGTAGACAGCCTCCGGTGTTCCGCGCGGTGAGATGTGCGAGATGGGGTCAGATATGGAGAAGCTGCGACGGGACGTCGCAATCCATCAGCTTGAAACAGTACAAAAGAGAAGGCATGCATTCAGGAAATGATTCGGTGTGTTAAAAAAATACTCAAAACACAGGTAAAAGTGGAGGGAGATGCCCTTACTGTACAGAGAGACAGTCACTATTTCAGCAAAACTAAGCATAACAAACAGGAGCCTACTCTTTGCTCGAGGAGAGATACTTTTAAGTCTCCATGAGTTTTTCAAATCTAACCAACTCTCATAAATGTGCTGCAGTCCCATAATATGTCACTTTATATCGTAAACCCAAACAAATCCATAAACTGAAACAAGAACCCGGACAAACTGCTTGCATCCACTCGTACCTTTGGGACTGACTTAATTAAAATCAGTCGGGTTCATTTCCGGGGAATCATCGTCTTATGAGTTAAACACGTGGCACAGTCCTTCACCACTGAAAAATCTCATTTTCAGGAAAATGGTATCACAGCTGTGGAATTTGAACCCACAACCTTCTGGATTGGTACAGATCCCTAAGCAGCTGAGTTACAGCACACCCAAATTAATGTGTTCTGCAGAGGCAGACATTTCAGGTTCAGAAAGTAAAAATCCGAACCAGTATTTTGAGTTCTGTATGACTGTGACTCTATACACAACTGATTGGTTGAAACAAAATCCTGGTTTGGATTTTTACTTTCTGGACCTGAAATGTCCACCTCAGGTTTTATGTTTATTGTAATTATATTTGATATTTTAATGGGTGGAGGGAACTGGTGCCAATACAGCAGTGGTAGTGGGTTTAATGAAACTGGGGAGAGGGAAAGAAACTATGGAAAGATGGAGGAAATGGAACAGGAGATGGAATATATCAAGAGAGGGGTGCTGAGTTGGGCAGCCTGGTCTGAGTGTGTTATGGAGTCAAGAGTAAACTGGGAATGGGGCAGAGGTGAACTGAAAGAATGGGTGTGTCACATGACTTCACTCTGGCCTAGAATGTCTTCCCCATTTCACATTGTCTTATGGTGCGATCCACCACTAAATATTCTGGGCCCCCAGAAAAAATGTCACCTAAGCCTCTCAGCCTAATTTTACATATAATTTTACTTATTCAAGAACCCCTGTCAAGTGCCGGCCCCCACGAATCTGTCAGGGTATCCAAGCCCCTCCCACACCCCTGGAATGAGCCATGAATCTCGTCTTGCGCAGATTCCACAGCACTCCAGATGATGTTTCTGCGGACATCCTGTCCCTCATTACATATTTCACTTCCTGTCTTGAAGCACGAAACCTAAAATTTAGCTGCACACTGACAACCTACTGCTACATAAAAAGGGGTTAACTATGACGACCTTTGCCCTTTTTGGCAAGTAAGGAGGAGACAACGCAAATCATTTCGATTTCAAAGATGCCGTGAGGATATTAAACATATTAACTGGCCTTAAACTGATTCAGAACCAAAAGAACGTGCTGCTAATTTGGCACACATTGTGTTTCACTAAGTGCATAATGTGATTAGCATTGACCGCGCTCGGAAATCCTACTGGCACGCGATCAAACAGCAAATGGCAAACAACTTACCGTTTGAACACCTCTGAAGATGCGATCAGAAGATTAGGCGCGATTTAGCAGATGCTGAAAACGTTTTAATTAAAAAGCCCCGGACGTGGAATTCAGGACAGCTGAAATGGGAGCAGGAATTCTTGAGCTTGCAGTGCTAGGAAATGGAAATCTATGCAGTTGGTGGGGTGAAATCTTTTACATAGTGGTGTATCGATTATGGGCAACCAGAAGGTTACTGGTTCAGATTCATGCACCAGCTGCAAAGTTCTATCCAGTGGAACTTTACCCACGTAAATCATGTCGCCCCAACCTTTCCTCTGGATGCATTTCACTATCCCCGCAGCTTCTGACCAACTATAATCATATATCCCCAAAACCAACTGTGTCACCTTGCCTCCCTCTCTTACTCGTGCTTGGTGATCTCCACACGTTGTGACCTTCAGCAATGGACTGACTGGTTGTTTTTCATATGGCACCATCAGGTTTGTTAGGTCTAAGCAGAGACAGAGTCTTCTGGAAAAACACTGGGAGACGACCTTGGCTGCAGAAACTAAGAACACTATATTCTTGTGGAGGCTGAGACACTGAAACAAACCTATGCACTTTACACAGATCTAAACGTGCTCATCTTTTCATTCGTCTTTTGTTGTTTTTGTATTTTACATTCAAATGAATCACTACGCAACTCAAGCGTGTTCAGAGCTGGTGATTTCCAACAAAATCCAGCCAGTGATAGACTGCCTGAGAGGACTTATACTGGGGGCAGTGTGTGGCTCAGTAGGTTCTGCCCCTGCGTGGAAGGTTGTCGGTTCGAGCCTGGCTTTGGCAGAGCAGTCATGTCTGTGGGCCCTTGATCAAGGTCCATAACCCCCAGCTGCATGGGTGCTGCTGCAGGAGGCTGCCCTTCACTGCCAAGCATGTTTTCACCTAAATATGCATCTGTGCGTCATGGAGAGCAAGATGGCGTAGGTTAATAGAGAATTTCCCCACAGGGATCAATAACAGTGTCATTATAGTTATCATTATTTTTGTTAATGTGTTCAAGAATTCCTCAAAGTGTTCCTTCCAGCACTCGACAATTTCCCCAGAACTGGTCAGCACTTCCACACTCCCAATTCCCTCCTCCTGAATCGTCAGACACTTTCCTAAAACATCTGTGGTGCCCCAGTGTCTCTCCATGGTCTTCTGGCCACAGTTCTGCCCCCCAGACAACATGTTAATGTTCTCATCAAGAAACCTTTAATTATGACTAAACATAAATTATGTTTGGGCTGCAATGCCTGTCCTCCATGACATTGTAAATGTCTCTCGATTTTAACGTTACAGCTGTGATTTTTGTACACGACACACAAAGGAAAACAAGGAAAGTTGCCGGCAGCCAACTGACAATATTTGCAAAGTGTTATGCAAAAGTTCAAGGTCGTTCTTTCTAGCTTTCTGCTCCATAGATACATGGTGGCAATAAGGATTCCTCAGCTGATGAGCTCATCTTTGTGAGAAGGAGAGAGTATGTTGTAGTATCTTATGATGTAAACGTTTTGCGGGGACCTTTGACCTTTCGGGGAACGAAGAGCAAGAGGCTGGCCTCTACAGGATAACTGAGCTAATTATCACATCTGTCTGCCCTGAGACATATTTATAAGGCCGTACAAACTGAGGCTAAGGACGGATATGATTGGAGAAGTCTAAGCAGGGACCGAACTAGAGAGAGAGCGATGGAGAGAAGGGGAGGAGAATGAGACTGAAAGAGAGAGATACTGAGAGGCAGAACGAGACAGAGCATCCTTATGATTTAATATTTAGCAGGAATGATGAAGCAGAGCACGACAATATTTATCAGACACGCAGAAGAATGCAATCTGCTACATGAAAAATGAAGGGCCCAGTTGCAAGTTATAATTCTTCATAAACAGACACACACACCCTTAACGAATCACATTACGGGCCCGTTACGGCAGCTTTCAGGGAATTGTTTGGAAATATGGGAGTTTCTGCCGCATGCCGTGACAATGTGACATTGGAGACGTGATGGGGACGACCCTGCGACGGGGTCCGCTGCCTCGGCAGATGCACCGCAGCGAGGACGGGAGGATCTGGGAGCGACACCCTGACAGGCGACCTCTGATCATGAGAAATTAGCGCTCTTTTCTGAAAAATGCCCTTTATGTCAGCGTAGGCGTCCCGCTTACGGACCCCTGCATAGACCTGTCACAGATGTTTGTCCAAACAGCCAGGGAGAGCGTTTTCCGGGTGAAATCGGAGGGCGGGAGCTGGCAGCCAATTAGCTGTGACCTTCAGTGACACAGCTGTCACTTGTACCCAAAGCGGCTCACGGTGCACACAGCCGGATAGCAGTTATGGTTACGCACGCTGCCTAGGGGTACAACAGCAGAACTGAGCAGCTCTGGGCCTAGAGCCAGCAACCATCAGGCTAAAAAGAGCCTAGTTTAGTCACGACCCAGCCTGGGCTCCATCCTCAATGAAATAGTGTCACTCCAGCAATCCACCGAGGCGACTGCTGTTGTACCCTTGAGCCAAGTAATCTGCCAGAGCAGCTCTGCTAGATGGTCCAGCTCAATAAGTAGATAAAGCTTGCAAACTACATTGGATAAAACTGCCAAGCCAATGCATTAAGAACCAAGTGATCACTACTACTAATATTAATCTAACACTCACAGAGGGGTGGGAGGCAGGGATATTAATATTATTTGGGTACAGATGAGACTGTGGTTTCGGTGTCTGCACAAGTTGAACCAGATGGGCATAGGTTTAAGGTTACAGCTGGGAGTGGGGTCAGTCCCCATGTGTCTCATGGAGTCAGTGTCATATAAGTGGCAGTTAAGTAGCACACAGGTGATTTGACCCAAAGAGCTGGTAAGCTGACGTCGCCCCCTACAGGGTGTTGTGTAAAACGGCAAACATTCCCCTGTTTCAAAGGAAATTGAATAGGGTCTAATGGAGACTGATCAGAGGTGGATAGTTCAGGCCCAGAACGTAAAAATCCAGACCAAGATTTTGTTTCAACCAACTTTAGTATGAGGAGTCACAGTCACAGAGGATTCAACGGGTTGGTTGAAACAAAATGTTTTTACTTTCTGGACCTGAACTATCCACTTCTGAGACTGACACGCAGTTAAGTCAGTTGACAGTGTATCTTTTGCTGGCCCACTGAGCTCTTCTTCTAGCACACACTAGAATCCATTCAGGGTCCAGCTCAGTGGGACTCAGCAGAGGCTATTCTTCCCGATGTGGCCGAAGAGTTTTGAGGTGGGAACCCACACCCTAGTGGGACCTCAGATTACTGGAAAGGGCTGTGCGGACAGCTTCAAAGATCACAGATCTTCCTCAACTCCAATCAATCTGCCTCTCATGCTGGCAGAAGAGGGCCTAGTCCAGGGGTGGGCAATCATATCCGCAAAGGGCCGGTGTGTATGCAGATTTTTGGGATAACCTGTAGGTCAGCTGTTCAAACCCAGGTGTGAGGACTCCTCAGCCAATCAGTCCTCTAATTAGTAATATAATTAGGGAGTTGCAGCGAAAACCCGCATACACACCGGCCCTTTGCGGATATGATTGCCCACCCCTGGCCTAGGCCATCATCAAGGATGCCGTTCACCCAGCAGCCTCACCACCCTCCTGCCATCTGGACAACGCTACCGGTGTATCACCACCCGTGTCACCTGCTACAGGGACAGCCTCCCTCCCCAAGCCATCAGGTCACCCACTGCATACCCACGGCCCTGAACACTATTTCTCACCCACTACTCACACTTTATCAGCATTGCATACTTTACAGCCGCAAACTGCACATCCTCAACCCAACACCACATGACTTATTTATTATGTATTCATTATGTTTATTCATTCTCATATTGCACTATTTGTCCGATCACCTTCCCATGCATGTGGCCCCTCCCCTGCAACTGTGATGGAATTCCACATGTAACGATAAAACCTGGCGATTACCGATCGCTAGCATGGCGAGCTGGCGTTCGGCCCGAGGGCGGGGGTGCCGTAAGAGGCAACAGGTTGTACATCAAGCTCACCGTGACGCACATTTTCACATCGTCGCCCAGCCAATCAGCAGCAAGCAGTCAATCCAACTAACAGCTTTCAAGTGCTGAGCTTAATTTGAGTCAGCAAAATATTAATTGCCATCTCCACCTGGAGTCGCAGTTGGGAGATTAATGCCACAATGCGCGTGTGAACTCCGCAATTAAGGCGTGAAATGTGAGTGTGACAACGTCGGCAAAGCAGAGGGGGACTCTGTCCCCGTTTTTCATGAATGTCACCGTTGGATGATGTTGATAAAGTCACAGGTGGGGGGGGGGGGGTTATGTTTGGTCCCTGAAACATATCCTCACAAATGAACGCTTCTCGTGATAGCTAACGACCGGCTGTTAGTTGCTAAGCAACTACCCAAAATGGCGGGAGGTCATAGGTTAAAGGCCGCCCTACTGTATGGAAGCCCAACCTCACCAATTATTCTGCTAGTTATGTCTTAACAGCCGGGTGCTTTAATAAGGCTCCAGCGAGAAGGAACCGGCTTGGAATATAAATCAGAATATCCTTCCTGCCTTGCTACTGCCAGCGAATCCCCAGGCCTCGTATAAACCACGCCCCTTTACCCATAATCCACATTCAGTGTAAACAAACCCAGCCCACTAGCATACGGATCATAATATTGCACCGAATACATGCCGTTTTAAATATTAAACGTTTCAGTTTGTGTATCTTGGATGAACGTTTCCTCGATTAGCCGTCTCACAAGGTGAAGCGGTTTAAACACGAAACTGGGTTAAAACCCGAAAGCGAGTGTTCAGTAAGCTAGCAGAGAAACAAACATGGCTGACGTGCTCTCACAAGAGCCACTGATGGATTAATAGGTTATCAGCTGTCTCCAGTTTAGTGCTCCGGAGCGCAGAAGGGCCATGACACGGCGCCCCTTAGAGGTGCTTTACATTTTTAATACTCGGGTGTATTAATCCTGCAGTAGCTAATTAGCGGAGTCAGCCAGCATCTCGCCAGGAAATATCTGCTCAGAGGACCTCCTCCAGAGCTCAGCTCTTACAGCACCAGTGTTTAGTATTATTCATATACCAAAAAGTTGTTAATTTAATGCTATTAAACACTGTAGTGAATATTCATAAATAGCTCACACTCATTTATCTAGCGATACTCATTTTCCTGCTTGATATTTGTTAAAAGTCCCGCGAAGGTGAGGAATCCCAAGGTGCTGTCAGAACTCTAAGACGGAGTGGGTACGGATCGAGTCCCGGTCGGGCTCGGACCGCACACACCTCTTTCACGCGTCAGACTTGGGTCTCCTTTACACTTTGTTTGACTCAGGAAACAGGGAGTTCGGCGTGACCCCTGCATGTCCCAGAGGGGGGGGCTGGGGGGGGGGGGGGTCAGGCTTCTCTGCACGGGCCGAGAGAAGCTTCTCCTGGGTCTCCTACGGCGCGGAGAGCGTGGCGCTAATCTGCTGGGAAGTCAATTACAGGTCTCCCCGCCCGCCGTAAGTGGATTTGTCATGTAGCCAGTGGAGCGCTAAGCTCCTTTAGCTGCGGGATCAAAGGAAAGGCTGACAATAAACGGCGGGGGAACACGGTAGCGCGGGGTTAAAACAGAGCACAGGGAATTATGGGGGGGGGGGGTGGGGCTGAATGCCGAATGTGTCTCCAGTGGTTAGACTGACTGTCCTGCGGGGCTGTGTCCAGGGTTCCGAAACTGCACGGCCCACACTGACGTGTTGGGTGACCTTCCTGTAAGGTAACTTTCTGCTAAAAATCAAACACATCCCCTTCAAGATAACAGCAAAATGGCAAAGCATCTGGAATCAGCATCAACTGGGAAACAGAGGAGAATGCCTAAATTTACACTCCTAATCTCTTCCTGCTGCCCTCATACCTCCAGGCATGGGTTGTGGGTTCAATTCCCACATATTTGTGTTTCCACAAGTTTCTTCCAGTGCAAAAGCTTGTGGCTAGGTGTGCGAGTATGTGTGTGAATATGTGCCTGCCACGAATTGGCAGCTTGTTCAGGGTTTCCCGGAACATGTGGCCCTGTGCTTCTGTAAACAGGTTCTAGACTCACTGTAAGCCAGTACTGGAGAAAAATCATGGGGGTCAGAAAGAGAAGAGTATATAAAGCATCTATTTATTTCTAGGCTTTGGGTCCAATTGGGTCTCTGGTGGATGAGGGATGTGGAAACAAAGTGTAATATCCTAGAGACCAAAAAAGGGGGGTTTGGAAACGCATGACCATGTAACGGAACAGGCCTGCACCTGTCTGCATTTAATTTGGTGGAGAGCGAGTGCCCTCAGTGGGAAGCGAACATGCCGATGACTCCGGGGTGCTTTCACACCACCAACACGACACGGTACCGATTAACCTCGTTTCCTGCACCCCAGCTGTGACCCTGTCCCCAGACGAACGTTTAACCCACATTCCACGTCATCACGATCCATCTCGCGGAGAGGAGAGGAGCTGCCCAGCATGGCCGCTCTGCGTCACCGTAGCGATCACCATAGCGATCGGCTCGGCGACGGCGGCGGATGTGAATCCCTCCGCAGGGCAAGCGCACATATGCTCCGGTGGCGGTGAACCTCCTGACACCTGGATTTGCACTCAACCACACAGGCATAAGAGGGGCGGGGGCTGAGCCGGGCGAGGGAGTGACACCAACACCCAGATAATCGTGGTGGACCGCCCCCCCTTGCCATCACCTCAGCGGGGTGTCAGAATCAGGTCCCCGAAAGGCGAGACACACTCGTGGAGTGAGAGAATAGCCCCGTGGATTAGAAGTGGGCTAAAGTCTCTCCCTCCAGACCTGTGTCTTACATCCAAGGGTTAACGAATCTCGCCAATTTATTTCATTCTTTTTTACTCAGGGTCTCAAATTAGCAATTCAAATTGAAGCTATTTTAGTATGCTGTCCTGATTCTCCTTTATGCTTTCCAGGCAGTTTGACAATATTTTCGTTAAGCACCATTTCTCCCACACACACTAACAAGCGTGGCGAGATCGGGTGGGCAGGCAGGCAGGGGGGGTGGGGGGTGGGATTGTGGTGGCAGGACACTGGCCTCTGCCAGGATGCCTGTTTAGCAAACCTCATTTGCATAGAATAACGGATCCAGGCTCTCTGTCGTCCGCAAGCGCGACACTCGCTTGCCGTCGTTGCGTTCCCGCACCAGCAGACGTGCTGTGCAAAGTGCAGCTGGGGACCCATCCATGCGGTGGCGTAGGGGCGCGCTGATGCTCCGAAGGGGGCCCGGGTGACGACACAGAACATGAAGTGCCGAGTAGAACGCGGGCCATCTCCTTGGGTTGACCCGATACTAAGTCCGTCGTTTTTTTTTATTTTTTTTTATCGTTAAATCCCTTCTCCCGAAGCCATGCATTGTGACCACTGGCTGCCAATTAAAGCGACAGCACATGGCCTCTCAGGCAAGGCTCGCGTGAGCTGCAATAAAATCTGCCACTGGATTCGTCAGCCGCCGGCCCGTCCGCAAATGCTGCTCGGAATTCCGTGGTTCTCTGGAATTAGCTAGCAGATCATAATTTAACGTCTGCTCCACATAGCGATACCAAAATAACACACAATATGGCGTCTAAATATTCAAATCCATCCATCTTCTGGTGAGGGTTACTGTTATATGTAAATATTTTAAACAAATAGCTGGGGTACAATCATTCACAGTGCCTTGCATATGACCAAGAACCGTCTTACTCTGGCCTCAGTTTAGAGGCTATGCAATTTTGCCAGTATTATTTGTGACCTTATGCTTTATTTTAAATAGGAGGCATTAAGGCTATGATGGAAAATGGCAATAATCACTAACGAAGAACAAATGAAATTTATGATTTAAGCAGAAGTATAGCTAGACGACTGACAGGTCATGCGGAACTGCAAGATGAAGACATTCCTCATGTCTTCCTTTGCCAAGCCATGTTCACCTCCTGCCTGATCTGCGACAAATCTCCCCGGGGCGTGACTTTCGACCTACACAATCAGCCCGATGCCACTTACCCAGAAGGCCACCGCATGTGCCGATGTGACCTCCCCAAATTCACGATTTGCCTCTGTGCTGGCTGCCAGTTGGAGCTGTTACGGAGATCAGGACCTGGCCACCACCTGGCACGCTCGCTTGCCAAAGAAACAGCGACACCTTCCCCCCTGGACCCCCCAGAAGGACCTCTGCTCTGGGACGTCTGCCTGTCCCTCTCACAAAGTCCTATCTGTCTTCTGCCTTGGCTCCGCTCACACTGAGGGCTACCAGATACCTCTACGTTCGTGCCTGCACTCGAAGACTGCTTATAGAAGGCGATTCACAACACACTAATCATTCAGGTACGGTGCTGTTGATGTTCCCCTCCCACTGCACACAAGGCGCT
Organism: Paramormyrops kingsleyae; assembly: GCF_048594095.1. NCBI lineage: Eukaryota > Metazoa > Chordata > Actinopteri > Osteoglossiformes > Mormyridae > Paramormyrops > Paramormyrops kingsleyae. Next base: position 12,381,632 of record NC_132817.1, on the reverse strand, counting down.
GATTTAAGATTTAGTGTGTGGATGTGCCTTTAATGGCGGCCGTTGATCTTACTGAGAAACTCTTTGCCAGCTCACTGCAGCGCTTTCCCATTCTATTCGACCTTCCAAGTCGCGTGCAGTTGCTTGTGAAAGATGGTTTTTAAGTCTTTCTATAGGTGCTAGGTTCTCGGTATCAAACTCCTGACGACTGAGATAAAGGGGACCAATGAGAGCGCGCCATGTCGCCACCAGAGACACGCCCCCTGCTGCAGGTCTGCATTAAGGAGCAGGGCCCATTATGTCTGTCTCAGCTATTTGCAGGTGAATCCAATGCCTGACAGGTTACTCATATTGTTAACCGGCTGTGTTTTCGACGTGCTGAAAACTCGATATCTCTGCCTGATGCAGTCCAGTTAATAAATCCTTTTCATAGCACAAGTGGTGATTAAAGATTTATTCCCTCCATTTCCATATATGCATACATTATATCGATTTTTTTTGTATGGGGGGGAGGACTTATTGAAGTCCCTACGTGATCAGCCTTGGCATAATACCAACAGATTGTGTTATTCGGCTAGTAGCCCGTGCATGTGGGTGGGGGGGGCGGTGACGCGCAGAGAGGCGTGCACCGCAGGCCGCGGTCTCGCCAGCTGCCTCTGCCCCCCCCCCGGCAGGGGGACGCTGGATGAAGGGCATGGCAAGGCAAACAGACCCAGCTTCCAGCTCCTGTGCCCCCCTCCCACATCCCCCTTTAGCAGAACGTCCCACAACGAAACGGCTTTACAGAATACCCACAATGCAGCGGTACAGTATTAAACTGCGTGCAGAGCAGAGTCAGTCACATGCGGATGGAACAAGCACCCGACAAACAAACATGGCTGCCTCTCTGCAAATGCTACTGAGGCTCCGACATCTCCGAGCGAGGTGTGGCAACCTCGGAGTCCTGCTCCGGAATAATTATCCGGAACAAGCCTGTCCAGAGGAGGATGGTGCGACAAATGCAGGCAGAACGTTTAAAGAAAGAAAACACCATTGTCAAAAGACGGACAAAAAAAACAACAACTGCAAAACCATGCAGAAATTAAACTTCCCTGGTCTGCCTTTAACTAACGCCACCGGGAACCTTGAGAGACCCAAACGGAAGCCCAGAGTAATCAAACGTCAGGAGAGAGCTTGAAATGCCGTTGGTGGTGCTCTGCCTTTAGGCTTGAGACATTCCTCCGCCTGCCTACAGGAGGACAATTAAAAATGCATCACTTAAGAGGAGTTGCTGTTGGGCGTCCGTTGGGTTTACTTAAGAGACAGAGATGAAAGGCGAGTCCAGTAACGATGGATCCTCCGCTTCAGTCGATTTTCGGGCCCCCATTGTGTCCGCTGGGAGGACCGTGGAGAAAATGAGAATTTAAGTAGAAAGGGGACAGAATCTGTGACAGAAGGAGGGAGAAACCGACGGAGGTGCTGTGACAAGCCACCAAATCCCTTCACAAATCGCCCGAGTCACATTCATCTACCCTTTTCCCACCCATCCAGAGCATGGGCGCGGTAAGCTGGGAGCCTATTCCAGGGAACGATGCAGTCCGGGCAGGGGACGCCTTGGAAGGGACGCCGGTCCGTCACAACGGGCACACAGGCACATGCAACAGGGCGTCACCCTACCACATGTCTGCGGACTGCAGGAAGACAGCAAGCAAGGGGAGGACACACAACCAGCATGTGTGCAGGAATCAGAGCCACCGCGCCGGGGTGGGGGGAGGGGGGGCTTCAAGCCTGGTTTGGCTCTCTGAATGGAGACCTGGAATCCCAGGAATGCCGATTGTCTTAGGGTTTAACAAATTTAATTAAAAATGAGCAGCACAAGCCCAGCGGTGATCAGTGAGACGCTTCCAAATAAAAAAACTCACATATATATGGGGAGAGATGGCTTGTGGTCCTTAGCTTGCCAGGAGTCCAACAGCTTGCACCCAAATGAACACATCTGCTGCAAAACAGTCTTCCTCCAAGTTTCAAGGTTGATGGGAATCTTTCTGCTCGCGATCGCTGTGGGCGCTCTTGGCGTGCTGCCTGATGACCAAGCGGCAGACTAGTCCCTGGTACCTTGGTTATTTCCCAGCATGCACCATGGCCAGCGGGCGGTGCGATATGCGGATGGGATTTACACACATACCTGCTTATAACAGGACGTCGACCGAGTGTCACGCAGGCAGAGGCGGCGAATGTATGTGCGCGTGTGTGTGCTTCTTAGCCCTCATTAAAAGATGATTAACATTTACCAGCTGTTTTATGAACATCTGCACATCACCAGCATTTCCAGTTTACTGGATCCTAGTCTATCAGACTGGGGATTATGAGAGGAAACAGAACAGAGATCCAGAGATCAGAGCTGCGCTGAATCAGTTGGCATGGAATCATCTTATGTGATTTCGATTTATCAAATGACTCGATGATACTATGTGTCGGATACACTACAATGGACTGGCTTCCCATCTCGGGTGGCCCCCGTCTGGCACCCTGTACCCAGCCCCCCCCCCCCGGCAGGATAAGCACTTGGATGATGTATGAACTCATGGATATATGTATGAATATGTATTACATGTAAAAGTATGTATGCGATTTTGGAGATGGACTCAAAAACATAACATAAAGATATCAAGACATCGTAAGTTAACACGGCGATAAACGTTACCCATCAAGCCCATATAACAAGTTAACCGTTTGAAAGCTAAGGATGTTTTGGAGGCTAAGGATGACGTTAAAAGTTTCTTCCAGTATTTTAACTCTAAAAGAGCTCTAAAAGCTGAAATTACTAATCTGCAGGATAGTAAGGGTCTTATAATTGAAAACGACATTGACATAGTAAATGAGTTCAATGATAGTTTTGCACGGGTATTCACTGTCGAGGACACTAGTAACTTACCAGTTCTTATTACTAATTCAACATCGTCTATAACTAATATATATATAACTGAAGCTGATGTTTTGCAAAGCCTAGCTAAGCTCAAAATAAATAAATCACAGGGCCCTGATGGCATCTTACCTATAGTGTTAAAAGAGATGAGGGATATTATTTGCCGACCCTTAACATTACTGTTTCAAAAATCCTTATCTGAAGGTGTGGTACCTTCTGATTGGAAGCATGCCAACATAACGCCCATTTTCAAAAAAGGGGATAGAAGTAATTTGTCAAACTATAGGCCAATCAGTCTAACTTGTATAACTGGTAAAGTTATGGAGGCTATAATCAAAGAGAAAATGGTAGATTACCTGGACTCAAATAACATTTTGAGGGATAGCCAGCATGGATTTAGGAGAGGTAGATCCTGTTTAACAAATCTGTTGGAGTTTTTTGAGGAAGCTACTCAGGAAGTTGATGATAAGAAGGCCTATGATGTCATCTATTTAGATTTCCAAAAGGCTTTTGATGTTGTTCCCCACAAGAGGCTCTCACTTAAACTCAAAGCGACAGGTATTTTAGGAACTGTAGCGACTTGGATTGATAACTGGTTAACGGATAGGAAGCAGCGAGTAGTTATAAGAGGCTCGATGTCACAGTGGGCCTGCGTTCATAGTGGGGTACCGCAGGGTTCAATTTTAGGACCACTTTTGTTCCTAATTTACATAAATGATATAGACACCAATATATACAGTAAACTGGTGAAATTTGCAGATGACACCAAGGTGGGTGGTGTAGCAGATACTGAACTAGCGGCTCAGCAGCTACAGCGGGATCTAAATTTAATTAGTGACTGGGCTGACACCTGGCAGATGAAATTTAACATAGACAAATGTAAGGTACTCCATGTAGGGAGCAGAAATATAAAGTACAGGTATTTTATGGGACCTACTGAAATAAAGGTAGCTGATTATGAGAAAGACCTTGGTGTGTATGTTGATGCTTCCATGTCTCATTCTCGCCAGTGTGGGGAAGCAATAAAAAAGGCCAATAGGATGTTGGGGTACATCTCCAGGTGTGTGGAGTTTAAGTCAAGGGAGGTAATGCTAAGATTATACAATTCCTTGGTGAGACCTCACCTAGAATATTGTGTACAGGTTTGGTCACCATATCTTAAAAAGGACATAGCGGCCTTAGAAAAGGTGCAGCGTAGGGCCACAAGAATGATTCCTGGTCTTAGAGGAATGTCATACGAGGAAAGGTTATTTGAGCTAAATCTGTTCAGCCTCAAGCAAAGGAGACTGAGGGGGGACATGATCCAGGTCTATAAGATTCTAACAGGTTTGGATGCTGTTCAACCGAATAGTTACTTCAGCATTAGTTCAAATACAAGAACTCGTGGCCATAGGTGGAAATTAGCGGGAGAACATTTCAAACTGGATTTAAGGAAGCACTTCTTTACACAGCGTGTAGTCAGAGTATGGAATAGTCTTCCTGATAACGTAGTGCAAGCTGAATCCTTGGGTTCCTTTAAATCAGAGCTAGATAAGATTTTAACAACTCTGAGCTATTAGTTAAGTTCTCCCCAAGCGAGCTCGATGGGCCGAATGGCCTCCTCTCGTTTGTATAGTTCTTAAGTTCTTATGTTCTTATGTTCTTAAACGACCAAAACATGGTGTCTGAAGCCAGACAGGACAGCTGTAGGCGTGATTTAAACCAACTGCTAAGATTTGGAGGACATGAATATTCAGAGGCGTTTTTATCTTAATGCTGTCTTCTGGATCAGCAGACTGACGGTTTCACTCAAACAGCAGGTTACTCTCTCTCCTCTTTTAAACGGGACCAGACTGCAGTTTGGAGCACAAATGCTGGGCTCTTTCTGCTTAAATACGTTTGCAACATTAGGTCCTTATTTGGGTTCATATGACAGTATATTTATAATGAGATGCATGTTGATGGTTTTTTTTCTGTGCAATACAAAATCTGCAGTAGGGGAAAAAGTTTTGATCTCATTGTCTGTGATTTTCCAGTCCTTAGATTCATCTAAATCTACAAGCCCCTATAGATTCCGGTAAGTGGTTGTTTTTGAAAAGGATGGGGTCAAGCCCCACAGAGCGGCACACCAGGGAGGCCAAACGCACAGGCGGGCTCCGTGGTCGCCTCCCTCTGCTGAGTGGTGCGGAGGCTTCTAACGGGAGAGAGGAGATCTCGGCGTGTATGGGAAGGTGTTGGGGGCAGTGCCGCTCCGTCCACTATGCGGCATAGATGGGCCCTGGGGCACCATATCCTGGAGGGGCACCGACTTAGCAAGCTACTGGTGCCACCCTGACCCCACTGTTGGTGAAGCTTGCCTAGAGAGTCACATGGACTTCAATGGGTTGGGTGAGCGGTGGGGGGATGGTTCAGAAGAGTGGGGGATTACTGTCCTAGGTCCTTCACAAAGAAAGTGTGCAGCGAGGGGGATTCACACACGTGGGTATTAGCACTCGCTCTTTTTCAGCTGAGGGGATTGATCTTGTTTTGCACCCAAAGGTAATCCCCAGTGGGGGAGGGGGACACCTCCAAGGGTAAATGGCCTCCGGGACTGACGGGTCGGAGATGGGAGGCCACGTGTTAGCTCCTGCTTGTCGACTCGTCCCAGAGCGTGTCGTTAAAGATCAGCAAAGACTTGTGCCTGAGCGGGTCTCCCTGAACCGGGAGTCGGGAATTCGGGGGGAACTCTCTGTGAGGCCACTTCTGGGGGGGAGGGGAGACACAAGCGGGCTTCACACGAGATGAGGAATGGACATCAAAGACAAAGGGGAAAGGGAAATAGAATAGTCTGGACCTTCACCCAGCACACCCAGATCGGCCAGCCGCGTGACCCTCTGCCAGCGAGCTCAGGACATCTCTGGAGCTGCCTTCACACTCCGAGCCAGCGCCCCCCCCCCACCCCTGTATCCCGGTAACCTCCGTCGACACGTTTAAAGGACAGGTGTTTGGGTTACTCAGAGGAACAAACTAAACTGACTTTCTCATTTCCAGCTGTGTCTCATAGCGGCGTTCTGTCGGCCGGGCCGTCTCCGAGGCGGCGGCACGCTGGCGTTGTAAATTGTAGCGCCTCGCCGCTCCCGCGTGACATCTTTATGCCACTCCTCTCCTAAAAACACGCGCCTCCTCCTTCGGCTCAGACGAGGCACGTCGGGGCTCCGCGACGAGTCGGAGCGCAGTGACTGTAAAGCATTTTTAATAAGGTCATCAGAATCATCCCGCCCTCACTCTGTTCTGGCTATAAACGACGCCTAGCCAGGAATATCAATAAGCAGCTGCAGCGATCTGGAGAAGAGCGCACCCCAGTGGCCGAGATGGGTTTGGACCCAATCACTTTAATTAGCATCGCCCATAACGTTAGGGCATAACTCGTCAGGCTTTGTAAAAGCGGTCGCTGGCAATAAATCTGGTGTGTTTCACATCTGCGGTAGCGAGCTGCCGGGGTGGGAGTGTTCACTCACAGGCAGTATAATCGATTACCGAATAGCAGAGAACAGGCAAAGTGAATCGATACAGCCAAGAAAAACCTGTCTGTGATTTTACACATTCCTTTTGCTTGCTAACTGACCACTTCTCTGTAAACTTGGTGCTATGGTCACACTATCAATCTGCACATCAACGGCCGAAATATCCGATACCATTACAGAAACGGCTTAGCGGCCCCTGCTAGCTACGATAAGGCGACTCTTTGCTGCATACGGTAGGCCAGCAGGTGGCATGGCGGTTAGGGATGTAACCCAAAATGAGCCAGGAATGTGACCTGGATCAGGCTGAAAAGAATCCCAGCTCTATAAATACAAAATGCTTCTCAGTAGCTTTGTATTCACCTTGGGTCAAACAGATGTATTATTCTTCAGATAAATAAAATATGATTTCATCCTGCATTTGCCGGTACTCAACAATGCCCAGAAAGCAAACGCTTCGCCTGCAAACTAATTTAATATTTGCACTAAAATGCACACGAGTGCTCTTCGACGCATCGCAGTAATTGCGAGTGCATCACATTGAGATAAACAGCCCGCAGGCTGTCGCTGTCGGCCACGACGCCGCATACGCCAACGCTGACCGATGCAGCCTGTTGTCACTACCTCTTAGTAGGGGGTGCTGATCTTTCTCTGGTTGGCGTCCCTGGATGCCATGCAGTGCATTCTGGGTAGACGCCCTATTATTTCTTCTGCAGATATGGGTGAACTTGACTGATCCTCCATAACCTGCACCTCTTCAGAATTTTGTCCCTTATTTCCATTCAGCTCGCAGCCAAAAAAAGGGCATTTTAATGGATCTTCCTTTTCATTCGCTGTGTGCATCTCGAAGTCAGCTGATCAGCCCTTCCAGTTCGACGCGGCCCGCCAAAACAAACTGTGGCAGTGATGTTGCCGAACACTGTACCAGTGTGAAAGCGTTGCATTTCCATGCTTATTGCAGAGTAACAGGGGAAGTGGTCACGTGGGAAATGGTCACGTGACCAGACATGATGGTGACAGTGTATCAGTAGAGAGTCTCTGTGCCTCAGGCTAATGTCTTGCTACCTTCAGCGGTGGCCCGAAAGCTAGCAGGAAGCCTCCTTGGGTATTCTGGCCACGCTCTCCACCACACGCGCCCCCCCCCCCCCCCCTTGTGGGGCAAACTGAGCGCAACTAACAGGCGTAACGCAACATTCCCGCCGACAGCCAGATGGCCGCCACTGCTCCGCGAGCCGCGAACAAGACCCCCGGGAGCTGGGGGTGGAAGCGGGCCCGGGGCGCCGAGAGGCCCGGCTGGCTGCCGGTGAGGGCTGGGGTGTGACCCATCCTGCGTAGGTCGCGCCGTATCTCCCCACTGTCCTCTCCTCCAGTGCTAAAGGGCGTCGATGGGCTGGCGGCTCTATGCACTTATCGCAGAACCCCCTGGTGAGGTGTCGCCGCGGTCCCAGCCTCATCCAGCCACTCACCTGCCATCCCCGCTGTCAGACACCGCCCCCCCAGCTAAATCCCCCAACTATCTCCACCCTCCCCCCACACTAATACTGTAACCCCACCATCATTCAGCATTGGGGTCCATCTCACATAAGGGGAGGGAGGATAGCACTGGGAATGGAACCTGCTACACACACACACACACACACACACACACACACACACACGTGCGGCTCCTGTTTCCCTGTCCCTGAGGATATTGCACACGCAGCCTCATTTCAATGCAGTGTGTGAATCCTGCCTCCCCCCAAATGAAGGCAGCAAAATGGAAGTTGATAGCGGGCAGATTTCCGCATAGGTCTACATTTACACCGCATAGGTCTACATTTACAGCTGATACCCCCACTGGGTCTCGCTTTCAAGATTTACTGGACGTGAGAGATGTATGTAAACACACTGAGTCACACACACACACACACACACACACACACACGTAGCGTGATACATGCTCTCATAGGCAAAACACACTTTTCTTTCTCCTCTTCTGCTACAGATCACCCCGCCCCTTATGTCTAGGTTTTGATCCAAACTGCATAACCATGTAACATCTCATTGTCCATCATTTTTCCTTGATGAGGGACGTAGACGTGAGCATCACAGGGCCGTTTCTGCTCCCGTGTGACGGAGACCGTGACTGAGTGCTGGGTCACACGGGCCACCCGCTCTACAGGCCGCTTACGCACCATCTTCATCCTTTAGCGGCTCTTCCTGCAGAGGCTTATTTTGTATCCAGATCGCCATTCAGAGCGGGAATAGCTTTCTAACAAATCAGACGTATAACCCGCGACAGCATAACACGCTTGACTGACGGTTCGCTGGCAGATCGGAGCGAGAGCCGTCGCAGCCTCAAAGCAGAGATGTAAGGCTGACCTGCATACATCTGAGCAGGAAAACGGAAACAAACTGCGGCCTCACCGCTGCCCCCATGGGACAGCACTTAGGGGATGCGCTACAAATGCTTTACACTGGATTCCTTTATCTAACACTTTTATCCAAAGCGACTTACAGCAGAGCAGTGTTTCCCAATCTGGTCCTCGGGGACCTGCAGACAGCCCATGTTTATGCTAAGCAAGAATATGGACTGTCTGGCAGGGAGCTGGGAGACAGCAAAGATGTGGACTGTCTGGCAGGGAGCTGGGAGACAGCAAAGATGTGGACTGTCTGGCAGGGAGCTGGGAGACAGCAAAGATGTGGACTGTCTGGCAGGGAGCTGGGAGACAGCAAAGATGTGGACTGTCTGGCAGGGAGCTGGGAGACAGCAAAGATGTGGACTGTCTGGCAGGGAGCTGGGAGACAGCAAAGATGTGGACTGTCTGGCAGGGAGCTGGGAGACAGCAAAGATGTGGACTGTCTGGCATGGATCTGGTAGACAGCAAAGATGTGGACTGTCTGTGGGTCCCCAAGGACTGGATTGGGAAACACCATGCTAGAGTGAAGGGTTACAATTTATGTGCGCCTAGTTGTGCAATGACAATAAAGCCCTTCTGTTCTATTCCTGTGATTTGAACTCATAACCATTGCAGTATTAGCACAGTTTTGCTGAGCTACAGGAGCAGAGCACAAGCTAAACTCACACGCCTAATTCTCACACGGAAGCACAGAATTAAAAATGCAAAGGTCTTAACTGCCTCTTAGATCTCAGAATAAAGGCGACTCATAGCAGATTCACTGATTTGTCTTCTCAGAATCGCAGGAACCATGCAGGACTGTGAACAACCTGAAGGTGGGGGGGGGGGCTCCCAGGGTGGGGTCCAGCCCAGGCGGCATGCTGCTGTGTGTTTTCCCCATTTTCCTTGTCTATGTTGTCAGATGTTGGTTTGTTTGTGAGGCGGCCATGTTGAATCATGCTGGTCTTTAAGATCCTTCAAAGGCTCATGGCCGGTAGTGGTTCCACAGGGATGCAGGGACCTCGGAGAGCCTTAGTGCTGCGTCCAGCTGTGGGATGAAGGTGTGACTCAAAGCCACGCAGCAGGGGGTTCAAACAAATCAAAGGGGCCGTCAGAATTAAAATATAAATGCGAGAAAGGCGTCGGTTTAAGAAACGCAAGCTCACACCTGAGCCAAGACTCACTAACGACACTAAAGACCCCCAAATGAGGGAAAGGTGTCCTTTTAAGTAACACAAGCTCATACCTGAGCGAAGACTCACTACTGACACTAAAGACCCCTGAAAGACAGTAAACGACCCTGTTAAAGACCTCGCTGGGTGTCAGGTGTCGTGCTCCCCCACATCCTCAGCTGGGATTCACTACCTGAGGCTTTACCTCCATTGACGTAACTGACTAGTTTCACCATCACACTGCCCCCTTCTGGCTGACAATACGTAAGACATTATTCCATCAACGCATGGCTCTGCCCAGCACTACCAATGCATCAAGCAGTTAAAAGAGACATAGAACACTCCAACACGTGCCTGAGAAAAGACTGGACACTCAGATTGGTCAACTAAAAGTGTATTTCCCTCACATGGAGAATACTGTGCTAATCCTGGCAGTATATCACAGCTCGGGTGCCGCTACTGCGACAATCTGGGTCAGAACCTCTCGGTGACAAATGGCACCGGCATTGGTCATCAGTTGACGGTTCACCCCGGAGGCGTATCCCGGGTGCTTGATCACCTGATCACACTGACGCTAAGCACACGCTAAAGCCCGCGGCGCGCCCTCGTCCCCCGCACGCACGACGGCTCGCCCCCCCGTAGACACGCACTGCCGTCATAAATAACACTTGCCTTTTTCCTTCAGCGTTTTCAAAATTAAACACGTCTCTCCCGCTGTCCATTTATTCTGGGGTAATACGGCATTTTATAGCAGCCTGGCACCCCGCGGGAAAGATCATATGATAACAGGAGTATTTACACCACCATGAATGAGGCGGGGGGGGGGGGGGGGCTGAGTTTAGTAGCCCCCCCCCCATTCCAGTGTGAAATCACTCTGTCGTTCATCTCCTTAATAACTATCCCGCAGATGGAGACTGAGGAAAAGCCTTTATTGACTACAGTACCAGTCAAAGGTTTGAGTACATTCAATAACCTCAACATACCTGTCAATTAATAGGAGAGCAAATCAGTCTTATGGACTGATGAGTCATAATTTGTGATGTTTGGGTCCATTGACAGGTATGGAAGAGGCTGCGTCCTGGTTGCTTTATTGGTGCAGGAGTTGGTGATATTCACCGGACAATGGTTACCTCAACCAATGTGGTGAGGGTATTGGAGCAGAATGTCTGCCGTCGCATCATCGAGGTGGGGGCTAAACTCTGCTGGTGGTTTAAGTGGCTCCCCATTGGTTCTGTAAAGCTCTTTGGGTGTCTTGAAAAGTCATTTGATAAGTATTATTGTGGATTCAACTTTCCTCCGTTATTCAGCAAGACACCAACCTAAAACACACGTCAAAATTGTGCAGGTGTAGATGGAAAGTGAGGAACACCTACAAACTAATGGCCCAGCCTATGCACAGCCTCCAGACCTCAGTCTTTAAGAGATTGTATGGGATGAACTGGGCAGAAGAGTGAGGAAGTGACGCAGCCTTCCAGCGGCCCACAGTTTGGCAGGGAGCTACGACGGCCTGCTGCACGACGGCCTGCTGAGACCTGCCAGCTAAATGCCTCGCGATGAAGGCGAAGGGTGGCTATTTTCAGGAATCCACGAGAGACAGCTTTCAATTTTCCCGAACGCTGATTTTGATGGGCATCAGCGAGGCTGGTGGGCCCCGAGGAGAGGACCCTCAGCGGGCAGCGGCTGCTTTAGTAGGATGCTAGGGGGCGCCGTGCCCTGCTCGTGCCACACACTGAGAGCGCACAGATGTCTGCTCTCTCCCTGCTAGGCGGAGTCTCTTTCGGCAATCACGTGTGTCGGCTCTGAATTCCAGAACGTGCCAGCCAGCCAAGGAAGTGCCAATTTTCACGGAATACCCTAACACTAATCCGTTTGCAGCGGACACATGAAACAGTGTGAAATTTTCCCATGATTCTTAGTACGGATTCGGAAGCTGTGTTCCTCTCAAACTCCTGGAGGGCTGTCAAAGTAGCTGGGAATGCAGCAAGGCTGGGATTGGGAAGCTCCCCCAGCATCGCCAAAGGCAACATCACCTTTGCTTCTGTACCACACAGTGGTATACATTCAGTCATGATCCGAGAGCTAAACTCCAGCTAAGGGGCTACCCATCAAACCATACTCTCACCTCAGGTCAAAAAACAGTGGGGATGGTCAGCCGGTGCTCCGTCTCGGGGCCGTCAGGCGGCCGGCTTCAGCCAGTATCGTTGCAAAGGTGCTCGGCTCGCCTCCCAAGCAAGGAGTGGGATTTATTTCCCAGTCTGCCACAGCTATAATTCATACTACTGCAGAAACAGATTCTGACTGACCTTTAGGGTTCCCATGGAAACCAGGGTTATGTTCTCGGGGCGACCGAGCCGGGTTTAGGGCCCTGTTTTGGCACATGCCGGTATGAGGCGGCCTGCTTCTCATTTGTGATTGTTAATATCTCAGCAGGAATACAGGCAGAGCGAACGTTCAGCACATTTTCAGCTCAGTAAGCAGGAACTCTGGGTTTGGGATGAAAAGAATTCACTTTGATCTGTTTCATTGTTTAACAACCAGTAAATTTCTGCACCTAGGGGGATCCTGCATAATTCTTATGTTTTAAAAGTCATTTAGAAATCTTTAAATTCAAATGTTACAGCATCTCCGGACCAGCAGGTGGCGACGTCCCTTTCACTGCCTATCTGAGAGTACAGGCCCCATGACCCTCAGCTGACCCAGGAAATGAACAGTAGGGGGCATGTCTGGGCATAACTATAAGGCAGAGGATCATCAAGCGCTTCACTTTTCCACAGTCCTGAGCCACATAGTTCAGAGTTGGGCTGCCTTTGGACTCCCTAGTGGAAGATACAGTCCCTCTCCCTTAGTGAAATCCCTCCTCGGTGCATCCCAGCTACATCCTGGCACCTCAAGACCTGCCTGAAAGGGGAAGGCAAGTGCCAGAGCCACTGTCTGCAGTGGGGGGGGGGGGATTTCCTGCAAGGTGAAGCACATCAGACTGAGCTGTCTTCCAAACACAGCTCAAGGTGGCAACAAGTTTAATTAGCCACAAATAAACATGTTAAGAGGTGCCTGTCAAGATAATTAAGCTTATTTTTAATGAATGTTAATCAGGCCTGTTTATGCACATACGAGACTCCAAACATGATTAAAAACATAAACTGAATTCCAACCTAAATGTCTATCAGCTGGCCAGTACAAAGCTTCAGTGCTTAGCATTGCAGTCTAGCACCCAGGGCTGTGGCTTCCATCCTGTCCATGGGTTTAATTCCTTTAGGGTGTGTTTAGTCTGGGGTAGGGTGCTGTTCCCTATAGCACATCCTAACCTTATATCCTGTGCTCCCTCTGATGGGCTGTAGCCTGACCCCAAACCAGCAGTCAGTGCCATTTAATACTATAGGCCAGTGTTTCCCAACCCGGCCCTCAGGGAGCCCCAGACAGTCCACATTTTTGCTCCCTCCCAGCTCTCTGCCAGACAGTCCACATTTTTGCTCCCCCCCCAGCTCCCTGCCAGACAGTCCACATTTTTGAAAGCAAAAACATGGACAGTCTGCAGGTCCCCAAGGATGCTATTGGCCACACAGGTGGCCTAGGGCGCCATCTTCTGAGGGGGGGGGTTGATGTGCCAAACCACTGGTATCAAGCCACCACCCCAAAAACCCTCAATGTCTGCGACACCCCATGCATTGTCCAAGATAAAGTAAAATAGGTAAATGTATTTTGCAGTAAGGAGCACCAGAGGTGCAGCGTCCCCAGGGCTCTCTGTGGCCCCTGAGGGGCCCTGCCAGTGCGGTTAGAGTAGTTATGGAAACGCATCTGCCCCTCGTGCCCCATCTGTAGGAGAAATTACCCATTCTGTCACCGCACAGTATATTCATTCATCTGTAGGTATGAGTATGAGCGGCCCGCTGTTCCAGAACGTTCTGTGTCTGAAGAGGAATGCGATGTGCCGTTGCGGCCTCCTCGTCCCTCCCAGCATGCCCCTGAAAGGGAGGACCCCCCCCGGGGGCCGCCGGGGGCCTTTACCCGAGGGCTCATTAACACAGCAGTTAGGCGGCGATGGCAGCCAGACTGTACTGGGAGCCGCTTTGATGTTCCGCTCATTTCCCCCCATCGCTGCACTTTGTTCCTAAGTTATGATTTCGCTCCATTTTCTTCATTGTTTTAAAAGAAGTGTTGTTCTTCTAAAAACTGCATTAATGAGAGTGGTAAGGAGGTGGGTATTTAAAATTCAAATTTTAACGAGATAAGTTGTGTTCAGTGATATGGTCCACGGTAAAGCACTGGGAAAATCATGGATAGCCTGCTGAAAAAACCAGCATAGACCAGCATAGCTGGTAACCAGTATGAGCAGCATAGTGCATTTGGTTATAGCAGCATATGTTGTGCTTTGGTGCTGCTGGGCCAGCATAATTAATGAAATATTGCTGATGGTCCAGCTTCATGTGCAGGTAGACCTGCATAGCTATGCTGGTCCATCAGCGACACCGGCACCAAACCAGCACTCACCAGTATGGACCAGCATGGAAATGATGCTGGTCTATGCTGATTTTATTTCAGCAGGGTAACTGGCTACATTTACATTATTTTGGCAGTAAGTCAAATTATTTTGGCTAACCTCTATATCGCGGCATTAAATATAATCTGACTACGTGACACAGACAGGAAAACACTCGCCAAGTCTGGTCAGTAACCTCAGTACAGGCTTCCTAGTGACAAAAGGGTGGTTTTCACCACAACTCGACCGTGACAATTTCACATGGGTTGACTCAGTGTGACGCGAGTGGACCACCAATAAAAATCATTTTCAGTACTTGGGTACAATTCAGACTGGAGGAGGGATTTGAACCTCCTCTCCACTGAGCTGTCCAGGGGTAAAAACCTAATTTGATAAATAACAAATTACACTATCCCCCCCAACACTCAAAATATTTTGACACCCATATCTTATTATGTTATCTGTCTAACATTACACACACATCCATCCATATATCCATCCATCTTCCAAAGCATTAATTAGTACAGAGTTGTGGGGAGACCTTCAGCCCATCTCAGGAAGCAGGAGGGGGCGAGGGTGGGTACAACCCAGACATGATGCCAGCCAACCGCAGGGCACAGGCTCCTCAGCCCGGATGCCCACCCTCCAGCCGGGCCACAATCTCTGACTGCAGAAGGCGTCCGTCTATCATAGCAACCCCACGTATCTGTGGTAGCCATGGTTCCCAGTGACTGTGGCGCGTCACACACCAGACCAAGGCATCCGGGTGTGTTTAAGGTTAAAGCCCGTCGGCCCATCTCAGAAGAATGAATCTGTTCTCCGTTTCAGGATTGGCACAGGCGTTCTTTCAGCAGACGCTTCTGGAATTGCAGCTCCTTGTCTGTGATGCGGAACGCTGTGAATGCCGTCTTTTGACAGTCGACATAATTGGGACGTGCCCCCGTGTTCCTTACGCCCCGGCAGCTGATTGATCAGGAGAGCCGCACTCGCGCCCCCTTGACATTCCACTCCCCTGCAGTTGTGCGGCCGGCGGCCCCGGCCGGAATCGCACCCGCCCGCCCTTCTCCCCCCCCCCCCCACTGGAAACCATCTTCTGTCTGAGCGCCTGATTATTCCATTGTCTCTCCATCACGTTCGGGAAGAGCGGCGTTTGCCAGGATGGGCCGGTAGTGCCCAGGATAAAAATGTAATGCCTGTCGGTTGTAATTAATCGTCAGGTCTAGCTGGACAAGCGCAACCTATGATGCATGGGATGCAGTTTGGAATCTTTCAAAATTCAATGCGAGTTTGCGAACCATGGACTGCCAAAGAACCTTTCTCAAAGAAAAAAGACAAATTCTTTCTCTCTCTCTCTCTGTCTATCCATCCATCCATCCATCCATCCATCCATCTAAAATCTCTTTCCTAGGGTGTACCCAAGTCCACTTTAAGTCCAAGTTAAGGCAAAGCTCATGTTTAGCTCAGCGGAGTCCACATGTCACCTGGTAAATGGAGGTGATCGCGTGCCCAGGCTCGCTGCATACGCACGCTGGTCGAGGGTGAGCCTCACACATTCACCAGTGCGCCTGCCGTCTGTGAGCAGCGGCGTGTCAGTCAGGCGACCGGAAGCCGTCACTCAGGGAGTCGTATCGGGAATCCAAAGGATTACAAAATCCTCGCCACCTGGAAGCTCAGCTATGGCTCACTCTTCATCATGGTGACACCATCCCCCCCCCCCCCCCCCCATATATATCCCTGGCACAAAGACGGGTGCAGCCCCCCTTAAGGTCAAATGACACATTATGTCTGCCTCCAAATGTCCCTGACCAAAGCAAACCTAACATCCGCATGTGATAACCCAGACCTCACGTTTACAATGGTGGAAATCAACGGCAACAGAAATCTCTTTTCGCTACTAACAAAATAAGTTTCTCCGTCTGACATTTCAGCCTACATCTTCCCGGAGGAGTTTCATTTTCCCCGGACAGCCACTGTTTTTTAAACACCAAAGAATCAGCAGGAAATGGGATTGTAAAGCTGAAACAACAGAGTGGGGATGAATCGCTGTAAATATTACAATAGAAGAATTCTGTTTCTTAAAAACTCAGTAACACGCGCAGTAAGATCTGAAAAAAGAAATGTGTACTGTATATGATTTGCATAGAGCATATATTCTGCTTTCCATAGAGGGATTATACAAAACAGAAGAAACATTTCTCCTGTTGGCTTCACAAAGCCATGCTCCCTCTTAAAGGCGTAACAGAGTCTCCTTGGGGCGTGCAGAATATTGTTTGGTAATGAGCACATTACCATTTTGAGGTGCGATTTCTCTTTAAGAACACAACATTTCTTTTTTTTCTTTTTTTTCCTCAGGAACTGTAAAATTAAAAGCGCTATAAAACAATAACATAGCAGTATGCTCCACACCGCTTGTTATGCCATGCCAGTAATTTAATTAGCCTCGTTTGGACCGAATAAATGACAGATTCGGTATCCTTGTTGGCGTTCCAGGAGAAGCCTGACAGAGAACAATGACGGCGGAAGTCGCCCTTTGCTGCAGCTCTGAGGAGAACTATGGATTCAGATTGGTTAGGAAAGGTGCCATATCTATAGTACCTTAACAGGCCTTCTGGAGCTGAAAGCCTTCATTTAACCAAAACAAGTGTATGCGAAGTGTTTTACAAGTTCAGACCTCGCAAGATGGATGTATTCATGGACCAGTGGACCAGGAAGGAGAATAAACCAGATCTTCTCAGCGTGGCCCTTCGCATCTCCCTTAACGCCCCCCCCCCCCCCCCCCCGATTCACATGAGGCACCGTGTAGCGTACACATATTCAGGCAGCCCTTCGCTCTACTCAGCACGCCGAAGCTATGCTGTCTGAGTAATACTGAGAAAAGCCCCCCTCCCCACGGGATTTCCCTTTATTAACTTTGTCTCCAGACTGCAAATGACAACGAATCACCAAATATGTCAGCGGCAGCTACAACCTTGGTCCCGGTTTATTAGACGAGTTGGATGTTTATTACACTGTAGGTTTAAATACGTGTTTCTTTGCTAATATCATGCGCATTATCAGAGACACCAGGGAGCTTTCACTCATTAGCATGTTGTCAATCTGTTGCTCACAGTATAAATTCAGCAACAAGTCCAATATTAGATCTGGAGGCTTGCGTATTAAATGTAGGGCTTGGTTACTGCGGTTGTGGAGGGGGGAGGGGGGGCTTTGAAACAAGCTTAAAGGGAGATTTAGTGTTAAGCGTGCAAACGATCAAAGTAAATCGAACAGAAACAGTCAAATTCTTCTACTTCTGAGGAAAAGCTTGAGTCACGAATAACGTTCGACGTGGACGCTCATCGATTATCGCGCGGGGCTCCCTAACAGAGACCGCAGGGGACGTGGGAGCCCTTTTCCTTAAGGGACCACCACACCCCCCCCAGCACAAGCTCCCCCGCGATAAATCAAACTTAATTCTGCCGGCCCTTGTGGGTGACGGGGTGCGGCGGCAGACAGATGGGGGGGGGGGGGGGCGGGCTAATGAATCCCTCGCTGTCGGTGGATTTAAAGGGGTGTGGAGAGTCTGCGCCAGGGCCGCCGCGGATCGCATCACGCGCGAGAACTCCACGTCCCCAGGGATGCCCATCTACACCCGCAGCTGAGGTCTTACCCATTACGCTCCACCCATCCATCCAGCCATATCTGCTTACCCAATACAGGGCCAGCCCCGAGCAGGCAATTGCCTGTAGGTTGTGGGTTTGAGTCCATCCATATACTAGCTGTTATAGGCTGGGTCGTATCCCAGAATGCACTGGACACAAGGAAGGGGACAGGACGCCCAGCCGTCACGCTCACACACTATTGGCCACTCAGAGTCACCGCTTTGTCCAGCTGCAGTCAGACGCATCCAGTGAACCGCCACCTCCATGCAGAAAGACTTCCGGCTGCGGATTTAAAGGCGGTTTACAGCTGCGTGTCCTGCACCTGCGAGGCGCCGCTCCTGTCTGCTCGTTACCGTGTCGATCCAGCCGCCTCACGCACACATTCCGCGCAGATGTGGGCGCGCCGCATTCTCCTGGGGATCAATTATCTGAGAACAGTCCTCATTAACATTTCTTCTTGCAGATGATTTGAATTGTTTTATCGATTCTTTTTTATTTAACCGAGTTGCATTGTATGCGCAGGCTTTGCTGGGTATGTGAGAATCACACGCAGACCTTGAGCCATCCGTCTTCACGCGGCCCAGCCCTTCTGCCCGATTCCGGGCAGTTAATTAGCGAGCCGAGCGACATGGGAACCAGCAAGCGTTTGCAACGTGTGCCGTGTGACAGGCACTAAACGCACACCTACGCCTGGCCAGCGGGCGCTGGCGATTAGCGGGCGCTGGCGTGGACGTGAAACGCGACAAGGAAGCACAATGCTGTGTTGGGGGGGGGGGGGGGGGTTGTGTATAACCTGGGGAACAAGATGTGGGGGGGGGGGGGGGGATTATGCATAAACACCTGATACACGCGAGAAAAATATGTCGTATCGGCGGGAACCAAAGGACGGGAAGGAGGTACAGAAAAAACAATGTGTGGGACAGGTGATGTGAGGGAGGGGGGAGAGGGACGGTCAGCTGACTCGCCCCCTGGACACGGGCAGGACTGGCACGCAGCCTGGCAGCCGGCGGCGGCTCCAGGACCCTCTGACCTGCTTCCTGGCTGACGTGCCGGACAGTAGGGCACCGTAGCAGGGGGGCGGGGGGAGGGGGGGTCACCTTCTACCTCGTGCAGCAGGCTGCTGCCTTTGGCTTCGTTCAGGCACCCCGAGGGCTGCGCTGACAGTGATGATACACATCATCACATTAACGAGAGAGAAAGAAAGAAAGAACCACTGACAAAAATAACTGATCATTATCCGAAGCGATTATCCTAGATGGGCTTTCGGGAAAAATTGATTATACAGAGTTTATGTGAAAATGCTATTTCAAACAGAGATATGGATATTTGAGACAATCTAGAGGTTATAATATGTGGCTTGGAAGTATGTATAATTTCGTTCAAATGTGAGCAGTTACTACAAACATTCTTTAGCTGTTTGTGTCCCTTCATCTAAGGAAAACCTTGAAGGACATTTATAGCAAAAAGAGAACTGAATAGTATAATGGTTATGTACCTGCGTGTGGCAGTAATATCTTCCACCCACCTTGTCTGCAAACAGCTTCATCCACGAGCCGTTTATGCTCCCGCAAGGGTCGCCAAGGGCTGTGGCATTCTCCAGCTGCCCCCTACTGCCACAGCGGCCGTGTCGTTCTCCCCGCCCCTCGCGGTTCCAGCACCATCCCTGCTCATTAGCAGGGGCCCGTCTCCCCGTCCGCCATATATTAACATACGCGGCGGTATCGGCGCGGTATCGCCGCTCTGAGGACAAAGCACGGCTCATGCCTCCCCAGGAGACAATCCGGACCCGCGTAGGTAGGATCGGAATGGGTAATGAAATAAAAAAGCCAGGCGTGTATTAGTGGGATCCCAGTCTCATCAAACATGAATAGTGACCTTTCAAGGGGTTCCATCCAAAATAGCCTGTGCATACACTTCAGGTCATGAAGGGAACGTCTGTCTAATATGCGCTGGCTTATTGATTCGGGATTCCGGGAGAGAGCCGTGAGTAAGTAATGACAGACAGCAGCTGAAAGGAGACGGTGCGGCCAAAAACGGAGCCTTATACGAGGCTCAATCTGCCTCTGCTGACGGACGTGTCTCATTTCCCCCGAAAGTGCGTCAGCAAGGAGATGTGGGTCGTTTCTGTTCTGGGGGGGGGGGGGGGCAGGGCTGATGAAGAGGAGCTCAGTCTGGCATCTGCCCCGGCCCGTTTGGGCTGCCCTACCATAGTCAGACCCAGATTCGCTGGACACCTCCTGCCTCCAGCTGGCGGATGGGGGCCTATCGCAAAAACCCCCATGAAATCAACATATGTCAGAAAATCCTATTTCCACCCCTGCCTCCGAACGTGTGGCATATATTAATCCTCGGCAACCACTGGCGCTGCGGAACAGCAACAAGAAAAAGCAAAGCCCTTTAAGGTGATCTACGCGTTTCTGAAAACAAAAGTAAGCTAATAGTGATCTACAGTGTCACTGCTAAGGAAAACATTTATGTGTGTCCTACTTAACGAATCAGGGCATTCTGCTAGGACTGCTAACCTCACAAACCAAATGACGGGGCAGAACGATGCAACGAACTGTGGGAGGAAGCACACCGCCTGAGCTTGAGTTTATGCTGAATGCAGGATGGAAAGTGAGTGTTTAAAGTGCAATATTCCCCCTGTAGTGACAGCACATTTCAACGTTCAAACTTTCAGCTGTGATCAAAAACTCGGCTATTAAAATAGATTTGTTTAATAACCTTAAATGTTACTTTTTCCCCAAATGTATGTGATTCCCTGTGGCCACTGTCTACACACCCTGTGCTTGACTCCAGCCTGGTGTTAAACTGACAAATGAAGGAGTATGATCATCACACCAGACCACCAACAGGAGATGAGGAAGCTCAGTGGAGGTCTGCTCTGTGTGTGAGATTACAGCGAAATCGGGCAGATTGCATCGCTTGTCTGTGTGTGTGGTCCAGATATACCTTACTTTAATTGAATAACCATTTTTTGACCTAATGGGGACCAGTTTTCTAAAAATCCATGACTGCAGTCAGAAACCTCAAATTTCTGGGTAGGGGTTTAGGTTGTCATAGTTAGCATTAACATTAGCATTAGTCTGCTGCACGAATGAGTGGACCCCAAAAAGATATAATTACAGGTCTGCGTGTGCGTGTGTGTTCAATTACCCTGAACAAGGTCACGGAGGACCCTGAAGCATAGGACGTAACATGGGTACAACCTTGAAGGGATACCAGTCCATCACAGGGCACCATTTATATCATTTACAGTACATTACGAGTACATTTTACCATGGTATGACTATTAAATACATTATTAAAGATTACGCAAGACTGTGAGTCGAACATTACAGCTGTTGAGGTTAGCTGTAGCTAACCTGCCTGCCTTAAGCACTAACAGGCAAAAGATCAAACGTTGGAGGAACTTCCCCAGAGGCACCCGTGGTCCAGGTTCTCCCCCTGAGCACAGGGCCTCCTGCCCAGGCCATAGCTGAAGTCTGGGGTCACGCCATTACCCGACACAGACTGAGTCCTGCTGAGCCTGAATGTAATTGGCATCGCTCTTCCTGGGTAACACATGCTGGGGAGATCAGTTCATTAGTGCTGTCGAGGGGTATGTGAAAGTCAGTAACTGCAGCCGTATGGGGCACATGCAGCATACATTTACCCTAACGGACCTACAGGAACAGGGTGCCTGTCGATGTTTTTACAGGCGTTGCTTTCAATTAATTCACTCCTATGCCCCCCGCCCCTCCCTCCATTAATCCATCGGAGGTTGGCGTTGTCGTCGTTAGCCAGGCGTTACAGACACACACCTGATTTCCCGGAAAAGTTGACGTCTAATAAAAGATTTGGCAGAAATTCACATACCCTCCTGCTTCACCACTCTTTCGATGAAACGTATTAATTAGAAGAGTACTACACGAAAGAGGCATGCTAAAGATTCTTGACTAAGATGAGAGGAGCGCTAAGCTAATGATGGAGCACCGGGCCAGGCGGGGATTCTGCCTCTTTGCAGTGTCCCTGCGTGTTGCCACGGTGACATCTATTGCTTGTTCTCCTGAAGCCGGCATCCCTTTGGAAGTGTTTTCGTTGTCACATCGAACACGTGCTGACAGGTGCACCGTCATCATATCTGCCCCCCCCCTCACATGTACCAGGGCTGCAGGCAAGGCCCAGCAGATTTAACACTCCTGTCATGTATGTACTACTCCTGTGTACATTCATTCCGGCTTTTGTTCCTTCTCAGCTCCCGTCAGTGTAATTAAGCCCTGTAGATGCGTGTCGAGCATGTGTCCTGTCTATGTAGTTAGTAGGGCTGCCCCCTCATTAGTGCCATAGCGAACTGTCACTATTCAATTCCCTTTGATTTGTATCTGTAATAAAACGCCGTCCTTATCAACAGAGCTGCCCTAAAGCAAAAATGGTCACAGAACAAATAGGAGATTAGGATATTGACGAATTGCTGTCAAGATGTCGTGTGAGACCCACAACTCTACACTATGTTGAATGTTCAGTAAACACACAGAGTTTACTTGAAAAGAGCCAGATCGGGCTTTAGGGACCAGAAGTTGAGTCAGACTTTCTCGACAGGGTCATAAAACTTCCTTCATAATCTATTATTACCCATTATTTAAATTTTTTAATGATAACATGATTCATTTAATAGAATTTAATGGGACAGTTCACCCCAAAATAATCAAAAGCACATTTTTCAGATGATGTAGTTCTATTTATCCATCTAGGTTGTGGTGGTGAATGTTGCCTGGTTTTGGGGATTTCGCTTTAGAAATGTCAGTCTTCTCAAAAATATATATAATGGGACTGAATGGCATCCTTTCTATGGTGATTAAAGTGGTAGAAAGGGTTAGGGTTAGGGGATATATATATTTTTGAATATTACTTGAAATACAGAACAAGTTTCATACATCATGCAGGTATGTGATCAGCATTTTCTCAGCCAAAGTAGTTTCACTTACTGTTACCCTGATGTATCTACTGTTGGTGATGTGGTTATCGATAGCGCTGTTAATGGTCATTGCTAATCACTGTGACGTTTTGCAGTGGTATGTAGCGTTATAGCCTACCAATGCAATAGCTAAAGCCAGCTAGACAACGAGGCCATGACAGACTAGACAATAGCAAATTAATATGCACACTCGCACCCAACTGGACAGGGGTGTGAATTACTTAAAGTGACAGTAGATCGCCCTTGGTCTTCTAATCTGTCAAAAATGATGGATGGCCTTCAGATTTTTCCGTCATTGTTCAAAATATTCAGTCAATGACGGGAAAAATTCGGTTAACACAAGTCTCTTCCCCTTGGTCCTAAATATGTCTACATCACGGTGCTCTGCTTGTATTCTCACTGGCAGTTTCCTAGTCACATCTCTCTGCAATCTATGAGGCATTTATTCTGTTGTTCAGCTAGTAGCATTAGTTAATGGCTACCCTGTATGATCCATCACAAGGTCCGGTGATAAAAATCTTTTAAGTGCCCTAATTCTTAGTATTATTCAGTACATGTGGGCTAATGTGACCAGATGGAGAAAATCAAGAAACTACAATGGGAGATGTCAACAGCAACGTCAACAAGTGATGTCAATGGATGACGTCAACAAGAGACGTCAGTGGGTGACGTCAACATGAGACGTCAATGGGTGACGTCAATATGAGACGTCAACGGGAACTGTCAACAGTGAAGTCAACAAGAGACCTAAATGGCAAACCTCAACAGGTGACGTTAATGGAAGCTGTCAATAGGAGACATAACCAGGAGACATAACTGCACACTTTGGTATCCCAGCTAAACCAAAATTTCCTAAGAAAAGCATTGTTTTGCACTGAACTCCACACCTGTCACAAGGGTTAAAACTTCACGCTCTTCAGCATTGCTCATTAACAAACTTTTATGAATATGCAAATCCATCTGTGCTTATGCCTGTTGAGCCAGTCCCTGGAACTCCCTGGAGATTGTGGGCAGGAGGGAGAGGTTGTTTTTGTCTCCTGATCTCATGAAGGTGCTTCAGAGATGACAACTCACCCCCTGCAGACTTAGACCTTAAGTCAAACTTACAAATCAGGCCTTGAATGTGAAATTCTTGTTAGTTATACCAGGTTTTCTGTAGTAATTTATTCAAAAATTGGAATCAGCTGCAAAGATGAATGCACTCGCACGTACGCTACAATATGTAAAGGATGTGGCTTAAGCCGTTCCAGGAGGCCGCTGGAAGGGAGAATCTCTCTGGCGTATGTTCGATACTCTCAGGAGACCAGTGTTTTATTGTTTTCTCGTTAACAGGTACTGCCGCGTCAACGATTCTGGGGACAGCGGATCTCATTAGAGATGGGGGACACAAGGCAGAGACAAATGTGAGTATAATGGATCGGTCCGAGTGGAGGCCCCCCCCGGGACCGGGCGTCACACAGGTATGGAGGGGGACCCTGATTTCATAGAACATAGACCGGCCGGCTCTCTCGCTCTGAGAGGCGGTACAGCTTTCGATCGTTGGCATTCAGCTCTGGCCACTTCAGACCAGCACGGGGGGGAAAGGGGAGAGGGGAGGGCAATGAATAGTTCTGCTAAATATAACTCAGCCTTGAAACTGGGCTGTTGCACAATAGGTGATAAGGTTTCAATCTTGCATGAGAGGGAAAGAACAACCAATGTGAGAGAGATGTAGAAGGAAAATATATCAGGGCAGGCATGTAAGCAAGCTACGTGACACATTTCTCAGCAAGCTGATTGGTCCTTTCCCTCATGTGTGTCTTTGCTACTGACTGTGCAGATCAAATCTGACGGTATCCTGCAGAAGCTTCTGGAACATCTCACAGGTGGAGGAAGGGCTATGAATGCAACTCAGATTATTACAGGATGGGGTCTTGACCTCCCTTCTCTTCAAGATGAACTTGAATGTGTAATTAGAGAACAGTTCATGCAGAGTATTTCTGTGGCAAAACCCAGGTCTGGTGACATGTTTGAGAGAGTAAGCACAGACCTGTAAAATGACCTTAAGATGACCAGTCTGCGACCCTGACTGCTCCAGTACTGGTTTCTTCATGGTAGAAATGCTCACCTTTAAACCCCCCAGCTGCTGGTTAAACAGGAACAAGGACCTTATGGATCACTTAGTCTACCTCCATGGTCTTTAGAGAGCTGAAATTATTTACTGATTTTCCTACTCCGGACAAGTGGATGAATTAACCCGTCCAGCCTGGTAATCGATGCTGCGTAAACCGTGACACTTACAGAGACCGAAAATAACCCCTGCCCCCCACCCCCCATCCCTCCACCACATATTTCTCCGTGACGCTAAACTAATCGATATGTAATTAATCATAGTTCAGCACACGCTCCTGAATCCCGTCAGAAAATTTCCTTGGTCCCGGTGAGGTGAATCGGGAAGAAACAGTCAGGGATGAGGCTTGCGGGGTCGTAAAGAACGATTCCCCCAATCGATCCGGCCCCCTTTCCCCAGCAGAAGGGGTGACCCCCCCCTCCCTTGCCGGCCTCGGCAGCCCCCGTTCCTGCGGCTGCGTCCTTTGGAAGCCGATGGAGTCATTTTAGGATCCGCTTCATCAGGAGATCTATTATTTAAAGCGCAGTTATCAAAGCGGGATGAGAGCAGCGCCCTTTGGCTGTCAGGGAATAATCGGATGGCTGCCACTTAAAGGTTCTTTTCCAGCAGCAGAGCTGAGAGGCGGTTTTCCTGAGAGCCCTTGAGGGGCCTCGTCTTTAAAGTGCAAAAAAAAACGCTCATGGGACGAAGAGCTACCCTGCGGCGGGGCCTCCTGTCCGGTTCTGTCTGCTCACACTGCTTACCTTTAACCCGACTGTCCATGTGGACACTTGGAAAAAAGAAAGAGGATGGAAGAGACCACAACTGGGATGGGGGGGGGGGATACCACGATCGGGTGAGCGGGAGGGGAGAAGAGACCACAACTGGGTGAGTGGGAGGGGAGAAGAGACCACAAGCAACAGAACAGGGGGCAGAGACCATGACCAAGAAAATGGGGGGATGAAGGAGACACCATGATCGGGAGAGTACGGGGGGGGGGGGGGGGGGATCACGACTGGGGGAATGGGAGGGGAGAGACCACGACTGGGAGAGCGGCAGGAAGAGACCATCACTGTGCATGAGATGGTCTGGGGCGGGGGGTATGTGCAGTATTCAGTGAGCAGAATGACCCCCCTCAAGCCTTTTTACTGGGGGGGCAATTGCGTAGGACATCTCTACTTAAGACTCCCGGTGAGAGGGCGTTGACAGCTGCCTACTGTAACCATTCAATGTACTTCAGAAGGACAAAGATGACAAACCTAGGCTTCCATTTTTCATCCGTAACCATCTGCGCAGCTTCACCACTTACAAATGCCGATCCAATCTCACATGTCAGTCTGTATTACCTCCGTGCCGTCAGAGCTATCAGGGACACATACAAATCATTTTTATAAAGTCTCTTAAAATCTGTTACGCTCACCGTCAGCAGTGTGAACCAGAGCAGGTAGGAATCACATTATAATTCTGCAGAGAAACCCGCAGGAACGCCTGGCTTACCGCTGTCTTTATTGATACCACTGTCCAGGTTAACCTACCTTCTTGTTAACTGCATGGGAGAAGCAATCCGGATTTAAGAAGCCACAGGATCCCGAGGACTTCCTCCTTTCTAGTTTAAGATTCGCAGGAGGGGCGGTGGCAGCTTCTCTGGGGGCACCGGGGGGGGCAAAGTCATCTGTAAGGTATTCATGCTTTTTATGTGTATGGATTTGAGGCAGGATCTAAAAACAACCTGCAGCAGATGTCATTAACGGACGTGGCTCTAAGGTACAAGGGCGCCTTCCTACGCTCGCCTATGCAGGTGTTCAGGACTCCCTGTCCCGTCTTTACCACTAGCCAATTAGATGTTAGGACCTTTTCCGGAAGAGTCACCGAGGAGACACTGACGACGGACGTGACCGATGGCAGGTGAGATTACAGACAGCTGGTGCCCCTGTAATGCGATCTCACTTCACACGGGGGAAACTTCAAAGGCCGTCGAATGGCCATTTCAGAAGGACGGCTATAAAATAGCAAAGCCGCTGACAGCTACTCCGTCAAACGTGCCGCGCGGCTAGTGCGAGTACGAAGGTCTCACCGCACCCGGGGTTAAAACAATCAATTACGCTCCTCCATCTGTAATCGATGCCCAGCCAGATACAGCTCAAGGCGCAAAATCTTTTTATTTAGTGTCTTGGATGCCGCCAGAGGAGCTAGACGACGATACGTAGAGATTTGAAGTGATTGTCGTATCTGAAGTGGAGGTAGCAGTGCAGCAAAGTGCGTGGCGGCTTGGCGGCTTTGGCGAAGGGCGTGCTCTCCGCTTTTCTGCTGTTCACACGGGGGTCGCTACAGGATCAACACTCCGCTTGACTCTTCAATCGTCTTTGAAAATGTCACCAAAATACTCGGCTGGATCTAAAAGCCAGATCTCTGCTGTTAGCGCTGAGCTTGGAGCCTTTCCCTGGATCGACGAGCATGAATTGGACGGGATGCTGGACACCTGTGTTCAGGGCAATTCAACCAGAGACTAACAAAGCCCCATTTATCTAGACTGTAAGAGTAACTGGCAGAGGTGGGTAGTTCAGGCCCAGTAAGTAAAAATCTAGACCGAGATTTTGTTTCAACCAACCAGTTGAGTACTCTGTGACTGTGACTCTTTATACTCAAGTGGTTGGTTGAAACAAAATCTTGGTCTGGATTTTTAATTTCTGGACCTAAATTATTCACTTCTGATAATTAGGGTCTAGGAGGGAGCCCAGGCGAAGCCCCCCCAAGCCTGGGGCTGGAGTCGAACCCACAACCCTGGACTCACCAACCACATCCATATATTTCATATTTAATGTTTTCCATGATATTTCTTTCCAAAGCGGACAACCAAATGTTCCTCTTATTACTAAAATATGCTGTTGTCTCCCAAAGAATTAGAAAACGCACCTCCACACAACAAAATTCTCCAGTGAGCATTTGAGGACACTTGTTAGACATACAACTGCCCAGCAAACGAAGAACGGGATCTTTCTAGCGACTGTCTACACACCTACTGCAGAAGCTTTAGCAAGTATAAGACTGTTTCACCATAGAATATGTATAGTAAGATTCACCGATTTGCATCGGTGCACCAGCATAAAAATTCACAATGCAATTACTATGATTAAAAAAGTGTGCACCGGATACAATCTGGGATGAACTCGATGCATTGTTTCTAACATCTTTGCATTGGTAAAATCCAATTAATTAATATATAATTAGTAGCAGAGGCCATATGCCAGGGCTATTCAAATCTGGACCTCGATTCCAAATCCAGGCCGTGTTTTCAGTTCTCCCAGGTAGTTAGTTTAACAATTGCTGATTCTGATTGGCCAGAGGCTTCACACCCGGCTCATGGGTAACGGGAGGCTGGAAAATCAGCAATGTTCCGACCTCGAGGACTTTGATTTGAATAGCCCTGCCAAATGCACAAATGCATTTTTTATACAAAAATGTGACCAATCATTTTTGACCAATAATTTTTTATTTAGAATTATTTGATTCCCCCTCTTTAAACTGTTAGTTTGTATCAGATTGCACAGGATCATATTCTTTGGCATTGCATTGTACTGTGTTGAATCACATTGTGTTGCATCAGATTGTGTCGAATCGCACTGCATTGTATTAGTTGCTGCTTCATATGTATCTTCAATGTATCTGATCATTGGCAATACATCGAGATGGTCACGTCCGCCTCAATGATGGCGATGCACATCCGTACCATAGAACATTCTAGAAGCTCTTTCTGCATCTAATCCCATGAAAGGTGACCGGCTCCTTCACATTACTTTCCAACATATTTTATTGGATGATGTCACAATAACACAGTTGTGTCCCCTCAATTTTACCTGGAGGGAAAATTACTGGTTTATTCCACGGTACAGCGCTGCGTTATCATCCCTGAAATCCGCTCACTATAATTTACTATCATCTAGCTTTACTGCCAAAACGTGTTGTCATTTTCACTATAACGCCGCAGTGCAAACTGCTTAGGGAACGTGGCAGTCACGCACTACTGTGGAGCTGCAACAGACCTCCCAGGGTGCAGTGAGAGCTGAGAACGCTACCTCTCAGAGCAGAGGGGTCAACATGCAAGTAAGGACTGGGATTCGAACCTTCAACCCTGGGGTGCGAGTCTGCAGCACAGACCACGAAGCCAGCGCATTTCTCTTTGTAAGATTATGCTTTCTGCTAAAAGTACCCTCACAACATTTACCATGAGCAACAGAATTGGCGCCTCGCATCTCTGCTGGGTTCCTAAAACACGGCTGAATCCCCGTACTGGGGCTCGTCTCCTCCCCGCCCTGTGCGGCCCCGCCCCTCTCCTCTCCTCCCAGCAGACTGTCTTCTCTTTGCTCCCCGTTTAGCGGATCCTTCCCAGCCCTCCTCCTCTCGCAGTCCTCGCCATATGCCGGGGACTCAGATGGGCAGCTCGTAATTACAGATGTCCTGGGAGGAGGCAGTGCCCCTGGGGAGTTAGTCCGCATGGGGACGTCACGCCGGGGCTCTGCGCGGCCAGGCCTCCTCCTCCCCCCCCCCACTGGCAGCCACCAGCTGTGAAGTTCACAGAACCGACAAAAACTCTCCAACAAAAAGGACTTCAAAATCCTGTCCAGCTTAGCCTTCACTCGTGTGTCCATAGGAATAATACAGAGATTTCAGAGTAATTTTATTATCATCGAATGCATGTGAATACTTTACAATCATAAGTTGAATTGGTGACATCCCATCCAGGGTGTACTCCGGCCCTGTGCATTCTGGGATAGGGTGACACCCTGCCCATCATAAGCAGTTAGAAAAAGAATCAATGGATAACTAAATTGTTTTAATAGAGCAGAAAAGGGCCCTTTTCAAATTCTTGTGGGCAATCTGGTCATTAACCGTTATGGTACTAGGTTCCCCAAGGTATTTTATGGTAATAAAACACACTGAGCCATCGATCTAGAGACAGAACTTCTGTGATTCAGCATTTAATGATGTTCTCAGCATTGATATCATACCCACTCAGACAGAGTGTCAGCATGTGAATTTGTCAGCAGTGTCTCAGAAATGCACCAACGGCTTGAGGCACATACTACACACACCCTCCCCCCCCAGTGGTTGTGAAGATTTCTGGCACTTTTTCATTTGTTTACCCATTTTAAACTAAAATCCTCACCCAGACAGACTAAAAACAGACCCTCTCTGGAACTTAAATCACCATCCTTTGGGTTATGAGTCCATGACTTTAACCATTACACCCCCTGCTGGTGGCCTCAGGCACCCTGTAGCTTCTACTCCCTGACATCATCCGCATTTCTGCTTGTTAACCCATAAACCCATAACTTATGAAAGAAGTGTTTGATCTGCATCCAAGGCCACGCTGATCTCTGAAACAAGTTTACGCTGCAGGCATTCGGCAAAGAAAAAGCACCACCAGAAAAAATGGGCCTGATTTCCGCAGGGAGCAGCTTCTGGGGCCCTGTGGAGACCTGAATAACTCACTAAGTCCTCTCTGACTCCCCTCAGAGAGCCCAAGCTGCTGCCGGCTGTGCAGTCAGGGCCGTGACCGTCCCCTCTAAAGAAGGCGTGGTCTTTGATCCTTTCCTGTACGGGACGCCCCGTGGGACTCTGGACTGGCTTCACCCTCCCTACTCCTGACTCTCTAATCTCTTCATCCCCCTGTCCTGTCCCCCCCCCCCCCCCCATCAGACAAAGAACTACCCCCCCTTCTCTTAACACGTCCCTGTACACCAGCACCCATACTGAACCTGTGACGTTCAGACCCCAGGAAGCTGCAAGATGCTGGCGCTCAGGGAAAGACAAGCCGAACGCTAGCGGGCACAGAGGAGAAAGAGTCGTGATCTGATGAGGTGCTAATATCGCACTAACAAGAGCATGTTAACACTCCTGCCTGGGTCACATCACCTGCAGGAGGGGTAGGCGGCTACTGGGACAGTCAGCGAAGTTTGAATGAGATTTTCAAGAAGAATGATGGAGCGGCAGGTGGTCATTGGCAAGCAAGCGAGAAAGGCACCCCCCCCCCACCCCCCCCCGAAGGAGCCCACCAATGTTTCACGGGAGGGTGCTGCTAGGCCAAGGTGGAACTAAGGGCATGCGGGCCCTTGCAGAAGTGCTTCTGACACGAAATCCAAAAGGTCACCTGCTATTTACAGTCAGGATACACAGTGGGAGGTGCAGGAGAAGCTGTTTCCCTCAGACACGTGGCAGTAGGTGGAGGAGAGACTGTTCCTTTGGACGTATGGATGAAGTTGGAGGAGAGGCTGATCTGTAGGATGCACGACTAAAAGTGGAGGACAAGCCCTCCGATGCATGGTGGTAGGTGGGGGAGAGGCTGTTCCCTCCGATGCATGGTGGTAGGTGGGGGAGAGGCTGTTCCCTCCGATGCATGGTGGTAGGTGGGGGAGAGGCTGTTCCCTCAGATGCATGGTGGTAGGTGGGGGAGAGGCTGTTCCCTCAGATGCATGGTGGTAGGTGGGGGAGAGGCTGTTCCCTCAGATGCATGGTGGTAGGTGGGGGAGAGGCTGTTCCCTCAGATGCATGGTGGTAGGTGGGGGAGAGGCTGTTCCCTCAGATGCATGGTGGTAGGTGGGGGAGAGGCTGTTCCTTCAAATGCATGGTGGCAGGTGGGGGAGAGGCTGTTCCCTCAGATGCATGGTGGTAGGTGGGGGAGAGGCTGTTCCCGCCGGCGAGCTTTGAGTTCTGCAGGCCATAGGACCTCAGAGGATAAGGCAGAGTTATCTTAGAACCTTGGATGGGAAAGAACTACCATACATCACAGAGTGTAAGGCCAAGCGTGGGGGTCACACGCGGCGCACGCCAGCGCCCTCATGTGGATTAATCAGGCTCACGCTGGGTTAATCAGCCGCATGACCGTGGCCAAGCTTAATCCACTGTGGGGGGGCAGAGGGGGCACGCTGGAGTTTCTGCATTCGTCCAGCGACACCTGGGCTGTGCTGGGTCAACGCCGCTGGGGGAGGGATTGATTAACACGTCTCTGAAAAGCCCACGAAATACAGCGTTTACACTTCCCACCAGATTTATTTTAACCTTCTGTTAATGAAGAAAAACATACAAAGCACATAAAGTCCGAACGATTTTCAGAACCTATAAGTCAAGCCACATAGCCCTGTCATTACTTTGCAGGCATTAAGCAATAACTCTTCCTCTGCTGTTACAGGAAAAAGGGCGGCTGATCACATTAAGGTTACAGACCGCAGACCACAGACAACGGTGAAGTTCACTAAAGTCCACTGGGTGGAGCTGACTTTTTTTGCATTTTGCATGTGCCAAATAAGACTTTAATCAGCCAAACAAGGGGAGAAACACCAGTGTGTGTTATTAAAGGCCATAGCTGGGTGCACGAGGCAAATGATGTTCACAACCATTCCGTTACTCTGGCTCCCATACTGACGGAACTGTGGCAGCCAGCAACTGACACTGCGATGAGAAATGACATGCAGGGGTTTACAGGTCTGTGGGCCGATCCGTGAATCTGGCAGGCTTTAGGACAGCGGGGGTGGAAAGGAGTCGCCGAACTGAGTCTGGCATCACCGGCCACACCCCAGCTACGGAGAAATTCACCATATATTCGCGGCGAGACAGTGTGGCTGGAGAGGAAGATGCACGGCCCTCTCCGCCGAGAGTAATATTCAGCTCCGGGACGATCATCTATCCACCAATTTTCTGCACTAATAAATCAGTGTGATTCACTGGAGACGTGAGAAAATGCGAAAGCGCTGTCAGGAGAGGCACCAGCTGGCCCGGCTGACGCTGAATTAACGTCTGCGAACGTCCCCCCTGCGATTCAGTGACTGACCACAGTAAATATGGCAGCCATATTTTATGATAAACGTAGGTATCCATTCAATAAAAAGCCAAATGTTACACCGGCCTGTTAATTCCCATTAGTAGTGCTACAGTGACTCGAGGTAATATTCCGAAATCTCACATCTACAGCCTGCCACCGAATCGTTGTGGGGTGTGAATTTGAATGTCGGTCCTCTGAGAACTAGACAGATTTCTCCCCCACGTGGCTGAAGCTGCCTGCAACAGCACACCGAGGTGAGACACAAATAAAGCACCCTGTCGTCCATCAGCTCTGACCCCCAGATTTTAGTCCATGTTCCCATCTCTCTCATGGTTGCCAACTTTGGTTAGCTGGCGTTCGTGAGATTTTCAATTCAAGACAAGTCTGCATGCACATTTACATGTATGTAATAGTTTAATTTCCCTGTAAAAAGTCTGTGGGGTTTACTGTATAAACTACCCCAACACTTTTGATGCAGCTAACTTCAGGGGCCTGTTTCACAAAGCAGGATTTCTTGCTTAGCCAGATAACTTGCCAGATTTAAGGTAGTCTGGGCTAAATGTAAATTGATGAAAATAAGGTCTATTTAGCCCAGACTACCTTAAATCTGGCAAGTTATCTGGCTAAGCAAGAAATCCTGCTTTGTGAAACAGACCCCAGGTCTATAATGGAATAATATAGATTTGGCGTAAGATTTCTTGCCTGAGCATGAGAGTATGAAGGCGTGAGTGTCGCGCCAGATTCGTGAGAGTTGGTCTCTTTATCTCAGTGTGACGTTGACCCATGATGAGGGTCAACTGTCCTTGACTGAGTGAAGCTTCATGTTGAGTATATTTCCCCCTCTCTGGGTATTCCACACCCTCCCAGATATCATTCGAGCTTAAAAATCTGCCACAGCCCCCACTGCACCCCGAAATAGTAACAGTCCCCTCCTCCAGCACTACCGGCCCCGGGGCCCCACCCTCACGCAGGGGCTCCTTGCCACAGAGGCCCTGCACACTCATACTGGTTCCTTCCCTGGTCCCACTAGGATTGAGGCCGGCCAGACAGTGCGAAAGAATTGGTCTCTCTGGGTGTGCTAATCTGCTCTTCCCAGAATGCCCTGGGAGGCTCCGCTCCAGAACAGGTCCAACAAATTACCTGGTCACCAGCCGGAAGACTTGTTTTGTGGCTAGCCTAGTTTGAAAGGCTAAGGGAATAGGCTAACCTACGTTGTCGCATGGCTAACCTAGTTTGAAAAGCTAACCTAAGGCTGTAAACCGACTATGAAATAAAAGCAAATATCCAGACACCAACTGGCGTCCCTGCCTATATCATAAAGGTGAATTTATGGCACAGGGGGATGTGGGGAGGGCATCAGTATGTCAAAACTGCACCCATCAGGTCAGCCCTGGTCTTTGTGTCCTGCATAACACACAGAATTGTGCTCCTCTTTGCTTTTTACGCTGTTTTAGTTCACCTACTACAAAAAGCCGAAGTTTCCATCTATTTTGCTGTCCAAAGCGCTGTTCATTCAGCAGCTTTTCCTCCCTTTCCTTTCATCCAATGAAAAGCCACCCCGGCTGGCCATGCTGCCCCCCGCCGCCTCCGTGTCGCGTGTCTTGCTTATCGAGCCAGGAGCACGCTCCGCTCCAGCCGCGCCACGCCGCGCTCCCCAAACCGAAGTCCCCGTTTATCTATCCTGATGACAATCGCACAATACGCTTGTTTTCTGTGTAGAATTGTATGATATTTCTCCAGCAATGGATTTCCTTCCTTTTTGAATATTTCCTTTGAGAAAAATGTGATGGTATCTGTTCACCGCATTAAGCTGCAGTACTACAGGAATTAGCCATGGTCTCTATGGTCTTCCAAACCAAAAAAAAAAAGTGGAAAAAGGTCTTTTCGAAATTTGGCTGGGAACAGACAATGAGGAACTGCAAAATGACAGTAATTTCTAAGGGTTTCATAAATGTCTGTTTGGCAGGTGAGATACTTTGGCATTGTACCATATAATGATAAGGGCCACATGGCGCATGCTTACTGTACTCCATTTCCCAGCATGCTTTGCTGTTTTTTTTTACGGCAAACACCATGCCATTTGACAAGACCATGTGACTATCCAAGCGGTTTCATAGGTCTAAGTTAAAACTTTCATAATAATTACCAATTTCTTTGTCAGCTGAAATGGTTAATTTACATGAAATATGTAAGGCGACGGCAATTATCTCAGAGCAGCCGAGTAAAGAGGAACGGGGTATGACACTTTTTACCAGCTTCTAGCGGGCTTCAAGGCGGTCGCCCTGGGCGGGGGTTCTCTAAATAAGGGTTGTGTCCCCCTGAGGGGTTCTGAGACATTGTGGGCAGGGGGCGTTACAAGACGATTTCCATGATATGTTAATAAAGTTTTAAAAACATGAAAAACCATTACATTTTCACAGTAACCGCAAATAGTAAATTCTGATAATTCTACCAAGACAAAGCTATGTAGGGGACCCCCTCCCAACCCCAGTAGGCTTTGGGGGTTGTGGGCTGAAATGTTTGGGAACCCATGACCCCATGAACCCATGTTCTATCAGCCCTGGAAACCCTGTGATCCAGTGTGTTACCCATAATGCACCACAGCAAGCGGGGGGGGGGGCCTTCCTGATAAGACTGAAAATATTTGTTACAACATAGGTGCACTGACAATGATCCACGCCGCCCCCCAAAATCAACCCCAGAGGACCCCGGCTGCCCCCCCCCCCCGAAGGTGTCAGCTATGGAGGGCCGGGGAGGGGCAGGCTGCACCAGCGTGCCCCACTTATGGCAGCCTCCCGACACACAGGAGAGACAGCACACTTTCCGGATAAAATTAGAAGCAAGGTGCCGTCCTGGGCCAGCCAGAGGGGCGGAGGAGGGGGCTCGTCTCGCCTCGCTGCCGGGTCGATCTGCAATCCCGGCTGCTTCAAAGGCGGCCCTTAATCGCACTATTGATCTGGCCCCCGCTATTTTGCGGCACAAACATCTCTGATTTGCTTTAATCGCCATGAAAATAGCGGGTTCCCTGTCAAAAGTCGAACCTTTAAATGCACTTTTAATGTGCCTTCCAATGTGGCAAATTTAATAAAAGAGCCTGATTATATTCAAATGCTGAAAAAAACACCCCAACTTTGCCTTTGAGCAATTTCACTCACTCCCATCAAAAAAAAAAAGACGTCCTTCTCTTTTTGCTTTCTAAACAAATCTTTCAATGACCATTGATTCATATTTTCCACAAGACAAAGGCAGGATTTCTCCAGAGAAAGGCATTCCGGATGTATGTACGGGGGGGGGGGGGAGGGGCAGAGGGAATGGCGGAAGGCGAAGAGGGAGATGCAGATTGCCACTTGAGGGACAGACGCTCTCTCAACTGTTTGTCTCTCAAAGTCGGGAGGGGGCATCCTGATTGGATACTGACACAGACGAACAGGGCGGCGCTGGGGAGGGAGGGGAGGTTTCAGATTAAAGGTGCGTGACAGTCACATGGGGCGGGGGCAAGATCAGGAGACAGGCCCCTTTCATTCACCTGTAGCCCCATTCTGACAGTCTCTCAGCCATTGTCCATATCCCAGAGCCCTTTTTTCCCCATTTTTTAAAAGACTGTCAGGATGAGATGCATTTTGGGAAATCATTCCATAAACAAAAGACCATGACAATCACACGGCTCACAGCAAGAAACGCGTGACCGAGCTGGGCTGAGGGGACCCAGCCAAGTGGCCTGACTGATGTACCCTTGTACCCTGATCAACCGGAAGCTCCTCTGTTAGGAACCAGCACTTTGAACTAGTCAGGATGCAAAAAGCAG
This sequence comes from Paramormyrops kingsleyae, assembly GCF_048594095.1. Lineage (NCBI taxonomy): Eukaryota > Metazoa > Chordata > Actinopteri > Osteoglossiformes > Mormyridae > Paramormyrops > Paramormyrops kingsleyae. The sequence goes on along the minus strand of NC_132817.1, from coordinate 12,344,937 downwards.
CATATTTCGCTTTTGGGTGAGTGTGAACAACAATGATAAAAACAGACAAAATGGGCCAAGGGTGATAAGATGGGTTTCTGGCTGCATACCACCATCCCCAAGGACTCATTTGGCAAGCAAACACTCACACACATACACACAAGCATGCACATTCACACACACATACACACAAGCATGCACATTCACACACACGTACACACAAGCATGCACATTCACACACACATGCACACAAGCATGCACATTCACACACACATACACACAAGCATGCACATTCACACACACATACACACAAGCATGCACATTCACACACACATGCACACAAGCATGCACATTCACACACACATGCACACAAGCATGCACATTCACACACACATACACACAAGCATGCACATTCACACACACATACTGTACACACAAGCATGCACATTCACATACACACAAGCATGCACATTCACACACACACACATATAAACACATGCACACACAGACACATGCACACACACACACACAAGCATGCACATATACACACATGGACACACACACACACACTTACACATGCATACGCACACACACTCACAAACACACACAAACACACAGATTTGTAATTATATCTTTGTGGGGACTCTCAATACATTTCTATGTGTAAAACTTTAATCCCAACATGATGACCTTCACCCCTACCCAGTCCAAACCTTAACCATAAGTAACCAAACTAAATATGAGACTTGACATTTTTAGTTTTTTGATTGAGTCACAGATCTTTGTGGGACCTGGAACATTTGGTCCCCACAATGTAATATAAACATCATCCACACATGCACGCACGCATGCACACACACACACACCAGTAAATCCATGACATCCTACTACACACAACGCCCCATCCCCCCAACAGCTCTGCCTGCTTCAGCCCCCCCCATCCAACTCTCCACAGCTAAAACATGGCACAGAATCACATAAGAAAAAACAACCAGGTCACCCCCCCCCCCCACCCCAGCAGTGATGTATGGTCACATGAGCGTAAGGAGAGTAACTCCCAAGCTAACAGGAGCTTGAGAAATCCCTTGCCTTTGTTCCCTCTATTTCAAAAACAAAACAATTTCCCTAATTAGAGGGGTATTCGTTAGCTGGTCAACAGCCAAGGACAGGCTGCTTTCAAAATTTCATCCCTTTAAAACGAGAAGAGACTCGACATTAACGATGCTTAATTAGCGTTAGCTCCTAAGCTTCAGTTTACTCCCGACGAGCAGAAGTGGAGTATTTTTAGCAGCTGCTAGCTCCTTGAAGCACAGCTCTCCAAAGAGTGTTGCCATTTCCTAAGTGTTGATTCATCTTGGTGATTAAACAGGTCTGCACACCCCTGTTCTTAGTGCTTTATCAAAGGATTGACTCTTGCAGTGCATTGTGGGTAAAGTGCTGGCACCCACTTCCCATTCTGTGGCACTGTGGCTCCTGAGGTTTTAGGTGAAAGACCCCCTCATAAGCAATGTGTTCTATCAGTTTCAGGTGGACTTCCTCCTACAAACACCAAGCTGTACAGGGTCCATGTTGGGTGTCTTAACCATGTAACCATGGTTAATTAAAGAGTCTTTCCATCTTTATATTACCAGGCTTTAAGGAGCAGACAAAAGATCCTCATATGATTCTACCAACTGATACCCAATGGGTCATCTTCAATTTGCAAGAAAACAAGATTGGACTGTATGAAAAAACTGCATTTTTTTCCTTACACCATAAAGATCAATCATAAAATCACATGGCGGGGACTGCATTTAGCACAGAGCCGTTTTTCTTTTATTAATATATTTTAAATAAACTGCGAAACCGCTGCTTTTACCATAAATAAAAACAAAGCTCTGTCCCTACATAGTATAAAGTCAGTCCTGTTACAACAAGAATCCGTTCTAACGTAATTGATTAGTAACCAAGTCTAAAACAATGCCAAATTGCATTTGTATTTGCGAAATTTTCAGTCGGAGAGAAAAGCACAACACGAACCACAATGCGATACGGTCTTAGCGAGAAACACTAATTGCCAGCAAAAATGGCAATCCAAGTGAACGATGGTGTTGTCTGATTCATAAACAAATCGTTCTGTTGAACCAGTTCTTTTCAGTTAATCGATCGGTCGAACCGGTTTTCAAATCTAAAAGAATTTGTACATCCACACATCGCACAGGTGAAAGTCTTAGATTCTTCTAATCTACGAATATTTAACAAATTGCCATATAAATACACAGCAACCTTTTTAAATTTCCTTAGATTTGCGTTTTGTAGTCTGTCCGTAGCCGCGTTGCCTTCAGTGCCCCTCGCACGGCTGCGGCTCACTATGAGTTAGTGAGTTTAGCACGTTCTGCTGAAGCGGTTACTAGGCAATTCTCCTGAGACTCATAATGATATAATTTATTAATGCAATATTATTATTTCTTATTTATAATGTATATACTGTAATTACATTTTTGAACAATGGCATCACTATTTTTATTATTTAATTCATTTTGTTTGGCGTAAGTTACTAAATTTTGGAGTCACATTCATCTAACCCTATTTTCCCCCGTTGGATATGTGTATTTTAGTACGCAATTTTAGCGAATGCGAGGTTTTTCAGGAACGCATTAGTCGGGTTATGTATTTTTAGTGAACTGGCTCAGAAAGATGCCGTGTCTGTAACATCTCAAACACCTGTCACTGTGTGGCTCAGTAACACACCACGGGAAACCAAAGGGGAACCACAAGTGTATGAGCACAAGTCTCCACTCTGCAGGTAAACACACATGAATAATGAACGTTGCTGAATAATTCATTAAACATTTCAATTATCTTCCTTGTGAGCGTATAAATATTCTGCTGGGGAAATGCATGCCTTCTCCTGAGAGAGGAACCAACCTTCCACTCTTCTCAAAACAGCACCCATCAAATATTCATCCAAGTGGTCTGGAAGACCTCAGCCCAGCGGTGTCGGTAGTCCGTCATCCGTGCTGCCACAACTCGCAGGCAATGCACAAAGGACCCTCTCAGTGGTCAGAAACCCATGATGTCAGTCTGGAGCTCCTGCAAATGCCCGTAGCATACTTACGCTTTTGGAGTCTCTCACATGCTGAAACAGTCTACAAAATGTGGAAAGGGGACTGAGAGCATGACGGTCACGACTGCTTAAGGTCTCAGGTGCGAATGCCTGTTTCAGGCACGTAAACCATTCCTCTAACAAGCAGAAGGATACCTCAAGCTCATGAGAGGACTGGTGTTTTTAAGAAATGTTATTCCATGGGTAGTTTTGAAGATATGGCAAAATGAACCAGTGTACATGGACAGGAAAATAGGAAGAGAAAATCTGTTTCTCAGATAATGTGGAAAGGTTGGACATTAGATGGACCAGAACTCAGCTGAGGATGATGTTCTTACTTCCATCTCTGGTCTTTTAAAATGCACCATAACTGTAACTGTCTTCAGGAACATCTATGACATGACATCTACTGAAACGTTCTGAGATCGCTGAAGGAGAAGGGAGATCCCTAAACATTGTGCAGTCTTCCCAAAATGCCATGTAGGAACGTGAATGTTGGGGTCCTTTATGGTTCTGGAAGGGGGGGGGGGATTTCCTTTCGGTCAGCTGCTGGCCAATGAGGATGGCTTGGATGCTGAGTGCTCTTCTGATTGAGGCTCTGGGGGATCTCGCTGTCTTGAATGTTCTTTGGTGGGCTGCACACAAGAATACGAGCCGAAATAACCTGCTATTTTTTCCGATCCACGGTAGGTATGGATGTATGTGTCCACTAGCTTTGTGAATAGAATATCCCTTAAAGCTAGATCAATCCAGCTTCTCAGGCTGAGGAAAAATGCGAATGGAGATGAGCCGTTTTGTTTAGCTCATCTCCCAGGCCTGGAGACAGCCCCCCCTCAGTCAATGAGGAGCCTTCAAATCGAATTTAAAGGTTATTGTCATGAACCAAAAAAAAAAAAACAGAAATTCCCCCTGGCTGTTTCGAAAGCAGCAGCACAAAGGAACAGCAAGCCGGATGTCGGACGATACGGGGACCCGACGGCAGGCTGCTGTGCCGTGGTTGGCATGTGTGGCCTGAGTATGAGGAGCAGAGGCCAGTCACAGCCTCCCCCGGTCTGCTCTCGAGAGTCGGGGGGAATCTGTACAGCGGCCATGGATGGAGAGCTTACAGGGAGAGTGATCTCTGAGCCACGCTGGCACACCGAGGGGGGGCGTTCCAGAGCAACAACAGAGCCACCGCAGATATCAGACCCAAAAAGGGGTCCGACAGGCTCAAGGTGCAAATAACATGTTTGCCCCTGGGGGCAGAAATTGCACAATCGAGCGAAACAATAAGCAGAGACATCACCCCCAGTGAGGGGCTGTCACAGGCCAACCCCGCCCCCCCCCCCCCCCGACATCGCCTTTGTGCTCAGCACAAAAGGAGACGTTGTCAAACGTTTGCAGAGAGAGACGTGGTGCCCAGCGGAACGGGGGTGCGGGAGACAAACAGGCAGTGTGGGAGGACGGCCGGGGGGGGGGGGCTGACATGCGGAAAACGCCCCCCTGATCTTAAAACAGAAAGAGAGACTTCAAGGGCGCACTGCGGCCTTCAGACAGATGCCCGGAAGACTCCGGAAGGTACCTGCAGGTGACACTGGCAGATGAGGCGGATCCGCTCGCTCTCTGCTTCCGATGGTTCTATTCACGCGCCGGAACGTCAGACCATGAAGGATGTGGCTGGCGTCATAAATCTGCTCTGACATCCTGGCCGAGTGTGTCGTCCATTTACAGGCTTCTTCAATAAGTTACCAGAGACTGCAAAGGAGTCAGAGACTGCAAAGGAGTCTGTATTACACACTTGTTCAGCATATACACTCAGGGGCACCGTAATGGACGGGGAGAGTTAGGATGATTCCAAGCACCCATAACTGACAGGGGCCCTAAATATTTTTAAACATAATTGGATTGGTCTGGGTTGGGGGCCCAAAATGAGATGCTTTCATGGGGCCTAAAATCTCTAGGAGTGTCCTTGTATATACCGAGGAAAAATGAGAGACATGGAATAAAATAGCAGCAATATTAGACACCAGGCAAAAGCAGCACATGTTCAAAAGCGAATTTATAGGACCTGTCATCAAAAACAGCCTTTTATCCATGAAGAGGACGATTTGACAGGAGGTAAAACACTTAACATTTAACACGTACTCGGGAAAGGAGACGGCAGCCAAACCACGACTCATTCTGAATCCTCCCCTTAATGTCAGCTAGGACCTGCACCCGTTGCCATTGACGACAGAAGCGATTACAGACGGGGTACGGACGTCTTTCTTATTCCGTGACGTGCACCCGCAGCCGATCAGCGACGGAGGAGAACTCTTCACGTCGCTCAAAGACAGCTGGTGCACTTCACCTGACGCGCTGCTCGCCTACGAAAGACAAGGAAGCAGGTCTGAAGGTGCAGCCCGTCGCATTGAAGAGCCCTCGTTTAATAATTAACCCTATTAACGCTGAATTCCACTCGCGTGCTCGAAAAGGGAGGCCATTGTGGAGCCAGATGTTTCACACCTGTCCTCTCACAGAAAGGGATGCTGGATGGCTTTCAAAGGAGAAGCTTTTGGAGGCTTAATAACGGCGAGCCGCTCGTGAAGACCGGGCTGAGTGCCGATTAATCTCCCCGTGACGTCTGCCTTTGTTAAAACTCCGGCAGTTCGGTGAAGGATCACTCCTGTCGCGTGTTCCTGGGGGAAAGCGGCAGCCATCGCACGCGCACACGCACGAGGGGCATCACGGTGCACACGCGTGTCGCCTGATAAGAGAGGTCACTCGGCGAAGGGCATCACGGACAGGGTTACAGCTAACAGAGACAGTGCCAAGCCGGGACCGGTTCTGATACTGTGGGATACGACTCCATGGGAGCTCATGGATATTAGTGTAGTTCAAGCTAAAACCTTGGGCTCCTTTAGATCAGAGCTAGATAAGATTTGAACAGCTTGAGGCTATTAGTTAAATTCTCCTCAAGCGAACTTGATGGGCGGAATGGCCACCTCTGGTTTATAAAATTCTTATGTTCATATGTTCTTAAATCTCCATCAGGTTTTAACCATTAACTCTGATTGGTCATTTCATGGGTCACGTGACTCAAAGCATAACACTGTAGCCACACACTGCCAAGACTGTAAGTTCAAATCCTGGTTCCGTGTGTGTGTGAGTGTGTGTGTGTGTGTGTGTGGTTTGTATGTTTTTCATATTTTTATCGTGCTTTCTCTGGGGGAGGCTTTTGTTTTTCTCCCACAATTAAAAGGCACGCAGGTCGTGTCCCTAAATTGCCCCAGTGTGTGTGTGTTTGTGAGGAAGGGGTTGGCCATGTACCCAGTGCATGCTGGGATTGCCTCCAGCGTCCCCGCACCCCAGTGCTGGATGAGCACTTATAGAAAATAGATGGATGTTTATTGAGTCCTGCCCAGCATAGCATCTTGGGATGCTACACAAACATTAGCAGCACTGTTCATTAGAACTGCTACATTATTACCACCGTTATGCCTTTTGTGTAATTTAAAACTGACAACCCATAACAAACATAGTCTTTCATAACAGCGTGTCTAAGTACCTCGTGGGTAGGAATGTGTTTAAAATGTAAGCCTGGACCTCATGAGCAAAACACAGCAACTGTTGGTGATTCTAGTGTTAGCATGTTAGTGATTCTTCAGTGTGGGCCCACAGGGAGCCATATTTGCAATGCTAATTAACGCAAATTACGCAACTCCCCGGTTTAAGGCTGGAGAATACATTCTGACAATAATGCTGAATTAATATCAGGCTCATAAACCACCCTATGACCCTGACCAGTATAAAGGGCTGCAAGATGGATGGTCACAAACCACTAGAAGACAAAAAAAAAAATCAGCGAAACCCCTCCATACAGATATACTAAGACCCGACTTCTTAACTATTGATTATACTCGAATTTTAACTCCCCTCGTAACATAACAGGTCTGCTTGCAGACCACCTGACCCAACCCCCAACGGCGTCACGCTTTCCACACGTACAGCCCCCGGCCCGTGGGGGCCGAGCGGGCATCGTCATGGTGACGCGGCCCTCGAATCGCCACGGCGATAGAAGCAGCAGATTCGTTTAATTGCCAGCCTGAAGGTCTACAATGGGCGCGTCAGCGAAGTTAATGATAATACTTATCATAACAATGTGCGGGCGGCAATGCGGCGGGATGTCAACTCATTTCCCTATTAATTCCAGGGCAGGAGTCAGGGCAACAATGTAAATCAGATAAATTAATGCAAATATATAAATAACAGGGATCGCAGGCTCTGTCCTGTGAGTCTTGCCAGAGAATAATAAATGTTCATTTTTTTTCATCTCAGGCTTAGAATAATGTTGGAAGAAAGCATTTACTGGAAAAGCTGGTGCCGAAACGGGATCTTTAAACAGTATTGGTGACTCCCTAGAAGCCTGAGAAACACTTGGGTTGGCCTGACGCTGCTCTCCAGATGAGCAGAGGCTGCTGCCCAGACCCTCCCACTGTGACTCGCACTGGAGGGGTGTCCGCTTTCGGCCCGGCAAACACGCTTCCCCACCTCTTCCGCCGAATCCTGCCGTTATCAACATCTGGAGAAGCCTTCGGGCTCTCAGCTTCTTCGCTCTGAGACTCCTCCATTTGCAGTCCAAGTCTGAGGAGAAGACGATTCTTCAAGTGTGAGAAAGCAATGTATCGATCATTGTTCCCATCTCTGGCACCAGTCGGAATCTCTTACTGGGATGCTGGGGATCTGAAAGAGCTTCTGATATCTCCACGCCGCTCCTGGTCTGCCCATCGCTTGGTGACCCCTCCCCCACACTCGGGATTCTGGGCCCTTCCATAGACCACTTTGGGGCAGATGTCCGCGTGTTAGAGAGCGCAGTGCAAACACTGGCATGGCCAGTTCGCAGATCGCGCGTGCTGTGCCCTGTCATTTAACGTCAGATGCAGCCTAATCTTCCAAAGCAGTGCTATCTACCACAGCTTTAGCTGCACTGCTTTTGGAGATGCATGGTTATTTGGTAAGCATTTTTATTTGTTTCACAACAAACTATTGGCACATTTTTGCACACCAGCCATTTGAACTAGTGTTCCGAGCATTTGCAACAAATGGTACATGTCACACATGTCATACATGTTGTATGTTTTACTTATATTTACGTGGATAGTGGGTATCCCCAACTGCTGGGACTAATGACTCCGAATAACAGCCCAGTGACTGCAGCTCAGCAAAAGTACAAGCACACACAGGCCATGATACACTGACAAAATAAAGCGAAGCTCTTGTTGGTTCAATGTTTTTCTTCTCACTGCAATAGTTGAAAATGTTTAATTTGTTTGGTTAAATGCAACTTTCTTATTTACGTTTATGGATGAATCTGTTTTTTACGGGTTAAACTGAATAAATTATTTACATTGAGGAAACGTCAAATATTTCATGTGATAGATTACTTCAAATACATTAAATTGATTCAACATTTCCAACATTTGATGTTTTTCAGCGTCTCGTGGACAGAGCCGGGATATTCTGTCATCTGTGTTTTGGCACTGAGCCACTTGCACATCAATCTAATGGAATATTTATGTTTTCGGTTTTTGTGAATGTCCTCATGGATTGGGGGGGGGGGGGGGGGAGCATTACTCCTGGATATTTTCCCTATGAACGCAAATGAGCTACCTGGATTATACCTGCTTTTCAGAGGCGGAGAAATTTCAGTGCAAATCACACATACGCTTCCCCTGCAGTTTACATACATACACGCTTCCCCTGCAGTTTACATACATACACGCTTCCCCTGCAGTTTACATACATACAGTAGAATATGTAGGCAGTCTCTCTCTGTGTTTCTCCTCCCACATTTTTGCGCGAAACTCCCACTTTTCTTGCGGCCCTCCCATGAATACACATGCATGAGTAGAAAAATTCGGAGGGCAGAATGAAAAATGATTGGTTCAAAGAGATAACCAGCTGGATTTTAGAGGAGGTGGGTCCAAGCAGCTAGTGGAGACAGGACCAAGACATCTGATTGGTTGGTCCCCCCTTTTCTAGTTGCTTGGACCCACCTCCTCTACAATCTGATTGGTTATCTCTCTGAACCATTTTTCTTTTTGCCCTCAAAACATTTTTGCTCAAGTATAACTCCCATGAGTGTGATTTTGGGTGAGTGTGGTCTGTTCGTACATACTATGCCACGTTTTTAGGCGCACGTTGTGACAAAATTACCCCTGAAATGGGCACCAACGCGTTAGTACATCTACCCCCTCAGTGCCCAACTAAAGGTTGCAGCACCAAACCCTCTCACCCCAACCGAGAGCATAATCTGACTGTGGACATGCCACTGAGAAGGAAATAAGCAGCTGATGTAAAGATCGCGCTGGAAGCAGAGATCTAAGCTCAATCTGACCCCAAACCGGTTAGAGAGCTTAGTCATGTGACCGTACATGTACAACCCCCCACCAGGCATGAGGAAACATTCTGCTGTCCTGAATGCCTGAACCATGACTGATTTGGTACCATTTTCCTGTCCCCATTGAAACAGCATTGCTTTGGTTTGTTTCAATAATTGTTTGTTTTCCCCATTTTAACGTTGAATCTCAAAAGCGAACAATCCACCCCCATATCCACCTATCTGATTCATACGAAGGGCAGCAAATACTGACCTTGACAACGTGAAGCATTTCATTCAGGCACTTTGCTGGACGCCTTAGCTGCGTCTGAAGGACCCCTGCTGCCTACAGTGCTCCCTACATCCTTCCCTCTATTTCTGCAGTGCTGTTTACCCATCTGAGTGCACACAGTCCACTTCCGGTCACTCGTCTAACACAGGGGGGCACGTCGAAGCCCGACACAACATAATCCATTTATATAACAAATTTAAATATTCATGTGTCTTCAAGCAAGACACATCACTCAGGCATGGTGGGGAGGGGGTGCCACCCAAATTCAGAGCAAATTCGAGTTAATGAAGTCCCCCTTGGGGAACTCCGAAATCCAGAGTGCGACTAGTCAAGGCAGAGAGTTACAGTAAACATAGCAGAATAAACATTAAAAGCAAGCCGCTCTAGGCTGTTTCCCTGCCGTGCATGTGTCTGTGACAAACTGGATTCCTGCCCAGGGTGTCCGCTCCCCAGGGTCGGCCCCGGGCTCACCAGGGCCCCGCTGTGGTCACGGAAAGCCGGCGCATGAAAGCTACCATGTAATTCACTTTGGATAAAAGCAAATTAATTAAACATCCCCAACACACATGCATCTGTATCTCCATTATGCTCTAAGACTTCCAGGCTTGCAGTAGACTACTACAGTATTGCTGGAAAGGGGGAGGGGTTACACACATTTTCGGGGTGCGTCTGGTAAGAGACATGGATCTCATCAAAGAGGACATGCTCTCCACATTTACTGCGCTGTGTCAGAGGCTCCGCTTCGACCATCAGAGGAAAATTACTAAATTAAACATCACATTCTCTCTCGATCGGACCAAATGTCACATTACAGCAAATTACATGCGAGCCAGGCCAGAATACCCACAATGCCCTGCTCCCAATGTCCAAATGAAGAACATATGTGCATACTAAACGATGCAATCAATTTGACAAAAAAATTACATTGAGGCTCTGTTGGTGGGGGCATAATGATAAAAAAGGGTGGGGGGTTGCAGCCGACCCCTGGCAGCACGGGACGCACAACTGGGATACCAGCCCATCGCAGTTCACATGCGCAGACACATTACAGCAAACAAGGTCATTATTCACATTTACATCTTTAAACATAGGACACCTTAAAATAATCAAGCATTACTTACTGAAATGCCATTATCTGATTTTTATTTGGACCCCAGCTGATAACAGAACGCTAGGGAGTCCCCGATAACACAAAACAGTGGGGGAATAATCTCCCTTTAGGCATCTATAAATCATTTCAGTTTACCGTTTAAGGCATGAAGTAAGAGATTAGGGCAGAATCGGTGCCACATCGTGAAGCATTACCTGGAGCAGTATTGAGAATAGTTAATAGTTACATGTGATTATTAATTCTGTGGAGTATTCCCCTCTGCAGCTAACCACAGGCTCAGGCTGTACATCGCCTTACCTACAGTATGTCAGACCGGCCAGCCGTCCCACGAGGGCCAGAAACTACGAGCGGGCCGACACAAAGAGGTTAGAAAGCTTAGGCGTGGAAGCCAGCGAATCACTCGGTGACACGGCGCAGAGCTGCAGGACGGGTCGATACGGCCGTCTGGCTCACCTGTGACACGGTTATTAAGAAACAAACGGCTTTTATGTAATAATACATTTGTTACCCTTTATGGCAGCTCTCTCCTCTCGATTCAGGAGTGTCTGACAACCCTGCAGAGATTTAGCAAATCCTGTCTTCTCAGCTATGGTGCCCCCTACAGCCAATAGTGCCCCCAACAGGATTCACGCTAATAAAATAAATCCATCCAACCACATTAAACACCAGCTTTGATCCTTCCAAAGGGCCCCAGTCTCTCCCTCCCATTAACGACGCAGAAGCACCTGATAACTACACAGGGCAAGCCGGCGTAATTCTTTTATTTTACCCTGGAGTTAATCAATTCGATTTAAAGCAGCTGCTGATGTACCTCTCAAGCCCTCTTCTGCTTTAAATAAGCCTGACGTTTGACTGTTTTTCTCTCTGGCCACCAGCTAAGCAGACTGAGAGGCCCTGAGCTCTGCCCTGGGGGGCTGGGGTAGTAAGCAGGCTTAAAGGAGCCAGACCCCCACCCTGGGACAACGATCATCCCCCATTAGGGCTCGTTAACATCACTGGATCAACTTTAAACTGGCTCCTCCCATGCCGGCCAGGTAAGCAGAAAAATCACTGATATGCTACGTGCACAACTGAGCTCTGCAAATAAGTGAAATAATTGCAAATGGTAGGCAGGCTGGACTTAATGGAAGATGACGGCGTGCAGTGTTACGGGGGGCACTGGCTCACTGGAGGGTTAGGTGTTTACAGGGAGGGCAGAAATGGCAGGACTCACACGCCTCGGAGCTGCTGCAGCGCCGCAGCTGGGATCCGTGTGGAAGCATGTGGCGAAGATGCATTCTAATGTATTTGGGGGACGTGATTTCATTGACTCCATAGCTGCTGAAAGTAGGAACCAACAGGTAAAACCTGAAAATGAGCCCAGGTTACATTTAATTGGTCAGAATGCTTTATTTTGATACCAAACAAATAAAGACACAAAAAATAGAGTCATTGTCTTTAAGGGCTTTTTGAGACGTGGCTGTTGGAGCCCCTGACCTGAGTGACCGGGGGGGGGGGGTCACTTTCACTGCAGCTTTCCGCCCTCGATTGTGCGATTTCACTACAGATCTCTAAACATCGTTGGTTTTCAAGGCTGAATTTGGTATGCTAAGTTAATTGCGTTTTTCGAGGCTTCTATGAGAAAACCAAAGGTGAAATCGACCGATATTTTAGCTGAAGAATGCTGAAAAATCGCTCCGTCCCAATGGATAATTCCAGTGTGGTTTTTGAAAGAAAGAACAAGGCAGAGGCTGGCAAAAAAGAGAAGGAAATATCACTATGGAAAAAAATATTTAAATGTGACATTTCTAGACGGAGAAACGATAAGTGGAATCTGAAGCGTTTTGGGGCAGTTCACTTACCTGCCGGTACCTAGTGAACGATCCAGAGAATGTGAGTTTGCCATGCTCACTGTTACTGGTCAAACATTTATTTGTGCTGGCTGGTTGTTTAGAGTAAAAATTCCAAGCAGACAAATACAGAACATGGCTACAGAACATGACAGGACCGGACCGGACCGGCTGGTCATTGTTCTGCCTCCAGTATATTTTTATCTGTCCGTCTGGCTTTTCCCTGTACATGTGCAGAGCTGCAGGTTAATACAACAGAGCAAATTTGAACGGTTCCTGGCCACTTTGTCACATTTAACATGGCAGAAAGTGAAAAATATATTTTGTTTCTCAGATATGTGGCTCATAGTTGCTTGGAGGTCATACAACTCCCAGTGAGCATTTCTCTATTACCCTGCACTATTCTACCTTCGCATAGTAACAAAGGCTCATGGGAATTGGGGTTCCCTACAAAGGCAATATTCCAATATATGGATATATTTTATTAGTGTTTATATCATGCAAACCTCACCAGGACTAACCAGTGATTGAAGATGGATAAAAATGTTGTATTTATATTATAAAATACATCACAGGCAACATGATGGTTTTCAGAGAACATGAAGTTTACTCTCCACCACAAACGGGAACAGAAATGTCTCCTGGTGACATCAGAGAGTGTAAAACTTCCTAAAACAAGAGGCCTGTTTACAGAGTTTGTAATATAAGGTCTTAGGAGAAACAAGATGAATCTAATGTCATTATTAGGGGGCATTGTCCCCTTTCCATACAATGCCTTATAAAAACAGGCCAGCGTTCTTACAGAGATATGTAGTAATTTAGCTGAGATCGGCAGGTTATATGGATGCGTATAAATAAATGGCTTACCGAGAGCTGGGCTCGGGCCGCTTGAGTAATGGAACATTACCGGACTCCGCCAAAGCCCTGCATTATCGCTGTGATCGATCACTAGCCCAGTGGCTGCTGGTAACCTAGTTAATGAAACCCACTTGGTCTTGGTTGGACTAATTGCCTTATTAAGGTATTTTTTTCCTTGAGATGAAAAGGTTAGGAAGCACCTGGAGATGCCTGGAAGGAGGTGTCTACCCGGGTTTAGTCTTTAGTGCTTTTTTAACACATACATTTTTTACTTTGCCAGTCTTAAAGGGATAGCGATCATTATTTTTGTGTTTGATCCATTTCCACAATTAATAGTCTGTACCTCATGGAAATGAGTTCAAGCAAGAGCAACATGCCAAAAAGAGGGCTACTCAGTAGTTACTCAGCACTGGTCTGGGTTTACATTTAATAAAACTCAGGCCTGACACAGGACACGCATCAGAACTCTGCGCCCCTTTAATAAGCGGGCCGCTTACATCTCAGAGGGAGAGGGATGCACTTTGTTTACGGGGTGTAATTCACGTGGGAGTGAATTACGGCCCGAATCATGCCCCCTTCCCACTATTAATGGTATTGGTCTGGGAAGGGGGGTGCATGGGATCTGTGCTCATTACAGGTGCAGGCCGGGAAGTCATAAATCCCATAATTTCTGCCACCCGCTTGTGGTCTGGCCCCCTGCCGCAGTGGAGCCGTGCAGCAGCACAGGCGAGGGGAGGGGGCGGGGCCTGTGACCATGACGACTGCATGCGTGAGGAGGATGGGGCCCCTTCCTCAGTGGTTATTAAAAACCTCAGTGGCGGGGGGAGCAGATATTTTTACCTGCAGTTTCATATTGAGTTTAGTTTTACCCATTTATACAGCAGGATAATTAGGGGAGTCCCAGCACTGGAAGCCACAGCCGTGTCGGCGTGTGCTGCGGATGGGGGGGCCGAGGTCCTGTGCGCCTGCAACTCTTTGGCAGTCAGAACCCAGAGAAAAGGGGAAATTAGCAGCATTTTTTTCTGATCTGTTTATCCCAAATTAAACAATGATCTCTAAGACACAAAGATTACTCTCCTCGCTCCCATATTTTTCTAATGAAAAATCATTTTTGAAAGACGCATCTTGAAAAATAAACCGCTGCTTGTAGCAGAAACTATTCAGAAGATCTTAGGATGTTTACCAGAAAATCCTGATCGTTTCTCTCTTCATCCTGTAATGACTTCATTTCCATCTCTAGTCCACTTTAATCTTTCTCTCTACTGTTTATTTTTACAGCCAGCAGTAATTCTCGTATTAACTTAGCAAACAATCTCAGGGCATCTTAAAACGGGATTACTTTAAATCCTGATTGCTCTATTCCCTGACCTCTGCTGTACCATCAAAAGCCAGCTGTTCCTCACGTGACCTGTTATCTCATCTCATCTCTACTATATCATGCAGTAGAATGATCTCCAATGACAGGTACATAACAGAGTTTTAAAAATTTAAAGCAATAAATTATCAAAGAACAACTTAATAAAGTAAGACTTTCCCAGAACCACCAAGGACTGTGCATGACCTTCTCTTATGAAACATTAACCTTTCTGGACACATGTTAACATCAACATATGCATTAAAACCTCTGTAACCTGAAAACCAGCAAAGGTCTCAATAAGAATTATAATATTGTAATATGCCCTATGAAAGGAAACTAATTTGATATTAATCGGGGCAACAGGGAGTCTTATTTGAATTTGTGGGGCTGTAAAAGCAGAAAGCTTTCATAAGCAATAACCTCTGTGTGCTTAATTACAATTCAATTACCACGTTTGTTTTTTTTCTGAAGGCCTATCCTGATTCGGCATTCTGATTGCGGGAAATGAGGTCACAGTCTCCACTGCGGGTCGGCGTGATGCTCCGAGCACTGGCATTATTAGCTCTGCAGGTGTTTCCAGTCATGGAGATGCGTCTGATTTGTGTGGGAACCGCTGTTGGACCATAAAGCAAAAACAGCAAAGTCCGGAAAATCCGTGTTACCAGGACAAATCGGTTTGAATTATTTCCATTCACACCAGCTTTCCTTTCATCTGCCGTCGGGTATTGCCAGGGGTTGGGCTTAGCCTGTTACGCCGCCTCTGATTGGCCTGTGTGTGTGTGTCCTTCACCTCCACAGCCAATCAAAGCCATGTTGAGGGTAAACACAACTGAACTGCATTAGGAAGAACCTCAGCAAGGGCACCATCGCCTACCCAGAACCGGAAAGAACCTTCCCGGCAAAACATA
Source organism: Paramormyrops kingsleyae (assembly GCF_048594095.1). NCBI lineage: Eukaryota > Metazoa > Chordata > Actinopteri > Osteoglossiformes > Mormyridae > Paramormyrops > Paramormyrops kingsleyae. Next base: position 12,329,181 of record NC_132817.1, on the reverse strand, counting down.
GCCAGACCTCCAGGGCCCCTGGGCCTCCAGCCTCCCGCCTGCAGGCCACGGTTCGTCCCCTGCCAACAGCCCTCTCTGCCCCCCTCAGTCCCCTTGGCCTGGCAGCTCCTGGCCCTAACAGGGCCCCCGGGCCTGGGAGCGATATCCTGCCATGTTCATGTGTATGATAATGTCGTCTGGCTGCAGACTGCGGCTCGGGAGGCCTGTCCTGCTCACCGGAGACGCTAATTAACACAGCACACCTCCCACAACGGACTCCCCCAGCCCCCCCCCGTCGCCGCGTGGCACCCTGTCAGACGTTGATCCTCAGAACACTCCCTCGTGTGTGTACCTTTTCACATGAGCTAGGAGCCTGAAGCCATTAAACCAGACCCTGTCCCCAGGAGAGGGGGAAGATGGAAGACCTGCCACCTGACCTCCTCGCTGGCTCCCCCTGTGGGCCAGACTGGGAATCGGGGGTGGGGCCAAACTGAGCCGGTCAGCTGTCCTGGCCTCACGTACCGCAACATGTCCTTTTCTCTTTGCCGGTGGTGATGGGAACGACCCATACCCTGGGGGGGAGGGGGGGCATTAATCCCTAGGATTCCGCTCACCACCTGCCATCTCCCCAAGCAATGTTTCAGCCCCCCACCACACACACACACGCCCAAAACAAAGTGGCTTAACCCTTAGAAGTTCCCCACATCTTCACATATCATTAGTTTGATTTCCACACCCACCGTCCATAAAACTGACCCATAAAAAGGCCAAGATGAGACCCTGAAGCTGGTGTGGCATCTCCAGGCCTAAGGACCCTGACATGGACGTGCAGAACCACACAAATGCAGCCTGAGTGTGAGTGCAGAACACGATTTCCAAGATTCGAGATTCAAAACATTATTGCCACACACCTTAGCTGTTCAGAATTTCTCTGTGTGCTCATGATAAAACAACAATCACAGCATAACACACAATAATAATAACAAAGGACCCAGAACAAAAACCCCTCCCCATGTCTGAGGTCTAATTTCCCTCCATATTATCCCTTGAATGTCCCAGAAACACTGAGACCCCCTGTTATTTAGCTAATCCCCAGACGCCTTAGAGAACCTCATTTCCGACTCGCCTCCGGAACAGGGCCGGTTCTGCGCTGTCACCCCAGAGTGCTGCTAAAGCTCGATCCACAGGGGGCGCTACAGCGCCGCAGCCCAGTCGGCCTCACTGAGCATTAGCGTTCAGTGGCGTCGCGTTTAGTCCCCCCCCCCCACTCTGTGGATCACGGGGGGGCCTGATCGCATTATTCCTGCACCGCATCGATTTCTGCTTCCTTTATTAAATGGAGGCCGCTGCGATGGGGATGCATTAGTCAGTAAATGCATCTCCCTGAAGAGCCTCTGACAGTTAAGGTCTTGTGCAAGCTGAGGCCCCCCCCCCAAACCGGCCCAGGGCCTGCTGGAGAAACAACCGGAAACCAGTTACTTGGTTCGGTTCCATGCCAAACCCCCGGTACATTTACTTTGTAGTGTGTTATCCAGCCCCATGCTCAACCTACCCCAAAAATGTTCCACGGCTTGCTGTCTGCAGCCAGAGTAAATCCGTAATTTCTCAGCCGCCTGTGATTAGAAGCGTCTGTTCATTGTTTGTTTAAAATATCGGCTTTTTAACAGTTTTGTATGTTTTTTCCAGGGGGGGTGGGGTGGCACCAGCTGGCAGTTTGCTATCTTCTCCTCAGGATCCTCAGTAGCGCTGTGGAGGCCAGCAGCTAGTCTGAAATTCCGCGCTTGAAGAACCTTCCAGAATCCTCCGAGGTTCCTTCCGGGGGGTTCCGCGCGGCTTCAGATCTGGCAGCTCCTCCTTAATCCGCCAGGCCGCGCTTCTGCTGGGGCACCGTGGGCCGCATGCCGGCGCTCGCCCTCTGCGGGGGCCGCGAGGGGGGGGGGCACTCTTTTTAAACACCATTGTGGATCACGTGAAGTGCCCTGCCCTCAATTTTGTTCTTATTCACAAATTCACATTTGATGTCCAATGGGGACGTGCCAGACTGGGGCCAGACTGGGGCCAGACTGCAACCCCCCCCCAGCCTCAGTGAGAGGTGACGGCGCACCTTATCGCGGGTGGGGTCCTGACGAGGCAGTAGCCCATGCAGTTACTCGCCGCTCACAGCCGCGTTTGTCAAAGTCAGCCTGCGGTTCTGATTTCACCTCCATATTCATTACCCAGAAGCACTCGTCCAGAACGCCCGTTAACAGAGACGCAGGGATACGTACGGGAAGCTGCGGCGTCTAGCTGCACACCTGCGACGGGGCTGTTTTAACGCGCTGCGGATGACGGAGATGCGCACACGGCGTGTCTGAAGAGGGACGTGTGAGCGGGATGGCAGTGTGAAAAGGAGTGCCATACCCGGGCATGCCACCAGGGGCGTGGGCAGCGCCTCAAAGGTGCAGGGTGCCGTCAGGCTCCTCTAGGTGTCTCCCTGGCCTGGGGGCAGCTGAGAGCCTGAGGCTGAGTTTAGAATGATGCGTTAATCTCCTCAGTGCTCTTCTTCCTGCCGAAGACCCCGCGCGTGGCTGCAGAAGCCCTCGGGCTGAACGTGATCCACCGGTGCCACCTCCACTGACTAGACCTGGGGGCCGGTCCTGGTTCCCCTCGACACCCCGTCTACTGCTTCTGTGAGCCCGACGCTTTTTAACCGGCGCCGTGACCCCAAGTGAGCCAGCAGCGGCCTTCCTGGACGGCGTCGTCACGACGACGGCGGCTCTGCACTCACAGACAGGGGGACATCACCGCCCTGTGATCTCTCTCTCTCTCGCACTGCTGCATGCCAAGACGCCGCTCGCCGCCTTCCTGGACCTCACCCCCCCAGTGATGATTTGTTTCTCCCCTTTGGAATGTGCACAGACGGCCGCCTCACCGCCTTGACAGCTTTCTGGAAGGATCCGTGCCGCTGTGCAAATGGTGCCACGCTTATAAGAGCCTAAGGCACTGCCTGATCTCGGGCCCTATACAGCAGGGTGTTTTATCAAGTGACTGACTGAAAAGCGACCGGACATTCGCTCTGTGTCTCACTGTCGCCCGGGATGTGGTGTTCATGATGTTCAGTTTGTGTGTTATGTACATATATTGCAGTGAAAAAGGACTTTCCTGGTTTCCTCTATTCCGACATATTTGCCACGGTTTCAGAAACCAGGGTGTCGCTTTTTCACAGTGCCGTAAGTATTTGGTTAATGATCGCCTCGGTTAAGGGTTTGCCGTTACCTCGCCGACGAGGAAACCCGGACCCGTCCTCTTGGTAACGCTTGTGTCTCACTTTAATATTTAATGAACCCTCAGCTATGAATAATGCCGGCGATTCTTAACTGGCTTCTGAGGAAGCCGTCGATTTTGGGGCCTCCTTGAGTTGCCGGGCACGTAGGCTCGTAGTTACGCGCTGTTTTGGTGGCAGGTGGGCCTCATAAATAGCGCGGCCCCGCCGTTCGCTTACTGATGCCCAGAGGCGGTGCGCTTAATGTTTCATGAAGTGGATATTGAGCTCGTCGGCAGACTGCGGAAGATCATGCAGGATCGGCGTCCAGCGGAGCACACAGGAGCACAGCCTGACCTCCAGCCGATATACAGAGGTGCTGCCGTGCAGACAGATCAGGGCGCGGCGGGTGATGTAAGGTCGGGCAGACGCATGTGGAGCACCTTCATTCCCAGATCCTACCCCTGAGCCTTTTGTACGTGTAGATCTATCTACAGGGTCTTATTCATTCTTGGTTGTTATTCTTTGCTGTTCTGTTTATTGGCAAAAGTCTGAAGGATGCAAGCAAGGAAGAATTTCACCACACTGTTTACACATTACAATAAAACCTCAAAACATGACTATGTCCACCTAGTTAGCTCGCTCGCCCACTGCTGGCTAGCAAACTGCATCCTGTAGAACTGACAGAATAACTGAATAACTTAAGAAAACCATCCAGGAGTCCCCACTAAGGTCTTATTGTCATGTAACCCTGAGAAAGCCTATTTATTTGATGTTCTATTAACGTAACTACTGCTTCCTGGGCGTCTTTGTTCCAGGTGAGGGGCGTGTCTATGTGTTGTCCTCCATACCCAATAATAAAAGAAAGTGGGAGATTGGATGTCACTGTTCCACAACACGTGGGGCTCCACTGTGTGGCTGACTGGGTGCTTTTTATCAGAGCTTTGTTACACTTGCAGAGGGAACTGAGATGGAATGGAAATGGATTTTATATCACATCTGCTTAAGTGGCATCCAATCCAAAGTGACAGGGCTTGTGGATTTGTACTCGGGGAATCCCCAGTGAGTCTGTGCACTGTTAGCGCACCTCCAAGGTTACGGGTTCGACTCTCACACATGGTACATCTTGCGTAGGGTGCCTCCTGCCCTGTGCATTCTGGGATAGGCTGCAGTCTCACCACAAGCCAAAATCGACTGAGCAGTTGTAAGATGGACGGACCGGAGCCCTTAATGCTCTGTCCTGGTGAAACCAAGCTTGTGGTACTGGGGGGGGGGGGGTGCTGGACCATTAGGACGTATTGGAAAGTTGCCAGATTGATAGACAGCGGTTCATCGTACAGCGAAGAGTCGGACGCAGCTAAGAGCACATCTGGAACTGGGGGGGGGGGGGGGGGGTTGCCATGGGGGTCCAGCTGCCCGTAAATGCTGCACGAAGGAGCCTCCTGTCTCAGCCCCCACCCCCACCCCGCTGTCCTCCAGCTTCCCGGCCTCAGTGAAGCCCCCCCCCCCCCCCCCAATGCTGCAAGACCACATCCAGTAGCACCCCGGCCCTGTAACGATGTGCATTAACAGCTCACAAATCAGCAGGGGCTCCCCCAAACAAAAAAAAAATCTGAATCTCAACCACAGCCCCCCCCCCCCAGACAAATAGATACCCCTTTATGGCCTAGTTCCTAAAGTCAGCCACATACCAGAAAATTGCCACATATCATTACATAATATAAAATTATTATGAAATGCGAAACATTACTTTCAGTGTGTATCATGTCTTCTAAACGTACCTTGTACTCATGGCATGAGCCAAACACCACTGTTAAATACGAATTGCATGGGGGGGGGGGAGAGGTGGCTCATCCAGAGACATGCTGCCACAGCAGACTCCACCGTGGGCTGCAATCCCATCCGGGTGTCCCCCGCCTCTTGCTTCCCGGGATCGGCTCCAGCTTCAGTGAGACTGTATTGGATCCATGCTAGATGGATGGAATCATGTCAATGACTGTATGACTGACCCAGAATATAAAACAGGCAGCAGAGGCACCATTTCCAGCCTGGTCACCATTGAAAACCCCACTGGGGGTGCTTATTAGCTTAGGTCTGTGTACAATTTACCCTCGGCATGGTGGCTTTGGGAAATGAGGAAGACAGACCGGTAAAGGTCACCTGACCAGCTGAGCATCAGACCACGCACTGATACCTGTTAGCTCTCAGTCTCTAATCACCCGCTTCACCCTGAAAAACTCCAAATAAATTACCACCACATCGCCACAGAGCCTTTAATGTTGTCCAAGGGTTTCTCCGAACTGGGACACTTCAACGAACCCAGTACCTTCCGTCAACCAGCAGACACACCTGACCACGGCCGGGGAGGGGCGCACCGCAGCGAGATGACGGACTGGCCGGGGGGGATCGGGGGGGGACATTGGTAGGAGGGAAATATCACCAGCCAGTGTGAGGGGAGGGGGGGGGTAGAGACCCCATCGCTGAGGAAGGCAACAGCAACGGATTCACGCGCCCAGTTAAGGGGGCTCCCCCCAGACAGACAGGAAGCCGGCACACCCCAGGAGCTCCACCACGTCGCCATGCTGCAGACGGGGCCCTCGCTGTGGCAGGCAGCATGCATGCTGGGATTACACTCAAACACAACTCATGAGACGCTGTCCAAATGCACCATATGGGAGCAGGAACAGCACGGGGTTTTAGTGATGTCTCATCATGACACTAGGGGGTGCTGTCCCCCTCAGGAATGTGGCCACAGCACGACAGAAACGCCACACTGCCACCAGGGCAACAGGAAAAAAGTCACTCTGTGGCTCTGAACATCAGGAGCAGGATTTCCTGTTGCATTGTGGGATGCAGGGCACCTCCTGTTGCATCGTGGGATGCTGAAGATCTCCTGTTGTATTGCAGGATGCATAGGATCTCCTGTGGCATCACAGGATGCAGAGGATCTCCTGTTGCATTCTGGGATGCGGAGGATCTCCTGTTGCATCGTGGGATGCGGAGGATCTCCTGTTGCATCGTGGGATGCTAACAGATGCACAGTGACAATGACGTGCGCACATGGGTTGGTACCATGACTCCTTCATCACACATTTAATGACCATCACTTCTCTCTCTCTCTCTCTCTCTCTCTCTCTCTCTCGCTGCCTCCCTCTTCATTACGCGTCTGGATTCCCAATCGCACTCATCAGCATGTAACGATCACCATACTGGCCACACACAGAGACCCATCTGCCTGTTCTTGCCCCCGACAGCGTGATTTAAGATGTCTCCCCCCTCCCCAGCTAACAAACGCCCCCTGGTGGCTGTGCTGTGGCACTTTCTCTGAGCCGAATGTCTCCCGCACACCTGTGGGAATCACAAATGGGCTGCAGGCGGCACGGAAGGGAATCACATGCGTCATCATCATGGGGAAACACCCGCCATCGTGACACAGGTACAGACTCACACCCCCAACACACACGCCCCGCCCCTCAGCCCCCCCAACCCAGCAAACCTGCACACTGCAGAAAGACTGTTACTGACTCCTCCCTACCTCGCCCCTGATGATCTCCCCCTCCCTCCACCCTCTCATCAGTCGCCCCTCCCACCTGGGGATTCCCGGGCTCTTCCCCTCCTCTCCTCTCGTCTCCAACGGCTGATCCGGTCGGTGCTGTGAAGGTCACACCAGGGAACCCCCCCCCCGTCTCCGGCTGAATCCCCTGCCTCACCCCCCCGCTGACCACACCGCTGCTCCGGTTCAGGCGGGCCGTCCAGGGGAGGCTGATATCCCAGCGTGAAAGGAAGCAGGACCCCCGCAGCCTCAAGCAGCCTCAACCCCGGCGAGCGAAACAGCAGTATGCGCAGGCACTGGGCATTACCGCATTCCTCCGAGTAGCGGGACCCCCGCCCTTCCCCCCCCCTCCAGTGCACTGCCTGCCTTCCGCTTCACGCAAACCCCTCCGCCCCCCAGTATCTGCCAATTGCAGATTTTCACAAGCAGATAGATTGATTTCTGGAAGTAGTGCTGCCCTCATCGCCCCCCCGAAGCATGCTGCCAAACAGCCCCTCACAGTATCAGGGGTTCATGCTGGCAGGGAGGGGGGTATCCATTAGGTATACCCCATTAATCTGCCACCATTTACTGTCTGTAATGTATTTTCCTCACCGCACTACGATGTCCTGATGTAGGAAAAATTATTATTTGGGCAATCCGGAGCAGTTAAGCCGTTAGCATGTGCAAGTCTACACTCATCAGCAAATTAATTTAATGTTGAAAGAAAGTAGGAGAGCAATTCAAGGGGGTTTAACTGGCATGATGGCCTTAATTAGCTTAATGGAAATCACCTTTGCATACAGGAAGTTGTGTTCATTTTCAGGAAATGGCTGTCGCTTAAAGGAAATGGACTTTGCTCACAGGAAATGGCCGTTGCTCACAGGAAATGGACTTTGCTTAATACACACAACTTCTGCTTGCAGGAAATGCCTGTTGCTTAGCGAAAATGGACTTTGCTTAATGGAAATGACCTTTGCTTACAGGAAATGGCCATTACTTACAGGGAAGATTCCACTTGCTTTTAGCGAAACAGGTCAGCGCAGCCAGCACTGCTGCCTCTACCCGTTATATTTAACGCTTTAAATGACCTACAGGCAGTCAGACGCAGACTGGCGCTAAGATGATAAATCAGAAACAGCCCCTCAGAATTAATCACTGTGGGTTTCAAAGTGGAGCCAGAGAAAATCACGCCATGTATTACTGAAAGATTGTGGTGAGGCAGAGCGGAGGCCGGACGCAAGGCTGCACGCCATGAGTGACTGAAACACCATGGCGAGGCAGAGCAGAGGCTGGGCACGTGGCTGCACGTCATGTGTGACTGAGACGCTGTGGTGAGGCAGGGCAGAGGCTGGGCACGTGGCTGCACGTCATGTGTGACTGAGACGCTGTGGTGAGGCAGGGCAGAGGCTGGGCACAAGGCTGCATGCCGTGTGTGACTGAAACACCATGGCGAGGAGAGGCAGAGCAGAGGCCCGGAATGAGGTTGCACAGCGCATGAGACATCGAGGCGAGACAGAGCAGAGGCTGGGCACAAAGCTGCACACCATGTGTGACTGAGGTGCCTTGGTGAGGGGGAGCAGAAGCCGGGCACTAGGCTGAACGGCATGCAGTGGTGAGGCAGGGTGGAGGCCAGGCACGAGGCTGCACACTACGTGTTACTGAGACACAATGGCAAGACGAGGCTACATGCCCTGTGTGATTGAGACCCCAGAGCAAGGCAGGGTGGAAGTTGGCCGTGAGGCTGCATGTCATTTGTGACTGAGATGCTATAGCAAGGCGAGGCAGAACAGAGGCTGGGCATGAGGCTGAAGCCTCTTATTATACTTTCATTATGAGGCTGTGAGTCCAGATGGTGCAGTAACATAAATAATGACAATGTACTGCTAGAACAATCATCACAATTATAAATGCTAATTATTTTTTAATGTGATGAATACCAGAATTAGCCAAGAGCTAGCTAGTCACTGTTTGTTCACTCTAAAGCCCCACCCCCCCCCCCCCCCCCATGGCACAGCAAAATGTTTCTGGTACCCTCACACCCACCCCCACCAAGCATGGCCACACTGACCCGCTGGATAGGACGGGCCCGTCTCCCGGGAACGGTCTGCGGATTCCACCGGAAATAAGCAGCAATCCCACGTGCTGTTTGTCCACTATACAGTTTCTCACCAGAAGATCCTGATGCGCAGGGGAACTCCACAGAAATGGATCCACCATATCCCTAACAATGGAAGCATTATGACCGGCTGATTGAAGTGACTTCTAGGTCTCCTATAACCTCTGGGTGTGTTTTAAGAAGAGGGTCCCCCCTGGTGTATGTAACACGCTGTGGTTTCGCCGTATGAAACATCATCGGGGGACACATGTGATCAGGTAGGAAGGAGCCATAGGGAAGGATCACCTCAGACTGACCAAGTCAGGCTGGAGTCTCACGCCACCCTATGGAGAGGTTCAATTCAGCAGTCGCTCTGGGCCTCGATGCCTGCAGGGGCGGGGGAGGGGGTTCCTGTAAGCTGTCACTCACCTTCGCGTTCACCCGATGCTCTCGCTCCTGCTGCGGGGAGCCCGGGGAGTACCCCACCCCCACCCACCCGCTCATCTCGAGTGTTTATTTTTAGTCAGACGGCGACGTTTGAGCTGTTTCTGTTCCTGGGTTTGTTTTGCCCTCTCCCCGAACACCGGAGACTGAATTCCCGGGAGAGAAACTAAACACACACGACGCAAAAACCGACAGCGCTTCACGCTTGGAATCCCGCACGAATCTAAATATAAACACACAACTAAACCCATGCTGATAAACATCACATGCAACGTGGAGCAAATATTTTTCTCTCCCTAATTGGTGCTATTAGTGTTAGAAAAAGAGACATCTAGGGCCATCAACAGTGAAACAGTGTATTATCCTACTAAGTGAGGGGCATTTAATAACTGTTAAGCTTTCATTCTGTGAGGAGAGCTTGCAGTTCTCATAAAAAAACGGGAGCTAGCTAACCAGCTAGCGGAAATGAGTGTGCTACTCTCAGCCGGCTCTTTCTGAGGAAGCAAAGTGGAGTATTCCATGGGAACTGAGCTACTGAAAGCTCGCTTGGCAGACAGGGGGCGCCGACGGGGATAATCTGACCCGGGATTGTTTATTCATCTTTTGCTTTCTCCGGTGTGTGAATGTGTCACCTCGATAACATAAAAGATGAAAGGAGTCAGAGAGGGATTTCTGCAGCAGGGATTTTGTGTGAGGACATCCAGTGAAACATGGCAAAGGTCATGAAGAGAGCATAGAAAACCCAGAGCTGGGTCAAACCAGGTACCCCATACCCTGTTAACAGCTGATGACAACCAAATCACCCCTGTGCATTGTAGAAAATACAATAATAATTTAGTATGATATGCACACCTGCAGCTTCAGATCAGAGACTTTGAAGGATTATACCACTTAACCAATAAATCATACAGGCATTTAATTATGCGGTGCATCTGGAGGCCCAGCAGGTGGCGCTATTGCCTCACACCCCCAGGGTTGGAGGATCGATTCCCAGCTCTCCTGTGTGTGTTGAGTTTACGTGTTAAGCCCCCCCCCCAAAAGTTCACCAAAAGATGTGCAGTTGACCTCTTTAATAAACATTTAAACCCACAACCAACCCAAGAATATGTTCTCTGCCAGGGAACACAGTCGTTTTTCTTTATAAAATCTTTAGTGTTCTAGTGCAGTTATTTAAGTGTCCCCTGTTCCCATACTTTTAAGGCTGGTCTCCTGAAAGTCCTTTAATCTCCAAAATTTCCTTCACCAATAAAACCAGCTCGCGATGTTGCTCTGTCCCATTAGCCAGATCGATTCTCGTCGGCGTTTTGGAAACACGGCGAGCAGAAAGGCCTCACAAATCCAAGAAATCCAATTTCTCAGGTATCTTGTTTTGAGGAGTCATTAACATATTCAATTCCATTTATTTGTATAAAGCTCCCGTCCCAGCAGAGTTTGCCCAGAACACTTTACATATAGACACAGCAGCTCAGTGTGAAGGCAAAAGAGGAAGGTGGAAGGGCGGAGCTGGAACCCTGAAGGTTGGGTTAGTAGGAGAACCAGCATCTTAGCAGATGCCATGATCTGCTGGATTAGCCGCCATTAGCGAACCAGCAAAGGCTTGCCAAAGCCATCAGTGCTCAGTATGATCAAAAGATGGACTCCTACCTCTGATGTGATCCATAGATCGACCAGCAAGCACTGTGTCCGCGGGAAGAGTTCACCCTGCCAGCAGGTGGAAGGAAAGCGATCACAGCACACCGGACCGTTAATGAGGCTCAGCCAGCACTGATTGGATGACGACAGTCAGCTGAGTTTATACGAGTCTCTAGGAGAGCCTGAGCTGTGTGTGACACCGCTGGCATAATGAAGGGAGATCCTCCTTCCAGTCTGAGCAATACGAAGATCCCTCTTAGCTCCATTCTTTCGGGCCCTGCCAATGAAAACACCATGCTGCCACCATGCCTTGCATTAGCGGTGATGCTACCTACGAGACATGCCGTGTGGCTTCCCGCCAAATGGTAATCTTTTCGTTTAAATTATATGGTTTTATTCTCTTAACAGAACATTGTCCCTGTTGCCAGCCACAAGTGGACAAATCTCTCACATGCCGTTTTTCCCATGTAGAGATACGCATAAATAATTTTTGTCCAAATTCTCTCATTTTCAGCCAGCCATCCCCAACCTGATTTTATCATAGACAGTCTCCCCTATCTGAAGAATGGTCTCTTCCAAAGCAGTCTTTGGCCTCTTCTCTGCCACTCCGACTCGATACTTGGATGGGGGGGTGTCCTGATGAGATTTTCAGTGGCACGGTATACCGAACCCTCCTCATCAAAAGCAACTATACTCTAGGCCTTGATTTGAAAAGAACTGTTTCGCTACATGTTTTTAATCTCTGATGCTTCTGCACACTCCGCTGAGAGCAGATGAATCTCTGTCCTTTCAAAAAGATGCAGAGTGGCCTTTGGTCACCCATGGCTGGGTGACAGGAACTCCACAGGAATTAAAGGAGGACAACCATACACATTATCACCCTATTAACTGATACATACTGGTGTATAATGAGCCATCTAATGCTAATTAATTTGAGTTAGACAGGCAACATTTGTAAATATACCTGTGGTAATCAAAACAGCATTTAATGAGCGAAATTCCCCCAGAGTGCATTTCAGTCACAGATATGACAGACTAAGTAACTTCATCGCTATTTACTAAAGTAATTAAAAAGTAGCAGAGGTAGATAGTTCAGGTCTAGAAATTAAAAATCAAGATGAATTTTGTTATAACAAGTCGAGTACTCTGTGACTCTTTATACTCAACTGGTTGGTTGAAACTAAATCTTGGTCTGGATTTTTACTTTCTGGACCTGAACTACCCACCTGAACGGCAGACATCTTGGATTTAAAAACACCTTCTGCTGGAATTCTTAGAATGGTACTTGTCAGGACTTGATTAGAACAGAGTTAAAGGTTATTCTCAGGGCTAATATGTATGAGGTCTTCTGGCTGGCTGATTCGAACCACACTGTAAAGGACGCTCATGATCTTCGCCAACAAAGGCTTTTTCAAAGCCCCGGCAGTAAGGATGAAGATGGACGGGCACGGCAAGGAACAGGCCCATTTCAGAACTACACGCTGTGAAATTAAAAGCAAAGCGCTTACATTCATCTAGCATGAGTGATGCTAAATTTCTCCAGGAGGTACATGTAAAAATAGAACAAAACCTCACTTCATGTATGTTTCGTGAGCATGCTTTGTTTGTTTATACTGTTCGCCTGGTAGTTAGAGGATAAGGATGTTACACTCAATTTGAGAGGAAGTAATTTAATTAGGTTCTGCATACAAGAATCAATTATAAGTTTTGCACTGAGAACAACCAATTAAAACCTTCAATCCCCTGCCAATCGATGCCAGTGGCAGTGAATCGATACACAGGCAGCAGGAAGCCTACAAGTGATCGTCACTGTGGTTCCCGTTTGCCTAGAAGCACAGGGAGCAGGGTGAGCGAGGGGGAGAGGGAGGGGGAGAGCGAGGGGGTGAGCGAGGGGGAGAGGGAGGGGGAGAGCGAGGGGGTGAGCGAGGGGGAGAGGGAGGGGGTGAGCGAGGGGGTGAGCGAGGGGGAGAGGGAGGGGGAGAGCGAGGGGGTGAGCGAGGGGGAGAGGGAGGGGGTGAGCGAGGGGGAGAGGGAGGGGGTGAGGGGGTGAGCGAGGGGGAGAGGGAGGGGGTGAGCGAGGGGGTGAGCGAGGGGGAGAGGGAGGGGGTGAGCGAGGGGGTGAGCGAGGGGGAGAGGGAGGGGGTGAGCGAGGGGGAGAGGGAGGGGGTGAGCAAGGCTGTCACTGCACTTCTGTCCATCTTTGTCTATAGAATTCCTGCATCCAGCTTTCTGCTTTGACAAGCTACCTCAAAAAACAGGGCTTCTCCATGCCTCTAGAAGCATCAAGAAACCGAACATGCAGATGTGGCTCCTTCATTTAAGCCTCACTGGTGAAAATGAACTTCGCCTGTAGAGTCCAGCATAAGCTTTAAATGTAAATATTTCAAGTGTTAAGTGGAGTTGGGCTCCAGAAGCAATGTTTTTTTGTCCCGCTTGTGCCCCAAATAGGTAATTAAAACGAATACAGACGTGAGGGAGACTAATTACATCGTTAATCTAAGCCGGGAGGACACTAATTGCGTTAGTGTGTCAGTGTCAGTTTCCACAGCACGGTGTCTAGCAAAGGTAAAGACAGAGCTCCAAGTGGAGGACAAATGCTTTCTTCTTTGAAATTACCCCAAAGGGACATCTCAGATAAAGCAGTGTTCCAGTCAAATCCTGCCCCATCAACTGTCCATAAACAAGCACCTAAGAAGATGTCCCGTCCCAGCCTCGATTATGAGGCTCGTGAGTCGTGCAGAGGGACTGTTTGTACGTTCGTGACAGCGCGGGTGAAGACACAGCACAGCGGGCAGCATGAGATTTCAGGTTTCCGTGGCAGCCCCGGAGACCAGCTTCCACGGTTACGGCTTTCATAACTATGACAACAAACAAAAAATGACAGGTCCTGTGCTGTCCTCGGCGGAGCCTGATTTCTGCCAGCAGTAAGCGGCGTTTCGTCCCCGAGGGGACTGCCTGCCAGACCCGCAGGGGACAGGAGAACAAAGAGGCACGGTCCAGCACACGGAGACACAAGCAGCAATTTACAGCAGGTGCTTTCCATGATGTGACCCCTGAAGAAATTGGAGGAGGCTACAGGAGACGGAGAACAAGAAAACAATTGCGTTTCCTTGTAAAAAAAAAAAAAAAAAACGTTAGAGAGATAGTGCAGCATTGTCACATGAGACAAAAAAACCAGCATTGAGAAGGAAAACTTAATAGATCGATTCATGTGGCAGGAACACGGAGCAGGGAAGTGAAGAAGCTGTGGGGAAAATGGTGAAATCAATCACCGGGAAGCAATCCGGCAGAGCAAAGCCGGCAGACTGGCAGAGTGTTTCATCGGCCTGGCCTCTCTGGCCGAGATCAAAGTTGTCAGCTGCTTACCTATTCCCTCCCAAAATCTCACGCCAGGCTCTATGTGGTACCTCCCCCCACCCCCCTTTCGGCCCATAGACACCAACTACTCAGGTACTGGTGAGCGTGCTCTACCCCACAAGTAGGCAAAACCATTTCCTCACCAGTAGGGGGGACCATTTATGTTTGACCGCCTGGTCAAGCTGGTGCCAGCTGGCCAATTTCTTTAACCGTACAACCACATTTCATCCCAATCTACTTTTCAGATCTATACCTTCTCCGGCTAATGTTGGGGAGCGAGAAAAGCAAAGTGGGCAGGTTATACCCTCCATAAAACCACCACAAGATTTGATTATTTCTAAAAACACCTGAGGTGGTTCTGCGGTGTCACTAGGCACTAATGGACACAAACCACAAGCGGACATGTCAAAGTAGGACGGAGCAGCTGCTGAGATCTCAGATCAGGTGGTGCTAAGCCCCTCCCCCTGGACAGAGTCCAGCATAACAAGGGCAGCTACACAGATGACAGAAAAGGCTCTACAGACAACATTGCTCATAGGATGGTATTTAAGCTGCTCTGTTCAATGCAAGGTTGACTAATTTAATACCACAAAAACAAATGGATTAAACTTGGCCTATAGGAGCCATGGAATTCTTAGATCTTCAGGATCAAATGCCTAGTACATGATTTCCAAAACACCAAGACGAATCGAGGATGTGTGGTCTGTGAAGGGGGCTGGAGAGCCTTTTGTGGGAGTAGAAACATCTAGAGAGGGATGATGTTAGTCCAGGTACCTGTAGATAGCCTTGGAGGTCGTGGCAGCACCAGTGATTTAAGGTTGCAGGTACTATAAGGAAGCTAGATATCAGGGCGGGGGCTGAAGCAAATTTCTTCTAAGTTCTAACTTCTAATTTTCATGGCTGCCTGAGTGTTTGATAGTAGCAAATTTCAATACCGTAATTTTACTGTGGATAAAAGAAAGTACAAATCACGATTACAAGCTATGTAAGATACTAAAATACTAAATAGGTTCAACTTCCACCTCAAACACCCACCATGTGTATTTTGGAGAAAAAAGGATCCTACAGGTAGGTGAGCTAAGTGTGAAAACGGTGAACCTCAACCTTAAAGTCCAGTACATAATATACCAGTAATATAATAATATACCAATACATAATATACCAGTAATATAATAATATACCAATATATAACATACCAGTAATATAATGATATACCAATACATATTATACCAGTAATATAATAATATACTAATACAGAATATACCAGTAATATAATAATATTCCAGTACATAGTATTCCACTTTATTTTTTTCTTTCAGCTAAACTGTTAAAATATTTGCTAAATACCGGTCCATGCCTAATTTAAAAATAAAATGTACTCTAAGGCACAATTTGATAAATTAGGCGACGTGAAAGCTTATGAGCAAGAGTACAAAACCATGACAGGAAAAACAGTAGAAATTCCTCATATTCAAAATTACTACTTTCTTCTGCTGTGTCGTTCGTCATTTCAGTTTGAGCCTCTAGACGAGGTGATTTTGGAATTAGGAATCAGTCCATAACGGGGACACTTCTGTGACTAACAGCTAGAAAATAAGCTGGGAAGAGGCAAACTCATGAGGAAGGGTCAGCCAAGGTCAGATACTTTGTTTAGAAATTAAATATATGTGGAGACAAGGCAAAAAAAAATGGGTGGGGGGAGGGGGCGGTGCTAGAGCACCCCAAGCTCCTCCCAGGGGCCCTGCCGCTGCTTGTAGGTTAGCTTGTCTGGTGACTGCCTTTCCACGTTACGCTAGCTACGGAGAGCTGACATCTATTTTTCGTTCTCCACGACAGGCCGCCGTTTCGTTAAAGGTTATCCATTAAAGGGGAGACAGCACAGACTATTCTGCAACAGGCCTTTGTTACGGCAGCGTTTGCACGTTCTTGTAACCTTTTCAATCCTATCCTCCTCCGGGGCAAACGCAGGAAAAAAAACAGCCGGTGATTACCCAGAGCAAGGCCACTGGCGTGGACGGCAACGCAAAGCCACGTCACACGCCTGTCTAGACGCGATTAGCCCTAACGACTCGTCGCCTAATTCTTTGCGTAATCATGCTAGCAGAGTGTGGAAATGTGCAGGCTTGGAATGTGCTGCCGTTGCCTGCAAAGTCTATTATAAGACAAATAGTGACATATCTCCAGTGCTCTTCCTTCAGGGGACAAGAAGCCGGCATCTATAATATTCCTCTATCGTGTCCCGAAATGCCTTGATGTTCGTGTCAACATTCCCACTCAAAGTTGACGTCCTGCTGACCACAGAAACCTTCTCGTACCGGTGGCCATACTTCTGAAGCCACTGTGAGCCTTTGCACAGCACAGAAAGATTCATCTTTGCTCTGCTCATTATACCAACATGACCATGATGGCTGCGCAGACACAGAGACCCACGGAGCTGCTTCGTCTCCCTTGAGGTGGTTCGGCCTCCGCGTCTGGCGCATCAACACACCACCTGCCGCCTCTGTTTGCAGGGTTTCCGTTTGCCACCCCACAGCACAATAAAGAAACATTCAAAAAGCTGGCGTAGCAGCATAAATCCCCCAGGCTTCGTCTTTATCAGGGGGGGGGACGAGCTCTCGGAAAGGGCCACCACAAAATCGGCTGCTCTTCAGCACGATAAACTTCACCGACCCCATGGCGTCATTCCCAAAAAAAAACCTTCAAATGTGGCAGAAGGATGCATTTTTCATAACCCACCCCCCGAATCCAAGGCCCTACTGCTAGAGGCTAATGAATACTGGCCAGGAAGCGGTTGTAGAATGGTGCTGAATGTGAGAGTGCGGGTATCAGGCTGTGAGTGTGCGAGAGTGTGTGTATCAGGCTGTGTGTGTGCGAGAGTGTGTGTATCAGGCTGTGTGTGCGAGAGTGTGTGTATCAGGCTGTGTGTGCGAGAGTGTGTGTATCAGGCTGTGTGTGCGAGAGTGTGTGTATCAGGCTGTGTGTGCGAGAGTGTGTGTATCAGAATGTGTGTATCAGGCTGTGTGTGTATCAGGCTGTGTGTGTGAGAGTGTGTGTATCAGGCTGTGTGTGTGAGAGTATGTGTATCAGGCTGTGTGTGTGAGAGTGTGTGTATCAGGCTGTGTGTGCGAGAGTGTGTGTATCAGGCTGTGTGTGCGAGAGTGTGTGTATCAGGCTGTGTGTATCAGAGTGTGTGTATCAGGCTGTGTGTGTATCAGGCTGTGTGTGCGAGAGTGTGTGTATCAGAATGTGTGTATCAGGCTGTGTGTGCGAGAGTGTGTGTATCAGGCTGTGTGTGCGAGAGTGTGTGTATCAGGCTGTGTGTGCGAGAGTGTGTGTATCAGAGTGTGTGTATCAGGCTGTGTGTGTATCAGGCTGTGTGTGCGAGAGTGTGTGTATCAGAATGTGTGTATCAGAGTGTGTGTATCAGGCTGTGTGTGTGAGAGTGTGTGTATCAGGCTGTGTGTGCGAGAGTGTGTGTATCAGGCTGTGTGTGCGAGAGTGTGTGTATCAGAATGTGTGTATCAGGCTGTGTGTGTATCAGGCTGTGTGTGCGAGAGTGTGTGTATCAGGCTGTGTGTGCGAGAGTGTGTGTATCAGGCTGTGTGTGCGAGAGTGTGTGTATCAGGCTGTGTGTGCGAGAGTGTGTGTATCAGGCTGTGTGTGCGAGAGTGTGTGTATCAGGCTGTGTGTATCAGAGTGTGTGTATCAGGCTGTGTGTGTATCAGGCTGTGTGTATCAGAGTGTGTGTATCAGGCTGTGTGTGCGAGAGTGTGTGTATCAGGCTGTGTGTGCGAGAGTGTGTGTATCAGAATGTGTGTATCAGGCTGTGTGTGCGAGAGTGTGTGTATCAGGCTGTGTGTGCGAGAGTGTGTGTATCAGGCTGTGTGTGCGAGAGTGTGTGTATCAGGCTGTGTGTGCGAGAGTGTGTGTATCAGGCTGTGTGTATCAAAGTGTGTGTATCAGGCTGTGTGTGTATCAGGCTGTGTGTGCGAGAGTGTGTGTATCAGAATGTGTGTATCAGGCTGTGTGTGTATCAGAATGTGTGTATCAGGCTGTGTGTGTATCAGGCTGTGTGTGCGAGAGTGTGTGTATCAGGCTGTGTGTGCGAGAGTGTGTGTATCAGGCTGTGTGTGCGAGAGTGTGTGTATCAGGCTGTGTGTGCGAGAGTGTGTGTATCAGGCTGTGTGTGCGAGAGTGTGTGTATCAGGCTGTGTGTATCAGAGTGTGTGTATCAGGCTGTGTGTGTATCAGGCTGTGTGTGCGAGAGTGTGTGTATCAGAATGTGTGTATCAGAGTGTGTGTATCAGGCTGTGTGTGCGAGAGTGTGTGTATCAGGCTGTGTGTGCGAGAGTGTGTGTATCAGGCTGTGTGTGCGAGAGTGTGTGTATCAGAGTGTGTGTATCAGGCTGTGTGTGCGAGAGTGTGTGTATCAGAGTGTGTGTATCAGGCTGTGTGTGTATCAGAGTGTGTGTATCAGAGTGTGTGTATCAGAGTGTGTGTATCAGGCTGTGTGTGTATCAGAGTGTGTGTATCAGGCTGTGTGTATCAGAGTGTGTGTATCAGGCTGTGTGTGTATCAGAGTGTGTGTATCAGGCTGTGTGTGTATCAGAGTGTGTGTATCAGGCTAGTTGTGCGAGGGCACGAAATGCTGAGTTTGATGTGTCCCCGAGTAGTCAAGGGAGGAGCTCGATCACATTTCACTTCTTTGACCAAACACAGTCTTCATCGTATGGCATCACCACATTCATTAAAAGTAGTGTTTTCTTTTAAGCAGCAAGGTGCAGTTTGATTGTTTAGCCCTTTTGTTCAGTGACATGTCATATATACAAAACATAGGAACATGCTTATCTGCAAAGGCTGTATGGAGAAATGTGAGGGTACATCTTTATTACATGATTAATAATAAAATCCATAACAACAAGGCCTGAACAGACAAGCTTCCAATCAAAGACACAGAGGTTTAGCTCCCAGCTCAATGGCTGGAAGCCTTGAGTTTGAAAAAAATAAACGGACCAATGCAGTGATGACATACAATGAAGACTGTTATTGGTTAAAGAAATAAAACACAATCCCCTCCCTTGTTGACCCAGGGACATATTGAACTCTGCAAAATCAGGACGCCCCAGCATGAAGAACAACCCTCAGACCATGGTGAAACTGTGGGATTCACACCTGGCCTTGGTAGATTGGGGTGCTGCGTGTGTATATGGTGTATGACGGTGGACGAGCACAAAGGGCTTCATAGCTTTATCTACATGATGAGCTGCTGGCTCGATGTACAGCTGTATTTTCAATCAAGTCACAGCAGAGCAGCAGCTCTGAGCTCCTAAACTCCGTGATAAACGCCTGCTCAGGTGTGGGGGCAGCATTCGGCAATTTGTTGTGTGGCCCTTCGGTGTCAGCTGGCGGGGGGAGAGATGGGGGAGGGTGAGGAGGTTAAAAACAGCGCCTGTCTCCCTCCCGGTGGGAATCCACATCCCGCTTCACCCTGCCAACGCTCTGCCGTTTGGACACTGTGGCCTGTTGTTGGCGCGGCCTCCATTTGGGGGCTAGTGAAGAAGAGACCCTGCCAGAGATCAGCACTCCAAGCAGGAAGGGGAACAAACCTGAGCCCCAGGGCTGGACTTGGGCCTGCTCTTGTGTGCACTAACAGCACAGCAGAATTCAGCTGGACTGGTGCCCATGATACACTGATTAGTGTTACGAAAGTGAATGAAAACGATTACAGCTCCAGACTCAATCACAGGCTTGCCGATCAATCAAACCTTTTAAATTATAATTTTTATTTTATTGTAAATAGGAAGGAAGGTAGGTGTAATGTTTAAGATCGAATCTGAGCTCTTACACCCAAATGCACAGTAGCAGACATAAATTACTTCAATTAATGGACTTCAATTAGGTCAATTAAGACCTGCACTACTGAATCTTGCGCTGAAGGGGATGTTGCTGTCCCTGTATATTCAGTTAATTCCCAGATAGATAAATGTGAAGCATGAACTAGGACACACACTGATGTTAGCTAAAGATTGACTGAATCTTTGAAACATTCATTGAACATTGAAGCATAGTGAGATTGCTGCTGTGCCCGCCGTTCCCACGACCACACCTTTACTCTGCCTCTCTGCTGTTCATGAGGTTCCCTGAAAGCTGAGGCCAGCGTTCGCTTCCCCGGTTCCTCAAATCGCTGCCATGGGGAAATTGAAGGGGCGCTGAACACATTTTGTCTTTACGCAAACCCTCTGCTGATGCGAGGAGAGAAAATCCGCTGTTCTGCGAACGGATGGGCATGTTTCCGACGATATAAGACGAGCGGATTCCTTTGTTTTACCTTGTGAGATGTGTGCCGATAGTGACGGGCTCCCGGCGGGGGTGACGAGAGTCTGCCGGCCACTGTTATTACATTAGCACCAGACTGTGGATACAGTCCCCACAAAGGCAGCGATTGGTGCTCTTATATTGCTGGTGGCTGCTCTCAAACACACACCTGCTCTTGTGGCATTTGTTACTCCAAAGAGAGGGGACCACAGGTGGGAGATCCCAACACAAGACGGCAGAAAGATGATGTACTCACTAAACTATCAGAAGGTTGAAGGTTCAAAATCCAAGAAAAAAAAGTGAAATATGTAATTCTAAGTGGGTTGTCCTGTAGGCTCATGGCTTCATGGTTATGGGTTCGATTCCCACTCCTGTAAGTGTGGAGGTAGATTTAGGTGAGTTTCCTCCCACAGCCCAAACAATGTGTTTTGTTGGTTCAGTTTCCCATAGGGTGTGACCCTGACTGACTGAAACCTACAGCTCAAGCAGGTGTTAAGCTACAAAATGCTTAAAGTTTGCAATGGTTTTGAGGAGGGGCTGGGGGGGGGGGGGTGGAGTTATAACCATTTAAAAGGATTGCAGTGCTCCTCTAATGAGATTACACTTTCACCTTGGGTTCAGCCAACCCAAGTCTGACAGAGCTGCCAACTCTTTCCACAGGACTAAAGATGAACGGCAGGTGACACTCGTACCGTAATCGAAGCCCATGACGGCATGACTGTCTGCCAGGCTGGGAATGATCTAGTCCAGGATTGTCCAATTCCGGTCCTGGAGGACCAGAATCCTATACAGTTTGCAGATTTCTCTGCTCAAACACACCTACTAAACTTGGTAATTAGCTGATTAAGATGTGTTTAAACAGGGAAATCCGTAAACCGTGTAGGATTCCGGTTCTCCAGGACCGGAACTACTACAAAGAAGCAGGAAGACTCAGTGTCATCTGTCTGTTCTGAGTCGATTGTTTGAGGTCTGCATCTAACGACACCCTTCCCGCCGGAGACCAGACCACCTAACCGCAACAAGCCATTTTCCAGAGCAGTTACCCAAAAGCATCCTTTTTTATAGTGCCGGCAACAATTAAACATTCCTCCATATAAATTGGGTTTTTCTGCTATAGTGATTCCCCCATATGATGATTTATGACAGCTCGGGATTAAAAATGCCCTACATTATGAAATCGAATTTGATTGATTGACTCATCATTTCCACACCTCAGCTCCCCAACAGGGTGTTTGCCATGACTCACAGGTTCCATGTGACTATAGAGCAGTTGGCCAGTGTCCAGTGGTCTAAACAGGGGCTTTATGTAGCTTAGAGTTTGGATTAATAGTGGCCTTGGATAATGCGCTAATCAGTCAAGCTGTATTATAGCTGTGCGACATCGCTGATGGACAGAGGCTGGGCAGTGTTGTGAAACATCTTCCGATACAGATATGATTACAATATCTGAATTAGTAGGAGATATCCAGCACCTACTTATCTAGTGGGCCCACAAACATCACATCGGTGTTGACAAACGTCAAGACCCAATCATTTGTAATGGTCTCTCTTCCTAAAAGAAACTTCCATTTGTCAGGGAATAAAGAAAGTTGGAGTTTCCCATGTCAACAGCCGTCGGGGGTCAGAAGCTTTCTGGAGCCAACATTTACCGACACAAATGAGTGTGAGCATCTCCTACCCTGAAATGCATTCAATCAATTTTCACAGGACTCGCGTAAAAAGCCCTGCGTCAAACACTCCAACGAAAAATGCTGCCGGGCTGAATCACCATCTTCCGCCAGTCGCTTATTCAGGGAGTTTTCCGGAATGAGAGTCGAGCCATTTTAAGCAGGATGAGGAGGCGCAGGCCTTAATGCGCGGTTTGGGGCAACGGGTGTGTGCCGCGTTCCCACCCTGAAAGCTCTGA
Source organism: Paramormyrops kingsleyae (assembly GCF_048594095.1). NCBI lineage: Eukaryota > Metazoa > Chordata > Actinopteri > Osteoglossiformes > Mormyridae > Paramormyrops > Paramormyrops kingsleyae. The sequence goes on along the minus strand of NC_132817.1, from coordinate 12,306,677 downwards.
AAAGGGAACGTCTGGAGAAAAAAGGCAGAGATTAAAAAAAACAAACAACATCGCTCTGCTCATATGCGCACAGATGCGATGCATCAATCCTCAATTTATTAAAACACAGTGAAAGAGTGTCTCCGGCTCAGTGCTGGGCAGATATTAAAAAAGATTAGGACAGTCACATAAAGTTCAGATAACAAATTCCCACAGTACTGTGTCCGGAGGTAAAAACATCTCCCCAAAAGATATGCAATCTACAGCGAATGCTCTTCAGCTTTCCCTCATAATCTTAGATTATTCTTCTAACGCTGCTGACATCAAGGATCGCATTGGGATGATCGGGAGCTATTAAAAAATATCATCAACAGTTTAAAGCAACGGCAAAACAACGTGACGTATGGTGGGGGGGGGACACAGAGGACTGCGGCTGGCGGCAGTTATTATCCGTGAGGAGGAGCCGGAGATTTCTTTGTGAGCTGATGCTTATCTGGTCCGCTTCAGCTGGCCCAACCAGGCCACACAAATTAAGAGGTTTAGCCTAATTTCTGACAGCACCCATGGCTACTCAGGGCTGGCCTCCACCCACATCTTCCAGCAGAAAAGCAACATCTAAGGCTAATCTCATTTCGCGAACAAAAACATAGCAGCAGAACGGGCCGAGGTCATCGCTCCGCTTTCTGTAAACGGAGTCGCGCGACAGACGTCGAAGAACACAGTTTCCAGTTGAACGTGCCGCACATACACACATGCACTGCACACGTTTGTAGTGAAATGCTTTTTCCACACGCATCCCGCCACACGTCAGGGAGGAAATGTCTGGAATGAAAACAGCTCAGTGCGGCGATACTCACACAGTGCACATGCTGTGGTCGGAGAGGTCAGAATGAGCCCGCCAGTAGACCGCACTGAAATCAGGTCATATACAAAATCACAGATACATAAACGATTCTTAGAAAACAGCAGGTATGTGGAGGAGTGCAAAGAACCACAAATGTCTATATAGATGCACATTTGTTTTATTCCACCAGAAAACTATCCTCAGACAATTTCTTCAAAGTGAAAGCAATTTTGTATAAAAATGGGCTCATTGGTTGGTTAGAAGAATGTGTGCACAGTAACACAGGTGTGTGATACTGCCTTACATGGTAGCAACTGCAAAATGACCCCTCATATAGACTACACACGTTAGAACAGACCAAGGGGAATGTACCACAGCCCTTAAATACCTGAGCGGGAGCAGACTGAGCGCACTCTGCAGAGCCCTGTACACGGCCGTCTGCCTCGTTTGGCTCTGAATCACGACTCAACCCATAATGGTAGAATCAAGCGTCCTTTTAGCCTGTGCAGGAAGCAGAGAAATGACCCGTGGATCCGCTGAAAAAGTGCTGACTGGGATTTCTCCAGAAAACTCGCCAAAGCGCCCGCAGCAGACCAAGGATCTCACCTGGATTCGAAAGAACCAAGAACCGGATGAATACTTTAATAGGTGAAGTGACAGGCATGTCCAGGCCCAGGCACGATCTCTGCAGGCTTGAATACCCCGAGTCCCCAGACAGTTGTTTAAAAAATCCATTAAGACAGGAATGGATGTGTTTCTCTGGCGTCTGACTGGCGGAACAATGCAGCGTCTGATGGAGACGTGAAGTATGAGATTCAACCTCTCAGCAAAGGAACAGTCAGCCAGCTCAACCCCCGCCCCCCTCCCATGCCCCCCCACCCCAACCCCCTGGCTTGGCACACAGCCAGGGCCTTTCACTCCTCTCAAGGAGCAAAATCTCACTGGTTCTCCTTCACATTAAACACACAGTCATCCTTTATTTTAGCGCCGAATGCAGTGCAAGTGGGTCTCGGGGAAACAGTTTCATCCACAAGAAAATGCCCCCACCTGGCCTCTTGTTGCTCTCCGCAAGGCTCACGAAGCACAGGTGCCTTTTTTTGTTTTTTTTTTTTTTGCTCGGTTTCATTTTACTTACAGAAAAGGTAAACTAAAATGGGGAAAACCCTCGAAGCCCCGTCCACCATTGATGTGTCCTTCAAATAACTAAGGCATTAAGCATAATGGATACCATGGCAACAGGAAAGAGTGAACGCAGGTAGTCTGCCTGTTTGGGGATGGTAGCCAGTCACAGGCACACGGATTGATTTAGATGTATAGGGTAATCTCTTGTCACGCTACATCTATTTTAAGCAATACAAACCGCGCCGTAATATCTGTGCCATCTTCTTGCTTTCTGCGCTCCAATTTAACGTTACTTCTTAAAGAAACAACCTACATACATACATTTCAAGAAAAAAAGCAAATAAACCTGCTGAACAATCTCAAACCCCAAGCCCCAATACGAAATGATCAGTAGGTAACACTAATGAATCAGCACCAGTGTAAATAAATACAGATCTAGTGAATAAAACTTTTTTTTATCAACAAATGACATGCATGAATATGTACATACATAGCCCTTTTCCTGTGGACACAAGTGATGAACAGCTGATTTAAATATACAAGCGTTAAGAGCTAATAGTTTATCATATATAAGTAATCATGAAAACGACCTTTGCTTGTAATAGCCTTGGGTTTAATGCATTTTAATCTCAAGGACTCGCTGTTTCAGACAGATGCGCTCCCTGATGCGATGTAGTAGGCGTGTAGTAATTATTCACTAGTTGTTTTTTCATTCTTTTTTTCTGCGGTATTTCAAATCAGCGTCTCTTGCTTTTTAGAAACCGGACCAGATAACATGAGCAGGGAGGCAGGTATTCATTTCAATTAATACAGTATTTATATTATATACGCTATACATGTATGTACAGCTATACAATGTTGGGTTGTGATACCTTTGATAGGGGGCACAAGGAGGTGGGGAGGCACAAAATGCATCCTTGCAAAAACACACACAGAAGAGTTATGATTGTGATTTTATTTTACTTTAAATATAAGCCATAGCAACCATTGTGGCTCATTTAAATCACTTTACTGTACTGGGTCCTGTTCTTTTCACAGGCCAAATGCAGATAAACATTTCATTAGTAAACTTAATTGGAGGCTTTTTAGCGCAAAACACTCTTGTCAAACTGTGCTGTCAACCTTACCACCACGGCTGAAGGACGGCCGTAAATAATGATTAATGCCTTATACGACATTTAGGGTGAAAAAGCGTTTAACTTGCGGCCTCTAGTGGCTTCGTTGGTGTACAGCATCAACAGAACACGGCACCTTCGCTTACAGTGCAAACGGACATGAAAGCTGTTGATAGGGTCTCAGGCCGAATTTCTTTACCTTTACCAATCATTCATAAATTTAGAAGAAATATACACATTCAGTGGATACTGACATAACTTCTCCAATTCTCCTTTACACGTATTTTAATTAGATTAACTGCAACAGCTCATAGCAAGTCGCTAAGTCCAGTTGCATAATGACAAAGATCATTTTCAATCTGTGCAAAAGCACATACTTCTCTATAGAAGGCATGTAATAGCAGCTGGGAAAAGAGTACATTGATCTTAACAAATTTCATATAGGACTAACCACAAATACACAGAAGTGCCTATATCCTTTCATATGGTCCTTGGTAAGCATTTCCCATCTGAACACGCTGCTATGAGTGCTCAGTCTTAAAATACAGCATGTTCATAATGCATATGCAACAGGCCCTTTAACATATATATCTAAATTGGAGTTGGTGTTAAACAGTGAATGCAGTACATTTTAAAAGTCTACTGTTAAATATTATCATACAACAGTGATATCTAAGTATGCATTTTCCATCGTTTTTTTTACAGCTACCTCACAATCTGTAATGGCCAATTACTTCACTGCTAAACCCCCCCACACACACATACACACTCACACACACACAACACCTGTACCACCTCAGGAAGAGGGGCGTATTTCCGTAACGCACTCGAAGGAGATGGCTGTTCGTTCCCTGCCACCTACACCACAGCAGGTGCTGTGCAGCAAGGGGAACACAGTCGTCTAACCCATCAGGATGCACCATAATAAACCATTTCATTTCTGAGATATGCAAGGTTATTATGAGCTAATTACCAAGGGTTTCTTTCTCCTGAATAGCCTATTGGTCTAAAAATACTGCATATTTATTTGCAAATATATTCATTGATGAAGTTTTAAAATGACCTGGAAACCCATAAAAAGCAGTATAAACGGTCTGATTTAATACTGCCTTCATTATAATCGCATGGTATTTTCATAAATATTATTATGTGGTTCCATTTTTATCATAAATATGAGTAAATTAGGTAATCACTGCCTAAATTCTATGACCAATCAACAGTTTAAATTTTATCCTTTGAAATTATTTCATACATGACCCATTTTTATTCATGTTCATAATGTCTGGAGTCAGCAAGCTAAGTTATGCTAAAATAAAGTACAATTTAATTGCCACTTTGTGAATGCATATACATTTTCTTTGAATGTTCCCCATTTGCGACATAATCTGTAACTGAATAAACCATGAATTGTAATTGTATAAAACACTCATCACCATTTTACAATCAGATTCAACAGATACTTTTTGTTATGCACTTGAGACTACATAGATAAGTGTCATATACATATATCATAAAGAATGTTATAGTTACAATAACAGGCTGTAAATTTGTTTTCATATAAAAATACACCATGATGTACTTGGTTTAAATACCATTTCAAATATAAAACCGGACACTTTTAAAGTCATATATACTGTAGGCCTAAAATGAAAGCCGTCAGTGTGTTTGATCCAGCTGAATATCTGTTATTCAACATTGGTGAAACTCCATAATATTTAGTGTTATGTACTCGGTATATAATATTAAATAAACATATTCCTACACATTATTATACATTCTTGTATTGTGTTCTTGCCTTTGAGACCAAGTGGCACCAGTGACACCATGTGGCAGAATAAAATAAAATCCTTTCAAAGTAAAACATTAATTCATAAAAACGCTACAAACTGTTAGAAATTCTTCGACTTTCAACAGCACAGACCTCAAAGCAATTTCAATATTTAACAGGGCATCACAGAACACTGAGGTAGTTGCAAGTCTCTCTCCAATAACAGGGCCTACATATTACTAGACGAATACATAGATATGAATCGTTTACAGTGAATTATTGGAATTATTAATATATTTGATAAAAGTATGCCTCTTACCTGTTAACTCCCATAATTATTTACTGTGAAATTTGGTCTCAGTAAGCACGGACAGAAGGCTCAAAGGGAACTCTGGACTGGGTGCCAGTATATTGTAGGACAAACACAATAAGGGCAATTTAGTGGCACTAGTTCACAAACCTTAAGGAAGTAAATCCGTGCAAACACAGAAACGGGGCCCAGGAAATGGACGCGTAATAATGTGAAATGCAGTGCTACATATTATTGCATTATATTACTCTAAACGAACAAAATGTGCTATATAATAAAAACATTATTAAGTTCACTTTAATCCTAATATTTTTCAGCACGCCTGTCTAAGCATACTACAGTTCAGACGTATCACGTACGAATTCATCGAGTAAAAAGTTTCTAATCTAATGTTGACACTGTACGTACATGCTTTAAAATATATTTTTTACTTTTCTCGTCTGCATTTTAATTAGATTGTTTAAGAAAACATGTAGGAAAACTGTCATGAAACTGTACGAAATCTTAATTTTTCAAAAGAGAAACTACGAGCTATCCTACTTCAAAATCGTATTCGATTTCTATGGTCGAGGTTTTTACGTATTTTGCGCATTTTCTTTAATGTCTATGGTAATGGACGCTTAGCGACACCTAGCAACCACGCACAAGGCCGTTAGTGTATTTACGTTTCTGCGTCCAGCTCTGCAGTGAATCACAGGCGGAATAACCCGTTGAAGGTATTTAAAATAAACCAATCACTGTCTTGCGTATGCTCTCTCGGCGAATCAGAGACCGCCAGCTGGGCGGGCCCTGGTGTTCCAGGTTAAACGCGGTGCAGTAGCACTCTTTAAACCAGGTAAAATGGCCCTATTAACGTTATGCGATACAAACACGAAATAAATTAGATCGTGGCTATTCAACGAACCCGTAGCTATCCGTATGGTTTATTAGACAATTTTGTGAGCTGGCTGATTCGTCGTGATCTTTGATGTGTCGTGTTAATGCACAGGCAGAGGATTATTAGCCAGCCACACGCAGCCTTGCACGTATTTTTTTCTATGAACGTGCACATTCAGCTTCAGGGAACTGTGAATGTAAACCCTTTATAGATCGATTTTGCAAAAACGGCGATTGCTGTTGATGACGGGGAATTCGTGACCCAAGTAGCCAGATCAGTTAGCTGGGTCGCTAACTGTTCTGACTACCGTATCCAATGTAATGATCTTTTTTGCAGCAAAAAATACTCGTTGATAGCCAGTATCGTTCCCAATTTTATTTGGAAGATATAAAATTGATTTTACGATAGCTGCAGCGGTTTATATATGTGGTTTAGTAGATGACAGGTTAGTTGATACGCTGATCACCCATAGGATGTAGCTGTAAATGATGCACTTCAGTTTGTAATTTTTCAGTCTTCTGGTGAAAAACCAGAAAATCTTCTAAGGTAGTTCATGTGGTGTTGTGTCACTGATGTATTTATTTTAGCTATTTACCGTGTCCAATATTGGTCTGTTTTGGTTGTCCATGGTATCTGGTTATAGGATGAAGGCTCGGTCATCCTCCCCGGTCCATGTGCACGTAGATGAGACAGCTCCTGTTCGCATTCATGTGCATCGGAGTCAGTCCTTACCTTCCTCCATGGAGGTAGAGTTTAATCTCTGCTTCAATCATGTTCAGTTCATCTGTGGTGTACAATGAAACCAAGTGTAAAAAAATCTGAAGACATTGCTGTTGTCCTTAGATGGAACAGCTTGCGCTCACTTCAGTGCCTGATTATGGGGGCACTGGTACGGGGAAAAACGCAGCCATAACCATCAACAAGGATGGTGAGACATTCCATAAGTCCAAAGAGGTAAATAATGTCTGTCAATGTTCATAAAATAACCTTTCAAGTTATAATGATAATAAATACATAAAATAATACATTTTATTTGGCATGTACACAGTTAAAATCACAGAAACTTCGATCATTTGAATTAATTTCCAAATTTCTATTTCCCACAGAAAAGCATGAAGAAACCAAACTTAACGCAAAAGCCAGCATATAAGATCTTGGAGGTTAGCCAGTCCGACGACTTTGACCTTGGAAAGGCCGAAGGAGAGAAGGAGTGTTCATCTCGTGATGTTGCTGATTTTGGCTTTAAGGTGACTCCAATATTTCCCATTTAAAAATGCCTGGGGTGGAGTGAAGGACTGGATTTTGCTCCTGATGTGATGAGGTACACTATGTCGCACTATGGATAGGTGGCTGGGTCATTCTCGCTGGCCCACGGTCGGCCATGGAGGTATCACCCATATGGTAATAAAATCATATAATTAGGTCGTATGATATATGGTCCATGTAGTAATAAATTAGTGGCTAGTATGGTGTGTTTGCTACCTGAATTATGGCTCTTTAGGTGAGATCTGAAAGACAAAGGCGCTAAGTTCAGCGTGGTGATATTAAGGGGGTACGTTTCATGAGTCCTGAAGGCTTCACCACTGAAGGGGCACGGTCATGCACTACATTTTGTTCTGCATGAAGACAGTCATGTGAAGAGCACAGTGGTAATGGTACCGCTTGGTGCATTGTGGTGGACAGAGGAACTCAGCCGGTCATCCTGTCTCTCTCCCAGGGACGTCCTCCACCACATGCTTCTGGGACGGCTGGAGGTGACGACGCTTTGTTGTCTGGCGGTCGGGACGGCCGAGGACGGGGGCGGTGTGGAAGCAGGTCCTACCTGAGTCGCTCTGACCTTGACAGGTAGTCTTTAAAAACCCCGCCACGGTACTCATTTCTCTTTACCTTTACTCATTGCCTCTGTACTTCCATCTTGCCACTTCTGCTTCCTAAGGCACGGTTACGACGGTATGAAAGACACGCATCTGCTGCGGACCCTGATCGACGCCGAGACCGCTGCCAGTGCTGTGGCTGTGCAGCTCGTGTCGTTTAAAGACGTTCTGCCGGGTGGCTTTGATGTAAGTAAGAAGGGACAGTGTGATCTCTATGGATTTGATGAAATGCTCACGTGAAGGACCCAGCAAGGTCTTCGTTTTGTATCAGTTTCTCCTTTTGGTTTTGTGCAAAACTGAAAAATGAGTTTCCAGCCAATCTCTGCCTGCTTTACTACTGTGAGAGCCTCCTGCCCCATTCCGTCCATTCCATGCTTATCCAGTATGTAGGACAGACCGCCTGGATCCTGTTGAAGGCAGATTAAGGGCACAGGGGGTGAGGTATATGTATCCTAGAGGTGCACCGATCCGATATATTCCCATTGGTATCGGCGCCGATCCATACCTATTAGATGGATCGGGTATCGGCCACACAGCAGATACTAAACTAAGTGACCATTATGTGTTTTTAAACAAATTTGCATTGTTAAATCCTGGTTTAATCCTGGTTCTGCTGGCAGAAGGCTGTGCTGAACAACAGGTTGCTTCCAGGTTAAAAATCTCTAAGACAGCTGTACACAAGAATAAGGTGAAGCAGGAGACACTGGGAATGACCAGAAACCAGCCAGGTAAAGGGCAGAAGCAACTTTCTAATGCCAGAGATGACCTTCAGTTTATCAGGCAGTGCCTTATAAATCGTAGGATGACCTCAAGTGACCTTCAAAAGAAATGGGAAACATTAAGTGATGTGAAGTGCACTGCTAGGACAGTTCGTATCAGGCTCCTAGAAGCAGGACTGAAGTCCCATAAATCAAGGAAGAAGCCCTTCATCAATGAGAAACAGAGAACAACCAGGCTGCATTTTGCAAAAAAAAAAACTATTCACAGATAAAAAATTGTGCTATGGTTTTAATTTTTCCACGGCTGTATGTGACCAAGCCACATCTGATGCTTATTTAGTTTTTGTCAGTCTGTAAAAAGATAGCTCTTTTGTAGTTAAATCAATTTGTACAATTAGTCGCACGACAGCTCTTTCCCATTCTGCGTTTTTTGCAACATTCAAGCCGAGCGCTAATGCTGCCACTCAGGTTTTTCGCCACTCAGTAGGTGTGAGCGCAGTGACTTCCACCTGCTGTGAAATCATGCGCATACCCCTCACCGTACGGGGAGTGTACGAACATCAGATAAGAGGGTGACGATCTGGAAATATTTTACACTTGAAACAACTAGTAGTACAGAGACTTGCAATCTTTGTAAAAACAAAGTTTTAATTGAGGAAGTAGTTTTTAGTGGAAAATCTATGTAAACAAAGTGCACAAAATTGTGCGAAAAAACGCAATGTATGATTTGAGAGTCGCTAACTTGGGCTGTCTTGCACACTCACTACAGCTTGTGATACACGAGGGGCTGCTATTGCAACAAAGTATAAGTGACATTGCTAGTGAGAAAATGCATGGGGGATTTTAAGCATTCGCCACTTGTGTATCCTCCCTTGGAAGATATTCAAACTGAACCTCAAATACCTCAAAAACGCTTTAAACAAGGCAGGTGGAACAGTACATTATGTATGTTTCTTGTAGCCCAATTAAAGATTGTTTGACATACATTTTTTCATTTCATGTATTTGCTAGTTTCAAAAAATATTAGTAATACAAAGTATAACTTTTTAGATATATATTTATAATATTAAAATATGAAAGTCTTGTATCGGAATCTGTATCGATTTCGACAGTAATGTATCAGAATCGGATTGAAACTACAAAAAAAAACATGGATCGGCCTGCCCCGAGGACGTCCTGGACAGGATGTCAGTATATCACGGGGCACACACACATACTCATTCGCATTACACGTTAGAGACACCAGCACACACACATACTCATTCGCATTACACGTTAGAGACACCAGCACACACACATACTCATTCGCATTACACGTTAGAGACACCAGCACACACACATACTCATTCGCATTACACGTTAGAGACACCAGCACACACACATACTCATTCGCATTACACGTTAGAGACACCAGCACACACACATACTCATTCGCATTACACGTTAGAGACACCAGCACACACACATACTCATTCGCATTACACGTTAGAGACACCAGCACACACACATACTCATTCGCATTACACGTTAGAGACACCAGCACACACACATACTCATTCGCATTACACGTTAGAGACACCAGCACACACACATACTCATTCGCATTACACGTTAGAGACACCAGCACACACACATACTCATTCGCATTACACGTTAGAGACACCAGCAAACACACATACTCATTCGCATTACACGTTAGAGACACCAGCACACACACATACTCATTCGCATTACACGTTAGAGACACCAGCACACACACATACTCATTCGCATTACACGTTAGAGACACCAGCACACACACATACTCATTCGCATTACACGTTAGAGACACCAGCACACACACATACTCATTCGCATTACACGTTAGAGACACCAGCACACACACATACTCATTCGCATTACACGTTAGAGACACCAGCACACACACATACTCATTCGCATTACACGTTAGACACACCAGCACACACACATACTCATTCGCATTACACGTTAGAGACACCAGCACACACACATACTCATTCGCATTACACGTTAGAGACACCAGCACACACACATACTCATTCGCATTACACGTTAGAGACACCAGCACACACACATACTCATTCGCATTACACGTTAGAGACACCAGCACACACACATACTCATTCGCATTACACGTTAGAGACACCAGCACACACACATACTCATTCGCATTACACGTTAGACACACCAGCACACACACATACTCATTCGCATTACACGTTAGACACACCAGCACACACACATACTCATTCGCATTACACGTTAGAGACACCAGCTAGCCTAACTGCATGTCTGTGGATTACTGGGGGAAGCCGGGGTATCCAGAGTGTGCGGCTCAGCTGATTGGAGCACTGTAGTACTGATCGGAAGGTTGCCAGTTCAAATCCCAGTATGGAGATAGTGATTCCACCATCAGGCCCTTAAACCCAGTAGCTCCAGAGCCTGATCCTGCTTTCTCAGCTGTACATCGCTTTGAATAAAAGCATCTACTGAATAAGTCAATGAAAGAGTGAATCAATGAAACTTTGCCACTCCCCTTGGAGAAGTTCTCTATTCGCCTGCCCATCCTGCTGTCTGTGACACAGACAGATATGTAGGTGTGATCAAGCCTGGCAGCCGAGGGCAGCGGCACCCATGGAGCTGTGGGTCAGAGGCCTTGCTCAAGGGCCCACAAACATGCGACTGTTCTGTCGAAGCCATGCGTGAACCAACAACCTTCTGATCACAGGCACATAGAGCTGTGAGCCATATGCTGTAAAGGACATGTAAAGGAGAACTGCCGCATGGGGAGAGCATGCACACCGCAGTCATGCTGAGTAGGCGTGTGATTCAAAGCTGCTTCCCACTGAGCCGCGACGTGACGCCCGACTCAGGATCTCTGGGGAATTTAATTGTTCCTGACGTAGAATAATTGCATGCCTGATTTACCATTGGATTTTTCCCCAGGGAACTCAACTTCCAGTTAAAAACAAGTTTTATTTCAGTCATATTCACTGATCTGATTGCCACCAAATTGCGAAGTGCACTTGCAATCATTTGTATTGTTTTGCTGATTCTCAAAATGTATATTTTAGGATTCGAGATTCAAGCACTCAGGTGAGCGGCAGCTTTCGCGGGAAAAAAACCTTTTGCTGGAGAAGCTGGAGATTTTCAAACGCATCAACGGGTTGGCCCGCGACCAGCTGAAAGAGCTGCAGAACCACGAGGTGCGTGATTCCGGCACCGAGGCCTACCAGGGTGTCCATCCAGCGTCATGCTCTTCTGTGAAGGTGGTTCCACTTTCTTTTATCTGCAGGAAAATCGACTTGAGGCGAGCCGGCAAATAGACATCTTACTGGAGAACCTGACACAGACGGAAGCTGAGAATCGGGTGGGGCTTCTGCATGGGAATTTATGTTTTTGATACCCCGGGATACGAGCAGTGGGGCTTTGATCAAGTGGAGAGATTTAAAGAGAAATACTGATTACAAATTAGGGGTATGGGGGATTGGGGGACGACTCCCGGTTCAGTGGTTGAGATTAAAATCACATGTTGACAGATATGAATGAAAGATGTATGTGCAGAGTTAAGATATGAATAACTGCTAAAGCAACCTCCACCTCTAGCTTTCACTTGTGAAGTTTAAAAAAATGGGAAACGTTTTGATCTGAATGAATTTTTATGCTTTACCTAGAACCTGAAAAGAAACCTCAGCGAGACGGAGAGCAAAGTGGGGGAACTGACAGATATGAGGAAAAGAGAAATGGTTTGACATTTAACGTTTTCCCGATTCATGCAGTGACTTTCACCTTACTTTGTTGCCACAGTTATATTCAGGGCGGCTATAGAAGGCAAGACCGCCATTTGAGGTTATTTATAACCCTGACAAAACAAGGCCCGAAAATGATCGAATTTGTGTCGTGGCGTCCTGCAGGAAAACATCGGCACCGCCCTGCAGTTGTCGAAGTCTGTGGATGCCACCCGCGCTGTCCTGCAGGGGCAGCTCCGGAACAAGGAGTCGGAGAACAACAGGCTGTGTGTGCAGCTGCGGGTGAGGGCCAGCAGGGGGTGCTGACACACTAGCAGAGCTCGCAGACTGGCTTATGATAATGTACTTAGTGGTCTGTTCGCTGAGCGTGGGGTTGTGAAGCCTGCTACCACTCCCGGCAGAGTCTGGAGAGAGCGATGGTCGAACGGAAGCTGGAAGCGGAGGCTACGAAGGCGGAGATGACAGCTCTGTCAGAGAAGGCAGCCCGGGAGAAGGAAGCTCTCAAGAAAGCCGTCCGGGCCCAGAAACGGAGGGCAGAACGATTTAGGTCCGCCATCGAGATGTGCTACAGTCAAATGAGGGAGAAGGTACCTGTGACACTGATGTCATTTCCTTCTACTGTGACATCAGCAGAGTGAGTCATTGAGACGACGACATTTTGAATCTGGTATAGGGCTGGGCGATATCATATCGATATTAAATCGCGCATGTGCAATAATCACCAGGGCTTCAGATGACAGACAAAGCATTTGGCCGGATGCCAGCTCTTCGGTGCTATACGGACATTTATTTACACCCATAATTTGGTATACTACTAAACTGCTTAAATTGTGGGCGTAAATAAATGTCCGTATAGCACCGAAAAGCTGCCGCATGACCAAATGTTGCGCCTGTCATCTGAAACCCTGGTGATTATTGCACATGGTTGATGTAATATCGATATGATGTCACCCAGCCCTAATCTGGTATTTCCCCAAATGTTGCTTGAGAGGGTAGTCTGTTATGTAAGTAATTGTGTTTGGGTGTGTCAGTATTTCCTCGTGCCTCATGCACACAGGACCTGCAGCTGGAGGAGGCCAATTCGGCGGCGAGAACCCAAAAGGGACGTTTTGAGCAGGTGTCGGAGGAGAAGACTCAGCTGGTGGCCCAGATAGCCGTCCTCAGGACGTAAGACGGCCGTCGCTGATAGGAGGCAGGCGGGGGGGGGGGGTCATCTCAGTAGATTTTTCTGACTCATCTGGGGGGATTCAAACAAATTTCTGGGGCGGTTCCAACCCATCGTTTCACTACCTAGCTATGTGGCTGGAGGCAGAGCGAAGCAGGAAACGGGTTCCGTTCTTCTGCTGGGAAGAATCAGATCTCTGTCAGGATTTGCGTGTGAGGGTTGGGGTTGGGGGTGATGTGGCCACTGTGATCAGTCTCCTTCTGTCTTAGCCAAGTCGCCGACCTGACCGCCGAGCTGCACAAGGAGAGAGATGCGGCCAGGTTGCCCGGCCGAGACCTTCCAGAGCGGATGGAGAAGATCAGGATGGAGAACGGAGAGCTGGGTCTGGAGAACGCAGAGCTGAAGGTGAAGGAACGCTAAATGGAGACAGTGGGTCGCACACCCTCATGGATGCAAACGACTATTCCCCCACCTTTCCGGAGTTGTGGGATAGTGTGCAGTGTGAAAGAAAAGAAATTCCCTTTAAAATGGTATATTTCCTGCAAAACATTTTAAACTATAATTCCGTTAGGAAATGCTGTTTGTTTATTTTGTTTGTTCACAGTGTTGTGCGACTGGGAGCCTGTTGAACACTCTCTTTGTGGTGTCTGCAGGTGCGCATTGCCGGCCTGGAGGAGGCGCTAGCGCGCTCTGCTTCAGAGCTCGATGGTCGGAACGCCGACTGCCAGGAGCAGGAAGAGCTGGCTGAGAGGTGCCGTGCGCAGGTAGCTTGCAGGGGAGTAGGTGCCTACAGCCAGCGGTCAGGAGGGAGCGACTGACGCGACTCTGCCTGCCCATGTGGCCGCTGGCGTCGCCTTTTCTTCTGAAAAGCGGCCGGAGCTTTCTGGTGAAACACCTCTTATTAAAATGATAGTGATTAGCAGGAGTATGAGAGTGCACTTTGCCTGTATTCCCAAAGGTAGACGACCTTCAGAGGGAGCTCGGGGCCATGAAGGCGAAGTTGGAGCAGGTCCAGAGAGACAACGAGGCTGCCAGGGAAGGAAAAGAAGCGGAACATGAAAAGGTGCATCTTTCGTTCTGTTTTTAAATGGCCTTTACAGGGATACATATAAAGAAGGCCGGACACACTCAGGATTCTATAAATCACACATGTTTTGTATTGTGCAATGTAAAGATGAATAAATCCGATGTTATTCTGTATATGATCTAACATATTCTGGATCTCCCTTTCCGTGTTAGAGAGATCTGTTCTATCAGTGGAAGCGGACAGAGGCACCTCCTGTTTTAAGACGCCGTTAATCCTATTGTGCTGGAAAGCTAAAGGCATCTACTGACAGATAGCGGTCAGTAGTTAGCTCAGCCAGCCGTTCGGCGAGTCACCATTATTTTGAGCGAGTCTCAGTTTAAATGAGCTTTTCGTCAGCTTGTTAATGATCTGTGATAGATGTATTGTCTTGTTTCTCTGCTTTCTGGCTTTTGTTAGAGTGAATCTAAAGGATTCTCCCATAGCTGTTAAATTTATGGTGGTATCGTGCCCCCCCCCCCCTCTGTTTTTCTAGGACAGGCAGACATACACTATTTGTGATGAGGTTGAGCTCCAGCCCCCTCTGCTGTCTGGTCAGTGTAGTGTGCCAGGTGTGAATTTGCAGTAGACAAAGAAATTTGAGTGAACATTGGCAGGTGTTCTTCCAGGCACTCTGTGTAGGCTGACAGGTATTTTCCCCTGGAAATCAGGTGGTCGCTGGCAGGTATTTTTAATGAGGGATTCCGGTGGTCGCTGGCGGATGTTTAGGGATAAAGGTGGTCACTTGCATGTGTTTTTAATTAGGGATTCAAATGGTCGCTGGCAGGTGTTTAATGAGAGATTCAGGTGGTCACTGATGGGTGTTTTCAATTAGGGATTCAGGTGGGTTCTGGCGGGTTCTGGGGCCTTCAAACAGCTGTTTGCCCATCCTCAGGTAAAAATACAGCTGGAGTCACGGGTGAGGGAACTTGCAGCCTACCCAGATTTGCTGAAAGCAGCCCAACAGTCGCTGCAGGACTATGAGGACAAGCTCCAGAGCTCTGAGAGGAAGCATTCAAACCAGTCAGAAATCCATAGGCAGCTGCAGGCTGAGGTGCACATCGATAAGTAAAATGTATTATTTAACGTGGTATAAAATGTGCAGTTATAGTTTCCCACCAGCAGGTGGAGCCAAAAGCATGGCTGTCTGTAATTGGTGACACGATGAGCATGTGCCGTGTACCTGCTTCTGCAAGTGAAGGTTGTGTTTGTGCTATGAGCTTCTGAGCGAACGTGTCCCCTCCCCCATCTTCACATCCAGCATGTGTTGTTATTGTGCCAATGATTCCCATGCTGTTTCATACCACCTGCTTCCATATATCTTTATTACACCACCACCCCCCCCCCCCTCAGCACTAGATTACCTATTGCACATCCAGTTTGGTGCTCAGGCAGTATTAGTCACTTGTGTATGTGTTTATTAGATTATTTATTATTTAGATTAGGGATTCTCTTTGCCCGAGTCCTCCATGCTGCCCAGAACAGACCCATGCGTGTCCGCAGGTCGACAGGCAGTCTGAGCAGCTGGCGAGCTCCCTGGCGGTAAGGACCACCGTGAGCGAGGCCTCCACGCAGCTGCAGCTTAAAGCGGACCTCCTGCAGAGGTGAGCCCGCTCTCTCAAAGGGGCCCCAGTTGACCTGATTTGACACTGACGGGCGGTCCGCTCCGTGCCCCTTCAGGCGGGCGGAGGAGGTGCAGCAAGAGAACACGGAGCTGGTCCGCCGGCTGGCCAGCCAAGAGGAGGCCCTTCGGTATGGCGAGACGGAGCAGGAGCGACGCTCCGCCGAATGCGCCTCCCTCAGCCGGCAGCTGGAGGCGGCGCTGGCCGACGTCAGGCAGCAGGTGGGCTGGGAACCGCCCATGGACCCCAAACATGCGAGACTCATACTTCAGAATAAGTATTAACTATTAATTTGAGCTGTTTTGTTGAGCTTTTCACTACAGCACAGTAGCCTTGGAGTAATCTTTGCAACTAGCCTATATAAACACCTCACCATTTTTATTTATTACTACAAGAGTCTGTGGTGTATACAAAGGGGGGGGTGTGGCCACAGGGGTACTGATTGGTTCTGGAGTGTCTCTTCCCCTGTCACTCACCGATTCAAAGCATATCATTGGCTAATGATAAGGTTGGCCCCTCTATGAATTATACCCCTTGTATACTTAAAAAAATACACTTAAAAAAATCCTAGAATCGCCCCTGGAAGTTCCAAGTTCCATCACACAAAATCGCCTGATAGTTAAAGTTTACTTTGCCTGTTAAAAAGCAGCACTCGTCCACATCCCCTGTTTCAGCACCTGCCCCTCGAAGACTTTGCACATCACTGCCACTAACCTGAACCTAGTGGGACCAGATAATCCATGTCAGGGATGTGCACTGAACCCTACTGAAGCCAATTAGCACACTGGGTCGCACAGCATAGCGATTTCACCGTGCCCCATCTCTCTGGTTACGGCTCTCCACCTGTCCCCACCTGAAAGGTCTCTAATGTCAAAGACACAGCCGCCGTCAGGGAGAGATCCCTGCAGGGAAGGATCCTGGAGCTGGAGGTGGAGAGAAACAGGCGTGACAGCGAGCTCCAGCAGCTGAAGAGGAGCAAGCAGGCCGTGGGTGTCCAAGCTCTCCCCCCCCCCCCCCCCCCCCCCCAAGTCAGATCCAACCCCTCAGCTGTGAACAGTGTATAAACCTCTCTCATTAGAGATACGCAAGGTTGTTGACTGACTAGTATCTTTTAATAATGCAATTAATCAACTTTTATGCGGTATGATACTCAGGGGTACTTAACGGGGCAAGTTAATCACGGAATGATTTTCTGTGATTGGTAAATTAAGCATAACACTTAAATGCCAGTAGTAGTAGAACTGGAAATGATTTCTTGACCTTACTGAAGCAGATGGGATGTACTTCTGCAAGGTGAAGTGTGTAATACAAACGCAGTCGTACCTTAAGTGTCTGTGAGTATTACTCAGATGCTTTTGCGTTGCTGTTTGTAATCAGCCCATTCATTACCGATTCTGTGACGACGTCCCTTTAAGTTAATTCAACCTCTTTGTCGTTTTTGTTTTTTTTTTGCCTTTCAGGCAGAAACTCAGCATGAGGTGCGGCTGAGAGATCTGCATCTGAACCTGGAGCGCTCGGAAAGCCACGCGCAGCGGCTGCAGGATTACGTGGACTTCCTGAAGGCGAGCTACGCTGCCATGTTCGAGGACAGCCTTGCCACTAATGTGGGAGGGGCTTACCTTTTTAAATAGCCCGCCCCCCGGCACCTGAGGAAGATCGATGGAATTTAACACTATAATGAATATCTCCATATGGTTCATTAATTTTAATAACAGGAAAAGCAGATCTCTGACAGAGACTATTTAACATATTTCAGTAATATGTAAACGTACACCAATAAGACACTGAAGTCAGGTTATGACCTGTGCTTAGTGCTGTTTTTGTAATATATGTGTCAAAAAGCACTTGGGGCTGGACTCCAGCCCTCAGCCCTGGGGTTTATGAAATATATGGTTATTCAATAATTCAATAATACAACGTGATTTATTATATTAAAAATGTATTTTATTTTTTTATATAACAAGAATACACATACACTTCCAGAATAAGATACTTTTCACACAATATATGATTTAACATATATTTTGGCCCTTTGCCATCTTTCCATGACTAATGGATCCAGGGTTGTTTATCTGCTTCGACTTCCAAAGTAACACAGAGAGAAATAGTACGTCGAATTAAGCAAAAACATATTAACATGTTTTAATAAATACAACTTAAACACACTCAAAAATAAGTCCATTAATCAGTGTTATCAGTAAAATATACACACTATCTGGTGCAGGAAATTTTACAGAGTTTACCGTCTAGATGCTCTAAAAGTGATTGTATCTGTATCTACAGGAAATATAGTATTTGTTTTTCCAGCTACTCCTTCTTTAAGGAATCTGTCTAATACAAGAGAAAGAGCACCCTCTACTGACATTTTCATGTAGCCTCTTCCTCTCTAAAGCGCCCATTACTTTCTTCTCAGTTGCATTACTGATTTTTTGGGCAACAGTGCCGTCTTGTGTTGAGTCATCATAATCTGGATTAGTGTTACTCCCACTAAGCACAGTCCCATTTACAAAGCCCTTGTGATCATGCACTTGATTGTACTCAACATAAAATCTTGGTAAGTTTTACTGTAAGGTGGTGAAATATAAAACTGCCCGTCACGACACTGAGGCCATAATGATTAACTGCTGTAGCGCTAGTGAATTTCATTCAGCATAATCCAAAAGTATTCAGATAAATAGGAAGTCATTTTAACACAGAAGTGCTGTGGTAATGCACTGGGTGCAGAGTAGCATCAAACTTCCACATCTGTGGGCTGGATCACTGCCCCCTGCTATCTGTGGGTAGTTTTTGTTTCCTTTGAGTTCCTTGCAGTTGCCTAAATACATTTAATTCAGTGAGTTGGAGTCTCTATATTGGCCGTATAGTCCCGTTTATGTTTTAAATCCTGTTCCAGCAGTAATTCCATGCAAAAAAAATAAAAAAATCCAAGCAATCCTGTCACGTCCCGATCGTGCCGCTCCTCCTGTGAGCCAATGATTATTATAGGGAGCAAGACATGAACTACTACCGGGAATGGAAAGAGTTGCAGAGGTCCCGACCTTAGTGACTAGGTAACCGTACTGATCGATCTGCCGCGCAAGTCACGCCCAATTTGCCGTCAGGGGCGGAGCTGAAGGCGAGGCCACTGCGCTCCCCGGGATAGTAGAGGACCCTCCCATGAACTAAATACATATAAAAATTACACTATTAGGATTTCACCCAAACTTTCGACAGCTAGAATATTTTGCTAAAAATTTTAATGTGACTTGCGATTTTATATATCTTTGATTTTTGATATACATTCTTATTATGGTGGGTGTATGATGTAAAAAATAATTTTTAATTAAAAAAAAAACAAACCTGTAAAATCCCTACAATGCAACAAACTTAAAATACAACACATAGTAATGTTTTTAAGTCAAACTAAGCTGTTCCTTTTGTATTTAATGGTTTAACATTTGAGGAATTTGCAAAGAACTGCAGTGCATGATGGGTAGGATCTAAAGGCTGCCTAAAGTCCTCGTCCGTCTGACGACTGTTGGGTATGTTGGTCCAGAAAGTAATTCAATTTAGCCATGTAGGCTACGTTCTTAAAAACTGCTTTTTGTTGGATATAGCCCGATTATATGCCATGGGCCTTTTAATTTCTTTGTTTGCAATTTCGCCAGGTAGGCTACCTTCTTTAAACTGCGTTTTGTTAGACTACATATTTCGGGATGTTTTATTGTAGTCTTTGTAAATATGTATATAGTTTAGCCTAACCCAGCCACTTAATGGAGCAAGCCAGCTCAACCAGGTGCCCGTCCCAAAGCCCGGATTAATGGGGAGGGTTGGCGTCAAGAAATAAAGAGACTATCTTTACTGCATCACTGATGTCAAAATGTGGGAAATATGTGGTTGTATAAATAAATGCGTTAAAGTAGGTTAATGATTCTGTGCTGTCTAAAAAGGCTACATGACATTTGAATGGGCTATACCCGGAGGCATGGACGCATTATGAGAATGAGAAAGACGGTGCGTGCACCCTAATTA
Source organism: Paramormyrops kingsleyae (assembly GCF_048594095.1). Lineage (NCBI taxonomy): Eukaryota > Metazoa > Chordata > Actinopteri > Osteoglossiformes > Mormyridae > Paramormyrops > Paramormyrops kingsleyae. The sequence continues at coordinate 12,286,438 of NC_132817.1, read as the reverse complement.
ATTAACCTATACCCTATTCACTTAGACAATAAACTGTAATTTTTGTGACATAAATGGATGAGATGGGCAGGCAGCTGGAGGTGGAATTTTTGTCCTCGGTAAAACTCTGACGGTCTCCACACTGGTAACAACGTTGTTTTCTAGGCATAGCCAAACAAATCTACTCCTGTCTGAAAAGTCGTAGAAAGCGCAATTTAGCCACTAAAACTTTACAGTTTTTGTGAGGGACAGTCGAATTCTCTTAAGTTTGTGTTCTTGCACCCACACTTCAAAACTCGTTTCAGCGCCGCCACATATACGTGTACGTGCGCGCGTGCGTGCGCGCGCAGCAGGGGGGCCTTGATCGACCTCGGTGTTGTCAGATTTAAAATTTGAAAAAAAAAAATTGTCTAAAACTTTATTGGTTAGTTGGATTATGTAAGCAGTACCTTTAGTTCTAGAATCTATACTTCGTGTCACATCCTTGTCTGGTGATCTTCGCAGAGCAACACTAACTGCATGCGCTCTTGCTTCTGTTCCATTAACAACACAATATACAAAATGAAGAAAGTGATTTACCGGGTCGAGTTGTTCTATGAGCACGAGGGCGTTACCGGCAGCGTCGAGTTAAGCATTTATAGAGGCAAAAAAAGGTGCTTCATCAAGTACCCTGCACCAGATGCCCTTATCAACCCGGCGGCTGAGCCTAAGTTTGCTGTGCAGGCCTTCCTTACAAGCATTGCCAAAAATTTTCTCTCCTTGGACCGGACTTTGCACGAGTGCAAAGAAGCAGGCAGTCCTCCTGCTTGCGATTCCTGCAGCCCAGCCACAGAAGCTGAGACAGGTAGGCCTGCTGCATCACCTTCAGATCACACACCTTTCCATAGAGTGACTAGCATGTGACCATGGCCCAAGCTCAAGAAGAAGGTAAGGAAAAGTGTAACAGAGGTCTGTACTCACCTTGCATTTTGAGTTTCAGGTGTGAGACCTGAGGCAAATCTTGAGGGAGACCCTGCTCAAGCAGTGGCTGAGGAGCGTGGGAGGGTCATGAGGCGTTTCCTCTCCAGGATCTCAAATGTGAGTATCAAGCTACTGGGTTTAATTTTAAGGAGTTGTTTTATTACTTTCAGGGTAAATTGGAGTTATTGTGGTTCAGCTAACTCAGGTGTGACACATTTTGTCGGCTCTGTTTACTACAGGCATTCAAGAAAGTCAATGAATCACCGTCAGATGGAGAAGGTATTCAAGAGTCCGGTCAAAGGCAGCCCCACAGGAAGACCTTCTTGCGTAGACTGATAGCAATGTTTTCTCTGGGCTGCTGTTCTGCCATATAAGTATTCCTGAAAACTACTTCTTAAATAAAACCTTATTACTTAATTTTTGGTGTTCTGGTGTGTTGTTTTTTTGGTATGTTGTCAGGCAAAATAGTCTGATCTGCATAGTAATTACTAAGTACTCAAAAGGAAGGTAAAAAAATGTGAGATAAATGTTGGAAATAATATTTTTTTTGTCATTTAGTGTATAGTCTAAATTGAACAATAATTTGTCATACTCAAAACCAGACTAATCAAAGTATATAATACTACTACTTCCCTGTTTATTAGATTACACTGCTAGAAACTGAAAACTAGATGAAAACTATGAGAAAGACCTTGGTGTGTATGTTGATGCTTCCATGTCTCATTCTCGGCAGTGCGGGGAAGCAATAAAAAAGGCCAATAGGATGTTGGGGTATATCTCCAGGTGTGTGGAGTTTAAGTCAAGGTAGGTAATGCTAAGATTATACAATTCCTTGGTGAGGCCTCACCTAGAATATTGTGTGCAGGTTTGGTCACCATACAGTATCTTAAAAAGGACATTGCAGCCTTAGAAAAGGTGCCGCGTAGGGCCACAAGAATGATTCCTGGTCTTAGAGGAATGTCATACGAGGAAAGGTTAGCTGAGCTAAATCTGTTCAGCCTCAAGCAAAGGAGACTGAGGGGGGACATGATCCAGGTCTATAAGATTCTAACAGGTTTGGATGCTGTTCAACCAAATAGTTACTTCAGCATTAGTTCAAAGACAAGAACTCGTGGCCATAGGTGGAAATTAGCGGGAGAACATTTCAAACTGGATTTAAGGAAGCACTTCTTTACACAGCGTGTAGTCAGAGTATGGAATAGTCTTCCTGATAACGTAGTGCAAGCTGAATCCTTGGGTTCCTTTAAATCAGAGCTAGATAAGATTTTAACAACTCTGAGCTATTAGTTAAGTTCTCCCCAAGCGAGCTCGATGGGCCGAATGGTTCTTATGTTCTATCAAATATGTGAAATAAGAAAATCAAAATAGCTTAAAATTAGACACAAATCAGAACATTATCCCCTTCTAAACTTAATCGAGAAAACATGTTAACATTTGGTTAGACCAATCAAATATTTTTGATACTGCACATGGTGACATTCCTAAATGCCCACCGGATGGGTCCACATTGGTTCTGCTGTGCTGAGAGCTGGTACAGAGCAAAATTGTGGACCTTCACAGTGTCCAAGGAGTAGCTTGAGAAACACTGGCATACAGGACACTCCTGTGGCAGACCTGAAAAGACAGTTGTTTAGAGATTACAGAGGCAGACAAAAGTGCTTCTATTAGCATGGCAAATAAGCTACAAGTAATCTTTAGAGATGTGTACTGGGGCTTAGTACCTGTAGGGTGCTGTATTCTGTTTCAGTTATTTGTTGTAACTATGCCACTTATGGAGAGCAGACACTGTACTTCTATTAAGAACAAAAACCACATACGACCTCTCAAACACACAATAATAATAATAATAATAAGTTTTATTTATAGTGCACTTTACATTTTACAAAGGAAATCTCAAGCTGAATCTTCAGAGTAGCAACAACAAGTCTGTGGTCAGAATTCACAAACTGGGCACTTCTGTAGACCCTACTGTTCTGCAGTAGCCTCCAGCGTCTGCGCACGAGGATGTTATCGATCTCCTTCGCCACAGCACCAGTATTGGAGTACCAAGTCCAACGATGTGGCACAGGACTTTGGAACCGGGATCCAGCGACCTGCAGCCCCTTACCTTTTGCAAAGTCAAGGATCATGGAGCCACTTTAGGTAATCTTTACCTTTATCTTCTGATACTTTTAAACAATTTCACTAAATCCCAGTTACAGTCTTCGTGTGAGACAGTAAGGCTGGTTTACGATGCAGTCCAACCTTGCAAAGGCATACAAGCGACAACTACTTTCTGTTACTACAATTGCTATGAATAGCAAAATGGATAGACAGAGCAGAACGAGTCATCAAAATATCATTACACTTAATTAACAAGAAAATGTCTGTGTGGAGGGTATATGCAGATACAGCGAACATTGCTTGTGGACTTTTGATTTTGACCAATGAAGTCGTGACATTTTTACAGAATTAAGCAAGTGTCCCGAGAGTTTTCTTGAGCACTGTACTTATGCCCAGTTATTGGGAATTCTTTGTGCCTGAAACTATTCAGTCCGAGATCTTAAAGTAAATTTAGATGCACAGTATCAAGTGAGATGCTGTGCAGAGACAGACTTTCTATATGAGACATTCCGATTTCACACTGTCACGACTCGGGAAGGAAGGAGGCAAAGGCAGATGTGGGGGAAAAACTAAGAGGTTTTATTTCAACAAAACACAAGACAAAAGGGCAAAAGGAAACAGACCACAAGGGGTCAAAACCAGGCTGGGAGAGAAGGGGAGGAACAGGGGAGGAATACAGGGTACCAGGTCACCAGAGGGGTAGCACAGGTGCGGCTACAGAAGGCAAGACCGCCATTTGAGGTTATTTATAACCCTGACAAAACAAGGCCCAAAAATGATTGAATTTGTGTGTCGTGGCGTCCTGCAGGAAAACATTGGCACCGCCCTGCAGTTGTCGAAGTCTGTGGATGCCACCCGCGCTGTCCTGCAGGGGCAGCTCCGGAACAAGGAGTCGGAGAACAACAGGCTGTGTGTGCAGCTGCGGGTGAGGGCCAGCAGGGGGTGCTGACACACTAGCAGAGCTCGCAGACTGGCTTATAATAATGTACTTAGTGGTCTGTTCGCTGAGCGTGGGGTTGTGAAGCCTGCTACCACTCCCGGCAGAGTCTGGAGAGAGCGATGGTCGAACGGAAGCTGGAAGCGGAGGCTACGAAGGCGGAGATGACAGCTCTGTCAGAGAAGGCAGCCCGGGAGAAGGAAGCTCTCAAGAAAGCCATCCGGGCCCAGAAACGGAGGGCAGAACGATTTAGGTCCGCCATCGAGATGTGCTACAGTCAAATGAGGGAGAAGGTACCTGTGACACTGATGTCATTTCCTTCTACTGTGACATCAGCAGAGTGAGTCATTGAGACGACGACATTTTGAATCTGGTATAGGGCTGGGCGATATCATATCGATATTAAATCGCGCATGTGCAATAATCACCAGGGCTTCAGATGACAGACAAAGCATTTGGCCAGATGCCAGCTTTTCGGTGCTATACGGACATTTATTTACACCCATAATTTGGTGAGAAGATTAGTAGTGTGGCTTAAATATTAATGAGATGCGTTTTGTGATACCCAAAAGTTAGTAATCTGTATAAACTTTATGTTTCTTAAATTCGATTAGCAGAGCACACCACATAATACAGTGGTACCTTGGTTTGCGAGCATAATTCGTTCCGGAAACATGCTTGTAATCCAAAGCACTCGTATATCAAAGCGAATTTTCCCATAAGAAATAATGGAAACTCAGATGACTCGTTCCACAACCCAAAAATATTCATATTAAAATTATTAACACAAAATATAAAGTAAATAAACCAAATTAACCTGCACTTTACCTTTGAAAAGAATCGTGGATGGTGTGAGGAAGACGAGAGAGAGGAGAAGAGGAGGGTTATTTTGTAGGACGACTTTCACTATAACTAACGGAATCACTGCTATCTGTTGGCTCACTGGAATCTTTTTCTGCAATTTTAACAAGGAATATATCCAATGACAGCTGCTTTTGTCTCCTTCTCGATTTCGCGGAAATGTGACCTTGCATTGTCGTCAAACATATTCATTGCTCACACTGCTACGGCCTTATTTGGATGGCACTTTCCTACTAAATTTTGGCTATACGAGTGAGGGACGCCGACTGAGACCGAGCAGGGGACACGATTACCCACAATCCCACAGTGAGAGAGAGAGAGAAGAAAAATCGGCGCAGTTGTAGTCACGTAACGCTAGCCAAAGCGTATGTGTAATAGTCGTATTTGTCAAGTTAAAATTTATTAAAAATTTGTGCTCGTCTTCCAAAACACTCGCAGACCATGTTACTCGCAATCCAAGGTTTTACTGTATAAGGAAAGCCGCTACATCGGGCTGATGGGCCGGGCCGTTTCAGGGGGGTTAAAGTAAACATGGATTCCAGGGAGGCGCTGCAGTGTCAGATTGTTCCGCCGGCTCGTATGGAAATATGACGGATGAGTTCTGGTGTTACAAAACGGTGGGAAACACTAATAATGGTTCATGTTACAGTCATAAACCTTGATAGTCACCTTTCGGTTATTGATATGCTTAGTCTTTGTTAGACTAATTGCCTTTTGTGAATATAGATCTTACATGGTTTCGGTATTTATGTGATACATCCCAGAAAACACATACGGTCACATTTTCATGGTTAAAAATTAGTTTGTTTTTAGTATCTTGAGCCTTGCAATAATTTAATATAAGATATATTATACGCTTTTGTGCAGGGTGAAAAGTACCAGTGCAGTGTCATCCCAGAACTTAAACTGGAATACTTGTCTTTAAACACTACGCCCCCTGCTGCCCATTAGTTTTTTGCTGTTAAATTGCAAATCACAGAGCTTTGGATTGCTGTTTTGGGTATTAGATTAAAAACACAGTATAATGTACTATGGGCCAGTCTTCATTGTTTTGACCATGGACATGTTGGTGACATGGATGGTAATGGTTCATCTGTGCTGTATTGCTGACGCAGGCTTAGATGAATAACCTGCTTGTTCATGGACGTCTTTTATGAATTGTAATAGAGCGGATCTCTATTCGCCTTTCAACAGTGCCATCTAGTGCTCATTTTCTAGTGCGATAGAACTTAAACTGTGAAGCAGAACTTAATCAGTGGCATTCAAAATGGGCCCCCCAGGGCTAATATTTGTCCTGAATCCGCCCCCGACACACACACACACACACACTGACTCCAAGTACTGTCAATGTCAACTTCATTATAAAGCACTTTCAAAGCAACACACATTGTTGCTGTATAGCATACAAACCAATCAATAAGCATATTTGAAGAAAATGATTAATAATTCATAACAAAAAAAACAAAATTAAAGCGATATATATATAGTAATAAGAATAGTAATGATGACAGTAAGATTTATTACATAAAAGTAAGATGTATACCATTTTAATTTTTAGCATCATATAATGTGTGTAGGTGTAATGTGTTCACATTGGTTCTAATATTTCTAATAGTTGCAGTTTTGAAATAGGTCTGCCCCGTGCCCCTCTGCAGTTCCTTCACGCTCCACCAGGGGGGTGCAACCCCACAATTTTAATATCTCTGTGTTATACCTACTTAACACTGATTTGTTAATATATTTTTTAAGAAAATGGTAATGAAAATTTTACAATATATCCATAATTCATAAGATTCCAAAATGCCATGTGAAAATATGAATACAGAGCTATCCAGCCAACTTAAAAACCTAATCACCCCAAAAAACAATAATGTCATTCAGTGTGTAGCACTATCGTTGTACACCTCCAGGACTGGGGGTCTGAATCCCGCCTCTATTCACCCGTTTTTTGTAGGTTTCCTCCTCCAGTCCAAAACCAGCAGTTAGATTAACTGGCATTGTGTCTGTGTGTCTGTGTGTGTGTGTGTGATAATTTGGCATATTACCAAATATCCCCACAAAGTGAGACTCTCCACAAGGAGAAACTCAATTTTCTAAAAATCTGTGACTGCAATCAAAAAATCAGAAATGTTGTATTTTGTTTGGCTGCTTATGGTTAAGGTTAGGGCTGGATAGGGGTTCAGGCTGTCATCGTTGGGATTAGAGTTTTTCCCATAGAAAAGAAAGTACAGTCCCCACGAAAATGTGAATATATATGTGTGTGTGCGTGCTTGCACATGTGTATTCCCTGTAACAGACTGGCATCCCATCCAGGGTGCCCCCCAGCCTTATGCCCTGTGCTGCCTAGGATAGGCTCCGGGCCCCCCCACAATCCTCACCAGGATAAACCATTAGAATATGGTAGGATGGATATTAGGTATTTCTGGAGGACTTACAGTTCATGAATTGGCCATTATTCCGGTCGGCCAAGCCCCACTGACCGAGGGAATGTACAGATCTCTGTAAAGAGGCCAGTTGGACTACAGGAGGTGAACAGTCAGCGATGTGATACTGTTTTTGTTTTTCCATACTGTTGTGTGTCATCGGTATTTCTCTTTTTTTGTTGAAGAAATACACCTGGATTAGTGCTCGTAATTTCATTGTAATTTTTACGATGACAATAAAGGCCTTCTTCTATTTTATTCTTATAAGCGTAAGATGTAGCCAGTGACGTGACATAAACCCAGGGGTAAATAAGAGGATGTGTAACAGTTGTGATCAGTATTCACAGCTTTCTGTCTTCTGCTGGGAAAACGTAGGTCATGAGAGTAATGATTTACAATTGATTATTCATTATATATGGGGAAACTGGCCAACAAACCAACACTGGTGTGTAAAATGGAAACTTGTGTATGAATTCTTATACTATATATTACAATACTACAGTACTACACTCTACATTTATATATTATGTGAGTAGCATAATGTCATATATTTATAAAAAATCTTCCTCTTCATAGTTTGAGACTACAATATGAATTTTATTAGTTTTCTTTTAACCAGCCTTCCTACTTTGTTCCGTATCACAGCTTGAGCAGTTGGGTGACGTTCACAAACATTCCACCATGTTCCGGACACCAAACAGCTAATAGGGCGGCCCAGAGCATTTAAAACAGCAACTGGTATGATGACGAGCTTTTGCTAAGCAGAGTTTATTTTCTTCCCCTCCGTAAACCCGCTAAGTCTGATTGATAGTACAAAGCTAAGCCCCCTTTGTTGTGGTTGGCACTGGATAGGCAGCTTTTTGAAGAGAACGAGAGTTGAGCATTGATCCCCCGTGCAATTTTGAAATTACGCAATACCTCAAATAACCCCTTTACTGGCAACCGAACAAAGTGAGAAAAATCTGGAACTTGTTTTAAGTGCCATGTATTTAACATATTTAACTAGCAAACGTTGATGTCACTTTGGAAACGGCAATCGGGCATATTTTAGGGCAGCCCGACCTCATGAATCACACGTAAACGATTTATGCAGTGCTTTGAAACAATTATTTACGTTCCACACATTGAAGTTTTATGTGAACTTGTAGATATGGGCAGTTTATAACATTTCGTCACCGATGTCGATGGAGAGCTGTGGCACTCGAGGGAGGTATTCCGATCTCCTTGGCTCCCGCGAGCTGCCGCACATGCTGCAGGGTGTGAGAAACTGAACCTTTCTGCCTCTGGATCATCTTGGGGATTAATAGGCTCACGGGGCAGAAGGGGGGCTGGAATAGTGCGATCTTCTGTAAGTCGACGTGCTTTACCTCAGAAACTGGTTAGTCGGCTCATTTCCCGAGAAACCCGCTGACATTAAGCAGGGACGGCCCTTTTCTGCCAGCTGTTAATGTGTAAACGTGATAAAGGCTTAGCCTGGGTTTGCCGCACTCAGCGCTGATCACCAGTAAAGCCACTGCAGCCTGCACTTCAAGACATCTGGCATTAAAAAAGGCTCCATTTGGCTTTTGGTTGGAATGAGCCCCTGTTTGCAGCTTGGAAAATGCTTCTGAAAACATGCCGGAATGTTCCTTAGCGAATTCAGTAAATCTTGGTGCACTTTAATGCTGTCACACCATTTTACTTCACAGTGAAAATGAACATACCCTATTTTTGGCAGGACAGACCTGTTTTCTTTAAGTATGGAAACCTGCTGACTATAACTGGTAAAAAAATAAAACACGAGCTACTTCAGGATGGGAACTCCCCAGTACAACCAGTACTTGAGCATTAACAGTGGGTATTATTACTCAGACAGACCCGGACTGCAAGGTTCCCCGGCCCCTCATCCCCCCCACCTGTAACGCCCTGCACCTTGAGGAAAACTACATTCAACATGGCTCCTGTATCTATTATTTCTATAGTTTTTAAGTAATTGTTCATTGGTTTTTAGTTGATAATAGTGTAAGGCAGGGGTCTCCAACTCCAGTCCTGGAGAGCTACTATCCAGTCGGTTTTCAATCCTACCTGGCTTCTGATGAGCCACACCTGTTCTCAGGTTAAATACCAGGGCCAGGTGTGGCTCATCAGAAGCCAAGTAGGATAGAAAACCTACTGGATAGTAGCTCTCCAGGACCGGAGTTGGAGACCCCTGGTGTAAGGCGGTAGAGGGTGGCTGTGTTTTGGCGGGGCAAAGTCACATGACCCCTGTTTGACTTTGTTTTGTGTCCGCTTACATTTCACTAGCTGTACTTCCTCATAACTCGGCTGTGATGTCACTCTCAGATGTAATCGGATTAAGAATGAAAGAATTAAAAGTCAGTTCCCACAAGGCCCAAGCTGGGCACCAGTGGGGCTGTAATGAGATACTGGGGTTGCATTCATCTGACATTTTACTGTATGTCCAGGATCTGGCTGCACCAGGCCGACAGCTTGTGTGTGCAAACAAACTCTCATATTTTAGCTTGTCCTGTGCAGTGTGGTCTAAGTGATGGATAACTCCTCTTAAGACAAATTCAGACCACATATATTGCCCTTCGAATATGTTTTTGTTCATTTTTATTAGACAGAAGTCTTTGAGGTAGACTTGCTATCATTACTAGTCACTGCATTAATATATGGACTCACCTTGTATCAAGAGACTTGAGGCTTTTCTGAGGCAGAATTATCAAACACTTCAATCGAACATGGTATGCAATGTGTGTGGTTGCAAACACGACATGACAGCATCTACAAACAATGCTCTGATCTTCCAGAGTCCCCTGGGGGAGGACAGACCATTCCCAGGACCCCCAGGCCTTTAGGCAAACCTGTAGCTCTTATATTCCTCTGAAAGCTTGTTTTCAACAGATTGGCACAAATCTGTGTGGAACACAGCTGACTGTCATCCAGAACCCCTCAGAATTGCTAATCAATAAGAGAACAGATGAGTTCAGGCCGTGTATGCGACTACAGTCCTGCTTCTGTTCCGCAATAAACTCCTTTCTGACAAACTTGGGAATAGTTGAGGTTCAAAGTCATAAAAGGTTTTGGAGAGCTTTGGAGAAGAGATGAAGCCTACAAGCTCACAACATGACCAGCTGTAATTCCGTTTGATCGCACTCAAAAAGCAAATCTCTCACGCCATATAAGCACTGAGATGTTTTGTTTAGGTTTGCCAGCGTTCTCTCAAGGAGAGGACAAAATCTTAGGATTGGTGAAACTTAGGACTGGTCTTTTGATCTGCACCACGTGGCGCTGAACATGGGTGGGGGGGGGGGGGGGTCATTACTGCCATAAATCTCATACTTACTACTAGAAATATAGTTCTATAAAGCCCAATGTTTGTGCTTCCCAGGGGCCTAATGAAGAGCGAGGGGTCCGTGGGGACCCAGGGCATGACGCCTACCAGGTGAAACCCTTCAGGTAATCAATCAGCTCTAGCCTCTCGGCCGTAAACTGAGAAAAAGTCATTCGAGGGCAGGAGTTCTTGGCTAATGCAGCTCAACATAAAAACATTTCATTTACAGTGAGATTATGGGAAGGTGACCAGCTTATAAATATATTACAGACTGCAGCAAATATTCACTACTCATAGGAAGGAAGAAAAATCACCTGTCACACCTAGATACTTATATAACCTACAGTTATACTCACCTGGCTTCCACGTGCCGATCCTGAATGATCCTGAGTGACCTTAGTGACCCTGAGTGATCAGGATCAGTAATAAACTATTCAGAGTGTTTGATTGGGTCGAGCTCTTGCTTGCACCACTGGACCTAGACCTGTAAGCCACTAAAGTTGTTTTCTCTGATCACATCTCTCTTTTAGATGACTGTCCCTCTCATTGAATCTATAGCAGGGGCCTAATAGTGATAGTGTGGACCATGTAAAGTATACTGTGGGTGCACCTGGACCGCAGGGACCTACAGGAGAGCAGGGAACCCTGGTGAGAAGATGGAGGTGTTTTCCACACTTTTGTGCCGTTTCACCTGACTGTTCCTTTGGCTTCCAGGGCGCCTGTTCCGGCAAATTCTGGCATGCCCTCCTTAGCATTTCCTTGATCTCACCGTAGCGCCCCCCCTGAGCAGGCCTCTCTGCCATGACTTTTAAGTTTACTGAGCAGTGTTAACCTGTTCCTCCATGTCGTTCTCATGATTATAAGTATTTTGGTGCCTTTTTAAAATTCTTTTTTTCAATTGCCGAACATAATCATTAAAAGGAGAATTAAGTAATGTATCTGGAATAAGAACAGAGACGAAAGCTGTTCCGATACTGAAGATATATGACATTTTGCTTTGCAATCCAGCCTCAGGTTACCGGGAGGACAAGGCTGTTTATTTCTGTGTTTTAATGGATATTTCAAAAGATGTTTTACTCCCTTAGCTTCCACTGAAACACGATAAAAGGATTTTTGAAACTACTATGCTGCTGATCTGTGCCTCCACAAACAAAGATGCTTTCTGTAAATTTAAACGATTGGAATGTACGCCCCTGCTGTCTTACTCAGCCAACACTTTACCAAGATGAATATACCCCCATGTCTTCCCAGCATGCAACTGTGAGCTCATCTCTCAGGTGGTCACAGAAAAAACTCTAAGAAGTTTCTTCTCTGTTCATGTGCTTTTAGTCCATGTGGCTATAACTCACTGTAATGTTTTTGATTCCAAAAACCATGTAATAAAGTAGCATACCTCAGGTTTTATGTATACAATACATATTGCACTGGCAATACGTAGTATTAAAATGTGAAAGGTTTTGGTCTATTACAAGAATTCACTTGCGTATTGCACAATTTTATGTCCCTGTGAAGATATGCTTGAGCTACAAGCTGATTCAAACCTGCTGATTTATGAGGTCATGAGTTATCATTTATTCACATTTAGTACCAGCAAAAATGCAGCATCAGGTGGTTCCAGGTAATCAAAGCATCACTGCAGAGAGAATCCATATTTGGGTGAGATGTTTTAAGTCTGGTTTGAAGCATTGGTTTCTCATAACTATGTATCCAAATATGACTTCCTGTAAATATTTATTTTGTATTTTATTGGGATAATTAGACGATTTTTATGGACTCCAAAGTAATCCGTAAAATGAATGAAGATTTGATTATGTGGCAACTATAATTTCTGGAAAGCCGAACTTTGACACAATGCTGAATGCAACAGAGGTCATGTGACACAAACGTCATCCATGAAAATGCTTATAATGTTTCTATTACAGACAGTCTTTTGTGCTTTCCTGGGATGAATGGGGAACAAACAACCCGGGGGTGGGGGGGGGTGCTTGCAGAGACGTGAACATCACTCGGGGGACAGGAGTAACAGGAGTGAATTGACCACACACTTTGAATAACGTCCAGACAAAATAAAATATAACACGTTGGCGAGAACAATCTGTCAGATGTTTGTTCTGTGTCATGCCACAACCCCAGGGAGTGCTGAATGTTTTCGATACAGCAGACCCACATACAGAGCGCAAATAAACATGCAATTTGTGGTAAGTGTGTGAGTCATTTTAATAAGGGAGATAACAGTTCGTTTAAAATGGAAATTGCTCTCTTTATTAATTATTTATTAATTAGCCACTATTGGTCTAATATAGAGGTGGCCAATTTTATCCACAAAGAACCAGTGTGTATGCAGAACCTTTAGGTCAGTTGTTCAATCCCAGCTGTGAAGACTCGTCTGCCAATCAGTCCTCTAATTAGTAGTCTAATTAGGGAGTAGCAGCAAAAACCCTCATACCTAATGGCCCTTTTTGGATAAGATTGGACACCGCTGGTGTTATACTATCAGCGGCACTGACAGGGAAGCCAGTAATTTACACAACACTCACATTTGCATGTTAACAAAACACACACATTCCACAGCAAACATTACACATTAACTATGTACAACATAAACACATGAATACACATCAATTTACACCAAGGGTAGGAAATCCTGATCCTGCAGTGCCGGTGTCCAGCAGGTTTTCTGTCCTACCTGATGAGTTACTATCTGCCTGAGATCAACTGTGGTTCCTCAGAGACCAGGTAGGATGGAAAACCTGCTGGATCCCAGCACTCCGGGATCAGGTTTCCCTACCCCTGATTTACATTATTTGCAGACGTGTGTGGTGTGGTGCAAAACATGCCGGTATGTCCTGCTGACCAACCCAGCAGCGTCACATTTATGTCAGCCAATCATGAGCAGTGGGTGGGGTCAGAACAAATGAAGAAGGCTGCCTAGGACGCCTTAGACAGGTGATGCGCCTGATCACCGTATTCCTAAAACGATGTTGATCCTGTCGATTTTCATTTGAAGTATGCGGCCACCTTAAATATTAATGGAAGGGAACTGTCTGCTTTATTACAAGAAATGATTCAGAATGGTCACAAATGGCAACATCTGTTCTGTTTATCCCACTGACTCAATGCGCTCAGTATATTATGCGTTTTGCACATCTCCTCTTAATGCATTTCTTGTTATGCTTTTTTGGCAGTTTTTTTCTATTAATGTTATAAATATTCCTTGGTTTAGCTGCATTGCTACATCAATGATTTGGCTTTTACGCGTTCTGGCTTCGCAGTTTTGAAATTCTCCGGGGGAATCAGGTTTACTCAGAAGGGTGTCCAGGTTCTGCTGGATCTCCTGCATTTCCAGAGGTACCTGGGTTCCCTCGGAGAAATGGGGATGTGGCAAGTATGAGACTTTTACCATCCATTTACCCTGCACCCCTGAAACGTATTTCCAAAGCTGGTCTGGCACCATCTAGAACATACTTTCCATGGTCCTACACCAAGAGCGAAACCACACAGCCCTAAATCCCACAGACTCCCTTTTCCGTGAAGCTGAACGGAACGTAAGCACCACACGTCTTCTGTCAGAGAGCTCACACTCTTAACTGACACTGTCAGTTCTGTAAACATTGAACGTTTCCTGACATTACCTAACTGCATGAGGGGCATAGTGAAGAAGTCTTTCTGTGGGGATAGGTGATGATAATCAATTCTTTGAGATTCCTGAGGGGGGCGCCCTTTAGGTATATTGGCAGGTGAGATACTGAGCTTACTGTAATATGATAATTGTATAATGCTAGACTGCCAACCACTGTGACAAGAATGTGTCTCAGATTAACGGCCGACCAGAGCGAGAGAAAACCGCAGGGAGGCTGGTGTTTTTCTTGACTCCTCGGGTGCCTCTACTCTCCAGATTTCTGCATTATTTGGTAAAGAAGCAAGCTGAGTGAGAATTCAGCCATGAGTTATTCCATTCCCCCGGGCAGGCCCAGCTCGACGCTACTTTAACCAGCCTCGCCTCAGTCAAGACGTGATACTAAAAGGTTCTGTGTGGATCCATCAACACCCGGATCTTCCTAAAGGTTTGCTTTACCCGATCTGAGAGAAACGTAGAGAGTAAACGTGGTACAGACACAAAACAAGAATTTTGTCCAGGTGTTCGTTGTCTGATTCTCTATAATAGCTTATGTTCACCTGACCCAGTTAAACAGGGTGATTCTCTACTTAGATCAATCAGTCAGGTAGGCAGCTAGGAGCGAACAGAGGATGAGAAAAATATCAAAACAGTTGAAGAATTGAACTAACCAGTATAAGTTTACCAAATCCAGTTCCAGGAGGTACTTTTCGTGCTCCAAACAAGATCTATAACTAGAAATCGAAAGGTTAAGAAATGTATACATAAGTTACTTATCAAAGTAATGCCCATATTGGTCACAAACACAAGAGCAATGACAGACTCCCAGCGCTGTCCCTCTTTACTCCTGCTCATTTGAGGGGGCAGAATTTCATATTCACTTGACCTTCAAACACCTTTATGTGTCATGTTTGTTGTCATGGAAGCTGTGGTGGCAGCATTTGCATATTCACCTAAATTCCATAACACATCCTTTGATATTTAATATTAAGATATCTATCTATCTATCTATCTATCTATCTATCTATCTATCTAGTCAGTCTGTTAAGAGTGCTATGTTTGAAATCATACTTTTTGAATGGTGGTTTCCTGAAGACATTGCAACCATACATCACATCGGAAAGTCAATGTCTGTAATATAATTACGGCATGAACCATGAGAACCTTAGAGCTCATGCCTAATGTTCTAGATGAAGAATGAAACATTCACTCCCAAGATGGCTGCCTTCAGCCTGTCTCCCCAGGAAAGGGAGAGTTTGCAGGACCGCGTGTGATTGCAGAAGACTCGGTTAGAAGAGAGCTGCCTGCGAAGATCAACAAGTCAGCATTGGTGAATAGTCTCATCCGTCATTCAGCTGAACATACCATGATAGCTATAAAATATTAATTGCAGTAGATTATTCGGACTGCACTGAACCCAGCAAAAAATGAAAGAAGTGATTCATTGGCCAAGAAGGCTGGGGACCAGGGGGAAAAAAAACCACACTGCACTCGAACACGTCCGACACGTACTCGCTTTACGGGGGCCGAAGCTAAACAGGGCACTCCAATTTGCACCGGTTTCGGGGCCATGCATAGCTAATCAAACCAAAATCGCAGTCACCTGACTTTCCTTTTGGACCTGGTCCTGCCCTCAGACTTGTCTCAGAACCATTTTTCTTAGAAATTCACAAAATAATACCAAGACA
This sequence comes from Paramormyrops kingsleyae, assembly GCF_048594095.1. NCBI lineage: Eukaryota > Metazoa > Chordata > Actinopteri > Osteoglossiformes > Mormyridae > Paramormyrops > Paramormyrops kingsleyae. Next base: position 12,270,555 of record NC_132817.1, on the reverse strand, counting down.
ATAACATCACAGGTTTCCATTTAGTTTTCCCTTTACCTGTCATTATGAGACTCTAATCACAAGACCACAAGAGTTCCTTTAATGACAGATGATTTATTTCTTTAAAAGGGAGTCTATTTCTATAATCCCCTTAATGAAATGACCCTAGAGAGTGTGTTTTAGGTGGGCCAGTCTTTTATTTGGATAACTCTAAAAATAGGTGGGGTCTTTGTGAAACCGTCTGATGGTGCACATTTTTGATAAATTTCCTTTCAGAGTAGAATTACAGGGGAAGAATTCAGCCCCCTTCTTACATAATAAAGCAGCTTAGGGACCAGACCGAGTTTTCTTATGTAACGTTCAGATTAATTTCAGACAGCTACATTTTCTTATGTGCTGTCCATTTGTTTTTGGAGACCATTGTCAAATTCAAAAGCTTAGGTTTTCAGAGAAAACCTTTGATAAGTTTCTGGCTCTAAAATATGTGAAGTATTAATATTTACCATTTTTGACCAAGTGTAATTTATCTTTTTGTCCTTTAAGAAAGGATCAGGGCTACCTGGTCCCTTAACTTTGGTGTTTGTGCCACCCAGGTGTAATCAAAGATCTCTGGGATCCCCAAAGCCAGCAGTTGACATCACATTGCTGCAGTTTACATGATAACTTTAGCCAGTGAGAGTTATTTCACTGTGGTGTGTAGAAATGAACAGGACACATTATATATTAAATGTTATTTCTTTGTGTCGGAAGAAGGAGCGATTGGATTTTCTTTGTTTATCTCAGGGTCCGGTAACACTTTACTTCGCTGCACACAAATAATATAGTATTATACTATATTTATGTATTAATTAACCACAAACTAAGTCTTAGTCCTAAACTGATCTCATGTAAATTCATCATTAATTAATCGTGACACGTTTCATCCCAAGCGATCACTATATATGTAAGTATATCTGATAATTCTGTACACCAATGTGAACTACTGAAGGAACAATTCAAAGTGAAATACTGATCTTATGTTTGTTCATTATTAATGAATCATGATGCATCTTTTATCTCAAGTAGTGACTATATTTGTTCATAATTTGTATTTCAGTGGTAAATGAGTTATTACTAAGTATCTGTGCCTCGTCTAGTAAAGTGTTACCCTGGGTCTTAGTGGGCATTTGGGCCTCCCTGCCAGGCCTGGTACTGAAGGACCTGCTGGTAATCAGTGAGCAAAACAAGAGCCTCCATGTGTCCAGTTTCTGCTAAACTCCTGCAGTGGTTTGCACCAGTTAAGTTCGATCTTAGCCTACGATGGACGTAAACTGCCCCTACATTCAAGATTACGCACTATTAAAGAAATAAATGGTTGCAACACGTAAATAGTTTCAACATAGCACTAACGTAAATGTTACACTACCTTAACATTAGGTGTAAGCGCCATCGTATATGTGGCCTGTATATGGGGAGATTATCGGATTCAGTCACATCTAATGTTAAGTGACAGATAAGTGACAGAGGTCAGTCTGTGCAGAAAATGCTAGCATTTTGTGTAGCTGTGAAGTTTCCATCTTTTATTACAGTGTTGATATTATATCTAAGCATTTTAACTCTTATGGTTCAAACAATACTGCAGGTACTTTTCATTTTAGTGGCGCCGACTCATTCATTGATATAATTATTTGCTTTTGAGACGTAAGTTAAATGTTTTGGGTGAGGTGTGGCTTTTTACAGCTAAGCCGTAATGTTGTGCTGTATACATTGATTGAGAAAAGCTCTTGTATCTGAGAATGTTAAGTGTGTCGTCAAAGCAATCGAGAAAAACTGTAAGAAGATAGATGATCAGTCACCAGAGAATGAGATCAGAATGCGAAATAGTTTCTACAAAGTCAGAGCCTTCGAATTCCCCTTTTAAATCCTTGCCTCTCCGTACGTCTTTGTTTTCCAGATACTTCTATCTGAAGCATCTTGCAGAAATCACTTCACACATTTGCGCAGTGGGAGATTTTATGAAGGCAATTCAGATTTATACAATGCTGAAGGATTAAACCGCAGGAGCCTTCCCAGGCATGAACCCTGGCCTGTGAGTCCTGAAACAGCTTTCCCGTTCACGCACTCCTGCACGCCATAGATGCAAGATGTTTCGTAATATTATACCACTTCGTTAATAGCACTGTACTGCCATTCCTGAGAAAATCGGCTGCGGTTTCCGAAATGGATTACCGTGAAGCTGGACGTGACACGAAAACAAGTTCTTCCGAAAAATGCCAGCGATTGTTCTGGTACTTTCATTTAGATGGTTATGGGTTAGGCTGGAACGTACATTTTGCAGTTTTCTGTGTACACTGAATAAAAATATGACTATTTTTCTTTTAAGAGTGGGCCTTGCCATAATATACTCTGCTGTGAAAAGAATTAGGTCACATATTAATCATGTTCAGTGCTACTGGCCCGAATACAAGTGGTAACTGCAATAAAATGAGAATGAACAAAACCCTCTGTTGCAATTTGCAAAGGAGCCATTTGATCACAGAGTTCAGTTAAAGGAAAAGTTCATTCGCTATGAAACACGGATGGCCAGTCACACAGATCCAAGCAAACGTGTCCAGCAGGAAAGTGGTACATTCCGGCCACATTTGTCTTAGCAGGAAGTGCTCGTCTCGGTGTTAGCATTCTGCTGCATCGAGGGCGGCGTTTTCTCCCTGCTTTGTAAACAGTTTGAGATTCCAGGCGATGTCTTCTCCTGCTGTGGAACATGTGCACAGCGTGTTGCTTTGGGCTTAAATGAAACCCAGCTGTACAATAGACAGGGGGTTTCGGTAACCGGAGAGAATTCCAGTGCTGGCCTGTAGGGGGAGATGTTTCGCCTCCACACAATTCAGCAAAGCATCCAGCGCAGACCTCTGTTGGGCTGCATTTGATTCTACTTATCGATCTGAGCACCACAGGGATTCCGGCATGGTTTCATTCTTGCTCCTGCCTCAACCAGAAGCGGCATGGTTTTGAAATAGCTGCCTTTAAGAAAAGTCACCCTAAAACCACCCCCCCCCCACATTGCCAGGGAACATGGTACAACCCACAGCACATCCTGCGACAGTCAGCTTATAGCATACCCTGTTTGATGTGTGTGAATTACTTTAATACCTTTATTCTTATTACAGGGACCTCCAGGGGCTCCGGATCCCTTGGTAAGGCTGGTTGCTACATGAAGCGCACTTCCTGAGTTACGCCAGGGGTGGCAGCAATGCGACACGTCCTGGAATGGGAAGCATGTGCCTCTCTGAGAGGCGACAGCTGCTGCTGAGCGGTTTGGACCCAGCTGGTCCTGCTGTCCGGAATGCGGGGCCACAGGATTCAACTGGGGAAAAAAAACCGAAAGAACAGACAAGTGAACTGGGAAGCCTGGTGTGTTTTCCGAAATTCTCTGGAGGGAGGGAGCATGTGTGATGGATTTTCCTCCTGACTGACTTTGCCCCACACATTCCTGGTTCAACCAGCCGGGCAAATTCTGATTAGGCCACTGCCACCTGCCCCACCCCCCATCTCTGGTGTGGGCAGAAGGGACATCCACTGGAGCTGTTTACTACTTGATGACTCCAAAGTGATGAGGACCTCAAAGCAAGTGCTGCATCTTCATCATGGACCAGCCACCCTGCATTGGGGTCCTCTTTCACCAGTGGCGGTTCTCGACCAGTTCAACTAGGGGGGGCAGACTGGGGCCAGTTGTTCAGTCAGGGGGGGCCAGATGTATTTGACCTTACTGTCCACATATTAATGACACGAGATTGTCAGCATTAAGAAGCAAAAGGGATTTTTGAAAACCGCAATGCGATAAAGGTCGGTCAAGAAAATGTGTTTACGTTTGTGTTTCGCCTGTTTCCAGCACAATGAAATTTTAGCCCACATATATCAATGTAAATGTAAATAATAATAATAAAATATTTATTTCAGACCCAAGTAGAATACACATTTAGAGGGGCCATGTCCCCCCTCAAAACCCCCCCCATCTTTCACACCTTGCTCAGTATAACTCTCAGATTTATGATACCAAACAGCTGCTGCCACCAATCAAGGACTCTCTTTCAAACTCGGGCGGGCCCCCCCGCTACCCAGCCCGTTAGCCCGGCTAAGCTCCTGGAAGTGGGTCCGGTGCACGGTGATGTCGCCCTGCCCCCAGCAGGCTATAAAAGCAAACAATGCTGCACAGATATGAGCTCAAACTTTCCAGTTGGTTGCCTTTAATGGGCCTGTTCATTATGTCATTCTTCTCCTTAATGCTGGAGCGGAATAAATAGGCACACCCCCGCTAACACTTCTTGGGGACCCCCAAGAGCAAACACTGGTACTCATAAGAAATGGGTAGAACCCCATTTTCCGGCACCATAAAAATATTAGCAAATGCACAATGCCAGTTTGGCTAGCCTTAAGTGTTTACGTTACACCAAGTCAGCTATGAACGACGAGCATGCCTACATAGCAATGTAGCAACACTTGAAATGAGGCTTTTATGTTGTCCAAGTAGCAGCTAAAACGACAGTACTGCAAGGTCTAAAAAAAATGAAATCCAAATCACCACCATAATTTTGGGTTAAGATGGGTCAGCCTAGTCACATGCGATGTACCCAGGGGGCTGGAGGCCAAAATGCTGGACTACAAGGGACAGGGGATGGATTTTTTAGTTATTTTTTTTTAGTTATGTTGTGATACTGTACCAGAAACAGTGTTAGTCTTAGTATTAATTTGTAATCATTTTAAAAGCTGTATTACATCTTTTCACAATGTGACTATTTGATGTGTGCCCATTGCGATGTCACAATATACATTGCACCCCCGATGTCCCATGTGCAGTATAGATAACTAACATCCCCTGAGCCCTGGACAAAGGCTAAAATATCCATGGAGTCCTGTGTCCTCCACAGTAAATCTGGGCTATCCCCTGCATGTCATAATGATATAATGAGTAGCCTACCTACTACACCTCTTTTAAGGCATATAACGTATGTATCCTTATGTTTCTAGGGGATGAGTGGAACAAACATTTTGTCAGGAACTCGGGGGTTTCCATCACGGACTCGGGGCATGTTACAGGCAGTAAAGGAAGGTGACGATCCACTTGCGGCTCCACAAGACAACACGGGTTTTATTACAGAAACTGATAACACAGGGAAAACTACAAAAAAATGGACCACGATGGATCAAAACTAAAAAGGGGTGTGAAGTAAACTAACAGAACCAAAAGAGCCTACAAGGGGGAAACTGATCACATAGAGAACAGGCAGGGAAGCACACATGGAACACAGCAAATCAGAAATAATCAACATCAGAGAATCTTAAAAATACAGAAAGAGAAATTGGGAAACAGAATCTAACACTAGGGAAATAACAAAGACTGGTAAAACACAACCAAGGGCACAAAACAGAATGCAAACCACAAGACTCAGGAACTAGAAAAACTAATACAAATGAAACACTAGGGAACAAATATACTACATACAAAAACAGAGGTAGCTGGAATTGAAGACACAACTGACAAGTTAGTAGCCATATGCTCAGCCCTTAGCACCACACAGCAATCAGGGCAGCTAAGGAAATACATGAAGGACTTGAAGGACACAGGGAGGACAGGATGGTCAGCGACACCTGCTGGCCAAAAGGGGAAGAAACACGAAAGGTTGGGGCACATAGGTGCTGACCCTGACACATTTGTAATAAGTTGTATGTACTGATTACAGCACAATTACACCATGTCATAAAAGTACCTCCCAACTAGAAATTATACGCTCTGAGAACATCCCCATCGTCTCCGTGTGACCTTCCCAGGACATTCCTGGGATGTCACAATGTGGAGCTCTTTAGATGTTTGGGGGACGTTATTTTGAGGACATTCAGGGAACTTTCAGGATGTGCTGGGAACGTTTAGGGGACCAAACTTTAATGTTCCTTTTTCGTCCTATTTGGTCTTTCCATTACATTCCCAGGACGTTTTCAGAACATTTAAGGGACCACCCTCTTTTTTGGTCTTCTTTATAGGCCCTTCCATCACTTTCCCTGAATGATTGTAAATCTTTAGCAAGAATTACAGCAACCTTTAGGGGAGCAACCTAGAATAGGTTGTTCTTTAGCTCTTGCACCACCTTTTCAGAACTAGGGCTGCAGGACAGGCTATCAGATCTCCATATGTGATAGGCCTATTGAAATCCATCAGTCATATATTCCCATATTCATTGTAACAATAATTTGTTTTTAAATTATACATCATTCCTTAGGATTCTCCGTGCACATATACCATGACTAAGCAATTTTCAGCCTTCTTAACTATTGAGAATTTTGGGTATGAAATGTTGGTTCGCATATTTATGTTAAATAGGCTGTGAGAAATAGTGTTTTCCTCAGCTGTTATTAATAAACTAAAAGTGTTTTGGGGCAACCTTGGTAAACATGCCGCATTTTTGGGAAAATGTTTGAGCTCTGGAATTTATACTATTATAATCAGTAAAGTTACTTTGTAAAATCCTGAGTGTATGCATGTACTTTGGGATAAACCCATATATTTTTTGCTTAATGGGTTCTGCTGACAGGAGATTACTGGAAATGAGCTTGGATTTCATCAAAAACATATGTCATGTTACACACTACAAAAGAATACCCTTCGTTGTGTGAATATTTAAATATTAAAATCTGTATTTGCAACCATTATGTATCATGTCAACCACCTTTTGGTTTGAATTATCATACATCGGCCTATATAAATGTCTTTAAAGTTTCTTTCTGATAACAACAAATTTAATGCTGTCACGTAACTTCACTAATGAAGGATCAGTAACCAGATAAACACATTACAAAGATATGTTAGAAGGAACATACAGACATGTATAGACATATCTTTATACTTAATTTTACCAATACAGGCACCCTATAAAAGAATATCTTTAAATGTCTCCTAGTTAACATATTTAATCTGTTTCCTCGTATTCCTCGTAAAATGCACTCATCTGTGGCGGTTCAGAAGCATTTTCTCACAAGTTCCCTGACGCGATTTCGGACTGAGCACTGGAAAAACCTCCTCTTCGACTTTTCCCTGACCTTAATCCGGGAAGTAATCATTCACGTCGTGTGCAGATCCAGACGATCTTTTGCCATGGAAATTATGTGAAACTCCATGTTCTGACACTGCATTAAAATCGTTTACAGACCGTTTACACGCCTCAGACATGAAGCGACCGCGTAATGTCCGATTTATTAAGTAGCGACGAATTGCATTGCTAATTTACATAGTTGTGCATGGGGATTAAATAGGAATCAGAGAGGAGGAGGCTGGTACAGAGCGGGGGGGGGGTGGGGGGCGGGAGTCCCAAATAAGCCGCTCTGTACATTACTTTATTAATTATTATATGTATTTATGATCGTAATCCCCGAACCCGTTGGTGGACGCTGGCGGTGAGGGATGCCATCAAGCTGAAGAAGGAGTCCTATTTGGCCTTTTGGGCCTGTGGGACTCTGGAGGCAGCTGATGAGTACCGGTGGGCCAAGCGGAACGCGGCTTCGGCAGTTGCTGAGGCAACAACTCAGGTATGGGAGGAGTTTGGCGAGGCCATTGAGAACGACTTCTGGACAGCTTCGAGGATAGTCTGGTCCACCATCCGGCAGCTCAAGGTGGGAAAGTGGTGCAGCATCAACACTGTTTATGGTGGGGAATACTACGAAAACCCCCGCAATCCCACCAACACACCTTCCAATGAGGAAGCAGAGTCTGGGGACTTGCGATTGGACTCCCCTTTCTTGGGGGCGGAGGTCACTGACGTGGTTAAAAAGCTCCTCAGCGGTCGGGCCCCTGGGGTGGATGAGATCCGCCTGGAGTTCCTCAAGGCTCTGGATGCTGCAGGGCTGTCGTGGTTGATACACATCTGCAGCATCGCGTGGACATCGGGGGCAGTGCCTCTGGACTGGCAGACCAGGGTGGTGGTCCCCCGCTTGAAGAAGGGGACCGGAGGGTGTGTTCCAACTATAGGGGGATCACACTCCTCAGCCTCCCTGGTAAGGTCTATTCGGGGGTTCTGGAGAGGAGATTCCGCCAGATAGGAGCAGTGTGGTTTTCGCCCTGGCGGTGGAACAGTGGACCAGCTCTATACTCTCGGCAGGGTCCTGGAGGGTTCATGGGAGTTTGCCCAACCAGTCTACATGTGTTTTGTGGACTTGGAGAAGGCATTCGACTGCGTCCCTTGGGGAGTCCTGTGGGGGGGTGCTCCGGGAGTATGGGGTGCCGGGCTTCCTTATCAGGGCTGGAAAAAAAATAAATAAATAATATATATATATATATATATATATATATATATATATATATATATATATATATATATATATATATATATCAAACAATATATAAATCAGGGATAAAATTCATATGGAAAAATCAGAGGCATATATCCCATGCAATATTGGATATAGCAGCCTTCTGGACAGTTACAGTTCAGCAATGATTGTTTTTTTATGTCAGATCAGAACAGAGATTACATTTCAGATTGCATACATACATGCTTATAACTTTGACTTGTGTTGTGAATAAAATGGTGAAATTAACAATCCTGTTTAAATATTGTTTACTTGTTCATGATATTCTGTCATGGATATAATGATTAATATCTCCTTATTTGTGTACTACTGTATATGTTTTGGAATTGTTTTATCCTATAAATGTTGGGTGCTGTCTTGATCTTGAAGGTATGATTTATGTTCTATGCCTTAGAAGCAGGTGGCATTAATAGTTTTGTGTTGTGTGTAGTACTTCCTTAACTAAGAGTGCAACGGACCAGGAGGCAGAGAAAAACATTCAAAGATGGCTTCAGTTGGCACCTGACAGGGATGGAGGAATGAAGGAACATGCAAAAAGGGCCAATGACACTTAATTACATTGCTTGCAATGTATTTACTTGTTTTGTATTTGGAGTTTTTGTGTGTGTTTTTGACCACCCAAATTTCACATTTTATTAACCAGTTTTACAGGGACATGTTCTTAGATATGTTGTATGTTGTAAAGTGCTTTAAATGCCTCATCTGTCTGTTGAAGTTACAAAGGGAAGTGTAATTAAATATAAATCAGTAGTTTGTTGAAAAGTGTTTATATATTGTTTATAGTAAAAGTAAAAATAAACTTTATTGATATCAATTGTGTAGCCATGTTTATGATGTCACTGGGCCTGCTATGGGCCAAATCAGGAAGAACCATGTCATTCTTTGCGGTTTCTGGGCCAGAGGAAGATGAATAGTGTGGGCCAGATCTGGCCCAAAAGAATTTTGCTATCTGGGAAAGGTCTGCATGACTTGTAAACGAAATAAAAATGCATAAATGGCTTACCACTACAAGTAATATCCTTGCTTATTCATTTGTAATATCCCAGTTAAAATGCATTTAAATATCAAATTATTCTCAAATTGCTCCTTACACTCGTCTTACAGGCAGATTGTAGACAGCAAGTGAAAGTTTTGCCAGCAGTATGATAAATAATTCAAAATACAAAAGCAGGGGAGAGAAATCACGGCCTCATTTTGGGATAATCTCATTCACTCGAGAAATTAATGTCTGGCCAGAGCCATTAAAGAGAATTAACCCTTGTTCTTAGTTCCCTTAGTTTAGAGCTGACTTCAGAGTTCTCCTATTTACATATAAGGCACTTAAAGGTCTAGCTCCTGCCTACCTGACAGAATTACTTCAAGCTTAGAAGTGAGTCATCCACTCAGATCACAGAATGCAGGTTTCCTTGTTGTTCTGCATATAAATAAAGTGACAGTAGGTGGTAAAGCATTCTGCTATAGGGCCCCTATATTATGGGATATGGTCACCCTAACTTTGTCCAGATGTTTTACTGAAAATGCACCTTCAGAGACAGCTTGCCACCCTCTTGTACACGTGTGAATGTGTTTTATTAACTAAATAACGCCCTGCCTTTTGCCTGTATAGTTTCCAGGATATTCTCTAGACCCCACGACCCTGTACAGAACAAGCAGGTGTAGAAAATGGTTGGATAGATAGACGGATGAATGGACCGATGAATCCAGTAGGTTTATAATTCGCCACCTACACAACCAAGAATGGCAGATGCAGTCAGTTAATCAAACACATTGTTTTGGCAAAGCATACGACACACACTTAAGTCACAGAATACATCTCTCTAAGCTGAAATATTTATGTAGCATCTCTTCAAACAATGTTACTTGATACTGGATAATTGCATTTTATCCAAGTCAAAAAGTCTGTCCCTGAGGTCTGTGTAAACAATTTGGATGAATTAACTCAGACAGATGAAACGAGGATTTAAGGAAGATATTCCATGCAATTAAACGATTCATTAAATTAAATTACATTAATTCCCCTACAGATTTATTGAACCTGAAAAAGTTATTAACATAGAACAATGAAATTCTTCACTGGATCCTTTGGACTACTGCCAATAAATATAAACCAGTAACAGCAATAAATAACATCACTGTCGCATTTTTGTCTTGTGGTAAAAGCGTAATTCAGATAGGCTGTTCAAGGACTAAATTAATTTAACGTATCACCGTAACGTACATTTCGGTGATACCGATCACATGATGTGGTACACCAACCATTGACGTAAAGGGCTGCCCTGCCGTAAAACGTCAAGAAGCCGTCACCTGGCAACGCTCAGCCGCACAGAGCGATCTACTGCCGTAATTTACCATAACAAACTAAAATACGGCAAGGTCTTCATGTGAGTGCGCAGCGTGGTGGTTCACTAGTGGGTGAACTTCTTATAATAGTTTTGTTTATCGCTGGCTTTTTCTTAAGTAGTTTATATGGAGGAATCAGAACTTAAACCTGTCTATTTAGATGGCGAAGACAGTACAAAAGAAATGAGAGGAACGAAACGGAAAATATCTTTGGCAAGGTACGCCTCCACAATTTTCTGTATTTTACAAAGAACTATAAGCGATACGGAAGCTTTTTACCCACCGCGTTGATAAATGATTGTTACTTTTGCCCTTTTAAGTGGTAAGTAACGCCATGAATGGCATGTGTGTGGTTTTGTTCTTCTGAAAAGCTGCGAAGCGTGTGGAGCAGAAGAAGCTAAATACAGATGCCCAGCGTGTCTGAAACACTCTTGCAGGTAAGACAACACAGAGGCTTTTTCCCTAACAAACGGATGTTTGTAATGGATCAGTAATTAGTTGATCGGTAATTTTATCGGAATAATAACACCTCCGACAGATTTCAGACACATGCAGGTTTATAATGCCAGTAAATCGTGCATAGAGTTTTAACGGAGCAGGTGTTCGAACGGAGGGCGGAGGGTAAATGTATTCGAAGTTTGCAACTTTAACAATTGCGTTAGTGCTTTTAGTTTTTGGAACTTTATACATATGTAAATACGTATTGTAAACAACTGTATGGGCACCTATGACTCTGGTAGTGCTTGAAATTATCTTGGTTTACGATTCTAAAGAGAAGATGGATTTTTCCAAGCAAAGAGCACTTAAAATAAAGGGTAAACCTAATGGAGACCAAAATTATACCAAGCAAATTACGGGGCTGCTTTTGCTGCCAGTCTGCCCTTGCTCAGTTGTGTTTCATTATCAAACAATACAAGATTAAACCCAGAAAGATTTAACTTGTCAATATGATTGTTTTTCGATTACACAGTATTTATTAGGTATTTGACTTTATTTGACCCCAAGCTTGCCCTGCGTAAAGAAGCACAAATCAGATTCGGGGTGCACTGGAGTGCGGGACAAGACTGCATTTGTGCCCCTGTCCTGCTTTGATGAGATGACCCTCCTCAGTGGTATGTTCAGTCACCGTTACCCAGTTATCAGGGTGCTACTGTGGGCATGTGTGAGGTGGAGTTTCTGTGCTCAGATTACAGGTTTCTGGAGGACTCTGGGAGACTGGCCGACAGCATTACCAGGGACCGCCATCGCCTGCCTCAACAAAAAAACCAAAAAGTAGGCATCTTCTCCATTACCATCTGCAGTCATCCTCTTTGGTGTGATGATGGTGTGATTTGAATGGGGTGTTTGTTTATGCATGATCCCTGCCAGGAAATGCTAGTTGCTAAGGGTTATGAGAGCATCCAGGGTCTAACTCAAATAAAATGGCGCCGTCCTTTCGATGAATCATAAATCCAAGGTCCTCACTCTGAGGTCATGGAAGATCCCTGAGCATCTTTTGAAAGAGTAAGCGGGGTACCCCGATGTCCTGGCTAAATTGCCCACTAGGGCCCCTTCAAATCTAGCCTTCTAATCATCCCCTATATCTAATAATTCTCTCCTACCCCTTCACCACCTTAGCTACTGTGTGGTGAGCCTAGTGATGCAGAATGGCTGCCGTTGCATCGTCCAGATGGGTGCTACACAGTGGTGGTGGTTCAGCCAGTCACTGGAGCAAGTCCCATGTTCAGAGACCCAAAAGAGACATCAGTCTGCTGACTCTGGGGTTTTGAACTGGCGCAGCTATCTAACCCACTGAGCCAGTCGTTACAGGAGTTCTGCTCAAGATCAGCAGACCAGATTGGTGACATTGCAGCCTAACCTCCTTGGTCTTTGCAGGCCCGCATACTGAGACTGGGAGCTCACAGACTCAACCTGCAGCTGAGGCTGCTACCCAACGGCTTTACGAAAAGTCGGGAGAACACCACATTCTTCAACAAAAGGTGTGTTCAGTTTTAGTCCTGACTGTGAAACTGCTGGATAGTGCTGACGGTGAAAGAGGCTCTTTGATCTGACACATTATTCAGATTTTGATCCTGGCTGCACAGTTTAACTCTTGGTTAAATAGTTCGAAGCAGGACCATCTCTGAACAGAGCAACACAGCCCCTGCGGGGAGGCAAATTTTGGAGGACTTGATATCCTGTCTCCTGCTTAACTAGCAGATCTAGACTTTTTTCCCTAAAAGTAAGAGAGGTCCTTTGCTTGGCTTCCAGTTCCGGAATGCATAACATCCATATAAAAGTTTGCCTTCTAATCCAGTCATTTTTAAAACGGTCATCATTTGTTGCCAGCTGTCTTATGAGCTAGTGACGATAATGGCCTGTGCCCGGTGTCTGCCACACGGTGTCACTCTTGCCAAAAGGGCAGCCTCTTTCGTGTGATCTGAAGATGTTCCCGTCCCTGCTGTGGCTTGCGAGCTTCTGTTTTCTTGCTGGCATTTAGAACAATGTGACACATTCAAACCACCCTTTAGTCGCATATTATGAAACTCTGCTAAATGTGTTTGCAGGCATGGAGAAGAACTGAATCCTAAGAAAATACTGCAGTACTTGGATTAGCAGTAATCCGATTTTGCTCATATTCCAAATTCCTTTGTTCTGCTTATCGTTACGATGTTGAAGTTCCTAGAAAACAAGTTTATGTGGGACCTACTTGCTATGCCATCAGCCCAGATGTCCCAAAGCATGGGAATAAGTCTGCGCAGTCCGTCCCGCGAGGAAGGGAGGCCTTGGACTCAGCCGTCGGCTGTGCTGCGCCCTCACTCGCAGATCCCTTGGCCGTCCCTTGCACTATCGTCAGTGTTGCCACAGCAACTGACTGTTCATACGTCATGGGGCCGACAATGCAGAATGCTTCCATTTACTGCAGGCAGCTCCGACGTGACGTGTGAATTGAGGCTCTGCTCTCCCTGGCCTTTTCCATAATGGGGGGGGGGGGGGGGGGTGTGTGTGCTTATGGAAACAAACATGCATCTTCTCAGAAACGTAAATCGTACATCGACACGGGGAGGTGATGCCAGATTTTGCAAGGGGGGGTGGTGGCAGCCTCACACTAACGGGTCTCTAGGGGTTGGCCGATCCGTTACCCAGAAGGCTCGGCAGAACTCATTACTAGTAGGAGCCTCTGTGTGAAAGACAGTTTTCTAATTTTATGCCTAATAAATTCATTGGTTTGTTTAGACTTTTAGGCAAAGTTGGGGGAGGTTATCAGAATGTACTAAGTACAGTGTATAAAAAGCAGATGTTACTGAGAAGGCTGCAGATGGTTTGCAATGAATTTGAGAGACACATTGTTGCTGATTGGGAATGAGGGCCGTTGGGGGCGATAGCTTTAAGTTTTGCCGTTTGCATGGGGGGGGCAGGGGGTGAGGGTGGGAGGTGAATTGCTTTGTGGGTGTTTCCAATAAGTTAAATACAGTTTCCCTCTGGTCACTAAAGCTGAGAATTGGCACACAGAATTTTAACTGTAACTGAGACTAGACCTTTGGTGGTTGTATTGTCGGGTGCCTTTAACCCTTTAAACTATTCATAAAAAAATTAAGTTGCGGCATCTGTGGGGGAGGGCTTTTGTGGGAAGACTTCCCAAAAATGTTATAAATTTGATGTACGAGTACATTTTGTATCCTGGTATTGGAAAGATTCCAGCATTTACCAATGTAACCTTCTAGATATGGAAAATGTTTCTTAAAATATCACTAGAACTGAAATGTTTGTTTCTGGTATAACATGAATTTCCTTTCCCTGATATAACTTGGTGTTGGATACAGCTGCTGCTGTTGAGGCGTGCTGCATGCGTGTGTCTGCGCGTACGAGACGTTCAGTACAGACTATCTGCACTTCCTCACACCCTGTACTTCCTGAGAGAGAGACTGTTCTCCCGTGAACCTAATTTGACGGGCAGCGTTACACACACAAAACAACATTTTAATCTTATAATTGAATGTAAATTGTTACATCTTGTGGTTTAAAACCTGAAATGAGAACATCACCTTGCTTGTCCAAACCAAATATCTGGAAAAGATTGCAGAGCAGTTGCTGGAGGCTTATATGGTGTTGCCTAGTAACTTTAAAGGTTTGGGTGTTTTAATTAGCCTGAAGGAAAATTGGAAATAGCCAGCGTGTTGCGCAAATAGATCAGTGGGCGGCACGGTCGCCTCAGAGCTCTTGGGTTGGGGGCCTCAAGCCCAGATCTCTCTGTGTGCAGCTTGCATGTTCTCCTTGTTTCTGGTCAGGCAAGCTGCCATCTCTAAATTAGCCTGCACTGTATGGTTTTGGGGAGGGGGGGGCGCTTATGCCTTGCCATGGACTAGAATGCTTTTGCTCCTTCATAATGAGCAACTTGAACGTAGAAATGTTGGATCAGTGGCAGCTCGCCAAATTATTTTCCTAAAGCAGTTAGGTTTTTTTTTGATATATGAATGTGAATATGGGCATTAAGATCACTTATATAGTCATCCTGGCCTGTGTGCGCAGGTCATGTATATTTTACATTGTGGGGACCAAATGTCCCCAAATTGTGATTAAAAATCTGCTGTTTTGACAAAAGTCTTATCTTGTTTGGTTGCTTATGGTTAAGGGTAGGTCTGGGTAAGGGTTATGGTCGTCATTGTTAAGATTAGGGTTTTTCCCTTAGACATGAATTGACAGTCCCTACAAAGATATGAATACAGGTGTGTGTGTTTGCATAGATCACATTTGAGGACCAAGTTGTAGTAAAACCTGAAATTTCCCTAATTTTGGGCACATCTTTTGAGTTCCCCATTTGGGTGACCTCAGTTTTATAAAAATCTGTGAATGCAATCAAAGTAAAAATGCCGAAAGTCTTGTATTTGGGTTGGTTACTTATGGATAGAGGTTAAGGGTGTCGTGATTGGGATTAGGGTTTTTCCTGTAGAGACGGTCGCCATTTAGATACACCGACATGCGTGTGTGTGTAAGGTGAGGTGGGATTTTGACGTTGCTTAATGTTTGTTAGTGTCCACCCTGGAAAAAGTGCCAAAGCTGTTTGATCCATTGTAGGATGTTCTCAGTCTCCTTAAGATCATCATCATGACTCCATTGGTACAAAACGTCAATTAAAAAAAAAAAAATTAATACTATTGCAGAGGGAATCTAGATCCTTAGTTGTGGGCGTGTGGCTCAGTGGGCTAAGCCTCTGTGCCTGTAATCACAAGGTCGCCGGTTCAAACCCAGCCTCAGCACGTCTGTGGGTCCTTGAGCAAGGCCCTTAACCCCCAGCTCCAGGTGGCTGCCCTTCGCGGACAGCTTACTCTACAAAAAAGAGCAAGGTGAGGAAGGCGTAAAGACAATTTCCCCACGGGGATCAATAAAGTATCTCATTATTATTATTATTTGAAAGAAGTATATAGATGGCTAGAAAGATGTCTGCAGAATAGAATGAAAATGTTTGGCAAGTATAGCTAGCTTCACTCACTGGTTAAATGCTAGTCAAAGATTGTCCCTCCGATGCACTCAAATGAGCTTCTGTTGTTCCGCAGCCAGACCCTGGTGATGTCTAGCCAAGGTTTGTTTTCCAGCCAGGTTACCTTCACTGGAAGGGTATGGTGGCAGAGACGAGGAAGGACTGGTCACCCGCCCCTCATCCCCAAATTGTCCTCACCTTCCGAAGTGATGATGCGTGTCTCCCGCCAGGGTCCTGTCCTCTCTTGTATGTAGACTAGCCATGGACCATCTGGGGGGTCCCCAAGGACCGGGTTGAGAAACACTGGTCTAGACTAGCCTAATCAACTGGGGAACGTCACATTTCAGACTGCGATAACCCCGGCTTTGCCTTGCAGTGTGGAAGGCTGTTAATCTGTTTCCCTTCCTTAATGAAGAACCTCTGAAGTGCTCTTTTAAGTCTTAAGTCTTATTTTCTCTCCTGATGCACCATTTGTGCATTTGCTCAAAGTTGACTTTTCCCATTTATACAGCTGGGTGTTTGAATGGAAGAATTCAAGCGAAATAAAACAGGCTCCTTCACGGGACGTGGACCGGCAACCTCCCAATTATAATTTATTGATGCGTGTTTGACTGAGGTTCAGTGGCAGCTGTGGTTGTTTTGGAGATTTTTCCAGGTCTGGTATTTTAAATGCGCTGCCGGGCGGTCTTGATGTGCACCGTTTCGGTGGTGATGTCAGTTGCGGGACTTCCTAGGCGGTGTTTTTGGTTGGTGTTCTTGGCGCAAGGCGTCGTCTACAGTCGGCTTCGAGCCACCGGGAAGCTGACCACAGGCCCTCGCAATCGTGGCTAACTGTGACTCATGAAGGATTGCTGACATTCTCAGAAAATAAGTATAATAACATATGCAAAAATTCATCTTTGGCATTTAGTGCACATAGCCATGGAGAGTGTCAGCTTTTTTTGTTTTTCTAGGAGTTACATATGTTTACAGTTCTCATGCTCTTCTGCTCGGCCTGGTCCGGTTCAGTCAGCTCGCGTAATTTGGTACAGCATGTTTCCTTAGTTGGAAGCAACCTGCATGCTGCATTGTTCAAACCCGTGAAAACAAAAGGTGGATCATTGGCTGCCAACTTGTTGGCGTCACAAAGCTTGAGCACGACTGATGTTGAGCGACGGAATCTGAGCTACGGACTTGATCGGCGAGGGTGTTGATTAGAGCTGCCGCTATTACACGATTAAACTCTAACTCGATTATTAGTCGATTTTAAAATCTGCCTTTTTGATTACTCTGCAATATGGAGGAAGGATGACGGCCCATAGGTGACGAGGGTCCAAATAAAGAGCAAATGCGTCACTTGTGTGGAAATACTTCACGTTAAAAGTGAATGAAAATGCAGTCATCAGTCAGCATTGCAGAGCACAACTTAAGTAGCACAAAAGAACTGCAAGGCAAATATGTTGTAGAAGACGACGTTCCGGTTTGCCGGACTCACCCAGTAACGCCAGGTTCCATAGAAATGTGCCATTTATCCCGGTATTTGAAGTTTTGGCGATATTTAGGAGTTGAAAATGAACTATATAGCAAATAGAACTTCTCTACCAACAGTGCGTGTCGAATAAGTTAGTTATGGCATCACACACCAGTGCCGACAAATCATTTGCTTTTGCTCAGTATCATCTCTGTGGAATACAGAATATTTCCATGCCGCAGAAGATGAATGTCTTTTCACGACCTCTTCATGTTTGCGTTTTACTTATTCACTTCATTTTTAATTTCTCACAAACGTTCCAATGCGATCTATGGTTCTGTTGGTATGAGTGAGTTTGAGAGCCGCCATGAGAGTGGTTATTGTCTCGGACAGCGCCTGCCAGAGCCCAAGCAAAAGCAAAAAATGACATTTTTACATAAACTGTATTATTTTGAAAAGGAGCCATCATTAAAATTGCATAACTCGTTAAGTTTTGTTTCCAGTGGTTGAGTAAAAATATTTTAACGCAACTTATTGATGGTTTGAACCCAGCGGAATGTCTCAGTCCCTGGCGATGTGACAGTTGCATGTGCATGAAATGCCACGTTGGTATTAACATCGCGTGTCGTGCGAGCCTGGTGTGATGGAGTGCAGTGTCGCCATGCCCACACCACTGCTGTGTGTGCAGTTTACATGTTTACCCTGCGTGTGTGTAGTTTACATGCTTACCCTGCGTGTGTGCAGTTTACATGTTTACCCTGCGTGTGTGCAGTTTACATGTTTACCCTGCGTGTGTGCAGTTTACATGCTTACCCTGCGTGTGTGCAGTTTACATGCTTACCCTGCGTGTGTGCAGTTTACATGTTTACCCTGCGTGTGTGCAGTTTACATGTTTACCCTGCGTGTGTGCAGTTTACATGTTTACCCTGCGTGTGTGCAGTTTCTCTACGGATCCCCTGGGTTCCTTCCGCAGTCCAAAAATATGCAGCTGGAGTGACTAAGCTGACCGTATGTGAGTGTGCACCTTGCGACACGAGGTTGGTTTCGGTCACATTACAATATAATATAATATATAAACGATTACTCGACAAATCAATTATTGATCTAATCAATTGGTGTAATTGATACTGACAACCCTAGTGTCGATTATATCTGGTAGGTCCTCTTCTCCGTGGTGCAGAATCCTCACAACGTACCGTTGCTGCTTCTCTGGTCCTTAAATCTTCACCCATGCCCTTGACAAACCAGGGCTCCTCATAGAGATGCTATGCACTTGCGCTATCTGATATGGCTTCCAGCAAAGCAGAGTGATGAGCATTGGTGTTCACCAGGAGGGTGTACGGACTGAGCGAAGACGGGCTATGTGCTATATCTCGACGGTTCCGGACTAAATGCCTAGCTAGCCTGGCTGTTGTGAGGGGCTGGAATTCCAGCAAACGTCTCGCATGTGTTTCTGGGAGACCCTCAAAAGCACACACTTGAGTGCCTTGAACCTGTCATCCCCTCCCGTCGCGAAGGTTACCTGATGTGTCGTTGTCTTTCACCTGCAGGGAGTGCCGATTTTACTGGCACGTGAAGCTCCTTTTTCCAGAAAGCAGCACGGAATACAGGGAGAGAAGGTATGAGAATCCTTTCCTCCTCCTCTGGCGATGACCCCGCCGCATGTCCTGACTAGCCTTTCGTAGCGTCGATCTGTTAGCGCTGTGATTTCTTGAGATATGATTTATTCAAAGCGATGAAGGAATGGTTAGCGAGACCCATATGTATTTGGTTAGCTGGAACTTTCGAGCTGTCCAGCGTCATTGACTAACCCTCACTGGATGCCTCTCAACACTCCCTCTCACACACGCTCTCCCTCTCTCGCCCTCTCTCTCTCCCTCCCTCTCTCTCTTTTCCAGGGTGCCAGACAACAGAACACTTAAGGAGATCCTCACTCCATACATCCACCCTACGGAGTCCGAGCCAGTGAAGCGACAGAAGTAAGATTCCTGTTGCGTGAGCGCTAAACTCTACCAGACCCGGGAAAGTGTGCCCCTCTGATTCTGTGACCAAGACAATGGTTTTCTAAAGCTGCTTCATGGCGTCATTCCTGGTCTTATGTTACGATAACTGGGCCCAGATCACGCTGGAGACTTGCAGAAGGTGTCGCTTTTTACATATGATTTTATCTGGTTAGTCTTTAGAGAAACTAGACCCGTTCAATCAAAGTTGAGCTGCCGGTCTAGTGGTTGCGCAGACACCTTGAGCTAGCTATCCACTTTAAATTTGTAGTGAGATATAAACAACTGCCTCCTCATTCCATTTCTTAGCAAATTTAAATGGTAAATCTCTCACAAACAAAAACACCAATGGCCAGAGTGGTGCATTATGGTCCGGGTTCCCTCCATGGACTCGTTTTAGACGCGCACCTTGCCTTCCTAATGCGAGCATCACACAGGGCGCATTGACAGGTCTCCACCAGGGCGCCACCCGCTGGACATTAAGCCTCAAACCCTCTGAGTCACATGATCGATGTCCCTCCCGCGGCTTCTCAGCATGACTGTGAATAAAACAAGCCACAAAAAACAAATCGGAATCCTGTTTTGGTTGACATTATCCTGATGGCACCTCAATATTGATTTCATAGAAGCTTTATATGAGTTTTCCCATCCCATTTTTTGTGCAGTATTATGGTTTGATAGGTGTCAAGCTAATTTAAAACTCTAAAACTCTGGCATTTTAAATTACTTCATTCTTAATAATGAAATGGTTAATCCCTGGTCTGTAGTCTTTAATTTATTTATTTTTTGACTGATTTTAAGCGTATGGTCTGTCAGTCACTCCTGATAGAGGTTTGATGGCTGAGCATTGTGCATCGCCTCAGTGAGTTTGCCCTCCTTGGCAGGCCAATCGGTCTCCGCTCACGCTGAACAGCCTAGTCATTCTTTATCGTTGACTACACCCTCTTCGAATGCTACTTTCCTACCCTTATTTCACCCTACTTATGCTAATTGGGAGTATTTCCTGCAAATCAATCCCATAACCACCCCCCCCCCCATTACTGTGACCTCTCCGCTCTGTTTTTCAGGTTGAAAGTCTACGTGCGTGACTCCTTTGACGGTGTAAGGGTTTTTATGAAAGTGGAAAACAGGAAGTGTAACTCCATGAGGTAGGCATACGTCTCCCGTCCGTGGCCCTGAGGACGCGGCCCCCCAGGGGCTGTTTTCTGCGTTGGCCAGCGGGGCTCATGTTTAGCTGCACCCACAGCGAGCGTTTTGTCCTCGCTAAATGAACCGTGTGTTTGGGAACATGACTCATTTGTGTTCAACATAAACTGCTCTCCAAAGTGCCCTTGTATGCTAAATGGGGAGTCGTATTATGGTCTGTACAGTGGCGGGTGAGCCTCCTAACCTAATTACGCAAACAAATGTCTTACAAAGTGCTTGTATCTAATGTGCTCTGCTGAAGCGTTTGTGAACACTGATCTAACATTGTTTAGAGAATGTCTTGTGCAATGTTTTGTGTGCATGTCATGATGGCATGATATGTAAAACATCAGTTTCATGAAGGTCACCATGTAATATAAGCAGTTAATTGGCATGTCGCAAATAATGCTTATTACAGCTGGGTCTGAACTTTTCGCCATTTTGGTCTGTGTTTCACTTGAAGGTAAGAACAGTAGAGGGCTGTTTTAAAACCCTTTTCCCTGCTTTAAAGCCCAGGGTGTCGAACATCCCCCTGTGCAGTGATGTGTAACGAAGTTCGACATGGGGGGGGGGGGGGGGGAATATCTGTGATGTGGGAGATTGGGGGAGTCTTAGAAGTCAGCAGTTGTCCATGTTATTGGGGTTTTAAAGCCTCACGACTGTTCCTTCCTGATGTGAGTAAGAAGGTGCGCTAACAGGTTGATCAGCACACTTCTCACTGCTGGGGGTGTTTTAGACGAATGTTTTCCAATCTGGTCCTTAGGGAGCTGGGAGGGAGCAAAAACATGGACCGACTGGATCTCTGAGGACTGGATTGGGAGACACTGCTTTAGATACTAGAATGATGAAGGCGTGGCTTAGCTCCGCCTCCTATGAGGCAAAGGGGACCATCAAAGCAGAAGCCTGTAGCCTTATGGATATAGCGGTGGGCCTAGAGCTGCATGTTGCCAAGCAGGCTGAGGCGAATAAGTGGCTTGTATTTCCCAAACACATTGTTTTGGGTTGCCGACACTTGGCTTGTTAGTGTGACATCTATGGATCTTTTTCAAACCTCGCCATCCCGCTGTTTAAGTGAAGATCTGGAATTTTCACACTAAAATTTAAGTACTACTGTATAGTGGAAGCAAAGAGAAGTATGGGCGGAGGGTAGTAGGGACGTTCATCTCATTAGCCCAGTAACCAAAGTATTTTTCAGATCTTTCTCAAATTTCACAGGAACTTTGTGTAGGAGAAGGTCTGCGACGTATTTTCCGACAAATCGCATTAAAACTTAAGCATGGCTGTTTAGTGGTAGCAATGGGAAGGAGGCCACTGTAGATACCGTAGAGTAGGGATTGGATTGGGGGGGGGGGGGGTGACGGAGCCTTCAGGGAATACATTGTTGTCGTTCTGATAGCATCTGTTTCTCCATGATGGATTGTGGATGCCAGTGAACCCCAGCTGTGCGTATTAGACCTCTTGTTAGAAAAACGGTAGGTGATACAATCAGGAAAGATCTCACTCTTCTGCTGGCTTAATTAACACCACCTCACTTAGTCTGCGATGGTCGCACCCAAGTCTCATTGTGTTAAATTAAATTGGCAGCAAATTGCCTTGTTAGAAGTGATTTTTGTTGAAATCATGCTCTCTGCCATGTGGGAAGAACATTAGCTGGGTAGGTGTTTATTGCTTAACAAGGGTTAATATACATAGTGCAGGGGACCATAGCCAACCTTAAGTTAAAAATGGAAATAATTAAAATAATTAAGCTTTACTGGGAATTGGTCTAGAGCAGTGTTTCCCAACTGGGTCCTCAGGAACCCCAGGCAGCCCACATTTTTGCTGCCTCCCAGCTCCCTGCCAGGCAGTTGACATTTTTGCTGCCTGATTAAATTCAGTGAGCACCTATACGTTTTAAAGTGCCAAAGGAGAGAGTAAATTGGCTAAGCCTGTAATGTATTATTATAGTTTCTGCCCCTGAGCGTAACGGGAGACACATCAGTAAGTAGCCAGTAAACGGCGTCGAGCGGCACACAGGAAAAAGCCAGTCGCAGCAGCTCACTGATTGATATTGTCCTGATCTGTCGATCTTTATGGCCCTGATGCATTAAGCTGATTTACTGCGCTGACCTTGCATCGGCAGGGTCGGGGCCAGGCCAGGTCAGGTCGGGTGGGCGGGGCTCGCTGTCTGCGGTGGGTATTACAGACCTGCCCATTTCCACTCGCCACGTTTCATCCTCCCTTTCCTGATTCCTAGAAGCACGTCCCCCCCCCCCCAAGCCTAGTGGCTAGCACTGGGAATATCTGCAGACCATAAGCAAAAAAAATGCAGAAATCAGTGAATCATTGCACTTCCGTGGTAATTAGCTACTGAAATGCCAGACTGGTTCAGCTTCTGCTAATAAGACGCTTTTTAAAATTTACTTCTTTTTAATGAAAAACTTTGGTTTGTTGGAAGGGGCATTCTGGCGTGACTGGGGGGGGGGGGGGGGGAGTGCAACTTGCACATTTTACTTTGAGATAATGAGGATGCAAAGCGGCGCGTCTCAAACGCACATCTACACCGCCCGTGTCGGATGGCGCGTGCCACGTTTTTTGGGACGATCATGGAGAGGTTAAGGTTTCCTGTTTCTCCTCCAAGCTTGCGTAAGTTTGAAAGACAAACGCCCCATGATGGATCGGCAGAAGCTTGAGCGATTAGACTATTTCCTGAATCTCATAATGAGATTACGTCCCTAAACGGTGGCCTCTCTGCTGGGATATCGGCTGACTTTCTGCTTTGATTATAAGTGGCGTCGTCATGGTAGCAGGACGGGGCTTGGGGTAGGGAGGGTGTAAGAGTCCGCGGCCGCGGGGGGGCTCTAATCAGCGTGTGTGCGCGCCAGCCCACGGGCTCCTGCTCAGCTTAACGAGATGTTCGTTATGTATGTTTGCTGAATGGGGCCGAGGCTGCCAGAGCGGAATGACCTCATATCAGCGAGGTACGGTTACGTAACGTGGTAAGGCAACACGGGAGTACCATGTAAACCCCCCCGCCCCAAAAAAGGGGGCAGCAGGCCAGCATTTTCTGACAGGAAGCTGTGAAGCCCCCCCCCCACCAAATTAAAATGGAAATGCTTCCCATGGGGCATGCATGGCTGTAACATGACCTTAAATTGGGTAGCGATCCACTTGAGATCAGCATAACAGGCAGCTTTATTGAAGCTAAGCTTTCCAGGAGCAGGAATGTGAAAACTGGGTCTTCAGCATGCTGGGATGTCAGCTGCGGCTGAGATGGTGGGTTTTCAGGTACCCGTCTGTTTGTTAATCTCTGTTCTCATTTTCTGCGCCCTAGATATCATGAACTGGCCCTTCAGGACACACTTCTGGACAACCTGAGGAACAGGACCATTATCGAATACCCGGTGTTGCACGTTTCACTGCGGGACCGATGTGAGAGATACGTCCTGCTTGAAAAAGGTAGCATATCCTAACCCCCCCCCCCTGGACTTGAGTCTCGGAAGAATTGCAGGTCACTGTACAAAACCAAGTCCATCCACTCTTTATGTTTTCTGTTATATGTTATACAGCACCAGCTTGATATGAATTATTCATATTAATTGATCCCGACCTAAGTAAGCTTTATATTTAAAAAAATTAATTGTATCACCGCGATTAAGTTTCTGAAAGCTGTAAAGAAATCGCTTAGGAACTACACTGTCATTCAAAAGCCGCTTATAGACGGGTTTCTCATCTTCCAGAGGTCAGGGGTGGCAGCGTGACCCCCTGCAGCGTCAAGACGACTAGCATCGTCACCGAACCTGCCATCGTGAAATCAAGGTCGTCACCAGGCGGGGAAGGCGAGGATTTGGAGGAAGGCGAGATATGTGACAGCGAGTGACGAGGCCACTGGCTGGGGCTGCCAGATGTCAAGCAGCTTATTTCATAAACGAGGACACACATCACCTGAATGAATCAGTTACCCGTTTACTGTAAAGCCTAAAAAATAAAGCCGCCAGCACACCTTCCTCCTGCCTGGGTCTTCTGTACACACTCCAGGGTGTCCATTCTCCTTTGTGGGATCCGTGTTCTTGCATCATCTTAAAAAATATCCACAGGTGAGCTTTCAGTTCATTGAACCCACACACATACATGTATACATTCTCTCTGCTGGTGGCTGAGGCTGTATTGTATATACAAACAAGCATGCGGTTTACCTTCACAGACTCATTCGGGCTGTCCTCTGCTTTCTCTTTCCATGTCGTCAGATGTGAATGATTTTAGGGGCATGTCGTCTGCTCTCTTTCAGAGATGCCTTTATTGTGGCGTCTTTTAATTGATAATTTGCATCAAATGTCACGCAATGGCTGTAGCATGTTTAGAATTTGTTTCGCTGGTGTGTTAGTGTTTTTTTTTTGTTTTGTTTTGTTTGTTTTCTGTAGCTAAAAAACAAAGATTCTTGGATATGTTTCAGCCAATTGTAACAAAGCCTGAACAAGGTCAGAACCAACCAAGGCATGTGGTGAGGTAAGATTTGCTAATGAAAGTGAGGTTGTTGAGTCTTGTTGAGTCAGAATTAGGATGTTTGCTCTTTTGTGGGATGGTGTTCCGACTGAGGTTTAAAAATAGCTCTGCAGCCTGGAAACGTGGTTCTTGCAGAGCTGGTCTTCATTTTCAATGTTGGTTCGTGTGATTTCGGTCTGTTGATGCTCCCCCCAACCTAGAGAATGTTCTAGAGCAGGATCAAAAAGAAATGATCGAAAGCACTTTGTAAATGTTCTCTCTCTGGTGCAGAAAGACCATACAGTTTATAGCATGTAAATAAAGCGAAGGAAACGCTCACTTTTGGGTGAGTATCAGCCCATGAAGTTAACCAGAAACACGGGAGGCCACATCAAAGGCGTGGGTTTCGCTTCGATGAAACGCGTTCATTATAAAAAAAATAATTGATTTGCAGACACCAACACTCCAATAAGTGAGATTCATCTCTTCAGCCTAATAAAAGGGAAAAAGCATTTTATTGGCGACAGATATGGCGTTTACACGTCTTTTCTCACAGCTGAAGGACACTTGACAAGACGCTCCGATTTTGTGTTTGTGAAGGCTAATGGAGCCATTAGCCAATGCTCTCTGGTTTGCATTTGCGACTTAAGCATCTCTTTGTGATACATGAACTTGTTGGAGTTTGTTGGAGGCCTTTCTAGAGGCTCAGCAGATGCCGCTTCTAGCTGCAGACAGAACCGCCGTGACCCCCAGCAGTGAGCGACATTTTTTCGTAATCAGGCGCTTGCTGCCCCGATGGAGCTGCCGGTGTTGGAAATGTGAAAATGAGCCGTAAGAATCTGCCGGAACGTGTTTGGCCCATGATGGCAAGTTCACAGGGTGGGAGGACACGAAATTGTCAACAGAGAGGAGTGTGTCACACATGCTTTCTGTGCTGAGATCACCGGCTGTGACCAATGTGAAAAGAAACGCCATCTGCTAAATGCTAAGCGCTAAAAATGGCCAATTATACAACCTACGAAACCACCTATAAAAGAAACTAGCTGAATTAAAGGGAGGCAGTATAAGCTTTTCCCAGCAGCCAACTCTGCAGGAAGTGCCCAGAGACTCGGTTTTGTCTAAATGCTGAGTTCTCTAATTACCTAATAGAGCTCCTTAATTTTACTTGACGTTACATAATATGGGAGGCTCAAGAAAACTGTCTTGGCTCACTTTTAGCTATAAAAAACCATAGTGTTAATGTTATCCTATCCATGAGGTACCCAGCCTTTGGTTCTGTGCTACCTGGAGCCTTTCACACATCCCTGGTTTGAGGAAGAATTTCAAAGGATGTGTCTCTTGAGAAAAGAGGAATCTCTAGTCTTCTGACTGGCCTTTGTTTGACAGAGGATTGTCGAAGTCTACGTTTGTGCGCCTGCCAAAACCTCTTTGATACGCCTGTGTTAGACGTTAAGATGAACAGGGGCGATTTGACGCAGTACAGGCTTTGCCTTGCTCTTGCGGAAATGGGCGCATGTAGCCTGATCCTGGGAATGGGCGAGTCCCATCCCCAAAACGGAACTCCGAACCCAGGCTGTATCCCACAGGACGTCCACCAAGATCCGTCTTACTCTGGCATGTCTACGGCTCATTAATAACGGAAATTCGAGAGAGATGTACCGAGACCGTCCCTAAGCGACCCAAATAAACATGCGGGACTAAACCGGTATTTATATACCCGCTGTCCCAAAGTGCTTCCTTTGAGCTCCTTAAGGCAGTGGTTCCAAATCCGGGCCATGGGGGGACCTACAGCAGTCCACACTTTTGCTCCCTCCCAGCTCCAGGTAGGGAGCAAAATGTGAACTGTTTGGGAGGGAGCAAAAATGTGGACTGTTTGGGAGGGAGCAAAAATGTGGACTGTCTATGAGTCCCCAGGTTAGGAAACATTGTCTTAAAGCAAGGGTGTCAAGCTCCAGTCCAGGAGTGCCAGAGCCCTGCACATTTTTGGGTTTCCCCTCATTTAACACCTGATTCAACTCCTTGTGCTAATTACCATGCTGCTCTTGAGCTGAATCATTTGTGGTGGAACTGGGAAAGAACTAAGCCACACAGGGCTCTGACCCTCCAGGACTGCAGTTTGACACCCCTGTCTTAAGGCATCACACCCCACCCAGTCTGCACCCAGTCCTCTGTTTATCATGACCAGATTCCTGCCGTGAAAAGTAGGTGCAGTTCCTCTGGCAGGCTTCTTTGTATAATGCATCTTCATGAGCCTTGAATTAAATCCCCCCCCCCCCCACCCTTTTTGTGGGTGACATTTCCATTTCCCTGAGATACTTTGGAATCCAATCTGAAATCAAAAATGTATGAAATTTAAAAATGAATCATGCAGGCTATAGAAATCTAATTGTGTGAAGCTATACCTTCATAGATTAAAATGTTATTGATCTTTTGTGTTGAACTGTCCCGCAAGCTTTGGTGCCACCATTTTTTATTTTAAGTACCTGTGGTTCCCAAGGCCACCACTAGGTGGCCCCTAATCTGGTTGCATTTTATCTAGGCTGTAAAAATTCTTTTGCTCTTAGGGCCTCATTAACGTTTCACTTCAACTTCAACCGGAAAACAGTAAAATATGACGTAGGCTTGTAGCACCTTCCAGAATGCTGTAATGCACATTTCTGCCATGTACACTTAATGAAATCGAAATGTTAATGAGTCATCTTTTGTCTTTTTTGAGAGTGTGATGTTTGAGGGGTTTTTTTGAGGCTATATCATGTCAGAAGGATATTGAATGGTCACTTTCTGGCTCATGCTTTGCACCGATAGTGTCACAGCTGTAGATGACACTGCAGTGCTTGCGTCCCAGTGTCCATGTGACGTAGTGATTCAGCTGGGAGTCTTATGGCCTCACCCCCCAGGAATACAGCCCAGGGTGTCCCTGATGTCATACCCTGAGCTTCATGAGATGGGCTGCAGGCTCACCATGGTCCTGTGTCATTGCGATATCGATGATGGATGATTAAAAATAAAATGTCCTCTCATACATCGTCTACTTTGTGTTAAGATGCTTCAGATAACCAGACCTTTATAACCCTGTGCAGTTGAAACCATTAAAACTGAAATCTGGCATACTTTTCATAACACACTTTAAAAGTTTCAGAAATTGAGTTTCGAGTTTTTCTGTGGTTACTCTCATACGCATTCCATGAATTCTATGCCATTTCTGTGTGCTGTATTCTGATGGCATGAGGGTCTTGTAGCTTATGTCATTGTTGGTTGCTTTTGCTATGAATGTAATGAGTAGTGGAACCTGGGTTTGGGATACCTAACCTTACAATCACATTGCTTCCCCAAAGGGCTGTGCATTGAATATGCAGATCCAGAGGAGGACCTGATCTCAGGCCGTTAAATCCGAGGCCTCCCTGCTATAGACATGCGTCTCTACCTGTCTTTGTGCTCAGTTCTGGCTTAATGGGTTGGGCTGTGGTCTCACACCTCAAGGGCTGTAGGATTCTACATGGAATTTTCATATTCTTCCTGACTTTTCACCAGTCTCGCCCAGGTACGCCGTTTTCCAAAGATTTGTGGTTTTACGTGACTTGCTGTCTATGAATATCTGTCTGTGTGTTCCCGGTGCTGAACTCGAATCCTTTCCAGAAAGTTCCCAGCTTCCCTGAGATCTCCAGGCTCACCACAATCCTGCACTGGATATGCTTTACTGGGAAAAAAAAATTATAGATATGTGTATCCATTTATTATTTATTACATTCATAATGGTTTTAAAATAATTCTGTAACGCCACTTGCATATGTCCAGAAACGTCTAAAACTGGATATTGGCAGCTGAATTTGAAACTAGTTCCAGACAGTTTTTCTTTTGAAGGTCTTTGCTTGGAGTCGTCTTGTGGTTTCCATAAGATGTGTTATTTATGGAGGACTTAAAAGTTTTGTATATTTACAGTAGAAGACCAGCAAAGTGAATGCTTTTCTTTTAAGGAGTTTCCAATGTCTTCCTGGACCAAACCACTAGCATAACACAGCAGCTTTCTTATAAAGGTGTCCTCACTCTTAGTCGCCCAAGGTTTGACCCAAATAATTCCTACAAGCGTTTCAGTTGACACTATGGCTTAGAGGTTAGCTGTCACATAGTCAAGCAGTGTTTTCCACTGGGTCCAAATCTGCTGAGGATGTTTGACAACTGACTGGACATGTTGTATACCTCTGTGACATCAGAAACATGACTGACCCCAGAGACACACATTTTCATAAATACATCTTTTATTTATAACAATTTTGCATATAAAATTAAATCATTTAAAAATTTATTCCAGTATGACATTTAATATTCAAATAAAGTAGCTACACACTGATAAATAATCATAACAATAATAAACAAAAACATTCATTCATTCTTAGAGAAGTTGACCGTTTTCTCTTTCATCGTGCGAATGTGAAAGTAACTCAATAGCTGCCACCAAACGTGGACAGTTTAGCCCACATCAGAAAGGAATGTGACCACACACATGTTCCACAACACAGATGGATCGTCTCTCCTTGATCAAAGGTTACATTTAATTACGTTTGCATAAATACGTAGACATTAAAGGTCAGGTTTCTCTGGTGTATCTGCAAGACAACATATACAGAGCAAGTCAAGTAAATTTCAACTCGATTTTACAAACATAATTACACGCTGCTCCATGAAGAAGCCGTCATTAGTGAAACTCCAATAGTATGAAGTAGCTCGTTATGAGAAGAACATGCCGGAACTTTCTCCAGCTTAACAGTGCAACTTCCTTTGGTCTTCATGATATCCACTGTTAGGAAATCCAGACCAAAGGCGATAGGACGCTCGTTTGGGACGGGCATTGGCAGTCGGCTTTCTTGGGGCTGACCGGCCTAGTCTCTGAACTTGTGGATGTCATTGAAGAGCCTGTAGTAGGGCAGAGAGGCCTCGTTGGAGGTGGGGCAGTCGTGGTTGCACTTGCAGGTCTGGATCATCATGACGTTCTTGTTGAAGGTGTCGCCATCCTCGCAGCGGAACCTGACGGGTACTGTTCTGGTCTGCAGCGGGCTGCAGCAGCGGCCATCCAAGCACGACCCACAGTACTTGGGCTTGTATTTCTTCACGCTGGAGCAGCCGGCATAGGTGAACTTCACAGCCTCATTGGACTTCTTGGTTCTGCTACATGTCTTTCCCTTCTGTGAAGAAAAAAAAAATGTCTTAGGTAAAATTATTACTTCCTGAACAATTTTTCCCCCATAAATGAACTTAGGTCTAACTCGAGCGAATGTGTTTGCACGTACTAACCTTCAAAAGCGAGTGAGATGTCTGGCTGCATGGCCGTATCATACAGAGCCGGCTCTCCTTGACCAGTTTACATTCGCCGTTGTTGTTGGTGACTCTGGTGGAGATGCCTGTGTCACATGTCTTGGAGCACTGGGACCACGCTGTGGTCTGGATGATGCACTTCTGGCTTTCGATCCTCAAAACCTCTGGTTGGACACAGAAAACTACCAGAAAAATGAAAGAAATCCAGAGTTAAGTAACGGACAAGGTCTCCTGGCACTGACCCAAATTAGAGACGGTTAAAACTCGTATTAAAATGTCTAAAAGACTCAAACTGGACGTCTACTTACCAGGTAAGGACTTCAGTCCTCCTTTGACCAGGGCAATGAGCTCATTTCTGTTGGTGAGGTCATTCTCTGACTCATCTGTCCCGCTTTCCTTGCTGAAGAGCTTGTATACAGAGTCCGCCTCCTTGCCCTCGGCACACAGCCACTCCTCGCAGCACCGTCCAGGTACCTTCACCAGCCGGGGGTTTGCACAGCCCAGGTTGGGCAGGGAGAGCTCTTGCGGACACAGCGGGATGCAGCCCACGGCTCCGTCGATGCACGTGCACTGGTGCTTGCAGTTGGGCTGGAAGCTCTCGCCGTTTTGGTAAATCTTGCTGTTGTATTCACATGGTCTTCCCTCTGACTTGGCTGTTGAAAACAGATGAGGGGATACGATTAGTCAATGTATCCATCCGTACTTTACTTTCCCTACCTTTCGCATTCTTTGTTAATCATCAGTGTTAAACTGAAAACCGAACTATCGGTGTCTTAATGGCTTTGTCACAACGGCGGTATTAAACCACTTTCAAGACTTTTAAAATCAACTGCGTGTATGACATAGTCAGAATACGAAGTACTCTTAAGTACTCTGAAGCTGTATTTCAGAAGTCCACGCGCTTTATTCTGATTGCATCCCATCCACCCTCAGCCTCGGGCATCCGCGCCCCCCGTACCTCTGCATATGCCTTTGGCGGCGCCGAAACTGGCGCCGAAGTTGCACTCTAGCCCCTTGGTGTGGTCGCACGGCTCCGTTTTGCTGCAGTCCTCGTTGAGCTGCCTAGCGCAGACCTTGCAGCAGCCGCAGCCGTCCAGCACCAAGCTCACTCCCGGCGAGCACCTGGGTGCCTCCCTCGGACACGCGCATTCCGATGGGCACGAGCGTACCTGCGAAACCCATGCCCCTAGAGTCAGTACAGCGCTCACGTTACCGGTAACGCAAACCCCTTTTTGTCATTAATTATTTTAAGTTGTTACAAGTCAAAAGTTATAAGAATCAATCGCATAGTTACACGTAAATACACAACAGTATATAAATGTTATGTTTGCTGTGCACACAGAAGTATTATTTTAACTCATGATCTTGCGTTGTTAAAGTTATTTTAGAAAAAAATGCTTGTAACTTACCACGCCGAGGAAAAAGAAGATAAGGGCAAAGGAGATCATTTTTCTCATTTCGGCAAAACGAAAAAAGCAAATGAGAGCAGTGCTATCCCTTTGCGTTTCCACTTTACTTTTAAATGAAGTGCGATCTTAAAGTACGACTCGTCCCGCTGTGTTTTCCTGTGTGGTGTGTAACACGCCGCTGTAGAGCTGTGCAATGATAGACCTTCCAGGTCTCAGCGGTCTTTTATATACTGTAGTGGAAGCTGACGTATTTCTTGGCTGTGTTGCACTGTTCCTGAAGTATGCGAGGAATTTTTCTCGGCGCGCTTTCCATCCAAGCCAAGCACCACCCTAACCCAACTATATATACACATCAACTATATATATATATATATATATATATATATATATATATATATAATCATATATATTAGAAAAATTACATATTTCATATATATGCGTCCACGCTTTTTGTTGCTTTACAGTTATGATGTAATTTCTCTGGGCGCATTTATTAGACCTGCATTTTCTGTATGTTGTGTTTTACTGCATAAATGACATTTTAATTTGGTTTCTGTGCGGGAGATTTGAGTTTTTGACTTTTAGTTTATTGTTATTGAAAAAAGCGGCTATTGACATATTAACACGTGTCTCTGTTCAGTACTGACAGGCTATTAAATGATACGGTCATCCTTCATAATTCGCTCACGACCCGATGACTTGGACATAAAGCATGGCATCATTGATAAAGATGTCTTCTGAGTACAGGAATGCAAGGACAGCCCCGCACCCCATATTTGCATGCATATAAACCTGATAAATATAAAACTTGATAAATTGCGTACGGAGAGTGTGAGATGTGTTGTCCGCCTTAGGTGAAACTTTGAAATGATTTCCAAGTGAGACGCTGGGAATAAAGAGGAGTTTACGACTTCTATTTTTGGCTCGTTATCCACTTAATTCCATTGTACTAAGCAATTCCAGATGGGCTGTAGACTCTAGACGTAACAATATTGCCATATTAGGTATGGCAGTAGCTTACGTTATTAACATATTTCCACTTCAGTTAGCCAACCGCAAAGCATTCCTGGAGGCTTAAAGGGCTGTTAAATATGTTCCACACACAGGAAATTCCTCAGCTTTTCTTGGGGTAACTTTTTTCACGCAATCTGTCCATCACCGTCCGGAAAAAAAACACTCACAGACACACACACACGAACACAGTGGTGATCCAGTTTTTCCCCCCACATAAGATGTTGCTTTGGAAGAAAATTTGCAAAAGTAGTTTAGTCTAGTTTTCAACCGACTTCATATAAGTGACATTCTTGCGTAATTTTTTAAGATTAAAAGGTTCAAGCAGGGGATCAGTTAGGCAACTGATTCAGCAAGAGGATTGGCAGCAGTAAACAGCCGAGTTTGTATAGTAAGGCAGCCGCTGTATACCGTTTAACTCACAAGGTTAAAACAGCCTTTTGGTGTTAGTTATATATATATATTTACGCACATAAGTTTCAGTATTTGTTTATTTCGATGAGAAATAGCAGATTAGAAATGGACTTATTTTTTCCACACAAAAACACTGGCTCACAATAACTACTGAAGAAGATATATCAACGATTGAACAATAAAGGTAAGTTATGTTTAAGATGGTTGTTTTCATGACGCGAGTATGTTACTGCATTTATCTATAAACGGATACTTAGCCATAAGGAAACGTAATCGCCGCTTCCTGCGCAGAGACTGACATCTAAAATGTAACTAAATATAGACCGATTTACACTTGACTTTCTGATGTGTCTATGCGCGACCAGGCGTACTTCATTTTAAACTTTTTATCAATGTGAATGCCAGAATTATGCTTCCTTATCAAGACACTAGATGGTGGTGTGCAATGACTAACTAAGCTTTTATTGTGATCTAGAGGACCGGCTTAGATTTTGCGTCTTTTTTTCCCTAACTAACCAATTTGACTTACAGGGAAATAGGTCGGTCAAAACGTTACCTGACGTTAAGTTTATGTGTAATTTTAATAAGGTTTAAAATATTTCCAGTAATAATTCAGTAACACCATGTCTACCTAGAAACTTGATATCAGAATTCCTATTTTTTGGCAGCTGTTTAGATTGATAAGTATTAGCTTATAAGATGTGTCTTTACATCTTCGTTCAATAGTCTCTTTCTGTAACATGCTGTTTAGACACATGACTTAAGGTATTGGTATTGTTCCATGAGGACCACTGATCATAGGCGGACTGGTGAAATCGCAATACTGTGCTGAGGTATGTCGCATTTTTTCATTGTTCAATAGCCAGTACATCTTATTCTTTTCTTGTCATAATAATACCGCTGTATAACATCGGAATAAAGCTTCTGCTTAGCTTTCGGGTAACTGGATATTTGAGTCAGTTGCCTCCGCTGTGTTTGGCAAGTAGTCCTGTCATACTTCTGGGTGTCCCCTAGAATCAGTCTCGCCTTTCCAGTAGCCTAACCAGGCGTATAAAGTGTCTCGTTTAGTGTTGAGCGATGACAATAGACACTGTGCCTGTTGTCTGCATTGTACATTCTACCTATAAGAACTGTGACTATGAAAGGGATTAAGCGGAGAAAG
Source organism: Paramormyrops kingsleyae (assembly GCF_048594095.1). Classification (NCBI taxonomy): domain Eukaryota; kingdom Metazoa; phylum Chordata; class Actinopteri; order Osteoglossiformes; family Mormyridae; genus Paramormyrops; species Paramormyrops kingsleyae. Next base: position 12,236,042 of record NC_132817.1, on the reverse strand, counting down.
CACAGAGGTGGATCACTGGTGTCAGTCCTGTGCCCTCTTGTGTTTCCGGAAAGGGATTTCTATGACTAACGCATGTGCATTCCTTGTGGATAAACGATTTGGCAGTTAGTAAGTTATTCGAGAATGGTATTGAACAAAAATCACTCATTCAGAGATTGTGCTTTGATACGGAAATGTATTCAGACACAGACAACGATGTAGACCGATTTAAAATGGAGACATAACTGTGAATAATAAAACAAGAATTAAACCCGTCTGGAAAATAGTTCCCGACAGTGCCTAGGAAGTTGGTGGTCTCTGGTGGCCCTGGTGTTTATGCTATCACACGGACACAATGTTTGCATTCTTTTCCCCGCCAGGGAAACTGGAAGTTTTGCTTGGAAAGTCAGTAACAGGTGTCAAGGGCTGAACTCTGCCTGCGCGGCGTTCTGAATAATATTTTCCCTCGTCTGCCATCAGCCAGGAGAATACTGTATTTTTGTTACCCCACTGAAATATTTCAGAAATGTCGACAGAGGGAAAACTGTGTAAAAATATTTACAGAGGACTAGTTCGGCCGGGGGAGGGGGGAGCAGTGGAAAATGGGGATCTTGGAACGTTTAGAACAGTCAGAATAATTGAGTGGATCTGGAACAAGAAAAGATAGCAGTCTGTAGCCATGGAAGCGACTGCTTAGATGTGTGGCCAAGACATTCCATGCCGTCCTGAGTGAGTCTTCCCTGCCGGGCACCATGGAAAATTCTTCTGCCCTAAGCTTTGGCATAAATCACCTGGAGGATTCTTTCAAGCAGTCTGAGGCGTGTGTAATCATATAAATCCATATAACAAAGACAGGCTTATTCTTTAATGCAGATAGAGTACTTTAGAATTAGTGTCTTTAGTATTACCGAATTTAAATCCAAGCCATCTTATGAGTTGTGAATTTGTGACAAATGTGATTTTGTCGGAAGGCTGGAATAATACATGAAAAAATCTTCAAAACTCCCCAACTGAGATAACGTGGGACTTCCCTGAAGGACATTGCAGATTTTTCTCAAACTCTTTCCGAGGCTGTACGGGAACAAAGGTGCTTAGTGACATTAGGATTGTTTCGTACCCTTACAAATATTTGGCTTTATAAATGTTCAATCTGGCAGTTCTACTGTCATAATATTGACATGACAGTATTAAATGAAATACATGAGGTCATAGACAAGGGGGAGGCATGTTGAAAATTGATGTCACCAGGCAGAAAGAGGTCATGGAACTTTTCGGCTCATCCTTCTGTGGGAACGTTGCACTGTTCTCCTCAAAGGGAACACGGCAGTTTAACCTGGGAACCTGTATCCCACGTGCTGTTCCATACCATCATTTTTTCTGCGTTAGACAAGAACAATGACCTGGGGCTATGTGGTGATTACTCACAGTTCATTGTTCCAATAAGAATGGAAAGTGCTATATGAGTTATGCGTCCTGATTGGTTTTTGGCTCTGCCATGCAAAGGCTAATTGGCTACTTAGTCAACTTTTTTTTTCTGAATATGGCCTGCAACTGGTTCTCTTCAACAATGATTATGGCTTTAAAAATTAGTATGAATCAGTTAAAATTATTGTTAAAAAGAATTAGAGCAGTTGGCATATCGGTTGGGAATCCAGACTTGTGGCAGGAAATGAAGCAGGAGGTATGAAATTACTAATGTTATTTGAAACATCTCCGTAAGCACTTCAGAAAAACCCTGAATGTTTACTAATAGTTTTTTTTTTACCAGATATAGATTTATTACAGCAACTATCATGTAATACATAATCAGGTTAATATTAAATATAAATTAAACAGCGTTTTCTAAAGTATTGTTTACACAGTAGCCGCCCCCATCAAGAAATCACCTTTAAAGAAGGTTCCCCACAGCCCATTCTTAGGTCAGGAATTTTAATTCGTCTCCAGAGGTTTGGGTATCAGTTTATCCGCACACATCACAAAAGATAACGCCCCCGGCAGAGATAGCGCGTTATGCGCCCCTTTTCTGACATTTTCCAGTTGCATCATTGTCCTTATGGAGGACAGTTATTTGCTGTCGTTTCAAATGTCTGTTAACCGAAGAGCATATGTCAGTCTTCGTCAGCCGCTGGGGATCGTCCGCCCTTCCCGCTGTAGGTGTGCTTCTGAAGCCCCGTCGCTGTGAATTCGGACACTGACGATTCGGTAAAGACAAGCATGATATGAGCCCAAATCGCAAAATTTAGCAATTAGAGGAACTGATGTGCGCGCACACGTGACTGCCTCTTGCGCGCGTCACTCCGGACCCATCTCCATCTCCTGCCAGCCCGCTTCCCCGAAGTGCATCAGCGATGCAGTGCTGCAAAAACTGAGCAAAACAACCAAATCTACACCAAAGTGAGACACCTGTGCAGCTGAGTATTTGACGGATTCGAGATCTGGTGGGACCAAACCGTGGTTATTTAAAAAAAAAAATCAAAGCCGACAAATCATGGCTGGTTTGATGGAAGATTTCGGCAACTTCACTCACGCCGTGGTGCGAGCGATCCCTGACTCCTTCGCCAATGAGGACTCGAGGAGGAAAAAGACAGTCGAGGTGGACCTGGCCAAAGCTCAGCGCGAACACGAGCTCTACATCGAGGTTCTGAGACACCAGCTTGGCTTGCGGGTACTCGAATTGCCCGCCGACGAGAGTCTCCCGGATTGCGCCTTCGTGGAGGATGCTGCCGTGGTATGCGGCGACACAGCGCTGATTACGAGACCGGGGTCTGACATCCGACGGAAAGAGGTATTCCGCAATCTGGAGGCGATCTCAGCCTCGGGGGCATCCTGGAAAGCAGGACTCGGCTTCACCGTCAGCCGGTCGCGCACAGCGTGCGATTTAAAAGCGAGGTCGTGGTCACTGATGGGTTAAATAATGATGCTTCACTGCTAATTTTAATTGGATTTTCCCCACTGTGTGTCGCTTTGAAGCCGGAAGCCTCTATTATTACAATGTATCATTGTTACACGTCGTTACACGCTCTAGAGATCGGATAAATCAGTATCTACTGGTCTAATCATTCAATTAAGAAAAAAAATGTATTGCACACGAATTGAGTGTCTTTGAGAAACACGGTCCTGATTGAAGATTGCAGTATTTGGACTGAATCAGGACTAGCTATAACTGAGCTAAATAATGGCGTAAGGAAATAGTGATCGATGTGTGTTTTACTTCTTACGCCACGTGCCCCCTGACTCCTGTCTCTAAGTGTGTGTTAGTCAGCGCCCTATAGCACTGTTGTACTTTCCTGTGGATTCATTATCTTGCCTAAGTTGTACTGCGAGTCTCGTCAGTGAGACGTTTCACATAATATAGTCTGATATATGTTTGTAGGGCTATTTGTAACGTCTTACAGATTTTGGAAAATGATATCTTTACAGGTGCCACATACTGGGATTAGGAAATTGTGTTTGTCGCTTTTCTTTACATGTGCCCACGTGTCGAGGATGCCCAAGATGATGGACCAAGGGAAATACCCTCAGTCGAGCTCGGAATTAAATGCCCCACAGCCTTCAGAGTCGGTCACTTGTCACGGTTAGGGTGTGCACTGTGTCCTCTGACCGGTGCCTTGGCCCTCTTGGTGTAATTTTAAGTCAGATAATATTTCATTTAGCTCTATATAACATTTAACTCTCATAGCTTGACTTGGGGTTTCTTTTATCTACCTGAAACCTTAAAGGGGGAGTTTTTACAGGTGGTGTGGTTCCTGGGGGGGAGGGTAGGTGCTAGTTCAGATTAACCAGCCAGATGAGACAGATTCCTGTACTCTGGCCATCCATCAGCCCACCTTTCTATCCATCCACCTACTCATCCATCCAACCATTATTCATCCACCCATCTTCTATCATTCATCCCAGTCAGGTTCATGGTGGCGGCGGGGGAGGGGGGGGGTTGTTGGGGCCTACAGCCTATTCCATGCAGCACAGAGCACAAGGCTGGGCTGCTCCCTGGTCAGGACCCCAGTCTCCTGTCCCACTCCCACTGTGGCCCCATCCCAAGTGAGGGGGGCTGTTCCCTTTTCCCATGTACTCACTTTCTGCCTATTCTGTCTTTCCTTCCCCTAACTCGCTTTCCCCCGTCCTGTCCTGCCCAGGATCAGCTTCATTCCTGCCAGGTACCATGTCACCGAACCTGAGCTTTGCAGAGCGGCTGAACCGGTCAGGAGTCGGTGCCTCAGCTGATTTCCTGGTACAGATTGGCTCTATGTGCATTTCTAATCTCCCGATGAATGCTGTTGGGCACTTATACACAGTGACAGATATAAGCAGGGCACCCTGGGGGGCCATGTGTATCATTTTCACATACCACCGGCTGCCCCCCACTGGTAATTCGAACCCAGAACTCCAGAGAAACATTTAATCCAGTGTTGCTGCCCCTAGATACTTTAGCCAGCACAAGAATGAGGCCGCTGAACCTTAAAAATAAAGGGAACAAATAATAATAATAATAAAAATAATAATAATAAAGATGCAATGATCTGCCTATTTTAGTTGTAAGATGTATTTTGTTAGGTCTTAATGTGGGATGGGAGGGTAGAGGGAGCATACAGAAGTGCTGGTGTTTCTCATCCATCCATCCATCCATCCATCCATCCATCCATAGGATCACAGATGGTCTCATTCTTATTCTGCAGTGTGTTTTTGAACTTACACTCTTCCATAAACATGTCAGTTCCTGCTGTTGCCTGAAATCAGAGGTGAATTCCCCCCCCCCCCCTTTGCTGGCAGCTGACACCCTAAAAGATTTATTGCTCTGTTTTCATCCTATGACCCCCCCCCCCCTTCATTGCTGGCAAGGGTAAGAGTTGCAGTCTGATCAAAAACACAATTAATTTATTAATTAATTAACAGTTAGGGTGATATAAAAACAGAGCACTTCAAACTCTCCAAAGTCAAACTGTTAGACCCTTAGTTAGTCAGATGCAGCATTTCTGACTGAACGCTCCCCAGCCATAGCAGTTATAGAATATTCCCAGAAAACATCTCCAGACAAACCTCCAACATATATCATATCTATCAAGCTAAATAATAATAATAACAGAAGCCTTGTTCTTGCTTGTATTGCTGAAATGGTAGGTGCTTCTCCAGATTAGTAATTACGCTAAATCTGCGTATCATGAAGGCACACGACTACAGGTCTTGGCTGGGTAGGCGGCCCCACCGACGCAGCAAACTCACACGCCGACTTGGCAAACTCACACGCCGACTCGGCAAACTCACACGCCGACTGCGGCAAACTCACACGCCGACTGCGGCAAACTCACACGCCGACTCGGCAAACCCACACGCCGACTCGGCAAACCCACACGCCTTGGCTGCTGTTCCCACCACCTCCTGCAAGCTCAGCCACCGACTTCTGACTTTAAGTAAATCACATGTACCCTAATTATTAAAAACACTGGAAGATTATATAATTTGTTTCCTCAGCGCGTTCCTGAAGACGTCCTTTTGTCTGAAGGACCTTTTGTGTTTGTCATAAACAGAGAAGGTTCATGCCCTGTCAGTGTGGCAGAGAGACCTCCAGCATTCGCAGTAATTTATTTAGCGGAACCTTCAGTCCAAAGCGACGTACAAGCGAGGGAAGCTGGAAGCCGGAGCGCAGCTTCAGCCAGCACCCCTGCAACAGTTCAGTTTAGGGGTCTTGCAGGGGGCAAAGATCCCAAAACCACTGAACTATTCACTGCCCAAACACTGAGACACTACTTTAAATCCACACTGGATTCAACCAAAAAAAGACATGAATGAAAACAGCACTGTTGCAGCTATTCTCCAAGGAACCCTTTAGAAAACAGACTGAATGCATTTAGATAAGTGTTTGAAAGCTATTTCAGTGCTTTTTGCCAATGTTTATCTGAGATTTTCTGTCCTTCTTCAAGATTATTAAAGTCTGTATATTCTTAAATGTTCTTGAAGACGGTATTTTTAGGTTTAAGTTGTATTAACTGCTTATTTACTTTTATATAAAGAGCATGAAGCATACTTTTGAAGACAACTTTGGTGCGATTTCAGTAAATATTTAATCTATTAACAGCTAAAGTTGTATGAGTAACAACTATAGCTAGTATATGAAGGATTCAAAGTTTATTCATGGGAAGCAGGTGGCAAAAATGGAAAAGACGAATGGGAAATGTGTAGTACAGAATGTATCCTGGGAAATGTGTAATACAGAATGTATCCTGGGAAATGTGTAATACAGAATGTATCCGAGCCTTTTAATAGCTACTTCTCGAAGGTCATGTAGTCGGCCGGTGCTAAGCGGCGCTAATTTGTGCTGTGAATAATGGTGTCATTCCTACAGACACACAAGGCCTTCTCAGCTGTATTTAGGGCTCTTGCTCCAGTAGTGAAGCTCCAGTGACTTATATAAGGCTGCACCTTATAGGCTGCAATGCTGCACCATATAGACCGTAAGGCTGCACCTTATTGGCTGTAAGGCTGCAGCTTTGGGGAACTCACCACCAACACTAAGCTCCGTTTAAATGCTACATTCTATCTTTTGTTACCCTGTAAAGTAATCAAGACATTGTTTTAATTAGTACAACTCATTGTTGGTAATTAGCCACAATTTATATTGTTTAATCTTAATGAGGATGCCACAGTACAATCTACAGCAGGGGTACCCAATCTTATCTGCAACGGGCCGGTGTGTATGCAGGTTTTTGGGATAACCTGTAGGTCAGCTGTTCAAACCCAGGTGTGAAGACTCTTTCAGCCAATCAGTCCTCTAATTAGTAATCTAATTAGGGAGTTGCAGCAAAAACCTGCATACACATTGGCCCTTTGCGGATATGATTGGGTACCCCTGGTCTACAGCATGTTAGCTTGCTGGAAACAGGTAAGAGCATATTTACGGGCTACAGCTTGGCCAATGCATGATCTGTGGCTCCATTGTAAGGACCTGGTCACCTAGGAGAAAGAACAGTAGAAATGGAATTTCTTTGAAAAGCATAAATACAATAAACTATGAAACTTCATTTTGCTGAACATGCAAACAGTGAACCCCAGAGAATGGCTTGTACTCACCGGCCTCAGATGAATACATAAAACATTACACCTCATTACTGCTTCCCCAGCTAGAATCACAGTGAATATATTCTGAGTTTGACGATGACACTGATTTCTTTGTGGGTCTGAAGAAAAGCGTCCCTGTAGAACATTCTGCTGAATAAGCTGGAATATTCATTATGCTCTTGTGACAGTTTCAGTGTATCCATGACTAAATCTGTTTTTCCACCTCAGATTGGTTTTGTTACTTTGCCACCGGCTTGTCATCAAGTCACGGCTCCTTGAGGTCATGCTGAAAATGGACCCCCCCCCCCCTTTCCTCGAATGCTTACCTGTCAGTAATTAAAGTGGGTAGCTGACAGCATGTGTGTTTGTCGCCTGACTGTAAACACAGCCAGATGCAGGAGTTAGGGCTTCTGAAAGGTGCCGGGGGGGGGGGCTACTGGGAAGGACGAGCATCCTGGCTCCTCAGTGAGGCTTTCCTCAGCCAAGCGGGAAGAGACAGCTCAGGAAGATGGAAGAGCAAGATGGGGAGGAAAGAGGACAGGAATTCCAGCAAGAAGGAGACAGTGGAATGTCCGAATTAGAAGGCCGACTGATATCACTACTACGGCAAGTTACGGAGATCTCATTAGCAAGGGGCCCAGGGAAGGAGATAATGGATCTTTATATGTCCCAACTACAAACCTCAATAAAAGTTTTTCCCTGTGAAACTAGGAAAAAAGAACCAAGAATCTGGTCTCATGAAAATTGCGTTTTATGTCTGATCTTTACGGGTCTTTGCAGAAATACGCGATAGACGAGTGGGGGGAGGGTTAAAGCTGATGCTAACCCATCGGCAATCTCTGTCGTCACCTCGGCAAGAGGACAAAACCACAACATGCTTGTCTGTTGCCGTGGTGATAAGCGAACATGACCTGGCACAGGTGGGGTTGCCCCGCTTGCAGGCTTTCAGTCCGTTCGGTGTCCGTTGGGTCCCGATTCATGCGTGCTGCACTTCAGGTTAATACGATGCCTGTTTTACTCTGTGCTTAAGGCTATTTCTGTTTGCTGTTTTATATTTGGGGGGGCATGACGTGAAACAAAGGAAGTACCACAGACATGAATGAGAGTTAAAACAGAATTGATTTATTTTGGCTTGTTTTATTCACAGTCATGCTGAGAAGTCGCGGGAGGGACATCGATCATGTGACTCAGAGGGTTTGAGGCTTAATGTCCAGCGGGTGGTGCCCTGTGTGATGCTCGCATTAGGAAGGCAAGGTGCGCGCCTAAAACGAGACCATGGAGGGAACCCGGACCATAATGCACCACGCTGGCCATTGGTGTTTTTGTTTGTAATCTCCCTGCTGTGACACCCCCCCCCCCAGAAAGGCAGTCTAGCAATGTGAGGGATTTACTGTTTTATTTGCTACGAATTGAAAAAAGACGCAGTTGTTTATGACTCGCTATAAAGTCCTGTTGAGAGTGGATAGCTAGCTCAAGGTGTTCAAAAGCGTCACCGTGCCAGCAATCGCCATGCTGCTGTAAATCACACAGCATCTTGGAATCATATATTTGTTGCCTGGGTTTCTTTTTATAGCAAAATACCCTCCAATAAAAGATTCTATAGCTCAGTTGTTTTTAATCTTTCCAAAACAGATTTTGATGCATTGAAGTTCAGATCCAGGGCTTTAGGCTCTGCAGTATGCAGCTGCATGTGGCTCACGATCCAGGAGGGATGACCTGTTGTACCCTAATGCTTTCCTTTATTAAACTGAACATATAAATTAGTGTGGACCAACAGATCCTCTCTGACCAATAGCGGCTATACATTTGTAGGTTGTTTTCATTAATTATATCAAGTTTTGCATGAACAACTAATTTGTTTTCTCCCCTGTTGATTAAATTTGCCCAATGGGACTTAAGGAGGGTGTATCTGAAGTATAAAAAAAATGGCAGAAATATAGGAATTTGGCCTGGCAGTAGAGACCCAGGGGGCGTGTGTAATGACCGAAACCATGTCATTTGGCTCCAACCATTCATCGATTGTCTATATTTTGGGTCTTTTTATAATTTCTCAAAAGCGCAGCTTCACGAAAGTGATGCTGAAATGCCTGGAAGCTTTGCAGTATAATTGCTGATTAATTCCTATGTGCTCTTCCAGTCGAGATGCTTAGTTTGCTAGAGCGGAGGTTTTCCCGTCGTTTTGTAGACTTGACAAAAGGGCATGAAATCAGCTCCTTGTTCCCACTCCCCGGCTGTCAAATCGATCAGCCCCACGGGCTTTAGCTCACCGTAGCGCGATGGTCACACTGCGCCCTTCCGTCTCGTGGGATTAAGACCTTCAGCAGCTGTTTCATTATCTTCCAGGGCAGTTTGGGAGAAATCATTTCGATGTTTCATTCCCATGTGGTTTTTGGGGCTACAGAGATGTACTTGGAACCGCGGGGAGGGGGAGAATGCGGATGGGGGCAGGAAGCGGGAGATGAGCGTGCCAAGGTCCAAGCTGCGGGTGAGGAGTCTGTGCTCAGTCACAAAAGGGCCGACATTTCCGCCAGAAAAAGGCATCTTAACTCACACTTCCCTTTCAAGTCTGACGCCTTTGGAAGGCATTGAAAGAGCTAATTTACAACAAGGCGCTCAGTGTGTTCGCAATGTCTGCGGGACCCTGGCTCTTAGTGCCTCAGTCTGTGTCTGGGTTTATAGGCCTGATTATCTCTGTGCTAAATGAAATTACTCTCCTCCAAATGAAATATTTTACACATTAAACACGTTTATGTATCATCAATCTGTCTGCAGCAATATGGCCCTGAAGAACTTCCTAAAACTATTGTGGAATTTCAAATAGATATTTAATGAAATACAGTTCAAATATACTGTGTAAATATATAGATTTTATGGTGTGTGATGTGCTGGTATCCCATCCAGGGTGTCCCCCGCCCTCTGCCCTGTAATGTGCTGGTATCCCATCCAGGGTGTCCCCCGCCCTCTGCCCTGTGACGTGCTGGTATCCCATCCTGGGAGTCCCCCGCCCTCTGCCCTGTAATGTGCTGGTATCCCATCCAGGGTGTCCCCCGCCCTCTGCCCTGTGATGTGCTGGTATCCCATCCTGGGAGTCCCCCGCCCTCTGCCCTGTAATGTGCTGGTATCCCATCCAGGGTGTCCCCCGCCCTCTGCCCTGTGACGTGCTGGTATCCCATCCTGGGTGTCCCTCGCCCTCTGCCCTGTAATGTGCTGGTATCCCATCCAGGGTGTTCCCCACCCTCTGCCCTGTGACGTGCTGGTATCCCATCCTGGGAGTCCCCCGCCCTCTGCCCTGTGACATGCTGGTATCCCATCCAGGGTGTCCCCCGCCCTCTGCCCTGTGACGTGCTGGTATCCCATCCTGGGTGTCCCTCGCCCTCTGCCCTGTAATGTGCTGGCATCCCATCCAGAGTGTCCCCCGCCCTCTGCCCTGTGACGTGCTGGTATCCCATCCTGGGAGTCCCCAGCCCTCTGCCCTGTAATGTGCTGGCATCCCATCCAGGGTGTCCCCCGCCCTTTGCCCTGTGACGTGCTGGTATCCCATCCAGGGTGTCCCCCGCCCTTTGCCCTGTGACATGCTGGTATCCCATCCAGGGTGTCCCCCGCCCTCTGCCCTGTGACGTGCTGGTATCCCATCCTGGGAGTCCCCAGCCCTCTGCCCTGTAATGTGCTGGCATCCCATCCAGGGTGTCCCCCATCCTGTGCTCTGTGACGTGCTGGAACAGACTGCAGATTCTGTACTGGATGGACAGATGGGTGGATGGCTGGAGGGATGAATGGATGAAGGGATGGGAGGGTAAGTGTCTGAAATGCAGTGGTAACTGAAGATCAGTTCTGTCAGCCTCAGTTATGTAAGACAGTTTCCGTTGTGTAACATTGTGAAGTTTTCCACCAAATACTGTCATGGGGCGAATCATGGTGGGGGGGTATGGGGGGGTGCACTGGGGGATAGAGAGGTCTCACAGAGATGTTCGATGAGGTATTTTCTTGGCACAGTGCTTGGAAAAGAGAGGTCAGCCTTGAGTGGTGGGTGGGTGGGTGGGGGGGGTGTCTTCTCCCAGACATGAAATGTCTGTTTTACTCTGTTTACCTTTTCCCAACAGCATTGTTCCTGCTAAAAGGGCTTAACACTTTTCACATCCTCGCAGTTGGAGGTGTTTATTGAATCCTCTCGCAGAGCAGGATGGAATATTTCCCCCCATCCCGAGACCGACACTTAATGAAAGCGAACGGAGGGTGGGGCATTTGTGGGGTGGGCTACACTGATATTATGACCCTTTGGAGTGAGTGCATTTTAAAGGAGATATTAGGGATATGTGAATTGTGGGGACCGGATGATGTCAGTGGAATTTTTGAAGCTGATTTTGATTAATGGAAATAAGCCCCGCCCACACGGAGCGAGACGTCAATCTGATGATGACATTTTGCACGGTTGGCCCTCGATTTAGTTTTTGCACATGTCACGCGGTAAGAAGGGGGGTAGGGAGCGAACTTCTGTAAAAATGCAAAGTGCAAAAAATAAAAAAAATACATGTACGGTATGTACCTGTTACTTTACGTTCTGTCCCAGGAACAGTCAGCCAACTTCTCTGCAAACCCAAAGTCCAGTATCCCATTTTGGAGAGGCACTGGTGCGTGAACAGAACAGCTTCAATGAACTTTTGCACTTAATCTCCCTGATACGCCGTGGCTGGCTTCTGGCGTGACTTTCAAGGAATGTCACCATGTTTATTTTCCAACAGTGGCAGCCATCTTGTAATGCTGAATGCGGCTAAAGGCTTGATCAAACAGACAAAGCCCTTGAAGAGAGCTATTGAAATGCTATTTATGGTTGCCAGTTCGTTTGAAGCTGATTTACTGGTGAAATAAGTTCTGTGAATGATAAGAATGAAACAGAAACAGTGGATAAGTTCCTTGTTTTTCGATATCAGAAAGTTGTACACAGCTACACAATATTTTGGGTGGGATATGAAAAATTCCTAGAGATTTTTCTTGCCTGTTCTCTGGATTGACCCCCAGAGCCTCTGCAGGTGCTCCACAAGACCTCACCTTCCTCAGAATTGATCGCTCCATTGACCTGTCCACCAGCCAAGCCCTGGACTCCGTTCGGGTCACGCTGTTGCTGTGTCTGAACCATGGGGGTGGCTTTGAATCACTCCAGAGCTCTTTCAGCAATCCAGGTAAATCTCTGTCCGAGCTGGGGGTCGTGACCAGAAATCAGATCCTGACTTGCATCGAATCACCATAGCGATGGCTTAGCTTGGCTTAATATTCCCTTGGTGCTGTGAATTGCGCGACTCTTAGCATGAAGATGGGTGGACAGGGGGGGCTCACGTTTTATTAGCTGTCCGAAACTCGTGAAGTGACCTGCGATGGGTGCTTTTGGGCGGAGCTTTTGAGGATTGCTTTAGCACCGCCCTCGTGGAGGTTTGGCGAGGGGCCTTTGGCGTGGCCAGCACCTCTCTCACGCGCCACAGAGACCTCAGAGTCCTGATCGGTGATTACAGCTGGGTGCTTTCTCTGCCTTCCAGCCTCCCGTCGGAAAGATGTTTGTATTTCCTGACAGCTGGATCTCTGTTTTGTGAGCTCACTGTTAGCTGTATCATCATCATCACCACGAGAGCAAACGAGGGGCAAGTTGTCCAGGGGATACCCTGCATCTGGGGGGGCAGCTTTGATATAACGTAGCATTGCGCTAATATACTCCAGCACAGGGGTAGGGAACCTGACCCATGGAGAGCCGGTATAGGCTTTGGGGATGGCCTCTCAGTCGGCCAATAATAAAACAGTGGTACTCGACTCCAATCCTGGGGACCCACTGTTATTGGCTGATTGAGAGGTCATCCCAAAAACTCCCACCCACACTGGCTCTCCATGGGTCAGGTTCCCTACCCCTGCTCTAGCATGTTGTGGGGGAGTCTGAGATGGGCTGCGGGGGGCACTGGGTGGTCCAGTAGCTGGGGGGCAAGCCTCTCTATGGAGGTGTCAGAGTCGGCGTCCAGAATGTCTTTCCTTTATTGAATCCTTAGAATTTGCTATTGCAGTTACATCTGAACAACACTGCTCACTTAATGAGTTATGATGCCACAGAACCAGGCAGGATCTTTGCAGTTTCCCGGTCATGTTAATTATGTGTGATTAGGAATGGACTACCCATGATGCTTTGCACTGATGAGGGGATGCGTGAAAGGCCATGGCATTTTGGGGTACTTAACCTCCTGCCGCTCGTGCTCAGACGTGTTTCTCCGTGCGAGCATGCATTACCTCATCGAAAGGGAGCAGTGCAGCCGGTCAGCCCCCCCCCCCAGGGCAGATCACAGGAATAGCTCCATCCTTTCCAATTGGCTGCCTTTTGATGAATCGTCACCTGATGTCAGCTTTACCGCCTGGCTCCGCCCCCTCGCTAGAACAGCCCCAGGTCAGGAAGCTGATTTTGCAGGGAGGTCTTGGGACCCCAGCTCACTCACTGGATCTTATGACTCCTGTCAGACATAAATAAAACCCAGACATGCCCCCCCCCAATCCACTACACACGCACAAATCCCACCCTGGACCCACCTTGGGCCTGCTGTCTGAATTAGCCTGGCCTCTTTACAGCCTAGCGGAGGGCCTGCTATCTGAATTAGCCCGGCCTCTTTACAGCCTAGCAGAGGGCCTGCTATCTGAATCAGGCCGGGCTCGTTACAGCTTTGCAGTGGTTCTGCCATCTGCATCAGGCTGGGCTCTTTACAGCCTAGCAGAGGGCCTGCTATCTGAATTAGCCTGGCCTCTTTACAGCCCGCCTGTCTAACTGCCAGCTGCTTTCAGACACGAGCTGGAATGCTAACGATAGAAACACGCCTGGAAAATACAACCCCCCCTGCCAGGCCCAGCCCCTGCCTCCGCCGTTTTTAGTGATCCTCAAGAAGCACTTCCAGTTCTCTTTGCCCTGAATATCATGTCCAGCCTTCTTAGCGTGCGACCCGTTAGCGACGGCCACGCTACTCAAGGCCTAGCGGTGAGGGCTTGGCTGAATGCACCTGTCGGCCGACACACTGGGTGTTGTCCATGCACGCTCTGGCCCGGCCAGGAGTCACTGGATTGTGTGTTGCCTCGCATACCTTCCCCCTGGCACGGCGTCTGTGGAAATACAGCCCTTAATCGGCACATATTTAAGCGTCGGAGCATGTGGAAGATTCAGTGCTAGCGTTTAGCTTCCCGAACGAGCCTCCTTGGAGTGCCAGGAAGAGGTCCCAGGCTTGATAAGCGGCTCTCCTGGGCAGTTACGTCACACGTCCCGTTCTCTCTTCTGAGGTCTGCCGTTACAGCAGCCTCGTTACTAGGTGACCATTGTCAGTCCGGAAGTGCAATGGCACCGGCGATAATATTCTACTCAACCGATAAAAAATGCAGCAGCTACCTGGAAGTCTTCATGAATAAACAGAAGTGGAGAATCTGAGAGTGTTTTTCCTGAAGACTTCCGATTCACTTCTGGTCATTCTGCCCAGGACAAAGCCGGATGCATTCCTGAAGCCACTGCCATCTACTGTACAGTTCAAACCACTTGATTTCCAGGGGGATCGAAGCCCAGAAGAAACAGTTGCCACAGTGACCAAGAACCCTACAGAAATATGTTAAATATACATTAATAAACAATGACATTCATAGAACAGCTAAAAAAAAAAGTACAGAACAGCTCCTTCTAGCTTGTCTGCGTCATCATGTTAAGGGTCATTTTAACTGCCAAATTTTGCTTAAGTTTGCTTAATTAATTAAAAGACAGACCGATATTGAGACGCAAGGCCTATTTATACATTTACTAAATGTAATTTACTTTAAATTTTCCTCCTCTGATTTGTGTTATTCATAGAGTTTGGGGAAAAAATGATTCTGTTCAATTCAATTAAATTTTATTTGTATAGAACACAACATTACATTGTCTCAACGCGTTTTACAGCATCCCCGCCCAAAGCCCCTAGGGAGCAGCCAGAGGCGACGGTGGCAAGGAAAAACTCCCTAGAAGGGAGAAACATTGGGAGGAACCAGACTCAACGGGGGCGCCCATCCTCCAGGGGCCGGCAGACAAAGTCAAATTAACAAAGTCCGGATTTATAAGCTCCAGCTTAAGTCGGGCTGTAAATGTGGAATCACTACCAGAAAGGCAGGTAGGAGAGACATCACAGAAAGAATTCCCAGTGGCTCAATGGACTAAGTCTCTGTGTCTGTGATCAGAAAAACCACAATGTGTGTGTTGACCTTTGGCCAAGGCCCTTAGGCTCCAGCTACAGAAGTTCTGCACATTGGCTGCTCCTGTGCTTTTGCCTCTCCAAGCTATGGAGAGCAAGATGGGGTCAGTTTAAAAAAAAAAAGCATTTCAATGTACTTGTTGCAAGTAAAACATCTTTGTTTTTGTTTCTGGGGGTACGTTAGCATTGATGAGACTAAATGCTGTTCAAAGTCTTTTCCCATCGCGGTTTGGCCAGGGGATGCCTTACCCAGAATGCTATGCGGGGTCTGAAAGCAGCCGGCCCCCTTCCCCTCAGTCGTGTAGCATTCAGACACCTGAGACTGAGTTCATTTAGCGGGGGCTAAAAGCACTCCACATGCCCATAAACACAGGAGCAGGTATGTGGGTTGCGACCCCAGACCACAGCATATCGATGACATTGTAGCGTGACCTACAGCACCCAGCCTGTGAAGCAGTTACCATTATTTAGTCTGTGTCAGTCAGCAATGTGGATTGCCGAGGTCTTTATGGCTAAGTCTGCATTTCTACACGGTATTCTCTATTCCAGCTGCGTTTTCAATGACTCCCCAAAGACCCTAAATTTTCTTAAAACCCGTGTGTTCTTTTAAAACGTCTATTCAGGCATTTTTCGTAATCAAGCTCCCGTCCATTTTCGGTGCATTTTCCAAATTGCATCATTGAATTCATTAAGGGAATATGGTGTTCAGATGATTATTTCTTTTTATGATAATGCATTATAATGTTTTTTTTAGCTGCAACGGGCAGGTGTTTTGCATTCCGGTGAGCAAGGAACATCAAGTGTCATCAGGCTTAATCAGACAGATTGCACTGGATGGGCAGGTTAAATATCACAAAAATGGCGGAAATGTCTCTACAGAAATCTCACCTGTAATGGGAAAAGCCGACCGCACGTGGAAAAGCTGCATTTATAGATGTGGTTTTCATTTGCCTGAGGGATTGGCGTAAAGCATCGCAGTTAATGGATTATATGATTATCCTTTGGCAGATTCCCAGGAATTGTCAGTTTCAGTAAAATACTCATTTTATACCCAGTAAAATACTCATTTAATACCCAGTAAAATACTCATTTTATACCCATGAGAATTTCTGGTCAACTGCTTAGTGTCATTGCCACGGCGAGTTCCGTATTCATACAAGGGAAAATACTGTGGCAGGCAGGAATTGATCTGGGCAGACACGGGGACAAATGTGTGTGCGTGTGTGTGTGTGTGTGTGTGTGTATGTGTGTGTCGGGGGGGTACAAATTAAAAGAGGGCAGGCAATCACTGACAATGAGGATGACTGGGAGAAAATGGAAGATGATGAAGATAGCAGTTTATCAGTATGTACAGTCATGGCCGAAATTATCGGCACCCGTGGTATCTTTCCAGGAAATGCACTATTTCTACCAGAAAATTGTTGCAATTACAAATGTTTTGGTATACACATGTTTATTTCCTTTATGTGCATTGGAACAACACAAAAAACAGAGGAAAAAAGCCAAATTTGGGATCATTTCACAGAAAACTCAAAAACTGGGCCAGACAAAATTATTGGCATCCTCAACTTAAAATTAAAAGTTATTTATTTGGAAAGAATAACTGAAACCCATAGCTTCCTATAACCATCAACAAGCTTGTTACACCTCTCAACTGGAATTTTCGACCATTCGTCTTTTGCAAACTGCTCAAGGTCTCTCAGATTTGAAGGGTGCCTTCTTCCAACAGCAATTTTGAGATCTCTCCACAAGTGTTCAATCGGATTTAGATCCGGACTCATTGCTGACCACTTCAGAACTTTCCAGCGCTTTGTCTTCAATCATTTCTGGGTGCTTTTAGAGGTATGTTTGGGGTTATACACCCATGACCTCTGACACAGACCCAGCTTTCTGACACTGGGCCCTACATTACACCCCAAAGTCTTTTGGTAGTCTTCAGATTTTATGACGCCTTCCACACAGTCAAGGCATCCAATGCCAGAGGCAGCAAAACATCCCCAAAAGATCTTTGAACCTCCACCATGTTTGACTGTAGGTACTGTGTTCTTTTCTTTGTAGGCCTCAGTCCATTTTCTGTAAACGGTAGAATGATGAGCTTTACCAAAAAGCTCTACCTTGGTCTCATCTCTCCACAAGACGTTCTCCCAGAAGGATTTTGGCTTCCTCAAGTACATTTTGGCAAACTCCAGTCTGGCTTTTTTATGTTTCTGTGTCAGCAGTGGGGTCTTCCTGGGTCTCCTGCCATAGCGTTTCATTTCGTTCAGATGTCAACGGATAGTTCGAGCTGACACTGTTGCACCCTGAGTCTGCAGAACAGCTTGAATTTGTTTAGAAGTTGATTGAGGCTGTTTATCCACCATTCGGACTATCCTTCGTTGCAGTCTTTTATCAATGTTTCTCTTCCGTCCACGTCCAGGGAGATTAGCTACAATGCCATGTGTTTTAAACTTCTTGATTATGTTGCGCACAGTAGACAAAGGAACATGAAGATCTCTGGAGATGGGCTTGTAGCCTTGAGATTGTTGATATTTTTAGTTTTGTTCTCAAGTCCTCAGACAATTCTCTGCTCTTCTTTCTGTTCTCCATGCTTAGTGTGGCACACAGACGCACAACAGAAAGGTTGAGTCAACTTTTCTCCATTTTAACTGGCTCCAGGTGTGATTGCTGTATTGCCAATACCTGTTTCCTGCCACAGGTGAGTTCAAACGAGCATCATATGCTTGAAATAAAATGATTTAACCCACAATTTCGAAAAGGTGCCAATAATTTTGTCCGGCCCATTTTTGGAGTTCTTATGTCAAATTTGGCTTTTTTCTCTGCTTTTCTTGTATTGATCCAATGCACATAAAGAAAATAAACATGCGTGCACCAAAAGATTTGTAATTGCAACAATTCTCTGGGAGAAATGGTGCATTTTCTGGAAAAATTCCAGGAGTACCGATAATTTCGGCCATGACTGTACCAGGAAAACCAAAACACGATAAGCATGTCTGTTATTGGCTGTGACATCATTTCAGCACTTCTGTACATATCTAAGTCGGTACGAAATCTTTTCTACAAAATTATGCTAAAGATACATCTTTCTGTATTATCAAAGAGCCTCGTCCTCAGTGGGTGAGCAGATGTAGTGTTTGTGTATTTGGCGTGTAGGAGCTTCCTTCCATATGGTTTTCTGTGAAGACCCCAGTTACGAGCTCCAGCCAGTAAACTGTAAATGCTACACGATAGAGTAGCTATAAATGTTCATGCTGAGAGTATTACTGTCAATGATATGTGCATTTTCATATTATTAAACATTTCATTCTGTTGGACCTTTGAGGGGGGTACCTATTCTGAATTGCAATAACGCTGGTAAATAGATCATTTGGATATGAAAGCCAGGGTGAAAGGGTACCGGGCAGCTCCAGCACACCCACTGCTGTCATTCGAGAGCAAATTGGCCACGACTGGCAGGAAATGGCGAGTGAGTCTGGTTTCCAGGTTCTTCCGACGTCTCTCACGCGGTGGAATGCGTCCCTACCCTGATGGAAACGCTGAGTGTTTGATGACGATCCAACCCTGTGATTGTTCTCTAAATCGCTGTGGGTGGGGTTCCGGTCTTTCGAGGGAGGAGGGTGTGTCTATGTGTCAGTGTGTCAGATTCTGCCCCCGGGCCCAGAATTCCATGCCAGGTGTCCCTGCTCATGCCAGGGAAGCACATGGCAGCGGATGCTGGGGACTCATTTTTGGCCCAGTTACTCAGAGACCTAGATGGAGGCTTTGAAGCATCATTTGTACTGAATTTTCAGTGAAAGCAGTGGGCCAAAATAGTTTTTTTTCTCTACAATGGACTGGCATCCCGTGCAGAGTGTCCCCTGTGGCGTCCCATCCAGGGCATTCCATGTGGAGTCCCATCCAGGGCATCCCATGTGGAGTCCCAAGCAGGGCATCCCCTGTGGCGTCCCATCTAGGGCGTCCCCTGTGGCGTCCCATCCAGGGCATCCCATGTGGAGTCCCAAGCAGGGCATCCCCTATGTTGTCCTGTCTTGAGTTCCCCTGTGGCACCCCATGCACGGTGTCCCCTTTGGCATCTCATGCAGACCGTCTCCTATGTTGTCCTACACAGGGCGTCCCCTGGATACTAGATAGGTAGTTATTGAAGGTGGATGACAGGTTGTATGGATGTATAGCTAGCAGTTTGTTAATTGCACATTGGCGAGGCCCCATGGCACAGCTTCTGCTTTCAGTGACAACCTTGTTTTTGAGGGAACGCCGTCTCACGGTTCCCAGGGCCCCTGGGGGGGGCCAGGGGCAGGTACAGGCAGGGTGAATGAGTCACATCTGAAAAATGAAACTTCATTAATTGTATGGTTATAATGAGAATGGCTCTTGCGGTGGATTTAACGCCCTCTACTACCTGTGCGTGCGCAGATTCTGTCAAAGTGGCCCAGGAGCATTAGGAAATGAGGATGAGAGCGATGGCATGGGTGTGCCACCTAAATTGCCACGGTAGCAATGGCCAGCTCCACATCCCACCCGTCTTCCAAGTACCGTATTTCGCGCACTATAAGGTGCACTTAAAAGCCTGTAATTTCCTCAAAAATCCACGGTGAGCCTTTAAATTCGGTGTGCCTTATGTGTGCACTGAGTTCCAAAATCTGTAAAAATGTTGTTGTGCATTTTAGTAAGCGCTCCGCTTGATTGACTGTCGGATCATTTCCTGCCGACATAGGGACGTAGTAATACGAACACTACGTATGCTGGCAGCGATAAACCAATTGCAGAACATTACGTAAAGCCACGTACAGAGGTACGCTTACCTCCGCCACGCCTACGGCAGGTAGGTATATTGTACTACCGGTGCGCTGCGAAACAACATTTGTTTAGCTAAGGACCCTGAAAATGGCATCAGAGAGGAGACATGCTTACGATGCTTACGATGCACAATTCAAACTACAGGCTATCAGTTACGCGGTTGTAAATGGGAATAGAGCAGCAGCGAGAGAATTGCTTTTGTTACCTTGTTTTTGCATGCGGCGAATAATACGGTGCGCCTTATGTATGGCTTAAGTACAGAAATAAGCCCCGCAACTGAGAGTACGCCTTTCAATCCAGTGCGCCTTATGGTGCGCAAAATACAGTACACCACTAGGGCTGGGAAAGACACAGGCAGCGTCCTTGTTAGCAGGCCTGTGTGGAGCCTCTCAGCCGACGGGGAGGCCTGCCCACACCACTGCAGGCTAACAGCTCGCTACCGTAATGTCGCGGGTCACATCCCGTCTCTCCTTCCTGCCCGGCGTGAACCTGCAGGTTTCTACAACCCCCCCCGTCGTTTTCCGTTTACATCCTGCGAGGTTATGCCTTTCGGAATCCGTGGAGGAATTCCTGGAATGACTTCCCCAGGGACCCCCTGCCAGACAGCTTGGAGTTATCGGGCGGGAAGGTGCTGAAAGGAGACTTATTCATTTTCATCACATGTGAACGGAGAGGAATTAAAGATGTCTGCATTCACCCAAAAGCGATAGTACTGTACAAAAGTCTTAGGCGGTCAAAGAAAATGCTTAAAGCTTATTCGTCTACGTAGCAAGTGTATATTTGCATAGGGGAAAAAAAAAATCACACAATTAACATCAACATTACAATATATGCAAATTAACAGTAACATTAAAACGTAGCAAAAATTCTCTAAAAAGCTATACTGGATGTAGAGACTGTATTGCTGTGAGTTAGGAGAGGTTCTGAAATGGCTAAGCTGACACACTTTGACAGTCAGAGTAGCATAGCTTTACACAAACACAAAGATCATTGAAACATCATTTCTTTGACTGCCTGAGACCTTTGCACGGTACTGTATGTGGAAGCTCAAAAAGGAAAAAGAAAAAAAGTCTCTCTGAGTGTTATTAAGTTACTCGTTTGTCGTGATTTGTTATCACGGGTCTGCTGATACATAAACATGAGCCCTGAAATGTGTTATGTGATAAACATTTGCTTAAAGTGGTTCAGCGAGTATTTTGTGTGATGTTAGGTCTAGACAACAATGGTTATTTTACTGCTTTAATAATAAGCCCAGTATTCTAATTATTTAATTAGAAACAGCCCACAGAGGTCTCCAGTGATATCACCTCACCTACAAGTACGCTACGGAGCTTGAGGTTTCATAAGTGTTTGGATGTGCTGATGAAGATCTGCTTCACATTAGCGGATTCCTACACTTCACCTTCCTAGACGTTTGGGTTGTTCCCTTTTGAGGCAAACCCCATGTTTTCATTGAGGGATTCCAGCCCCCCCCGGCACAGCGTCAGTAATGCCCGTCAATCGTAGCGACATCTGGTCAGATGTTTCCCAGATGGATGGTCTGAGGCTCCTGGAAGCGGGCCAGGCAGACATGCTCACGGTTCTCCATAAGGCCTGGCTTGTCTGGGTCTGTCCACCGACCCCGAGGAACACGGAGCCTGAACCCAGCTCAGACAGGTAGATGTTTGGCCACTGAGACCAGGCGGGAGAAATATGCTTCTTCGAAGTGTCTGATGTGGAAATTTCTGCAGGGGAAAGGCGAGATAAATCAAATTGTGGGTATTTGAGCCAAATCTGACATGTTCCTTGCCAAAGATCCCAAGGATAGTTGTGGAATTAATTCTTTTGATGCAGAAGTTGTTGGACAGAACAGAAGCAGATGGGGTTGGTTAATAAAATCAAAGGAATATTCCATAACAGAGCTATGTTAATGTTTTGGTTCCTAGGACCTAGTGTGGAATCAGACCTGAAGCACCCAGGGACCACGCAGCTTTCTGGAAGGTTCCATGTACTTTTTTTCACGTTGAAACCATTATCCGACCCAAAATAGATCACAGGGTAATTTTGGTGTGGAAATTGCAATCGAATGCGGTTGGTTTTAATCTCCTGAGTATAAAATAAAATGGAATAAATAGAAGATCATTCTTTTCCAGTTACGCTCCTTGACCACTGATGACTGTTGGCAGGAGCATTTATATTATGGGGATTAATTAAGGGTGAAAACAGAACGGACCCAAACCACGCTGGAATGAGTGGATGAAAGCCCAGGGCAGCACTCTGGGACTCTGCCACTGGCCGGCATGCTGCAGAGGACACAGAGGAACCCAGCATCAGCCGATTAAAGCATCCTGGGTCTTCAGTGATGTCAGAGAGATCAGTTGCATCACTTCGGAGATGTATCAGCCTGTAGTACTGGTCTGGGCTCGACCCAGATGGGGGACACTCCAGTCCATGTTTGGTTCCCAACCCTGTGACTTATTTCCTAATATCTACTGAGCAGTGTGAAGCTCATTCACAAATGAATGGTTTTGAAAATGGTTTTGTTTCAACCAACCAGTTGAGGTCTCTGTGACCGTGACTCTTTGTACTCAACTGGTTGGTTGAAGCAAAACCTTGGTATAGATTTGTACTTTCTGGACCTGAACGTTCCACCTCTGTCTTTAATGGATTACTTTTGTGAGTAACTTCCCCAACACTGCTGCTGAGAACCTCTGAGTACAGAGCACTGGCCAATTAGTCAAAATGTCATATATCATACGACTTTTCCCAAATGATGTGTTTAATATGAGTAATACACTGGGACAATGTGTAATTGCACACGCACAGATTTATGGTGCAGTGATGGACTCCAGCCCTTCATTATGGAGCGGCGAGGCCGTAGTACGGCTTGCTGAGCCGCCCCCCCACCCACACGGATTATCGTCATATGCAGTTTCTCGAAAGTCTGCGCCTTTGTTAATGACGAAAACCACATAACGGCTGAGTTGTTTAGATAGCTACCTGTGCCCCCCTGTGAAGCTGACGTTAAGCCTGGTAGCTATATCTATCATCGCAAATGCTGTCACAAAGGCTCAGGGAGGTTTTCGCTTCTCGTACCATGTGTGGTAGCTAAAGAGAAACGGCTACTTCCGACACGCTACTCATGTCAGGCCGGCTTCCCACTCGCTGGGGGCTGTCCGCTAAGCCTGCCGGCACGTGCGAGGACTGCAGCTGGGCCTCCCTTTGTGTACTACTGGGGTGTCATGCTTACGCTTCTCTGATTAATCGCTAACAAACTGATTACAAGGCATAAACAGGCAATTAATGTTAATGAATATTATACAGTGGCAGAGCCAATTAATCATTCCCTTCAAATTAAATGGGCGTGACTTCACTCGTGGGAGTAATGATGTAATATTACTTATTCTTCCCAGATTAAACAGTCCGATATATGGTACAGCTGTGGTAGGTGTCTGGGAACCATGTGTTACGCCACATCTATTACGTGCATCCCGCACTTCTCTGAGAGCCAGCATCTTGCCCACACTCATAACTTGGGGCGAGTTCTGGGTTTTTCCATTCACTCCCATGGTATCTGGGGTGTGACTGTGCACTTCACACCCACAGGGGGCGGGAGTGAGCTCAGGGCTTGCCTTGGCAGCCCTTGTCTGGGTCAGTTACTGGTTCATCTCCCACACACCCCCCCCACCACCACCTTTTTTTTTTTTTAAAAAAAAAAAGCATTTTTAAGCCAGCCAAAGACATAATAGACTTTGGATAATGGTGTTTTTTTCCTATGGATTACTGAAAATTTCGATTTGCGACACTCTAACGTCAAAACTTTGGGTTTAAAAGAGCTCTGTGTTTCTTCACTGGTGTCTGGACCCCCAGAGACAGGCTGTGCGGTGCGGTGTTACCACCCTCCTCCCCGGCATCTCAGTGGGGTGGGGGGGGGGGGGAGGCAAGGGTAGACCTCCCCAGCAATGACAGGACGGCAGGGAAAGTCGTTGTGCATTGTTTCCCGACTTGGTTCTCACGGTTCATGTTTTTGCTCCCCCCCCACTACCTGCCAGGCAGTCCACATTTTTGCTACCTTCCAGGAGCTGAGAGGGAGTCTTTGGGTCCCTGAGGACTGGATTGAGAAACACTGCTGTAGAGGACAGGAAAGCGGTAGACAGGAACAGAAACACATCTGCTAACATGCATAAGTTGAGATAGACTTGTGCGTTGCATAATTACCAGCTGTGACTTATAATACAACTGCTTATTAAACTGTCTACCCACACGGCCTAAGGTTAATAATTTGTTATTGACTTGGGGGGGTAGGGGGGTCGGGTGCCGTTCCGGACTTCGGGCTCGTTTATGGGCCGGTTGCTGCTTTATGCACTCAGCTTCCCTCCCTACATGCGGACGCACATATGCAGGTGAGGTCACAGACGCTGAGAGACGCTGGGGAAGCCTGGCTGATGGACACCCGCCTGCCCGTGTCTCCCAACCTGCCCCCCACCCCCACCGCTCTGACGTGAAGCTTAATTTTTATGTTCATACAGTATCCTGCTCAGGGAACGTTCTCGCTGTGAGAAGGCAAGGTTCTGGATTCCTACCGCGGGGAGATGTGTTGCATCTCCGTGTCTCTGATGCATGAGGTAGCAGCTGCATGTAATTATCCCTATTTAATTAACATAATTAAGGCTATTTGAGCGGGATGAATCGGATCCAGCAATTAAACGGAATCATCCAGCTTCCCTAAACCCCAGATACCTTCATGCGTCAGTGGATGGTCTTATACAAAAATGTAAAAGCTTATCTTTCTCTGTTGTTGTTTTCTCAAAAGCGAACAAGAGACTCCGTCTCATGCTGTGTGTGTAGCTGGGCTTAGATTCATCCCTCCATCTGTCATAACTGCTAATCCGTTCCTAGGTCACCAGGGCTCTGGAGCCCTTCCCGGGAAGCACGGGGCCGGAGGCGGGGGCCCCCGGGAAGGGATGGCAGTATCTCTCGGCTACGCGCCATCGCGCTCATCTTTAGCCTGTGGGACTACCTGGAGGATACACACGCTACACGGAGAGAGCACGCAAACTGCACACATGCAGTAGATTATATTTGTAAATGATACGTCATTCAGATGATTTGTCCTATTGTACAGTGCGGTCATGAGATGCCCCATTTACCCGCATTTGTACAGCCTAGCACTGCATATAGCTTTTCCAACATCCTGATCCCCCTCTTCCCGCCGCTTCTAAAGGAACGTCCTGCCGGATAAATCCCACTCCGTTACTCAATCCACCCCCTATACAGCTTCACAATGAAGACGGGCTGTGATTGGGCCTTTATCCCAGGGGGAGGCTTTGCAATTTATGAGAATGAAAAAAACCTTTATTTGCCATTCGTACAAATACAGGTACACTGAAATTCTTCTCCTTGCCTGCGCCTCCTCACCCTCCATAGCTTGAGGAACATAACACAAGGTCAGCCAACATGCAGTGGTCCAGGATTTGGGGGTTAAGGGTCTCACTCTAGGGCTCACAGATGTTCTACCAGGGTCAGGGCTTGAAATGGCAATCATCTGATCTTATGCACAAAGTCTTAGCCGCTCATCCATGTCAGAGGTCTTTACCTCTGAGTAATTATGCAGAAGCACCACATTCACTGTTTTCCGATCCATTTCTATTTCTATTAATATCATATTATTTAAAGCCACAAGTGATTTACTCTGCACTTTGATTTACAATTCAGATTTTTTTCCCCCATGGTGCCTTGCATGCATTTGTAACCCTCTAGCATTCATCATTAGGAGCTCTAACTGAAAGTAGCGGTATTTACTAATGTTATAGAGTTCTGGCAAAATGACAGGCATTCATCAGCAATCCAAACACGGATAATCCCACAGGGCACAAGGCCGGGGTTCCCCATGGATGGTATGCCAGTCCTTCACAGGGCACATACACTCGGGGCAATTTAAAGATGCCAGTGAGCCTTAACAAACACTTAGACAATCTTTTTCATTAGCTTATCTGACATAGATTTCCAGATGGTTTCCCTTGTAAAATATGCCCAAATGACAGATGCAACATATGAAATAATTAGGATACAATCCCCTGTGTTGCACGTGATTTACACGACATCCATCCCACGCTGGTAAACCCACCTCTGCAGCTACCTTCCAAGCTGGAAGATGGAGCTGCTTTTTTCTGACAAAACCTCATAAATAATAATTTGGGTCCCAGACGTTTTTGTGATTCCCTTCAGTCCCTGTGACAGGCATCTGGAAACA
The DNA here is from genome assembly GCF_048594095.1 of Paramormyrops kingsleyae. Lineage (NCBI taxonomy): Eukaryota > Metazoa > Chordata > Actinopteri > Osteoglossiformes > Mormyridae > Paramormyrops > Paramormyrops kingsleyae. The sequence continues at coordinate 12,209,765 of NC_132817.1, read as the reverse complement.
CTGGGTCAACTTTCAAGCTCAGAAATGCCGTCTTCAAAACAATAGGTCTAAGAAGCTTCCCTGGAAATGTGAATGGCCAGACCCAGAGGACTAAACATGAGCGGGGAGTTAGCGTTAGCAAGCCATGGTGCTGAGAGAAATCTCCCCTCCATCTAAACCCCAGGATCTCTCTTCAGCAGACTCTCCCCTCCATCTAAACCCCAGGATCCCTCTTCAACAGACTCTCCCCCCATCTTAGCACTTAGCTTTTACCTGATACTGTCTCAGGCTCTCACTATAGTTTCATCCTGATCAGTGTATGTGTCACGTTTCTCCACCACACAGGATTTTCTCTGTAAGCTCACAGTTTCCTAGGAGTTTCATTAAAACTAGCAGCGTCTGGACTCACCCCCAGTTTCGCCTTTGGTTTTTGGGTGTTGCCGCATCAGGGGCGGATTTTAATGTCACTTTCCCTGTGTAAGATTCCAGGCGCAGTTCCAGTTAGCACTTGCTAACATGACACGGCTCGCAATAATTTGCATCAATACGTCAAATCAGACACAGTGATTCACCTTAATAAATTCCCTTACTACAAAGAAACTAAGCACTACTTACACAGAAGCAATGTGATCCCAAACCTTCAAGTAAACCAATTCAGACATCTGTGTAACTCTACAAGAAGCTATTCAGTAATGTAATTTTGGGTAGGTGAGTTTCGTTGTATTATACCAGAGGCTGTTTCTACTGGGCCTGCACTATATCCTCAGATTTGCATCAAATTACCAACTAAAACCATTAAACGAGACATAAACTCAATGCTGCCCTGAAAAATAAGTACAAATTGAAAAAAATTAATCGGATTCCAAGCATCATATCAAACAATACATCCATCCATCGTACAGTCTCTTAAAAGGGTAATGGGGGGGGGGCTGTCCGGCGTAGGGCTCCCCCATGGCCCTGCTCAGGATAAGTGCTTAGAAGATGGATGGATGAATGGAAATCACATGATGCCAATGAATGGATATGATTTTTGTATATATATCCTCTCTGCCTGCTGCTTTGTGTCTGTAATTTCTCTATGCTTTTCATACTTTTGCAGTAAGGCACAAGATCATCAAAAACTTAACTCAGCTTAAATATAGACTCATGTATATTCACAGCATTTTTTCACGTAATATGTATAGCTGGGCATCTGTGGTCACCGATCCCTTGAGTTTATAGCTTAATGAATGCAGGAGCGCGAACAGTCCTTTCTGGAGTTAGGCCGTCTCTGTGGCCTGGAGACACAGTACCACCTGAGACATCAGGGGAACACAGAAACAAATATGTCTGACAGAGGAACATGTTTCCAACCACTCAGTGCTTTTGCGCCCATTTGCAGCAGTTTGGACAACACTCCAGTATAATACCCCTACTCTGTGCACCATTTCCATACTTTTGTCAATTATTATCACCAGTTTGGTCACATTCACCAGCACTGCTGAGAGCTCCAGGTTTGAATCTGGGCTTTTGTCCCTTTAGGTTGGTAATCACTGGACATTTAACATCATCTTGTTTGAATGTTCATTACTCAAGAACTTCCTGATCCCTGGTGCCCACTCAGGAATTTTGATCCAGGTCACAGATAATAATCCAGCCAACGGGGCTTCGTCCAGGGGCCTCGCAGGTACCCCAGCAAGCCTTGGCACCTTCTGGGAAGGCAGCGTTTGTTTTTCCATTGTTCCTCCCAGCTTGAGGATTCGGGTTTCCAGCACTGAGGACCCCTTGACTTCCATGGCATTGATCTTAGTCCTGAGCTGCTTCCATCCCCAGTAGAACCTAAATGGAATTTCCAGTCTCCGAACGGTGTAATCAGTCTGTTTATATGGCCTTGTCATGACCAAGTATATCCTATAGGGGCTGAAATTGCCCTCTAATTGCATCATTTTGAATGAACTGTTGTCACACGCCTGTCGATCTTTTCGTAGGAAAGACTCACAGCGCAACGCAGTGTTTGCGTGATGTCAGCTCCATGAGCTGAGCCCTGTCATTCTATTTCATCAGCTATTGGGACAGCTGCAGTTTAGGTTCATGTGTAGCAAGACAATCAACCCAGAGGGTCAAAGGTCATCCCTTTAGTCTAGCTGTCTAGAGTCTAGTCTACCTGCAACTTCAAGATTTTTTTCAGAGGTTTCAGGTGAGTGCTCCGGCAGTGTGGCTGTCAGCTACGAATGTACGTTAATCAGTCAGATTGGACCGCCTTTGTTGTAAATACATACAGGCAGTTGTACTGATGATGAATTAATCTCTTTCTTCTATGTGAACAGAGGCTTTGGTTAATGAACCAGGCCTTTAACAGAAGGTTCTACACTCAAGCTGGACTGAGCCAGGTCTTATTTTTCAGGTGGATGTGTTTTTCTGCATACGGTGTCATGCGGAACCTCTAATTAAAAGCAGTATTGTGTCAGGAATTAATTGTATACAGACAAATACTGAAATTTCCATCTGTAATGGCTAAAATGATCCTGACATGAAAAATAACATCAGTATTCAGTTGCTGGAAATAGAAAATTAATTTGAGGAAGATTAGTGCACCCATGGCGCACTCTCTGTTGCACTTGTGTCAGCCTGGAGCACCATGGCAACTGTCCTCAGTCAAATTGGGCAGATGAGAGTGTTTATTATTTATTCTGGGGAGAGAGAAGAAATAATTCTACACAGGGTTTAAATATAGATGGAGATTCTTATGTCCAAATCGCACCTCTCCAGTGCCCAGCTCCATCTCCTTATGTCCAAATCGCACCTCTCTAGAGCGCAGCTTTGTCACCTTATGTCCAAATCGCACCCTCCAGTGCCCAGCTCGGCCTCCTTATGTCCAAATCGCACCTCTCTAGAGCGCAGCTTTGTCACCTTATGTCCAAATTGTGCCTTGCCATAAGTGTAGCTCCGCCTCTTTATGTCCAAATTGTACCTTTCCAAAGCGCAGCTCCGCCTCCTTCACCTTTAACCTTTTTTTTGTTAATGTCCTAAAGTTTAGCAAAACATTGAAGGGTTCAATAAAAGGTTTTGCGCTAAATAATCATGTGTTTTCTTCACCATTTAATGTTAATTTCACAATGCCTTGAATTCTGTCAGGAGTTTTAATATTTTGAGTTGTTTTGTTTATGATACTGCTGCCAAAATTTCACCTACTAGCGAGACCCTGCTAGAATTAAGACGTGTAAGAAGCAATCTGTGAATAGCATGATATTTTAATGCATTTTCACAGGGACATTAGAAATGAAGAAGCAAGTGTAGTGATACGCTGTTTTGATGCATTTTTAAGTTTTATTGCATGTAATGCTTAACCACAGTTAACTTTTTGTGTTCTCTATTGTTAAGATTGTGATCATAAATACATATGATTAATATATTAATGTACAGGGCAACTTATTCAGGATACATGCCCCACCCCCCTCCCCCCCTCGCCCCAATCTGCTCTTCAGTTATGAATATTGACCGTATATAAGAAAAGTTGTTGAAACAAAACTGTTGAAACAAAACAGTTGAAACAAAACAGGGGACCGATTTCCACTCTTTGATGCTGGTCTGCGATAAGCATCCTTTTTAAATATGGAGAGGCCTTGAGGGCCAGTCTGGTCATCATTCAGTAATATCTCCTGCCTGCTTGTTGAGCTGTCAACAAAAAGAGAGACCTAAAACCTTACAGCTGGACTCTCAGACGGGCTCTGAGACCCTTTGGTCCTCTCTGTGCTTTTTGTGTCAGGTGGTTTGCGCTTGGCCCCGTGACTCTAGAACGCTCGTCAATGCCCACTCTGCGGGGTCACTCACTTGAACAATGGGACCCCGGCTGAATGCCCAAGCGGCCAATAGGAAATGCCTTCTTGTTGAAAGCAGAGGTTATTGCCTCAGGCCTGCACCATCCCCATGGTATCCGCCAGCTGTAATAGCAGAAACTCCCCGGTTGGCTGTTTGTTTGTCGGTGAATGGCAGGGAGGTTCTGATAGAAGATTAGGAAACAGATCCCTCTGTCAGCCACCCCCCCCCCCCATCTCACCAAACTATTTTTCCTTGTGTTCTTTGCCACGATTTAAGCTATGAGTGATTCTGACCGTAGCAAAACACATTAAAGTCCAAATTCCTTCGTTATTACTCAGTCTGTCATACTGAATGGGTGGTCACCTGACTGAACCCACATGGATCGAGGGCCGGTTTGGTATATTCCACAGTCACAAGTGCTTGTGTAAAAAATGATCTGAATAAGAATTAAGAACATACAATATAATGACTCCTGGAAAAAGGTGTGCTAAAAATAACCTGAAGCGGTTTGCTTTAAAAAGAGAGTTATGCCACTAGAATTTGTGGGAGCTTCAATTTTCCGGCTTTTAAGCTAACATGAGAAATAGCATTTCTCAAGAATCGCTGACGACAGCAAAACTTTAGCCAATCGCAATTACATGTCGCACCCAGCAGCAAAATGCTAACACGGTAGCCGTGAACCAGGGAGGCGCAGAGCTGTGGAGGTGAGGTGTCTGCAGCTAGGAATGCGAGGAGGGAGCCAGACATACTGCGCGCGCAGGAGCGCAGGAGCCGCTGCCAGAAAGCTCCACTATCCAAGTCAGAGAGGAGTCTTCTGGAGCTCAGTCACTACTGGTGCATGCTGGGAAATTGGGCCAGAGGGTGGGGCTATGTGCTGTTTGACAGATACACACTGTTTCAGCCTGGAAGAAGGCTTATCAGTTTGACATAATCAGCCTGCTTGGGCAGTCAAGTGGACAAACAGGCATGTGAATTTCAGTTAGCCTGACCTCATTGTGCATCAGCCCTCGAACCAAGTGAGTCTTCTGAGCTCATGGCTGCCAAACTTCTGCTTCATCTCTGGAGTACTTGAACTGGCTTATTCTGGGTAACTGATGCATGTTTCAGCACCTGTGTCCTTGCAGTTTTGTGATACCTGCAGTGGCACGCTGGTGTTCTCTATGTAAAGCAGCTTGTAATTCTCCTCAGTGACCAGTGGGGATGTTTCCGCCCAGAGAGTTGCTGCGTCTAGCCTGTAAACATGGCCCTTTCTCTCCTCTGATGCTCAGTGCACCCTTGTTTTTCCCAGACTGAAGCTGTGAAGATGGTGCTCAAAGAAATGAACCTGAACATCGTGGAAATAGATGACGAGTCGGCCACCTTGGATGGAATGGATGTCTTATTCACTGGTACGAAAAGGCACCGTTTGGGGGGGGGGAGTTATGATGATTCCAAGGGCCCCTGACTAACAATAGGATACATTTTCATGGGGCTCAAAATCTCTAGAGGTGCCCCTGCTGGTACAGACAGATTTATCTGCATCCCTTTTATGAGAAACACCCAACATCTGTCAACATTTTTTTCCTGTTCATCAGCCAGCTGTTCCCCAGCTTGGTGCCATAATTAGTAATTAATCTGTGCCATAGTTAATTCTGTTACGAATTCTGCAGGGCGTGTCCAGGTTTTTTGGTTCTGACACCCACCGGTGACATCTAACCCGTTGACCATATCTACCCGCTCAGGCAGAGAGTTCTTTGTGGGCTTGTCTGAGAGGACCAATCAGCGGGGGGCGGAAATTCTCGCGGACACGTTCAAGGTGGGGTGAGATTCTGCGTCTCTGCGAAAGGCTCTTGGTGTGAAATCAAACATGGGATTCTGCAGCACAAAGAGTTTTCCCTCCCTCTGAACCCTGACCAGGTGATTGCATCAAACAGTCTAGTTGCATACTCATTTATTCCCATGGTATCTCATATACATTCAGGATGGTTACAGGCCACTCACTGAGGCCACCTCTTGTTACCATCAAAAAAAGTGTCGAGGACTTGAACTCACAGACCTGGTCATGAAGTCAGGAAAGAAGATTCTTCTAGAAGAATCTTCAGGAACGTCCTTGCAGAGCTCATTACACATTGACATAGTCTTCTTAAGTGCCTTCGTTTAGTCTCAACTGTCTGCTCAGAGACAGCGCCCATTTCCTACCTGCCGGACTCGTGTTTTGCAGGACTACGCTGTCTCTGTGGTTCCCGTGCAGAACGGCCGGCACCTGAAGAGCTTCTGCAGCATGGGAGGACCGGACCTGATCATCATTGGGTCCAGCGAGCAGGCCCAGCGAGCCCTGAAGGTACAACAACGTCTCTTGGCCTTTTCTGAGATTCATGGTTCTGGGTCTGGTCCTCATGGAAGAGCCTGAAAGTCAGCATCTTGATCTGAAGCTGAGTTTTCCAACCTGCTTCATACAGCTTCTAATACAGTACTCCAGGTTCCTCCCATAATCCAATAAGTGAAATTGATTCTCCAAATTGCCTTTATGGTGTGATGTACATATGAGTTGGAATCGATTGATATCCTGTCCTGCTCCTGGCCTTGTGCTGCATGGGATGGACTCCAGGGCCACCGCAGCCCTGTGTTGGATAAGCAGTTATGAAAAATGGACAAGGACAAGTCAGGTTGAGTTGGTTTCTTTTTCACTATTACTGAAGACAAAGCATCAGACCATGGTGACCAGATTAGCGTTATTCCTTTGTGAACGTGGCTTTTGTGGTTCCTGATATCCCAGCTCACACTGCTACTCTGAGAAGCTCATATATGCTCTCAAAGTCTCTGTACATCTTCCTTCAAGTAGTTTGCCTTGAGAATCCAGGCCAGTAACTGCAGCTGACAGGAATCACCCCTGAAGGCGGCACACTGACAACAGGCCACATATCACTGTTATTAAACCCCCACACCAAATTAGGTTTGGCGGTAAACAGCTATGACTTTTCTATGGACTCCGTGCCTTTTATTTTGTTTTTATTTCCAACTAAATTTATTATTTGCCTGGGGAAACTAACACCTTGCTTTATTGTGTTGTGGAATCCAGCACTGGGAATTATGGGAATTTATTCATCTATTTTTCCACTAAGAATTCCACCTCCCTCACACAGGCCAAGAGCATCTGGAGATGAATCACAGCTGCGTAATTTGAATAATTTAAGAGATCAACTATCCTGTATCAAAATCAATATGGCTGTGATGTCACTTAATGGTTTACTGTGCAATATGCATCCTGAATAATGTGTATCTCATTACAAGTCTAGTAAAAAACTGAAAAAATGATAAAATAGAGGACTTGCAATTGATTTTCAGTATGGCGAGATTAACTGCAGTATCTGTGCAACTAATTATGCAAATGTGTGCCAATTTAAGTTTGTAATTAGGTTTTACGTCCTGTTAGATACTATTTGAAAACTTATCCAATCCAAAACATCCAATAATTTCCAGGAGCTGCTAATTAGAAATGGTGCCTTGTACAAGAGACACACCATATATACTGTAAGAGTCACCGCTACATCAGACACCAGTCATCACTGGCAGAGGCGGACATTTCAGGTCCAGGAAGTAAAAATCCAAACCAGGATTTTGTTTCAACCAATCAGTTGAGTATAAAGAGTCACAGTCACAGAGTGCTCAAGTGGTTGGTTGAAACAAAATCCTGGTTTGGATTTTTACTTCCTGGACCTGAAATGTCCGCCTCTGATCACAGGACACACAGGGAACAGGAAACACAACCATAACAGGAGACACAGGCTGTGTTTGAATACAGGGGCTGCATCCTTCTAAGGTTGCATTTGACGACTGAATGAGTCACAGTGACGCCCCAAGGCTGTCCCATTTCAAAGGCTCCTTCAAATGCAGCCCAGAAATGCATCCCTCTTTTCCTGCTCTTCGAAGAATCACCTGATGGATTCTTCGCAGCCCAACATATCCCAAGATTCATTGCATAGAAGTAAAGTGGGTGTATGCTGGGTAGTCAATAGGAGAGGCGCTTTGTGGCCCAAGGTCGACAGCGGGAACAGCTGGTGACATAAATAGGAAATTTACCGCAGGCCAGACCGTCCCATTTGATGCTTTCTGTACGACCTTTGAAGAACGCAGCTTACAAAGGCTACACCTACATAGATCATGTCCTATGAAGGATGTAGCCTCTGAATTCAGACACAGCCAAAGTAGAGGCACCTTTGGGGCTCCCTGAATTGCTTGGGGGGTAATCTGGAATCCCCTGAAGTAAGAGCTGGTGCTGGGTTTCAGGCACCAGTTCAACCAGTTGGATCACCATGTTAAAGACAGCTCATTTAGACAGTGATAAATAATGTCATACACTCCAAGCTGCTGTCCATTCCTGAAAAGAACACACCCACTTGACATCTGGTCCCTTCCCAACCCCCCCGCCCACCCCCCACCCGCCATGTGCTTCCATCCCCTCGCTGATGTAATGTCACCAGTGCGCAACTCTTCGACCACCACGTCACCTCCAGGTTTGGTCCATCTTCGGTGCTGCCATTACGATGACGATGACATCATAACTAAGTTAGTAACAGGTTCCGGCTGTGAGGTCATCCCCTCCAAATAAACCCGGAGCTCAGCTGTGGTTCCCCTGACTCAGGCTACAGGACTGAGAATGAGAGTGACCTCTCCCGCTAAATATAACTCATTTTATTCAAAGAACATATCCCAGAGTCTTCTGTAAATATAGCAGTGAGTAACTCATACTCCTACGCATTTTACGGAAAATCATGTATGACCTAACAAAGCAGTAAAAGCTAACAATGACATAAGGAAAGTTAACAGTAGTCCAGATAAAAGCAAAACTAAACCATGTGAACCATCATTTTCCCCCAAATGATTAATTGGCCCTATTGTTTAAACATTTCTTGCCTTTCCAGGATAACAGCTGGAATCCTGACCAGACAGTCTAAGATAGAATCTTACCATAACTCTGGCTGACAGACCGTTTGGTATTTCAGATGAAACACAGGTCCAAGGACCCCAGAACATTTCAATTGTTTAAGATATTACACAAACGCTGAATATCTTCAGGATGTCATGAAGACCACGTTTATTATGGCATGGAAATTATAGGAAGGTCAGGAGATACTGGTTGGGGTGGTGGCTCGTCCTAACTGTCCAAGCCGTCCCCTGCAGATCATGAAGCAGATGAGTGACCATCGCTATGACAAGTTGACGGTTCCTGACGACGCGGCAGCCAACTGCATCTACGTGCACCTCCCTGACAAGGGTCACACGCTACTGCACTGCACGCCGGAGGAGTTCCCCGAGAGTGCAAAAGTATGAACCCCCAGCTCGCCTCATCACCCACGCGATCCAGCATGGCGTAAATGTCGTACCCTCAGATCTAGCTGCCCCTGCTGATCATTTGACACAAGTCCAAAATAACAATATTCTTTCTGCTGTACTTCTTCCAGTCTCAGATGCTAATTAGTATTTTTTGCCTTCAGCACAGACATGTAAAGTGATGTAAAGCTGAGACTTGTTTGAATTCTTGAATTATTATCAAATAAATATGAGTACTTTGATTAAAAAAAATCTATAATGCAGTACTCTTTGAGATTGTTCCAAAACAATTTAACATGTATGCCCTTGAATTAGAAGACATTAGCTTTTGTCAAGAGCACAGCATGTCAGTGGATCAAAACAGATGCCCTGAGGAATACTTTAGGCTTCTGAATTAGGTCTTAATCTCTGGATTGGGCTGTAATGAGCTGATAATACAGCCTAACTATGTGTTAATGAGTTATCAAGCTGTCCTTCCCGAAATGTTCTCTTTGGCATCACTTCAGGTTATTTTTATGTGGCGCTTAAAGACTTTGCAGCAGGATCACACGTGCATTTTAAACAAACTAGGAACTGCACGACAGAAGGACTACAGCGGTTTAACGTTATACACTTGGGCAGTTCGGCAAACATTAACAATTAAACGATAATAAATTAATTACGGAAGCTATCAAAAACATTTACAGACAGGGCTGGACTGGGATTAAAAACCGGCCCTGGTCTTTGCTGCTTTTTTTGCACAGAGATTTGAGATTGTTCCATCGGTCCACTGGGAAAACACAGAATAACCAGATGTTTACAGGGGCTATAGATACTTAGAGGCCAGCTGTCGTTTTATTAGGCTAGTGAACTGCTTCACACATTCATATTATTTCAATTATGTACAATTTTAGTTGTTCCCCCTCCCTGACCTCTGTTACCCCCCCCCAGATATATTTCCGCAAGCATCGCGGGGGCTTTTGTCACAGTGATTCATGCTCGCAGGCTCTCATGGCCTTTAGCCATATTAGGAACTACGTGAACTACGTGGGCTGTTCTCAGATCAGATTTATTCTCTTTGAGGAGATCTCCAAACACAGGCCCTGAATGACAAACTGTTTGTCCTTTGATGCCCTGGTGCTTTCTTAAATGGTCGAGCAAGACTGGGGTAAAGAAAACGCCGCTCACATGATAGCTGGATAGAAGCCTGATGCAAGATGCCTAATGCCCTGCAATGGGTCGGCACCTTGGCCCATTTTATAAGTATATAAAATACTTGGATGGATGGATGGATGGATGGATGGATGGATGGAAGGAAGGATGAATGATGACTCCTGGAGACTGTTAAACTTAATGTGCAGAGAAAAAATATATTTACAGTTCAAATGAAAGAATATATATTCAAATGTATCATGAAATACATGTTGGTGGGACAAGAAATGAACATTTTTTACAGTTGAAGACAATGGAGCGTTACAATGATCTAAAACAAGATGTTTGGAATGAAGTGCAGAAAAGCAAAGATGTAATCAGTTTACAGGACCATCCAGTTCTTGGTTTGAATCTGACACACGATTCCCTAATCATTTATTGACGTGTGTGTTGACGTCCGTCCGCGTTAATTCACAAGCAGCAAGCACACAAAATAGTGTATTTTTTTTCGACTAGGGAGGACAGAAAGCTCCTAGCACCCACATTTCGACACAAAAACAACAACAAAATGATTCTTTTCATTTCCATGGCCTGCCTTTCCAGCTGCTCTGCTTATTAAATCCTGCACCCCAAACCCAGTACTATTCAGTACATCTGTTACATAATAGTCCCACTTTTCGTTTATAGAGTTTAAAGAGTTCCTTGCATTCCTGTCTCCTGGCATTTGTTTGCTGTCCTTTTGAATGCAATTAGCTTACAAAAAGACAAACTTTACTCCTGTTTTAAGAATTCATCTGGAAGTGCATGTAGCCATAGAATCTTTTAAAATTAAAACTATAATAAGACAATTTATTTTATAAACGTTACAGTGAAGTCTTTAGACAGTTGTCGCTGAAGGCATCCAGCCTCTTCTTGTGACTAACATGCAATTACCGCCAAAACAGGGCTTACATCATGTATGGGGAATCTGCTCCATTCCTGTGCACAATGATTTCTTGGAGGAGTTTAAGGAAAACCACGGCATCTCAGACAGGCGTCACAAATTACACATCATTTTTAAAATTTGTTTACGTAATAACGCTTTTGCTTAAGGAATTAAATTGATGTTATATTAATGATTTCTTTTAAAGCGGAAGGCTTAGCCAGCAAATATAGACATGTCATCATTGCATAATTACCGTGCGCCGTTTTAATGCTGTCCAAATGTGGTTTGTGGAGCTTTGCAGCAATGTCTGGATGCCAACCAACAAAATAAGGACGCTGCCGTTTTTTTTGCCGTTTTTTCCAGGTCTTTGAAAGACTGAAGGACTATTTGCTCATTCCCGTCTCCAATGCCGAAAAGGTGAAGGTGGATGGCGCTCTTACCTGTTGCTCTGTACTCATCCACAAGAAGGTGTGAGCCAGGCTCTTCAAAACCGTGTCCCCCAGGGTGCTCTTGATGTGCTTAAGGCTGTGTGATCAAGGTGTGTGCGATCGAGAGGAAGGTGAAAGTTTGAGTCTCTGTCGTAACAATTGATGTTTATAGCACTCCCTGATAATTTGGAAACCCGCGTAGAGTACCTACAGTTATTTTAGTATTGTAGTTGTTGCGGTATATTCCCTACAAAAATAAACATTTTCGAATAGTGTCGATTTCTAATATCGTTCGATATTCACACAATTAATGATGGAGCCCAAACTTCCTTCTCACCAACACTTTTCGTTTTGTTAAAACCTGTATTTTCAGTTTGCATGCATATGCTGAATATTCGTTTTTATTCAGATTAGTTTTCACTTTCTGCCATCATAGACCTATAAGGAGTATTACTGAACCATAGCCATGTATTTTTTTCCATGGGATTTGGTGCTGATGATTTTATTTGGCACTGGCGATTAGAAATCAAAGTTTTCAGTTTGCCGTCATAAAAAGTCAGAAAGTGAACACTACGAATGTTCTTGTGAGCCTAACAAAGTCTTCATTGTTCAAAACGCCTTTTGATATGAAACCAGGTGTATTTATTCTCTTTTAAATGACCCCGTGAGTTTAAAAATGTGAAGTGCAAGGCCATAAAACGACTGTTTAAAGACCATTGAATATTCTGTGGAAATTTCAGGACGGCAGATGGTGAGGTTTGTTCGCAGAGGATCAGGTTATTACCCTGGCTTACCGTCCTGTTAGCGTAGCCTGCTCGCTAACAATTGAAGCTTTTTAAAAAGCTCTAAAATTACAAAAGGCCTACTTTATCTGCGTTTTTCTGTATTATACTCATCTAAAACCTTATTAGCCTTATAAACACCTGTTCAAACTGCAACTGGTTCAGGATTTAAGGAGAAACAAACTCACAAAATCACAAAAAAAAAGAACAATAGGGACCCAGCACCCCCGGTGCTTGGACTCCCACAAATGGGAATTTTATGTTGTAACCTATTTGTATTACACTGAAAGTTTCTTTGAACAACTATGATATGTGCCCGTATGTGTATTGTTGGTGAAAAAAAGGACTGTAAATCCTGTATAATGTGACCATACTAAAACAGTCATTATAGATTCTTTTAGTATTTCTGCTGTATAGATAGTTCTGTTTCACTTAGACCTACTTGTTGTGCCAAAGACATTGTAATATGTACGTTTGTCTAATGTTTGTCTAAATGGTTTTAATAGATTTTAATAAAATATGTGCCTCGTCTCAAATTTGTTTTCTTGCTTGACGAGTTATTTTGTTGTGAATTGACTTCACAATACTGACTGGCTGATGTTCAATGCAGTATATACGCATAGCCAAAATCCGTAACCGGGTGTAAATAGTAAATTTAGAACTACAGCGCCATCTAATGGCCAATGTTTATACTGTCCGTTATAAGTCGATCGTTCGTCTATCTTCTAACCGCCTATCCTGGTCAGGGTGTGGTGAGCAGGGGCGTTGCTAGAGATTTTGGGCCCCATGAAAGCATATCATATTAGGCCCCCCAGTCCAAACCAATCCAGTTATTTTCCTAATTTTTAGGGCCCCTGTCACTCATGGGCCCTTGGAATCGTCCTAGCTTTCCTCCCCCTTACGGCGCCCCTGGTGGTGAGACACAAGGCAGGGGTACACGCTGTATCACGGGTGCTGGTAGAGATTTTGGGCCCCCCAACCAATCCAATTATGTCTGAAAATGTTTGGGGTCCCTTTACGGCGCCTCTGCCCTGACAGGCATTACAGGGCACGTGCACTTTTGACATACTAGAGACGCCATTTAACTGCATGCGTTTGAATATGCCGTTAGAAACGCCCCTAAATGCTGAATTATTATACAATAAATTTTAAATCCCACTTGAGCCTGCGTTTAATAATTGTTCGTATGTCCTAAACAATATCATTCAGTATACACAATATAAGCCAAATCCAAAAACAACGCTCCTTGCAACATGACATGCGTAAATTGAATCACCAGTGCAGTGCTACAACGATGAGTAATTTAATTAAAACCCTAAAAGCACGCTGAAGTGAGCTGACAGCTTGCTGCGCAAACTTTACATTGCAGTACTGCGATACAAACTTGGCTGCGTGTCAGATGCACGGCAGTGTCCCAAAGCGCCAGCTGGCAGCTGGTCAGTAAATATAGCTGCGAGCGGCATAATGGACACTGATGGCTGATAAAGAGCTACTGATACGCCTGCGTTCAGAGTAAACAATTGTGTCAAACAATGCGAAACAGCCCGGACCGATCTGCTGCTTAAATGTCTATATAAAGCTAGTACTTTGCGTATCTTTGCTTGTCAGCCGACCTTTTTGTGGGAATATTTTATTCAGATAATTAACAGCAGGAGCGCTGTAATGTACGGGGTTATTATTTTAAATCTATACAGTAAAATATCTTCATATAGTAAGTGTAATAGTTGGTCTATCACATGGTATTGAGGTTTCTAACAGACGTATGACACTGGCAAGATCAACTGCTGTCAACTCGGCAGAACATGCATTATGTCTATTAAAGGTGGCAACTTCAGCCTCTGGAGTTTCCTCCCGCGTCCCGTATTGAAAAATGATACACGGTGTCCCCTTTTGAACCAACAGACCTAAGGGACGCCATCTAACCTATATTTTCGTGTCTGAAGCGCAAAAATAATTTAACCTGGACCGCACAACCCCTCCCCCGGTCGACAGCTACATCATTGTAGAAAATAGAAGAGGGCCACCGACAGCTCAAATAACACAGGTGATTCTGACTATGTTAATGTGCCTCTGATTAACAGGTAACTTTATTTAGTAGCTTATGTTTACATTTAAAGTGTCTTAAAATGGTTTAAATGTCTGGATATTTCGCTGTAGGAGCTCAGGTTAAACGCTCTTCAGTAGCTCTATACAGCAGGGAATATCCGGGGAACTGAACAATCAACCCCCCCGGGTTACAAGTATTTCGTCGTAACAACAGCACCACCTGCTGCCCGACAGCGGCATTGCTTACTGGTAACAGGTAATGAAGAATCGCGGGGATTTTTTAAAAAGCAATTGTAATAGCTTATTGCAAAAACCACACCCGTGCACTACAGCTGTTTCAAGCTGTACAAGAGTCGCCCACACAAATGACAAACACTAGCTCCAAGTAACGTGTAAGGGCTTAACGTGGGTAATGTAGGACCTACCAAAACAGCCACACATTTTTCTCAGACATATCTTATCATATACACTTCCATCTGCCAAAAAAATCAAAACCGAAATGCGAGGAGTATGGACTTCATCTCACAGAAAACGCCGGCTGACGTGGATGTCGTTTGTACAGGAAGAACCCTACTTTTTGTCAACATTTGTGTAACTGTGATCAGCAACCTTGCGCCCTGGCACATGAAAAGGAAATCGGTTTATTTTATTACAGTCGTGCCCATAGATCTGATGCAGGACGGATTTGCCTTGCAGAAATCTGGAGCATGTAGTGTTACAGTCTACGTGCCCTTTTAATATCTGCATTTCCAGTTGGCCTTAGAGAAACCGCAATGTGTGACTTTGGCCGATCTGGCAAAAGAGAACATTTGTGAGCCTTTTAAGGAGCCTTTTTAAGCTTTAGGGAGAGTCTGTTGACATTTAAGAATTGCAACAATTAAGTGCTCGCCTCTCTAAAGGAAAAAGCTGAAAATGAAATGGTTTCCGTCACATCTCTCGGTTCGTCACCCTTTCAAATTCTGCAAGTAGAATCAGTCAATGGGGACGGAAAACGGCGAGCATTTCCAAAACAAGTGTGCTTTAGGGTAGCAGTACCTGTAACTTCACTTGTTTTCTTAAAACAGCTTCAGATCGGGGCTACAGCGCAATCATGTTAAGAATATAACACCCGGTTCGTGGAAATAAACTTCACTTGTACGGATCACGCAGCTTTTGGTTTAGAAACCCTGACGGCGGCTCCACAATTGGCGTCATTCTGCACAAACCAGGAAGCTGCAGGTTTTTTCCCCCCACATTGAATTACTGGAGATCAAGCCGAACCAAGTAACACTAATACGAGACTTAAAAGGGCCATTCTGCCCTGATAAAGTGTACAGTCATTGCCGGCGTGATTTGCTGATACTTCGGCTGATCGCCGCAACTTTTTTGGGGGGGGGGAGTGTGAAGTCTCCGCTGACAGCTTACCTTTATTTTGTGCTCGATTTAAACGACCTCCCTCCGCACCCCCGGAAGACCCAACTTAGATAAGCGACCGAATACAATGGATATACCACATCTCACAGAAGAAGAAATGACCGAAATAAAAAAGGAAGTGAGTATTTTATCCTGTTTTTGTTTGCCCTTTTGAACATGAGCTGATGTGGCCGGCTTTCGAGGTGCTTTCATACGGGGCTCAGATCTAGATTTCCGCGGGGAAGGTGCGGCGACTCTGTGCCAAATGGGGGCGAAGAAGGGCTCTCCCTATCGTTATGTTCAAGTTGTGTCTGACCCTAAGATCTTGTCCGATTTTGGGATAAGTAATTCACAAGATGGCCCTGGGATGAAAGGCAGTCGGCGTCCTGACTCTACTTAAGACTGCCATCTTTTTCCCCATTCCGAACAGGGCCACTTTGAGTCCCAGTCTCACTCCAGTGCACTTGCCGCCCCCAGATTATAGAAAGCACCATATATTCATGACGCTGAGTTCAGTGGCCAATACGTAAAATCTGATTTATTTTTTGTAGGTTTTGTCATTTATTTTAAGTTATGTCTCTTATGCCTTAAAGTAAAGTGATTCACGTTTTTCAGCCTGTCAATCAAACTAGGGGCGGGCTGACTACGTCACGATGACTCTTCCATTACTGCGAGCTGTTTCGAATCTGATATTAGTGTGATAATCTTTCACTTCCTAGCCTGGGATTATCGGTGGTTAGGCCTATACACCACCCCTTATTATCAGTCCGAGCGGTTTTAGCGCTTTGATAGCAGTCAGAGGCCCATAAACCAATTCACTTAACCATTATAATAACCACGATTTATTAAGAAAAACACAAGTATAAGTCGTGCCTCCCGTTTATTTTAATTATTTCCTTAACTAATTTCTATCCAAGGTAGGCCTATTCATTTATTCCCAAACAATGCCATCCAGTTAGATCCAGTGATACAGAGCGAATGGGATTTAAGGTATGGCACGCCACGTCATCTCACTATTTAAGCGTCACAACTTTTTATCAATGAATTAAACGCAACATTTATACTCGGAGGCAGACGAAGGCGGATTTGGGGTACGTGGCCAGCAGGGGGAGACACTGACCTGAGTAATTTCCACTTACCTGAAGGTTCTTGGCCTTCCTGGCCCAAGGAGAGTCTCCACATGTCCAAAATACCAGAGACCAGCTACATCCCTCGTGTATGTGACAGAGACTAAAGATTAAAATTAAGGGAACCGTTTTGTGGGCACCCTCTGACATCGCCACCCTGTGCTTGGTCATTTTGGGCCTAATTTTAAGTCCCGGGTGTTAACCACGGGTAATTAGTGTGCCTTTGTTTATTCCCGTCTTTATATGTACGGTGTTTAAATGCCTTCAGCGCAGTCATGCAAGGGTGGTGTTTACTGCAGGAGGTAGAGTTTTCTTTTTTGAGATGGCATTCTATTCCGACTGAATCATAGCTTACCGCCCTAGAGGGCTTTTAAAGGAAAAGTCGTATATCCTTCACAGTCGGCCGAAAATACAGTAGCAGGGCTGCCTGAGTGGATCTGGGTCGATTTCACACTGCCTTTGTAAAACGCAACTCACCTGCAGCAGACACGATACAGGACTGATTGTAAATTAACTTTTCATCCTTTCATAGGTGAAGCAATCAAAATAATTCTATTACAGGAGCCGCTAAATGAGCATTGGGTGTTTAGAAAGGGCATTTGTCTGGAGTGTCTGGCTGCTAGTGTGGTCTCACCTGAGGAAGGGATTCGGGGGTTAGAGGACAGTTCAGCTAAGAACATATTTCTGGTAGCTGATGATCTGTTATGTTCAGCTGAGTCAGACCCCGAGCCAGAATCCATGAAGGACATAATGGAGGGAGGACGTCTGTACTGTTCACAAGGGTGAAATCACTGCATGAAAATAATTACTGCTGAAGTACCCACCCCTACACCCCCCACCCCAAGTTGTGGATAATGATGCGTTCCATTTACCTCGGAGGTCGGAACTCAGAACTGAGAATGATGTCATACACGACTTAAGTGTTCCAATACAGAAAGTCGGAAAGCCATTTAACAGTACCAGGGGCCCGTTTCAAAAACCCGGATAACTTGTGGGATTTAATTTACGCTAGTTCAAATGGACTTTATCTTCGTTCACTTACATTTAGCCCAGACGACCTTAAATCCGACAAGATGTCTGCTTAAGCAATAATCCTGCTTAATGAATTGGGCCCCAGTCCAAGCTCGGTTAAATGTTAGCTATTGTTAGTGATATCAGTGGGTAACAACACATTACGTGGTATTTTGCATGGTTGAACAGTACTGTGTGTACAATCAATTTAATGAGACACAAATAAAACGCAAGTCGTATTCTTTAACTTCTGTTGATAAAGGGTGCAGCCATCTTGAATTTTGAGTTTGGGGTTTTGTCGATTCTTCCAACTTCATGAGTTGGAATTCCAACTTCAGGGGGTGTTCCAGTTGGAATTTCTGACTAGGAACTTGGAATTTACGAGTTCAAATGGAACGCTGCATAATTGTAACCGTTCTGGTCCTCCAGGCGTTGGATAGACTTAGGCCATACCTCTGTGACAAGATCACAGCAGAACGGCACTTCGATTTCTTGCGTTCGAAGAAGATCCTGAACCGCGAGGACACCGAGGAGATCAGCTGGAAGGTGACGAGCCGCCAGAAGACGAGCAAGCTTCTGGACTACCTGGCCGAGAACCCCAAGGGTCTGGACACCCTCATTGAGTCCATCCAGAACACCCGGTGCTCGGACTTCATCATCACCAAGATCACCGACGAAGTCCAGAGGCTGAAGAACGAGAGGATTGAGTCCCTCAAAGGTGAGTCAGTGCAGCTCCCGGCAGGTCGCTGCGAGTCCTTGTGTTGAAGTTCGCAGTGACTGCACCCTGAAGTCTTCCATCCATGGCCCCCAGGCCCACACTGATCCCTCTTCTATCGCCCTCCACAGCGTCCTTCAGCGCCTTCTTGCCGACGAAATGCACAGGGGCAACGAATGACCTCTCCCGGACATTCTCCAGCGACTCCAATTTTGACAAGGGCTGCGTCTCCACCCTGCTGTATCACCCTGAGGGAGAGTGGAGTCCCTCAGTCTCTTCCACATCGGCCTCGCTGAATGTTCCTCACGGGTCGGCCTCAGAGGCCGCACCCCTGTGCAGCAGCATCATCCGTTCGGCCGCATCCGGCCTTCCGAGGCCCGGCGATGATGGGGCCCCCCCGCTACCCCCCGAGCTGCAGGCGGAGGCCGAGGGAGCCTGTGGAAGCACGACAGGCAGTGACTCCGCCTTCCAGCCCTTGCGCTCACGCTGCATCTCGCAGCCCTGCCAGAATGCCCCCCTCCAGAGCTCCCGGTGAGGCCCCCCCATAAGCTAGCACCCACCTCCCCAGGGATCAGCCCACTGTGTAACCTCATTGGCAGAGGTGGAAAATTCAACTCCAGTAGCTACAAATCCAGATCAAGGTTTTGTTTCAACCAACTAGTCGAGTACTCAGTGCCTGTGACTCTTTATGCTCAACTGGGCGATTCATTTGTAGTTACTGGACCTGAATTTTCCACCTCTGCTCACAGGTGCTGTGCACTTTTCCATGTCCCGCTGTCGCTTCCTTGTTTCCTGCATTTTATGTCTTGGACCCCATTACCAAGGTTTGGCCTCAGTGGAAAAGGGACCTTTTTAGCTGAACAGTGTGTCAACATGGCATGGACATTATACCCTTAGTATGCACTGCATATATAAACATAGCCTCCTGGTTATTTGAACATGTAGCATGTTATGGATTTCCATATTGTCTTATAATGGCTTTTGTTCGACCTCGACCAGGATGCAGTACACACTGTTCACGCTACAGTAAAGAATTTCTGATATCTGTACCGACGATTAACAGTATGTTTTTTTTTAATGTTTTGCTCCAGTTTGAAATGTAACACAGTAGCCTTTTGTATAATACAGAAAATGTAATTCACTTCTTAAATTTCCATAAATAGGGAAAATGCATTGGTTCTTACTTCGAACTGCTTGATTTTTTAGTATTGTACATAAAACTAAGATTTCCCACATTATCAGCAACTCGTTAGTAATCAACATGGTATTTTTAGCTAATAGGGCAATCTGTGAATGATATAATTTTTACATATGTATTTCCATTATCTAGGCCACCAAGTACAACTTTAGCATTTAACTCAGTTTTATTTACATATTAACTGTGGTGTTCCTGCTTTTTCAGCGCAAACCTTGGTAATGAATTCATTTGGTTAGTTGAATGGTCTGAACCAAATCCTGAGAATTTTTTGGCTATTTATCGGGGCGAGGTGGTGTGATTGTAGGGTCTTTGTGGGTGACCACATTCGCCAAAGAGGTAGGCCACGAAAACATAGCAGGGAGATTGTAATTATATTTAAAAATGGACATTTTTATAGTGCAAATTTTTATTATGCATGGTGCATTATTACAGTTAGGTTTTGTGGTGGGTAGATAGTAGATTGTGTTGTAGAATATGCCGGAAAACCCGAACTTGGGACTCAGGCTGTCATTACCGGCAGAAAAGCTCCCCAGCTAATTCCCAACTCTGCTCCTCCACGGAAAGGGCCGTGTCTCACTGACGTGGAGGTGGGACTCGACCTCACCGAAGACCTTGCTGACAAAGATCCCTGAAATGTCTGCAGATTGGGCTGATTGTAGTCCCAGTCACTGATGCTTTTGGGGGGTTGTTTCAGACGGGGACGGCCTTGTCTGGGCAGCATACCTACAGGTTCACCTTGTTTGCGGTGTAATTACCTGTGGGGAATTCCTGGTATTTACCTGAATTATTTTTTTTTTATTTTGTTGGTGTCGTCAACAGCAATAAGACGCTTGCCGTGTCTGTCAGGTGACTATCTGCTCTGTCTTCCCTCTTATTGTCTGGTCTTCTCAGTGTCCTCTCTTTGACTTTCATTCCCATGCTTACCATTGCGTTGGAGTTTGAAAGGCCCAAGACAGCCTTGAGTGTCGTTGAGTGGGTTTGATGAAGCACTACCTTTTGAATTGTGATTTTGATGATGTTATGACAGTAACGGCGGGACGTGAGATGGCAAGCCTTTGTCTGTTTTTACAGTATTTTAAAAAAAAAAAAAGAGAGAGATTTTCTCAGTTTCTTTTCAAAGTGCTAAAATGTGTTTGTTGCCAAGGTTTCCGTATTTTAAAGGTGCTAGCCAGCTTGTCCCTGCGCTTTTCTGATAATTGTACCACCTGCGATTTATTGCAGCTGTCATTGCCGTGTCTGAATAAAATGCATTCAAAAGGAAAATGGATTTAGGTTCTCTAATGTACCGTCTGTAACATGGAAACCAAATTGAATCACACAGTTTTGAAATACGAATCCCGCTGCCAGAGATATTGTGCATTTAAGTTTCAAGAATTAAATGTCCTCCTGCCTGGTTAGTTTGATGGGTAGTTTGGGGTTAGTATTGGGTGATAGGTCACCCCCTTTGGGGAGGTAACAAATATGCTGGCTAATTACTCTGTTTTTGATTATATCGCTGGTTAAAGGTCACAAAAAGGTCACATACCGGCGCTCGAGACATACCTGTGTGACCTCAGTTGGTCACGACGTCTTAAAAATAGGATGGTTGTCTCCCAAGGACGTGACCATCGAGCTGAGATGTGCAGAAGTTCCTCCTCCCCCCTTGCATATACGTTCCCTCTATATGGGTGTAAGTCTCGGGCCATGTTACGTCATCGTGCCTCGTGAAATGCAATACATTTTCATCCTTTAATATCACTCTAGGCCTGATTTGATATATAATCACTGTAGCAAGGAGCCTTGTAATTTAACGCTGCACAGCGGAAATTAGTCGGTATGACGCTTAAAAGCTCACAGACAGGAGAGGTAGGCAGTGGGCACGAGTACTTTGAGGTTTGACTTTTACAACGCGTCCCTTATCCGGATTGATGTCCGTTCATTAGAGGTGTCGGGGGGGGGGACTCTGGGCTGTCAGGAATGCTTGGTTTTCGGGGGGTGTTTGCAGAATGTTTGCAGGTGCCTGTGGGGACAAATTCTCAGAGGGCAAATCTTTGAAAGGCCAGAACGTCGTCTTTTTCACCTCTTCGTATCCGATCAGAGTTTTAGAGTAAAGGTGACTTACCCAAGAAAATAAAACCCTTTGAATTAATTCAGATTGATCAGCCCTCAGTTTTCAGAGCTGTCACTTAAAACAAGGAGCCATTTTAAGCAGATTTTGTTGCTGTACTGAGAAGAATATTTCTAATATAAAATTGTGTGGTATGTGTAATGTGCTTTATGTGATAAAATCCTGTGAGAAAAGATTAGGAATGAAATGAAAAATAATCTGTTCATTTGAGGCTATTGGAGTGGATCCCACATGGAGGGGAATGAAGAAGCTGAACACAGCACATTTGTCCTCACTGCCCATCAAGTGACCGGGGCTGTTTGAACACAGGCCAAGCAAACAGATGTTCTGATTTAACATCACAATGGGTGAAGCAACTGGTGGGTAGTGGGGGCTGCCTTTTATGCCACAGAGCTGCAGAAATGCTGGATGGGTGGAGCATTGTCACATGGACGAGATATGCTCCCCTCAGCCATGCCAGCGAAAGAACTGGAATCACCGCTGACACCCAAGCCGGGGGTAATTAAACAGGGGACCACTGAAACGCCACAGATGTGTGGGTCACGGTATTTGATTTGTTTTGAGTTTGTCAATCCATACTTTCAAAAGGACCTGGCCAAAAAAACGAGAAAATAAACCGATTTTAAAAATGTAATAAAACTCTGTTTGTTTTTAGAACCACGTGAGGATCAAACAAAGCACAGAGGTCTGAACAACCATTAAATAATTCAAAACACAGTTACTGTTGTTGATGTAGTCAAGTTGACCTTATAATAGAATGAGATAAACATATCCATACAAATTGAGATGACTGCAAAGATTTGGCTGTTTAGTCAAGAACATTTCAGTAAAGTTTGTATCTGGCCAACTAAACATCATGACTTCTAAAAATAAAGCACGGTACCCAGTTATCAGAAATGGCCTGAAACCTCACACTTATTTACACTAAGGATTGAAAACGCGTTGACCACGCCTTAAGTATATTATTTGAGGACTATATTGTCTAGCTTCTGCGAAGTAAGATTTAGAGTGATCCAGAATTGCGTTTGTTTTTTATTCTTAGAAGTAAGATTTTCTGCCAAGTATTGTTTTTGTGAGTTTTCCGTTTTTATTTTCATCCCACAAAACTCAAAACCCAAGAACTATAAATAACAGAGGAAAAACACTTTTGCGGTTATACAAAATGGTTAGGCAAAGAGAAGAGATGGAGTCCTGCCAGGCGCTTTCAACTTGACAAGGGGGAGCATCTTGAGCGCCTTTGACTGATTATCTTCAATACCGAGACACGCCGTTTCTTGCTGAGTTCACGCTGCCGCAGTTTCACTTTCACGCCGGACGGCTCCTGCGCAGACGCGGCGCAGACGCTGCGCAGTTTAAATGCCCGTAGACGCGCTCATTGTCTCCGCAGGCAGAGACGCGCTCGAGGGCTGCGCAGGTCGCCAGAGCGAACACCGCGACCAAGCAGTGACAAGCGGAATGGCGCAGCCCTCGGAGTCCTGGACGTTTTTCAAGCGGAGAAAGGGAAGCACAAGTCGCCCGCAACTCGCCAAATAAACGCTGAAGCTGGAGGTATAAAGGAGCGATAGGAATGGCCGATCCTCTGCGGAGGACAATACTGGCAAAACTTCGGGGGAAGAAATCCAGGAAAGCGGCCGCAGTCGGGGGCTTCGGCGTCGCAACTTTTGTGGATAACCGAGAAGGTAAAGACGGAGTTTTGTGCGGTGTGGATGAGCAAACACCGGACAAAATTATCACTGAATTAAATGATTTGCCAGACATCATGAGAGATAAAGAGGGCTGCCTTAACATAGCGTTTGAAAGCGGGGCAGTGAGATCGAATTGCGAAAACGCCGTGGTTAAAAATGTGTCGCCCCGGGACGATACTTGCGTGCATTTAAACGTAGGATCGGGCGATTATGCTTGGTGGGGTGTGGACTTAAATCATACGGGTCGAGTTCATAAGAGACGCCTGGGGGTCTCTGATCAGAACGAAATGCAGACTCGGGCGAGCCACGGAAACCGGATTAACTATTTTAATGAGCTGGAGTTAGACCTCTCCAAAGATGCATGCACTGAGTCGTCCGAGATGATGCGGGAAAACAGCCATCCACTTTATCCGAGCGGACCTCCAGGACCAATACTAGATTTAGACGGGGTAGGATTGTGTAGGGAGTTAACTCCGGTCCAAACGACCTATCACTATGTTGAAATGAGTGGAAACGGTGTACAAGGTAAAGAGATCGGGGTAGGTGTGCATCAGTGCGGGGAGCATCAGGGGAATCCAGTGGCTTCAAATGCTGAAAAAGATGCCGATTTACTTTGTAATCTCCCTCGAATGCCCTACACTGATATTGCTATAAATGGGGCACAAATATATCAGTTTCTTGCTGTCGGTACGGTAGCTGAGAACCACCAAGTCAGTAATAATCCCTCGGGAGACTACAGAGTGAGAAGTTTTCAGAATACAAGTCTCTTTCCAACCGATTTGGTTGTAAGCGATAAAAATGTGGGCACCGAGGCAGAAATGCAGTGGCAAAATTTGGTCGGCAGTGATGATGGGGATTACTACGACAACGACAATCTCCCGTTTTATAATCCACTATTATGCGCAGCTTCCGGGCCAAATTCAGACCAAGTCGAGATGAATCGGAAACAAGATGAAACAGACGGGTTTAAGGTGTATGAAAGCTACATTGTAAGGACCCAGTTTAAGGAAGCTTGTGTTCTGCTTATAAGTGCGATGCAAGGCATTAATTTGGATAATGAAGTTGCTGTCAATGGACTTGGATGCCATGTAAATCTTACTAGCTGTAATTCCCAGGAGAGTCTCTGCTCAGAAGTATCTTCTAAAGTGGTAGATTGTGATGCATTCTCCTCTGGAGAGGCTGTTCCCCCTGAGTCCCATTCTGTACGCTTTCACGATGGTGAAAACGACAACTTGTGTCTCAGAAGGTCCTTAGCCAGCAAGAGCTTTGAAGTCTTGCCCACTGAGAATCCTCCACCTTTGAGGAGGTCCGTAAGTGATGGAGTGATCGAGTACCACCAAAATCAATATTGCCGCCTTGAACGCAAAGTCCCTTTAGCCCTCATGAGAGAGAATGACTGGGGGATGTCTAGTGGCCTTGTCAGCCTCGCGAATCAGGTTCCATGTGATGGCGAAGGTGGTGACAGTCTTCTCTTGGAGATGGGGGATAATTGCCCATTGAATGAAACCAGTGGACCAGTGAACAGTGCAAAAAGCCAGGGCACAGAGCACGGCTTATTGACCACCCAAGATGTCTTGAAACCCAACGGGGTCACTGTCAACAAGATTCAGGAATGGATGCAGAAGGGACGCATGCTCTCCTCTGAGATGAAGCACCGCATCACTGGTTCTGTTCTCCACGAGGCCTGCGGTGACTCTCCCCCACAGCGTTCTTGCCCCCGTTTCTTGAACAGGGCAAAAGCGGCGCCCCGGGTGACCGGATCTCAGAAACGCAGAACCGTGGCTCGCGGCCAGGGAACCAAACAGCCAGGTAGGCAAGTTGCCAAGCGTGTTCGATGGGTGCGCTCTCACCCGGGCTCCCTAGTGTTCTTCTCTTCAAAGGTCCAGCCCGTCGCTCTTCTGGATGTGGACACGGGTGGAGGGATGACCTTCCTGTGCTTTCTTTCTCTGGACTGGTGGTTGGGGTTCACTCTCTTCTAACTAACATAAGCTAATCTCACAAACTACTAATGGGTTTCCAAGTTTCAGTGCTGGTGTTTAACTATTTTAAGGGTTACCTTACCAGTTATTTCTCTTGGGAGTGGGGGGTGTTTCTTACTGCTGTGACACAGGACACAAGTGTTTAATATATGCAATAAGGAGTTTTTTGAGTCCAGTCAAATGTTTAAGCTCTAGAGAGGAGGAAAGTAGTCAATACTGTAGTAATGGTATAAACATTTCTAGTAGGTCGTGAAACTCAGAAAGTGTGTGTGTGTGTGTGTGTGTGTGTGTGTGTGGAAGGAGCATCTTCTGACCTGATTAGTTCCCCCAGCTTTGTGAACATTCGCTGCTGCTGTTGCCCTGTGTGTCTCAGTTATATGAATGATTGCTCATTGGGTTGCTAACTAGGGACCTAGTTATTTGTTTAAATAATTGTTTATGTGTGTATATCGTCATTTAAAGGCATGATGGTTTGTTTAGATGGAGAGTAGGGTTTTAATTATTGAAATACAGATAAGGTAGTTTGAAAATGTTCAGTATAGTACAGTATCTTTTTAAAGTCTGTGTTGTCACATACAGAAACCATGAATTTTTAATGCAGTTTAATTATCTTTAGCTGAATGTTTAGCATCCTGATGACTGTGTGTGAGTACGGTACTCAAAGTCATTAAACTTTTAATATTAATCGTGCGTCCTGTTGCTCTCAGGGACACTGGGGCCACCTTCTCCCCTTTTGCTAATAGGTTTTCTTTTTCTGAGATGCTAATTGAACGGGGAAAGAAATAAACGTCCAGCATCAAAGGTGCAGAAGTGTGTGGTCCTGACAGCAGACGGCAGGCCTGCCGCGGTGGGCGGAGCCTCCGGCTCTGGTAGCAGCTGGCATGCTAGGCCTTTGAGGTTGCGCTGTTGTACCTGCGGGTCACCGTGGAGACCAAATGGCCTTAATTGAATCTGCCTTTGCCTGAGGGGCGGGGTGGGGCCACAGCCCTGCGGGGGTCAGTCCCGCTGAGTTGGGTTGCTGTTCTC
Organism: Paramormyrops kingsleyae; assembly: GCF_048594095.1. Classification (NCBI taxonomy): domain Eukaryota; kingdom Metazoa; phylum Chordata; class Actinopteri; order Osteoglossiformes; family Mormyridae; genus Paramormyrops; species Paramormyrops kingsleyae. The sequence continues at coordinate 12,183,126 of NC_132817.1, read as the reverse complement.
TCTCCCTCCCTCCTCTATTCAACTGGTCCTGTGAGCCTCATCAGCAGCGTTTGCACGATTTGGGCTCCGCTCTATTACGGCGCCTGTGGAGTCTTGATTTCCAGCTGCCTGTTTTCTGTAAAGACGGAAAGCTGCTACAGGTGCTGAAACTGTAAATGTGAGTTTGCAGGGAAATCATGGCTTCCTTAAAGGAGATTGGTATGACTTTCTGACCGAGGATGCGGCGTTCTTAAGCTCTGTGTTTGTCGGTCCGCCACAGCCACACCGTAAAGAGCACAATTTATAGTTTAGACCATGTTCAGCAGTTTCACTGCTTTGCTAGTGTTCCTGCTGTTTCTGCGTGAGGGTTATTGTCCGGGGTGGGGGGGGGTTCAGGCAGTTGGGAGTGGAAGCATCTGTGGATCAGACAATTCCATGACACCACAGCCGCTCTTTTTGTCTGAGCTGGTGCCACGGCGAAACTTTTACACGACCTCCTGTTTCATCCCGGCCATCTGTCACCCTGAGGGCTCACAGATGCATTTAAATGGACATACATGCCCCCCCCCCCCTTTCAGTGCAGGTCAATTTATTCTCCGACAGCTTTCTGAGTGCCTCCCCCCCTTTAAGTTTTAACGTCAGTCGTATATTTTCTTGGTTGCTATGAAACGACTGAGATCATTATAAATCTACAGCACGAATGTGTGTAGAGTCCGTTTCCAAACAAATGACAGGCCGTGCACTCGACTTCCTGCTCGGTGTGGCTTTGTGCGTTTGGCTCTTTGAGAGCTTGGCTTCTCTCCTCACGCTACATTTTAACGATCGCGCGCGCTCTCTCGCCCTTCCCATCAATAATATGGATCCACAACACGGATAATTAGGTTAGGTTTCCCGGAACGGATCCTGCACGCATGCACCTGGCGTACTGTGACCCGGCCGACTCCGTGTTTTGCCGAATCTGTGAAAGAGGTCAGGAAAAAGTACAACCGGTGTTTTTGAGATGAGTATCAGCGCGAAAGCTGGTAAGAACGGGCCACTCACTCGTAGCAGAGAAACACAGGTGACGTGTGAGGCAGTTGCAAGCCCTGGTGAAAAGAGTGTGTGACTAATGAAGATGTAATGAGTGTGAAGGTACCTGAAATGCATTATTTTGACAATAATAAGACCCTTCAACATCTGATGCTTATAAACTCCTGTGCACGTCTCTTCTTTTTCAGCTTATATTAAAAATGTTCGCAGTTCCGTCACAGACACCCAGGAGGCGATAGTGAGCAGACATAATGAAACGAACGAGAAGCTGCGGCTGTTGACCGCCATCACGGTCTCCAAGAAACGTCACTGGTTCCACCATAGTACGTCCAAGAACCCCGTATCAGAGGAGGGCAGCGTTTCCGTGGAACCCGACGTTGCCCACGTCGGCTCTGAGCCTGAAGCCAGTCAGCCGGCACCGACCCCCCTCCACAAAGCCCCCCACCTTCAGCCAGCCAGTGCCAACTCCGACCCCCAGCGGGGAAACGCCGCTGATCGGGCCGGGGACGGCGGCGGCCACCTGGAAGAGGAAGGCGGCGAGATATGGTACAACCCGATTCCAGAAGATGAGGATCCCACGCTGGTCGGTGGCCCTGCTGATGTGGACAGCGTCCGTCACTCTCAGGAGGGCTGCAGCTGCGAGAAGAGGCTCGTTGACGGCTCACTCCTCGTGGAGCCTGCTGAGCTGCGCAGACGCATCCTCACTCGCAGATCTGCAGAGGACAGCCTTCCTCCCAAAGTCACAGCTCCAGGTAAATAAAAAAAGTACAGCGATTAAATCCCTCGTCACCCTCACTCGAGTCTGGGGAGATGTATCTGAGACACGGGGGCTTATCTTTTATCGAGACAATATAATCTGCTATGAAAATTCATGTGACACATAATAGCATTTAATAAGGAAATTCATAAGAATTAGCAAGGCTAGTCACTGCAGGGATTTATTGTATATAATTACTTAGGTCTCCGACAAGCTCAGAGGAGCAGTTTTGCCCTGAACAGAAAAACTTCCGTAGTTACGGAGGTGTTCCATCAGATTTAAAAGCCATTGTAGTACAAATACCCAGCAAATATCCAGCCTTAGGTGGGGTGTATGATTTGGGGGAGGATGTTGCAGTTTGGGGGTAGATGTAGTGTTTTCCAGTCCGGTTCTCGGGGACCTCCAAACAGTCCACGTTTTTGCAAGAACCTTTACTGTCTGGGATGGGAGCAAAAACGTGGACCGTCTGTGGGACCCCTGAGAACCGGGTTGGGAAATACTGGTCGTACTGGAATGCCAGGGCTGAAAGGCAGAGGTCGTTTGTTTGGGGCAGGCGTGAGACTTGGTGACAGCCCAGTGTCACATGGTCCCTTTGTCATTTTTTCCTCTTCTGTATTATTTGCTCATGACCGTGTTTATTAGGGCGCCTGCACTCCGGCTGTTCACAATGCGAGATCTGCCGGTGTGTCTGCAGTCGCTGAAGGAATACGCATGAAACGCGTCGTGTTTGTGATCCGCGTGACGTGAACCATGGCGGGTGGCCGCTCTTACCAGCTGGAGCTTCCACAGAGATGTCGTCTTAGTCCACCTGTCTGCACAGCTGGCCTGTTAGTCTGCACAGCTGGCCTGTTAGTCTCGTCCGCCGCGACAGAATGAAAAATCTTTGCTCGAGATTGGCATGCATCTGGCATTGCCAGCCAGTGCATTTTTCTCGCTTAGGGTGCTCAGGCAGCGGCATGCTGCCCAAGTGCTTGTCGTGGCAGGCAAGAGGTTAAACCTAAATGATTACAGCTGGGAGGCCGATTGTTGCTGGGTCATCAATGTCAGTTTCCAGACGTGATGCAGCTTTTTCTGAGTCAGCTGCTTGACGTCGGTGGTTAACGGCTGCATTGTCTTCAGTTCAGACAAATTCTTCTGTCATTTTTTTTCTGGGATGTGCATCTCTGGAATGTGTATTCTCTATCTCTCTCTCTGACCAACACAGACACCGTGAGAGATGTGCTGCCTGAATGATTCTCACGGTTGGCCAACAACCAGCTAAACTCCCTGTCTGTTACTTGGGCTGGTTTTAACAACAGCAGCCTATAGTTCTCCTTAAAAACATACGTCTGATTAACTATGACTAAAAAGGGATAAGTGATGTATACCATGACATTTGAGTACCCTGACCAGTACTCGGTTATTACCCAGATATAAAACCTGGAATAATAGAAAGCTAGTGAGTTGTAGATGGGCCACTTGGTGCTTTGCTGGAACTGCAAGGGCAGAATTGAATCGGTAGATTAAGACATGACTTGGATGATGGATAATGCCTGGAGACCAGTATTCTTCCTAGAATGGTCATGAAGTATCACAAAATCTTCCCCATACCTGGAGAATTCAATCCATAGCCGATTATAGTTTTGTCTAATTTCACTGGTGCCAGCAGTAATTCAACTTTCCAACTTAACTGAGTAACGTTCATTTTTTCTTTATTCTGTGAAAAACAAGATATCGATCTGCAATAGAGACAGAACTGAATGAGTTATACTCTGGAAAACTATGAGACTTAAAGGCTCATCTTTTTCAGCTCGGCAGCTTATAAAAACTTAAAATCCAAAACCGATTTAAAAAAAAAAAAAAAAAAAAACCCAAAAAATTGAATTTATAGGAACCTTTATTTTTACTCACTTCTGCCTATGTAACATTTCCGTTCTGTTCTTTTTTTTGGAGCCGGCGGAAATGCAGGCAGGTTTCAAAAGGCACCAAGCGAGAACCAGCCCGGCACCAGCTCTTTGGTGGAAACGAGATATTAGTCGGTTAAGGAGAGAGTCCCAGGCTCGAAACTTGCTCAGTACCACATCGAAGGTAACCAAAAGACAATACAATGCTAAACTAGCAGCCTGACCTGCCATTAGAGGCTGGTTCCCCGGCTGGAAGGGCCTTCAGATCCTCCCCAGTGGCAGAGGACTCCTCTCTTCCTCCATAAAAATGCTGAGCCCTATAAGAAGCTCAGTACCTTGTGTTATGCTGAAATAGGACTGTCTGCTAAGCTGTCAGTCCTCTTACTTCCCCCATCCATCTGCCCCCCATCATGCCCCCGTGCCTCTCTATCATCTTCCATCTCCCCTCCTCTGGCACGTACCAGCCGTCTTAAAGAATGAAACATCTTTAAGCTCTTCAAGAAACAAAACTGCAGTACAGCAACTTGTCTGAACTGGTCTCCCCATGACATTGAAGGCCTCCGACAAACAGCTGGCCTTAGTGTTTTTAGGTATCTTCTGTCCAGATCTACTGCATTGTTTCTGCCTGCTTTGAATGTTCTGCTACTGTCCTTTTTCCTGAACGATCTGCCTCAGTGATTCATTGTACAGCAATTAATTATATTGAAAACATTTCATCCTTAGATTCTGCCCAATATTAACACTGGATCCTCTCCTGCCTCCTGTGTTTCGTGTTCTAACAGAGTGCACAATACTATAAAAAACGAAGTAATAACTCATTTTGTGGAAACGACCCCTCTACCCTTCCCCCTTAAGGATCCACGATAAAGCAGTTGCGGTCATATTGTCCTCCTGGTGACCACCATCTTCATCACACTCCAGTGGTGTGAGAATGCAGTGGCCGACATAGAGAAGGAGAGGCCAGTGACCCGTGGCAGTATTTCCACAATCAGATTGAGTAAGCTGACCTGTTTGCATAGAGTTGCCATTGAAAACATTGTCACGTCCTTGGTTGGTGCCTTAGAAGAAGGCAGTCGCAAGGCAGAGCCAAGGGCAAACCACAGGTTGAGAGATCTACAGGGAAGGGCAATACCTGCCATCGTCCTTCCAGTGACCTTCCCAGAATAAGGAAGTAAACAGACAAGGTCATCACAGACCCCTCCCATGTGTCACGCCACCTGTTCCAACAAATCACTTCTGGAATCACTACGACTAAACACTGACTTTTCCAGTGTCTTGTTGGTCAACAAACAATCCTAGAACGACAGCCTATCTGTACTCCCCTAATCCAACCAATCTATCATTACTGTCCCTCATGAACTGCTACTTGTAGGCAGGTTGTCTATATTTTGATGCTAATTTCCACTAATCTTGAAATTCATGATGTTTATGCTGTTGCACTTATCTGATCTGTTAGACTGATATGTGATTCATTCAGTCAAGTGTACAGTTTTGTGCACCAAGACAGACTTTTAACATGTGGTAATGTACTTGACAAACAGAGTTGATTTGAGTAGTCAGTAAATGCATGTATTGGCATTCCCTAGAGGGATCTGAATTTATCATGTCGGGGATTAAAGGATCATCCTTCACAGCTAGACATGTAAAACATGCAAGCCATGTTATTTTTTTATGTCCCCTGTCATTAGCATGTTGTCTCTCTTTTGACTGGAACACGACCTTCAAAGGTTGGAATCCAGCTTCAGAAGTGAATTGTTCTGATCAAGGGGAACTTATTCCCCTGAGACTGTAGGCTTGATGGACATGGGATAACTTTGCAGACAAGGCACGGCTCAAGATAATTACTGTCCTCAAGCTTCATTGTCATCGTTGGTGCTTTAGATTTGAAGCAGTACCTGAGGTTTCTGTTGGAGATATTTTGATGACTTTTGTTCAGCTGTATGTTTAAGATCAAGGTTTTTGCACAAATAGACTGAGATTCTTCAACACTCCTCTTATTATGCACGTCATTTGAAAGGAGAACTTCGGTTCCTCTAAGGTAGTTACCTTTGTGCTTGCCTTAAGCTCACCATTCCCATTTTAGCCAGTGTCTCCTTCACGGAACATCAAAGGAGAAAGGTTTGGTGCAGGCCATACCATTGTAAGGTAATTAGTTTTGCTGTCATAAGCTTACTTGACTGATGCTTCTTGGGCTTGCTGTCTCGCAGCCTGTGATGTGACCTGACACTCGATCTTAGTGTTGCTGGCATGCAAACACACTGCAGGAGTGTCTAAGATTGCTTCATTGATTGGCCTTAATGAACAGACTTTTTTTTCTCTCATAACCAAAAAAGGAAACAAAATGCATGATTTCTGACTTTTGGGTTTATTGTGATTTTAACTGTTGGTGGCAGGAAGGTTTCTGAGTTATGCGATTGTGTCTACCATGTATTTTATTTCTTGCTTTGTTTAATAGGTATGGGTATATCTGCTTGTAACTAAACGGCATGCTCCTATGAACAGCGAATCATATGCCTACCGCTGATTACATATATTATGTAGACGGCATAAAGAGGTTCAGTTTGGCTCAGCTTGGCTCAGCTTTAGAATGGCTAAGATGCATGATCTAACGACTTTAAATGCGGCTTCTCTGAATCAAGCCACGCCTTTGTTTTTTAATTACTATAGTAGAGTCTGCAGTGAATGGTGTGATTTTTGAAAATAAGTCTAAAAATCAATCCAGTTGGTGCAGTGCTGTTGCTGAGAGCAGCTCTTCGGTCAGTGAGGTTAGAGGAAAATGGCAAGACTCTGTAACGGCTACAAGTGCAAAAGTAACAGGTCAGTCAACAGTGAGGTGTGAACTTATCTACCCTTGAACCAGGTCTGGAAACAAAATGGGGGCCTACCAGGTATGGCAGGAAGCGGCCAGTGGAAGTATTTTACAACTGTTTTTAAAATGCATTGTTACACTGTGTCAAAATGTAGAACACAGAGGAGCGCCTGCTTAAGTCCCACCTGCACGCAAGGGCGTGACGGCGGCTTTTATGAAATAAGAAAGTTAGAAAATAAGAAGGCAGGAGGTTTTCATGGCCCTGGAGTAAGGGGACTGAGTAAGAGGGTGTGATGCCAACCTGGCTGTGAGGGGCCGGGATACTCCCTGAGTAGGTCCCTGGTGAGTATACAGCACCGTAACCCAGGGTGTGAAATCAGCATGCTGTCAACGCGGCACATTAATCCCGATTGCCTAGGAACCGGTTACTGCGAAGCTGTCCTTGTGATAATAAAAAACACTCTGTCATCGGTTACAAAAATGGCATCTAATCATGGTGCTGTGGTGGATTTGTTAAGCTGTGGGGCGCAGATAGTGCAGAATGGTATCCTACCTGAAAACTGACCGGGTCAATGAATTGATCCTGTCCAGGGTGCTGTGACATAGGTCACGCCATGGAAGTCCAGTGTGTTTCTGTCAGTATTAGTATGACCCCTAACACGCCAGCCTGTCTTTAACCTTATCTGAGACCAGATGGTTGTTCCGTTTTCATGTTGCCGTTCTACTTGCATTGGACTTTGATAACATTAAAACTAATGCATTTTTTTTTGTTTGTTTTTGGTACTGATCGGTCAAACGGTAAAGAATGGTCAGAGATTTAACATGCTAAGATTGATAGAACCAAGAATTCTGCTTTAGCCAAGATACCAAAAGATGGTAACGCAAGTAACTTAACAGAATAAATGTTTCAGGCAATTGGCTGGCCACTCCTGGAGAGGGGTCCTTGGTTTCTAGGATACACTATCTATCTAAATCAGTACTAATAAAACACTCTGCTCCCTGCTGGATGCTGGTTTGGAAGCAAATAATGAATATTCTCGTTGGGCAACACAATATAATTTTCAGTGTGACATGCTGTCTGCATTTGCAATAATGGAAATAAATATTGTATTTGGATTAGGATCTAATATGTGATGTAGATTTAGATTGATTATAAATATTAGCTGTTCCCATAAAAACCTGTCAGTGTCGTTGCCTGCTGCTCTTGGGGTTCTGCTGTTTCGGGGTCTTCTGGCTCCCTTGCTTCTCGTGGAGACAGCTCAGCTCTTGCTCCTGTGTCAGTCACTGCTTAGTGACCCAGGGCTGAATGTACCACAGGGCACCCGTCTGAGTTTCCGCTAGGCGCTCGCCTTGATCTCGCCGTTTCCTCGCCTGATCTTGCTGGTTGTTTTTCAGAAAATTATGGGGTCTTTTAAAAAGTACTGGCTTCGGGTGCCTTCCTCCAGGTTCCTTAGTATGTTCCTCTTAGGGTCCCCTGAATGAGGTTCTGCTTTAGCGTCTTGTAAATGCTCAGATCAGCTATATTGCTGCGATTAACACTCTTGTTAAAAGCAATAATGGCCTTAAACTTTCACAGCAGTCAGCAGTAAAGTCTTTAGAGCGGTAAACTTACAACTATGTCGTGGCCAAGAAGCTGAAAGAAATTAGCGGTTTTAGGTATGTTGTTACCTCCTGTGCTAAACACATTTGCCTCGCCAGCCAGCTCATTAACTAATGCTTTACTGCCAATAACTTCCACCAGATGAACAGATAGATGCTAAGCGGTGAGGCCCCTTGACATTTAACTCCATGACTGGAGAGCGTGTGATGTTTCCTCAGAGACGCCGTGGGCGTGATGCCATGGGTGAGCTGGCCTTCTCTAGTTACAAAACAGCCCTTCTCATCTTTGGCCGTATGGTGCTTGGTCCATTAGTATCTGGTTTCGAATTATGTAACAAGACCTCAGGTGAGGGGGGGGTGGTCTCTTCGTCTCCTGTTACTGGTACGAATGAGGTGGGGCCCCTCCAAAGAGCAGAGATTCACCTGCTTGATGTGACGGCCCCCTAAGCAAAGAGTTGGTTGAGTAGGGTGTAGGCGTGGTTCACATCCATCAGGTACAGAGGGGATTGGCTGGAGCCCACAGGCCGTCTCCTCTGGCGTCTCCTGTTCTCCTTCCGTGTGCAACTGCTTGTGAGGAGCACAGGTGTTCAAACGCAATGTGGTTTATCACTGTTTGCATGCCTCCCCCCCCCCCCCCCCCCGCCCCTCTACTCCCCACTCAAAGTGTAGCTCTGATGTAACACAAGGGAGAACATTGTTCCTTTTCATTTAACCTTCTCGCTCCCCCCCCCCTCCCTAGTAGAGCACAGCTGGTCTTCTGTAAATAGAGCTGCCCTTGTGGATCACTCGTGTTTTGTAGATGTACACACACCAGCACTTGGTGCTTGGAAAACAAGCCTGAAGTATAGAGTGAGCGGAGGTCCAGAAAGACTAGGGAAAGAGATGCAGGGTTTGAGTGGGAAGCGTCGCTTGACCTGTCGCTTTGGACTCGTTGAGTTTAACACCTTTAACTTGCAGATGAATCCTTTGGGGGTTAGGGTTGAAATGAATAATTTAAATGAAATGCAATATCCACCAGCCCCCCCCCCCCCCCCGTATCCACCAGTGATGCGTGAGACCTATTGGGGGGTAGGCAAAACCGCGGATAATAGTGAACTGTCTGCGGACCCCATATATAATGTGATTTTTGCATAGAAACATATGGTAAAGATTAATTGATAAACTACGCCAATAAGACATTACCAACATTAAATACAATAATAATAAAGGACGTTATACAGTACTGTACTCTCTCAAATGAGAAATTCTTACTGTGATGGACAGGCATACTGTCCTGGCTGCATCGCAGCCCTGTGCCCTGTGATGGACAGGCATACTGTCCTGGCTGCATCGCAGCCCTGTGCCCTGTGATGGACAGGCATACTGTCCTGGCTGCATCGCAGCCCTGTGCCCTGTGATGGACAGGCATACTGTCCTGGCTGCATCGCAGCCCAGTGCCCTGTGATGGACAGGCATACTGTCCTGGCTGCATCGCAGCCCTGTGCCCTGTGCATTCTGGGACAGGCTATAGGTACCCATCACCCTGACCAGGATATGGAGTTAGAAGATGAGTGTCTGTTTTTCACAGGAAGTAACAGGGAGAGCAGTGGGTGTCTAATTACTTTTTAATTACTGTTTAATTATCGAAGCTCACTTAGTTTGATAAGAGTTGATGGATTTCTTAAGCACTGGAAATTTTACAGAGTAACTCGTTCCACTGATTTATCGACTTTTATGGAGTTGAACTGTTGCTCAAGTGCTTTTCCACCAGCCTATGGACAAAGCTGATGTTGCCTAGAAGATAACAAGTACAGCTACTTGAGTTGTCCGAGACTTTTGGCCCATGCGTATTCTTTGCCCTGTCTGTTAACAAGCATGTGGAAATCTCTTCATTAAAAGGCCATATATTTGCTGGGATTATCTATAACATGTATATATTTAGGGTGAATAGGATGATCTGTTTTTAAGTTTTCGATGATGCTCTTATTCTCTCAGCATTTAGTCTAACAGGACCAGGCACCTCCAAGTCTCGTTTGTGTCTCTCTTCTTTTCTGGCTTTTTACGGGCCACTAATGACCCGTGGGCCTTTAATTGGTGCTGGGAAGCAGGCGTTCCAAAGCATGAATGGCCTCCTGGTTTTTCTGACCTCCACTCCTTTGTCTGCCTTTGTTCCCTGCAGATGGCATCGAGGCCGGTGTCTCGCCTCCTTCCAGCCCCAACCCCTGGAAGAAGGGGAGCTCCATCAACTGGTCCTTTCCGGACAGGATCAAGTCTCCACGCACAATGAGGAAACTGTCCATGAAGATGAAGCTTCCGGAGCTCAGCAGGAAGCTGAACGTGAAAGGGGTCTCCAGCAGCCAAACTGATCCGCTGTACTCGTCCCCAAAGGTCACCCGCAGACTGGAGGGCGGCCCCAACCGTTCCCACCTCTCTCCTGGCGGTGGTCAGACTGCCAGAAACGTCATCTCCCGTTATCACCTTGACAGCAGCGTTTTCACTCGGAACAACGACAGCCAGAAGACCCGGAGCGGCTCCAAGGCGGCCAGCAAGGGCGGCTACCTCAGCGACGGAGACTCTCCAGAGCTGGTCACTAAGTCAGGGAAACAAAGGGACAAAGACTGCCCGGCAAGCAACGGCTCCAAACTCCACGGCCCGGAGATGGACGTCAACTCCTTCCGGCACTACAGCTTCTCAGCTCAGCCCAAGTGCAGCCAGTACATTTCAGGCATCATGAGCCTCCACTTCTTTGGGGCAGAGGATCTGAAGCCTCCCCGCGTCGACTCGCGCAGCGTCTACTGCGCCATCCAGGTGGACTCCGTCAACAAGGCCCGCACGGCCATGCTGACCTGCAAGACGGCCTTCCTGGACATGGACCATGCCTTCAACATCGAGCTAGAGAACGCCCAGCAGCTGAAGTTGGTGGTATTCAGTTGGGAGTCCAGCCCGCGCCGGCACCGCGTCTGTTGCCACGGCACTGTGGCATTACCCACGCTCTTCAGGGTCACCAGGTCACACCAGCTGGCTGTCCAGCTTGAGCCACGGGGAGTGATCTATGTCAAGCTTGGCCTGATAGAGCGCTGGCCCAACTCGCTGGACGCCCCCGACGGAGGGCAGGAGCTGCGGGTCTTCCGGGTGGATGCCAGCCTAGTGGTGGAACGGGAGGCCAGTGGTTTTACGGTGCCCCTGGTCGTCAAGAAATGCATCACAGAGATCGAGAAGAGGGGATGCCAGGTAAATGCATCTTCCCTTCGCATGATGTGAGGTCTAATGCGTTAATTTCACTAATAGTAGAATAAATTAGGTCTTAGGATGTGATGTGTAAAGTAAAAAGAAGTGCATGGAATGCAATAGACTTGATTTTACGATATGACTTTAGTCCATCTTATAGCAGTGCCGGGATACAATTATATTAAATGAGGCTCTTGTCAACACCATCAGCGGAGTGTTGAGTTAATAGCTTTGGGCTACCAAAGCGTATCGTCATTTGGAATTAAGGAAGCTATTATTGGAACGTCCCTTCTTTGTGTCCTGCTGGGTTTGTGCAGGCTATCGTGCTAAATTAGGTCGCCCTTCTTGCTGAAAGGGGCCGCCAAGAAGCCAGAAGCGTCGTGTTTCACTTCCTCTGAAGAGGATGATGGGGGGGGGGGGGGGGAAGCAGGAATTGCCGGGTCTTCTCCTTGGCCTTGGCATTGCCTGCTGTTTATAATGCGTGCCAGATGGGCTCATTGGGTAACGGCCGTCCGGTTTGAGTACCAGGCCCCGGATTCTACTGTAGTGCAAGTGAGAGCTTTGTGGGGAGGATACAGCGGATTTTCCATCAGAACCAGAAAAATAAAAGATGTTTATAAAAGCATGTGAGTTCGTTCCAAAGATCCGAGTGTGATTCCAGGTTTCAGATCATTGCTATAATCAAAATTGGGTTGCTAATCTTGGTGTTTATAAGCCGGAGAGAAACGGCAATGTCGTATATAGTCTTGGCTTCATCAACTGACCAAAATGACTCATGGTGACCCGGTTGGCAGATGGTGGGCCTGTACCGCCTTTGTGGTTCTGCGGCGGTCAAAAAGGAGCTACGGGAGGCTTTCGAGCGGGACAGCCAGGGCGTGGATCTCTCTGAAGATCGATACCCAGACATCAATGTCATCACTGGTAAAGTACCCGACTGTGCACTCTATACCACATGCAACAGCGGTGGGTAGTTCAGTTCCAGAAAGTAAAAATCCAGACCAAGACTTTGTTTCAACCAACCAGTTGAGTACTCTGTGACTTGTCATTCTTTATACTAAACTTGTTGGTTGAAACAAAATCATGGTCTGGATTTTTACTTTCCGGACCTGAATTATCCACCTCCTGGTGTCAGATAAATAATACTGAATATGAGGGCTGTATCACTTCTGTATAGATTTGGAATTTACAGTTAGACCTCAGCTCTCGCATTTGTGATTGAAAATGATGTAACATATCAGTAATTCTATGCCAGGATCAAGGTGATGTCGTTATATCTGTACAAGATAATGTGTGACATCATCGGACCTCCCAAACCAGGAAGCCTTGTGTCCAACACTTGCTGTTGTCTGAAGGGGGGGTTGGGAGGGGGGTCGAGACGAACATCCATCTACAGGCATATCGTTAACAGCAAATGAAATCTGGACAGTATCCATCCATCCATCTATCCATTATTAATAACCACTTATCGTCACGGTGGATTGGAACCCTTCCTGGGAAGCGAGGGGTATTTGTGTGTGTGTGCGTGTGTGTGTGTGTGTGCGTGTGCGTGTGTGTGTATTTAGTATACAATGCCTTTTATACGGAAATAAGATCACACTGGAATTACACTCCACGGAAGTCTCTAATAAAGATTAATAATTTCCAATACAATGATTAAGGATAAAAAATTAGGGTTGGGCCAATATCTGAATTTAAATTATCGATTATTGTTGCAAAAAAATGCAACAATAAAGCATTTATTATGCATTCGTAGAACATTCATAAGAAACTTTAATATACATTATACAAATAGAATGTTTGTTATTAATGTATATTACAGCTGTTAATGTATGGTAGGATGTTACGGTGTACTTGCATGCTGCTTATGAATGTTCTATGAATGCATTTTGAAGGTACAATTAATGTGAAGCATTACCATGCGTTTATGCAGCCTATTTTGCATTTTCATTTTCAAACAATACAGAGGTAATGTTGTGAAAATGCCCTTAGGGAAGTTAAGTTCTCTGCAGCCTAAGATTTCCAATATTTTGTTCACTTGTTTTTGTAAAATGTCCATTTCTCTGTCACAGGGCAGTGACACCGGGCAGAAAGCTTAGCAGTCTAACGCAGCCCCTTCTATTGTGTGTTTGCAGCTATTGATGTTTACAACTAATAGTGCAAAAACTACTCGACACAATCAAGCGTTATTTTCACCTTTTTTTCCCCACAGCTGAAACACGAGCAGGAAATGTTGCCCAAATAAACCGTGCACTGGCTGTAGTCATTAATGTATAACCAATGTAAACAATGTGCAGTTTAATAATTACAATAACCATCATAATCACAACAATAGCAAGCTATGTTTTAGTACGTTCTCATTTCTTTAAAAAACTGCAGCTGCCATTTGGGAAAGGAATTTACACAGAAGTTTTTAGCACGAACCTCAAGAATGTTTACTTTGCGAGGGTTTAGCTGGGCGCGCAGTGGACGTGCAGTGGACGTGCAGTGTGGCCTGTGGCACTGAAGACCTGCTTTGACGTGCTTGTGCCACAATCTTTGTCAGCATCGACATTAAAGGAAGCCATCTTTGATCATGTTGCCAACAGAATCTCGTCTTTTTGCTGTGGTGTGCTTATCACAAAACTGCAGGGAAAAATGTTTTTTCGTGTGTTTGTTTTTTTTTTATCCGATAACGCAGTTTGACCTGATGAAAATAGAATTAGCTGTAACTAAAAATGAAAACTCTTTGCACACATTTTTCGATGTATTTTATGGAAAAAATATCAGTAAGTAGGGCTGTCTCAATACTTTAGACGCACTAGTAATCTGCTTACCAAATTGTAGGCATAAGTAAATCCAGCCTCCTGACAAATGTTTCACCCGTCATCTAAAGCCCTGGTGATGATTGTACATGCGGCATGTAATCGCAATTACATCGTGACGTGATCGTGACAGAGCTGTCTGTAAGGGGAAAAAATAATTAGCGATTATCTGCTGAACTCTAATAAGCTTCCCCGTTCTTTAGTGTTTTTCATTTTGTTTTTATTTATTACGGCAGAGCTGTGGATGCTGGTCACCGTTAGGGCAAGGCCTCATGCTCGGTTTGATTTGTGTGGTTGAGGGAATGGAGGTTCGGCATGTTGAGTCGTGTTAGTTTTACTGTGCTGTTTCAGTTTGACCTTCGGAGCCAGCGAGCATTGTGAGAGTCCTGTGAAGGGGGAGTGTGGGTTACTGCTGCGGGGGGGGGGTTGGGGTGTTAAATAAAAAATGGCTTGGGGTTAGCAGGCAGCTGGGGTCAGGGAGCTGCATTTTACACTGCTAATTTGTCACCCCCAGGAATTCAAAAGCGCTAATTTGAGTGAGCAGTCTGCCAAAGTTACAAAATGCAGTCACTGGTTCCTTAATTATAACACTTGTAGAAAATGAACCGAAAGTAAATTTTGACCTGATCTCTGACTTGCTTGAGTGGCTGCTTTTGTGTGCCTTTCTCTGGCTAATGGCTAAAATCCCTTTTCGGCCTAATTAGCGAGGTAGAGAATGGCTGTCTGCGGGGATGATCCCTCTCCCCCTGGAAGCGCTCTTCAGACGCACTGGGGCTTGCCTCCACCTGGATGAACTCCTGTGTCCCCTTGTTCGCAGACCACAGTGCCCAGGAACCCTGCTGGTCAGGAGGTCACCTGTGCTGGGAGGTCTGGGCCTGGTCTGTCTTTTAGACCTTCTGTATAATAATCTAAAAGTATTTACCGGAGATGATGATGTTTGCTAATTTTTTTCAGTCATGCATCAAACATTAAGTGAAGAAAACAAAATAAAATTTAATTGGGGGAAGAAAATAAAGAAAAAAAAAAATCCAACGTAGCTGCTGAGAGGTAATGCGAGGAACCTCGCGTGGCCCACATTTCGGCAGGGATGGGAAGTCACATGGCTGCTGTTGACTGCTAGGTTGTCTGGCATCCTTTGACGGACACGCCGAGTCACCTTCCACGTGTCCCAGTGGCCTCGATAAAATGAGTGTCTACAATGGGGGGGCGGGGCTTTCCGGGGTCAACGCCAGGTGTGTCTGTTTGCATTTGTTAGCCGCACGCCGTGCAGTCTGCCCGTGGTAACGCAGGATGCGTGGGAACACATTGACCGGGATCCCTAAGGAAGCCGATGTACTGCAGCCGGGATTCCCCCGATCGATCGCAGCCGCCGTGTGACCTGTGACGTTTCGTCTCCGTCTCAGGCGTCCTCAAAGACTACCTACGGGAGCTACCGACGCCCCTCATCTCAGACCGCCTCTACGAGGCCGTCCTTGACGCCATGGCCAAGCGGCCTCTGAAGATGGGCGCCATGGGCTGCGAAAACGACCCGGCGGACTCCCTGCACGCCACAGGGCTGCTCGCCCACCTGCCGCCGGTGGAGAAGGTGAGGAGATTCGGCATGCGCTCCGTGTGGCGTGTTGTTACGGCGACCGTGTCCAGGGCTAGTGCTGAGCTTCTGTGGCTGGTTCCCAGCACAGGACACACTCACCTGGTTCACTGCAGACGACTCGATCGGGCTCCCTGGGGAGCTGGGGATGCCAGTCTATAGAGGGGACTTTTCCTTTGTCTCTTAGAAAGCCAGACAGACAGTATGCAGTATGATATGAGTCTGTCTGGATTTTGCTGGCAGCTTGAAGAGGGAACACAAAAAACAAAACAAAACGGGGAGGCTTATTTCACATTCTCAGAGATCCGTTTGTCTCGTATCGACCGAGCGTAAGGATTGGCCATCGATTAGTTATGCCTGTTGCTGGGTTGTGGCAGGCCGCCCTCCAGATGCTGTTGAACCACCTGAAGCTGGTGGCCTCCCACCAGGACGTGAATAGGATGACCTGCCAGAACCTGGCCGTCTGCTTCGGACCGGTGCTGCTGGGCCAGAGGCAGGAGGCCGCCTGCCGCACCAACCGCACGTTTGCCGACTGCGAGGAGCTGGCCAGTGCCTTGCACTTCAAGAAGCACATCGAGGTCCTTCACTACCTGCTGCAGCTCTGGCCAGGTGAGGTCTGGCTGCTGCAGTTTCCGCCGCCAAGTTGGGGGTCATTGCGGGCTGGCACTTCTAATTTCGTAATGACTTCTAATTACGTGTAATTAATTCAAATTTTAAAGAATGCAGGAAATACTAACTTTTAGAGTGTCTTAGTTTTTCATATGTCTGCCAGCTTTTGGTTAATTAAAACAGAAAAAGGTCAAGAATGGATTCTTTTTCAACTCGATGTGATTGTTTCATGTGCAGCAAAGAATGTGGTTTTGCTGCTACTTTAGACGGATTGAGTCACTATAACGGCCTGGGGGGGTGGGGTGGGGGGGGGGGCAGTGTTTATCTTGAAGCCCAGTGCTCAAAGATTAAAGATTTCTTTTGATCTTTTTGCCCCCTCACTGCAGATTCTCCCTAATGCACTTAGTGTGTTTATATATATTTTTTTCTTTGTGCAGAAGACCCAAGGTGACTCTAAGGATGACGTCGTGGTTTAGTGGCACGCGGGCGGGGGCTGTTACCGGCGGCCCACGGGGGGCAAAGCCGCCTCGGTTTAAGCCGTCCTGCCGGCCGCCAGTAACAGCCCAGGAATTGGTCACTGACTTGTGTAGCTCCCTGAAAGATGATATTCAGTGACTAGGGAGGGACTTCATTTAAAGCATTATAGTGTGTATTCCAGTAAAGGGGAATTGGGAGGTTCAGGGTGCGAAGGTGGATACTCTGAGGGCGTACTCCTATAGTTAAGCCCACACTGAAATCTGCCTATATCACCCATGTTTATTTTCGCCTTTTAACGCGTATATTTGGCTGTACATAGGCTATAATCCTGGGCTTGCTCCTCCCGCCTCTTCCCTGTCAGTACCCTGTTGGCGTTTTGGTCATGTAGGGCGCCCCCTGGAGGAGCGTTTGCGCGACTAGACCTCAAAGCTGCAGTTAACTCACTGCGCTCTCCAGTTAATAGGCAGAAAACTTTGGCTGAAAAAGACAGTTATTCTTTTAAAAAAACTGTTCTTTTTTTAAATTAAATACTTCTCAGCTGCTCCTAATATTTAATCTGTTAAATATTCCGTGGTATTGGCCGCTGGTTTCGGCGGGAATGTCTGCTGTGATATTTGCACTGTCCTCAGAGCAGGGAAGTGATGGTTTGGGGGTCCTTGTCTTCTGCAGTGGTGGACCCGAACAAGACCCCGAGTCCGCAGGAGGAGAAGGAGGAGGTGTCACCCACCTCACAGTGCATCCGCCGGAGGAAGGAGCGTCCGCAGGCCCTGAACCTCAGCGAGGCGGAGGTGGCCGGGGTGCTGCGTCCCAAACCGGGCCGCCTTGACAGCCCCAGCAACCGCTACGCCGGAGACTGGAGTCTCTGCCGGGACCGCTACCTCCAGCCGTCCAAGGAGGGTGACGGGGAGGACGCCGACTACGACAACGTGCCCTGGGAGGAGGAGGGGACCTCAGAGGAGGGCAAGGCTGCGGAGGAGGATGAGGTGGACGACATGGAAGTGGAGGAGAAGACCTCCCTGCCCGATGAACCGGACAGTAACATTTTGTCGACCCCGAATGATCTAACCAAAGATAACGAGTATCAAGGCTACATGAAGATCCGCGAGATGAACTCGGTCTTGAACAACACGCTGAACCTCAACGAGCTGCAGCAGAGCATCGACAACTTGATCGGCAGCTTGGAAAGGGAGCTCAACAAGAACAAGCTGGCCGTGGGTTACTGACTTAGACCCCCCCTCCCTGATGACGTGTCGGAGGGACCTGACCCACATCCAGCCGGGCCGTAGCTCTTTCCTTTTATCCCGGTTAATGATCCCTTTTGTGTTGGTGCTTTCTTCTTATTAGGAGAATCCCGAAAAGCTGTAAAAGCACCTTAATTTATGCAGGGCGGTGCTCAGTTAACCGATGACATGATACGAAACCTGCCACTTACCAAGGTACATTCTCAAGAAGCTGAAGGAGACGTGGATTATGGCCAAAGTTGCTGACTCTACGCTGGGCGAGATCGATGCTTGAATCACTACTGGGGCCAACCGGGTTCGGAGTTCGGACCTGATCTGGGTCTGGAGCACCAGTTTACTTATGTGTTTAAGTTTTAATGCATGATAGAGTGACTTACCCTAGACAGATTCTCTGTAGCTGTTAGCATGAATTATGGTACGTGTCATACGTGAAGAAATGTCTGTTTTTCGTCTGAAATGCCGAACTTGAAATCTACAGCTACGTCGTTGGTACCACTTGGGCATGCGTGGTTTCCGATGGCGGTAAATAGAGAATCGGTCACTTACTGTGAAACTACTACAGGTTTTTTAGAAACCAGATCAGACCCCCACTGCAGTGACCTTGCTTGCTATAGAATAGTAAATGTCCAGTGTTCAATATTTAACATGTAGGTAATTGAAGAATGTTAATCTGATTTCAGATATTTTATATATATATATATATATATATATATATATATATATATATATATATATATATATATATATATATATATATATATATATATATATATATATATATGGTATGTGCATTCATATATTTTATCTCATTCAAAGATATTGTAATAATAGTATTGAACTGATCATCAGACTTCCTGTACATTAATGTAAAGACAAGTTATGTTTATAAGCAATTTATGAACCTTAGTCTACTATTTCAACCTCAGAGATCTACACATATCATTTATTTTTATTTGTATATATATTTGGTACATTGCAGAAGTCTGCAGTGTTTCTGTTTAAGGACTCTGAATTATGCTTCAGTGTAAGTATATCCCAAGGACAAGAGTATGGATACATTTATCATTTTCCTGACGTATTTGTTAGAGAAGAGAAATTAACCATAGCTGTGTGCTGCTGTTGCAGCTTAGGTCCTGCATCTGAGTAGATCCAGGGGTGTTAGGGGGGAGCCTTTGTTTGGAGCCGGACAGTGTTTTCACTACAGAAGGCAGCCAAACGGCGGTGAGATGTACACTTATCGTAGGGGCACAAGCGCACGCTTGGCTTGGAGGGGATGTCAAGCGGAAGAAACAAGGTCACCTGCCCTCTGCTTCCTGTCAGGAAAAAGAGGGTTTTCAGCCATTTGATGCTGTTGAAATTGTGTCGAGTGAAAAGGGGATGTGATTGTGGCGGCTCGTTAATTATGTGTCCTGCAGTGTTTGATAGTCTCATTATGTGACAGTGTTTTCCTCCAGGAAATGTGCATTAAGCGGATGGTAACTTATTAATTTATTTTTGTAAGATGTATATTATAGCATGTTGTCTTCTGCATGTAGGCCTTGTGAGTATGAATGTTGAGATGCTGCATCCGAGAAATGTGTCGTCGAATTAAAGTTTATAATTGTCAAATCAGCAGAAGGTTACATCAGTGTGGGTGACTGAGGTATGTGGGGAGTGAAAAAAAATGTTAGCTATTTTCAGAAATTCATTTACTTTGACTCACATTCACATGTTTGCTAACATAAACTTTTAATCTTAAATACAGATGGTTATTAAATCATAATAGAATTTTATGCCACTTGGTCCTGGAGATATTGTCTGTGGCATAACAGTTTAGGAATACATATTTTTTTTAACTGTTGAACCACCTTCAGAGAACACATGTGAAATCCAGGAAGTGCCAGATCATGAAAAACAAAAATGAAATCTAAAATGACTCAACTCATCCAAAAAAAAAAAATAATAATGTTTCCATAGGTAAGTCTCTTGCTGATCTCTGGCCTGTATCACAAAGTTGGATTTCTTGCTTAACCAGATAACTTGTCGGATTTAAGGTACCCCAGTTCAAATGGACTTTCTTTGTTCGTTTCCATTTAGCCCAGATTACCTTAATTTGACAAGTTATCCTGCCGCAAGCCTCTGATCGCAGTATAAAGATGCTGGAAAACCCTGAACTGCAGAAGATGAGGAGAAACAACTTCTGAAGTTAATTTCTGTCCATGTGGGCAGAGAAAGCTGGGTCAGCCTTTCCCCAACCCAGCACGATCCAGCACATGCTTCAGACTGGGGGCGAGCACTCGTTGGTTGGTTTGAATAAGTCCAGCAAGCGGTAGGTGGTCCAACCCGATGTGGTTCCTCCACAGTCTTATCTATACTGACAGGATAGCTTAACAAAGCCATAATGCAAAGAGCTTGGGGGAAAAACCCAAAAGGCAACAAAGGAGAGGTTACAACGGCTTGCATGGTAGCTATATGGGGAACCGGAGTCAATCCCAACCCACCTCTGGGAATGGTTACCTTGTACAAATACAGAAGTACATGTGATTATCACTAGAGCTGATGTAGGCGTGTAAGTGGCTGGGGTGTGGATCCCTGGGCTGAGACACCATGCCTATGATTAGAGGGTCGCTGGTTCAAATCCCTGATTGGTTGTATGGTTTGAGTGTTGGGCCCTTAACCCCCGTTACTCTAGCAATTGGCTGAGCTGGCTCTCAGCAGAATATTGCTTTGGATGAAAGTCTCTGCTGATGAAATAAATGCGCACTGGGCCGGGGGGGGGGGCAACAGAAATCAGGCCTGCAACCCTGGAGGTCTACCGCACTGCCTTTTCCAGAGCCGTAGTAAAAAAAAAACAGCCGGCTTTTGAAGAACTGGCATGTTGCTTTAATTCATAACTTAGCATCACATTCATTGCTTAGCAGAAATACAAGCACCTGAATCATTCCCATTTTACACTCTGAATGGCTTCCACTGGAATTCTGCTTCATCGTCTTACTGTAGTATGGAGCCTCGGTTCCTGTCACACTATTTAAATCTGTGAGCTTTTAACGTCCGATACAATAATGTCCCAAAGCGTTTCTCGTTCTGGCTACACACTCTGATTGCTCTGTATCAACAGATATAAAACCTCATATATGGCTCCAGGAAATGCTCACGGGGGATCCTGTGCATTGGGGGGGTTTCAAGGTTGTAAATCGTGTCAGTTCACACCAAGGCACGCCTGCAGCCGGCCTCGTCCTGATCTTCATCTCCTTTATTGTCCCCAGTTCGGGTTTCGAACAAGAGATGAACGTGAAACTCAGACACCGTGTCTGACAGCCGCAGAGTGCTACCAGAGGCGGTAGATGAATTATATTACTGTGGAGTCGTAAAATGTTTTTTTTTTTTTTCCTTATAAAAGCAGTCGAGGACGGGACGTGACTCAGAGCTAAATGTGTCCCTCTGTACTTACCCAGGAAGGGCCAGCCTGCTAAATTATGACTCCATATTTGAAGTAACATTGAAGTTGTTTTCTGCTCCGGGTGCTGCAATGAATTCTGTAGGGTGCAGTAATGGCTTAAAGACGGTCTGCAGCAGCGAGATCGAATTCCTCGACTACAGCAGCTCTCCGGTCTGGTCCGACACGCTTTGTTTTACCGCGGCCCGCATAGCAGAGTCTGGCAGGGAGCCAGACAGACCCAGGCTTAGTGTTTGCGAGGCATTTCCTTTCGGGCAGATTTATGGTGGCCCGGGGGGGCGGAGCCCTGCTGACTGCTTGCAGAGGCACAGCACAATGGCCGCCCCCCCCCATTCATTCAGAAGGCCAATTTACACCCTATTCTGCCCAACACCTGCTTGCATTGTTTTGCAAGCCGCCTTTTCGTGGGGTTGGGGGGACAGGATGATCTCCTCCACAGAGGCCAATAAAACACATTCTCAGATCATAATGTGATCTCCCCAGAAATAGTTGCATCTTCAAAACAATAACATAGACAACCTTAAGCGAAAGGTAGTCAGTGCTTCTGGGTTTGGACGTCGATTCCTAAATTATGCATCTGATTGTGTGGTGACCGGTGGAGCCTGAAATGTTACCTCAGGCCTGAAATTACTAATATGATAAAAATGTCTATTGAAATTAATGCCTACGGGGCCCTCGAAACAAATTCACGCTGATGTTTGTAAAGGTCTGCTGTGCCTTGAAAATGAACGTCAGTCTTGTGGTGGTTAGATGATGATGGTGGTGTTTTGTGCCGTTCTCACGTGTTCCATTTTCCACGTGGGTATCTGTGTCACTCCGAGCCCGTGGCTCCCCCAGGGGGTGCGTGAGTCTCGAACTGGGGGGAGTCGTGGGCCTTTGATTTCCCTGATTCTGCTGTATACTGTTTCCACAGAGCGTGCACTCCTGGACACATGACCCACAAGTGTAACTTGGCAACCGGTGGCCATAACAGAGGTGTGGGGGGGGGGGGCGTTTATAATCTTCAAGCCTGCAGCGTCACTGAAGCTCCGCAAAGTGATGCTGCCATTAGACAAAGGAGCCAATGAGAAGCAAAGCTACAATAAAAAGGAGGGAAACCTATAGGACGATCCCAAGGGCCCTAATGGGATTGGTCTGGGTTGGGGGTCAAATATCACATGCTTTCACGGGGCCCAAAATCTCTAGAGGCCCCCCTGATTGGAAGTGAGATGTCCTGATGACCAGAGTTTAATTTAAACTCAATGAGTCACTTAGCATCACTGATTGATTTTTTGCATGCTGTGACTCAAACCTCCCGATAACCATTTTATATTTTTGTTCCCTTGATCTGCTAATAAGTGGAAGGATGAAGAAATGAATGCGTGAGACGGAGTCCTTACTGTCGCAGGGATAAAGTACCAAGACTGGCAAATCATGACCCGGATTTTTGACAAAGACACCCACCAATTGCATTTCTATTTACTAGATGAAAATGTAGACTGTTTATTGCTGGTCTGGAGTGTATTAATAATATTGAGGGCAGGTCCAATTATAAAGCATTCAGAATGTTCTAGTATCCATCCATCCATCCATCCATCCAGTGCGTGGAGGGCCCCCTGTTGGTGGCTGTGGTGTTTTCCCACCGCAGAGAGTGATAACCCCTTCAGGCTCCAAGCCATGTGGTCTTGGGCCTCACAGCACGCTCCCCTATCCATGCTGGGGGAGGAACAAACGCAAGCCGGGACCTCGGTGGCCAGACTAATCATACCCTGCCCTCCACCGCACTTCAAAGGCTGCTTTGGCGACCGGCATGGGCCCGCAGCAGTGGCCGTCTGACAGGGGATACCCCTCTGATGTCTCCCAGGGACAGCTGAAATGAATGAGAGGCTCTGCTTGGATTTCTGGGAAATATTTCCAGCTTTGACACACCATAGCGTCTGCGCATGACTGTTACGTTAGGTGACGAAGCACTCGTAATGCAACACAAGCAAAATAATCGGAATTCAGCATGGCGCTTTTAATATGTTCTGTATATTTATGATAAGCACCCAGTACGCTTACAGCACACAGAGGCGTCATAACTCAAAGTTCTACAAAAATAATTTTAAAAGAACCTATACATTCAACGAAACAAACACAAAGCCATCCTTTACCTTCCACACCGTTACCTAAAGTGACAGTGAACGGAACCCGCTGAAATACGGCGGCTAATGTAATAATCAAATCGACAAACCAAATCATACGTTACGTTACATATCATAATCATATCACTGAAATCTGTTTTATATGTTGTTTTCTTCACCGAGCTCAGATTTTGCCTGATGTCATCGTTAACATAATCAAAGTATATTAATATTTCAGCAGCAGGCTGGAGTTTGGTAGGTTTTCTATTACCGTCTGGTTAAAATTTAATCCCCCGCCATGACTTCAAAGAGCTTGAAGATGCAATCTGAAAGAAAGATGGATACCCACCCCCCCCGCACACACACACACACACACACACCGCCATTCTGCAGAGGCAGCCGCGGCGCTGAAAGTCAACAGAGTCATTGCAGTTATCCGACTCGTGCCCTGAGGTCACGGACGTCTGGTCCTGCAGTGCGTGGCCCACGCCGTCTGAACGCAGGCTATTTAAATCCGGGACACACTCCACGGTGTCTATGTATCGCTAATTATAAGATCTAATATACTGCTAGTATCATAGCTATGTGGATTTATTAGATCCGAATGGTTTTCCTGTTGTTTCATTGTACCTCAATGTGGCCTGGGGTTTAACATTTAAATGAAAACCATGCACCCTGACGGGTAGCGTCCAGTAACTAATAATACGCGGACGGATTAAGCATTATATTTTTAAATGTTAAGTACTATATTCCGAATGCTTGTGTTTTAAGTGTAAACTGTTGCGAGGTATATTTAGTTACATTTGCTATATCAGTAAGCATATTAACATATTTTATCAGAATATAATGGGCGGCAGGCAGCGGCGACGCAGTAGTTTAATGTTAGAGGTGCTACAGGACAGCTATTATTTAGAGCGGGTGTTTTAACATTTAGGCTTCAAGATGTGTATTTTGGACAAAAAATACGACGAGTAGGCTATAAAAACAGCAAAAATGCATTATATGATATACAGATAGTTTAAAAAAAGAAACATGCGGAGGCACAACGATCATTGCAGGAGGAGCCGGAGCGCTCCCAAGCTCCTCCCTGGCGCCGTCACAGGTCATGACAGGACAATTTTGAGAAACAAAAATTGCCGCTTTCTTCGGTATTTGCAGACCGGGGGACAGCGTTGTCTTCTGCCACCGACAGCGCTTTAATATCCTTCGACTGCCCCCTAGCGATCGACATTTTTTTCTGCGAAGAGGTTTATGGAATTTACTGGGGAAAATAATCTACTTCACCTCGAGCCTTTCAGATACCCTTACATTAACATTCACATTTGTCTTTTCACAGTTTGAACCCAAAAGTGAACAATTTGCTGCGCATTTATATTAGGCCTATAGTAAGTATAGACTACAGCAGCAAGGTGTGGTTAGACGTAATAAAGAATCGATGTCTGTGGATTATAAAAATCAATTTATTACAAGGAGTTTTCCGCCTCAGAACTGTTGGCTTGGTGCGTTTTGTTTATTACCCGAAACCTCGGTAAACTCTTGACAATGTAACATTCCTGATTGTGAAAGTAAATGTAGAGCACCACGATACACGGTATCACACATCTCAAAATAAAACGCCAAAAAAAAAAAACAGCTGTGTAAGTATCAGAATAATAAGAAAACTGAAAAGAATAACTATCATGTCGTTTTAAAACATTCATTTATATGAAATCTGCATTTACATACATGAATATATCCTTTGTCGATAATTCTATGTAGCTTCCATGCACGCCATTTGAAATAAATAAATCAAAATAAATTAAAAGCGAGGAATGGTGTAAAATAGTTGCAACCTTGGCTATATGCTTTGCAGCTCCGTTAGGCACTTAGGCTATATAATTCGCGAATGTTGAAAGAAGACGCATACGATTTCCAATAACAGCTCCTGAGATAACACTAAGAAATACAAATAAGAGGACGGAACAGAAAGTGGAAACGCTGCTGCCTTGAAAAAGTTAATTTAATTGCGGTACGTTAAATGAAAAAGGTAAAATAATTACGGTACGGAAAATGCTCGTGCACGTCTACGGGAACATTCCGTTCCTTACAAATAACGTGTGAAACAGCGCCCCTGGAGTCACAAAATATGGTGTAACACCTGTTACTACGGGCGCAAGCAGGAAATACGGGGCGCCAAACCATCTGTGGCACGCACACATATTTACACCTACGGGCAATTTTGCCAAACCAGTTCACCTTATCATGTTTTTGGACTGTGGGGCAGGGGAGTACGGCCAGGAAGGCAATCGGCGTCGTTCCGCCCCATATTCATTATTATTATTATTATTATTATTTGCCGTCAACGCTATAGGTAGGCTCTTAGCGACCGTATAGACTTCAATCCTCTGAAATATTCTTATGAATGTACGCCTACATATGTTTCATACTCCTATATACATTTTTTTTTTTTTTTTTTTTTGGGGGGGGGGGGGTCTTTTATATGAGAAAACCCAGTACTACAGTCTTCGTTATTTTTTTCTACGTATCGATCCTGTAAATGATACTGTATCTGATCAGGCACATGCGGCTTTTTACACTTTGTATCTCGTGTTTCACACCTGTGTGGCACCTGCATCAATTCTTGTCAGACAGGAAACCGTGCGGGGTTTGCTTTGCCTGCATGTCTCAGTCAGTCGTGCCCTTCACAAATACTTGTTCGCCCCAAGGAGCGCTGCAACGCGGTACGTTTCCTCTGTATCTGTACGAGGGGGATCGGGAAATGTATAATAGTCATCCTGATTTTGCTTTGCTTATGTAATCTGGGGAAATATGTGGTGGCTGTCTACCACTGCCATGATATAGTTTTAATTGCGTTTCTGTTTCAGTTAGTCTTCTCTGTATTAAGCAAATAAAAATCAAAAATAAAATTGGATGCAATAACGCAGACCTGCTGGGGACGGCACGGCCCTATCACACAGTATAGGCCTAGATTATAATGTGGTGTTTTGAAATCCTGCATTTGTTATTTGTGCTTAATGGCATTTTATCAGGTAGGCCTACTGGCTGTCTCCGCCACCTAGGAATAAGGAATTCCTTATCGAGGACCCGTCAGGCGGAGGGGAATGTGGCGGCGATGAAAACAGCCGGATTACACTTACACAGGGTGGGTTTGACACCCCCCCCAGAAGCAGCCTCGGTAGAGATTGCGAGAGCAGCCGTAGCACCCTTCCTTAGGAGTGTAGCTCTCTCATAGTGACTAAATATTCATCGCAGGTGTGTTCACATTTCCCCAAATGCTTATTCTGCCGATTTATTTGTGTTAACTTATAGTACTATATAACGTCGATAGTATTTCTGTTATGTGGCAAGTAATCTCCTATTCCCAGTGCAAGTAAACGGTACACGCTGAATTCCTGAAGTGAGTTTGCCGTAAATAAAGGTCAGCATTAACCGGTTCAGCGTTACTCCGATAGTATCATTCACTTTAAGCATAAAGTTATCTAGGCATCCAGTTAGCATTTCGGAAGTAGTTGACTATTTTTAGATTTTATACTTCATTGATCCCAAACAGGATATTTTGCATTTTTTACATTTTAGTCTTTGAAGAAGGAAAATAACTTAACGAAACGGTATATTAATTGTTATCCTGTCTATTTATATATTAATGCTTTGGTTTGGTCGTTCCCTCCATCCATCCATCCATCCATCCATTTCCTATGACTGCGTACCTAATAGATGTTTTGATACATCTATTAATTTAAAAAAAAAACTGACAATAAACAAGACATTCGAAATCTGGCGCCTTCTAATGGAAGAATGAATGAACAACGTGAGTTTAACATCTTTTCGGGAAGTTTGTTCTCTTGGTTTGTACACAGATTTATTGGTACTTGTGAAGTTCAATACAACTGAATGCTATTATAATACGATTTCTTAATCGTTATTGTTGTATTCAATAGGAATGCTGTTCTTATAAGAACGAGAGTATGAAGTCGGACCCGGTCTCATATCATATATGTGAATAATTGTCGAAATGAACCAGAGAAACTTAGACTTTTGTCGTTTATCGTTCGTTAAGAATTGTAAAGGGTTAAAACAAAGTGCGGTTCTGCCTATTTCAGATTTTGTGCGGTGCAGGACCGATTCGAAGCCCGAAGCCCATGTTTGCGCCCTTGGCAAGCGTCACCGCCGGCACCCCCCCCCCCCCCCCCCCCCCCCCCGGTGGCAGTTTACTAGGGTGTTGCCTGCTCAAAAGATGAAGCCATTGTCGGCATAATTTCCAACCTACTTCCAGTTCACACTTCTTTGTCCTACCCTCACTCCGGTTCAGCCTTATCTGTGATCTAGCAATCATTGTCATTGGTTAACGTCGGCCTCCCGACTTCTGAGTTCTTGACAGACGGTGACAACTTCCCTGGGGTAACTTTCCATGTTTTTCAATCACTCTTTGATGTTTGTTTCAGGAGCAACAGTAGACCTTATAATAACTGTATGATTTATACTTTTATTCATAAATTTATTTTTGCTGTTTCTGTATTTTATTTGTACTAGACAGGTAGTCATGACAAACCTTAATTAATTAATTAATATCAGTTAACTTTTATAGGCTTATAATGGGGACTTTCATTGATTGATATATATATTGATTTCACTGATTGAAATTTTGGCCTATAGTGCATCCCAGGCTGCCAATCTCAGACATTAAATCTAACTATGTCCTCTGCTTTTGTTGTACATCTTATTTCTGCTTTAACCAGTTGTTGTCTTGCTGTTGTTTTTACTTAGATATGGATACCTTTCTTTTGACTCACTAACTCCAAAGTGGGTAGCACACATCTTTATAGTTTATGAAACACATGTTGGCATTTTTTGAAACAGAGCCTGTCTACAAATTATCATGAAGTTCCCTACCACCTGTTTGGCTACAGGAGTGTCACAGTTGCCTGACAACCAATGGGATCACAACAAGGGGCGTGGTTTACTGGAACTGGGTTGGAAATTGTGTACATGCTGTCAGAGGTACCCTGTGGATCCACATTCCATTACAGTAGAAAAGTTGTTTGGCATAAGTCCTAAACCACAGACCATGTGACACTGCCAAATAATTAATGTATTTGGGTAAAAATCTGTCAGTACTCCATTTTTACAATATTACAGGCCTATTGTTAACTTATAGTATTATATTGCTATAGTTTGCTTGGTGCCATAAGAAAATTAAGTGCCATGAGAAGGAACAAGTCTTTTAGAGTATAAGGAAGCAGATGAAGAAGATTAAAGTCTTGAGAAGAAGAATGAAAAGAATGGCAACATTTTTATCTTTGTGTTTGTAATGTTTTAGTCTGTGTTTGTCTTTCTTTGGAAGTAGATGGACCTGAATGCCGTGTGGGTAACAGCCATAGTTTTACAGGTCGATTCGGAGGGATACGATTACAGCTGCGGCTTCTCCACGTCCCGTTCTTGGCTCTGAGAGATGGAGAGGCAGAGGGCTTTCCTGGACAGCCGGAGAAGCCCTCCCAGTGACAGCGGCTCCGCCACCTCCCTGAATGCCGATACTGTTGAAGATTTCAGGAAGAAACTCAAACACTTCTTCATGAGCCCCTGTGAGAAAGTCAACACGCAATGGCGGATATCTTGGAAACTGCTTCTACAGATCCTTAAAATCGGACTTGTCACCACCCAGGTATAAATTAAACGAGTTATTTAGATGTGGATGATTACGCGTTCATTTGCTCTTTGTAATGCTGTATGTTGCATGTCAGTCTCACGTTAAGTGCATTTACCTGCTAATGTCTTTCTGCCTTATAGTTGATCTCCTTTGGACTCAGTAACCAGATGATGGTCACATTTGAAGATGAGATTCTGGTCACACTCAGGCATCTACTTCTGAAAGGATATAATGACAGAAATATTGAGAATTATGCCGTATACACAAAGTCTGAAGTGTATGACCACATCCATTTTATTGTTGATCAGGTAAAATGACCATTTTATTGGAATATATACATTGATTAACTTGGATACACTGTGTGTTTTGGTTAATGTGTCCTTATGTTTGTGACTTAACTGTCTGGACACTGGTTTCTGGAATGATTCACGGAGAGTCACCAGCTGCTGTTGTGGGGGGGCAAAGTCATGGGGTTCGATGTGATTTATTCACTTGATTTCAGACGGCTCATCTGGATGAGTTGTTGTTGACGCCGCTTACCAAAATTACTGCCAGCATTCTGTAAAACTACCAAACCAGAAATCGTTAACCTTCACAGGTTACTTTAATGCAATAAAAAAAATTTGCCCACTTGCTATTAAAAAACACTTTGGTGTCTGACACTGGTGTAATCTGCATAAGCAAATACCAACTTTCCAAAGCATACAGCATTTTACAAGGGTTACCTCACCAGCACGTATTACGAAAATAATTTCTTCATGCTGTAGTTCGGTTTTAGCCATTTATTTGTACTTGTGTGTTGTGCAGCTTTATTCAATATTTGTACGTAGCAATTTTTCAACAGGCCTGTTTGAAACATTTTATTTATTATTATTAGTATGTAAATTTGTGGAATCTTTCTGCGGGCAACCATGCATACGAGAAGGACGGCGGGAAGTATACGCCCCTTTCCATATGCCAGGACTTCTACAGAAAGAGCCTGATTTTCCCAGAAAATGAGACCTTCCACATTGATCCCCACGTTGAATCAGGTACCGGGGTCCAAGTGACCCGTCCATCTCTGCAAAGTAGAAAATATTAATTTTTCAGCGGAAAAATGTCATGGAATATGTGATTGGGTGGAAAACATTTCTCGTCGGTTTGCGTGACCACAGAAACAAGAAGTTAACTATTTACTCAGACGTGTGTTTCAGATCCATATATAATTATTAATGTCATATTTTCCTTCCCGATTAACATTTAGGTATTTATATATATCTCGCAGTATAAATGGCGTCTTTTTGTTATTTCTGGCAGAGTGCTCGGACATATATCCATCGCAGCTCCTTGCAGACCCTACAATTATGAAAAAACAGTTGAATATCACTCTGGATTTTAAAAGGTGCTTTAAAAATAAGTTTTTGAACTGTCTGAAAATTCTCTCCACAGCTGGTTTGTGCAGTAAAGTCCCCCAAAAGTAGTCCTGAAAGCGCACGACCAAATTTTGATCGGAATGAATCCGAATAGTGTTCTCATGTGTGATTTTGATTGTTAACGATGGGTACAAAAGCGTTGTTCTAAGGATTTCATTAGACAATTTTTTCCTTCTTGTCCTCAAGGCTGATTAGAATAAAAATCCATTTCGCACTGAAGGCCATAAACGTGCAAACGCTTTTTCATCAGGAGTTGCCCGATTGCTACGTCTTCGCTGTGGCGGTAAGTATCCGAGTAGCTCCGCATTTCAGTCGCAAACGGAAAATATCCTTCAGCCCCAAAAGAACCAAAAAAAAAAAACTATAAAAATACAACTATTTCTGCTATGTTTGCGTTACGGACTAGTGCAAATAGCTTTTGCCAAAAATATATTTCTAAATCCATATTTGTTTTAGGCCAGAAAGATAGCCAACAACACGAATGCAGGCTTGGAATAACCATTTGAGATACAAATAGGTTTGAGCCACTGTGCATTAAGTAGCCTAGTGGAATTATCCGCTTTGATCTAGTTTTAAAAACCAGCGCTGTTAGTGTTCAGACCATCACAAGAAATGCGTATTTATGTTATTTTCTCACACTACAGACCACGTTTCACAACATTGCTCAAAGTGGACGCATCAAAATGACTCTGAACAGCAATACTGACATTAAAGAGTGTAAAGACGGGAATGTTACATTCACGTGTAAGTGTTACGTCTGTTTATCATCACTACTATTTTGTGTTTTTAGATGGCAGGACAGCGGTACGGTTCGGCATTACAGTGTCATGAGTCGCTCTGGAAAAGGGTTGCGTTTACTCTATTTAGACAACAGGTGGCGCAAAACGGCCAATAAATTGAGAGGCCTAAAATATGTCTTGTTGCTAAATAGCGATATGTATATGTCATGACATAATATAAGTAATTTTCAGTTCCCAGGAACATCCATTACCTTACGTTAGATTCTTTCATCATCCTCATCTGTTTGACGTCGCTGCTTCTGTGTGTCCACTCGCTAATCAACGGGATTCTGCTGCAGTTCGTAAGTAAAACCTTTAGTGATATGATTGTACAGTGAGAATTGTCTGAAATGTCTGATCTACATGTATGTGTGTTAATCTCATTCAGGAATACACTGCCTTTTTCCGAGCCCTGCGCAAAAATGTACCACCATGGTCAGATCGCATGGAGTTCGTGAATGGCTGGTATATTCTGATTGTACTCAGCGACTCCTTGGCAATATCAGGCTCTCTCCTCAAAATCGGAATCCACCTGAAGGTATTTCTACACGACTGTGATTAATGAAGTATATCTTATGTAGGTCTATTATATCTTACATTGGGTCGGCATGGTGGTGCAGTGGTTAGCACTCAAAGCCTTTGGGACCTGGCTCAAGTATCCACCAGGGTTCCATGTGTGTGGAGTTTGCATGTTCTCTTGCATGTGTGTCATCATGGGATTTCGTCTGGGTACTCTGGTGCTCCCCCCACAGAGTGAATGGTGTGTGAGTATGCCTTGTGATGGGTTGGTGCCCTGTCCCGGGATTTTCCTTTCCTTGTACCCATAGCTTCCCGGATAGCCCTGTGACCCTGAATAGGACAAGTGGTATCAGAAGATGCATGGAGATTCTATGTTTATGTGCCTCTGAAGTGTGAATCACTCTGCCCAATCATATTCATTGCATCTGTGTTTTGTTAGCCCTGTCTAGCCCCTTGAAATGCATTGCCAATATTCAGATTCATGTATGTTAATCCATTTTTAAAAATCTTCTTCATTACTATTTTTCTTGCCATTAATCTTTGAGCAGGATCCTCCTAGTCTGTGGTTATGGGGCATCACAGTTGCAGCACAGAGGTTCATGTAGAGATAGCTTAAGAACCCTTCTATACCAGTTTACTGTAGCCCATTTTTTTAAATGAAGCAGTTTACCAAGTTTACTGATTGTCTGGTTTGCAGTGTCAGTGTTATAGAATTAAAATTAACATTTGTTTACTGGTTTCTCTTTTTCAGAATTTTACCAGTTATGATGTCTGTAGTATTCTGCTGGGTACAGCCACGCTGCTGGTCTGGACAGAAGTCATCTGGTACCTCAACTTGTTTCAGAAATATAACGTAAGGCTGCTACGTTCATTTTTTAGCACAACGAAATGCTAAAAAACGAGTGCAGTTCCACTTTGATGGTGAATGCAGGATGTCAGTGTGGCGATTGAGCAACTGGGCTTGTGACTAGGAGGTCACGGGGTCAATGTCCTGGAAGATGTCCAGCTCTGTAAATTTACATTAATTGAGCCAAAACTTTTGCCCAAAGCGACGTAGAAGTGAGCCTGGGAGATTTACTGAATGCAAATGTAAATGTGTTCAGGTGTAAAAATAAATTAGGATATTTAAAATGTGAGGCATACCCAAACGTATACACACCCAAAAGAAGTTGGCTGATATTAATTCGTTGCTCCATGCACAGCCTGTGAGTTTTCTAACCCTGAGACTGCCTTCTTAATTCTGCAGGTCCTAACCCTTGCGTTAAAGGCAGCCTTTCCGAATGTCCTCCGGTTCTGCGGATGTGTCATCATGATCTATCTTGGTTACTGCTTCTGTGGCTGGATTGTATTAGGACCTTACCACTCAAAAGTAACCCTTCTACCTCATTCTCTGCAATCCTGCACAGACCTGCATAGACTGCTAACTGTTGTGTAATTAACAAATAATATTGGTCTGTTTGGTCTTTTCTTTTTGGGTCCAAAGTTCCAGACTTTGAACACCGTGTCCGAGTGCCTGTTCTCCGTCATTAGTGGAGATGTCTTCCACACCTTCAAGAACATACGGAGATCGAGCTACCTGGTGTGGCTCTTCAGCAGACTGTACCTCTACTCCTTCGTTTTGCTCTTCGTCTACATGGTTTTCAGTCTCTTCATCTCGCTTATCACAGACACATGCAGCACCGTGAAGGTTGGTTTCCTTATCTGGTGAATCGCGTTGTTTTCTATTTAAGGAAACTGAGTCATGAGTTGTTATTTTCTCCCTTAAGCAGCAGCAGCAAGACCGCCGGACGGAGTCGGCACTGAGGGCGTTCATAGATTGCAAAGACCTGCCGGATTCAGGGAAGTTCACGCTGGACAAGGAACCGGATTCATGCTCTTTTTGCAGCTGCCTTCGGTGTGTCACGTAGCCTGTAAAACAGACCTTATCCAGAAAGGGTTGGTGTGTATGTGGGTTTTCGCTGCAACTCCTTAATTAGATTACTAATTAGAGGGCTGATTGGCTGAAGAGTTGCTCGAACCTGGGTTTGAACAGCTGACCTAAAGGTTACCCCAGAAACCTGCACACACACTGGCCCTTTGCGGATAGGATCGCCCACCCGCTGTTAAAGGCAGTGGTGGGAATAACTGCCCTTGGAAGTGAGCCGGATCATATGGCTCCTTCACCATTCATTTTTCGTCCCTTCTTACAGGGTAGAGGTTACTAGGTTTATCTACAAAGTAATCAGTGGAATAATGATAGGGCAAGATTTGGATCAGATTCAAACTTATATCCCACTGATATGATCTCATTTCTTATGTGTGGACTAGGTTTAGCTAGAGGAGGAGGTGCCAACTTTGAACATTGAGTTTGCAAACAGTAACTAGCAAATCCTGCTTATTCTACCTTTGAGGACCATAATGCGATAATCGATACCTCCTGTGACTGGCTGGTGCTACTGTTAATATAAAGGGGAGTGGAAGGATTTAGGGCGGGCGATGAAATTTGGACAGAACAATAAAAAGAACAGCTTAAGTACGACTCGATTGTCTTCGTTCATACCAAGGAGTCGATACAAAGAATCGGATTGTTTGCAAACGAAACATCACTAACAGACGGTAGTTTGTGGAGGTAGTCACATGTTCATTCAGGAGCTTCCAGCAGTCTTTCTTCGGTGAGCATGGGGCTGGTGCATCAGCTGTCATTTAGCCAAGGGAGCAGTTGAAAACAATACGTGCATGTTCAACACACTTTCAATCATGAACTGTGGTGCGAGATCATGTTGGCCTCACGCTGAGAGTAGCCAATAAAAAATAAAAGAATGACATTTGTGAAGACCGTTCAGTAAACCTCATTTACAGTATTGGTGTGCCAGTTGGTAGTCATCACAATAATGTTAACCACTACTAATGGTAAGGCAATAATGAATCAAGTTGACAATTTTAAATTTAGTACTAGGTTTGTGTGTAGTTATATTGACGAGTGGGATGCTGTCCATACAGAGTACACTGTGTCCCACCAGGGCGTCTGTGCCAGAGACTCTGCTGGTGGTTTGCACAAAAAACCCCCACAACTCTCAATTTATAAAGCAAACTAAACAGTCCATTTTGAGTTGTATAAATTTCAGCTGGTAACTTGGTTCTTCTATAAAGGGGTTTTTTTCATTTTGAACTTGGACTAAGAAACTAAAGTATTTCAGTGCTTCATGCAATCTCTTTACTGCTTGAGCAGAGCAGACGACAGCTTGTCGAGGCAGTCAGTAGAGATGAACAATTTCTCAGGGCAGTTCCAGCACCTTTGATAAGTACTGGACAGTAGTAGGGCTTTTGCAACTGCTTAGCTTTGCAACTAATTAGTATTGGTGTCTTATATTAAGGACCAAACAGATAGTAAAACAAAGGTGGATTTTCTTTTAGTGCTTCATTAGGATTACATCTTTGCAGCTGAATACATTTCCGCACTCTTTAGTGTGTGCAAGTAAAAAATTACTCTACTAAGAGCAATCTATGGCCCAGATGCCCTAATTAGCTTACTACCATAGAATTACACCACACAGTCTTAGCATTTAGCTGTGCTAACATTCTTTTTCCAGAACATGCAATTGTCCACAAAGGTACATGGTAATGGTATACACATCAGTCCCTTTGGTCCATGATCCCAAGAACCTACTGGCAGTGACTGGCATGGATGCGGCTGAGCCATTCTGGGACTTTAACCGCTGTGCTGGTGACGTGAAGGATCTGGATCCACTTGGTGCCTCAGAAGTCTCTGACCACCACCCAGTCACCAGGCTACAAGCCATGCAGGGGTCCGTCCTTTTGGACTGGAAGGACTGCTTTTACCTGGGGGTAGAGAGAGTAGTGGACTGATTTCTCTGGGGGGGCCAGGCTGACATAGGTAGGGGGCCCCTAAATGGGCTATTGGAGATCTTTTCAGAGCCAAAATAGAAATGAGAGGGAATTAAAAACCATGGGACATCAATATTGTTCTAATCAGAGTGCAGGATACCAGCAGTAACACCTACACTTAAGGGTGGGGGTGGGAATTTGCTGATGGGGGAGGGGGGTATTGCCCCAGAGGATTGATCAGTCAAATTTTCAAGTTCAATCATTCCCTCTGCCTCTGGTTGGTCTAGATTTTTTTTGTACATATTCTCTCCATGTCTGTTCACATGGTGTCTATAACTCGTCTCCATTCATCTGTATAAAAATAGCTGGATGAGACCGTCATTTCTATTTTCACAGCTTTCTATCGTGTAATGTTTAACTGGAGCTCGTTTAATGACTCATCTCGTTGCGCTTCTGATCCGATGCGTACAATCCCCACTATTTGTACCTCGCACGTCTGCGCAAGCGCAGCAATACATTTCATTGTAAGTTTTGGCATTCGCCGTACGTAAAGCGATACATGCTGCAATTTGTATGGCGTTAAATCAGTGCCAAAACTCGCGCGCATAAAAACCACGCGCGCGTATGCGCTCGCGAGCAGAAAACCCATGCTCTCTACGCGCTCGCGTTTGCACAGTACTTGCTCGCTCGCTCGATCGGCGTTACATTAGTGCCAAAAGTCGAACCACGCGCGCGCGTGCGCTCGCGAGCTGAAAACCCATCCTTTCTACGCGCTCGCGTTCGCTGGACCCTATCTACGCGCTCGCGTCTGCACAGCACTCGCTCGCTTGACAGGATGAATTTTGACACTTTGGAGGCGGGAACAGTGACTAATATCTCCGCTCCTTTGACTGGTTTTTTAAAATTTTGACTACGATTGGCCATTTGCTTTGGTAGAAGATGAAGATAACTTGTCACTGACCGCGGTTAAGTTAGCCTCATATTCGATATAAACTAAAATTTCGGATATGGAATATTTAGGTAATAGCGTTGACCCAAAAACTGGAGTGAAAACTTATTTAAAATGACAATAAAAATGGATTGTTTTTTTAAGGCAATGGAAACTTTAAAACTAGGGGTCTGTATCATGTTTCAAAAACCAGATTTCTTACTTAGCCGGATAACGTGTCAGATTTACGCTACGCCAGTTTGAAATGTTTTTATCTTCGTTCACTTATATTTACTCCAGACTACCTTAATCCCAATAAGTTAATTAGTTAATTAGTTTGCTGTAAATGTAGACAATATGATTTGCAGTATAATATCAGGATGAACAGATCGGGCAGTGCAGATGTACAAGGTAAAATCGGGCAGGTGGTATGGATCGGGAAAAGACAACACCAACTATTTATCTCGAGGCGTTTAACTCCTTGACAACTTCTTAATGTCATATTAGGCCTCTACAATTTTTGTTTACAAAGCTTAAAGGCAAAAGCAGTTTTTATGTAAATGTTTGAAAATTCAATATTCAGTTCTTCATCCGGTGTATCAGTGGCGTAGGCAGAAATTGTATTTTGGGCGGGCCATTGAAAAAGTGAGCGGGCCTATATTTTTTCCTAGACAAAATATTACTTAAATAATAATTAAACCTTAGAGAGTAGAAAAAATAATTATTATTTTTAGACAAACAAACTGCAAAAACACACCTTTATTTTGCAATATTCGGCAAAGGCAATAACAAAACACCGTCTAACCATCATGTTCAACAGTGCTCAATAAAGGCTGGACAAACCACCAGCATAGACATAGTCTATATATTTTTTAATACATTTGAATAATAAAAATAAACTAAAAATGTATTTTGATCAAACTTGCCTGGGTGGGCCAGGGAGTAATGTGGGCGGGCCAGTGCCGCCCTGGCCCATTACTGGCTACGCGCCTGCGGTGTACAGGTATATGTAATATTAAACTGATTAGGCTATAACTCTAGGCTGATAAAATGATCAGAAAAAGACAAATCGTTAGTCGCAATTAGCCTATATTTGTATGACAATTAATCATAAACTAAAAGTTTCTGCATCAGTATCTTGTGTTAGCCCTGGTTGTATGAATATGTGCCTTATTCAGCTCTGCAGCTTATTGCTATGTTGGAGGCCAAAGAATATAATTGGCTCTGTAGCTAAGCAACATGTGGCCAGCCTGCTACTGTAAAAAAACACCTGAGTTCTCACAGCAGTTTGGGGTGTCTTGCCTGAGGCTCCATTATAATGTCCTTTGCCGGTACTTGGGCTCTCTGCCATGAGTATACAAAACATTGTGGAGGTCGTTTTGCTATGATCGTGTTTTCTAGAAGGTTCAATCAAAGAAATGATTGGCAGGCCAAAACTTATAGAGCTGGGGAAGTAATTGGACCCCCAAAAGACAGGGAATAATGGTAAAAAACCTTGGGGCGAGGACTCTGAGCCCTGGAAGAGGAGGTACAGTGATAGGTGGTCAAGAGAGATGATTCTCGGGACGTCCTCTGTGACGAATATCCCGGTAAGAGATATGAAAAGTGTGTAAAAAATCAGTGTAATTCAGTATTAGGCGCACTTCTGCAGAGTGTCCAGCCTTGGTTGTAACTCCGCAGTTACAATAAAACACTTGACTTCAAATGCTACGCAACAACTTCTGATTCCTGATTTGGCTTAAAACGATTAACCATGACAAAAGGAGGTCGAGCAGACCAGTCTGTTACAGCCGAGACGGGGGCAACTTTGTATATCCTGAAAACTTGCAAAAAATGCAAGTAACACACACGTTGCTTCATTTAAATGATCATATTACGTAATATTCTTATATATCTTTCTTCATGGGGCTCCTACTTTCCAGGGGCCCCTGCCTCACCTTGCCTTATGGTAAGTCTGCCCCTGGGTAGAGGTCTTCTGCCGTATGGGTTAGTTTCTGACAGTATCTGAACATGGTCTCATCCATGTCCTCTAGAGCAGAGGGAATTGAGAGATCAAAATGGGGCCCATATCGCATAGGACGTCCAGTGAGGACTCCATAAGGGGATATCCCTGTCCTGGAGTGAGGCTGAGGAACTGGAAAATATCCATTATACAAAGCATTGAAATATTATTTACAAGTTATATCTCCAGTTGCCAGTGTTGTAAATATTTTGGTGTCTTCTTATTGTCTTACGTCTAATGCCCACTGTCTGCACTTTAGATAGGTAGATGTTATTGTGTGGTATAGTTATTGTGTATCGTTACTGTTATATGCGCACTGTGATCAGGGATGAACGCTTTTTCATCTCATTGTGTGCTTGTACAGAGTTGTTGGTGACAATAAAATCTTAACCTTAACCTTACTGTTCGAGTTGAAGGAAATACGGAAGATCATTAACTTTTTATTACGTTTCCATGCGGCAGAGTATGTTTGTATTCACGCATTAAATAAACATTTCCTGTAAAAATTCCTATGCGTGGGGAAAGACAAATAAAAGCGGTAAACTAGATGTGGCGTGTTATCAGCTGCAAGTCGCCAAATGAATCGTTGTCTGGTGTTATCGTGGATAAGCACGAGGGACACCCCCTAAAAGAGCGTGTGCAGGGCGCATAGTGATAATACGTTTAAGTTTACACCCTTTCATGAAAATAAGTTTAGAGAAGACGACTAATGCCGTGACGTGAAGTGTCCTACAAAAATTAACCTGTGGGATCATTTATGTTTCCCCCTAGTCATTATTCTGCATGGCAACATTCACACTGACAGCTGAGAACCAGGATGTTTTAACGTGAACAAGCGATTGAAGGTATATTTAGAGAATCGTGCCCCCTCCAGGCCACGGACAGTGCCCGGCGAAGGGTGAGTGGCACCGGGTAGGTGCTGCAACCACGTGACAGAACACGTTGCACTTTAACACGGTTTGGAGCGAGATACAGCGGGCTGATCGCTGGCTGCGGGGTCCGGCCAGCTGCACTTACTGGGGTGTGATGTGAGCACTCCCACACCGAAATGGAGTTTCTTGTAAGATACAGTGAAGCAAGTGATTCGATACGGTAAGGGTTGCCTTTCGGGAGCGTATTGATTGAAGTACAATAGGTTCTGATAACTGTTTAAATTGGTACTGCTTTATAATAAAAAAAAAATAAAGTCTGAGTACGTGCTTCGAGGTTGACCTGAACGCGATTCCAATGGCTCAAACTGATTTTACGCTTCACGCGTGTGCAAAGTAACTTTTGGACGTCCGGGGAATGTAAGCTGGCTGCAAGCGCTTTAATTCTCACTCGATGATATTTAACCACGGCGTTCAAAAAAAACTCAGTTACGGTCAGTTCAATAGTTCCGCTTTTGCTTGGTCGATGAAGTTGTTTTTTTTTTTTAAAGTTTTATCTGTTCAAGTTCAAAGTATATTAAGATAGAAAGCCCATGCATTCGTTTGTTTAACATGGTTTCTAATTGAAAACGCACCTGAGGTTAATAATTTTCAAGAACAGCGGAATGGGTGTCCTTTCCTGTTTCGTTTGCGTTAAACGCCCTCAAAACCGAACGCTACACTTAAGTCACCAACTCCCGAAGTTGGAGAACATTTAACGTCCAATGATTATTAAATGTTTTCCAGTAATACTTCATATTTATAGTGATTCCCGCTGTTGAACGGTCCATTAAAAATCTTGTCGGTATGATGTGTCTTTAAACGGATACGAACGGATCCTGTTAGGTTGCAATTCATTTCCAAAACGACAAGGTTCTTCATTTCCCCCTTTGGTTATTTTAAAACAAATTATTATTATTATTATTATTATTATTATTATTATTAGGACATTCCTTTCTCTGAGGAAACCAGTATACATTGATTTATTTATTTTATTTTTATTTTTTATTTTTTTGCAGTACCACAATAAGCTCTGATATGTTAGAGGATGAGGAAAAGGCATTAAGGGATGACCTAAAATACTACTTCATGAGTCCCTGTGAGAAGTACAGGGCACGTGGGCAGATCCCATGGAAGCTTGGAGTTCAGATACTGAAAATCATTATGATCACCACACAGGTAGGCCTAATAAGCATTTCACACGGCGCTGATGGCTGCGATCTTGCATTAACAACTGACTCGTGAATCCACACTTGTGGAACCGATAAAAAGTGCAAGTGTAATTTTATTGATGCATTTCATTTTAAGCATTAGTTAAAAAAAGACCACGCTGTCGGGACAGGTAAATTACTGTGGAAATCCAGTTACAAAGTCCACAGCAATTTGATTACCTTTATTAAGATGCAAGTCCGCTTCTCTTGCCAGAACTTTAAACCTGCTCTTTGATTTGTGGAAGTATTGTCAAGGGTTGTAACTGTGCTTTTTTTTGTTTCAAAGCTTATCCTTTTCGGCTTGAACAATCAACTTGTGGTTTCCTATAAGGAGGAGAACACGGTGGCTTTCAAGAGTTTATTCCTGAAAGGCTACACCGGTGTTGATGAAGATGATTACAGCATCGCCCTATACACGCAGCAGGCAGTTTCCGACAGTCTGTTCCACGTGATAGAGCAAGTATGCGTTTTTTTGCTTGTATTGTGTGTTTTGAAGGAAGCTGAAGTGCAAAAGCCTGGTCACTGAACAACTACATCGACTGTATGTGTCACTGGAGTTTAGTCAGTTACGCAACGTCTGTTTTTGTTTGGCTTTCCCCTTTAACTGTTTAATTAACTGTTAAATTTCAGTATTTTAGACGGTGGCA
Source organism: Paramormyrops kingsleyae (assembly GCF_048594095.1). Lineage (NCBI taxonomy): Eukaryota > Metazoa > Chordata > Actinopteri > Osteoglossiformes > Mormyridae > Paramormyrops > Paramormyrops kingsleyae. The sequence continues at coordinate 12,141,734 of NC_132817.1, read as the reverse complement.
ACAATTCTCTAGCCCTCAACGACCTAGAAGGTTGTGTTTTTAATGGTGTTTCATGTATTTAAACTTGAGCATGTAATTTATTAATGGGAGGTGAGTTTGAAAGGAGATGTTTTTAGCTAGTCTTGGCGTAGCGGAGTTCGCTTTACCCGGTACCCAAAGTGAACTTGTCCTGTAGTGCCACCTGCTGGAAAGTATTAGTAAAGACAACTGCAAAAAATGACTCCAATGCAATGTGCGCATTGCATACAGCACGCACACGGATATTTTATGCTTTCAGTATGCCCAGTTAAAGGACCTCTCCGTTGGACCGGTGAATTATGCTCAGAAAGATGACACGTGGTGGCCCATCAAGATCTGCAAAGAGCACTACGAGAAAGACAGCGAAGAATTATACAACATCAAAGCCCAAACTGAAAAAAGTTGGTGCTCCTTACTTCAGTATAATTACTTTTGTTTGAGTTGTTTATAAACATCTTTTACATGTGTATGCATTCAGGGCAGGTGTGTGTTTCAGTGGGTTAGTGCTTGTGGTCAGATGGTCACTGGTTCGAGCCTCGGTAGAATAGTCACATCTCCGTTTGGCCCTTGAGCCAGACCCTTTACCCTCCACCACATAAAACGCCTATTCCTTTGCTTGGACCCCAATCTTCATTCTGATCTGTATACATGTTTGTCTCAAAGGAGAGCAAGATGGGATTTTCAAAAAGAAGCTTTCCCTTGTACCTGCGCAAATGCTGAATAGCACGATGTCATTTTAATATCTCAACAGTTTGCTTGGAATTCAATCCAGTCACGCTGAATGATGACAGATGGAAGCGTGACAACGCGTCTTTCTTTGTGCTGGATTTTTACAGGTACGAATACAATTCATGTGAATACATTTAACTAGGTCAATTTTTCATTGACTTAAAATGTCTAATATCGTCCCTTCAATGCAGGCTGGTCAACGTTAAGATCACGTTCAGGCTGAAAGCAGTCAACCTCCAAACGATCCAAGTGCGCGAACTACCGGACTGTTATGATTTTCTCGTCACGGTAATCGCTTTTGATTTCTAATGAGGTTATGCTGACTTTCGTTATGGATGTACCTTGTGTAATGTCTGTTGCATTAAGATACAGTAAAATCCCGTTATAGCGGACTGTCTTATAACGGAATAGCGTGTATGACGGACGAGGTCCTCTGGCCCCGGCCGTGCGCCTTTAAGAACATGCAGAAAAAGCATTGGATATAGTGGTCTCCCATATAACGGAATTTCGCTTATTACGGACAAACAATTTGGTCCCCAGGGCCGCTTTTAGCTGTAGTTTTGTCCGGCTATAACGGACATGCAGCTCGGCCTACAAGGCGCCTGGCGTGCCGGTGATATCCAGCGCAGATACGTAGTCGGGATTATTAATAGTCACGCATCTGGTCAGGTAAAGTTGGATTACTACATGTACAATATAATCTGTGCCACAAGTGTCTGCTGAGGTGTGGCATGAGTAAATGGTGTCCTGTAGTTGTGTTCTGGGCGTACAGCAACTCTGGATATAATGGACTGTTTTGCCAGGTCCCTTGAAATCCGTTATAAATGGATTTTACTGTATTTGTAAATGATGCCATGATGTTTTACTTGCAGATTGCTTTTGATAATCACTGCCACAGTGGACAAATCAAAGTGTACTTTGATATCAATGCTCTCAGCAGCATATGCAAAAACTGGAAGATTTCCGGAACAGGTAAATGATGTTTAGTATCTTATTTTTTTCCCCTCTTGGTCTGAGACCCACTTTGTGCAGTTCAAATGCCTTCTGGACCCTTGTGTTCACTCGAATGCATATGCATGTTATTCATTTTGTAAAAACTACAGAAGGTCTACTTGAGTATCTCATTAGGTTGGTCCTCGAATGCATGTATTATAGGACAGACTGTATAGGGGCAGTAATCACGAGGCTCAAATGAACCAAAAGCAGAACTTGGAAAAGGTCCATAATTGCACCTTGTACCAATTATATTATGTTGCGTTTAAAAAATAAAAAATAAATAACATGGTGTAATTCCATAACCAATAGCTCTAAAAACCTATGTTGAGGACCCTGTCAGTGCCGATTTTAAATAAACCCAGTGAGAGTTGAAACAGCCTAGTGTTGTTGGTCTGGGCTGAGCTGCAGCTCTGCAGATGGTCTGAAGACTCCTGAATGGAGCAGTGGCCCAAAGGCACATGCTATCTGTTTACCTTTCCTCGTGTCACATGTTGCTGTTTCCAGCCCAGAAGAACCCGCATTATCTTCTGGTGTTTGATAGCATCATTATTATGGTCTGTCTGTCATCTGCGGTGCTCTGCACTCGCTCTATCTTCCTGGCAGTGAAGCTGCTGCAGGTGAGTCCTTCCCTTCTCTCTCCATATTAATTTGCCCCCCCCCCCCCTTTGCCCAGCTGCCTGACGCTGTCTTTCTCCTTGCCCAGAGGTTTTCCAGGTTTTTCCACGTGAACTTTAAACGCGTGGTGTGTGAGGACGACCAACGCGAGTTCTTGAACGGCTGGTACGTCATGGTCATCATCAGTGATTCTTTGGCCATAGTGGGGTCTATCTTGAAGATGGAAATACAGTCCAAGGTAGTTCCAAAATGCAGTTCTCATTCTATATATATATGTGTAGAGAAGCGAAAGTTTATGGTTTGACAGGATGAGCCAGTCATTTTGATACCAAGAGTATTCTAATGGTCTAGTCGACCTTTGTCTCTTAACCCATGACTTGACACCATATACCATGCATGAAAGTTGTTATTTTGAGTTTCTATGATTTAACATGCATATCACTTCAGGCCCCTAGACACGACAGCTATGTAACCCAGACTTTTTAAAAATCACTTAAGATGTCAACTCGCATGTCAGTGGGCTTTAATCTTCATCCTTTTCCTCTTCCTGCAGAATCTCACAAGCTATGATGTCTGCAGTATCTTCCTTGGAACGTCCACGTTGCTGGTGTGGGTGGGAGTGATCAGATACTTGGGCTACTTCCAGAAATATAATGTAAGGAAATGGGAGGGGGCTGTTGGGCGGAGCTTATTTCAGCCACGCCTTCTGGGATGTGCAGAGCGTGACGCTGTTCGTGTTGTAGGTGCTCATCCTCACCATGAAGGCCGCCTTCCCCAAGGTCCTGCGCTTCTGCTGCTGTGCAGGCATGATCTACCTCGGATACACCTTCTGCGGCTGGATTGTCCTTGGACCTTACCATGAAAAGGTATGTGTATAGTGTCTGTGCTGTCGGCGTTGTTGACACTGGTTCTGCACGTTAGGCCTGTTAAAGTCCCTCGGCTGGCGGAGTTGTTTGCATTGGGACATTGAACAAGGCCTTTTACCCCAGTTGCTCCAGGGACGTGGCCTGATCCTGCTCTCTGATCCTCATCTGTACCGAAATGTCAGTTTGGACAAAAGCATCTGCTAAAGATCGGTTTTCAATAGGACAGGTTTACTTTTCCAGTGACACGGGGGCAATTCAAGCTCAAAATTCCCGTCCAGGGTACAACTCCTCGTGAACTCCTCGTGGACTTATGACCAGATGTGATGTTGTTCATGCACAAACTAATGTGACTCTTAACAACAACAACAACAAACAACAAATTTATTTTTGTATAGCGCATTATCACAACATTACATTGTCCCAAAGCGCTTTACAGCATCCCCACCCAAAGCCCCCAGTGAGTAAGCCATAGGCGACAGTGGCAAGGAAAAACTCCCTAGAAGGAAGAAACCTTGGGAGGGACCAGACTCAAAGGGGGAGCCCATCCTCCAGGGGCCGGCAGGGAGAGTCAAATACAGTGTAGTCTGAAACACAAACGCAGAGTAGGGGGGAGATGACAAGCCGGTGCCAACACTTCCTCCAATCGCCAGGCAGCCAGAAGGCAGGGAGCGGGTCGTACAAGGAAGATGACACTGGCAGAACGGCGAGCTGGATGCACGGTCGTCATTGGCAGTGGCGACGTCACATGTTGCAGGGTGTGCTGGACATCTTGATAGATTGAAGGCTCCAGGTAGCACCACCCAGGAGAAGGTGGTGGAAATAAATGCAATTAGTCAAAGTAAGGGAGACTATAGGCAGTGCTAAAAGTTAGATGAGTGCAATATGAAGTGCAATGCTCCGGCAGATATGGCTATGGCGTGTCCTGGTAATATGGGTTATAGGTAACTGCTGCTTTTAGTCTCCCACTAAATGGGTCATTAAATGTTATCCAGGTGGTATATCTCTAAAAAATCTTTTTTTTTTGGGGCCATAACACTCTAAATGGTTGAGACACAATCATTCTGCGTGCAACTTAAAAATAAATAAATAAATAAATTAGCCTAGTTCCAAACATTTTTACTGTTTATGTTTTTTTGTCTCTGCCATGTTGGAAATTCCCTCCTAATCTGAAATGAAACAAACCTCATTCATTACAAGGACTGTGAGCCTAATTAGCTGATCAGGCCACGTGACTGAAGAGGTCAGTCGTTATGGCCAGCACTGCCTTCCTTGTGAGGTTCCCACAAAGTCTGTGCATATAGTTTTCAGACTTTGGTCTGTTGGTGCTGTGGAGTTGTAAATAAGGAAGTGAAAGTGTACAATCCATCCACATATCCTGCAGCCACTTACCCAGTACAGGGTTGCAGTGAGCCTGCAGCTTCGGTAAAGCAGGGAACACCCTGGATGGGATGGCAGCCTGTTGCAGGGAATCCGTAAAACTGTAGAATAGTGTCTGATATAAAGTCACATACAGCTCGGACCCTGAGATATTACCATTAAGCAATGATAGATGCTTTACTAGGGAACATCACATGGATTTATCAAATAGGTAATAAATGCTCTCAAAAAATCTCAAGATGTGGGGGGGAAAAGACTTCTGATGTCTGACTAAAATAAGATGCATTTAAATCACGAAACTCACCTCCTCACTGATGCTGGTTAATCATTGAGTGTAACTTCACTGTACTAAACATGCTAGGGTCTGACTGAACATCAACCACGTAGCCTTCACCTGCCACGTGTCCCACATCGCCGCCCCCCACGTAGCAGCATTGCACCCTTCCGATCCTCTGCTCTCTCGTTTTCAGTTTGAGGGCTTGAGCCGAGTCGCCGAGTGCCTGTTCTCCCTGGTGAACGGGGACGACATGTTCCCCACGTTCGCTCAGTTCCAGGAGAAGAGCATCCTGGTCTGGCTCTTCAGTAGGGTATACCTCTACTCCTTCATCTCGCTCTTCATCTACATGGTGCTCAGCCTCTTCATTGCTCTCATCACCGACTCCTACGAAACCATAAAGGTGCTCCTTTGGTCGTCTTCGTGCCGTGGACACAAAGGCACGCACTCGATTTGTGCCAGTGATCCCATTTCCCACTTAGGAATCCTGAACCATTCAGGGAGATCACATTATACCTACATCTTTCTTGCATATACTTATTGTGTTTGTAGAATTACCAGAAGAATGGTTTTCCTATGACTGACCTTCAGAAGTTCCTGAGCGACCAGAGGGATTTTCCTTGCTCTGAGGGACCAAGAGAAATCAACTACTGGGGGCTTTGCTGCTGCAAAAGGTAGTATCGCGCCATGCTTCGGGGAAGACATTTGCGACATGAGGAATGTGCACACACCCTTCGATGAAAAGCCTCGTTCCCACCTAAGGGGATCGAATTACAGACGACAAAATCACGTGTGCCTGCAGAAACCTCCTTTTTTATGTACTTTCATACTTGCATGCAGGTTGAAGCTGACAGAGGTTTAACAGAAGTTATGAAAGACTTTTGTGCAAAAAGCTAGACACTTGTAATTGGCGAGCTGTTTGTCAGTGGTTTTACTTGGTTCTAGATATGAGTTTGTTTTGTAGATTCCTACTGTAATTAATGTTAATGTCATTATGATCTGTTCACACAGGCTCCCGAAAGATGATGGTATCTTGCTTATCTGCTGAAAATGGCTGTTCTGGATGGCAGGAAATGAGGGTGGACCTCTCTGAGTTTGAGACCAAAAACACAGATATCACTGGGGGTTGGGCTGGGCTATGCTGAAGAACACGGCCACCTGAGAACCCAGAGACGACCTAAGACACCTGAATGTTGAATGCTACATATTGCTGGTCAACAGCAGAACTGGATAGTTCAGATCCAGAAAGTAAAAATCCAGACCAAGATTTTGTTTAAACAAAGTCATAATCCTCAATGAGTTGGTTGAAACCAAAATCTTGGTCTGGATTTTTACTTTCTTGACATGAACTATCCACCTCTGGTCAACGGTAGCCTTTCAAGCTCAGAATACACATTTATTCACTGCAAAAGGGATTACTGTGCCTGGTGATTTATAGGGTCAATCAGTCATAATGCAAAGGCAATTTTTGCCCTCTGTAGGCAGAAAGATGTTGACCCCAAGGTCCTGGTGCGATGCTCTGATTTGCTGATGGTTTCTCTTGCCCGTTAGTCAGTTGTTTTATACATATTTGCAATCTGTATATTTGTATTGGCGTGCTACCTGCATAGGTGCACCTTTGCTGAAAAGTGCAATAATTTCTGTTCACGTCTTGCTTGATCTCAATGGAGACTGAATATACTTAAGTGTTTACACCAAGCTGTACGTGTGCACCGAGTCTTGCTTTGCCTGTGTCTGCATAAAAGCTGTTGTGTCTTTTAACGTCTCTTTGCTTGTCTTATTTCAGGGCAGCAGTTCACAATCCCAGGTCTTATGTTTCACCCAAACTTTGCTTCATACAAGCATGCTTGACTCGTCTTTCAGTTTGAATCCCTAGTCTTTAGTATGAGGCCATTCAGCCATTACCTTAAATACGAGGAACTGAGGTGGGTAATATAGGAGTCCCACGCTGAAAAACAAAAGCACAAACATACTAATTGTGCAGGGAAATGTTTGTTTATATGGTCTTTCTATATCGCTGATTTTCACCTATTGCTGACGGGTCTGGAACAACTTTGGCGGTAGGAGGGGGATAACTAGCTAATTTTGGGTTTATAGTGGAATACTATAGATCTGCCATAAGATTTCTTGGGTGAGAGTGAAAGCGTGAGTGTTACGCCTGATGCGTGAGAGTTGGCAGCCCTGAATATTTGGGCCCATCAAAAAAGTCAATATCAATCCATCATGTTCCTACAGATAGGCTACTTGCCTAAAGTACGTTTACAGTTTAAAAAAAAAAAAAAAAAAAAGCTGCTCGCAGGGCAGGGTACACTAGAAGGGACGCCAGGTCTCGCAGAAACTAAGGTTTTGTCGGATGCAAATTGGCCATGAGCCGTATAAGGAGTCAGTCCTTTCCTTTCACCACGATATTGTCAGTGCCTCGGGAAAATGCGCGCCTGTCTGAACATGCTCGCCGACCCAGACCGGCGAAAAAACCATAAATGTGACAACAGCTATACAACTCGAGGTGAATTCCGTGACCAGCAATCGGCATCTTAATCTTATAAAAGCTGCCTAAATATTATGGACGTCTCTTCAGTTTGCCCTGGCATCGGCCAGCAACTACTAGACCATTATTAGACTATTAACGCCAGTACCCTCAAGGCAGATAGGCGCCAGGCTGCAAAATGGAAACCAGTACAGCATTACATCCTTTAAAAAAAATGTAAGTAATTGTTTAGACATCTTTTTAGGTTAAACGTCCTTATTTGCACATCGCCAGATGATTGCGAAAGTGGTGAGGACTAGTGAGGGTTGATCAACATTTCTCGGCCCCCCCCGTCTCATCCACTATCGTTATGGACCACCCCTCAGCACACACGCCCCCGACCTCCCCCAGCAAGGTGAGGGAATGAAAGGCTCCAGACTTCCGCGGAACCATCGTTTCAGACAGCTACGTGCAGGTTATTTATATCACAGAAGCGAGCACGATTACTCCGTTAATGTAATAAATGCACTTAAACGGAATGGTTTACTGAATTACCGGCGCCCCTAAACCTGGAGTCTCCCGCAAGTCCGAAGTGGACGGAGTGTAAGGTAAGTTTATCCTGCAGGGATCTCTGCACAGTCTCATTATCATTTAACGGTGTTTTGGTTTCGATACTAGAAACTCCTTTCGCATTTAATTCCTTGAGCTCCTTGTGCCTCGCCCTACAGTTACTTTTTAATCTTCCCTATGCTTACAGAAATGTACATTTTTGCTTAATTAAATATGTTTAGCGATGCCCACCAGCTGAGCGTTTTCTTATGTTTCCGTCAATTTCCCTTAATTTCTACAGCAATTAAAAATATGAAGTAAACGGATATGAAACAGCCATTATGCAAGCAATTACTAATAGTAATATAGATTATTATTTTTTTAATTTACCTGGATGCCAATGTAATTTTTCTATATTACATACGGAGGGGAAAAATAAGTCGTAAATGTACAATTTCAAAATCAGACATGGTTTTTATGATTTTTATACTTGCGATAGGTTAATACTAGAGTTTGTTAGCGATTTGCCCATAGAAAGGCATTGAGTAGACTCTATTATCTTCATCAGATTGTTTTTTTCCTTTTTGTTATGGTTGAAGATATATGGGCATTGAAAATGGACTGTAAAAAAATTCAGGTTCACTATTCGGACAGTTTTTCCCTTTATTTGAAAGCCAAAGATCCGTATACTGATCTTACTGCTATCTAGAAGACTAATGTGGCTTTGCTATCGCAATTGTTACTTCGTCTCTGAAACTTAGCCTTGGCACAGAATTTCCTCTTTTATGTTTTAGAACAGAGCCACCTTCCTCAGTTTTGAAGCCGTTACTAAGAAATGGCCAACAACATATCCTGTGACCGCAACCAGTCCATGGCCGCCTTCTATGACCTCCACCAAAAGGAACTAAACTGGACTGACACGCAGCTGGTGGTGGTGAGGTCCTTTGGTTCTCTGCTCTGCAGCTTCATCCTGGCGTCAAACGGGCTGGCCGTCGCTGCTGTGGTCATCAACCGCAAGTTTCACTTTCCCTTCTACTATCTCCTGGCCAATCTAGCGGCGTCGGACTTTCTCGCCGGAATAGCATATATCTATCTGATGTTTAACACCGGCCAGGTGTCCCGAACGCTGACTGTGAACATGTATTTCGTGCGACAGGGATTGCTTGATATTAGCTTTTCGGCGTCCCTGGCTAACCTACTGATCATAGCGCTGGAGCGCTACATCGCCATCATGAGCTGGAGGCTTCACAGCGGCCTCACCAAGCGGCGGGTCTCCCTGCTGATCATGCTCGTCTGGGCCGTCGCCCTCTTCCTGGCCGCTGTGCCCAGCCTGGGCTGGAACTGCCTCTGCAACCTCGAGGACTGCTCTGCGCTCGCTCCCATCTTCAGCAAGAGCTACCTCGTCTTCTGGTCGCTGTCGAACCTGGTCGTGTTTTTGGTCATGGTGGTGATCTACACACGGATGTATGCGTACGTGAAGAGGAAGACCGTCGCTCTGTCCCCGAATACCAGCTTAAACCGCAGGAGGATGCCAATCAAGTTCATCAAGACGGTGATGACGGTTCTAGGTGTGTTTTTTTGTGTTTCTGGTGCTCAGGTGTCAGAATTATTAGTCCAAGCCTCAACAATGGACGTTCCACAGTATTTCTTAGTTCTAAAGCCTTGTTCACAAAGCTTGGTGATATTTGCCCAGTAAGCCCCCAAGGAAAATGATCCCTTTTGTAAATAGAATAGAATAGTGGTACTTTATTAATCCCTGTGGAGAAATTCATTTTCTCCACTTTGCCCCATCTTGCTCTCCATATAGATGTGAGCAAGGTTGGGAGTCACAGTGAAAGGCAGCCACCTTGCGGTGCCCCTGGAGCTGGGGGTTAAGAGCCTAAGTCAAGGGCCCTCTGACAAGTGACTCTCCTGCCGAGTCTCAGCCAGACGCCGCCCCCAAGAGTAGAGTGGAGTTGCTTACTGTTGTACCTTCAGCCCCAAATCTAACCTAAGAAGTAGAACTTGACTGTCCATTCATGACATCACGGTGGTCGGTCTTGGTTTATATATTTGCTTGTTTATACCGCTGGATATTCCCTGTGAGCAGATGGGCTCCCCGGGATCTGAGAGACAGCCTTTGGGTTCCACCAGCGAAGGGGCGCCCACACGCCGCGGGGTCTGCACCGAGTGCCCCTCGTCTGTTTACTGCACTGACATAAACAGGATGCTGCCCTCAATTAGCGTCTCCCCAGTGACCAGCGCACACGTGCGAATAACGTGACATCAAGCCAGTCTCATCTATAGTTTTGGAGGAATTCACTGCCAAGTGGTGGCTGATATTCTACAAAAATATCTTAATTCAAGGTGAAGATCTTAGTATACAGTGGAAATCAGGAAATGTCCAAGGCACTCGACTCAAAACACTACCATTGACTTAGCAGGAAAGACACAGGGAGATTCTGCCCCCCCCCCATAACCTCCACCAAAAAGAGACAGTTGTGAAGTGTGCACATTTAAGTAAAGACCAGGTGTGGGTGGTGATGGACTGCATAGGTGTGAATCATCGTATAGTAAGATATGGGTGTAATTTAAGTGTGGGGGGGGGGGGTGAGAGATCTGTCATAAGGATGTCGTTTTCATTTAAGGATGCTGAGTTACCATTCTTCATTGTTCTCAAATTCCACTCATTGTAAATATATACTCAGCCTCTGAGACAGAGATATGAATTTAAATGAATGGCATTGAATGTGAAGATGATATGAATTCCACATCCCTAAATGCGGATTTATCTGGTTTTGGCCCAGTTATCACATTTTGGTAGTAAATTATTTGAGGACTCATTCTTGGTAATACACAGGATATACTGTATATGATCATGTTTTTCCATATCATTATCCTTTTTAGAAGTTAAGTAAAAGTATTTATTTAATGTTAACAAAGCACTTAGGACAGCTCATGTAACCTAATTGATAAAGAAATTAATTTAGCTGTATTGTTAACTAATATGAAGTTTTCTATCAGACTGAATCTTACTATTGCATACTGGGATAGAAGTTATAATGAGATGACATTGAGTAAGGTATGTTAGTTTATGGAAAACCAATTACAGGTATGAGTTATCCTGTCAACGCAACATTTTATGACTTGCTGAATGACACCCCCTTGTGGTCAAGTGAGTCAATTAGGCAATGATACAAAAATGTCCCACAGTCACAAAGGCACGCCCCTGGGCAGCAGTTCCCTGTATTTAATTATTTAGTCCTTTGTGGAAAGGATGAAGTCATCCATTCCCCATTTATGCATATCAGTATCTCAGCCTCCTTCAGGTCTAACCCTGAAAATGCCGTCCTGATGTGTTATCCTGGTAGCAGAGTGTAAGGAACTTTCTGGTACTAGGAAGTCTTCATTGAGATCTGCTCCTTCTCCCACCATGGGCGTCATTAGGTCCGATCACTTGGGACTACAGCCCCGAGTATTTTAATCCCAGCCCCGAGTATTTTAATCCCAGCACTCAGTATTTTAATCCCAGCACTGAGTATTTTAGCCCCGATGCCAATCTTCCTTCAAAAAAAAAAAGAAAATCCCCAGGTAAATTTGACTTGGATCATCTCAGTAGCTAGAAACTCCCCTGTCTTCCACAATACTCTGAAGTTTCTGGTTATATATCACTGTTTTTACTCCATCTGAGGACGAGTGGAAGATGATGGATTTTTCTGAGCATCCACAGTGTACACTGGAGTGGTGTGTGGACTGTTTCAGGAAAAAGGTTTACAGACTGTATTAATATAATGCCCTTGGAAGGCATGATGTCTCAGTCTCTTACTTATTTCTCACTCACCTCTCTCTCTCTCAGGGGCCTTTGTAATCTGCTGGACTCCTGGATTAGTGATCCTTCTGATGGATGGCATTAACTGTCAGAAGTGCCAGGTGCTGAAGTTCAAAACTTGGTTTCTTCTCCTTGCCACCCTCAACTCAGTGATGAACCCCATCATCTACTCCTACAAGGACAAGGACATGTGGAGGACCATTAAAAACATCATATGCTCTTTGGCTTGCCTCAGGCACAGGGGCCGGCCAAGGAATAGCCAGCGGGGCCTGAAGCCCCATTCAGACACTCTTCCCATCCAGGAAATGGGAATCGAGAGCCAGTGCTCGGTCGAGGAGAAACTTCAGGACTGAACCTACCGTGAACCCGAAAGGGAACAAGGAAATGTTAACCCTTCTGTTCAATCGCTTCAGATGAATTTGGACCCATTGGCCAAAGACATGGCCTACTGGAGATGCATGGTGTCTAAATTGCCTTGGAATTTGCTTTTGATGGCTTAAAGAACTGCCTTCAGAGAATTTTGATGGGGGTATCAGTGCTTGAAGTGGGTCAGTACACACCAGTACACAGTACCAGCACCTCTTTGTTTTTCTCTTCAGAGTACAGGCATCTCTCAGTACCTGCTGGTACTGAATAGCAAGAGGAATACCGGTACCTGGCATTGACTAATAAGTGGAGTACCGGTACCTGGTACTGAACGACAAGGAGAGTACCAGCACCTGGTACTGAATGTCAAGTGGAGTACCAGTATCTGGTTCTGAATGACAAGGGGAGTACCATCACCTGGTACTGAATAACAAAGGGAACCTGTTTTGCCTAACTACAAGTACTGGGGGTGGGGGGATGGTTATAGATTTCCTTTTAGGAAATAGTTGGGGGGGAGCTTTTACAAAACAAACTTTGCAGATGTTTTCAAAAATTATTCTATTATTTTTATTAATTTTGTTATAGACAGACTTCAATTTATAGTAAATATCAATGGGTTCCACAAATGTCAATCCGCCTTACTTAGAAAATTACCACAATCACTACTATCACAATATACAGGGTTTCATTTTGATACTGGTATCTTTGTTGTGCTCATCATACCGCCTACAGAAGTTTTGTAAGATGTAAATGTTTGAGTGAATGAGTGTGTGTTGCAGGTTGACACTGAAAACACAAGAAAAGTCATTGATCAGTTCAGCAGAGTCTATATTAGCTGATGTCCTGCCCTGGTTGCTCCCCTGTCTTGGGCCCTGTGCATTCTGGGATAGGCTCCAGGTGCCCCCAAGACCCTGACCAGGATAAGCGGTGTGAAGATAGATGGATGTCAGTTCTAACCACATAGACTAAAACCAGTTGTTTATTCCATTGGTTCTATGTGACCGAAGTCTGCATGGAACATTAAACTCACGTACTAATAGGCCTAGTTATTGTCATACTCTCCGATGCTTCTGGACTCCTGTCGGATAACTTTGAGGATGCCGTTATCGAGGTGTGATCTCAGTGTTGACTGTCTTTCACACTTCTACAAAATTCAGGTGCTATTTCAATGATTTATCTCTTGAAACTTCAGCTGCAAACAATGTGGCAGGTTTATTATCACGACATTGTACTGGTCCCGCATGTCAAAAAACAATCTCCCTGTGGACATTGTATGGAGGGGTGTGTTATGACTTCCGAATATGAGAATCGTATGTAACCTGAAGCCTAAACTGAAACTGTATGCTTCTGGGCCATAAATGAGTCACTGAAAAGTAGCCCCAAAATATGGGTATTCAGTCCATTAAATGCTGCTCAGGGACAACACTGTGGTTTAAGGTTTCTTGTTCCATTAGGAGCCTGAGTATGTCTGTGCATGTAAAAATGACTGGAGGGGAAAGCAGAAAGTAGTTTGTTTTGAAACCTAAACGACCTGTGGCCTGTACTACGAAGCAGGGTTACTGGCTTATCGGGGTAACTTGTCGGATTTGAGGTAGTCTGGGCAAAATGTAAGTGAACGAATATGAAGTCCATTTAGACTGTGGTAGCTTAAATCCCCTGTATTCCTCTCCAAATAAATGTACAGTACTGCGTAAAAGTCTTAGGCAGTCAAAAGAAATGTTTTCAGCTATTTATCCAGGTAGTAAGTACACTTTTGCTAGGAACAAAAAAACACAGTTTAGCATTAGAACATATGCAAATTAAGGATAACACCGTAAAATCTAGTAAGATTACCCCGATAAGCCAGTAACCTCGCTTCGTAGTACAGGCCACTGTGCATCGTGTTTCAACAACAAACAACAACGATAATAATAATAATAAATAATCCTAACAAAAACAATAAGGTTCCATAGCACTACGTGCTTTGGACCCTTAATTATTATTATTATAATAGTAATAATATTAATAAATGCATCTGCAATTCCCTAACCAGCTGCCCTGTTTCCCACATCAGCTCCTTGATTTATTACACCCTGGAGCAAAGTAGGTACTCAAACTAAATCTCTGAAGTATAAAATTAGAAGTTAAAAGTACACAGCACTGTATGAAAGTCTTAGGCAGCCTGAGAGACTGCTGTCTACATGGTTTACATGGTCTTTATGTTGGTGTAAAACTATGTTACTATGCCTGTCAAAGTGTGTCAGCTTAGCCAGTTCTGCTAAAATCACCCCAGTATTTCCAGCAATCATCCAGCGCACCCATGGATTTTTGACCACTAGCACACCTCATATAGCTAATCAATATCTCATTGACTTTTTAATTAAATAAAGTAATTAAGTGAGCTGGTGGTGAAATTTAATGAATACACGGAATGGCTGAGGTGCCCCTGAGGAGAGGTTTGGGAACCGAAGTGGTGTTCATCTAGTCATCCAACTAGATATCAGTGACTTTTTGGAGAAGAAATTCTTACTAGATTTTACGGTGTTATGCTTAATTTGCATATGCTCTAATGCTAAACTGTGTTTTTTTGTTCCTAGCAAAAGTGTACTTACTACCTGGATAAATAGCTGAAAACATTTCTTTTGACTGCCTAAGACTTTTACACAGTACTGTAAATTTATTTGGAGAGGAATACAGTTAGCTGAATTGATGTCCTGAAATTGCATGCTCTGTGCTTGTGTGTGTGTACCCCCCGTCCAGTGACCCTATCCAGAATAAGCAGGTGGAAGATGGATGGATGAACATGTCGAAATTTAACTTGACAGTAGGACCTTGACATGGAGAAATACAGAAAATAACTCCCACTCCTACTAGTTCAGTTTATTTTCTATGTTTATGTTTCATAAACTATTTTAATATTATGTTTGTCAATCTCAGTCTCAGATGTAAAGTACAGATAGCTTTTAAAATTTATTTAAATTCATTGAATATTAACCATGTTTCTCCTCAACCAGACCTAACAATACTTCACAATACTACTGAAACGTATGACGTAAAACATGCCAAATCTCGTTTACCGCCTTAATGAATTACTCATGTTAAAGGAGCAGCCTTGTTTCCAGACCCTCCTGCTCAGTGAGGATCACTGCCCTTGTCCCAGATATTCTACCAGTAGCAGGTGAAACCTGTAATAATGAATGAGTGGTCAAAGAAAACTGTATTAATGTTCATACATTCTGATGTTTTTCTTACTGATTGTGACAAATAAACAGCAACCACTAAGCATATATGCTGGAGGGGCAGGGTCAGTCAGGTCCCACGGGGGTGGGGCTGGGGGCTGGGGGAGGGTGTATCTACACCCAACTGGATGGCATTCAAATAATGAGGTAAGGCCCCAGCTGCTTTGTGCTGGTGGGGGGCTTATGTAAGCTAATTGCTTCCATTTACTGGCCTCCAGAAGCACATGTCACCCTGGCCCCGTTTTGTGCTGCCTCTATCACAATTAGGGCCCTACACTATGTCATATAATATATCTACTTTTATACATGAGTACAGAACCATTCAGAATGAGGGGCAGCATGAAATAGGAAATATCCAGAACACTAAAGCTTTGTGTGTATGTGCCTGTTTTTTTTAAATCTGTTTCTGCCTATCGTGTTTATTTTGGTGGTTCCTCTGGCAACGCACACAGTTATGCAAATGAAAATCTGACACAATTTGCAATTAAGATGTAACTGCAAGGGCACTAGTCCAAACTACGCGATCCTCGCTTTAACTCTGCCCCCCTCTATAGTCGTTATTTGTTAGTTTATTTTTTACTATTTCAAATCTGCAACTTTGGAAAATATAATAAAAAAACACCACAAAAACCACGCTATAATTACAAAATTGGTTCGGAGACAGGATGGTCATTGCTTATTCGCAAAATACCTTCTACCTAGGTACCAGCACTGCCTATGTATATAGCGATTATATATATATTTAACTACAAGTGTAAATATATAGTTAAATTATGAAGCCTAGTGGCTGGGCGTCGTCCAATAGAGTGTACAGGTATTGGTTGCTTGACAACACAGTGGCCAATGGCAGCCGTGCTTCTTGTTGCGCCCGGTAGTCGTAAGGCTTCAAACCTGCAAGCCAACCTGCGCTCGGCTGATAGGAGGGAGTTGGTGGCCAGTCATGGACCAAGACTAACGAAATACGTCCCAGGCAGCGGCCGGTGGGCTCGGTTTCGGCGTTTTCATCGTCGCCACGTTTCGGACACGTCCGGTGTACACAGAGTGAGTTTTAAATAATTAGAAGAATAAAAATCCGATCACTAACCGTCAGTCGCTGGTTATTTGAATGGGTTTGCTCGGAATGTTTAGTATCGGAGCCGGATATTAAGGTGATAAGCCACAGTATGTTTTAGAAAAATACGATTGATTGTTTTGAAGTGCTGCCGATCTGGGCTATATCTAGGATTTAGGCGCACAGGTGGTGTAACTAGGTTAGGTCTGCGAAGTAGGCGACTGCATGAGTTAAGGTGGATGAGCACCTGTATACCTGCGTGGGCTCCCTAAATCCCGGAAAGGTGTAGAGGATGGTGGAGGAAACCATGTTGATGTATCATTTTGGAAATACGCTGTAAATCCGTGATAAACTTGTATTTTATGGTATCAGTGTGTGTGTAAGGGGTCAGTAAATCATGACGGCTGGTGAATGTGTGTCAAAGTCCTGCGTGGCGTCCTCATTTTAACCTGATCGGGTTGACTCCTCTAAGCAGTACATCGTAAACAGTCCGGGTTAGGTACCGCAGATAATCCCCCCCACCCAGCCCCACTGTCTGTCGCAGTTCACGCGATTCGGTTAAGTACTTCTTGATTGGTTTCTAGTTTGCTTTGCGTGTAACATACTAATTACTAACATACTAATTTCCGTATTTGGCTGTCCAAATTTAAACGTGCATTTGCCGTATTGTACGTCTTTAATATACCTAAAACACATGTCCTTAATACAGCCACTAAATTTGGTGCGTGGATTTATAAATAGTATTTTTCCTAAGTGATTGTAACGTCAGCGAGCCAAGATTATAGCGGCATCGGTCCGTCCTGGTTCACTAATCTGAAGATCAGGGTCTGATCTGGAGGTAATTTGGATATATGTCACAGCAGAAAATGTTTAATAGCTGGTCTCTTATCCAAGATGCCCCAATTGACGTCGCTTGTAAGCAAAGCATCATGTATACCGCATTTAGCGGAGTACGGCAGTCTGGTTTGGGGAAACGAATGAGCGCATTAAAACTGGTGACGTTGCATGGTTAGGTTAAGACAATTCTTGAAAAATGGCGCCATGCTTTCAGGTCCTAATATTGATATTTTACTGTGAACTGTGTTTTGCAGAATAGGTGCACGTGTGAGTGCGGACGGGCATCTGCGAGTCGGATTTATTGATCACTACATACACGCACAGCCCGATTTTTTCCCCCATTTGACTTACTAGTTTCTTTCTTTAGCCGTCGGCAAATGTACGAACGATATACCATATACTCGCAATTTTATATAAAAACCGGTTTTGTTAGGTAAGTGTCTAAAACGTGGGTGAGCTCGTCTTACCAGTTAATGATTTTACGAGACGCATATTCTGTGTTTGGTTAGATACAAACACGTGGTGTGCGTGTAGAGCTGTTCGCATGGACGTGCGTGTACTTGACAGCATCCAGATCTGAAACTAATGACAACGCCAGCATGCAGAAGGTCCAAAGTCTGCAGAAAGACGAGCGCTATCTCATTACTCGATAGATCACCCTCCCCCTCCTCCCCACCCCACCCCGGACCCATGGGTGCTGTTTAATCTCATGTTTATGTGGGACGCTAATCTGGTACACTGTGCACCATCTATTTCAGGACCTGTGTGCTGAGAAGCCCTTCATCGCTACATGCGTCGCACTGGCCCTACGATCACCAGCAGACTCCCAGCTCTTCTCGCATCCAGCGGATACGGGAGATAGGTGGACGCCAGCAATGGCGGAGTCTTCGCTGGGTAAACGTTTCTCTATAGCGCATTAATTAATCTGAAGGCTGTTGGCCGGATTCTCAATCCTCTTCGCAAATGTATGTGTGGAAATGCACCCCACCCCCCCAAGCTCGAATGCGTGTTTGTTCTACATAGCTAACCTCCTTTCAAAAAGGAGAGCGAATGGGAACTATTTAAAGGTGACTTG
This sequence comes from Paramormyrops kingsleyae, assembly GCF_048594095.1. NCBI lineage: Eukaryota > Metazoa > Chordata > Actinopteri > Osteoglossiformes > Mormyridae > Paramormyrops > Paramormyrops kingsleyae. The sequence continues at coordinate 12,123,488 of NC_132817.1, read as the reverse complement.
CTTTTCTTAACCCTCTTGTAATTGGCGCCCGTTGAAGGGCACGACAGTCAGATTTGGCTCATAGAATAATGGTTTCACGGAGGTGCAGGCCGTGTTTCATCAGCATGGCATTTGCAAACGTGATTACCTGCAGAGAACGAAAACTTCGGACACCTGTCACATGGGTTTATGTAGTATCGGTAATTGCTTGTTTAATTATGGTTTTTGGTCAAACTGTAGCATTCAGTTTAAATAGTACAGGAAGTTCACTCTTGATTTTTTTCTCTCTCTTTACTTTAACAGAGAGCTCAAACATGTCCTGCAACTCTTCCAGGTTAATGTATCCTTCGAGGAATCACACTCACTCCTCGATGCCTTTGTCCAAACAGTCCTACAGTGTTTTAAGTGCCTTTTGCTCGGAAGGGAACATAGCGCAGTGCATCTCATACATAAATCAGGTAAATGGATACAGATGTTTGAAAACATTTAACTCTGTAACAGTGACATGTTTGGTGTATCTTCTGGGGAGCGGCAAGGCTTTTGTATATTTGGTAAATATGTTTGAAAAATATTTCCCATTAAATTGGAAACACCGTCTGGTTTTGGTTGCCATAGGAGATGTCCTCACTGGGCTTCCCCGCCTTGTGTAATGAGCTGGACAGCGGCGGCGATCTGAAGGCAGTGTCGGTGCTGAACAACATGTACGAGCTGCTGCAGCTGCACCGCCGCAGCCTGCGAGCCCTGGAGGAGCTGGAGACGGAGCAGTTGAAGAGCGCCAGCCACCTGGAGCACCTGAAGCTCTGCAACTCCAGGCTCAAGGTGGCGCGCGGGGGGAGTAGCGCCGCGTGCCGAATTCCGGCTTATTAACTTGCCGATAATAAACGCGGGAATGAAACCTCCGGCATCGATTACAGATGTTTAATTGTATATGCGGTGTTCTTTTTTGACGCTGCATATGAACAGTCTTGATTTATAGTCTCTTTCCGTGCTTAGTCTTCATAATTGAATTACAAATTCGAAATATTGATTTTTCCTTTAAATGAGTTGAATGTATAAGGGCAAATGGTGACGCTACTACAGAGTATGTCAACAATTTAAAGTACAGCTCTGGAACTGTCGGTTGTAGGAGCAACTGGAGCAGTCCAGGAGGGAGAGCACGGGGCTCTGTGAACGAGAGCGACAACTCCAGATGAAAGTCAAGAGCTTACAGAACTGCCTGAAAAACGAGAAGGAGGAGGTGAGCATGTGCTGCTGCTTTGGAGAGCAACTGCAAATTTTATTTCTAAATTCAGGTTGGTTTAGTGTTGCAACTCTGAGCTTGTTAAGCGGTTCATTTGGTGCTCTGTAAATTGTGCGAGCACGTACGGTCTTGTTAATCTCCATTGTCTGCCCGTTCGATCAAAGTATTTTAGAAACGGGAGATAATTAATCTTTCATGACTCGTACAATTGAAGTATAAATCTTTAACATCTTGTTTTGTGCGAACCCTTGTGACTATTCACAGAACTTTGGTCTTACCATATATTTACCTGCCTTTGACTTGGTGTGTGAAGGTGCAATTCAATTTGTGCACTTGAATACTAACGCACCACTGAAATTTAATAAGGAAGAAGGGTACAGCCCTGGTATAGTTCTGTTCCCCAAGGTACAAATAACATTAATGGTACAATAATGTTCATGAAAGAGTCCATTTCTGTACCTTAAATGAGACCTGTGTTTCCCAATCTGGTCCTCGGGGACCCACGGGGTCCATGTTTTTGCTCCCTACCTGACAGTCCACATATTTGCTTCCTACTGGGAACTTGGAGAAAAATGGTCTGTTTGGGCTCCTGAGGACCAGATTGGGAAACGCTGAATTAGACTGAAAGGTACATTTACCTGCAGCCAGGGTACAATTGGCAGACCCTTGGGGATACAGCCCCAGTGACAAGTAATTATACCCTCAAAGCTACAAATTGGTACTTTTCTGACAGTGCTCCTGGATATTTATAAATCACCTAAAATGTCACATGAGTGCAACAGGGAAGGGATTGCGGCCCAACGATCCACCTCAGGAAGGTGTACTGTTAATTCTCAGAATGGTGGTTTTTGCTTATCAATCCTTAATCTGGTTTTAACAGCCTTATAATTTAGACTGTGTGCTTCCACTGCCAGTCGGTGTGGTGATCCTGGTGGATTCCCATGTAGAAGATCCCAAAGAGCTTTGAAATTCATGGAGGCCAAGAGCCCTGAAGGTTCAGTGATCCATGGGCTTCTGCTAAAGTTCAGATCTTGAATGTAGAGCATAACAGAACTCCAGGTGGCTGAATGGACCACGGGTATTTCTAATAATTTTTTAAGGTTTGTAGATTGTAGTGGTTTGGGCTAACCCAGGCTTCAACAGAGCTTCTTGATTTATTCAAGTCTGGTGTGGTCAGATGTTTTGTTCTTCAGCATTTGGTGTGGACTGCTGCTGAAGGCCTGACTTCAGTGTTATCAGCAGCTTCTGGAAACACTGCTGTAGAGGATAGTGCCAGGACATTTATCTGCAGTATGTACTGAGCAGAAAGTGGGCCATGCAGAGGCCTGCTCCCCATTTAAATGGTGCACTAGGACCTCAAGCCTTTTAATGTCAGAATCCTGTGCAAAAGAATGGATCAGCCTTTTTAATTCTAACCTCCTCCGGTTGTGCCGACACCGACTGAAAGTCTGGCATGGCCTCATGTTAGCTGGATTGGATGCTCTGCTGTATAAGTGTTTCGATTGGTTGCGACGCTCTCAGTTTTCAGGCTAGAAGTGCAGTTAGTACACCTTGGAGGTCCTGTAGGCCTACCTTGCAGTTGTAAAATATTCACTCACCACGATTGGCTAGGCGTCACCCTGGTCAAATTTTGGCACTACATTTGACTAGGGTGACCCCAGTCAAACATGGCACTATTTAGATTTCAGTACTTGGTCTGCGTGTAGCTCATATGAAGCATTTCTCCTGAATTGTGTCTGAAGATCATTCATTGATGCTTTGAGCTCACTGAGGTTGACATGGGTGTCTTTGGAGACCAGCTGCAAGTAGGTTACTGTGCATGGAGCCAATTTTAGCTTTCTGTGTGCAGTCCTTGGGCTAGGTGTCCAGGTTTGTGTATTTGTCTAGATAACCTGCAACTTGTGCATGTTCCGTTGTGCTAAAGTTTACTATAAAGCAGGATTCCACATTAAGACTGAAGGATTTGTATTTAAATGGCTTGTGTGAAAATCAGTATACTTCAGACGGAATTTGCAGGTGCAGCCTATTCCTGTCAGACATGTTGTCCTTACATTAAAAAGAATTTTACTGTGTTACTGGAAGCAAATCTGTGTCCCAGTTATGCTCGCCTGTGGGGGAAAACCTGTGCTGTTGTCTTTACCGTATGTGCAGATCGGCCTGCCAAGCCGCCGTCCTTCGTGAAAGGCTTCTGTCAAAACAAACAAATGCAGGCCTTTGAATCTGATCCACAGTGACCTGTCATGTCTCACTGTCCAGGCAATAACGGTGCTGTGAAAACCTACAGATACAGTAGACTGTCCTGTACCAGTGATGTCACTCACCCCCTGATGGGAATTCATATTGACAGAAAATGCATGGCTGGTGTTTAAAACTACTCAGTGTTTGGGGGGTATGTTCTGTCTCGGCCTCATTTTTGCGTTTATCTTTCTTTGCCAGCTACTGACACTTACTTGAAGGCTGCCCTTATCTCACCAGCTGGATGATCACTGCATGCAGCTCATTACGTCTCTTTCCTTGTTGCACTGGAGTGCACTGTATTACTTGGGAGCTAATTGGGTACATATGAAGACAAGTACATCTTTTGCTGGGCGGAGCAGGGGTGCTGCTGGATATTCTGGACCACCTTACATGGGGGTGGTCTCCACTGCAGAAATTAAGTGGGGGGGGGGGGGAGAGAGAGAGTTCCCTATGGTAAAATTTACCGAGCGGCTGTACATTGTTCCTCAAGTAATATGCATTAATATTTTTCTTATTCGGAGATCCTGCCAGACCATGTCAGGCTTGCTGAAGTTGCATCTGTGCATGACAAACCAGGGCGGAGCTGATGTACACACCGATGTAGATAACGAACATGAATGTTGTCAGCTTCTATGCGGTGATTAAGTCGGCAAGCTTGTTTTATTATTTGCTGGACTAGCAAGCTAATTTTGCTAATGTTAATATTAGTAGCTGATTGAATCATACGGAGGCGGGTTGTGGACTTAACACTAACATAAAGAAATGGACCTTTTGCTTGGTAACTGTCACCCTCTCCTCTCAGCTTTTTTGTAGCCTTAAAATCCAGGATTCATAACTACTTCATAGGGCTGGGCAATATCATATTGATATTATATCGCGCATTACCAGGGCTTCAGATGACAGACGAAGCGTTTGGTCTTGCGCCAGCTTTTCGGTGAAATGCGGACATTTATTTACGCTCATAATTTGGTAAGAAGATTAGTAGTGTGGCTTAAATATTAATGAGATGCATTTTGAGATGTATACCCAAAAGTTAGTAATCTGTATAATTACTATGTTGTAGCCTAATTCTCTAGAGACTGTAGAGCAATGGAGAAAATATCATTTATAGGGATGATGGAACAATGAAAATCATGCTTTTTATACCCCACAAATGGACAATGAGAAACATACAGGTTTTTTCGACCTATGGTAAACCGCGGATACGGACAACTTCTGCATATTCATTTACAAAATGGTCAAGCTCTCCATCTTTCACCCTTAAAGATGTTGGCCTCCCATCCTTGTTGCAGGAAATGTCTGAATTAAATGTCTGAACTTTCCCCAGGTACAAAAGTTACAGAATATAATATCCAGTCGTGCCAGCCAGTATAACCATGACATGAAGCGTAAGGAGAGGGAGTTCAGCAAGCTGAAGGAGCGTCTGAACCAGCTTTTAATCGACAAGAAGGACAAGAGACTGGGTGCGTCTCCTGCATGCCTGCGATGCTCATGAACCCTGTTTCAAAGCCATCAGAGACCTTGCTTGATTGCTTTCTTGGTTGCTTTTAGTGTGAATGCTGAATATGGATTTTACACGGTTTGTTTGAACCTCATTCCCCAGCTATTGAAGTCTTGAATTATGTGGGGAGATCTGATGGCAAGAGAAGCCTTTGGAAGACTGGGAAAACTGAAGCCAGGTTTGTTCAGCCTTGGCCCTTATAGATGTCGTAGGTGCCGTCTTAGGAAGTCTTACTGACAGTTTGGTGCCTGTTTTTCAGGAATGAGGGTGAGATGTACCAGACCCTTTTGAATGATTATGAGAGTCGGCAGAAGGAGCTGTTGGTGGAGAATGCGGAGCTCAAGAAGGTTTTGCAGCAGATGAAAAAGGAGATGGTCTCCATTTTGAGTCCGAGGAAACACAGCCAGAAAGGAGAGACGATTGATGACAGCCTCGACCTGGTTAATGACCTCCCCTCTCATCTCCCGTAATCAAAAGGGAATATTCGAAATCCGTACCCAAGTGTCAGACTAAGTGGGGGCGTGTCTTTGCAGCCCGGGTCCGAAAATGAGGAGGAGGTGTGCGATTCGAGCCGGGAGACGCTGGAGCTGTCGTGTGAGCATGCCCGCGAGCAGCTCACCAACAGCATCCGGCAGCAGTGGAGACGGCTGAAGAATCACATGGAGAAGCTGGACAATCAAGGTGAGCGCTTGATGGGATGTACCATTATCAATTTGGGGGGGGGGGGTTGGACTCAGGCCTGATGAGGTATTAGAAACAATAGGATCTAGAGCTGTGGATTGCCATCCTATTTCCCAAAGTTTCTCCTTGACTAAAATCCATGCTGATTTGATTGTGGTGCAATTACTGAGCTCTTGGTATCTTGGCTTCCGCTAATCATCTCATTTAATTACTGCTGTGTTACTTACGGACGGATCTTTGATTCTCCCCCCACTTGTTTTCCCCTTTAGCTTAATTCTGTGTTTGAAATTAACTAGTCTCTTGCTCTTTGTATTACTAGGAGCTGGTAAATTCAGGTTATGCTAATTAGCGACTGATTCAAGAACCATCCCCATTAAAAGGCTCAGAATTCATTAAGTCTAATTGGCTGCGCAGTACATTTTGCGTCACATGAACCCAGACGTTTTCTTAGTTATTTGGACATGTAGGTAGGTTAGCTAAGTGAGTTGGGCATCTGTGCAGGTGTCCAGAAGGTTGTTGGTTCAAGTCCTGTGGCTGACAATACCACGACTGGGCAAGGCCTTTAACCCAAACTGCTCCAGGGATGCTGACCCTGTGCACAGACTCCAGGCTTTAATGACTTGCATGTTGCTCTGGACCAAAGCATCTGCCAAGTGGAACCCTGTGCGATTTCTGGGCTTTTCCTACTTATGCCAGCTTGTTTGTTTTTCCTTAGTTAACAGTGTTCAGAGCCTTCATTTATGTGCAGTAGTTGATTTATGAATATTTTGAGTAACAGTTTTAAAAAATGTTTCTGGCATCAGTGTTACATTTAAGTTTGTTTTGTTGTACATTTAAGTTTGTTTTTTTCCTCCTTTGAAATCCAGTTTAGTATTTACAGAAGAGGATTAGGGCCACCATGAAAATATTATTTGAATTCTGACTTTTTTTCTAAACTCAGAATTCTGACAAAGTATTTTATAGTTTTCAGTTTGTTTCCATTTACTTTTTTTTCCAGTAATTTTTTTATTTTATTTTTAAAGTAATTTTATTTCAAGGGACACAAAGTTAGAGAGCTGGCTTATGTGTCTGATCTTTCGGGAGACCTGCAAGAATACACTGCACATGTTCTAGTGTCCTCAAAGTGGGCAAAACAGGCTGTTGGTATTAATGATGTTTCAGTATAAGCAAAGCATCATTTTATAAAATGTTATTAAATCGTAACAAAGTGTTTGACTTCGTCTGTTAAATGCAATATTTTGTAGTTTTTCGTGTAGCTTATTTTCGTATCTTCTTCCAGTTTGTGAAAATGTTATCTGCTAGTAGTGTTCGCTAACAATAGCCCTGCTTGGTACACAGCATCCTTGGTGCAGAATGGCTCACTGGGTGACAATGAAGTCATTTCCAGGAAGAGCCACGAGGAGACTGTGGAGAAGCTGAAGCTGGAGATCCAGCAGTGTAAGGACTTCATCCAAACGCAGCAGCAGCTGTGGCAGGTATGATTGGGAGAGCCCAGTCTGATGGGACCATTTACCGAGTGTGGTCACCTGCATGACCCACCTGGCTCTCTACTGCCCCCTACCGAGTGTAGCAGCAGCTGAGCTGCCCGTGTGATGACGAGACGGCTGCCCTCCTGAACGACTGCTACATGCTGGAGGAGAAGGAGCGCCTCAAGGAGGAGTGGAGACTCTTCGACGAACAGAAGAAAAATTTTGAGAAGGAGAGAAGGAATTTCACAGAAGCTGCCATTAGACTTGGCCATGAGGTACTGGGAGTGTTTACAAATGCTGGGCTCCTCTGGAGTTTTAAGGAAAAAAAGTGTTATGGCCCACATCTTTCTGAAATGACCACAAACGTCTCTCCTCTTTGCGTCCGTCAGAGGAAGGCGTTTGAGGAGGACCGAGCGATGTGGCTCAAGCATCAGTTCCTGAACATGACGCCATTTCTGGACCGTAACAAATCGCAAAGTGCCTTAAAGAGTGAGTGCCATTTGGATGCGTGCCATCATAGCAGAATGGATTGTGTAACACGGTCATCACGCTGTGACCTTCCTCAGGTCCCGAGGCGTCTGAAGTGACCGTCGCTCCAGAATCGCAGTATCACAACGCTTTCTCCACCCCCAAGGCCGCGCCAGCAAAGATCCCGTCAACAGCTGACCTCTACCGCACCCTCCGCCTCCTCCCTGACCATGGGTACCCTTCACCTTCAGTGCATTTCTGCTTAATTGATTTCTGCAAAAAAAAATAAAAAATTATCATGCTTTGTAATTCTTTTGCAGCTCACCTAGAAGCCAACCAAAGAATGGAAACTGGCAGGACTCCGACGTCATACTCAGCCGAGATGTTTCTGCCAAATCGGGATTCCTTGGAGCAGCCGATTGCAGTATCTATTCGCTTGTTGGCACTGAAAGCAGTCCAAACTGACGCTTTGCACTTCTTCAACTTTATAAAGACATTTAAAAAATGCTGGCCCTATGTCATCCATGAAGATTATTTTTACAGCAGTTTTATTGGTCATCTGATGCTTGAAAAAAACATGCCAAAAACTCTTTTTTTTTTTTTTTTAATAAATCCAGTGATGAATTTGTCTTCATGAGCCAGTTTTAACGTGTGCGCGCAGTTTTCCTATGGGAGCATCCCGCATTAGATGATTGACAGCTGACTGTAGTACAAATATTCATCCCAAATCTTCAAAGATGTTTTATAGGTCTTGTCTGTGTATATTTGAGATTTAGTTTATTATATAACTGCAGTGTATTTATTTTGTAATGTGTAGATCTTTTGGGGGGGGAATTTATGTAGCTTAAGTTGCACATTTTAAGAATTTTATATCTCTGTAGACTTATAGACTAACGTTTATGAGTCTGACACCCCACCCCTTGATAGACCTTTCGCAAATCCATGGTGTTTGTAAGAGCAGCATGAGTAATTCAGTCAATGCAATAATTAGCTTTTGAATTAAATGTCATTAAAATGCATATAATAAACTTGTCTGTTTCACACATTCCTGGTATTGATAAAGTATTTAAATTGTGAATTGTACATATGGATAAAACTCTTAATATTATGAATCCAAGGATCTAGAAAGATGTTTCTTAACGGTTTGCTGTGAAAAGATTGGTATGATTGTTACCCAGGGAAATGGCTAAGTTGTCGCATTGGCTTTACAGGGTATCGCTTAAAACTGTTATCCTGTGTTGTTGTTTTGCAATCTTGACCATATAGAGCGACATGGCTTAAATATATTTTGAGTAAAGCTACTAAGCGTGGAGGACTCGATCATTTCCTCAAAGTTGAATACTAGTTTAGCGGATGTATTCTAGTTTTAAGATGTATGCACGCTAAACGTGGGACTTTAGTACTGATTCGCCAATTACATGTTCCAATTAATCCAATGCCATATCCTAACTGGGAATAAACTTTCGAATGAAACTTCGTTCAGTTGCCTGAGTTGTTTTGCGCACACGCAGAATTGTTCTCGTCTTTACATCAGGCACCGGAACAGCTTTACGCATGCGCACTAACGGTTACGTCTTTTTAAAAACTAATGGTCGCAAAAAAATTGCAGTTCAAGCGTATAGTGCAACTTGTATTACAAAAAGGAGTAACGGTATATGTCCTTTCTCATTTACAGCTGATTCTTCAAGGCATTTTACAAAACGCCATATGTTTGGTTTCATTTACATTTGTGAATAAAGAATTTGGCATATAAAATAATTTCAATATAAAAAATAGTTTCCGCTTGTGTTTTAAAATAAAATACAGCATTTGTGTAGGGGAATTTTACATCCGGACAACGCTTCGAATAGGTGTTTTACATCAATTCAAAAGTATAACATTTAACATGCGCATAACATTCATAAAATGTTCGTTTGCGGGATATGTTTTAAATTGTATTTCTTACTTGTTAGTTACACATTTTTTATTGCTTTAAGTCCAGGCATTCTTCCGATTTATATCTGCAAACGGAGTATTCCAAAAGAAAGTACAACACAAAGCAGCATAGCTGTGCATTAAGATTTTGATGTAGGCATATTGTAACTTCATTTTAACAAACCTTTTATGTTAATACCACTTATCGTTACGTCTGTTATTACGTCTGTTGTGTTACTATCTTGCAGTAGTTTAATACGACAGGAATTGCATCCAAAAGTGCTCTCTGGGACTTACTGGAACAGTACATTTATTTAAAAATTATGCAAGTGAGCGAACGTCCTTCTTGATTGATCAGCTGAGAAACTGATAGAATGTTATTTTTTAACATACATACATACACACGTTATACATGTTTATATATGTGTGTGTGTATTATTATGCATATGTATTATTCCAAATTAGAATAATTCGATTCTATAGGACCTCAACATCTTCCTCCGGCGATCTGTTTTACGCCTGCGCAGAAGTCCTCCCTCCCCGCCAATCAGAGCCTCATCCTCCTTGGAACTGTGGAGCTGCTTGGCGCCTGCGCAGGGTGAACCCCACAAAGAAAAGGCGAAGCTGAGGCGAAAAGCGGAAGCGTGATTAAATCCAGCGCTGGGTCCGACAAGCTTCTACTCCGACAAAATGTCCAGCTCATCGAACCTTATCACCATGAGAAAGATCGTGCAGCAGCTGCGTTTCGAAGCAAAGATTAACAGAGTGAAGGTATCCGAGTAAAGTTTTGCTTTGCGAAAGGCGGTTAGACGCGTACAAAAAGCGGGCAGGGCTGTTTTGGGCGTGGGGAGGGAGTCCTCTGCGAGATTACTTTTTATAATTGTGGTTTGTAAATGTGGCATATGTGGTTTCATTAGGTATCCCCACATCATACTGGAAGACCCAGTTTTTAAAAATGGGGTTTCCGACCCTGTGCTGCCATTTCTTTGGTAATATACCAATTGGAAGAGTAATGGGCCTGTTTAGTGATGTTGTAACCTCTGGATTGGTAAACTAACGGAACTTTTTCATGTCGTCTTTATTTCGGGTAATGTAGGAATGTGTGTAAATCCGGAATAACGGGACAGGTGTGATACCGAATTCTGCGCCGAGTCTCGTGTCGGTCTCGGTTCGACAGTCGTGCTCGGTAGGTTAATTCCCGCATTTCCGTTGGAGACGGACATCGACCTTAGAGAACTGGTACGTAAAACGACCAGTTTACCATCCCTGCTGAGAGGGAAACTGGCTGACTGACCATTTGAGTTGTTCATTGTCATCGAAATAGAAATCAAGGTGCAGATTTTAACTTGCCCTGTTTGGTGATCGTTATTAAGTCATTGCCACCTAATACTGTTTCTTAAATTATAAGTGCCCCACCCATTGATGAAACATATTGGTGTTAAACGGCAGGGTGACATAAGATGGAGTTTTTACGGTTTCGTTATGGGTGTTCGCACTGAAACAAACCCCGGAGCGTGAGGGTGCCACTCGTTTGCAGTCCATCTTCACATTGTACACTTTGGCAAAAACATAAAGACAAGGGAATGAACTCTATCCTCATCTCATTTATTCTCTTCAACGTGATCTTGCCTCTTGTGGCTTAAGTGTAGATTTTAAATTGTAATGTTTTGTTAAGACGCATGGTATATAGAGTGATCGTGTGTGTGAGGTGTTTTGGCTAATGTCATGCAGTGGATAATGTGGCAATTGTGTATTTGTGAGAGATTAATAAGTGTTCTCTGAAGGTTTTATACTCTTAATAAAAAGTAAATGTGCACTTTGGATTGTGGCATCTTCCTATCATGTCAGACTTCTGGGCTGGCATGGCTCATTCTGGCTGCCAGCAGCTGTTGATCAGCTCATGTCGTTTCTGACCCTCAGGTGTCTCAGGCAGCTGCAGACTTGCAGCAGTTCTGCCTGGAGAATGCGCAGCAGGACCCCCTGGTGACCGGGATGTCTTCCAATCCCTTCAAGCCTCCGAGGGTCTGCTCGTTCTTGTGACGCCTTCATGGGATGGTAAGGTCAGCCCCTCGTATTTGCTTCTGTAGAGCAGTCTGTTTTGATTTGAGCCCAGTTTTTTTTTTTCTTGCCCACGTGGTCATTAATCGTAACTGGGGTTCAAGGATCTGGGAACCAAAACTGTCGTGTGAGTATACTTTTGCTGCTAATGTTTGAGGAAAGATGTCTAGTTTGATGGGTTATGTGTTTCCATGGTATTGCCATTGGAACACTGCACTTATGGGTTTAGACTCTGAACTTGCAGCTTAATTTTGGACTTCCTGTAGTGGGTTACAACACAAACAGTAGACAGTTTATCAACAAAATTCAAAGGAGAGGTGTTTGCCAAATCTGTGTAAGAATTTGAAACCATGACCGGCTAAAGCGTTTGGAAAAACACCTGATGTTGTTTATGAGTGTAGATGTGAAAGCGAGGAAGATGGTTTGAAAGATGACTCTGGGTATAAACCCATTTTTACCTTGTTAATAGGCATCTTGGATTAATGAAATGAACATTTATATTTACCCAAAATATATAATATCTGGGACTGTCAGTGAAAGCCTTGGTGTCCACATGAGCCTCCATTCCTCCCAGTTATGAGACCCAATTATGGCATCCATTAAGTTATTCTATGGATATCTTGAAATGAAATCTACATCAGTCCCCTTGTGGGTGGAGTACTGAAATCTGTTGAAGACTAGTGGCTTCTATATTGAAGGTTGTCGACACAATAAAAATGTTTGACTGTTCTGTTACTAATTTGGAATGTTTCAGTGACCCCAATGGACATTTTAAGACTTCCTCTTTTTCTTTTGGGTCCTGTTTAGGTTGTTGACCCCCTTCCCAGAAGCCATATGTGCCGGATGACATGGGGCATTGCATTGATAATAGCTGGCTCTCTCCACCTTTTCCATTGTACTCTGTGCCTCACAGGGATTAAACTGCCAATTGTTTTTTCCCACCAGCATTGATATGACACTTGCCCTGCAGGTGCTTGTTATACTTGGATGTAGTTGAAGGAAAGAGCTTTACTGGTTTTTGCATTTGTGCCTTTTTATGATGTTATCTATTTTCACATGCAACTGTTGACTTTTATAACAAATAAAAACAAAACACAATCCATGAGATGCCTTTCCATTATTATGAGGAATACTTACCTGGTTTTGTGTGTCAAATTGTTGGTTAAGCCTAGCAATGAATTCAGTAATTTCTCTGCCTAAGAACTAGTTCAGTCAACAATTAGTCGTCTATGTTTTATCTTGTTACTCTCTGGCAGAATGTTTTGTTGCACTGAGAATGTATTGATCTGCTCTTTCTGTCCCGTCTTACAAAATAAAGTATTACTGAGCAGGGAACTTGGAGTGTAACAATGTAAGAAGGGGAAACCGCTTTAGCAGCTTTCCTACCGAAGTTCAGGAACTTACTGGTTCCTAGTCCTTGATGTCACAGCTGGGAACTTCGTAGTTCCTGGCCACCTTGTGGTATATATAGTGTTGCATCCTGTTGTCGGGAGTGGCGATTTAGACTGCATTATTAAAATGACCGTAAGTAGTCATCTCTGAGGGGTCACTGAATTTTTAGCCATAGAAGGCTAAGGAAATGAGTTTCGCTGTCGATACACTTACATCTGACAACTTTATTTTCAAAGATCTGACCCAGATCACAAACAGTAAACTGTCCACGTGCCCAGTCCCAGATTCGTCTTCACAGACTGCTTTAACAGACACGTACATATTCAGCGCATGGTTATCCAACCAGCCCAAATCCACGTTCCATGGGCTTCAGTTTGTTTTCCAAGCAATCAAGAAAAAAAAAATGTATACCAGTCCGCTGTACCAGGAGAGCAGTGGCACTGATTACTTGCAGGGTTATTTAAAAAGAGAAATATCAGATTTGTAAACCTTTGCCCAGTTTCCAGTTCACAAAAAGAACAAGGGTTGAGAGAGAACACTGCTGACCTGAGCACCTGATCACCTTCACAGTCCTCCAGACAGGTGTAGGAGGACCCAGAAAGCTCGCTGCCAAAGTGGTACGAAGGCATGGACAATAATGCTAACCATGTCTGTAATTAAAACAAACAGGACCAAATTAAAGGAGCAGGTTCTGGGCAAGGTTCAGAACTGTGACAGCTTGGTGATTAACTAATGTTCAGATCACGTTAATCTGCGGGTGGGCAGCCAAGGATTCAATTCTACCAGCCAGGGTGGTGGAATGGATGTTTCTAGAAGTCCCTTGAAATCTTAAAATAAAAGTGTGTAGATCACAGATTGATTACCTAAATTTTACTAGTCACAGAAAAATCAACTCAAAATAACCAGCTGAACTAAATAACGTGAAACACTAATTTCCTCGGCTCTGTCAAAATTAAATATCAGCACAAATGCAACTGTGAAAAACCTTTATCTAAAAGTACATGTGCTTGCTAACCATGGTCAGAAACAATCTGCATTTTATAGAAATCCAATCAAGCTTAAAGCTGGAGCAAATGATCCCTGATGGACTGTATGTACATGGAGATCGCGACACCCCTTCCTGTCCTCAGCCAAGTCGAGCACCATTTTATACCTGTACGTTTCAAACCTTTAACCCATCAGGCTTGAATGCATTTATAAAGCCAGGTTCCTTAAGGCCTGAGTTACAACGTAGTCAAACATGCTGGAAATATTCTCACAGAATACTCCATCAAGCAATTAGAAAAAAAAAAGTAAAAGAAAATCACTATTCACAACAGTACAGAAAAATTTTCTTTGCCATAATTTGGCATTTCAGTCTTTAACTCCAAAAGGTGCGTGAAACGCTCATTCGAACTTCTCAGCAGACAGGATGCAGGATCCCTTTCCTTGCCAAACCAGGCAGACGTTCCAGTTTCATCGCGCAGCTGTTCCGTCAGTGTACCGTATCCCTTTTTAGAACAAAAGGAAGACACTCATGAGAGGGAACATGGCACCCAGAACTTCAGGGGTCAAGCAGCAGCCAGAGCACAACCCCAGCCTGTCTGATCCGGTACGAGGTGTGCCAGACAGCAGCCTCGGAGGTCCAAACAAAGCCTGACTCAGGAACGGGTTACGGTCTGCTGGAAAAAGGTGCTTCAGCTCCACGCCATATCCAGGTACTATTAATGCAGGTCCCATGAGGATCATTCAAATCGACAGTCTTCTCTGCTTACATCCAAGTCAGTTTAGAAAATTCCACTGTAGGTCTTTCATCCAACAAATGTCCAGGATATCCAACAGAAAGTGATAGTTGGTAAACACGTTTTTTTTTTTACATCATAAACAACAAAGGCAGCAATCATACAATAAAAAGAATAAAACAAGTAAACAAAAATCCTACAGAATTCACGCTTTCCATTTCAAAACAGGAAAAAAAGACCCAAAAATCTGAAATTCAAAGTCTTGTACCTGTATGACCCAAGCGGCTGCGGCATGGTGAAGGACAGACCCACACAGATCGCCCCCTTCATTGCTTCAAGTAAATTTGCATAAGGCGCAAAGCTCCGTCCGCAAGAGTCCCCGGTGATTGTCGTGTTTGGCGTGGCGCCGGGAGGCGGGGCTACGACACGTTGTTTTTCAGGTGCTGTGTCTGCAGCGGCTTCACATGGTATTCGTAGATCTTCAGTGCTGGCCCCAGCTTGATGGACAGGCCGGTGAGGACGTCGTTCCGCGTCATCAGGAGCAGCGACTTCCCATCGATTTCCTGAAGGGGGAGACAAACGCTCAGCTAGGACACAACACCAGCAGGTGGTGCAGCTATTAGGGGCACAGTGTTGGCTTCAGACACAGGTAGTAATGATATGGAAATCGTGGATCACATCCTGTAATATCAGAGTAACAATTACTCAACAATACTCTCCTGAAGGAGCGACACTGTATATAGAATGAAACAAATATTTTTGACATTTTCCCCATTTTCAAAATTTGCCAAAGACCAGAAACACACATTTAAAAAATTTTAAAGGAAAAATGTGCTCAGAAGTAAGGATGCACCGATCTCACTTTTTCTGTCCCGATACCTGAGCTTTGGGTATCAGCCGACACCAAATGCTAATCTGATACCAGTGTATAATTAATAAGCTGTAGGCTTTGCGTTCAAAATACAGTACAACTGTTTCAAATTACAGTACTATACAAATGAAATTACTGGAATGTGTATAATTCAAATACTCTACTGTACATAAAATATAGATTATTGTAGTTTCGCTGCTGCATGTCATTGGCTCGTGTTTGGCAGTTTATCATAAGTTTGATGAGTCTATATTTGTCATTGAGAGAAAATTACTTTTTCCCTTAAGGTTCTCTGTGCAGCCAACATTAGCCTCTGGTTGCTAGCCAGAAGCAGATGGGGTAATTGCTAGGGGTGTAAATCACAGCTTTCCTCGCGATACGATACAATATCGATTCTTTTAGCCAACGGTTCGATTTTTTTGATACCTCAGAAATTCCCACGATACGATACGATTCGATACAATTCTATTCAGTTCGATACTGGGGATAGTAGTCGAAATGATGAAATTTCACACAATCCTTTACATTTCAATGAATTAAAAAAGGCAAATATAATTAGCATTTTATCATATTTTATTGGGAACTGTAAACAAAATCTAGTGTAGTCAAGTATGTCCCATAAAACAAGCAAAATAAAGTACAATAAGGTAAAAATTAAAAACATTGCATGGACAGACATGTAGAATGAGGAAGATTAACATGACTGACTTCTGTGGTGAAACAAGTATGTCAGTAATCTTCTTTGAGAGGTTTTTTAAGAAAAATTAAATGGTCAACATGTTCAGGAGATTGTGTGCTCTGAGTGTAGCGTCCTACGTCACCTGCCATACTAAACACACGCTCTGAAGGTACGCTAGCTACTTATAAATGACCAAGTCAGAATGATCTACCTACTATAAAAATGCAAAACATATATTTATGTATAAAAATATTATTATTATTACTATTATCGTTATTAATTTTCCTTTGGGATAAATAAAGTATTTTTGAATTGAACTGGGATTTTAGTTCCTTCACCTTTCTCTCTTTCTCAGCTCACTTTTCGGAGGGAAGTTAATGTCGTAGTTTTTATAAACAGTCCGAAAATGCCGCTCCACATCTCCCTTCTCCGGAATAGCAACGGTACACTAACAGATGAGGCAAATGCACTTTGAATATGACATGGTGAAAAAAAACAGTCCTCCTCCCATTCTGTATGGAAGTGGTAGGTTTTTGGCTTCTTACTTGGTCCAGCTCCCCCATTCATCTTTATACCCTTTCTTAGGTTTAGTAGAAATAAACTGGAGGCTAACTAGGCGACTCGGTAGCTTGCAGCAGCTGGTGCGGTTGAACGCGTCATCCATCCTCTATTTTTTTATGCCATACGATCTACCCACACTACCTTTGCGATCGAGCAGTAGATCGCGATCAACGTATTGGGCACCCCTGGTGTAGACCATGTATACGTCGGAGTGGATCATGAAAACAACACTGGAACCGGTGAGAGGAAAAAAAAACGCTTGCATCAACATTTATGCGGACACGTCGATGCATCGGATCGTTTGCCGTTGAGTCGATACATCGATACAAATTGATGCATTGTTACACCCCTAGTAATTACTGCAAGGCAAAGTAAAAACCAAAAAGAACAAAACGTAGTTTTCCTTTTTTTGCATACATTGTCATGTATAAAAAGACCCAAAATGAACACTGTAAGCGGACTACTTGATTATTATAAGCGAATTATTTAAGTAGTACTTGTACAGGAATGGTTCTGTCCCAAGCTTTTTGATCCACATATGCGGTTGATCACTATAAACGGTTTCCACAGTATGTATTTATTTACCTTACTTGAAACCTGAGTGTTCAACTCAATCATTTATATCAGGATTCTCTCAAATAGAGAATTCTCAATTAAAGTTTGTTGTAGTGGAGTTTCTCTGCTAGCATTAGCAAACTCCATGTACTCTGCATTAGGGTGCGTCATTTTATCAAATTGCTTATGTTAAGTGATGTGCTGTCAATACCTCTTTTTGACACTTTAGCTGAACAGACCTTATAGTCTGACAAAATGCCACGGCTTTGAGTTTTAATGTAATGTTGCAATTAAGTGGTATTGGTCCTTGGCATCGGACAATTTTTATGAGTATCAGTATATGAGAGCAGTATTGGCCCGATACCCGATGCTGGTATCAGTACCTCCCTACTCAGACCGTCCCTGTCCACCAGATGGCAGGTTTGTCCGTATCGGTGGGAGGTGTTTCTAAGGGATAATCACCTGAAAAGTATCTCCTACCGAAAAAACATCTGTGCATGAAAGGTGATGCGTTTAAAATTGATCACATAGCTGGCTGTTAGGTCGTCTTACTGAAAGATCCCATCACACATCCTGTACAACAGGCACAGGTCCTGTGTAATGTTCCGTTCATTTATTTCAGGGTATATTCAGGTTAAGTCAGCCACCACACTGGAACACTGACAGCCCCCATTTTCATTTCTGTGACATATTTGCTCCTTAAATTAATACACCATCGTCCCATTAAATTACCATCACGTGTGGGCTAACCTTGCTGAAAGACAGGCTGGGGAATGAGGCAGAGGTAGTGTTTATTCAGCTTGTGGGAGTTTTACTTACACAAAAATGTTCTGAGGGCAGAACGAAAGATGATTCAGAGAGATATCCAATCAGATTGTAGAGAAGGTGGGTCCAAGTGACTAGAGGAGGCAGGACAAGACAATGTGATTGGTTGGTTCCGCCCACCTCGAGGTGCCTGGACCCACCTCCTCTACAGTCTGATTAGATATCTGTCTGAACCAATCATTTCTCCTTCTACCCTCAGAACATTTTTCCATTAGCGTTCACTGGGGGGGGAGACTACCTGGTCCTTGAAAGCGGCAGCTTGCTCTTCAAACCCCGCGGCCTTGAAGTAATCCACCACATCTGCCACCGCCCAGTCAGCTGGGTCCGGCAGCTCTCCATTCTCCAGCAGGCTGCAAAAGTGAGGGGGCAGAGTCAAACCGCAGTGACCAATGAGGCAAGGAATCCATCTTCCTGTTATCATCTTTGTATTTCAAATACATGTTTAACACACTGACAGAATATTGCAAAGCCTCACCCTGGGCATATGAGGCTGTAAGTCTGCCTGTGCTTTTCCACTGCACCAGGTACCATACTTTTGGTACTTTGACAAAGTACCAAAAGATCAGTACTTCAAGGTGTTGGTTTTCCACTGGCGTAAAAACCAGTACCAGCGCTGAATGACATCACAGCGCAAGGCGGGGTATTTTGCACTAAATTAAAAAAATGGTATTTTATATCATATTATAGGACTGGACTATGTGCAATATTAATAACAACATCACATATTATCAACATGCAATTCCCACATCGCTAGTTAGGTAGATTAAAGGCTTTTTCTTACTGTCAATTCTGTATGGATGTTATAGCATTTAAGTTTTTATTCTCTCATAGAAAAAAAAAACTTCAACAGCTTCGCAATTTCAATTATTATTCCTTTCATAGATTATCTAATATATGTTTCAAAATCTGTCTAAAATTGACCTTTTGCTTTTGCTTTAGTGCTGCACGCGTTCTCCCAGACAATCGTAATCATTTTCATCCTTGCTGTTTAAATCACCCCTAGACAGGTTTGTGAGAAATTTATTAACTCCATTTGGCTTTACAAATACCCCAATATTTTTTTACAACAAAATCGCTAGAGGTAAGGAGCATGCACTGATTACAGTGTGTTAATGTACCCAACACACGACAAACCACCGCAGGGATGAGAACCTGAGCGCAGCCATGCGGCAGCCGATACCTCAGCACCACACCAGTCTGAATGGACCAGTGTGAGTTTCTTCTGGTGACTGGAGGGCCAATCCTGCCACCCATCCCCAAGTTTTCCCCTGTACGTTGGAGAACCTCCTTATCAGAGCTGGATGTAGATTATCGTCATATGTCATAATGTCGCACCCAAAACTAAGCAATTGCAGGTTAAGGGCCTTGCTCAAGGGCCCAACGGAGTAGAATCACTTCAGGCATTCATAGGATTTGAACCAGCAACTTTACAAGTACTGGCACAGATCCCTAGCCTCAGAGCCACCACTCTGCCCCCATCGGTAGGACAGCACGCATATTAAACCATGGCATCCTGATCTTTTTCTTTGTATCTGTTCTTCTGACCAAATGCCAAAAAAGCGAAAGTAGCAAGAGTACGGTACTTGGTGTGGTGGAAAAGCACCCTCTGTCAGAATAAATGAGAAATACGTGTACTTTTTTACATTACCAAGAGCAGAAAGCTAATCCATTAATTCAGGATTTACTAATTTTAGCTACTTGTAATTAGCGGGAGAACATTTTAAAACATATTTGAGGAAGCACTTCTTTACACAGCGTGTATTTAGAGTATGGAATAGTCTTCCTGCTAGTGTAGCGGAAGCTAAAACCCTGGGTTCCTTTAAATCAGAGCTAGATAAGATTTTAACAACTCTGAGCTATTAAGTTAAGTTCTCCCCAAACGAGCTTGATGGGCCGAATGGCCTCCTCTGGTTTGTAAATTTCTTATGTTCTTATGTGTTACTATATTACTGTCAATTTTCTATCCAGTTTTCCCAGCAATACTGGAAACACTGAAGGTGACCATTACAACTCACTCCACAGCCCCAGCTGAAGGAGAATGAAAGTCAAGTATGGATCTATAGCACAAAACACCTACCTGCTGCAGGGGACCATTCACACCCCCCCCCCCACCCCACGAAACACTCCGCTGTCAGCTGACACATGGCATATGGATGGACGGTAACTTACTTCTTGGTGTCCACAGAGCCATTTGTCTTGTTCTCCATGCCAGCTGACGGATAAACAAGCAAAATCAATGAATATTCATGGTTCCGAACAGGATATTAGGGCGTATCACATAATCTCGATAAAGTAACAAAATGCATGACACAGTTCATGTGCAGAAGAATTTCAGGAGAGGGTTAGAAACAGGAACATAAATAAACAGTGCAAAAACTATCGTACAAACAAAGGCAAACACTGCTGTGACCCTGGATGACTTTTGTGCCTGAACACATTTTTTATTTTTGCACAGAGGGAAATGTTTCCCTGGGCGGCCGAGGCCAAATCAGGATGGATCTCCCACCATCTGGGCCACGCACCGCCCCGTCACAAGTCAAAGCACGCTGAACTACTCACTGCTGTTCACAAATAAACTTACACAGCGAATGAGGAACACTAAAGACAGCAACAAATGCAAGGGCTCAGATTTACCGTTTGAAACACACGTGTTTTTTTTGTAAATTTTCATTTATGTTACAAAAGATTTTTCCACAGATAACATTTCTTCTCAAAAAAAAAAAAAAAAAACCTCAGCGAGATTCACAGCAGAACCCCTTTACATCCCGAGGGACAACTTAGGAAAGTTGAAACAGAAAATGAAAGCGATTAACTATTAATCTGTTAAGCTGAGGTGTGCGGGGCGGGGGGGGGGGGGGGGGGGGTGATCAGCCTTGGAGATGCGCTGCACACCTTCCATGTGCTTTAAGTCAAGAAGCGAAAGCCAGAGCAGTGAGTGCTGTGACGGCTGGACATTCTGACAGTGTCTACCAGTGACTAACACCAGAGTACTTCTTGTCTGTGCAATGAGGGGACAATCTGGATACAGGTAAACAGTCCACTAAGGTGCGGACAAGAAGCAAAATAAATCTAAAATTTTCTCATTCCACTCTTCCTCCACACCGTCGCCCTACAGTTAGGCCCAGATGTGTGTGTTACTTTAATAAGATGTTGAAGATTACAGGGAGCAGCTGCGGAGCAGCAGACAGCTAGACTCTGCTGGCATTCGCTTCAGAAGCTCCTCCTGCTGTTTCCACTTTGTTCCCCTTCCCGCTAAAGCTCACTCCTTGGCCACCCCCTTGCAGGTCCCACCCCCACCCCCACCTTCCCCTGGCCACACCACAATGCGCTCTCCCATTGATGCACATGGAGAGCCAGTTGCCTAGCAACATAGAGGAACAGTGCTTGACAATGTACTGCAGTGTTGGGGAGAGAGAAATCACTGAATATGTAATTGGCAATCATAAACCAACTAAGCAGCTATTGATAATCAATTATTAAAGGGTACTTTAATACTCATTAAAAAGAAATTCAATATTATTCCAGGGTTTGCTTGAATCTCATGCTAAATTAAGAATAAAATAAAGCTAAGCGTCCTTGAAATGGAAAAATTGTTTTTTCTTGACTGTCATATAATCGAGCCGCTGGCATTAAGTTTTTTCTGTAGCTTATTTCACTTCCCTACACATCTGTTACTCCTATCAAGGCCTAAAATGATACAGGAATACTTTTAAGCATAAAGCATAAATTGCATAATCCACATAAAATACAAGATGACTGCGTCTGATGAGCGACGCTTGCTCATCTATTCTGTCAGCTACTGCATTTGTCATTAATTTTAGAGCACAGATGGATGACAAGTCTTGGAAAGAGCAGGGATGAAAGTCTCTTTATTTGTAGCAGCGGGCGTCGCGCGGGGGCACGTATTATCGCGGCACCGGCGCTTGTCTCGCGGAATCGCGCGCGCCCGCGTTATATAACAATAGGGCTGATTACGGTGTATAAAAAGAAAAAAAGGTTCACTTAAAGGGCCAGAAAGCCAGTAGCGTGTATGCAATACGCTGGGCGTTTAAGTTCAATTAGTAAACCCCAATATGTCGGTAAACAACGTGCAAGTTATGAAGGGAACTTGCCCCCGCCGCCAATACCAAAATGCAGTCTGTCAGAAAACAGCCCTAAACAAGAACTGAAGGGGCAAAAGAATAATAATGCAAACTCACAGCATACCTGATTGTTTTCTGTTTTAGATTTCAAAGTCTATTTTCCCTCATTCAGAAAGCATCTCTCCAGAATTTAATTTGATACCGCTAATGCTGATAAGGCGGTCTGTATCTTTAAAGCTTTTAGTCTTTTCTGTCTGCAAAACTGTACTTCTCAATTTAGTCTCAAATCCAGTTCTGTAGATCTGGCGCCGATATTTTACTGTGAAATGGCAGATTTCACTTGGAAAGCCTTAAACGCGTGAAATCCAGTTAGTTCTCTTAATGTCTATTTTTGATTTCATTATGATTTTTCACTGTAAATCTTTCGCAGCGTCTTAACTCTGACTCGAAGGAACGTCTCGGATTTAACGCACAGATCATACTACTTAAATTGCCACTAGCAGTGTCGGTCCAGAAAGGATAACAAACGTCAAAGGACTGACACTGCATGATTCTGAATACTTGATGGAAACTCAGTTAGGATTTATTTACACATGCTGCGCATAATACAATCATATATCAAATGTAATACAATCCAAAAAAACTAGACAAAGAAATGTATTTTTTATGATTTTTTTAATAAATGTTTATGGTGATGTCATTCAGGCTAGGCACTTAATTTGCTCCTGTATTCAACGAGCAAAAGATAATAAAAATAGTCTCATCTACTTCTTAACGCACACACTTTTTATCTCACGCACAACAAACACACAAACGGGTCACTATGCCTTTTCACTTGAACTAGACAACGAAAATGTGTTATTTTTTAACTAACGTGGTTATTTTAAAGACTTTATTTCTGTCTTGTGTAATTCTGGGTCCTTTATCATACTCTGCCTATAACTCACCGTATATTCTCATGCATAAGTAAGGGAGTCACTGGGATGTTTACGGCTGAGAGTATGACCCATTTAATGAACAACTGCAACCCGTTGCTGGAGAAACAGAAAAATACATTGGTGGACTAACACTTTTAGCAATAGCTCATGCTTAATATCATGAAATCAAAGAAACAGTCACCTTTACAAATGCATCCATAAATGTTCCCACAAAGTAACATGACTTAAACAACATTTTCTTCCAACTCCCATTCAAGTTGTCACCCATTGTAACAGCACGGGACTGTCATATTTAAAATCAGCTATATTTTGAGAAACAAAACTAATTAGAACAAAATTTTCAATTAAACAAATCCTTCAGTTAATTTAAATAAACGCGATAACGTTCAGCTTTTAACACAGTGACAAAATACGTACTCAAAAAATAAAGATACATAAAAAACACAAATAAAGCAGGGTTATGTGTCACATTGGCCTGCCCCAGAAAAGCACTCGATTTAGCGACCTTATATTGCAAAAACATGTCAAACCAGATCACCCTCACGAAATTCAAGCTTAGTGCGCCTGACACTGTTTTCTAACTGTGTCTAACTGTTATAACATCCAAAAGAGATCTTCGCTGTACACGTCATTGTGGGGAGAAATCAATAGATTTCTTCTTAAATAAACTGAATTAATTATTTTTAAAACTGAGCAATAGTCTGGTGATTTTCTATTAATACACCCAGTACTATTTACACTCGCAAATAATTGTGTTATTTCTGCAAAATCGCAGAGACTCGGCATAGACTCAAATCGTCGTGTGAATAATTAGACGCATTAAAAGTACTAACCTATTTTGACAGCCCGAAATGCGCACGTTTGTTAACGCCGCCGTTGTATTTCATTTGAAACACCAGCATGGGCTACACCAAAGCCATCTGCCTAGAATGTGACATTTAGCTAGCTGGATGATGCAAATGCACGAATAAACCAACAGATCGCCACCAAGGCGGAGGGGGAACTTCCTGGATCGCCCCGACCCGAAATTAAACTAGTCAGCCGGCACTTTTTCAAGCGGCAAAACAAAGGCGCTTACCTTATTTTCTGATTTGTGCAGCTGGCTCGTTAGCCAGATTTTGCGAGCAGCTTCCTTCCCTGGACTACATTCACGGCCACGGTTCCCAGCGAAATTGACGGCCTTGGCCAATCGGTTGCTGCCGTTCGCTCGAAGGGGACTCTGGGAGGTGGAGTCTTTCACCTCCCACTTGATGGCGTGAAAAAGCCTGGCTCTGGAGAAACGGTTCAACCGGAACGGAAACCCGAACGGTGGACGACGGCGGGCTCAGACCCTAGAAAAGGGAGTTTCAGCAAGCAGTAAGGTTGACATAGATGTAAAGGGCGTTAAAATAAGTACATGTACACAGGCCGATAACAGAGGGTTATCGCTGTCTCATGTAATATTTATTTTCTTTACCAGTTTCATGTAAGTTGTCTTTATTCTGCAACGTACACATGCCATCAGTGCAGATATACTGCATATATAATAAGATTCATATCGTTAAACATAATGTTAACGATGACAACCCTTGGTGTTCTGTGAAACTAGCTATTTTAAGTTGGTAATTAGGTCTGAACATTTCATACAAGACAGTTCATTCTTTGAAAATAAAAATGGCATCAAAAACACACCTTTTGCCGACTGGATTTACACTGAAAGATTAACTAACAATCTGTAGTTGAAATAATGGTCATATATGAGGGTCAAAGTCTCCCTGACATTAAGAGGAGACCTTATTAATCAACAGATTGCATATACAGGATTTTGAAGAGTTACACATGTAGTATCCGCCTCCACAAAAGATACTCCCTTTTTTAGTGCTAACATACCAATATGATGACCGTTTTCTCAGACTTGATATGAAACTGGACAAACATGTCTGCCAAGCAACCTTCATTAGTAATTCAAACTGCTTCCATTCCTAATTAGTCAGCTTCTGAAACTGGCCGACATACAGTAGCTCACAGCTTGCAGTCCTCCGGCTGGGGGTGGGAGGGGGTAGCTTCCTAAATTAAGAGCATGCATTTATTTTTGTTTAATCTCTAACATTTGAAAAGGAGAATTCAGGTACAGAATGATTTGTGAAGTAGCTGGCATTCTGTGCAACATTATGGGTTTGGGATGAGAAATTTCATTACTGATCCTGAGAGCTAAATTTACCTACCTAGAAATATTAAGGATTTCCTACCATTTTGTATGAAGACCTCAGACACCACGTCGTCTGGTAAAGCATACAGGGAGAGATGCTACCTACCGAGATGGTCCATGTAAACACGCAAAAGTACCCAGGAGACACAGCTCTGGGGGGTTGAGGAGTCACAAGAGGTTGCCCTGGACTTCCCTGATATCTCAGACAGTTCCTGTTTCAGTGATACGGGTGGACCTCCCCCAGCTGCCCGTAAGTCTGTCCTGTAAGGGAGGCTGAATATGTAGCCTCTTCAGAGGACACTTCCTGTGTGGGGTGTACACCTCCCTGCTACACTGTAAAAGTCCTCTCTACTCTCAATTCCTCTGCTGTACCAGTCCTCCAGCCTCTGCTTCCTAAAAGCAAGATGTCCCTACATATGGCTGGTGCCCTTTGTGACCCAAACTGGACATGACCCATCTAACATGCTTCTGCGGACCCAAAATAAGTAATTTGGTGGTACCGATTCACATTGTTTAGATTGTCGCTCTGACTGTAAATCAGACACATTGATTTAATAAGACCAAAACAGATTAACAGACTGGAATATGGTATTTGTGATTGAAAGTCTGTTTCATGCATGCTTGGGACTTGATCAGAGGAAATCACACACATGGTTATTTTGTAGCTTGTCTGTACGTTCTGTGCCATGAAATGTTGTTATATTCAATTAGTAACAGTAGCTGGCTGTCCGAGCTTCATATTTAGGCTGGACCAGCAACATCTGAACATTAGCTAAAATTCTCAATACCAATGATAAATGTGATCTCCAGCATTTATTAAAATCTTTTACGTTCATAAACGACAAATTTACCATAGATTATCGCATACAGCTTGCATACAACAGCATGTTTAGTCTAAATGAAATACAAAAGATTAATATTTTCATACAAAGAATTTTCTGTTCTTTTATTAATGTGATATAGGTATCTTTATATAACACACGCGCGCGCACACACGCACATACACACAGACCATTTGTTACATATTCTGCTACAGCAAAGTATCTTGTACTTCCCTTGAACACAGAAAAAAAATGGGGTGGTCAAAAAAAACAAAAAAAGAAAAACAAAAACTGCCATCAGCCTTTCAGATGATGTGCAAAACATTAAATCAAAAACATAGAATTGACAGTGGAGCCCATAATGTTTTTGTGAAACAGCTATAAATGTGAATTTAAAAATATATATATTTCAGTGAGGGGTGTCATGTAGCTTACATAAGGGCTGTAAAAGGATTCATACCAACTGACACACCAACAAATATAGTTGCTATATATAATCTATATATATATATGGAGGCAAGTATTTTCACATGGGTAGTATTTCATACACATGAGCAGAGTAATCTTCAGAAGTAAGCAAAACTATCCCGTCTTAACAGTTTAAAAATAAAATTTATTAGACAGCATCTTTCTCTAATATGTATAAATAAAAACAAATATCAGAAACAACGCAAAATGTGCCGTATGAAATGAGTCGAACGCAGAATAGAGAGACAAAAAGCTGGCAAACGTAGGATTCTTCAACTCTTTTTAGTCGGTGCGTGAAAGCAACTTAATCAAGTGTTTAACGTACACATCACCCAGCCGCTGAACTACATCGCTGCGAGAACAAAATAAACCATTTTGGAAACACGCACGTAAAAATGGACATCTTGGGAATATGGCAGTTTTACAATCTCTTCTGAGAATGTTGCAAAACGGCTTAAGCGGTAGAAACTCATGACGGAGCATATATCGCACGCTGGCCGAAAAGCAGTTCGACCAGGACTGTTCCACAGGCAAACCAGGCTGGACCCATTCTCCCCCCGGACCTTATAGCTAGCTACAGAGCAAGTGAATCGGCCATTTCTGTTTGGGTGGGAGCATATGGTGGAGATATACAGTGATGTCAAAGGCTAAAGTCTGAGAGTCCACGCTTTGTCGCACCTGAACGTTTAGTCGTCAAATGTACCATCCTGCAATTGACTATATTACTTCCATACCTGGATTAAGGAACTCAAATATAAAATTAGCTATTTATGAGTTGATATACTTGGAAACACTGCTACAAATGGTACGATGACCTATCTACTGCTTACTGTTTCCTGTTTTTTGCTACTGTCCATAGTAGCCAGCTGTACAAAGGCCTGAATTCGGACCAAACAAAGAACGACTGTGGGTCAGTGGTACCGGGTTTCTACGACACTATCCCCTTGCCATACTCTCAATCTCTATTTTTGGTCATTCTCTGAACACACACATGGCGGTTTAGATGCTATCCGTTTGATAGACATGTGCACAAAGAACAGGCAACTCTAACTTGTGAATGAAGTCATCGAGATTCTCATTTTAGCCAAGATAGGATTTGCTCTTGGTTTTAAAATTCCCCAGACATGTAACAGACAAATTCCAGCTGGAAAGAACTAGAAGCAACATGTATCTTCGAATTGAACCCAAATTACACACCAAATGCGACACCGCCAGGGACGATCACTTGATCACACTGAAGGATGTCTGTTAACTCTTTCCTAGCTGATCATTTTTTTGACCTGTAAAATACCACTGCTTTAAACAAGGGGCAAAAGAACATTCAGGACAACTACGACGGTTTGAAAACGGGGGGGCGCTGGGGAGTGTTTCTGCTTAAATGTGCCGGTATATGTCAGTGCTAACTACACATTATGGGTCATGGCAATAAGGACCTCCATCACACACTGGAATGAAGGAACTAGGTATTTGTTTGAACAAACTGGATGATCTCAGTTCCAATCCCAAGCTCATAGCAGAGTGCAATGATCCCAGTGTCTGAGCCCTGATGTGACCTCACGCTCACTCTAAAACTCCAGAAACTCCTTGGCGCATTTCTCCGTAATAGACACGCGGATGTCCTCCTCTTCGTAGTCGTCGAAGTTGCTTGTATCGCCTGCACCTCTGCACTTTGGTATGAAAGGAGCCTCCACCTATCAACAAAAACAAATCACAGGAGGCCGGGATCAAAGAGGAGATACAGGCTACAGAAGGTTTATGACAGATCTAAGCTCTCCGGCTTCCTTTTGCACAAAACAACTTCATTTTTCATTATCTGCCTGTGATCTAGTACCCAGATATCTGGCACCCTAGTAATCCTGACCTAAACCCTGACAACGAATGCAACCTGTTTTTCAACAAAGGGTGAATCCTTACCTTTCTCTCATAAATGGCAATCCAGTCTGTTGTGGCGAACCACTTGTGGTTTTTAATGTCATTCACTCCGTTCTTCAGATTTCCGTACCGCTTGGTCAGGTCAACCTGGAGCAGATTCCTCAAAAGGTCTTTCAAGTCTGAGCTGAAGTGAGATGGGAATCGTACCTGCGGAGGAATGGTTGGAACGGCACAGACTAAACACTGATGGATACATTTTAATACATGCACTTCATTTAAAGAGACAGGAAGTGATTTTTAACCCGTGCAAAGGAATTATGTTGATTTGGAGATAAGCTAATGGTGATACACTTCTGTTAAAGACCCTCATTCAAGAGGCTGCTATACACAAATTCAGGTGCAGAAGCTGACTTGAAATGCGATGTCTTATCTTGAGTAACGCTAAACTAGTTTCCGTTCATCTGTTGATGAACGAGTGCAATCGGCTTGGGGCACCAGCTTCTCTCTGAACAGAGAAAGGAACCAGATGATCTCTGGTGCTGGTAGCACTGTCTGAAGATCTCCATACCTTGCCAGACACTATTTTCTCGTAGATCTGGATAGGCTGGTCTGCAAAGAAGGGCGGGTAGCCAGCTGCCATTTCGTAGATCAGAACCCCCAAGGCCCACCAGTCCACAGCCTTGTTGTAGCCCTAGACAAAGACATTTTCCAAGTCATGACCCACAAGAGCTGACGACACCCCCGTGCTGGGGTTCCGGTTGGACGCGTTTACTAGTTTTATGTCCACACACGAGTGACACAGATGCGGCGAGAGTCACACACCTTGCTGAGAATGATTTCTGGTGCTAGGTACTCTGGGGTTCCACACAACGTCCAAGTTCTGCCTTTTACTCTTTTGGCAAAACCAAAGTCTGTCACCTGAAATAAGAAGCTGAGATTAATTATATGAGATGGCAGCAAATGCACTCTATGTGAAGGACTTGTAGAAGCAGGACCGAATCTTAAACAAGCCTCAACGCATCACGCCAGTAGTTTAAAAGGGACTGAGCCTGCTGGGAAGGCATCACCGACCTGGATGTAGCCATGCTGATCGATTAAAAGGTTTTCGGGTTTCAGATCTCTGTAGATAAGGTCGAGTGAATGGAGGTACTCAAAAGTCAGGACTATCTGAGCAGCATAGAAGCGTGCGTGAGGTTCGCTGAACCTGCCGATCCGTCTGAGATGCGAAAACATTTCTCCACCCGGAACGTACTCCATCACCATGTATAAATTGGAGTTGTCCTGGAATGAAGGATGACAGCATGATAAGAGGAAGCACTCGCTCTGACCTTTTCAAGCAGTTAAAACGGACTGACGAGCGGAGAATCCCACATGACACCGGCCTCACCTTGAAGGCGTATTCCAGCTTCACGAGGAAGGGAAAGGACACCGCCTGCAATATCCGCTTCTCGTTTAGCGTGTGCTCGATCTGCTTCAGCTTCACCACCTGAACCAGGAGAGACAGGCCAGCAGTCAGCGAGGGGCGGTGGCTCAGCAGAGGACGCAAGGTCCCTGAAGAGTCCCCATACAGTGTCAAGGCAGTAATATAATCATTTAATATGATAACTGTATAAATATATAAATAGCTTTTTTAAAAAAAAAAGAAAACTCACAATAGCCAAGCAATTCACTTGCATAACAAACACTAATTTTGGACCATGATATACTTGTAAAAGATCGATCTCTATCAACAGTCAACAGAATCAACAAACTTTGATATATTAAGGGCTGCCTATGGAGACGAGAGCACGGGTTACACAAAAAACAGCATGAATCCACAAACATCTTTGAAACTAAATGACTAAAACCTCCATCGCACAAAACATCTGCCACAAAATGTAAATTATTCTGAAAATGAGAAAATCCACTGCTTATCGCACACGTTTATTTCAATATGCATTTCCTTGAACATCCTGCAGGGGGCGATGGAGGAAACAGGCAGTATGTCATTTGTGACATTCACAAACCTTCTGCTTGTCCAGAATCTTCATCGCGTAGTACTGCTCTGTGCCTCTATGTTTTACCAACATAACTCTCCCAAATGAGCCGGTGCCCAGTGTCTTTAGCCTTTCAAAGTCATCTAGGCCCGTTGTGCTCTGAGGAGGGAAATGCCAGCCATTTATAAACTGGAGTTGCTGGATCGAGCTCCACCCAGATCCAGAACCTGAATTCAAACCCACACCTACTAGTAAATTTAAACTTAAACACCCATTAAAGAACATTAATGCAAGTCAAGGGTTTACAAATCAAACTGTTTTAGTGCGGTCATTGTTGAAAGCACATTCTGTTTGACATTCTCAGTTAGCCCTGCTGGTGAAAGTGCTCCCTTAGGATAATACAGCACATGGGTGCCGGGATCACAGCCGCGGGCTTCTGTACCTGTGGAGGGCATTCCCATTTCCGTAAGAAGTCTTCTTTAGCTTTGGCTAAGAACTCTTTCACTGTGGGGGAGCATAAACAAATAGTTAGACACAGACAAACTGTCAACTTCAACAGGAGGACTTCCCTCAGTTAGGGAAGAATGGTCACTTCTGCAGTCAAAATTAAAATTTTAAGCAACTACAGAAAAATTTGTATTTAGTTATTAATATGGAAATTAATATGTATTCAATATTTTTTCAACAATCTAGAATCTTTATAAAATCATACATTAAAAACTCAAAGGCAGGCAATCTGAGAAGTGATGCAAGATTCTCAGGTAAAGCATTCACTTTTTAAAAAGCAGAACAGCGATATTTAAGAGTAAGATTCAGGAACTGTCACGCATCACTTCTAGATGTTAGTCTTTTCAAAATCGTTTCTTTATGGAGTGAAAGCACGCCGTTACGACTAAAGGCACAGACAAACTAGATGATGGAGACCACAGCCGGCAGACAGGAGGGGACAGCCATAATCACAGAAACTCCGGCGCAAAGCCAGTCAAGGGCTGGCATGAGGCTTGCATTGTTTCTACATGCTTAAGTATCGAATTAAAAGGAAGAATGACTCATGGTGCACACCCGATAAAATGTCTAACAGTTATGTAGGGAGGCTGGCTGTTTCTGTGATTGTGGACATCTTGTTGAAGAAAAAGCATACCAAAGGTCTCTACAGATCACCAAGGATTTGCAGGAACACCCACAAGGATGGGAGGATGAGGAGAAGGAGAGAGAAAGGGGGAGAGAGAAAGAGAAAGTTCATGTATTTACAACAAGCACATCAAAAATACAAAGTGGATTAGAGGCAATGACAGTTAGTGTCTATCAGACCAACAGGAAAAAAGATGGAGGGGACAACTGGTTTGAACAGACTGACCGTTACCCAAGTCCCCGAATACCACCAATGACAAGAACACAACTTCGACATGACAAAAGCATTACGGCACAGAGACACTGTAGGCCAGTGTTTCCCAACCCGGGCCTTGGGGGACCCCCAGACGGTCCATGCTTTTGCTTCCTCCCAGCACCTGGACATGGGCCGCATGGGGGTCCCCAAGAAGCGGATTGGGAAACACTGGTCTACATTTGGTCACCATTCACTTAGAACAAACCCATCATGTCAGCATCCCAGAGAGGAAAATGGACCAAATGGTTTAAAAAAATTATCTATATGGGCAGCCAGTGAAGCTGGTCATTTTACTACGTATTCTCACATAATAAAATTAAAAACTTACAATTGCACTGATGCACTATCGCCTAGGTGGCTGACAGCTGAGATTTTAGGGTGTATGACTTAATGACTATTATTAAAAAAAACAGCAAGGCTACTATGGGAAGTTTTTTACATTGTGAGTTTAAAACAGAAAAGCCACAATGAAAACAAAGCTCTGGGGAAACCTTCACCGGAGAAGACAACTGGATTTCCTTTCATAAAAAACAGACCAAAACACTGGATGGGG
Source organism: Paramormyrops kingsleyae (assembly GCF_048594095.1). Lineage (NCBI taxonomy): Eukaryota > Metazoa > Chordata > Actinopteri > Osteoglossiformes > Mormyridae > Paramormyrops > Paramormyrops kingsleyae. Next base: position 12,091,051 of record NC_132817.1, on the reverse strand, counting down.
AGGTGGGACCGCTTTGAGTGGAAACTGAAGCTCGTTACCGTAGAGATTTTAAAAGCTGAAAAACAGAACAGAACAGACCATGCCGCTTGCTGTAGGACCTGAACAGATTTCTGCGTTTACCAAGCATTTAACAGAATGAATAAATAACGAATAACTGGAATATTGCATCATTCTGCATCTCACCCAGACAGAAATGAAACCTGACAAGAACAGGACATAAAAAAACTAACAAGATAAACCGCACTGCATCACATGCTCCTAGTAATAGGTTTTCCAAGCAAATTGTCAGGTCTCGATGGGCCCATGCTGTCGTCAGCCGTCAAACGAGCAATTAGTTACCCCTGGACCTTCAAACAACAGGGTGAAACAAGCACATGTAAACAGCATGTTAGCGAAACAGCACAACTCTTCTGACGTCTCGTGGTCTGTGGAGCTGCGTGGGAGGCACCACCAATGCAGTGCAGCCAGGCCACAAACTGCTGTGCCGAAACGGAAACCTCCGGCCGGAGGTTCGGCAGCAGAGCGGCGGGCGGCTGGCGGCAGTGTGAAGGTAACAGCCTCCGCTGCTGGCTGGAATTTCCCCTTCAGAGCAGCACCAAAAACATGGCTGTCAGGGCCTGCTCGGCGCACTGCTCAGGTCACCCCCGGTAACGTCGTACCCGCGACACATACAGCAGGGCTTATTTCAGAAACTGTTCTCCTTACGATGGCATTCAGACACAATACAAGCAAGACAAGCATGCAGGGCTCCCTCTACAGACTCCCCAAGGTACGCGTCTGACACGATTCCTCTGCAGATGGGTATAACTCCTGCAGCTGCACTGTACACATAGACATCATATATATACATAAATTCCATCCATCCATCCACTTTCCAAAGCTGTTTGCTCATAGGTTAATCGATATCCAATGGGTGGGGGACAGCTTGAACAGTAGGATTGTATTAGCAAGAATCCGGCGGTACGATACATATGATACAGAGGTTACAATACATTGTGATATATTGCGACACAAGAAGCCAATTTTGCTATTTTTAACATCTGTTTTTAGGAACACTGTCATAGTATAAAGGACTCGCCGCCATATGCATAAAATCCCAGAAAAAATGCTGTTTTTTTTTTTTTAAATGAAACTAGCGCAGTGGGATACCCTCTTACATTAACTACAGTCCCTGTAACCTCCAGCATCACAGGCTCACAGCGCTACTTTTTCTGCAATTTCAGCAAAGGGATTAACATTCGACTATATCAATCTAAAAAATAAAAGTGCTGGCAGGATTCTTTAGGCAAACCGATTAAGTAAATAAAGATGAGCAGACAGCATTACATACTTTTACAGACAGTACATATTTTTAGATCTTGCTTTAAAGGTTCGCAGTATGCCAGTCTTTGCAAACGGCACGGCTCTCCTTAGTGCCTTCTGCATTGTGTAAGCTAATATGAGCCTCTATAAAGCTGTGTATGGCGTGGGAGCCAGTCTAGATCACAGCCATCGGTGGTAACATTAAGACTGCAGCCTCGTAGTCTGCTAGGTTGGCTAATGCTAATTTTAGCAGCGCACTACTTCCTGCCTCGGTTTCGGCTGTTATGCTGGAGTGCAAGAATCAAGAATCAAATGGCAAAAGAAATATGGCGTCTGTCTGTCTGTCTAGCAGTCTGGGGACTAAAGACGACACAAAACAACCACTGTCTGCCACAAATCTTCGCATGGAAACTATTCATTAAAAACCACTACGGTGTTTTTGAGAATTTATACAGCATTATGAAACATAATATCATGATATTCGAATGTATCGATATTTTCTTACACCCATTTTGAACAGGACAGCTGATTCACCACTGGGGACAAGTAGACACACTCTCCATTGAGGTAATGAATAAGTTCAGAGTTTCACAAACAGCAAAGCTAAATGATTTTGTAAATGCCATAAAATCTAACCTGCAAAGACAGCAGATAACAGAACAAACATTTCACATCAGACGACCACTGCCAATTTAAGACTCCTCTCTAAACCTGCCAAATAGGCAGAATTTTTAAACTGCATCATGCGGCACTCTGATGCACAGAAGGGCCCCTTTCGAAAACGGCTGTCTTTAAAACGCAGACCATCACACACACACTCAGACATCTGTAAGCATAATTTCACTTACCATTCATTATGATCCAGCAGAGCGACACACATTAAGACAAAATTACATTTTAAGTGCAAATAAAGGCATCTGCACTTGTATTTTAAACTGAAATCTTCGATTTTCAGGATGCCAGTAAAGCCAGAGAGAGACAGGGGATGCAGCCGCATCATGATGCAAAAGTCCTCGCAATTAGATCAAGCATAGCCCGTCGCCATGGGAACAGCATCAGCATCTAACTCCAGGCTGTGAGGGGGCCTGCTCGAAAAGCACATTCTCTCCCAGGCAGACATTTCTAAGCACTACCGGGAAAATATGTTAATTCAATGGGTTCTAAACTGAGCAAGGCTAGATTCTTTGGATTAAAAATAGACGTAGAGCAAAAATGTGGACTGGTAGGGAGCTGGGAGGGCACAAAAACACGGACTGACTGTTGTTCCCGAGGATTGGGTTGAGAAGCACTACAGTAGAGGGAGGCTACTTTTTACCAAGGCAAGCTGGCAGATCTCTCTCATTTTTTTAAGCAATTTTGTACAAGACAGAGAATACTCAGAGTGGGATTCTGCCAGAAAAGCCACAAAAACTCTCAAAACACACTCAGTTGAGTATGATCTCGCTAGTACCAGGTAGGACCCGTTTTGTCTCCAGACCTGAGAAGTGCACTCTGGAAAGCTCCTCTACAGATGCTTGCTGCATTGATCTGCTATTTTTGTACTTCTGGTCATCTTGGTAGCTTTTTTGAGTCTGGCCATTCTGCACTCCCCTTTCTCATTAACAAGGTGTGAGACTACGCTCACGTCCTAACTCGACAAATCACGGCTGCCTGATGGGTCTTCAGACACTTCCTAAATTCTTAGCGTCGCCCCACAACTTCTTTGGTGTCCTAACTTTAGGAGGTGCTGCTCACAGTGACCCCCAGCTCAACCCGTGGGGTTCAAACCTCACGCCACACGCAAACAAGCAGCCAAAAAGAGACGCCCGACGAGCACCAATCGCAAGCAACCAGTAAAGTCACTTACTTCAAACCCAGGGTCGGATTTTTTCTCTCACCTGTATGTCTCATACAAAGCGAGACTGGATGGGTGAAAAGGCGGTTTTCCTACAGGGATCAATAAAGTATCACTCTGCTTAGTTATTTATTTATTAAAGTATTTTTGCGAAGGGACCCATTCTAAGAGTTACACTTTTGCACAAAAAAACCCTAAAAACCTTGTTTTTCATTTGTTAATGGTAAACCTTTCAGTCAGATTCAGACTTATGGATCTGTGGAGAATCCCTGCCAGAGAATGACCCTAAATACCATTGCGAAGTGCATGTTTTCGAAATGCTCCGTGCCCTGGCTTCCTGGGCCCCATCGAGCTCCCGCCCTCCTCTCACACACACTTACTCAGCCGGTCATGGTGCAGGGCGAACTCCGACACACGGGGGCCCTCCCCCTTGTGCTCTTGGGAACTCTTGCGGCTCCTCTGGAAGAAGCGGCTGGTCAGGTTGTCCATCTTGGGCAGGCTGTAGCGCCCGTGATGTTCCTTGCCCTGGGCCATGTCGCGATCGATCGTGTCTGGTGGCTTGTGGGGGGAGGGAGCGTTTCTCTGTAAAGTGCAACTAGGCAGGGTGTGTGTCACTTCCTGTTTGCTGCCTGGCACGTCGCACGCGAACCCCCCCCCCCCCCCCCACCACCAAGCCCTGCTTTGCTGGGCGGGTCCTCCGCATCTAGAGAGGACACTAACTGCTTCCTCTAAGGAAATGACATCACTCTACACAACAACAAAAATACTGACCACATAAGCAAAGTAAAACAAGAGTCCATTACAGTAAGGTGCAAAGGGAAATTAACATTCCCCTGCACAGGCTGTGGGTGGGGCTTCTGCACATTATGGGATTCACACAGTGAGACAGTTTCACTTTCACTGAAGGATGCTTCACGTTCCTCCTCAAAAGCAGAAGTTACCACAGCTATGTTCACTCTGAAACATGCAGGGTAAGACAAGTCACATTAACTTTTCTGTCATTTTAGTGGTCGGACATGATGATGGTTAATCAAACTATAATTGGAGTGAAAAGATGCATCAATGCATCACGATGAATCGAATATTAAAGTGGAAGTTCAACTGTTCTAATCTGTTTATGGCAGAATTAATTTTTGGAGGCAAAATCCTCCTTAAAAGGTAGACTCCTACTTCCGGGTTGTACCCTCACGTGCTGCAGTACCAGGCCAGCATGCGATTGTCTGAAACATAGGGCAGCAGGGGAAACTCGACCTATTTTGCATCTAAAAATAACCTTATGTTACAATGCTTTTTAGAAATGCCTCTCTGTTGTGGCACAAACAAGTCATCCTTTTTCCTGGAAAAGGAAACGACGGTCAAGACTAAGGGCGCTTTTCCACCACACAAAGTACCGGTACTTTCAGTACTTTCGCTTTTCCATTGACTTCCGGTCGAGTACCAGTACCTAAAGTTAAAGTACCGAAAGTGCCAAACCAGTTGGGGTACTTCTTCGGTACTTTGGGGGTGGGACTTGCAAACGTATTTGCTGTCGATAGGTTATGCAAATAGCCTGCCGTTGAAACACAAAAATACAAACGCCATCTTTTGAAACACACAGCAAACAGAGCAAGCACATCGGGAAACAAAATAAAAAGCAGTAGAAACAAAAATATAAAAAAGTAAAATGGAAGGATGGACAAACGAGGAAACACAGGCTTTAATCGTCGTATGGTCAGATGAACAGATCCAGTGGGATTTGGATGGCACGACTCGAAATAAAGTTTTTGCCATTGCAGGCAATTCAGTTTCCCTGTTTCTCCTGTCGCGCGCTGATATGTACACGGTTTCGCTGTTGTTTTCATGTCTTTTTACGAAGCTCTTGACGTAAACAAGCCATATATTAATTTTAAAACACCACATGCCTTTTCTATGTTTTTTGTTTTTACAGATAAAAAATGAAATTACTTAATTCGCTGGATAGAGATATTTCTTGATGAAAATGGTATAGTATTGCTTATAAGACTATATTATGCGTGACGATCTACTGTATTCACATGTAATAATGTACCTGAGTGATTTTCAGACATTTCACATACCTCTTTGCTTTAATATTAGGGGAAACATTATTTCCTGATAGACAGGAGAAACATAGGGAAACTGAATTGCCGGGAACACCGTAATACCAAGCCGCATGGAAGAAATGGGGCACAAGCGAAACACCGAACAATGCCGCTTGAAAATCAAAAAACATAATTAAATCATTTGTTTTCAAAAGACTGAATTAGCAGTAAGCCAATTCTTACTGCTTTGATCGGCTTAGCCAAAGTAAGTGTACCTACATAAACGTAATTGATGGCAGCATGATTTGGATTTTACTAAATCTTATACTGCGACAGAAGCTGACATAACAATAAACCACATTTTCCAGCCTCAACTGTTAGTTTTAATTTTGGGCTGTTAGTCAGGGGCGGTCACTGATGATGTCATTTGGCGCTGGTACCATTTTTTACGGCAGTGGAAAACCGGCATGAAAGAAGTACCAAACTTTCGGCACTTTATGGAAGTACCGAAAGTACGGTACCTGGTGTGGTGGAAAAACGCCCTAAGTAAAAAGCGACGTTAGCTTTTGTGATATACAATACGATATTAACATATTATTATAGGCCGATATTAATTAAAATTCAAGATATTGACATGAGTCAGATGCGTTGATCTTGGCCGATTTTTCAACTTTATCAATATTCAAAGTTAGCAGCACCAGAGCTAAAGACATAACTACTAAAAAAATGAAGGTGATTGCATTGTACGATCATCCATTTTCCAGAGTGGAGGACGAGGGATTTCATCAGCTCATTCGCCACATAGCAGAGGTCTCAAAGTACCAGCCCGCGACATTTTTATAGTTTATTATGAAATCTGGCTCGTAGATCGATATTTTGTTTTCCACAGAACAAAAAATGTTATGTCAAGAACATGAACCAGCAACCCACAATCAAACAGCGTTTCCTTTAATGTGTTTGTTTATATCTGCACAATTCAGTCGTTGGCCTTTTCACAATCGTACACTGGCTGGTTCTCCCTGTTTAATAACAGCATTGCATTTCTTTTGTACTCCTTCAATAGTGTGTAAGTTCCCATGGCAATAACTGTGAATTATTTTCAGGGAAATTAAAAAGATTTGAATTTCGGTCAGCAAAATAATCAAATAACCGAATAATCGAATCGGACTGTGATACAAATTCAAGATTTACGATGCATGGAATCATTCCCTCAATAACCATACCTGAATCGCCTTGGGGCCGACGATTAACACCCCTAATCTATAAGGATAAGCCTTTTAATGGTCTACATACAATGACCTACCATTCTTCATTTGAACGATACAAGAAATGAGTTAGAAGCCTGTAAGCAAGAAGCCCTTAATGATTTGTCACAACATTCACCAGAGTGACACACTATAATTTCAACATGGAGATGAAACCATCATTTTCTGTTTTTCATGACAACACTACAAAATCTTCTGACTTTAGATAAGACAGATTTTCCTGTCCTCACCCGCTAAGCACGCATTCTCGCATTTTCCCAGGGCAAGACACAACCTGCTTAAAACCTTTTGACCAATAATTTATTACAATGCTGAGTTTGAACAGCTTGCAGTCTTTTTATTGTAAGACATTTGTACTTCAGTGCAATGCTGCCCTCTACTGGTAATGTTTTGCAATCTTCGTGAGTCTGAAAGGGGGAGTTGTTAACGACATAAAATTGCTGATATACTACAGACAGGCAGACGAACAGGAGCTTGAGTGAGGGTTTATGAGGGTCTTTGTATTACCACCGGCTTCGCAGACAGTCCTTCCACCTCCACCACCCCCCCGGCTCTTACGTTTGAACGTTTTGAGGCCAATGGGAGGCAGTGATAGGCACAGGCGGGAGTGTGCTAAGCCACCCGGAAAGGGGTGCGGTGATGCGCTCTAACGTGGGCATCTTGGGCTGGGATAGGCTGCTGAGCGCTCACCTTTTTGGACATTCCGTTTCACAGTTACGCACATCTGAATGACAGTCAAAGTTTTCGCCAAACCTGTAGCGACGAACAATGAAGTTTGGCACCTAGCAGCCACATCTTAGCAACAGGGAAGACTCAAATTATTTTCAAGGGCTCCAAGATTCTCCGTTTTATTTCCCTAACTCTTTTCATGCTCTATCCAAAAACGATCCCCTCCCTCAGACCGGTTAAACACCATCGACTGCAAAAAAAGTGACCCTGACAGATCTGAAGAGCACACAATAGGCCAGCTAGGCTGAATATGGGAGATGGTGACAGGGCTTTTGTGCTTTGTGTCATGCTGAATTGAGGGACAGAATTATTTGAAGCGGCACGCAAAAAACGTATGACAGACTCCCGCGAGAAGAGGAGCACAAGAAAAATGCCACATGTGACTGTCAGGTCTGAAGTCCTTCCCTACAACACAGACAGGATCGCTACTCTACTTCAGCAGAATTAATCTCAAAACTGAGGTGTGAACCTTAAAATCAGTACGCATGAATGTATTCCCACAGAAATATTTTACAGCTTGAGTAAACCGGTTTCTCTGAAAGCTGCAATCCTGCCGGAAACACCACTGCTGATTTGAAACCATTTGTTTGCCTATAAATAGCTGTGCATAAATCGTCCAAAAGAACAAACACTCCTCCCGAGTTATAACCCTCCCATAAATAAAAAAACACAACACTACAGTACAAGTATATATAACACTACTCTATGAATCACAACCAACTTATCAATGTAAGTCAAAGGACAAGCAAATGAATACAAGGTGATTGCGTCAAGCCTTTGAAATCTCATAATTACATTCATCCGCTGACAAAGGTTCCAGTTGGGGTTAAATGAGTGGTCCAACCGGACCTTCACGCCACCGAAGATAAGCAAAGGCAGGGTCCGATGGGGAAATAAATCACTTCAGGGGTGGGGGGGGAGCATGTCCCCACTGCTTTTGTGACTGTGGGCAGAGGACTGGACGTTTCACCATATTAGGCTGTGGTGAAGCATTAAGTAAACACAAAGGAGAAGTTATTTACTGTGGCAGATAAGTACTGCAATGGAAATGCTTAGTCGAATTTCACTTCCCGGCCTGCTGTCCACCTCTCATGGACGACAACGCTGATGTTCTCCCCACTCGTCTTCGCGGGAAAAACGGTCTTTGTCACAAGATGCTTCACAGGAGCTAAAAGGGGCCCAGGCATCTCAGTATCCTAGCTACAGCACCGGGCTTAACGTGAACGCCATCTTTAACATACCAGACGTGGAAAGGACAGTGCAGCATACAACAATAATTGGAAACGACTGCATTGGGCAATCAGTCATTTTCCGTACTTGCGTACGAAGGATTTTGCCGCCTCATTCATCACTTAGACCCTCGGTACAGTCTCCCAGGTTAGCTCTACTTCACCGACGTCTCACTGTCTGTATAATATGATGCGGCTACAAATCTGTGAAGCTCAGAGGTTAGCTGGTTACCAGTAATATTACTCTAAAATAGTAATAGTGCACCAATATGGAAATTTTAACCAGTTCCGATAACATACATATTTTTATTTTATATTGGTGATTAGCGCAATGATATTACTGGCCAGATTTAAGAAAGAATTAATTGAATGAAATGAAAACGTCTTGCAGGCCTTGCAGGGGGCACTTTGAGGCCCTTAAGTAGAGTCGCCACGTGCTCCGTATTTTATGTGATTGTGCCGCATAATAAAATGCTGTGTCCTGTGTTGAAGTACAGGAAGGAATTTGCTCCATGTTTTTCTTTCGGACTGCGCAACCGATGTCCCCTCCAGCAAATTTTATCATCAGGGACCCGGTGGTGGGGGGCTGGTGGCGGCTTGTTTCATCAGACTGAAAGTGGCAACCCTACTTCTAAGTGGTGAATGAGGAAAACAGCTGATTGACCAAAGCATCCACCATTATATTAGTTACGTCTTTAGCTCTAATGCTCTTAACTTTGTTTATTGGTGAAGTTTAAATATCAGCCTAGTTATTGGAAACGGCCAAAATTTCCACATCGATGCATCACTAATTTAAAGTCAGGTATGTGCCACTTTACAATAAGGCTACCCATATAAAAGGTTTATGAATGGTTTATTATCTGGTTATTAATTAGGCTGTAACACTTTGTAATTTATTAACAGACAATTTTAAACAAGTTATAACAGTTTTCTTTTTATTAATGAGTTACTACCATTTACAAATGGCAAAGGGAGCCTTATTGTAAAGTGGTACCGTTAATTTTATGAATTAGTATTAAATCAAATGGAAATTTTTAAATGACAAGCAAAACTCTGATTGCTAATATTCACAAACACTCCATTAAAAAAGTAATTCACGGAAGCATCAACTCATTTTTACTGTACAAACTCCAATTGCCATTGACTTTATGGACATATGATTCCTCTACAAACCAAAAACACTGTGCTGAAGTGATGCAGTGTTTAAATATATTCCAAAAAAGTACATCTGAAGATTGAGGTCTATTTTAAATAATGTGGCAGAGCACTGGAAAATGCAGCAGCCGTGGCAAGTGTATGGAGGAGGTGTATCCGTTGGGTGTGTTGTGCTTTGCTGCAGGTGACATGGACAGAGCTACAGTATGAAGTTAGCGCTTCATCCCCCAAAACCCAGTGCTGAAGCCACCTCTCTTCTCAGGACATGAGAACTGCAAGCTGCCTCTCGCATGACGAAGCAGTGCTTACATAAACATCTGTATCTGTACGCCGTAAAAGTTCATCAACACAATAGCATGCAAAACATAGTATTTCTTTAGTCAGACACCAAACCTTTAAAAACTCTGACTTAAAATCTGCAATCAGGCGTAACCGTATCATGTTAAATTTAAAGACAAATATAGGGAAAGAAGAGGTGCATGAAACATATAATGACTTATCAGCAGGGATCCTTGTTTTTTTTTGGCTTAGACTGCGAACACACAAAATTCCCTGACACACACAACTTCCCAAATTTATGCCCATGCCAAAGCACAGTGGAATACCAAATCCTTGCTGTTACCAAGGTGGACTGAAACGCGCAGAAGGCCGGCTGCTCGAGGTGCGCGAATGACTAAAAATCAAAGTAGTCACATTGGATAATGATCTCAGAGGGGATGATGAAAAAGTATGCGTCACTCTTTAAGATAACGCACATCTGCAGAATGTTAATTTCATTGGGAAAAAGGATTGTGAGGATCACTTAAGCATTTAAATCGCTTTCCTTCTGTAAGCATAGGGACAAAAAAAAAAACGACATTGATAACCTACATTTACCTAGCTTTAAAAATTAGATGGACTACTAAAAACCTCTTACAACTTTAATCCTTCACTGGTGTTCAGAGAAGGAAAACTTAGACATACTGATGTCCTTGAAACTAAGCATTATTTCTGGTGTTCTGCCTAATCACTTAATTGATAAAAAAAATTGAGTCATATGCTGTAAAAACTGTGTTGCTGAACATTTTGCGATGTCAATGAAATAATACAGCTCCAAACATATTGAGGCCTGCTATCCAACCAATCAGACTGGAGCTTAGATGATGACAGCAGCCTATAAGAGGTTCAGTTACATTGCAGGCCACTGGTTCCCAAACTCTGCATGTCCCATGGGACCCTAGCCTTTGACCGCTTAATTAGCTGCGACTGCAGCAGTCTGAAGGCTGACTGATCTTACATACACTGACATTTCATAATCGTTTGCTTATACTGGCAAGAATAAGAACATCTCTTTCTAATACAAGAGGAAATCTCTAGTATTTCAAGTCATGGATTACGGATACATGCCAATCATTCACATGCCATCAAAGTCAAACAGAAATATTTCTTTTTTTTTTATACGAATCAAACAAAATACACTAATGCATAATTTTTTGCAAAATCTCTTAAATCCAACCTGCGGCACTGGGTAGATAATATTCTATGTCTTCCACAAACAACAAAATCAAATAACCTTACACACTTTAAACCCATAGATGCCATAATAAACAGCACACGTCTAAATAAATGACATTCATACTAAATCCAGGCATAAAAAACAAACCACCATCTACCACTACAAAGATATAATAGATATAATTCTAAAAATCCTAAAAAGAAACATTCATTTCGGCAGATAGTTTGTTTTCACTTCAATATTAATTTCAAACTTAGAATAAACTGTCAATCAAAAACATGCAACACTGATAAAAAGATTAACGATTTCACATTGTTACCAGTTGTTACCAAATTCAAACTGGCAGAAACAGGAAGGATACAAACACACCTGTCCTAGCACGCGATTCCATCCGACGTACAGCATTCCTTCGTCTGAATAATGGCGCAAGTGCCTTTAACACGTAAAGGGAAAAACGTGTTTGGGTTCTGACATCCATTATTATTCCGTTTATGCCCCAGAAAAGCGTGAAGCCCATCAGACACAGAGATCAGCACACGGCAGAGTGCAGACTTGCTTACGGTCAAAGCCAAGCACAGTATTTGTGTAATATGATAACTGTGGGAACCGAACCACTAAATCTGCCTTTGTCAACTATTTATACACATTGATGCAGTTTCTCTTCACATCATTATGCAAGATTTTAAATCATTCATACTGCCTCTCCTGATGCGATGTTCTGAACTTGCTGGGCTGACCATATGTCACTCTGGGTAAGATTTAATACTTGGATTAAAAGGTATGAATGTAAAAACGATTCATTTGGCTACATCTTGCTTTCAGAAGATGAAGGATTTGACACAGCGCTCATTAAACAGATTAAGACATACAGAGAGAGTGAATGCTTGGTAGAAACTCCTTCAATTTCCAAAAAAGAGGAGAATCACTCCAAATTCCAACCTTATCAATTGCTACACTAGGGAAAAAACAAAGAGCCTTTTCTCTCCTCTTCCAGTAAACATTCTGCGTGTGTCAGAATTAATTGTGCAACTAAAACTGATTCTATATGTAGCCCTCGACCCAAGATCAGAGGTCTTTCCAGTATTCACCCTAACAAAAACAAAGACTCCTTGGTTGTGGGGGTGGTTAAGCATTTAAGGAATGTAATTGAGCATATACGACACGGAGATCAGCTATGATAGGTTCCAATCAGTTTTATTCATTAAAGCCAATGTAATGCTGAACAATCTAACCATTTCATCACAGATCATATAAACCTTTCATAAAAAGTCAGGCGAGTCTTAAACACACGGCAGATGCGGATCTTCAGAGTATAGCAGCCATTTACTAAAACTTTCTAGTTTTACACCACGAAATGCTTTTGAAAAGGTTCCCGAAACGTTTGCAAAATCAAATACTCCTGCATCGGCCACAACATTTGTCACAGGCCAGGGTGTGCGGCAACAGCTGCAACAAGACCCGCCGTTTGTCACCATAACACTGCCGCCTGTTTCTCGATGCATGTCCCTTCCAGCTGCCCACCCCGGCCGGACAGCCAGCCAGCCTCCCCGTATCTGACCCCCATACGGCAGCAGATACCTCTCTTGAGAGAAAAGCCCCGTATAAAATGGAGCACCACCGTGGTCCGACCGGGATCCGAAAAGGCCTACCTATCCCAGGTCTCCGGGATCATCCCCCAACCGCCCCGTCGTCCTACACCCAGCCGGAGCACGGAGGAGGCACGGCGGGCCGCGATGCCATCTGACTGTGGATCGGCAGCCAACCCCGTGTCCAGCGGCCGGGCTGCAGCGGCTTGCAGGCCCCCTCCTCATATTTACCGCGGCTCAATGCGTTATAATTAATACCCTCCAACCCTCTTACAAGCGGAGACGAGGGCGAATATTAAGCATTTAACCCGGCGGCAATGAATGGGCGCGCGCCCCGCGGCCACCGCACACCCTGCACCCCCCGGACTCCTTCCCGCACTCGGCCCAGGCGGTGGGCCTGTCCAGGGCCGCAGCCCCTTCCCCTCGGGACTCACCGCTCTCCAGCTCGTTGCCTTTCTTGGCGGTGGCGGCGTTTCCCATCTTGAGGAGAAAACGAGCCGGCGGTTGGGAGTGTGGCAGATGGCGGCGGAGCTCGAAAGGCTTCCCCGTTATGCCCCCGGTCCTCAGCCCGGTAACCGTGTAACCGCAGGAGGGAGGGAGGGACGGAGAGAGGGAGGCCCCGCTTTCGCCGCCGGTCCCTTCTCTCTTTTCTTTCCCTGTATCTTAGCGGGTAAAACCCTCACCTACGTCGCTGTCATGTAGCTACCTATCCCTAGCTGCGCTCTCTCGTGTTTTTTTTCTTTCCTTCCCCCCCGTTTAGCTTCCACTGTTGATCCTCGTCCACCATCAAATACACACCGGAAGTGACGGTAGGTCAAGGAAAAGGACGGGAGCTGCGCTGGCACCTAGCGGTCAGAGGGGGGCGCGCAGCCGTACCGGACGGCGGCAGGCAGGAGGATGCAGAATCCACATCTATGATTGGAAATTTTTAAACCTAATTAAAGAAACAGTCCAAACAGAAAGCAAGACTTTTCTGTGTATAATTATTACCTCCCAGCCCTGAGATTCCAGACACAACTTTGACCCACAGCTGTCTGGCCTCACCCTATAGGCTATGCCAAGTTGTTCTTAGTGTGTGGGTATTTTTGTATCCTATGAAGGACTGGTGTTCCAGGCTTGATCACTGTCACCCTCTCTGGATAAGCAGTTTACTAAAAGTTGATGGAATACTGTTTGTAGCAGCTATGTTTTGTGTGGTGTTACTGCCAGTCCCACTGAGCACTCTGACGGTCATAAGGAGATGAGAGTAGCCAGAGGGAACCCACACAACATGAGGAGAAAATGCAAAATCCACACGCAGAGAGCAGGGTGAGATTTACAGGGCTATGCAGTGAGCCACCATGCTGCCCTTAACCTGAGAGAAGAGAGCAGAGAGAAGAGAGGAGAGACGTACCCATGTGTGGCCTTAAGGGTCTGCTTTGGCTTGGTCTCTGCCCGTTGGTCTGCACCTCCAGCCCTGGTCAGTCACAGGTGGTGATGGATGGGCACCTGCGTGAATGGAAGCCAGCCGGCTGTCCTACGGACCTCTGCAGGTGTGAAAGTGAGCCTGGAACTCCCACAATCAGCACCTTGCTTTTGTCTAGGCCAGGGGTCTCCAGCCTTATTTACTGTGAGAGCTACTTATAAAATGAATTTAATCTGGGAAGCTGTGGGGGTTAGGTGAGGGGGAGGTGCTTAGGGTTGCCACGGTAATCATTTTCCTTTCACATCCACTTTGCATCATGATTGCTCCCAAGTAACATATGCAAATATGCATTTATACTCAAAATACAAAAAAAATATTGGCCTGATTTCTAATCATTGATACACAGGCTACTCATTGGGTCCCTATAGGCTACTAGCCACTCACAGTCGGCGCGTCAGCAACCACTGATCTGGGGTCTTACTGGGAATGTGCTTTGATGTCCCATGTATCACAGCTGGGTGCTCTTTTGTTATTTTACTCTGTATCTATAATGGCAAAAAAATACTTACTGCTGGATGCATTTTACTGGGATCTTTGACCCATATGCAGAATATCTTTAGAGATACCACTTTTATACACGTGTCTACTGGGACTATGTCTGCCCAGTACAGCCTTGTAGGGGAAGATGGCTATTAAATCCAATTTCATAGAGGAAGGCGGCCTGTGTTTCACATCTGGCTGCTGAATCAGCTTTCTGCTTTAAAGGTAAAACAGATCTCAGTGCATTTTATGGATAAGAAGACCGATGAATTATTTCTGATGAATAATTCCACAGTGTATTCAAATCAGAGGTAACTCACAGGTCATTTAGCTGTATAAAAACATATGCAAAAGCAATGTAATCCATAAACGCACATAGAAAATTAAATTACAAAGGATTTTGTGCATGGGGTAAATTCCCACTGCTCCTATTACCCTTCATAGCAATATTACATATGACTATGTATTACCGCACACATTCAATCACCCAATACAATAGCTATTTCCCAAGAAAAAATGACCATGACAACAACACGTTAACATGTTCCACCCAGCTGTGAAAAATGGGGTTACCGCTCTCGATTTTATTGCGTAAGCGATGCCTGAAACAGCAGAATGAGTTTCACTCTCCGGAGCACCAGGGAGACGTCTTTTATTGGACCCCAAGGTAGCAGAGCTGGGGGGGCGGGGGGGGGATGGGGTGTTGGTGGTCAGGCTTGTTGACATTAACTGACCACACAAGGTTGTCTCAGTGGAAGGTATAATCTAACGCCAAGCCCGACTGGGATATCAATCATAAACAGATTCACAAACGCCCAGCGAAGTCTTTGGGTGGTTGTATGACCTGCTGTGACTTAGAAAGATGTCAGTCTCACAGGGGAGCAGAGACCTAAATGCAGGAGGGCCGTAAAGTGGGGAAAGTCAGGGCGATTCCAGGGGCCCCTGAGTGACTGGTCTGGCTTGGGGGCCCAATATAATATGCTTTCAGGGGGCCCAAAATCATTAGCAAAAAAGACACTCAAACTGTTTTATGTAGAATTACTACAGTCATGTTTTTAAAAATCTGCTCTTTACCCTAAGTAGACAGTCAGGGGGAAAGCGTCCTCAGAGCAATGTCGAAATTGGACACTCATAATTACTCCTAAACCTTCTACGTTGTACCCCCGTTTATCCTACTGAGGCGAACACTGGATGGACCGTGCACTCTGGCAAGCTGCCAGCAAGGTCGAAGTAAATCAGGTTTTGAATAGCTGTACTTATTAATATACAACACATGACACCTCGGTCAAATTCTTCAGTTTTATGTATTTATGAATCCAATCAAAGCCCGAACCAAACGGTATGGATATTTATTTAATAATAAAGTTCGTGCTACATGCGGAAATAATCATGGTACTGTCGCCCTCTTGTGTTGATACGTAGGTATCGGTAGAGCATCTATTTTCCTGGTGAAACGTTCTAAGACAAACTTTGTTACAATGGAATTTCATTGAACTTCTGCGACATGAGAAACACATGCTTACCAAAAGTGTAGACCGTGGTACATTTTTATTTCAGTCTGTCCCATTCAGATCAAAGTAGGCCTAATGAATCAAATGAAATGCGTTTTATTCTATATCACAATCACTTGGCACGTATGCATAAATTAAAAAAAAAAAAAAACAGACTGAAAATGTTAACACTTTATACTTAATGCTTTATAATTTCAGTGGTTTTCAGACACATCTGGCAGACACCCAATGACGGGAGCACCCTGTTACCACGATTCAAAATGAGGTAAGTGTAAAGGACTCCAAAATTAATATTTCAATAACAAACACGAAGCACGTCAGTATAAGGGGGGTGTTATTTTCCGGTGACCTAAAGCAGCGTCATCTCTAATAGAACTGGAATATAAAGTAGTAATTATTTTACTTAACAAACTTCCCGGCTTTTTAAAGTTTTAGACCATTCTACAAAAATCCTTCCCATTAAATGATCTGAAACTATTTTCATGCATACAGTGCGGATGCCGCTGTGAGCTGCAACTAAATAAGTTAAAGCGGTTCCATGTTTCCCAGTCTGGGTGTCAGAAAAACAATAATAAAAAACAAAGTTTGGCTAGTCATTGATCCTTTCATTCGATTCCAGTTAGAGATGCAATTCTAAGTCCCCCCCCCCCCCGTTCCTTGTTTATATAGGCGTGACAGACTCACGTGGGCGAGGAGGTCATTAGGCTGTCTGAGTCCATAAACTCCCTAGTTTGGGCTACACAATAATCAGCAACCGTGTTCTTTAATGGCTGTGCCCGACCCTTGTTTTTATTATGTTGTTTTCCCACATTTGCCAGGGGTTAAGGGACGACCCCCGCGAAGACCACGGCTGTCATCCTGACAGGCAGAAGGTGAGGAAGGACGGGATCGTTAACCTCGGCGTTGACACCAGCACGTCTCATTTGCCCGAATTAGATGATGATTTTACAACAGAACGACTAGCATGCTTTATGAATATTGAGTGAATTTCCCTGTTAAATTTGTTTCAAATACAAATTGTCGGAAATGAAACTTTCGTTGTATTTTAATAAGGTTAAATAATGAGAAAATACATTTACTCATATTGGCATGGTATTAGAATCTGGTATTGTTAAGTGTCTATTTTCTTTAGCGTCTAATTTAATGGTAATTACAGATATTTTGAAATGAAAACTCTTATTTATTGTTGCCCGTCATTCCTCCACCGACTAGACTTTGCATCCCCCCCCAATAATTTTTTTGTTATTCACTTTTTGCCCTAGCTCACTGAAGCCGGAATAATTGACTGTTAAAAGAAACACAAGAAATGTTCCTCCCGCGGAGCAAAGGGGAACTCGTTAATGTGTCTGGGTGGACAAACATTACAATAAGAACGAGAGAGTGAAAGAAAATGTTGGGGCATTTTATAACAGGAACTGCAGCAAGCTACCCGTGAGTTTACTCATGTATAGGGACAGTTGATTGTCTTTGATAATTATCTGTAAAATGTAATAATACGTTTTTGTGTTAGCGCGCCCATCATAATCCAAATTTAGCACTCTACGTATGGCAAAAGACGATGCTTATGGGCTTCTATAGCGGAATGTATAGGCCCGCATCTTCTATAACCACTTACCAGTTTGGGGTCACAGAGTTTCTGGAATCTATCACAAGATGCAATTTAGAGACATTAAATCAAATAACCGCATGTTTTAGACTGCTGGAGGAATTTGGACTGAGGTAAACGGTGCGAACATGAAGGGAACATTACACTGAACTAGCAACCCCTACACTCAGAAAAAAGGGTAAAAATTTGTACCTTTGCTTGTCACTGGGACTGTACTCTTGTAATAAAGAAATGGACTCTGAAGAACATTCCATTTATTCTGACGAACAGCATTAATGCACCGTCAACAGTACAGAAATGTTCCTTTATGTACCTTAAAAGGTATACTTAGTTACAGCTAAGGGTACAATTGGCAGACCCTTTAGGGTACAGCCCCAGTGACAAGTAATAGTACCCTGAAAGGTACAAATTGTTACTTTTTTTCTGACAGTGTACGGAATATTGTGACAAAATGCAATGATATAGGTGAAAACCGGAGATATACAATGTGAAAAATGAGCAGACAGTGCAAACATAAGCAGTGTTCAGCCGAGGTACCAAGTTGTGTGTGGAACAGGGTTGAGTGGGCGATTAGCACTGTAATGCAGCCTACATCTTTATATAGAGAACCTGAGCAAATTTTGGCAGCAATATACTGCTGAAGAATTCAAACCTACAACCCTTCTCTTTCTAATCCAGATGTCTGATATTCTGAATGTAACTAGAGTGAACCTACAACCATCCATCCAACTACTACCCATCCATCCGTCGACTGTTAGTAACAATGAGTTATAGATTTTTTCCAGTGTTCATTCTAGAAAACAGTGCACAAGATGGGATGAACCCTGGACTTACATACATTCTCGATGTGACGCAGTAAGGAGTCATCAGCACACTGTCAAATTCACGTGGACTGTTCGCGGTGTGCTGTCACGAAATCCTCTTTTTTTTCTCCATACATGGCGCTGTACACGAAAACAGCGCATGCTTATGCTGGCAAATCATAAACCCCTTTTCATCGTGATCAGCCAGGTCAGTCAACAATAGAGATAGGCATTACTATTACAATACTATTTGTTATGGATCGTGTACGTGCCCGGAGCACAGATAAACAGGGCAGGATTCCAGGGATCAGGAACAAGGGTTTTAATGGCAGCACGCAACGAAACAACGTCACAACGTCAATGACCGGACTAGGGAAACAAACGGAAACGCGGACTAAATACAATGAACTAAAGACAACAATCAGAAACAGCTGTAACACACTGGGATTCCACATGAGGTTAACGAGGGGGCGTGGCACATGAGAGGAGCGGACGATCGGGGCATGACAGAACCCCCCCCCAAAGGCGCGCACACCGGGCGCGCCCCAGGGGAGGCGACGGATGAGACGAGACCGGGGACACGGGACCTGGAGACAAAAACAAGAGCAAAACACATCAAGGAAGCACAGGGAACAGGACAGACACGCAGAACAGACACAGGGACAGCAACGCAGACAACCACCGACAAACCACGGGAAAAGCAAACAGACACAGGGGCAACAACGGAGACCCAGGGGAAACACCAACGGGAGGAACGAAGGGACCAGGAGAGAACGAAGGAGAAACAGGAGGACGAGGAGCAGACACAGGGGGCACAAAGGCAAAGGGCGGGGGGAAACAGGGAGCCAGAGGGAACCCCAGCAGGCGAGGGGCGGAAGCCGCAGGGGCCACAGGCGACCGCGAGGAGGGAGCAGGAGGGAAGGCCGAAGGTGAGGAGGAGGAAGGCGAAGGGAGCAACGGAGGAGTCAAGGAGGAAGATGAAGGGGACACAGGCGGAGGGAAGGAGGGAGCAGCAGCCGCGGCAGGCGAAGACGCAGCCGCCGCCGGCCAAGGCGTAGGCGACCGACGAGTCGGAGGCAGGGGACCCGCAGTCGACCGACGAGGCGTCGGAGGCGGGACCGCAGCTGGCCGACGAGGCGCCGGAGGCGGGACCGGAGGCGACCACCGAGCCGAAGCCACGGGAACTGCAGGCAACCGCCGAGCCGCAGCCAGGGGGACCGCAGGCGAGCCGAGGGGTAGGGTGGGCGGGACCCGACCCCGGCACAGGTGTCCCCTCCCTTTCCGGGAGACCGAGAGGCGGGGACCCGGCTGGAGTCTGTCACACCGGGGTGACGGTGGCGGAGTCACAGGAGAAGCCACAGGGGAAACCAAGGCAATCCCCGAGGGGTCCCACTCAAGCTCCCCCTCCGATTCCACTACGGAGGGAGGAGCATCATGGCAGCAGTCAGGGACCTCCTCGGGGACAAGAGCATAGGGAGTCGTGGGGGGCTGAGCAGAGAGCTCAGGGACCGCGGGGAGCTCAGGGACCGCGGGGAGCTCAGGCGAGGTAGCCTGTGAGGCCGCGGGCGAGCCGGGCTGGACCGGCAGAGCGGCAGCCTCAGGCAGAGGCGCGGGCAGAGCGGCGGCCTCAGGCAGAGGCGCGGGCAGAGCGGCGGCCTCAGGCAGAGGCGCGGGCAGAGCGGCGGCCTCAGGCAGAGGCGCGGGCAGAGCGGCGGCCTCAGGCAGAGGCGCGGGCAGAGCGGCGGCCTCAGGCAGAGGTGCGGGAGTCACTGGGAGCGCCTCGGGCGTGCGGCCAGCAGGCACTGGAGTCACGGGGAGCGCTGGAGTCACGGGGAGCGCTGGAGTCACGGGGAGCGCTGGAGTCACGGGGAGCGCTGGAGTCACGGGGAGCGCTGGAGTCACGGGGAGCGCTGCAGGCGGCACAGGAACCTCAGGGGGCGCTGCAGGAGCTTCTGGAGGAGCCAGCTTTGACCGCAGCTGGAGCAGTCGCCTCAAGGTCTCCTCCGCCCTCTCCAGCTGTGGAGACGGAGCCACTGGAGAGACGGCAGCAAACTCTCTCCGGAGCTGCTCCAGGAGCGCTAAAGCCTCCGGGGAGTCCCTTATGGCGGGGTCACTCACCACCCGCCAGTACAGGCCCTGGAGGGTGAAAAATCTCCCAGCCTTCTCCAGACTGGGCCGTGACTCAGGAACCACGGGGGGCGCTGTAGGCGTCTCAGGAACCTCGGGGGGCGCTGCAGCCGTCACAGGAACCACGGGGGGCGCTGCAGCCGTCACAGGAACCACGGGGGGCGCTGCAGCCGTCACAGGAACCACGGGGGGCGCTGCAGCCGTCACAGGAACCACGGGGGGCGCTGCAGCCTCTGGAACCACGGGGGGCGCTGCAGCCTCTGGAACCACGGGGGGCGCTGCCCGCTTCCGAAAACGCGGAACTCGCGGGATAGCGTCCTTAATGGACCTGGCCCCTTTAAGGGCCAGGCGCGTCCCGAAGAAGGGGCAGGCTGCTGGCTCAGGCTTGGGCAGCGAAGCGGCGGTGACGTCACCCGCAAACACCGCCGGGTGGAGAATCGGGCGCGGATTCTCCCGGTGCTCAGCAGGGCAAGCGACGGAGAGAGAAACAGCCCCCAGAAAGACCTCATGCTTGTCCTCCCGTCTCCTGCCTCTCCGCTTCTTCCTCCGTGCTGGGGGAAGCGGTGTCGAGGGCGATCCGTGCTGGCAGCAGTCTGGCAGTCCGCTGTCCAACGCGACCTGCCTCAGCGATATTCTGGCAACCCCTGCACGAAGCTGCCGCACGTTGTCGCGCACCTCCCCCGCAAGGTGCGCGTCTCTGGGCAGGGACATCTCCTCTAATATGTCCCTGCTCCGGCTGGCTATAGCCCGAAGCAGGGGATCCTCCTGAACTTCGGGCTCTGACAGCCAATATAAAACCTCGTCGGTGAGGTCGAGGTATTCTGCCTCACCGATCTGGGGCGTCTTGTTGAGTCCGGTCATTCTGTTATGGATCGTGTACGTGCCCGGAGCACAGATAAACAGGGCAGGATTCCAGGGATCAGGAACAAGGGTTTTAATGGCAGCACGCAACGAAACAACGTCACAACGTCAATGACCGGACTAGGGAAACAAACGGAAACGCGGACTAAATACAATGAACTAAAGACAACAATCAGAAACAGCTGTAACACACTGGGATTCCACATGAGGTTAACGAGGGGGCGTGGCACATGAGAGGAGCGGACGATCGGGGCATGACACTATTACAATAGCTTACATCTACTACAATTACGAAACAGTCAACAACCAATGTGCAATGCCTTTGCCTGATGACAATTTAACAGATGCAATAGAACTATCTATGATACAGTGCAATATATGTTCATCTTATTTTATATGAACGTCAACCTGCTGGAGTTTACCCACATGTGCAATAGAACTATGACTATGCAGTGCAACATAGTATACTTCACATACTGCTCATTCTACTGATAATGTGCAATATAGTTTTTTCTTCTCTTCAAGTTACATTTATTTAAACTTCTTACAGAGTCACTTATGTTACGAGGTAACTTAGTATTTTATTCTAGTATTGTATTTTAGTATTTTATTCTACTTCATTGTATTGTTCTTGTGTGTTGTGCAGTCGTAATGTAAGCAATTTCCTCCGGGATCAATAAAGTTTTCTGATTTCTGATATTTGTAAAGTTTTTTTCAACTTTATTTGGATTGATAGTTGATGATGACTTTCAGTTGATCAGATGAGGTCATTAACTGTATATATAGATCCTTTCCCCCCGATACCGTATACTAGATCATCTGATGGAAGATCTTTGATTTTGGGTAGATGGAGTCTAGGCTATATGTTTTATTTTATTTTTATTTTACATTTTCCTCATATATAAAATCATGGACACTCAAAAGGAGAAATGCAACTTTGTAATCAACTGTCAGATAAGAGCCGGCGGCGGTACTGACAAGCGATGTCTCACAGTCAGATCTAAACTGACCTTGATCCGTTAATTGCCCAGTACCTTATCAGGCTGCACCAAGTCTGGAACTGAGTTGCACTAAATTTTTGGTGGGATTTAATCGGAAAGCAGATTTTCCGTCCGGTAGCTCCTATATGCCCTTTTACAGTTTCTCTATCTTTCATTTAAAAAGACGAGAATGAGGCACTTTATAGCGTTGTAATCAGAATATGCTAACTCATTGTTTAAACTATTTTCCAGTTCAGTCAAATAATTGCAGCCGATGTAAACAATGTACATTTGCTTTAATAACTAAATCTATTTTCTGGCAATGGTTGAAGCTTTCAGTAAGACGAATTTCACTTTAAAACTTGGGCCAAAAGATGGAGATATTGTCCTGTTCGTGGTCGTGTTTGCTAATAATGTCATGCAGGTACTAGGATATTAAAAGCAGAATGTTTTAAGGGTGCATTGTGAAAATGAACGACGTCTCCGGGATAGTCTCGCAGGTGGGTGAGAGATTACAATTGTAATCTCACAGCACAATGGAATAAATTGAGATCTGTCTTTTTTGCAATTTATTTTCAATCAGCGCTAAATAATATGAGCGCTTCTCTGCACTGATGCTTGTTGCAAGTTAGTTACAGGTTAATGTATGCGCTCTAATTTCGTTGCGAAATTACACAACCTCAGAAAGGAAGATTCGATTACCTGTCATAATCTCTCATTAATCATGATTTCTGTAGCTATGCAGCGCCATATACAGTACGGCTGGCATAAGTTCCATATGGATTTTCCTTAACCTAATTATCACTATCTAACGCATATCTGGATATTGTGCCGCAGGCGCTGCTTTTATTAAGTTTATTAAGTAGTTGCTGGTGTCTGGAGAGGGGGCGTCTGTCTTTATTCTGAAGTGTCAGCTTCCTTGGCGTGGTTTCCATCTGCTTCCTTAATTGTTCAGTTTAGGCTGATGGTGCATTCTGATGTATACCATTAATATAAAATACCATTTCTTCGCAGCAATCCTATGGGGGTGAATAATGGCTTTAAGAAAGGTCTTGAAAGCTATAGTAGGTATTTATTAATACCATAGAAAATGATATATGTAAATACACAGCCATTCTTTTTTTAATAACAGCCAAATTAAAGCTCCTCCTCTTTATGTCCAATTCACACCTTGCCAGAGCACAGCTCCGCCTCCATATGTACAAATTGCATCATGCCAGAGCCCAGTTCCATCTCCTTATGCCCAAATCACACCTTGCCCGAGCCCAGCTCTATCCCCTTATCTCCAAATCACACCTTGCTGGAGCACAGCTCCATCTCTTTCAATGTTAACCTTTTTTTTTTTTTTTTAATTTTGTTCACCAGCTTTACTGTTAATCTTCATTAATAGCTCTGATCAAACATTAATTTGCAGAGTGGATAGGATATTCCTGCATGTACGATGCCTTAATTTCTGTCCCATGTATTTTGACTTATTTCATTTACTCTGCTGCTGCCAGGACGTGAGTCTCTGCAGGACAGAGCAGTGGGCATGTCGAAAGATGGACATGTCGAAAGATGGGCAAGTCGAAAGATGGACATGTCGAAAGATGGACATGTCGAAAGATGGGCATGTCGAAAGATGGACATGTCGAAAGATGGACATGTCGAAAGATGGACATGTCGAAAGGTCACTTCTAATGTTGTCAATAAATGTTATTTCAGAAAGAGACCATATATTCATTAGACATATAGGTTAGGAAACAACTAAGATTATCAGATATCTGTAATTAAATGTTTCATATTTGTTCATGTAGTATAAGACAAGCCAATGTGTCAGAACCTGGTCCTTGGTGACAAGTTCCTGGCCTGTCTTGATTGGGAATTTTTGTAGCTCCTGGATTCTTTCATGTGTCACTTCCACACTGCACTGCACATCGGTGTGGAGGATGCAGCCTTTACATGCTGCACAGGACACACACATACCTGGCGGAGACAGGATGTTATGTGAGAATCCTTTTCTTTGACTTCTCAAGTGCTTTTAATACAATCCAGCCCCTCATATTGAGAGACAAGTTGGAGGGGATGGGTGTGACCCCCTCCCTGACATCTTGGGTAGCAGACTGCCTGACAGAGCGACCTCAGTTTGTCAGACTGGGAAACTGTGTCTCTGGGACAGTGAGGTGCAGCACTGGAGCCCCACAAGGGACAGTTTTAGCACCATTCCTGTTCTCACTGTACAGTGCACAGCAGATTTTACATAGAGCACAAAATCCTGCCACATGCAGAAGTACTTTGATGATACAGCTATTGTGGCGTGTATCGAAAGTGGACAGGAGCAGGAATACAGGGACCTTGTGGAGGCCTTCAGGGATTGGTGCAGTGGAAGCTGCCTCCATCTTAACATCACCAAAACCAAGGAGATGGTGGTGGACTTTAGAAGATCTAGGCCACCCCATCAGCCAGTTTCCATACAGGGGCAGGACAGCGAGGTGGTGACCTCCTACAAATATCTGGGGGTCATATTGGACGATAAACTGGAACGGTCCCTAAATACAGATTCTCTTTATAAGAGCGGGCAGAGCCGCCTCTTCTTCCTGCGGAAGCTGAGGTCCTTTGACGTGTGTGATGACATGTTGCATATGTTTTATCACTCAATGGTAGCCAGTGTCCTCCTTTATGCTGCTATATGTTGGGGTGCAGCCTGACAGATAAAAACACCATGAGGCTGGACAAGCTGGTGAACAAAGCCGGCTCAGTGCTGGGCAGGAGGCTTGAGTCACTTAGAACAGTGGAAGAAAGGGCCACATTGAACAGATTGAAAGGTATAATGGACAACAGTGGACACCCTCTCCAGAGCCTCATGGTTGGGCAGAGGAGCAGCAGTGGTAGACGGCTTCTCTCACTGCGCTGCAGAACTGAGCGGTTTAGAAGGTCCTTTGTCTCCACTGCAATTAGACTTTTTAATAGTGCTCTCTGACCTCATCCTCCCATTCCACCCTCTGTCGTTTTTCTATCTGTATGTATGCATGAATGTATGTATGTATGTATGTATGTATGTATATATGTATGTATGTATGTATGTATCTATCTATCTGAGCATGAACTGGAACTGTTGTGAATTCTGCCCATTCTGGACTCTTATTGGTACAGTGCAGACTGTCGTGTTATTCCTGTGCAGGACTTTTATTATGACGTACCTGTATGCAGGTTTAGAGAATTGCCGGGTAAAGGACGGCAGTCTCCGTCTTTCCATTCTTCTCTTCACTGCGCAGAAATGATACAGAAGTCACTGCCGATGTGAGTGATTAATTAAAATTCTGTTCAGTTCAGTCCATAACAAGCTCCTGTTCTTTCAAGCTCCAAACTGTAAAGTGGGATCATGCTCAAAACTGAGTAAAGTATTCGATTCTGTCTGATGACTCTGTGGTCTCTGATTGGAGCCCTCCAGCGGTCAATTACACTTACACTGGCATTCAGGGGTAAAATCCCCAACATAAGGTCCTTCGAGCCAGATCGATTGGCTACTGGAGAACATGTCATTCACAGACAGAGCAGCATCTCTCCAGAATACTGAGGTTCCAGGGTGTCCAGTAAGATGTCATCGCACACCCATTCACCTGGAAGACTACATCCTTGACAGTGGCCATCAGCGGCCTGCCCTTTCTTCCCACCCTGGCAAGACAGTGACTGAGGAACAGAGAAAAGCAGTGGTCACTGTAAACATATGCCAAGCAGATGCAGCTTCAGTTCAGGGTGGACACGCAACCTCACACAGCCCAAATCTCCTAAATGTAATCCCACTACGTAAATTCATCGAATCCATCTCCCAGAGTGAAAGGGAACAAGCAGCAGAGATCGCACATCTCACCAGCAAACTGTCGCAGCTCGAGAAACGAGAGCACCGTCGCCAGTCACTTTTGGAGCACCTCTCATCCTTCCTCTTGGAACAAGAGGATGAGCAGGTGAACCAAGGGGCAGAAGCTGCCACGGCTTCACAAGCACGAAACACCAGTCACTCCACTTGACTATGTGAAATTTCATATTAGCAAAGAAGCCATAGTGAGCGCCCCCGTGAGACAGTCCAGGGAATCCAAGGTCGGAGGACATCTGTCTACAGCAGAGGTAATGCAACAGTACTGTCAGAGTCACCAGTCCAAACAATCAACGCGAAATGCCCAAGCACGCCTCCTTCACCTATTTCATCTGGATTAGTCATGCCAGAACTACTCCATCAGCAGCTCATTAAATCTGACTCCCTGCTACAGCATAATTTGGCATCACCTTGCCTATGTGAACCACAGTAATACTGAGCTGCTCCACTTTCAGCTCTCCATCCTACTTGCCCTACCACCATTCAGCTGATCCGCCATATTTATTGCCACCAGCAATGCACCATGAACTGTCATTCCCTACCTTGGCTTCCTGTGTCTCCTTTACATCCAAACTCAGCTTCAGTAGTGGGTGAGCCTACTTAAGCTGCTCCAACACAGCACTCCTTCAATTAGACCGGATCTCCACCCGGCCTAGGCTTATCTAACCTATCAACCATCATATGGTCCACCGATACCCAGAATTCTTGACTTCACTACAGACAGCGAAAGAGAGTTCACCAATCTGAAGCTAGCATTACATAATCTAGAGCCTCACCCAGAGCACACTGAGAAATATAGATATCATGTTCTTCTAGAACATCTCAAACTGCCTGAAGCACAGATGATCAAGCAGTCCTGCCGCCATCATCCCTTACTGTACTCAGCAGCCATGCAAGCACTTCAATTCCAATACGGTCAACCACATCAACTAGTTCCGAGTGAGATAGCAGCCATCTTAACGGCACCAGATGTGAAACCCAGCAATGCTATTAGCTTCCAAAACTTTCCTCTGAAAGTTCACCTCCTAGTCAGTATGCTCTTCTCCTTGGAGGGCTCTCGAGGTATGGAGCTCACACATCGATTGCCTACTCAGCAAGCTACCTAAATACTACAGAGATGGTTTAACAGAATTCCTGCAGCTCCAGGGGAAGCTTAACACCCCTAGCCTCAACCCCTACAACCTACAAGACCTCGCGAGTTGGGTCCAAATTAAAGCTCAACCGCAATGTCAGTCCAGCAGACTGGTACAGCGCTGCCAACTCAAGAGACCTCCAGATCATGGAAAGGAGCGAATCTCAGCTAGAGGCAGAAGTCCAAGCATGGCGGTTTGCCATAAAACAAAGTAAACCAAGCCTATGGTGTATGGCAAGCCTGTGTCACCTAAAATCGAGAAACTCCCCAAAGTACTCTGTCTCTTTTGCAACAGCAACGAACATCATCAGTCGATGCAATAGCATTAAAGGGAGGTCTGTGACAGAGCTGCCAAAGTGGATTACAGATGGACGGCGATGCTGGAAATGCGCTCGTTCTCATTCGCAAACTCAAGAATCCCTGCAGCGACTATGGAGGGCTACATCTCCAGGTTTTGCATGGAGTAACTCATGGCCAGTCAACGTCCTCCCCACTAGGGTGTTCCATACCTTAGGGGTATTTTTACATATTAAGTTCACATACATACCCTTCTATTCGATGAGGTTCACAATAACAAATAATCTTACCGATTTTTTGTCATTTCTGTCAACGTGTTCTGGGAGCTCACAGCTGTTAAAGTTTTTACCAATTGTCACTTTATTTGAATGAAATGAGCACGGTCAGAACAGTGACTGAATATTAACGAAACACTAATACAGTAGTCGATACTGGTTACTCAGTAGAAACAAACTCAACTGTCAATGCACTCTGCAGTCTGCATTATGCTAAAATGTAAAATGAGAACAATCAAATCAGACATAAAAGGCCTTATGGGCCTTATGCTCAATCAACTGGAAGGCCAGTTGGTGCTGATCTTCGTCCTTCATCGGCGATGTGCAGAAGTCTGTTGCCAACTTAACAGCGCGCTCTGCACAGTCAATGACAATGGACAAGCTGCTAACACTGTTCTTTCCATTTGCGAAAGCTTCGTGCTGATGCCATGTCGATCGGTGATTGCTGAGGTAGGACTGGTCAATGTTAGGCGCTTGAAAAAGGTTCAGTGATCAAATCGTTACCAAGTCCGACAGCCCAATGGTGTGGAAAGAAGTAATAGTCTTGCATTCAGCCTTCTTCAGCTCCTTCTTTCTTGCAGGCTTCTTCAGTGCTTCCACCATTTTCTATTTTTCATTGGAGTCGACTGCACCCAAGAAGAACCCAAGAGAGACCAGGTCTTCGATCAAGTATCAAAGGTGGTTCTTCAGCAATGGCTTTGTCGACTGTCTGACGGTATATGCATGAGTGTGAGGTCGTTCACTGGAGAATCAGCTGCATTGGAAGACTCGAACCAGTGCTTGACATAAATGGAGAAGGCAAATATGTTGATGAGATGAAGGGAATCCAGCTCTTCAGGAGTAAGCTCGAACTGCTTTCTGAAAAGATCTTTAAACAATAGATCCCCTTTCCCATCCACTGTGCACGGTGGCAAGGGGCACGAAACCAGACTTCTGTTGTAGGAACTCCACCTAATATGATTAGGCTGAGTTCGAGGAACTCCTTATAGTTGTCTCTTGGCTGGTCCACACCTGAAAGTTTATGACAGGGAAACTCAACCATTTTGGATCAAGTTTCAATCAGCCACTTTCTCTCTGCTTCGGCCACATCAGAATCTGTTCCTGTGAGTGCTTCTAGCTCCAGAGGTGAGTAGTTGTTGTGGTCCAGTCATTGCCAGTGTGCCTTGAACCATGCAAAGTGGCTAATGTCAGGCCCTTTGGATGCAAAAAATGTAGAGTGAAAATGCTGCCGATGATGATTTCATGTACGTGATGGCGACAAGCTAGGAAGAGAAGCATCTTTTCCCACGATTGCCCTGTATGGATTCCTGTGTTGCTTGCCATTGTGTTGAAGCAGAGGCTAGCCACCCAGTCTTTGACATGTGGCCATAGCTGCTCCAGTCCCACGTGGTAGATTCGGAATGCCAAGCAGCTTTCCCACATCCTTACCCAAGATGACAACTGGAAGCCAGCCAGGTGTTACCTTTTGGCACTACAAGCAGCTGTTGCTGCGCTGTCTTTGCTCTGCAGCAGTACACTCATAAACGCCAAGATGGTTTCCCAGACACTCTACAGCCTGTGCAACAGCGCTTCTATGTGGACCTTCTGTCTCGAGAGCTTCCCCAACATATCTGCTGCGCACTCTGCTGGCCGAATGAGGATTCAAGCTCAGACAGTGGGAAAATAGTCAGTCGATGGTGGTGGCTAATCTGCCTGCCAGAGCGAGGCCCTTAGCAACAGAACAGTGGCTCTGTCAGAATCGGCTTGACCCAACGGAGTATGCAGCAGTTCCCGGCCACAGTGTGGGCGCAATGGACCAGGACATCCAGGACATGAACTCGGGCAGCACCTCTAACCAGCGCCACGCTAAGGATGCATGGAACATCTGCAACTAGAACCGCCGGCTGCAGAAGTAGCGATGGAAATGTTTACATGCCTGTAGTTAGCAGTTCCCAATGGGTCACGCAATAATTGCGCTCCTGCTTACTAAGCGTCCAACTGAAATACGCAACCATGCACTTCTCTCCAGGTCCTGCCTGCAAAAGCACAGCATATGTCCATCCATGTCCAGAATAAAAAGAAGACATAGAGTTGACCAGCCCTGCTCCGCTGCAGTCTTCTCCGGGTGAGTAGCCACACCTACCCCGTGGATGATATGGCCCAGGAAATGTGTCTTACACTGATGGAGAGAGCACTTCTGGAGGTGCAGTTGCAGGGCTGCCCGCTGAATCACAAAGAAAACAGTCTCCAGGTTCTGGATTTCCCCAGTGAAGTCAGTGACATGCACCAGCAGATCGTCGAGATACTGGCTCTTATGTGGTATGATGTGCATTACATTAGTGTGCTTAGCCTGCTGTTGTTAATATAAAGACTGCAGCAATTTTTACTTTATTTTGTTTCTCGCAGAACCATACATATGACATGCATAAGCGTATGTGTAAGGATCGGTTTCCTATTCATACCTCTGAATGCTCATAAACAAAGTGTAATACAGTCACCCAACCTCCTATCTTTCCTAGTCCTGAGTCGTAACTGACATCCCCACCTTCGACACATCCGCAAACCTCTTGAAATCCCCACCTTTCGACATTCCCACCTTCGACACATCCGCAAACCTCTTGAAATACCCACCTTCCGACATGGCCACCTTCGACACACCCGCAAATGTATCGAAATCCCCACCTTTCGACATTCCCACCTTCAACACACCCGCAAACCTCTCGACACTCCCACCGTTTGACACTGCCACCTTCAACATACCCGCAAGCCTCTTGAAATCCTCACCTTTCGACACACCCACCCTCGACACCCCTGCAAACCTCTCGACACGCCTACCTTCGACACACCCGCAAACCTCGAGACATGCTCACTTTGACGCACCCACCTTCAACACTCCAAACCTCTTGAAATGTCCACCTTTTGACTTGTCCGCCTTCAACACACCCGCAAACCTCTCCACATGCCCACTTTTCCACACCCCAAGAAACCTTTCAATACACCCACTACTCCAGCCTACAGAGAACTATACTTGAAAACTTTACTTAGCTAAACTCTGCTACAGGTAAGAAGCAATCTGTGAATAAAATGATATTTTAATGCATTTTCACAGGGACATAACAAATGAATAAGCAAGAATATTACTTGAAGTAATAATACATTTTTAAGTTTCATTTACAAGTTGTGATTGAAAAAAAAAGTATACACAACCCTAACCCTAACCCATATCACATGAAATAAATATTTGATAACTATTATATTTATTTGAAGTGGTAAAACAACATGCTGACAAATAAACCTGCTGCAACTTTAAGATTATGATCACCCCTCTCTGTTTTGACAGGGTTTCCCCTGCTCTCTGATTCTGATTTAATCGCTGACAACCAATGTGCACAGGGTTCAAAAATTGTTTGCCTAGTTCAAATTACAGCCCAGGCGTATAATGAAAAATAAATAGGAAATTATTGCTTCTGTTTCTAAACCACAGCTACTTTGAATAAGAAACAAAAGGCTCCCATTTGAAGCTTCTAGAAAGAGTCTGTACTTATGGTTGTGGACTGTATCCCAGAATGTTTTTGAAGTTTTAGTCTTTCAGTTCTGCACAATGTTCAATATTCAAACCACACGTTTATAAGTTCAGCACTAATACGTTCTGTTCTGCGCTATAAGATCCATTCCGGTTTTTCTGTCGTTCTCAGCCTACGGAATGAAAATCTGGCTGTTTTTTTCCCCTTTTTGGCTGTGAATTTACATTTTGCACTCGATCGTACGGTGATGGGTGCCTATAGACGTACACCAAATGTAAGATGTCGACTAGCAAGCCATGGTACGAGTCTACGGGCCAGATCATTACTGCGCAAGCATTTTGCGCTGTCATTCCAGCAGAAAATATGAAAATCGTACCGAACATGAATAAAATTAGCATGTTTAAGTTTAAAAATGTTAGGGGAATGACAGATGTGCTTTGCTCCTGGCCAGGGTAAGGCCTAATGTCAGATGTCAGACCTAACCAGAACAGAATTAATATCAGCTTATTTTGCATACTGGAATAACATTCTGCTTGCACCTGTGTTCATTGTACTAGGTCTACATCATCTGGTCACAAGCACAAATATGCTTGGGGGGCATGGACACTGATTGTCTTGGGGTGGGGGAGGGGGGGGGTACTTATTGTTGTATTCCATTGTGTCTCGCCTCCAGTAACCTGGGACCCAGGCCCATGATCATCTGCCCGTCCTGGCCTATTCTTGAACAGGAGAATACACATTTTAATAAACCTGTTGATGGCTGCCAAGTACCGATGTTGTGTGGTTCCTCACTCTGAGATGCCCTCACAGCCGGTAATAGTGAGACGACAGCAATCGCTATAGCTGAAGTCAAAACAGGGTATGTGAAATGACAATGTAGCTACGGTAATCACTTTCCAGTGGAACCAATACAAACGTATACAGTTATTGGTACAGACAACATCAGGACTGAAAACCCCTCAGTGCCCCAGGGAAGTCTGAAATGACAAGTACTGCATCGAGCAAGTGGGGAAAAACTGACGTTCAGGAACCCGATGGTGGCCAGAACAGGACAAGAAATGGGAGAGACGTTTCCTTCGCATATTGCTCATGTTTGTTAACTGTACTGTGTTTCTGGAGTTAGGATGTTAAGGTGCACAATAACGGTGGTCGCGGGACTGTAAAAAGAAGCACGCCACTAGACAGGACTTTTGCAGAATATCGATATTTTCCTCCTGATAACTTTTCATATGGCCCCAGGACCCTCTTGTATCTTTCTGATAGGGGGGGGGAGATTGAGAAAAAGGAATCTAGACAACTCCAGTCCGGTTTGATTATAGCACATCAAACATGAATCACGGGCTTTCTAGAATAGCATGGTATTGCACCTCATAGCCTGTACCATTCTGAGACCTCGCCGTCTTCTTTAGGGAGATGTTCTGCGCGCGCAGAAAACCGCTGGCCAAAGAGTCTCCATCTGGCAGAATGCACACAATAAGTGGATTGCAGGGAATCGCGAAAGGAAACTGTAGCTACTGATTCACACGTGTAAAAGACACGAGGCGATGTAATTTTAGACATCGTTCAAAAATGATACGTGAAAGGAGAGCCACAGTGGGGCAGCGGAGGCTGTGTGTTGCGCTTCCTTTAATTCCCTGCGGATTCATTACCGCTTTTACCTCCCGTCGACACTGAAAACATCACCGCAACACAAAACGGCACCACAGGAACTCACCTTTACCTCATTTGGATGTCACCGTAAAAATAATAATAATAATAAAACAAACATCGTGCCTGTTTTTCCTCCTACATGTCATTCAATACTTTGTTATGCATAGACAAGCCAGTTTGTCTGTTTCATTAATTTATTTATTTTCCTTAATTGCAGTTTGCCTGCTGATCTGAAAGCTTCTTGCTGGGAAGAGCAATTCCAAAGTCAAAT
Source organism: Paramormyrops kingsleyae (assembly GCF_048594095.1). Lineage (NCBI taxonomy): Eukaryota > Metazoa > Chordata > Actinopteri > Osteoglossiformes > Mormyridae > Paramormyrops > Paramormyrops kingsleyae. Next base: position 12,057,603 of record NC_132817.1, on the reverse strand, counting down.
AATATCAAAGCCTGTATTTCTTTTCCCCGTTTCGTTGTCAGTACCGAAATGGCTGTTCGCCATACATTCCCATCCCGTCTTCTCAAGCCTTTCCAGACGCTTTTATGAATTATGGAAAACCGTAATTCACCAGTTGATGACGGCAGCTGACATCTGACAGAACAGGGGTGCACGTTACGAATCGGGGGAAGGGTGGGGGTGAGACTGGCCTCAGACGTCGAGCCGTTGGACCCAAAACTTCGGCTGAATGGGCTGCGCATGTGCGTCGCGAAACGTGAGTGACAGGAGGTCTCTGCGAAGCTGCGCGGGGCAAGGAAATATAGTGAAGTGTGCAATTCTGGCCCTCGGGCGCTGTCTTTGACAATGAAAGACAAGCAACAAATTCTGAGGGCATGGAGGCAGGAGGAAAAGTAATGCAAACCTGTCCCAGTCCAATAACAGAAAGCAGGATGCTTTCACTCCTTGCGTCAAACCAAGAGATTACTGCCGTTTTCCTTTCCATATAAACGGGTCAAGGGTCGCTCCCACGCCGCTCCTGCTCGTCTTTCTGACTGGAGGGCTCCCAGCTCCTGAAGTTTCCAAGCAAACAAACAAATGAATAAATTAAGAAACCAGCTGATCTTCCAGTGGAATTATTAAATCCCTGTGAGGTCGCTGTGGCGCTGCGGCCTAACGACTTCCACTCGAGGGATGGCCTCTCTTCGCCACGGATCAAGGGCGACGCCTTGCCCCCGTGCTTTCAGTCCGGCATGCATAAGAAGGCGAGACGCTCTTCTCTTTTACCAGAGACCTCTAATCAGATGCTCCTCTCAAGAGGAAGGCGGCTGAACAGAGTCTCCGTTTGAAATTCTCTAAAAGAGAAAACAGACGAAGTGTTTGTGTTGGCCCATGTTGTTTAGGACTGAAACGACAGAAAAATCAATGTCTGTTTTCTTGAGAGTGCGGAACATAAATTAGGACTGACAACGAACCCTAATTACCGGCGCTCTGGAGGATGCTGGGAGTGAGTACCTCCAGAAGAATCGGGGATAGGCATACTTTGTGGCTTTGCTGGGGCAGTCTCCGCTGAGACGGCACCCCGGGGTCGGTAAGTCCCCAGTCCCCGCCAGCTGTTTTAAGATGAGCCTGTCTTTCCTTAAAAGCCAGCAACAGGACAGATTTTCTTTCTCTGAAAGTAATGGCATCGGCAAATGTTAAAAAGGAGGGATATTTTTTCTCCTTTTGTTTCATGCATCGCTCTAGCAGACTTTTGATCTTTGGAGAAAACTTTTTCTATAGTATACTTAAAAAATCGCTCGTTGTACGATAAAATCTCTCTGGTATTTTAATTTTACAAACTTCAAAAAACTGACATTGTATGTAGTATACAGCCTAGTGGAAATGAGCTATTTGGATCAAATATAAGTAATGCATTTATTTCAAAGGTCCTGAGTCGTAAATTGTATATTTATGTAGGCCTATAAGTTTGACTCTAAATATAATGTTTTAATTTAAATTTTTTATTTGTTATTGTGTTTTGCAATGAAAAGCAATGGAGTAGGCTACTTGTGTTTCTGACGCCCGAAATGTTTTTTTTTTTTTGTTATTTCCCTCTCTTATGTAACTATAGGGGGCAGTATTTACCTGATTATTCAACAACCGATATTCCTGAATCTTTCAAAACCCCAACATTTATTTCCGGCACCCTTTCTATGAATATACATACAATTATGAATCTACCGGTTTACTTAAATTCACCGTGTAGTTTAAATAATTCATGTTAACAGCGGGACTGATCAAAATTTCTACAATATTTCTATGATGACTCACTAAATGGCTATTTGTGAGCCCATAAACTATGAAGAAGTATATATATTTGTTCAATAACATAATCAAACATTAATGTTTTGTTCCGCCGTTATTGATGACCCTTCACGTGAATATGGGAAGTCATATGCTACAATAATTATAATTAAATACTTTAATAATAATGTAATAACGAAAAACACCGAGTTCAGGGGATAAAAATGAAATTGTAAGTGACAGGTACTCCTCACTCATCAAGATGTGTAAACGTTAATGCCTTTCATATCTGTAAGGCTTTGGCGGTTTTTAGTGGTTGAGATTCCCTAAGCTTAAACATATTGCCTTCCACATACGATTCCGCATACAAATACTTCAGGGCCTTGTGTTATGATTTCAAAGGAAAAGATTGAGATAATTACACCGCAAATACATCAAAGTAAATTGAAACCAAATGTGTGATACAGTTGGAGAATAGGGCCCCTCAATAGAGCCCCTGATTCGGTGTCCCGCACTATAGTGGCAGAAACACATAAAGGTTATTTAGGAATGAAAGTCACGGAGATCCAACTGCATTAAAAAAGACGGTCCCTCTTTGGCGAATAACCGTATTTAGGATTTTCGAACTGGGATTTTAATTAGGAAAGCGATATCGGCTGAACAAATTATTATGAAGTTTTGACCCCCTCCCTCCCCATTCTCACTCATCTATAAAGACAGATCCACGAAACTTTCATTCTTTCATCTGACGTTTTTATTGAATGCTTCTCTATGCCCCTGCCAAAAACACTTAAGGAAATCACTAGGAAGTTTTAAAGGAGTGAGTCATTAGTCTCGGACTTCCAAACCTAGAAGGAGCGAGGTCTGATACTAGCTTCATTTCTCTGGATGAGAAATTGACGCAGCAAATTGAACTAAAAGCCGCAGAAACAAAACATCACAAAGTACCCAGAGTGACTGGCGACATTAGGTAAAGTCTCATACTTCTGATCATAAGGGGTGCACGGAAACGTTAATTTATACCGCTTTTCTTAACGCCGTGTTAGTGCCCGAAGACGGTGAATTAACGCGGAACAACCTCACCCCCTGCACTAAAAGCCACTAACAGTAAATGAAAAATAAATCGGTCAATTTCCCGACACTAAATCTCCCGTGTCGCTGCGCTTAAATAAGCTTTCTTTGTTTTGTTTTTGGGCAGGGAGAATAGCCATCTGTTGGATGGCTTTCACCGGGCAATGTCGCACAAGCGAAAGCTGTGGACGCAATGGGGTCGGAGCGGCATATTCACCAATTTACCACGCCGTTCCCGGTTTCCCCCGTTTTCACGCTGCCGCAGTTGTTATGTAAATATTATTTTACAGCCCGCTTATAAGCCTCGCACACATCGGTGACCACCTTTGTGGGGAGGATTAACACCCAGCCGGGGTAGACTTTATCTGAGTCCGGGGAGGATTTGTGTCTCCCTCCGGCAAGGCGGACCCGGCTTGCTCCTTTCACACCGATTCAAGCCGTTTTTAATGATCCGGTTCCAGATACAGTGGGATAGATACACAAAGTGGTTTTTAGGTGCTATGCACTATCAAACGGCTCACATATTTCGCACAAGCTGCAAAATGACAAATTATATTGGTCAGCAGAATTTCTTAAATAGGCCGTGCAGATATAGGGAGCACTTAGTAGAGTTGTAAAGATGTAACCCATTAAATTGATCCTTCGATCGCTGAATTTGTACGGGAACCTGTTACATTTTCGTTTGTTTCCTACTGAGATTGTTAGAAAAATGCGAAAAAAATGTTTTCCTATGTAGTTACCGGAACCTTAGATATAGATACAAGCATAATTAATGTTATATTAAAGGTTGGATTAAAGATACCGGTACGGAATAAAGAGCGTTTAAACACAGCTTTCAGCTGGGTGATAGTAAAAGAAGCTGCCAGATTCCATCACCATGACTTGAAGGCTGCCTCTGCCCGAGAGAGGTACGCTTCTCATTAAGGTTACAAACACAACCTGAAACCGGTATTTAAGTCTTCGATTGTGTTGGTAATGCTCAGATCCAGCGGGACACTAATGAGGCTTTCAGCGGGACGACAGTAAAACGAGTAAAACTCCTGCCAGGCTTGATCAGGCTCCGGCTTGGCTATATGCCGTGTGGCAGGCGTCCTCCGCATGTGGACACTTGTACTTAGCGGGACGCAAATGGCGCTGCCGCTACCGGCCTGCAGATCCGCTGCTCCAGATCGTGTGACAGCTCTGTTTTGACAGGCCAGGAAGTGAGTCAAAGGTCATAAGGCATATCCCCCTGGGCACCCTGTCAGGGATCAAAGGCTCTCCGCAAAGGCGCTGCATTGGTGAAAATTCACTTTGCAGGGACAGGCTTTACAATTTTGCATTTCGGATCGGTCAGACTCAGAATGGGAAATAAGGGCACTATAAAATCCAGCCGTGCCACGAACGAAATATCCAGATGTTTTTTAAAGCTTTTATTGGGGCCTGTCACCGTTTAAAGAATGAGGAAAACACGTGCGATACATTTCAGTTATTATTTTATTACAAATAGCAAAATGACGAATCGCTTTATTCATGCACCCATTTACTTGTTTGTTTATTTATCTATTTATTTGTTTGATGTCTTGGTATCTTGACTATGTATAATTTAGCTGAATATTCCCTTTGCTGGGCACAAACTTATCCGTTATTTCCGTGCAGCGGTTGGCCGCCTGGTCCAAACACGGAGACCTTCATTAGGATTAGGATCCTAATGACCACTGAATAATGAGTTTTGAGTTTATTCTAGACATCCCGAATGTAGCACCCTGGTAAATTCCTGATACCACTCCCCAAGTCGAGTCTTTTGTCGTAATTTTAATACAGTTATAAAATGTATACTTTGTCCAAAACTAATTCAACGATGGCGTCGTCGTGACCCGGTGTTACCAGTTTGCCGTTACTGGGGGATGTTTGTTATGTGACCATGCCATCCTCATTCTACTTCTTAGATGCAGTTAATACAAAAGAAAGAAAAATCGTCATTTCAGAGCTGCAGTGGCCGGTTTACCGGGTGCTTGGGGACAATTCGAGCCGTCACACCAGAACAATAACTATCCGTGTCCCAGAATCGAGCCCGGAAATAGGGGCTACAGTACTCCAGATAATTTCAGGGTCGCGTCCTTAAATGACGGTGAGGTTGCAAACCGCAGTCTGGGTATATACTGTCCTTTTGTTTTTCTTTAATTCATCATTCAAAATATCAGTTGCCACTTCGGACCAAGCTTTTTATGGTCTGCCGGGAACAAATCATTTCCTCATATTTTGTATACAAAAAGTTCGGAGAGAATTTAACCATGGTTAAAGACACAGTAAACTGATGTTCAGGATGGGAATACTGAAGCCATTTGTCCATAATGTTTCAAGTTTAGAAAAACTATTTTTTTAGTGGTCTAGGGAACCACTGTTGTCTTGTTCAAGCTGTAGTATTTTAATTGGAGGGGCAAACTGTAAATAGGAACCAATCTGTGTATAACTTTGTTTTTGTTGTGTAACTGAAAACAAATATTACGCCTATTTATTCAGCTTGTAACTGGGAAAGGCATTTCTATGGATAGGCCTATGGTCAAGTAGAAATGTCCGATTCACTGCAAAAGCTAAAATGTATTTATTTCTAAAGAAAGGTGCTGAAATTTATTTAGTTCACACTCAGACGGCGTGTTGGAGCTTCGCCCGGTAACCGTACGAATATTAAAACTATATCTCCGTATGTCCCTCTCCACACTCTGCGTTTACCACCCACCCACCACAATGGCGGGACGATCTTGGATAAATATAAAAGGCTGTTGCCTCTAAGATGTCCCTCGCTGGGATAGTGGCCTCACTTCAAACGCAAACTGGTAATCCACTGAAACGAATGGAGACCCGTTTGAAACTCGACCGGCTCCGACGCCTCAGCCTCTCACAGCTCCCTATTGTTTCTGCGTCGGTCTGCCTCAGCTTTGCCCTGTGCAGTGTTACACAGCGAGGGGACCCTTTCCTACGCGCATTCACTGCATATTTAAAAATCCATATTCAAATAAATAATAAATATATTATGCTTATATGATTATATTTGGAGTTTAATTGGAGTCACCAAATTGCCCATAGGTGTGCGTGTGTGAGTGACTGGTGTGTGAGTGACTGGTGTGTGAGTGTGCCCTGTGATGGGTTGGTGCACCATCCTGGGTCATTTCCTTCCATGCACCCATAGGCTCCGGACCCCCCCACGACCCAGAATAGGAGAAGTGGTTTCAGAAAATGCATGGATGGAATGTATGTTGGTCTTATATATGTGAGTGAATGAGGTATTATTAAATCATGATATATTTGTCGATAGTGCTGAGATCATTGTCATTGTCTACAGATTAATATCACATGATTTTAAAAAAATACTATTGTGTACACTGTAAATGAAGGTTTGAGTAATATGTACACTGTACTAGTCACAGGACTGAGGACTAATATTTAGATTATAGACTGTGTTGCTTTTCTGTGTATTTGAAAGTGACAGGTACTCTGGACAGATGGAGGGATGAGCTCTGCCTCTGAGGTTTGCTGTCCCATCAGGCCTGTGGATTGAGGATCTCCTGATTCCCACCCCCAGCCCAGCTGAAGCGGCCCCCTGTTCATCGGGACCCTATCAAAGGGTCATCTTGCAGTTTCGGGCCCCAGATTACCGCACCGAACGTCTGCAGTCCCCTACAGCGGGGATTGCAGTGACTCCGTGCAGTGGGCCACTTCCTGCTATCTGAGCGGACTTCGCACAGAGAACTCCAGTGCCGGCACTGTCCTCCCGGGAGCGGGCTCGGTGCCAGCTGGATCAGCGCGCGGGATGCAGCGCCGCGATTCCGCCCCGCCCCGTTTTCCCTCTCCCCCGTTCTTCCCTCGTCCTCTCAGCACGCGTGTCTCGGCCTTCATGGAGAGCGGAGGGGAATCGAGAAAGATCTGCGGGGTGGCAGATGGGCCCAGAGCCATCAATGGTAGCGAAACGGCGGACGGCGTGAAAGGAAACGCATGCAACCGGTAAGATTATACCGTAACGAAATTAAAAATTAATTGCGCAGGAGAGCGGCGGGAGCAGGCTGGGATACTCATCCAAGGTCTCTTCTGAAACATCCATCAGCACAGTGTCAACACTCCAGTCTCTGTGCCTGCAAATTATCTGGATTGCTCTCCTCCGCCACCGCAACTTTATCTCCCAAAATGTAAATGATAATTGAAGAGGGCTCGAGGTGGCGTCTGCCCCCGCTGACATCATCTCAGCGGCGCTCTACGGGCGACGCCCACCCTCCGTGCCTGACAGCGTCCGAGTGCCACTGCGGGAGCGGGGAGGGGGCGAGCGGCCGGCCTCGGAGGAGGACAAAAGACAAGGCCTTGGGGAGAGAGGGAGTAAAGAAAAAGGCTAGGGGGGGACCCCAGAGAGAGCGGGGATAAATCACCTGCTCGTAAGACGAGGGCGACAAGCCCCTGCGTGCATCAGAGCAAGAGCGAGCCCGGCCGGGAATCTCTTTACTGTCAGTCAGGCCCCCTATTAGCACGTGGGAGATCTCCGGAACATTCCACACTTCCTCGTTTTTTTTTTTTTCCCACATGGGGTCTGGAGGAACGTTGTTCCCGCTGATGGCTTCCGTATGACGCCGCAGGTCCTCCTAACGGCAGGAGCGGGAATGCGGAGTCTGGCTGTGCCGGCTGATGTCACGTGGGGAGTCGCGAGCTCTGGAACGCGTCCATCTTCCTAACTCCTCGGGACGGCTCTGGCATTTCTTCATGCCGACGGATCATTTCACGTATCACATGTTTCAGGTTAGCTTCCGAATACCGCCCGGTGTCATGTGACATCCTGATGTGTGATTGGCTTGAAAAAGCTCTCATGATACCCTCATACGTTTTTAACATTTTTTGCACAGGCCCAGAACTTTTGACTCCTAGACACCATTCAGCATAGTTTTTGACTTAAATCTAGCACAAACAGACATGCCTTAGGCTTAAACTGAAACGGGATTGTAATAGACAGAGCGTAACATCTGCTTTTTTCATGATCAACCCATAATGTTAAGATCAAACAGCAGTTTGTTGAATAATCTCTCCGTTGACACTATCCATGAAGAGGGGTTGGATTTTTCACTCATGGACAAGAAGTCCAGACCTGGATTACCCGTTCTCCCCCGTTGAAGAGGCTGATGGATGGTTCCCGGCTTTCCAGGGACCTTATCACTGTAACTTTGACCCCCGCTCCCCACCCCGCACTTACTTACGGCCCGCCTGGGGAGCGGATGAGGCCGGCGATAAGTGTCGCGTCTGGCCGCGTCCGGATTTCAGGGTCCAGCGGAGGTGCTGCAAAGCGCCGTCGGGGGGGGCGCTTGGCTCTGACCCCCTGACCTGCGGCACGTGTGGGCGGGAACCTGCTCTTCAGGGAGCGGTCTGTGGGCGGGGCTAATGACATCTCCCTGGATCTGAGGTAGACCATTAATATCAGATGGGTTTTTACAGAATATCTCTGTTCATTTCGACAGTAACACCCCTGGGCTGAGTATAATTTCCATTCTGCTTACCAGGCGTCTTTAAGCCATGGGAGCTGTGGATCCTTCCGGACCCTCCACGCCAGTCTGCCTGGCCCCCGGTCTGGCTCTGTGTGAATGTCAGCCACTGATGACTCCATCTTGCCAGTAGGCAGACCGCCCTGCCCCCCAGAAATGGTTCTGTCTCACTTTTCCTCTATGTCAGTGGGCTGGGAGGCCCAGTGCGGCAGCACTAGGCTCAGTGCAATAAATTCGGGCTGGGGGGGGTTGGCTGGACACATGCCCCCCCTCCCCGCTTGACCCAAGTGCGTGTCCCACCTCTGAGTGTTCATCCAGCCCAGAAACCGCAGCGAGGCTGATGCCCCCCCCCCCCCCCCCCCCGGCGTGCACTGGCAAGCACTGCAGTTGCTCCTGAAGGAGAGGCGGAGCCTGGTGGAGGCCATGAGGCTGTGACGCAGACCCTCAGAACCCGGGGCGCAGAGGGGCTCAGCCGGGGAGGGCCCCTTTACAGTTACCCCCCCCCCCCCCTTTTTGCCAGGCTGGCCACTAATTGTCGGAGGATCAGAGCATCCATGTGGAAACACCCCCAGATCTGAGGAGGATGGAGCCAGAATCAGCGAGGCTGGACCTCGGTGTCCTGACAAGACACTAGGCCTTACTTTGGGGGGGGGGGTGGCAGCCAGAGTTCTGAGTGATGAAAGCTCACTGCTCAGATCGCCATGGCGATATCAAAGCAGATATCAAAGTAGCCACAATTAGCCTCCCTGTGAACCACTTTTCACGAGCTCTCTTTGTCTCACACCGTCACGTCCACATTGATCGATGATGCCCTGCAACAGCGTCGGGGCCGAGATGCTTCACAGATGCGGTCGGGCGTCTGCATCATAAACACCATGCTGGTCCATTTCACATATATACCGTATGCATATGTGTGTGTGTGTGTGTGTGTGAGTGTGTGTGTCTATATATACACACACAAATCAAAGCTTGTCTTCTGCCACCATCGTGTGTTCTTTTGGTTTCCCATATTCACAGGGCACTTCTTCTCCTCTCTGCCTTTTCCTGACGCCTCATTCCCTGGTCAGGCGGCACACGGAGATCCCCCGCTGCCCCGAGAAGCCACCTCACCTCAGCTGGATTAGCACCACCACCCCCCACCCCCCTCCGGAATGTTGATGCTCTGTTGCTGTGGAATTCTGGGCAATATGTGGAGTGTCTGACTGGTGAGATCTAGGTGAGTGCACACTGCGGTCCAAACACAGGCCCGCCAGCCCCATTGAGGCCCCGCTTCCTACGGGGGGGGGGGGGGACCCTAAATATTTGGGTTACAGTTAAGCCCATGTTTTCCCAACATCCCCTCTGCAGATTCCCCCCCCCCCCCCCCACATTGAGGACCAGGGGGTGCAGGGAAGCTGAACTCTTTAGAGGGGCACGGGCCACATTACCAGAAGTTGTAGGAACATGGGAATCACATGGATCATAAAATGACCCCCCCACATTTACATTTAAATAACCCCATTTGCAGTATATGTAACCGGTCATACAGCTCGATCTGTATCGAAACTCCACTATGTCTGGACCCTGCATCAGAATCAAGGTTTTTCAATAACAATGATCTTTCTTAAAAAGCCTGGGATGCTCTAAGTGACACGCAGGAGAATTATGCGTGTGAGGAAGGTTATTCCTCTGTGGTCGACCCCGCCGGCGCTGCTCTGCGTGTTACGTGATTGTTTGTAGGCCGTTTGTAGACGGTCTCTAACGTCCGTATCAACCTTGCTGCTCTGCTTGCCCAGGCGACGCAAGGAAACCGCACGCGTGAGGCAGGCTTGTCTTCCGGAACGGGGGTAATCTTCAAAACAATTACCGTAAATCTTTTACGTTGCCTCTAAAAATGATTTTGTTTTCGTGATCGATCAGAGCGTTCAGGTATGGCTGAAATTAGGATACGGATCGATATCCATTTTTAGCCCCGGCGGTTCCCTGGCTGTGTGTGAGCCGTCCAGGTTTTTGATATCGTCGGCACGAAAGCCTCCCAGCACCGCGGTGGATCTGGTAACAGCTTTTTCTGATCAGTTTAAAATTATATTTCCCTCAAGTCCCTAAATCCGAGTTCTTGTGCCTCTTCCAAGGCCAGCGAAGCCACTCGTGAAACGTTTCCCTTCCTCTCTGTTATTGTTTTCGTGGCAGATTTCTTTTTTTGGACGAGAATCCTCCTTCCCTTAATAGCAGACACAGAAATGTCGCTCCCCACGTTATTATGCTGAACCAGTTACCGGTGTGGACTGGAAACCATGGCAGCAGCCTGCAAAATGCGGTAGGGACCGAGAAAAGAAAAGCCCCGTAGGAACTCGCGTCGTAACAAATGAGGGCGAGCGGCGTGAGGACGTCTGCAGGCTAATGCTGCAAATATTAGCGCAGCGGATGAACTTTCCGGAGAACGTGACTAGGCAATAGCACCCCCTCCCCTCTCCAAAGCACAGGATTAGAGACCAGCAGGTGGTGCAGCGGCTGAGAGGACGGACTCGTACCTCAAATGTTCGGGGGTTCTTGCTGTTGGACCCTGGTGAACAGCAGTAGCCTTGTACTGTTTTAGTAAATATTGCATTTCAGTACGGTGAAGGTGGGTAAAGGGTTCGCCGAGATATTTTCGAGTGGCTAAACAAACAGCAGTTTACTTTTTTTTTGCATTATTTTTATTTGGCGAATCCTTTATCCAACACGAAATACTGAAAGCAGGATCAACCGGTTCATGAAGTGACTGGGGTTAAGGCCTTTGCTCAGGAGCCCAGCAGTGACGTCACAGCATCGTAAGCCGCCGAGCTGCACAGCAACCCCTGTTTTACATCACAGCTGTCACTAAGTGCGCATTACGGCCCGACGTCATTTGTATAACAGGGCCTGCGTGTAATCCGGCTTGTGTGTGAGAGAGGGTGCGCAGTGAGGACCCGTGTCCTTGGGGTAGTTGTAACTCTCCCGGCTCATTAAAGCCTCAGGTTTTCCTGCTTAACTCTCCTGTAGACGGTGGGGCTCTCATATAATCTGTAATCAGAGCATCTTTAACACAGGATGTCCCATGGTGCAGCTGGGATGCTGAGTTTATCCTGGGATATTTCCTTGTTTTCATCGTGGACCCGTACCTCAGGTCAAGCGGCTGCCGGGCCCGGTCTGTCCGGCCCTATGAGGGTTTGGGTGCCACGGGATTAACCTCGGGATTTAAATGCCGCATGCTGCTTCTGTTTAATCAGAGCGAACGCAGAAGGAGGCAGGCAGGCAGTCACTCTCGCTGGGTGTGCGATTGTGGTGACAGGCCACTTCACGCTGATTAACTCAGCTGCGTAATGAACAATCACCATCACTGTTTTTTCTGCGTTAAATCTGATTGAGCAATCAGACGAATGAAATCATTCTCTAAATACTTTCAGGGGAATAGAAGGCTTTAGCTCGCAGGATGCTTAGCAGACCACTGGAGGTCCAGCCCGTGCGGCCCTCTGAACCATCTGATTTCTCTGCCGTCTGCGGACACACGAGAAGTGCCCGGTTTCTGACACCTGAGCCGCATGCTAACCCGAGGAGCCAAACCGGATTTGTTCCTAAAACCCAGGATCTATGACTTCATTGCCATAGGCTTACCAAATGGGGGCTGGTCCAATGTGAAACCAAACCCCGCCCCCTGCCAGTCTGTGGTCCAATCAGCTGCCATGCAGCTTCCAATAGCAGACAATATTTACGTGGGCATGCCAGTTAGATAATTAGGGGTTAATGATAAGTCCTGAAATGCAGCAAAATTGAGGTTTGCAGAAGCTGGGGTTTCTGAGTCTGCCTTGTTTTGGGGGGGGGGGGGGGGGTGGAAGTAAGGACTTGCACCTCTCCTCCAGGACTATGGCTCCTGGAGGTGAGAGGTGCTGAATAAGGTTCCTGAGGAGTCCCATCAGAATTCAGATGTGACAGCATGCTGTGGGTCACCTATGGTGAGAAAACTGCGTGACCCAGTGGTGGAACATGAGGCAGCTGGTTATTAGGGGAGTGGCCAACACAGTGTAGAGGCGGGGCATGGAAAACCAGCTGGACAGCTTTATACCAGGTAAACATGAGCGACCAGGTGGGGAGGATTAACACGAATAGCCCCGGTCACATGACTCTCCCTGGCGAGACGGCCACGCTCCCCTCCCCAGTGACCAGCACTTTACCTCACTGAGATCGAGATCTTCACTGACACACAGCGTACTGTCCCTATGTGGGGGAATCGCCCCTACTGTAAGCTCACCTTCAGCGGGTCCGTTTTCTGTGACATCACAGGAACGCTGCCCCAGCGCGGAGCTGTGACACGAACGCAAACTTGATCCCAAAAAAGGATTTTGGCACCTCGGATTACAGTTAAACCCTAACCTTAATAACCATGTGACCATATAAAATTAAGATCACAGCCCTTTTTTTTCACAATTTGCTGAAACTATGAAGTAAAATCCGATAGCTTTGAGAAAGGGGATACAGGACGTCGGTGGAGTTCACTCCCTATTCGCTGCGTCAGGGGGCCCGATGTCACGGTGGTTTAGAGGGGCCGCCTCGCAAAGGAACCGGAATGGAAATGCTGCTGGCGCTGCAGCACACAAACGCTGTAAGCCGCTGGTAGGTGGCGGCTGCGGCGGGTCGTGGGGAAGGCTGCTCTGCCGCAGGCCCCTGCCGGGTTTCTTTGGGGACTCGCTCTCTGGGAAGCGCTCGACGATGCCCTGGGTGTAATTCCTGAGGGGGGAAGAGGGAGGAACTTAATATGAGGAACAAAGCCCAACATCAAAGCGTGGCTGGGGGAAGCCGAAGGCCGCGCGTCGTCTCACATTCGGCGTGCTGTTCGGGCTCGGCGCTGCGCCCGAAACCAATCGCATCCTTCCCGCCATCCGGGCCGGCCAAATATAGCAGTTTCCGGATTTTGCAGGCGCCCACCGTGCCCCGCGAGCTCACCCGCCCGCCCGCGCCCTGGCAGACGGCAGACAGCGCGCTTTCATTCCTCGCGGCTCCTCGACGCCGCCGCTGCCGGGGAAGGCGCCGCTGATTGGAGGCGTGTCGCTCCGCTCGCCGGCGTGCTGACGGGCGACCTGCAAGCCCCCTGACAGGCCTGATGGAGGCACCGTGGGCTGAGATATCCTGACCCCCCCCGCCCCTCCCCCGCATGCGTCGCGGTGGAACAATGCAGATTACATGCGCCTGCCACGACAGAGAGAGAGACGCTGTCTGCTGTCTCAAATCTGCACCGGGAATCATAATTACGAACAACAAGGAAACCGTCAGCCTTGACTCCCCCTGTCGGAGTGGGGGGCTGCATTTTAATATGTACAGTGTGCATTGGACACACATCGCATATAATACCCAGGCATCCCTGCATTCTTCATACCTGACATTCAGCTGTGAGCAGTACCCTCCATCCACACGTACGGGGTAATTAAAAGTCTAAAGGGGAATTACTAATTACGAGTTATTATGCTCTCAGTTTTTTTACTGAGCCCCTGCAGTCAGGAGGAAACCGTAGATGCAAACCCGCAGCACTGTGTTTTTACATTCTTACGTTTACCCTGCTCTGCTGAGCCCCCCCACCACCGGCCATCCGGCTAAATGGGGGAGGGGGGGCTGGATGGCTGTCGAATTCAGCGTCCAGCCCCAGAGATCCGTGCCTTTTTTCCGGTCTGGCTACAGCAGAAACGTTGTCAGTGTTCCCGTCTGCAAGGAGGATGGGGTGTTGACGCGGCCCCCCGCGGAGGCCGTACATCCTCACCGTCCTGCGTCGCTGTCTGAGAGCGTCACCCCTACGGGATGCTGACTGCACGCGCGCGTCTGCAAACGGGTCCCGGTGGCCTCGGCTCGTCTCGCTGCCACCGAGATGTGACGTCCGCCCGTTGCTCCCCCAGCCCCGGACGCCGCCGGCAGGCTGCGCTAATGCAGAATAAACACTTGAGGGAGCACTTGAGGCGAGCTGAGGAGAGGGCCTGACACGGCGGAGCCAGTGCCACCCATTAGGCGCGCAGATTCGGGCGAGGCGTCTGATTATACCACTCCGCTTTCTGTCAGAAGTGCCTGCCCCGACCGCTGTGTCAGATACAGCCCGACCCCCCCCCCCCCAAAGAACCCCCCCCCGGTGTGTTCGGCGCGCCCGCTGACATGCCGCACCTCGAGTGGGCCTGATTTGTGCTGGAGGAGGGCGGAGGTGACTCCACAGCCGCTGTAGCACCACTCAGGGTTAAATTAGAGGCTGCTAATCACGCGGATCTCAAGCAAGCCTCCTCCGCCGTTACCGCTGCTCCACCCCTCCGCCCCCCGTCAGGAATCAGTGACAGGCAGCCTGGCTGCTTATGCGCCACGCGGTACTCTGTGCCCCCTGTCACCCGCATTCTTCAGCTCTTATGCTAACTATAAGGCCCAAAAATTAATAAAAATTCTTCTCAAAGATCAAACTTCTTGAGTTTGCAGGAAGCTCTACGAGGACCCGACTCCCTCTTCTTCCATTTCAACCATTTCAACATTTTTACCCCCCCCCCCCCCCATCCCATTTTTATCTGCAGACGACTCCGGCGAACCACTAATTCTATTCTACTTTTCCTTCCAAACACGAACACGGAGCTGGAATTGTCTTAAGTAATGAACGTTATGCTGTCCAGCCCTTATCATCTGATATAGCAATTATGGTGGAAATGCGCTCATAAGCCCTCATTAAACCAGGCTCCAGGATCCGGGAGAATGATAATCTGGTGATATCGTGCTAATTTCCCATTATGCTAGCATAAGGAGAGGTGGTGTTTGTTTTAATGGCACCCCCGCAGGCGGGGAATGGCTCCTTCCAGCCTGGACGCTTCCAAGCAAACCCAAACTCACGACAGGTGGGGGTTCGTACTGTGCAAATAGCCCATGTAGCGGGGAGGGCTGCATTTGCGGAGCGACTTGTTTTTGTGGGGGGCTGGCTGTTTAAGCTGTTTGTCGGTGAGCCGGGGCACAACCGTGGCGCTCAGGGTCTTCCTGCAGCTTAAGCGGTGGCCATCGGCAGAGGTTTTACGGCACACATGGTGTGCTGAGATGAAAGGGAAGGACCAGGTGGTTGGAAACGGCAGAGTCTTTAAGCAGAAGGCTGCCCTGGATGGGCTCTGGAGTTTACTGGGTCAAACATGTGACCTTTTTTTTCTGCTGGAGATATTAAGAGCTAGGAGGTGATTTTGGGGTGGGACTGGGGAGAGCGGAGGGTTAATATGAATACAAGTAAAAATGTGAATTTTTAGAGATGGGGCATGTCAGCCTGTTGCAAGGGGAGATGAGGGAAGATATTTTAATTTTCGAGAAACACGGGAAAGATCTGCCTCAAATTGTCATTAGAGTCTGATGGCCTGATCAACGTCATTGCCTGAGACAACGAACTATGTGGGAAGTTAAAGCCAGAGGGAGCAATTTGATTCGCTGATAGACAGATCATTTTGTTTTTGACAGGTTTCAGAGAGACAGGGCAGGGATTATAATTATGTGCAAAGTTGTTCAAAATAGGCTTTTCTTAAAGACCACGTCCAAGACGATCTTTAAGTGATTTTTATTGTGGATCACGCAGAAAGATCTCCCCTGTTTCCCTGTTCTCACCTTGTGTTTGAATTTCCAGGTATTGTTTCACAGCTGTGTTATAATGAATATATTTGACTGTTTGGGAATATACCTGTGAGTTTTCCAAGGACATCGCACCAGATCTAAATGCAGTGGCGCAGCAATCGTTGCCTCGGGATGCAGTGGTTGTGTCGGGTGCCCTCTGCACATTTTTAGACACCGGGTGGCGGCCGTCTTAATTTGTTGGAGAGAATTATTGCGTGAACCTGCTTCTGGCTGCAAACCTGCTGCTGGCTGTACGATAAATGGAATTCAATTCCAAACGAGCGAGAATAGCCTGCGAAATTACCCGCGGACGGCTCTCCGTGCTGGCTGGACTGCGCGTTTACCTTCCTCCTTTTTATATTTTTATTTCTGCAGCTGCAAAAAAAAAAAGAAAGACAGGAACCGGGTCAAGCATGAAGTGGTTCCCTCTCTTGGATGTAGCTGTTGACTAGAGGGAGTTTTTAACCTGCCGTTTTCAGGGCAAAAATAAATAGTTCAGTTAGCAGTTTGCCTTGTTTTAAACCTACTGGTTAGATGAGGACTGTCTGGTTTTAACATGTAATTTACCCCTTATTATGTGCAGAAATGTACATGCCTGTATCGTTAGAAGATTTTTGGGGGAGAAAAGCCATTTTCCCGCCACATTTCTTCCTGTGAGCAGAACAAATCCCACGACCATTCTTGTGTCAGACAGAAGCTCTATTAATGTGACACAATCCCTTCGTTTGACCTTTGGCTTTATTTTGTAATCTGTCCACCTCCGTCCATCCCATCTGTCCAGGTTTGGGCTGCCAGGGACCTCTGGGTGACCCGACAAATGGTCTGTCTGGAGGAGAGGGGGAGGACTCCCTCCTCCATCCAAATCCCTTCCCTCCAGAGCATCGCTTTACCACCTCCAGCTTTTTCATCCACAGCTCTAAATATAGGGGTGGCTTGGTGCCATGGGCTCCAACTGTACCCCTCACAGGTCCAGTCTGGGTCTGGCTCTACTTCACTGGCCCGGTTCTCTTGCTCATATTCTCCCGAAGACAGGCTCTACCACCCTGACCGGTGCCTCTAAATAGGTGAGTGTTCATCCATGCGGATCTGCTCTTGGGAGTATTACTTACACAAAAAAGTTCTGAGGGCAGAAGGAAAAATGATTGGTTCAGAGAGCTAACCAATCAGATTGTAGAGGAGGTGGGTCCAACTAACTAGAGGAGGCAGGACCAACCAATCAAATGTCTTGGCTCCGCCACCTCTAGTTGCTCTTTCTGAACTAATCATTTTTCCTTCTGCCCTCAGAACATTTTTTTGTAAGTAAAACTCCCATGAGCCGCAAATCTGCACTTAGCCTGGGCCCTACAGAGGCCACAACGCCTCCCCTCAGCCCGTAGACCTTCAAGGATAAGCGATTAAACCAGAGTGAGTCCAGCGAGACGCGCGTTAACAATGAGAGCGATGACTCTAATCCAGCTGGCGACCGTCTCCGCTCTCTCCTCCAGCCCGCCACACTTTGCTCATCCTTAGCTGTCCGCTAATGAGCAGCTGAAGTACATTTAAGATGAAACCTCCCCTGAGATTACTGAAGCCGAGGGCTATGGCTGGGGGGTGGGGTGGTGGGGGCATGCAGGAATAAAAGTGCCTCACAGTCAGTGAAGAAATATAGCTGGGCTAACCTTAGAGAGGCTCTCTTTTTTTAAGACACCTTCCCTGTAAGTTGATGGTACTGGGCTGTCCGGGGTAAACGTACGACCCAGCAAATATCGGAGCATGGTGTGGATGCCCACTGCAAATGCTCGCTTTTGTCCACCAGGTACGCTGCGCCGGCTGTAAACTCATTCACGGTGTAGGAGGGAAGTGCTTTGCGGTCCGTATGTGCAGGAGTGAATTAAACAAGCACCCCATGTGTGATGTTAGATGGATTGGAGTCACTGCGGGCTGCACTATTACCCGACACCCAACCTGTTCTACACAAATACAGGCTTTTTTAACCTGCTGGATCCAGCTCTGAGCTTAAGGCTGAGGGTGCAGGTGGGGGGGCTGCTGCCCGTTGAAGGGTTACCTTTCTGTCACAGGGCTGGAGGTGCGGGGGTGTCCGAAGCCCAAACCAGCCGGTCTTATCCTGGTTTAACCGGGACGCTGAGATTTCTCATTCTTGGCACCAGGCTTGGGATGGTGGTGGTTCCCATGGACGCCTCTATTGACATGGAGACTTTCCCAGTCACTCTTAATGGCCAAGAGCAACAGTGGACCCCCCCCCAGGCTATTGCTGTGGTGAAGCTGATGCGTGTGGGGAAACAGGTTCAGGCTGGACGTCTCTCTCATCCGTTAGATCGTCGCTCTTGGACAGAGGACGTTATGTGAACAGCACCCGATTCCAGACACCAAAGACGGAGTTAAAATTCAATGCTGACCTTCTGGACTCATCACTGCCATCGACTGAATGGGTTTAACCGAAATTTCCAAAATTAACCGGAATGCCGGCACGTCAGTTTTCCGGTGGAATTTCTGGCTGTGACGCTTTCCCTTCTGCAAACTCCGGAGACCTAATTTTGGCCGCCGTATATAACAGCCAGGAATCCTTGTCAGAGCCTAACAGTCCTCGCAGGTGGTAAAGTCGACCCTGGTAACCCGTCATCCTTAGAGGCGCAATGAATCTGTGGCCGGAAAGCCAATCCGGCATCGTATCCCTTTTGTGGTAAAGTCATCGGCTACGCTCCCCACCCCCGGCCCTTGTGCTTCTCGCTGATCCGCGGATAAAACCCTCAGGTCCCGTCGTAGGAACGTGTTAAAATAGGAGAAACGCAGCTGCACTCGGAGTCTGACAGGCGAGCGGCCTAGACGTGTTATTCTAACCCCCCAAGTGACGGGGGGGGGGGGGGGGACTGCCGGCTGAACTCCCAGGTCCTTGACCATCTGCAAGACTGCCACGCAATTCCCACATGTCAAAAAAAAAAAACAAAAATGGAAATAAAACAAGACACTCCCCCCCTCTCTCCCCCCCCCCCCCATCTGCTCCCTTTGAGAGGAGCTGCATTATCGCTTCTGACGGCCCAGAGAGGAGACTTGTGGAGCCACACTCATCCGCACACTCGTCTTCTTCTCCTCCAGACAGCGCGAGGGGGACAGTGCAGGGAAATGCCCAGTTTATCTGTCTGTTACACCAACGTTCAGCTCCGACTTGCTGTCCCTCAAATATCCACAATCCCAAGCCAGACGCCCTCTGCCAGACACCCCCAAGTTCTTCTTCACCCTATTGAATGGACTATTCATCCTATAATTCTATCAACTCCTACATGTTAGTCCACCGGGAGCATGATCCTACATCCATCCTCTGCATGTTCCTCCATAAGGAGCATGTTCCTCCATCCTCTGCATGTTCCTCTGCCCAGAACATCTTCCTCTGCCCGCAGCATATTCCTCCATGCAGAGCACAGTCTTTCACCCTGAGCGTCGTCCTCCACCTGCAGCAGCAGTTAACTGACACCCTGGGTTGAGATCATATCTTCTGGGCCTCAGGTCAGCACACTCGACTTCCTGCCAGCGTTTGGTTCTGAGAGGCCACTCATCTCAGGAATAAAACCAACATTCCCAGCAGCGCCTTTGAGAGGGAGGCTTTCTGGGGGTGGTTGTATAAATAAATTACCCACGTGCTCTCGGATCCTCCCCTACCCCCACCTCCCCTCATCCCTGGCAGGTTGTTTGATGTCCTTTGGCGTGGGTTTGCCGTCAGCGGCCGTGACGACCGGCACGGTCGCCCCCCGGGGACTCCAATCCGGAGAAGCGTAGCTAGGCTCAAGCAGGCACTCGCACGTGACGCATCGAGATTGAAGGAAAACACAACCTCGTGGTGTTTTTGAAGTACCAGCTCGGTGGAATGTAACCCAGACATCACTTCTGCACACAGAGTGAGAGATGGACTGTTCCTGGGCTGCCAGGGTGTTGATTTCATTATAAAAACAAATGTTCTGTTACATTTTGGGAAATTTCTCATATGTACTTTATTCCTTTAGGCTTATCAGAATGAAGCAGGATACCTGTATATTGACACACTAATAACCGTTGGATGTATTTTGATGCGTAGATGGATGTATCAGGGCTTTTTAATGATCAGCTTTTTTTTTTTTTTTTTGCTTTTTCCATTGCCGTAGCTCTGGATGGTCCATTTTTGAATCACAGTCTCTACACAATACCTCCAACATATCCAAAATGGTAAATATTGTTTTAGCCTGAATTCCCCTGAGAAAAAGCAGAAGAATGCTTTTCATTTCAAATTCACCCCCTCCCTCCTGCTATTGGGCAATAGTCGCAACCTAAAAAAACAGCTTTGAATACCATAATTCTAGATAAAATATACAATGCCGGTTACTCAAGGCCTGTCTGTTTGGTCTCTTGCTTTCCGTAGCATCCACACCCCCATCCAGTCCCCAGGAGACCATGAGACCGAAAATTTACAATGGTTATTTTTTTTGTTGTGAATTTATTTTACACACTCGCCAGATCTGCATGATAGACGATGCCTAAACAAACACAGGCTCTCTTAAAAGTATGCAAAATATAAACCAAATACACACTTTGCATATTCTAATCTTTGTGTACTATGTATGAAATACAAGGGATTACGTGTGAAAGTTAGCAACAAAAAGAATATTTGAAAAACTAGCCCGTAAAATAGGTTATAACAAATTATTTTGTCACATGCAAAGTTGTCTTTTCATATCTTATGCTGAATGTGAGCGTTGCATTTGTGATGGTAACCTCACACCTCCAAGAAGGTGTCTGTCCTCACACTGTAGGAGTGCAGTTATAATGATCTCCTCATATCTCTGCATGTTCTCCTCATATCTCTGCGTGTTCTCCTTGTATCTCTGCATGTTCTCCATGTATCTCTGCGTGTTCTCCTTGTATTTCTGCATGTTCTCCTTGTATCTCTGCATGTTCTCCACGTATTTATGTGTGTTCTCCATGTATCTCTGCATATTTTCCATGTATCTCTGTGTGTTCTCCTTGTATCTCTGCATGTTCTCCTTGTATTTCTGCATGTTCTCCTTGTATCTCTGCATGTTCTCCATGTATCTTTGCATGTTCTCCATGTATTTATGTGTGTTCTCCATGTATCTCTGCATGTTCTTCATATATCTCTGTTGTTCTACATGATCTCTACATATTCTCCCCACATTTTCATGTTCTTCTTGTTCTCCTTGTGTAGGCACATAGTGTGTAAAAGTTGCCAATGCTCTGTTGACTCAATAACTACACAAAACTTCAGAACTTCCTCTGGCATTAACCCCAGCACAAAAACTGCACCGGCAGCGTCATGGAAGGGGTCTCCATGGCTGAGCAGCTGTATGCAAGCCTCACATCACCAAGTGCAGTGCCAAGCATTGGAGTGGTGTAAAGCACACTGTCACTGGACTCTGAAGCAGTGGAAACGTGCTCCATGGAGTGATGAATCACAGTTCTCTGTCTGGCAGTCTGATGGACGAGTCTGGGTTTGCCGGATGCCAGAAGAATATTAGCTGCCTTGTGCCAACTGTAAAGTTTGGTGGAGGGGGGATAATGGTATGGGGTTGTTTTTCAGGGGTTGGTCTAGGCCAGGGGTGGCCAACTCCAGTCCTGGGGGGCCAGAGCCCTGCACATTTTTGGGTTTCCCCTCATTTAACACACCTGATTCAACCCCTTGTGCTAATTACCACACAGCTCTTGAGCTGAATCATTTATGGTGTAACAGGGAAAGAATTAAGCTACACAGGGTTTCCGGCCCTCTAGGACTGCAGTTGGGCACCCCTGCTGTAGGCCCTTTGGTTCTACTGAAGAGAATTCTTAATGCTTCAGCATACCAAGACATTTTGGACAATTCTACAGAGATGTACAAATTTGTTGGTGCCCGTACAGCTCATTGAAAAAATACTTAATTTCTCCTGAAAAGTGGTTCCATTAAAAGCAATTGTCTAATGTATACATGCATGTCTTTGGCATGTAATAGAGTAAACCAATAAAATTGTGAAAAGAAATGATATGTTGTTTATTATACAAAGATATGCTAAAATAGCATGGATAGATTTGTTGGTATCCCTAAGGAGACTATTTATCCTTGTATTATAGTCATGTTTCAAACTGTTTAACCTTAATCAGGTGCCTGCAAGCTTTTCATCAGCCATTCAGCCTATTTAAAGGTAAAGGACATGCTACTGTGTTGCTTGCTAAAGGTAAAGGCTGTAAGACCATCTCCAAGCAGCTTCATGTTCCTTTGACCACAGTTGCCAATATTATTAAAAAGTATAAGGTTCATGGGACTGTAGCCAACCTCCCCGGATGTGGACGCAAGAGGAAATGCAGCACCAGGTTGATCAGAAGGATAGTGTGGATGGTAGGAAAAGAGCCAAGGAGACCATCCAAAACCATTCAAGCTGAGCTCCAAGGTCAAGGTACGTCACTTTCTGATCGCTCCATCCATTGAATTCTGAACAATAATGGACTCCATGAAAGAAGACCCAGGAGGGCTCCACTATTGACAGAAAAACATAAAAAAGCCAGAGTGGAATTTTCCAAAATGCATGTTGACAAGCCCCAAAGTTTCTGGGAGAATGTCCTTTGGACTGATGAGACAAGACTGGAGTTTTTTGGCCAGACACATCAGCTCTATGTTTACAGAAGATTAAATTAAGCTTAAAATAAATTAACACCATACCTACTGTGAAACATGGAGGGCCTCGGTTTTGTTTTGGGGCTGTTTTGCTGTATCTGGCACAGGCAACCTTGAATCTGTGCAGGACACAATGAAGTCTCAAGACTACCAAGGCATCCTGGAGTGAAACATACTGACCAGTGTCAGAAAGCTCAGCCTCAGTCGCAGGTCATGGGTCCTCCAACAGGATAATGACCCAAAACATACAGCTAAAAGCACTCAGGAATGGCTGAGAAAAAAACATTGAACATCTATGTTAAGATCTGAAAATTGCACTATGGAATCTCCACCCTTCAAACCTGGGACAGCTTGAGCAGTTTGCTCAGGAAGAGTGGGCCAAACTACCTTTTGGCAAATGCAGACGTCTCATTGTGAAGTAGTTGGCAGTATTGCTGCAAAAGGTGGTGCCACAAAATATTAAATTAAGGGTACCATCTTTTTGTCTGTGTGCTTTTTATTTGTTTAATCACATAAAATATTCAACTGAATCAATAATCAAAAGCAGAGTCTGTTTTGTGTTAAATATGGAATAAACAATAAGGGATGCCATTAAACTTTTGTCAGATTCAAGTTATTTCAGAGATAGTTGTGTTTTTTTGTTTTTTGTGGAAGGGAACCAACAAATTTGTATGCTTCCAGCTTGGTGGGAACAGTTTGGGGAAGGCGGCCCTTTTCTGTTCCAGCATGACTGTGCCCCAGAGCACATAGCAAGGTCCATAAAGACATGGTTGGGTGAGTCTAGCATGGAACAGCTTGACTGGCCCCCCAGAGCCCTGACCTCAACCCCATCGGACACCTTTGGGATGAACTAGAATAGAGATTGTGAGTCAGGCCAAGATCAGTGCCTGACCTCACAAATGCTCTTCTGGACGAATGGATAAAAATTCCCACAGACACCCCTTGTGGAAATCCTTCCCAGAAGAGTGGCAGCTGTTATAGCTGCACAGGGGGGACCAACTCCATATTGATGCCCATGTGATGTCATGGAAGTTCCTGTAGGTGTAATGGCCAGGTGTCCCAGTACTTTTGTCCATATTTGTATCTATGTATGTTCTTCGCATTTCTCTGCAAGTTCTCCCTGTGTCCCTGCAATGTTATTATTATTTGTAGTAATTGTTTAAAAATGAATTTTGAATATAACCCCATAGATCAAGCCACTCCCAAATACCGCTTACTTTGAACATGTCTGACATTTACATTGACGAATGACAAGCCGATACTAGACTGTTAACCTGGCATAGCCAGGTTCTTTATTTTATTCTTACATACCTTTGAACTCCTCTGTATCTACGACAATGAGAAAACTAAACCCTACCTATAAACTGAAAATCTATGAAAGGAGAACACCGTCCCTCTCAAAGACAGTTGGGGGCTGGACTATGGCCTGATTCCTCACCCGAGTTTTGGAGTTCCTGTGAAGCCCTGTGTAGGATCAGCCTGCATAAGTAAAAAAAAATGGCGAATGAAATCGCACAGATCCCCCGAAAATCAGTTCATGTGCATAGATGGGAACGGGGGCCAATGAAAATGCATCTAAGTGAGAGCGGCTGGGAGCAGGTGTCCGACTTGCAGGGATACGAGTCACTTATGAGGGAGACGGCCCGTGACCAATCACGCCATTCCTCACCAAATCACGGCACTTGTGTTTTGCTAATGTCTGATACTGTGATGACACAATGTTCTGGGCCGTAAAGCTTTCAGTCGCAGGCTGTCCGCAGAGATCAGCTCAGGCAGGGTACCTTTAGTGGTTAGATGGGCCTGCTGAACTACTTCCAGACAGGAAGTCCCTCCGGACTGTCAAAATCTCACGTTTCCCAATAAAAATGGCCATGCGGTCGGGTGTAAGTCCAATAACGGACCCAGGAAAATAACAAAAAAAATAAACAAAATTGGGAATAATAGCCAAGTATGCGTTTCCAAAGACATTACACACCCCAGGTGTGCGGGTTAGAGCCCCCTCCCTCGTGAACGAGCATCAATTGGTCACCATTCCTGCTTTGTCAGGGTGTAACTGTGGATAGTCCTCAAATGGTGTAGTTTGGGAAATAGTTGGAAGACAAGGGGGTCATATTAGTAACAGCAACAAATACGCTTTAGAGAAAAGCTATTTTTATCTCTATCGATCTATATCTATGTCTGTGTGTAATAGCCAAGATTCATGTGTCGAAATCCCTTAAAGTCAACCAGGAAGAAGCACAGACATGCAAACGGTGACAGAACGAGCTGAAACAATGACGGAATCTAGAATGTTTTAGAATGCGTGTGACTGCATCCCTTATTTCCAAGAACCAAATGGAGTACAACGATGATTGCATGTGAAAAAATATTCTTTATGTTGTTTACCATGACAGCCGTCAAGTAGGTAAATGGGGCAGAAAATGGGTGGATGGATGGATTAATGGGGTAGAAAATGGATAGATACTATTTGCTTAAAGTCAATACTAGTAAGGCACTTTGATTAAAAAAAAAAACGCTGTAATGTATTTTAAACAAACAAGTATGATGCCTTTGTAAGCCCCTCTGAACCGGGCCACTGCCCGCAGAAACATGCTTTACACTGAACCCCATGTCCAGCTCCAAGCTGGTCACATTACAAACTGTTGGCACCCCGTGAAATTGTAAGAAACTGCAAAAAACTGTCAGCATTAAGCCGGTGTGGAACAGCCACCTGAAAGGCCTTCTGCACATATTTCTCAGACCTCTCATGACTTCAACAATCAAGATTAATTTTAGCAAATGCTATAATTTTCAGAGAAGATTAATGGCAGGTCAAACTCCAGTTTATATTAAATAAAATTTAATTAATGGTTTTTCCTTCCATTATCGCGGTTCCTTCACTTAATCAGACGACACTCGTACTTTCGTCTCTGTCCCTGGAAAGTCGCTTGAGAAATGTGTCTCATTATACAGAACTAACAGCAGCGCTGACGAATCCCGTTTAAGGTTATAAGAAGCCCTTCAGAAGAACCGGCCTCTGGTATTGAATATCCGGCAGTCTTGGCTCGTGCTGGTCCTTGCGGAGCGTGAAACAAATAAACCTTTGTCGATGATCAGAAACGATAATCGGCACCCCCCGGGACTGACGTGCTGGCTGACTCGAGGCTGCCCCTCCCTGTAGGATTTACGCCAGCCATGTGTTTGGAAGCGGCCGCACATGAATTAGCCGGCCATGTTAATGTATGTTAATGCCTGGTGTTAAGGGGCAAGACCACAGAAAAACAGTGAAGAGAAGCCACAGAAATTTGTATTCACAAAGTGATGGGGGAAGTCGACACCCACATTCTACCACATAGATAAAGGCAACAGTCTAAAAATGTTTGAATCTTAGGTTTCCATCCTGAGTTGTGTAATGGTTCTACTTGCTATATCACACACACACACACACACACACACATATGTATAAATTTGCTTCTGCCCTTTACCTGGCTGGTTTCTGGTCGCTCCCAGTATGTCCTGCTGCACCTTTTTCTTGTGTACTGCTGTCTTGGAAACTTTTAGCCTGCCAGCAGAGTCAGGATTAAACCAAGATTTAAAACTGTAGATTTGTTTAAAAAAATATAGTGGTTTCTTAATATTTCCAGAGCTGTGTGTGTGTGTGTGTGTGTGTGTGTGTATATATACATGTATGCACACACACACACACACACACACACACACACATATATATAAATACAGCCCGTCAACTTATCCGACAGTTTCCCATGAATCGTAGGATGACATCAAGTGACCTTCAAAAGAATGAGAAACATTAAGTGCAGGTGTGAACTGCACTGCCAGGACAGTGTGTCTGAGGCATCAGTGTGTGTGTGTGTGTGTGTGTGTGTGTGTGTGTGTGTGTGTGTGTGTGTGTGTGTAGATATATAAAGTCCAATATGAGTCAGATCAGGTTACTTATGTTGAATCCCCAGACGTTTTTAAGCACAAGATCATGCCTTTTTGCCAAGGTGATTGGACAGCTGTGTGCTTCCGTCTAAATCACGTCTAATCGAGATATCAGGCAAAATCGATGATGAAGACCACCTGACAAGGCAGTCAATGGTATCGACCGACACGAGCTAATCTGCGTCCTCGGGTGCAGGGTACCTGTGACGGTTTTTTGTTTTTTTGTCTCATTTCATTAGTTTTATTCGGTTTTTCAGAAAACGTATGTTAGTGAATTGGCACACAGTCAAGTTTTCGGTCAAGAGGCTGGGTGATGTTACAGCAGTCTCCCTTCTGACGCCTGGGTCGAACCCGGGTGTCTTTGAGCATGCAGTGAAGTTGTTCACCTCTCCAGCCTGCACGCTTCCAAACCCAACGAACGGTTGCCTAATTTTTCGGACGGGATCCGTTTCTGAGCGCCGGCGGTGCTGAGATAGCAGGCCCCACTGGACCTTCCCCAACATGGCCGCCATCACCGCTACATGAATTCCTTTTTAAAGTTTCTTCTTTCATCCCCGGCATCCTGGAGGCTAATTTAGCCTCTTCTCTTAAACGGGCCTCACATGTCCCGCTGGACTCGGCGTCTGGAAGACCGCAGCCTCTCGGGGAGCGAACCCAAGGTGCCCCGCCGCTCCCAGCTAGACCGCTGTGCCCGGCAGCGCTCTCCCGGCTCAGGTGTGTCACTTATCGTCACCGTGCAGATCCCGGGGATATGCAAATGCCATGCAAATGAGGGGTTTGTAGGTTTTAAACAAAGAACTTCTTCAATAACCTTTCAAAGTCTTTCTTAGGCATGGAGCTGCTTTTCCATCTTCATTCCCAACTCTTATCTGCAGATGTTGACTGAAACAACTGAAACAACTTTGGCTTAAACTGTCTTTCCTAATCCGCTCTGAATTTCTTAAAAACACACAGTTTTAATAGCATCTAGGTCCTGTTATTTGTCCTGTGTTTTCTTAAACTGCAGTTAGCAACAGTAAAATAGCCCTGCAACTGGATGGATGGAACATTGAGCTGTTTATGGTAAAGATCTCCTAATATTTGAAGATTTTCCTCGTGTTTGTAGAGGAAAATGGCAATTGCATCAGAAAGCTTTACACTTTCCATGAGCAAGAGTGACGTTTGAAGGACACAGCTGGAAAGGACATCTGATGGCGTCACCGTCATAGCACAGCACCACCTGCGGCTCCGGTTTGTGCCGGGCTGGTGTCAGACGGACTCGCTGGGCTCCAGGCCCGGCTGATGCCTAGCTGGCACGTGTGCCGGCTCCGCTCGGGTTCCGAGCCACGGAACGTGGCGGTAGCGACGTCTAGATCGCGCCTGAATATTTCACGCACAGCCAGCGAGGCAAAGAAAAAATAATCCCACATGGGCGGGACGCTGAAGCTGCGGGTTCGAATAGCAGCTCAGGACTGCTGATCTGCTGGCTCTCTGTGGCTGTAGGAGCCTCAGCCAGTCTGCTCCTCAGAACCAGCCCCCTCGACACGGGTTCGGCTGGATATAATCTGCGAGCACGGTTTGGAATGCCAATGAGCCACATCCCTCTGGGAAACTCCATATCTAATGTCAACTGTGGAATTTCAAAAGGAAAACCGTACCTCGTCAAAGACACGGACCTCCGGGTCCTCAGACGCCTTATCAACCCAGCTTTCATTCAAGACACAGAAGGATTCAGGCAGTCGGATAATTTAATCCTCTGTCCGTCCGTTTTCCATTCCTGCTTATTTAGTACGGGATCGCGGTGAGCCTGGAGCTAGTCCCAGACAGCACAGGGAACAGGGAGGGATGGACAGGATGCCAGTCCATTCCAGAGTGCACACACACACACACTCACACACACACACACACACACACTAACACTACGGGCAATTTAGAGATGCCAATTCATGTAACTCTGTGTTCTCATATAATATAATAAGTGGTAAATTTACAACTTAATATTTTTGCAGACAGATTAAACTGGTAACTAAAACGCATGTTGCAGACATTATATGCTTTTAATATTGCCCAGCTCCTCCATCCAGGGATTAATTGGCATGAGTTTTTTTTTTTTTTTCCCACAGGTCTGCTGTCGCAAGGGGGACTTAGGCACATGCCATCAGGTAGTGCCCCCTACAGCGCAATCCATGTCACAGACTGGCGGGGGCGTGTTTCCGTCTGTCGAGACTGAGTAGCTTTGTAAGGTTCAGCCGGGGGGGGGTAACCTGTATGGAATCAGCACAAAGCGCCATGGAAACTCAACGCTTTCTGATCTGCTTCCACAGCCGGACCCTCCTGGAGGTTTCCGTAGCAGAGAACCTGCAAAAAATGAGACATAGGCCTGTGGTGGGGGGTGGGAGGGTGCAATTCAAATGCCCACCCCCATTCTATGTCGGGAAGGGTCGAGGGGGTGAGCGGTGTCGCTCGCAGAGGAGAAATTGAGGTGCTCGGACATAAACGTGGCCAGCTAACCGAAAGTGCCAGGCTGGGCATGGGGGATGCCAAACTTACATCTCACATCCAGGGGTGCGATCCCCCAATCCAACCCCCCCGCTCCCCACTCGGACAGGTTACTAGCTGAAGGACACCCAGATGGGCTTTTACAGCTAAAAGTGCCTTCAGATTAAAAAGCACACACGCAAGCGGCGGTGCTTGCAATATGTTACTAATAACATCATCTGGATTAATCTAAGCCAGAGCTCTGGGATCCTGAGGTTTGTGGGTAACTGGAGATTTAAAAAAAAAAAAACAACATCCTAACCAGAAAGGAAAATCGCGAAACCTGAAGATTTGGAAGAAGAGGACAGCAGTGATCCATTTACATCTCGATGGCTTCACTGACGCTTTTATTTGAAGTGATTTATAAATCTATTTATGAGACAGGATGTTTGAGCGGTGCAATTCATGCGATACGCCATTTTCGAGGCGGTAGCAGCAGGGTCCCGTCCCGAAACATAAACCAGCCGCGTTCAGGTTACCGCCCGACGTCTGCGACCATGGCAAGGCCTGCTGGGAAACGTCATGGATCCCCGTAAACAGATTGTGTATCTCTGGGAAACTGAAGCAGGTCTGGGCAGCTCTGTGACCACCTTTCAGCCACTCTTCCCGGGCAAGGGGCCGAGGATTGTGGGACATGCAGCACATTTCTCTTACGCCAAAAACACAGACTACTGGAAAAGGTGATCTGAAGATCTAAGTGTTTTCATGGTGTTCCAAACGACCACGAAACATCAGTCTACTTATGCTTCCTAATAATGCTTAATTATAATGATAATAACTGCCAGGATTTACTGGCCTAATGTCAGAAAACCAGATTAGGGACAATTTAGCACTAGGGAAGAGGGGTGGGGGCGGTGGGCATTTATACCCCGAAGCTGAAAAACATAGTATCTCATTTTAAGATGCGTCTATTCCAACTTATTGCTATCTGAGATAAATATTATATTTTGTGAGTGTAATGGAACATCGCCGCCGCAATCACGGATGCTGAAAGGAACAGCTATCCGTCGAGCAAACAGTGAACCCAAAAATTGTTTTTCTCGTGCGAAGGACTCAGTCAGCAGCGCAAATGAGGTCTGGCTAATTAAAGGGGAAGATAACGGGCAAAGACAGAGATGATGTGTTCTTGATGTGATGATGCAGAAACCCTCACCGGGGCAAAACCCCCTGCTCGCCTCAGGACTGGGCCGGGAGTCTACGCTGGAGCCTGAGGCATTTTTTCCTCCCCCTCTGCTACATTCCCCGCAACTGGCTTGTGTGAGTGGCCTTCCTCGCGGATTCAGCTTTTAACGAGAATGTCCTGGTGCCCGGTTCCGCTGTCGCAGGGCAGCGGCGGTTCCGTTGGAATATGAATGATTGCCCAAGCCACCAAGTTCATAAATTCTGTGATATGGCATCCCGGCTCAGGCTTCGCCGTCTTGGCAAGCTCAGCTCGGGATTTTTTTGCCGGGGTATTTGTTTGGTGCATTACGGGAAAGAATGTGCCCCCCTGTGGGTCAAAACATCCGCCAATCCATTTTCCTAAACCGCTTACTCGGCATGGTGAACCGGGGGCTTTTTCCAGGAGGCACGGGGAACGAAGACGGAATTCTGGGTAACTTTAAGAGCACATCATGCATACGACAGGCAGACAGTACACGGGTGCGCACCTGGGGCAGGAATTTAACACAAGTCCCTGGAAGCTGGAGACCACAGTGTGACCTAATGGTGCACTACCAATTAAAAACAAACCCCCCCTCCAATAAAGAAAACAAGAATGTTTCAGCCCTCTGCACACAAAAAAGGATGAAGCACAACTATCCTGAAGTATTCAAACTTAATCCAAACTCACAAACACTGGGATCATGTTATAGATTCAAAGCCTTGTCATTTGGCATCCTTTTTCCAAAAGGAATCCAAATGTGCAACTCGAGGTTGCCATTGTTTCGACCGGAACTCCCCCCGAGCTCGGTGAGCTGGAAGCCCAGCACGAGGCTACGCTTCTTGGCCTGTGTCTCAGATCCAACGGGCCAGCTTGCATTTTCGCAGAACTTCGCCTTTGATACTTGGCAAACAGGCAGCCTGCGGATCAGCTTGTCTGTGTGTGTGGCCCGTTTTTGGTTCTGGTACTGTGGAACATGTTTTAAACTGAAGCAAATTCCTTGTTTCCTAGTTACAATGAGATCCTACGAGTGAATTTTATCTAGGCCCTGGGGCTTAGCTCTCTGAAAGGTAATGCCATAGTTTACATTTAAAATTTAACATGTTAAAAAATTACAGCGATCACGAAGTGTCCAGGAATCAGACAGGAAAGTGCTGGAAATTTCAAACATTTTCTGTAAAAAAGAGCCTCACTGGGTTCTGTAGTGTGGAGGGTAAAAACAGGTGTGAAATCAAAGTCCCATAAACGACTACAACTCCACTCTCAAACACTACATTTCCCACAATTCCCATTTCCCCTGGTTTGGCTAATTAGCTAATGAACGACAAAACAAGAGTGATTGAAGGAATATGAAGCAGTTCACCCTGTTGTCCTGTGGCCTCCCTGTAGGTTGCGCTGTTGTGATCCTTCTCACAAAGTGTGTTCCTCTCTTGCCGGCCGCGTCATTCTTAAAAAAATAACAGGCGACTGCCTGTCTCTCCACTGGACAGTTTTGTCACAGTGCTCTTACTGTGTTCAAAATATCAGGCTAGACTATCTTTTGAGACAGTAAAACTAGTCCCCAGCATTCCAGCTCCCCCCAGCCACATCGATTCTGCCATTATCCGCGTCCGCCACACTTTTGGTCCAGACAGGCTGATTGACTGAAATTTAACCAGCTGGACTGACGGCGGGCTGTGGGTTCTGTTGTTACACTGTCTGTTATTGGTTTATTTCTGTTTGGTATTTTCCGTAAGCAGGGAGATTTTACTGCGCAGGTTTTTTTCCTCCGTGTTCTTAAAGTGGCCACTCAGCCTTTCAGCTACCACAGGGAGCCTAATCTGGGCCCTCTTATAACAGGTAGGAAAGGGTCCCATCGCTGGATTTTCGGCATGACTGAATGTGTTTCAGGACCCTACTCTCATTCGTTGGGTTATTGCTGGTGTTTATGTGCTGCCACGGATCTGGAAAAGGAAAGAAAACAGCGAAGGACAGATGTGAAATGTTTCCTCACCCTGTTCTCTTCTGTCGGCCTCATCCTGACGGCGGATTTATGAGCAATTTCTCTCTGCCAAGTGGGAAGAAAGAGGAAACGAAGATTGATAAGGCAGAAACACGGAGGAAGAGGCCTGAGCCGCAGTGGGGTGAAATTTTTACGGCACAGGGGCATGACTAGCCTGATAAATGGGGAATCACAGTCGCTTCGGATTCGAGTGAGCCACTTTGTTTCGGGTTGTGTGGATGAGTTGGTCAGGTGACTGTTTTCCTTCACCTAGGACCTCGTACCCCAGACTCCTGCAGTGATCAATGCTGACCCCTCCCCTGGCTCCGACTGCTACTCCATGCTGATGACGGATGCACACCCTCTCTGACACCCGTATTGAGTTGAGTTTGGGGCTGCCGTCCTGCCAATCGACCAGCTAAAACTTTCCCACGATTCGGCCCTCTGGGACCTCTCCTTCAGCTCCCAGCTAGGATAATTGCGCGGTGTCAAGCACATCTGCGGAGGTCCGTCGTTGGGCAGCTCCGTGTGGAATTGGTCGGGTTCTGCCGCCTGGACTTTGCCGCGTCTTCTGGCTCTGCAGATGGCGGCCGTACCTGCCAACTGAAACACAAACAAATCTGTGTAATCTCCCGGGAGAGACTCATTTAAAAAACATTTGAGCTTCCAGAAAAAGCAGGGCATGCAATGATTGCTATTAAAATGGTTTTAGAGTGCATGTCTAGTGCAGAGAATTGGCAACGGAGAGTTTTGTTTTTTTGAGCTTGCGAAACTGTGAGAAGCTCATTTCTCTCTAACGCGCAGGGAGACGCAACTCTCCCGGGGAAACCGCGACACATGGAGGGGAGCATCCTGCCGTCGGGACATACAGCTCGGCGCTCCTGGCGGCCGATTCTTGTTCAGAACCGTCATTTTGAGGGCTTCAGCATTTACTTTTCCTGGCTTTATCCTCCACGACAGTACGGATATGCTGGATTCCCATACCTAACAGTATTCCGAGGCAGAACGAGAGCGCTGAGCTCCTGGCCTAACCCTCGGCTCCGTGCTGCTTCGAACTTCCAGTCAATTGAATCAGCAGCCGTGATACGCAGAGAAGAGGCTGGTTCAGGCTTCAGTCGCACAGGATGTAGCTTGGCCACTTGCCGACATTCTCACACAAGCCCCCGCCAATCAGGACCGGTGTTTCTTTGTATTATACAGATTTCCTTTTATGTCTCATGCTATGGATTTACCTCATTACTGTGCAGTTAGTTACAGTGCAAGGTTATTTGAAACCCTGTGGAGGTCCCAGCGCAGCCAACTCCGTCCCCTCTCATCAACAGCCGAGGCTCTGCAAGCCTAGGGACGATAGAGGTGTGGAAACGTGTCGCAGACCAAAAGGCACAATGCACAACCCAAAAATGCCTGTAAAAACATTTTGTGTGATGTCTATTTGCACTGGCAGCAGAGACACGTCCTGTAATTTGATGAACATAGACGTTAAGCTGAGGTACAGATAAGAAAGTTCACATGCATGTGACTCTCAAGGAGACATTGGGGTGTCAGAATGACTGGCTGAAAACTGAGAAAAAGAAAAGGCTTTTCCTCAAACCAATAAGCGGCCAAGTCTGGACCACCAGCCACAGAACAGACTCAAGACCAGAGGTGACAAATCTGGTGGCCGTCCTTCCCAAACGTCACACCGCAGCGGCCCCAAAACCTGATCGTCATATTGTGTGGTAACTTATTCTCTTGCCAAGCCTGTGTAGTTTGCAGCAGACATTGCCAACTTCAACCAATCATGCCGGGTCAGTGATTGAGGCAGGACCTCCAGATCCTCGACCGTGGGGTTTGGCGTGAGGTGGGGGGGGGCTGCGTATCTCCCTCCATATGTATCGCTGTGACGTACTAGGTGATGGCTGCCTGCACACTTCCCGCTTAAACCGCTCCCTCATCTTCCTGCCATCTTGCTAGCTGCTAATTAAGGTGGATTATGATAATAAGTCCCACAGACAGAGGGAGTGTGTGATGAAGCTGTAGTGAATAATGTATACATCTAATTCCTCCTTCCCCCGAGCGTCTCCAAAGCTACAGTTTTCCATCAAATGGCCGTTTTTTTTTTTTTTTAACATTTGCTCACGGCGCGGTGCTAAATTGAGATAGTCTGGATGGGCATATATGTCTGGCAAACGTGACGGAGCGTATGCATCAGGGGCAACAAGCTCAATCAGTCTCCTGCGTGGAGCCTTGCACTTAAATGGTAAAAAAAAAGTGTCTTTCGGTAAGCAGCCACCATAATCCACAGCAAATGATAAACATGAACATTTGGGCACTTCTGCGGCAGACAATAAGA
This sequence comes from Paramormyrops kingsleyae, assembly GCF_048594095.1. Lineage (NCBI taxonomy): Eukaryota > Metazoa > Chordata > Actinopteri > Osteoglossiformes > Mormyridae > Paramormyrops > Paramormyrops kingsleyae. The sequence continues at coordinate 12,023,139 of NC_132817.1, read as the reverse complement.
CATCTCAAAACATCCAGGAAAGAACAAAAAATAAGAAAAACATCAGTCTGAACAACAAGTAGCTGTTTTTTCAGGTTACTTTTAAATGACATGACTGTATAAATCAAACAAATGTCACATGATTTAAATGCACAGTACAAAATTATATTTAATCCACTTAGTGCTTACATTTAACACATAAAAATGCAGTAATTGCTGTTATGTAATCTCCTTAATGTTTTTTTTAATATGGACAAGACATGTAACTCATCAAACCTGGATGTTTCCAAAAAGAGGACAGTTTTTAAAAAGTGAGCCTTTTTAGAGTAATACACGCCAATCATTTACAGTAATATATAGACATAATTTTTCTCATTCCTCCATCTTCCTAGTGGGGTATCTGTCAATCAAGAGAAAAACACTTGATTTGCCTTAAAATTATGATTAATATCAACCACTTTTAAAATAGCTGAAAGCTAGAAAATTGTTGTGTTTATTTACTTTTTAGGGCAGAGACATTCTGGAGAACCTCATTTTTTTTGCTAGGAGTCTTCTATCTGTCCTTCTCTATCAGGTGAGTAAAATAATAAAAATAATAAAAATGTACTTTGCTTTATATCTCACAATACACATTGATTACACCAGTAAAGTTTACAATACAAAATAATCTTTTAGGGCAGTGGTGGGCAGTCTTATTCAGAAAGGGCTGCTGTTTATTCGGGTTTTGGCTGCAAATCCCTAATTATATTACTAATTAGACTGATTGACTGAAGAGTCCTCACACCTGAGTTTGAACAGCTGACCTAAAGGTTATCCTAAAATCCTGCATACACACTGGCCCTTTGCGGATAAGATTGCCCACCCCTGTTTTAGGGGGTCATTAAATCTCAGAAATAACAACAGTTACCTGTGACCTTAGATATTTTTCAGCAAATTCACCTACTGCCTCATCGTTGATCTGTGCCGCGACCTCCATGCAGTTGCAGTGAATACAGTGGCTTGCTTTACGATAAACACGATAAAGCGATGGGACCCTTTCCTTTAAAAAGTAGCGCCCCCTTCTGAGGGATTTAGAATGTGTGCATTTGTCTTATGTCGCACACTGACTTTGTCAGTTTAAATAATATGTTTATTTAAATAACACGTTTTCCAGTTCTGCGTTTCATTTGCAGTTTTTTTTATCCGGACATCCACTGTCTATCTCACGATCTAGATCAATCTGTTAGCTAACTGTTAACTAAGTATTCCACAGTGCCTTTTACTAACCACACAGATGAAACCGACACTGCAGTTATGCAAAGTACTCGGGTATAAGTCTCCATTCAAACTGTATAGGCACAAATCAGAGCTCCGGATCTTAACATGCAGTGAAACTCTAGGAGGTTTTGCCAGAAGTTCGACCCCCCCCCCCGCCCCCGCACGCGCGGTCGACTAGAATTTGTTCTATTTTATAAGCACCAGCCAGAACAGTAACATTTTTAGCAGCAACAAGCAAATTTGATTTTGCTAGTCCTTGATTATTCTTAATTAACATATATTAATGCCGTTTCCTCTTCAAAGTTGCCCAGCTAGCAACAAATTAAGACAAACAAAACGTGAGAGAGCTGAAAATGTTGCAAGAAAAAGAAAAGAAGGGTTTGTTTTTCCTGCAGTGGTGTCAGGAACTAGGTGCTGCCAAGCGCAATCCGTCTTCGCCCGCGGCCCCTGTTTATCATCTGCTTCCTGCTTCGAGCCCCTCTTTGGCGAAATAAACACAGGCGTCCCGACTCGGAGCTAAAGGGTCAAAGAAGTGCCTGCGGGGAGGAGGCCTCGCAGCTTCGGGGGGGGGGGGGGGGGGGACACATGGAACAAAGTTCAAGACGAATTACTGCCTCAGAAAAAAAAAAAAATCACACTTATTGTTTAACTGCTCATGACTTTAGAAGAAACATTTGTATTTATTTGAACTGCAAATATCACCAAAGGTATTAAAATCACAAAGACATTGTCACACCTCCCAGCAATTCTCAGTGAGTCCACCAGAGGGCACCTGTTGGGACACCTTAATTTACTATCTTTTGAGACGGTTCCAAACAGCTGTTTATGTTCTGTTTCCTGGCCCTCAGTGTCACACTGATTTTACCTGTGTCTGCTTCTGTTCCCTATGAATGCTGCCCTTGCCCTATATGGCAGTTTATATGAGCCTATGGACTCTCTTTGCATATTTAGTCACCTTTTTTATTATTGTGTATGTTTTGGTCTCTCCTATCAAGGCATGTTGTGTTTGAACTCTTTTCTAATATAGATTCTCAGTTTTAATGTAGTTTCTTTGGCTGACAGCACTTAAGCCAGAACACAGTTAACTTACCGACTTTCCTTTGTTACCAAAGGTCGTATTGGTGGCTGGCAGTGATGTCATCACTGGTTTAGCGGAAGTAATTAATTGTCATTGTTGACACACCACAGCACAACAACAAATGCATCCTCTGCATTTAACCCATATGTGACATAGCAGGTGGCAGATATTTCAGAACCTTGATCAGGGAACCTCAGTAGTACCTTGCAGATCAGGGATTCGAACCAACAACAATGCAATCACAAGTGTGCTTCCCTAACCATGAGTTGCTCCAAGGCTACAGTCATGTATATGCAGACCAGCTTTGATATGTACCGTACAATGAAAACTCTTAGCTGTTATACATTCAAGGTTCACCAATTGGCCTAAAACATCTTAAAGTGTCAGTCTACTATGACTTATTACTATGTTAGTCTGGACATTGTTTTATCTACAGTGAGATATTTGAAACACAAACCAAATAATCACGAAAATGGTGGGCGGCGACTGAACTTCCCTCTGAATCTCAGTCTGCTTCCGTCTATATTTAGCACACAAAGCCAAAAAGAAATCGGAAGGAGTTACAACAGCAGGAAAAGTACAAACCTGCTGCAATACAGAGACAAAGCCAGACAGAGCAGAAATATGTGACAGAAAGCTTCAGGTACTTCATGTGCAAAGGAATCGTGATTCACAGCTCGCTCCAGATCAGGCACGTCTGATGGGTGCTGCCGGAGAAGATGTGGGGTAGCGAGCGAGTCTCTTACCCAAGATGCTCCTTTGTTTGGCCAGAGTGTTATGTAAGGACACATCATCCAGGATAACTAGCATGGTAAGCCTCCTTTCCTGAACTGCCACTTCCTACAGAAGTCTGTTGGCCTCACCTGTAGTAATGCCACCACCCCAGCATACTGCAGAATAGAGGATTGCATCTGCTGCCTCAGACTGACAAATCTTCAACAGCAGAGTTTAGCACCGTCCTCAGTAGGGGCAGCTAGGTTACTAGTCCACTCTAGCCTGTTCTCCAAGAGCACTCTGGGATTCCTGTAGGTCTCCAGCATCTCCACAACCTCTCAAGCAACCGCGATAGAGGACAGCAGGACCTCAGACCTCCAGAAGTCCATCACATACCTCCTGATGTCGAGAAGCAGCTGCTTCAGTTTTCACCCCTCTATTTTGCCCCCTGTCCATTTCCAGGGACTTTCCACCATGGCGGCGTCATCTGAGAGCTTCTGCAGATTAGACTGCTCAGTTTTATGCTGTGAAAAACCACCAAAATACATTCAGATCGTGCCACAAGTAACAAACAATCCCCAGGACAATTGTCCTGATCACCTTCTCACTCGCGCTGTATTTGGGGCACAGGAATGAGGGCCAAGTGAACCTGGATACATTTCAAAAGGCAAACATTTAAAATATCGGGTTTTAGGTTAATGTGTTAAAGGTCTACCTTGGGACCGGCACGGCCCGCCAGTTAATACATTAAAGAGGATCCAGGATTGGACGTCGCCTACAATGTGCTCCTCTCGTGTTCATTTTTCAAGCGGCATCATTCTTTTATGAAGCCACCAGGTTCTCCATCCATCTTTCCGTCCCGGTGAGTGTTTAATCAGATCCGGAGGTTTCCGGAAGGCTCGGGAGGGCTGGCTGGGGGGTGTGTCATTACACTGGCAGTTTCAAGCAATGGCGAGAATGAAAACTCATTGCTTTTTTTTTTTTAATTCACCGTGTGCTTGAATAAGTCATTGACACCTCCAGAGATTGTCCAGGCTTCCAGGAACATTTGCCTTGTAGCAACGGGCCCTCAGCGGCCACATCCTCTTTTTCATGTTTACGTGAAATTTTACACCCTGGAAATGAGTTCATGTTATGAAATGCGATGTTTAATATTTCACAGTAAAGCAGAGAAGTGACCATGGAGATTAATTATTGTTTGCTCTGCGTCCAGCACGCCTGTTTGAATGCGTACCTTGCTGCTGTAGTGCAGAAAACACCTCTGACCACACAAAATTGCATCTGCTGCACACCTGCAACACCGTGACGATTCTGCAGGACGGCTGAGATTGAGACAGACGAGGCGACATTGCAAGGCGTGAGAGACTCTGAAATGTAATCCAGAAAAATGTTGCTTGTAGAGGGAAAAATTGTTAAGTAAGGGCAGATAAATGCCGCCATTTAAGCAAGTGACAAAATAGAAGTATTTTTTTTTTTTGGAATAAGTCCTTGCCAGGGGAATTACAGCTATTTGCTCCCCCTGACCTCCTCCTAATGAGACAGAGAGGTTCCTCAGGAAGGTCCTAAAGTCAGTGCCGCTCGCAGCTGAGATTACGATCCCTGGCTCAGCCCCCGAGGCCGGGAAAACGCGTCCACGAGCTCGTATAAACACAGAAGCACATGACAGATTTCAGCAACATGGCTGAATTCAGCCTTGCGTGTGGCAGTCTTATTCGTATATTTATAAATCCCGCGCAGAGTCTTTATAGACATCACTTAACGTAAAGTGTTGCCGTGTAATCACCTCAGCACCGGCGTGGAGATGTATACAGGAGCGTTAGACACGCACTGTCAGCAGTGGTCTGTAACGCGGCAACACAGCCCTCAGTCAGGGGAGTGATCCACTCTGTTGCTCCATCTTGTGAACACACCCAGAGCCAGAAACATGCACTTGTGAACACACCCAGAGCCAGTGGTGGGACTCGAACCCACAACCCTTGACTTATGCAATTAGCCAATCCACCACCCATGAGTGAAGCATTTTAACTCAGACTGGCTCAGTAAAGTAATCATTTTAAGCTCCTTCTGAGATGAAAGGGTCCATTAAGCATTTAAAATAATAATAAAATAATAATAAAAATATACATTTCCCCCCAATTAAACTGCGTATTAGATACAGGGGTTACAGGGAAGAGGAATGTCAGAGTTTGCAGTCTTCCATTGGCCCTGGATGATCCTTTCCGACTGAGATGATCCTTTTATTCTGGTGGCGGGGGGGGGGGGGGGGGGTGTGTGCTCTTGGCGGGGGGAGACATGTTATGAATTTGAATGTCTGAGGTCACAGAGCTGCCTGCTGACTGTAACAAACAAAATTAGCATCCTTACAATTAGCCCTTTAACCAGCTGAATGTTTCCCTGGGGCGATTCGGGTTACGGACCTTTGCCAGGCGGCAAATCAGTCACAAATCCATGGGCTTTCACCGTCACGCCACCTGCTGCCCATGTAGGTTAGTGGACGAGGAGGGCGAGGGGTGAAGAAGAAGAGGGAACCTCAGCAGACCAGAGAGAGCCAAGAAGACGGCGACAGACTTATCCATCTGTGAGCTGCCTGTCTGGTCCGGCTTGTTTTAATTTACCATCTTTATTTTCACTCGCTGAGCAAGATTGATGGTGTTCATTGATCGTCTCCCACTAAGTAGTGTTTCTTAATGTATACTATATGTTTCGGCATTTGTTCAATACGACACCCTCATTCTATGTTAATTACACATGCATGACTCCTGCACTTCACCTGAGCCTCATTAGCATTTCAAACTGGCTTCTGTATTTAAATGCCCCCCCCAACACCCACCACCCCTAAGGCCGACCCTGGAGCCCTTACCCCCAACGCAAATCTGTTTTCATGTGTGTCTCCCATTTTGTTCCCACTTTCTGGAAGCGTAAATGCCGGCTTTTGTTTTTGGCGTCCTTCCTGCCGACTTAAGCTCACCCCGGCACCTGTCAACCCCCCCCACCCACCCCCAGTCGGTCTTGGGTTTTGCTCACTGTCCCGCCCGGAGCCGGTCTTATGCACGAATCCTCAAATCCACAAAGTTAGGCTGTCTTGGGGTAACTGTTTACACCCTGAACATACCAATTACAGAAACTCCCACTCCGGGTTTAATGTGAACCAACAGTAAACGATGCTGAAACGAATGTGTCTGGCGAACACTGAGTCTGTGGGTGATTAAATATTATAAATACCCCGGGAATGAGTGAGGGCTGAGAGAAGGGTGAAAAAACGGGCCGATAGTGATTTACAAACAAATTGCAGATAAAAACCCACAAGCTTTTCACTTAGGTGGCAATAGAGATGGGCATCTGTACAGACGACGTCGCTCCGAGCCAACAGGGGCGAGAGCCTGGCGGGGGACGGTGTGATGGAAATGCAGGATGCCGTGACGGTGTTAGACGGTGATGAACGGTTACTCAGGACCAGAATCATCCTTAATTTAGGGGAGATTACCGGAGGTGCTTGCACGCTCCTTTAAACACCTTGACAGCACAGTAAACAAGATCAATAGAGGGCTTGGAAAAAAACTCAGAAAACGTGGCAGAAAATGAATCTTCAGGATGCCTACGAATCCGTCATCTACTGGGTATATTTCGGACGCTGGTGTTAATATAGGAATTCATGGAGATGCTGAGGGGATGTCTGATGCATCATTACTGCCAGTCACTTTCTGCGGTCCTGTGTTTTGCCAGTTTCCTTTTCGCCGGCTGATTCGTTCTGTTGCCCTCATGTCTTCCGCATTGCGTCCGCCGGTTAATGAACGACAGAAGTTTTCAATTAACTTCAGTCGCGAGATGTCTTTTGAGGTTTGTCGGCTAATGCCGCCCGTCTCGGGTCACGGCGCCGGACGCCGTTTCACACGGAATATGAGAGGCGGCTGTTGTTTCCGACGGGGGCATGAGCACAGCGCTGTCAAAAACAATCCCGCGTAAAACCCGGGGGGTTACCCGGCACAAACCTAGCTGCATTATTAACTTCTCTTGGCCTCAAGTACAGCCCTAAAGCACCACAAGGATCAGGAATGTCCAGCCTCTCTGTGTGTAGATACAGGACAAATTTACTCTGCTGCCAGTGGGAGCCAAAGGTCATAGAGGACATAAGTGAAGGATGATATAGAGGCGTCCAAATCCTCGCCTGTTTCCCCCTTATAAACATTTACTTGGAAAACAACCAGTCATCCTGTTCTGATTTTGCGCTCCACTGTACTGTCATTGACTTGTAAATCTCCCGGCAAAATCACCCCGAGACTGACTTCTGCAGACAGCATTTCCTCGGAATGATCCCGATGTTTTATTCAACAGACACTCAGTGTCTTTTAATCTGATTGACCCAGATGCCAGTGTGGCACGTGTGAGCCAATTGGGTTCCAGCCTTGTTACTTATTACCTGTCGAAAGGGAGAGATTTTATCAGGTCGGGGTGAAAGTCCGGTTTCAGTATGCAGTTTGGGAGACAAGGGAAGCGGTTTCTTAAGATTAGGCATCGTTTTTGTAAACTGCCAGTGGCAGTGAATGTGTGGTTGTGTTAAACTATCCTTCAGAGATGACCAGAATCCGGCTCTCACTAATGTCCTCAGCTAAATCAACAAGTTAATGAGCTAAATTAACGCTTTCAGCTAGCTGGACCTCAGAAGTGGGAATTTTGTTCGTATGACAACAAGAGGTTGACTCAATTGCCTAATTTGTTTTAAGTTATTAAAATTTCAAGCATAAAAATAACGGTAATTTTAAGAGCTGCCATACTTCACATAAAACATTATAAATGAAGTTATAGGAGTACTTCATCATAAGGCATTTATAATAGATGACGAGTGCAGATTAAGACGAAATGCTCAAGTAACTTCATAAATTGTCCTGCTAGTTAATAGTACAAGGCATACATTCCAAAACTGCTCCCTAAACCATAACTGAAGTGCAAATTTCCAAAACTCAGTCCATTTTTCTTGTGTTTTTTAGGTGAGACCACCAATGACCTAAAATCAATCTTTATATATGAATCATCATATGGCACAGTAATGGGAACCAAAACTCACTCAGTCCTCATGGAATACAATGAAGAATTTTCGTGTTGAATTTCCAAACAGTCCACAGTAATGGAATTTACTTACAAACTGGTTTGAGTGAGCTTTGGAACTTTGCTGTTCAATCAGTAGCATGAAAAAAGTATTGACTCTAAAAATGAATATGGAAAGTTAATATTAAAACACATAATAAACATCAATGGCCGAAAATTTTCAGTTTGAGGGTGGAACACACCATAATCATATTGGTTGGTCATGTAAACTTGGGCAGATATGTGTGTTTCTGCCAATGGATTTATTATAAATGGCGTCATGTGACCGCAGTGTTAGTCTTTGATAGGCTATCGGATGTTATCTTATCTCAGCAGACTCTTGCTGATGCTGCAGGGAGACCAGACGTCTAATTGAGAGGGATGACAGGGGACAGAAATGTTTCAGCATAAAAATGTAATAGGTCGCTTTTTCCCGTTAAAATTGTAGTTCGGGCACATGCTGGTAATATAAGGTAAGAAAAGATTAGAAAAGCCTTTTAGGAGACTGAATCTCGCATGGACGTGCAGCGGGTCGCTTGGCTGCCAAACTAAACAGTGGATTTAATAAGAACATGGGGCTGGCTGCTGGACTCGCTCTCACAATCGGGAGTTTTATAACAGGCCTGCGGCAGGATGAAACAGCTCGTTAGGATTCTGCTCGGATATCGGACGGAAGCGTGTGAGACAGGCCTCAGGATCTCTCCTCGAACTCCGCCCGTGACGTCCGTCACTTAAAGCGGAGTGGCAATGTTAGGGAAGCTCCCAGCTTTCATTTCCGACATCCCGAGGAAAGTGTTCTCAAAGTGATACTGTGTCCTCAGCGCCCGGACCTCTCCCACAGAGAGTGTGTCCTGCAGTACAAGGACTGACAAGGGCAAGCAAAAAACAAACAGCAGACCAAATATACTCACACAAAAAGCGCTCATCATTGCTACCCTCAGCAACAGACTAAGAGTACTAGCATCATACGTTATGTTTGAAGGTCTAAATTTACACAGGAATTTCACCATGAATGGACTTCAGGCTGCAAGTTTAAAGGGTATCCCCTGTTTCAGTGTGATTTGGGCAAAGTGATTTATTGATTGGTTATTAGCAATAATTACAGAAACACACATACATTCTAAAAAGGACTTAAAAGAGTGGGGGCGGGGCCTATGGTCATCTCAAGGGTCATATGACCACGGTCATCCTTACACTAGCAACAAGGGATAGGATCACACAGCAGTATGTATATACCAGTGTGCTGTGTTTCCGTGGTAACCTCAGAGCAGATCCCCCCCCCCCCTTTGGACACAGCAGGGATGCACACTTGCACCTCTCTTTGCTTGTTCCCGCCGAGACAGAAATTTTTCGGTTGCCAATCAGAAGGTTTTTTCGTTGTCCTGTTCCATCCCACATCCGCCCATCAGAAATCGGGAAGCTGGGCTTCGCGGTGCCGCTGTCACGCGCTTCTGTTCACTGACGTGAGAAAGGACGCTCCAGCGCATAGTAGACGACCCGCTTAGTGTTGGAGACGAGTCGCCGAGTCGCTCCGTCATCACCTGCTCCTCAGACAGACTCCTGCTCCTGCTAAAGTTTCTTGCACCTCCTCCGCTTCCTAAAAACCGGATGGAGATCCAGAGCTCCCATTTGGCTGTTCAGGTATCAGTTTAATTATCCAGATGGTTTTGTCTGTCTGCTAAAGGTTCTCATGCACAGGCATTAGGTGAGCTAATTCCGGATGTGGGGGTCGCTCCGCCCATTGCTCTCCGTGAGGTGCGGGAGACAGATGACAGAAGATCCTGTAAAATGATTTAAGGCCTGCGACCCAGGCCCGCGTCTTCCGAGCCGTTCCCCTCCATGGTCGGCGGCAGAGAGCAAATACGGACTTTAATCCACGCTTATTGAGACGCTCCGCCAGTCTGAAAGCGAAAGTTAATTACGGCTGAACATCTGCGTTTCCGACTCTGCCTGTTTACCCGAGTCATACCGTTTCTTTTTCGAATGCCGGTTGTGTCTCACGTTTTGATTATCCGGTCAGTCGTGGGCGAGCGAGTGAACGTTCGCATCAGCAAATACCAGTAATGGTTATAAGCATGTGTACGCTCAAAATATTTGGAAATAATTTGATGTCAGCTGGTGCCAGAGGCCTTCAGAGATGTACCTACAGTATGGGATTTTGCAGATGACACACATATTGTCCATAATTCGTTCTTTAACTAGGTGTGCTATATTTGGCCTACGGGTCTGATTAAATTAAGCGACGCTTCCGACTTTAGCCTTTATTACTTAGCCGTACTTTGAGTAACGGCGGTTTAATTGACCTGGGTCCTTTGGTGCTATAGTAATGGGTTTAGCGGGTCCCTGTACTGCTTGGGGGAACAGGTCGGATGTAAAGGGTGCTGTATCATTGGCGTCCTGTTGCCACAGGGCAGAATCGGCAAGGCCCAGGTTCCACTGTAGTGGAAAAGAACCACATGGTGCAGAATGTGACATATGTGACGTTGTTAATTGTTATTTACGATGATACCTATGTCCGATAGGTATCATCGTAAATAACAATTAACAACGTCACATATGTCACATTCTGCATCATGTGGTTCTTTTCCACTACAGTGGAACCTGGGCCTTCCAATTCTCATTGGAATTGCTTAAGAATACAATGCTGATAGGATGGTGGTAAAACACAATGCTAATCACACTCCGCACAAGTCGGGTCGCTGTTGATAACTGCGGACGTCGATTTCTGTCCGGGCACTCACTCCCGTCGAACGCTTCCAATTCATTCAGTTAATGGGGGGATAGGTTGAGGAATCCAGCTGAGGAGAGGGAAATATGCTTCGTCTCTTCAGGGCAGTTTGAGCTGCTAGGAACATGACCGGAAAGTCGCAGACTGGAATTTGACCCCTATCTGCCCAGAAAATGCCAGCACGCCACCGTCGGAGTATGAGGCTGGAGGTGCCTCACATCCGGACCGTACCACCTCCGTGGCCGCGGGGGTCCTCGCAGGCAGCATTCCAAGCTTGACTTTCCCCATATTTCTTTTTTTTGTTTTGTAAATTTCGCACTCCGTCACCTGCCAAGAAAATAGGAGCCGGGCGGTGTGTGACTCTGCTTCTCACGGTGTGTACACACCCTCTAAGACGGTGGAGGGCCGGCGTCACGTTAGGGGTCATTCGCAGCCTTAAAAGAAGCGGGGAGCTTACATCACCGGCATTTTCCGGGGGAGAACATATGGAGGAACCATCTTGCAGGCCAGCAGCCTGAGGTACCGGGAGCCTGGAAAGTCTCAGGTCCGTGTCTTGTGGGTCCTGACGGCGTAAATAGGTATTCACCTGCAGTCATTCATTACCGTTACATAAAGAGCAAGGTTGCCTTTTTATCAAGAACGAAATATATACCTTTTTCCAGCATAAAAAGGGTAGGCATGAGATAACCTGAATATGTATAACCCCTTATCTGCTCCCCCGCAGGCGTTTCAAATCGTATACATAGGCTCTGCACTTAGGCCCAACAGGACGGCTATCCAGGGAATTTGCCAGATGACAATTTTTTTTTCTCAGCTACACTTCTGGTGTCTCGCCGCTCTGCCGAAAATTAAAGGCGTGTAATGAGCTGTTTCGCTCCTTTTCATTTTTACGCTTTTTTTCCGGGTTCTGCTACTCGTGCCCATCGCCCTCCTCCACAACAATTTGCCGATATAAACGGAGTAGCTCTGATCGCTAACTTTGATTTAGCGAAAATGGAAACTTCTAAATTACATCCCCGGAAAAACAACAGTTCCCGCTTCGGCTCCAGTTCTGCCTCGACATCCAGGATGTGAAAAAAAAAATCAGAAATAATTGATAAACAGTTAGCTTTGGATTCTCGCTTTTCGGTGGATCTATGCAGGATATTGGCAATAGCACTATAACACCGTCAAATGGGACTTCATGTGCCCTTTGCAAATGATTTCCAAGAATAAATGTTGTATAGATTCTGTTTATTACAGTACAGCTGGGGGTTAAAGCAAGACGGTCGCAAAGACCCCCGCTTCCTCTCTGACTTGCCATAATAAGCATAATAAAAAGCCCCCTCCGCTGCTATTATACAGCACAAACCGTCGCCAACTGGGACCGGGGGCTCTTTGGTGGAGGGGAGCCTGAGGAAGATCCTAATAGCTTTGTAAGACACGGCAGAGCGTCCGGGAGCAAGATGGCAGCAGAGAAAGGAGGTATCCCGAGCGCGGCTTGTAGGGAATTGTCAGGGAAGTAATCCCACCGCGAGGGGTCTTTATGGTATCGTTAGCTGCCCGGACCCATGCTGGTGTGCAGCGCTAGGACATAATAACTCCGGAAAGCTTGTGTCCCACGGCACCGTCTCACCCCCCCCCCACGTGTGGAATCAGCTTTGGGGAAGTAAACAAAACGAACATTGTATTTGTGGACCCTCAACACGACGCAGGCGCCGGTCCCAGCGTGAGAGCTGGACGGTTCCTGGACCACGGGGGACAGGAAGGGTGGCAGCGCCGATTCCTCACCTGCGGCCTGGAATTTTGCCCCCTCGACTCCACACGTTAGCGATGTGGCTAGCAGAAGGCAAGGGGCGCGCTGGCAAAGCCTCCATGCCATGTTGTCATGACTGAGGCAGATCACACCTTATAAATAGTAATAATAATAAGTCTTAATTAGCTGTTTGTGTTATTTAATATTACCTTTTTAATGAGAGGCTGCCCCCAGTGACTGGCTGCTTGCTACAGCAGCTCCCACATCCTCTGTTTGTGGCTGTTTTTATGTATATATAGTACACAGATTCTGTAATGATTTATATACTTTGCTCGGGTCACTTTCCTGCTTTTTCTGGCCGTCAGATTTTTCAGGGACCGGTGAGATGGGGGGGAGAACATTCCGGACTCACATATTTTTCTCTCCCCATGTGCCAAATCTGGAGCTGATGGGGAATGAGCGGGAATGGGAGGGGAGAATGTGCAGTCCTCATCAGGGGCAACGTAAGGTGTCCAACAAATAAAACAGAGGAGCTCTCAGCCCTGACCAGAAGCCATGGCGAGTACAACCACCGTAGTGATGCACGGTGTGAGCCGACACACATCACCATTCCGTGACCCAAATGTGGAGCCGCCCTCTGGGACTGCGGATGTATTACACATCAGGCAAGATTTTCTGTGCCGCTGTTTCAACTGTGCATGCCCCCCCCCCCCACACCAGTAGACGCCGCAGTCACGACAGGCGATACATTCTATGGTGAGCAGATCATCCCCACGCTTTTATTTCTGGAGCCTTTAATCTTGCTTTGCCCTCCTGCCCCTTACCCATAAGGATGGGGTGGAGGTGAATGAAGGAGGCTCCACCAATACACTGGGCTGCCGGGGGGGGGGGGGGTTTGGACCCCTCACTGCCCCTGCCCCTCTCCACAACCTTCACACCTCTCTGTGACGCCCCCACCGAAGACACACTAGGTCTCCAACTTGACCCCACTTTGCAGGCTGTCTGTGTGAGCAGCCAGGTGAGGAGAAAGCTGTACACAGGAAAGCCTGCAGGGGGGGTGGGGGGTACTGTAGGGTTCAGCCCCAGGGTGTGAAGGACCTGCCACCCAGCTCTGTGGGGGCGACAGCACCTGCTCTCTCCCTGCTGGAGCCGGCAGCACTTTCTGTGTGGTCCCCGTGCTACAGAAAAGGGCTGATCCAGCACCCTCAAGATCTTCAGATCTTCAGCCACCTACGGAACTTCTCAGACTCCTCCATCACAGGGCGCCGTGGCAACGGGGACGATCTGAAACACAGGGGTCTAGCTTTCTTTTCTCGTGGTTGCTTTGAGAACAGCCTACAGGAGCTGCTGGTGGAAACGCTGTGTTTAAAGTCAGCAGCAACATTTTTTTCAGCCAATAAACTTATTATAATTATGCAGATTCTGGCTTTACACGGTTAGAAAGCAGCGTCCCTTGCGTGTAATTTTCAAACGCCAATGTTTATGTTATGTAATATCAAACAATGGGTGCGATGAGTCAGTATTTTATGTGTATGCTGAGTACTTCTAGTCCGTAGCTTGACGCTAATTGCGAGCTGAAAACGCCGTCTGTAGTTGCCATGTGGATGGGCACCGTGTGATTTTACAGACCTGCCCTAACAAGGTACGATTAATTTATGCAAATGCAGGCGCATTAAAGAGGCTGTTTTTTCCCAGCTTTAATCTGTCATTAAGGCGATAAGCCGCATGAATCGAAGTCTAGCGTGGGCGTCATTGTTCAGACACCAATCGTGAGGCAGCGTCAGACCCCCCAGCCCTGAAACGGCAGAGACTGGTCTGGCTGAGCTGCCCCCACCCCACGTATGATGTTTTTTCCCAGATGCTATGACCTGTTGGGCAGTCGGATGAGGCTGCCATGGTTACCTGCGGTGAGACTGTAGCTTAGACCCCGGCACCCCCAGGACTTGATCAATTCGCTCCCTGAGCCGGGCTCTTGGGTGCGTAACGGGCTGGTCCACTTACTGTATGCTGGCCGTGCCTATCCCCGGTCAGTGCCGACCAGGCTGTCTACATCGATCGTTTGCCGTTTCCCCCATTTTGTTGACTTCCACGCGCCCAGAAAGCATTCATCGGCAACCGAATGTCACGCTTGTCCTGTGACATCAGCATTCTGTCTCTCTTTGACCCTACTGTGCCGCAATTTGGAGGTTTTGTGAAGCATACTAACTTTATCCCCCCCCCCACCCCACCCCGATCTGTGACTGAGCACCTTTGGACACATCCCTGGATTCCATTAGCGGGATAATAGGGATGTAGCATAGAATTTGGAGCGGAAACGAACGGATTTATTTCTCTGCGACTTGTCTGACAGCGATATTCATCATGTGGCTTCCGGCACACTTCAGACTCTCTCTCGAATTCCTGATCAGCCCCGTCCTGCATCAATCATAAAAAAACGCCAGCAGAGGCACTCAGCTAACAGCACAAGGAAGGGACTCCTTTGATAGGCAGGCAGTATCGATACTGAATAGTATCTCTGCTGCATGAAAGTAATGCGGCGAAATAGATACAAGCAGATTAATCAACTAAATGTAAGAAGAAAAGCTGCTTTTTTTTACTTTTTGGAAACAAAACACAGGTTCGTTATACTTGTCTAATTAAAACAATATCCCCATGAAATGCATGACTGTCTGCAGTTTTGCAGGGAACTTCCCTATGAATGTGTTACAGTAATTCTAAACTGTCACGCCCTGCATTCCTACCCCTTTGTTCTTTCCCTTTGCTAATTTGTCTTACCTCTCATTTCAGCCCTCATATGCCTCACTCCAGCTGCCTCTCGTCCGCTCCCTCATCAGTGATGTATAAGAGTGTCTCCCAGTCCTGTGGTCCCCAGCCCGGTCGTTGACGTCACCCCCGTGCGCACACTCCTGTACTTTCCATTGTTAGCGGTGCCTTTTGTTAGTCCTGTTCAGTTTCCCTAAATAACCCCCTTATTGTTTGCCCTTACTCCTGCTCCTTCCTCCATTGTGTTTTGGAACGTGACACAAGTACTGGCAGCTGCAAGTACTCTGAATTGTACTTGCGTGCCATGAAGTATCTGTGCACACCAAAGCCTTTAAGGAGTTCAGAAGGGGCTCAGACACACATTACCCTACCTATCAGGTTATATGTGTTATTGTTTTCGTAGAGTGTGATATATGTGTACGTTATTGTTCTTGCATCCATCCCACGTAAATAATTTTATAACACATGATCAAAGGCGTGTTTTGAGGCACGGTTTCTGTTCCACGTGGATCTTCTATAAGGCTGCCTTGCACAGGACCAGTCCTGGCAACGGCATGTGGAATGAATGACATTATGTAACCGTGAGCTCTGGAGGACTTAAGACCCACAAGTGAGGAACTTGAAGCACATCATAGGGGTGTGAACATAAAGTTACATCAGCTGACCCATTAACATAAGAACATGAGAAATTCACAAACGAGAGGAGGCCCATCAAGCTAATTTGGGGAGAACTCAACTAATAGCTCAGAGTTGTTAAAATCTTATCTAGCTCTGATTTAAAGGAACCCAGGGTTTTAGCCTGAACTACACTGACAGGAAGACTATTCTATACTCTAACTACACGCTGTGTAAAGAAGTGCTTTCTCAAATCCATTTTAAAATGTTCTCCTGCTAATTTCCACTTATGGCCACAAGTTCTAGTATTTAATTAAACTAATATTGAAAATAGCCATTCGGCTGAACAGCATCCAGACCTATTAGAATCTTATATACCTGGATCATGTCACCCCTTAGTCTCCTCTTCTCGAGGCTAAACAGATTCAGCTCAGCTAACCTCTCCTCATAAGACATTCCTCTAAGACCAGGAATCATTCTTGTAGCCCTACGTTGAACTTTTTCTAAGGCAGCAATGTCCTTTTTTAGGTATGGTGACCAAACCTGCACACAATATTCTAGGTGGGGTCTTACCAAGGAATTATATAACTGTAGCATCACCTCCCTTGACTTAAACTCCACAAACCTAGAGATATAACCCAACATTCTATTGGCCTTTTTTATTGCCTCCCCACATTGGCGAGAGTGGGACATGGAAGCATCAACATACACATCGAGGTCTTTCTCATAATCAGCTACCTTTATTTCAGTGGAACCCATAAAATATCTGTACTTTCTATTTCTGAAAGGTATATAGGAAGCTGGAGGAAGACCTTTGTTTCCAGAATGGTGTAGATGGACCTTGGAGGAGGGCCTCCTTGCTGTGTTGGGTTTGGGCCACGTTTCTTGGCCCTGACAGCCTATAAGAACACGTGCGGAGAGCGCCCCCCACCTGTCAATCGCATCCTTGATCCTGAGGTGCGGGTGTATGGAACTGCGGACATGCCGACGGGGCCGCCCAGGGAGTGGGGGTCTGCATGATGAATATGCTGATGAAAACCTTCTCCCTCTTCCCTCATTTTGCCCCCTCCCTCGTTAGCCATGTGCCCCCCCCCCCCCCCCCAACACACTTGGCTAAACATATTAATTCCAATGTGTAGATTTTCTCACCATTACTTGATCCCCAAAACAAGTTCATTTAAAGTGATTTTATGAAAAATGCTAAGTGCTAGAACAACAGAATTAGCTTCACGTCATGCGAGTTCAGCATCCAGTCGACATCTCAATCAGGGCTGATTAATTAGCAGCTCAGCTGGAATGAAAACGGCTCCGCGGGACCGAGGCTGAACCTCCAACCCCAGGGAGTGTAACAAAACACGCAGCAGCGTCGAGACGGGGGCCTTCTCTCATCACCTCTCCCCAGAGCCTAACAACAGGGCTGCTGAGGCTAACCGAAAGGGTTCTGCTATCGCGGACTCCAGGGTTCTGAACATGGGCCTTTTTCCCGACGTAACCTGTCAGCACTGCTGTCCAACTCAAGCCTTTAGCCCCATGCATTCAAATAACTCTGTCAGAAGGATGCAGATGTCTGGAGTCACCCGACGACTCATTGGCTGGCATGTTTTCAGCACCGTTCTCGCACCTTCCTCTGGCCAGAACCGAAACCGGACCGAATAGTAACAGAACCCCCTTTATGCTGCGGTGGGAGTCCATCTGGAGAAGGTCATCCTTTATTTTTTTGTGGTTTTACACCCTGGGGAGCATCTCCAAACGTTCACGGAGCCCCCTAGGGAGAGAGAGCTCTGCGCCCAAGCAGCGGCACGATAAAATCATTATTGAGTATGAAGGAACGCAGACCGGAACCAGAACAACAGATGAAGGTGATGAGTAGGTCATTTCCAGTATACTTTTTAATGTGTGTACTGGGTTGGAAGTTTATGGGTTTGAGGGATTCACTCTCATCTAAACTCCTTGTGTGTCTCCTTCACATTCAGTTGACTTGGTGCTATGAGTGGTACCTTTAAACAGGCTCTTCCATCGACAAGGAGCATGATTTGACTCCATGGGGCGGAGAAGTGGCCTTCCTTCATTAGGAAGAGTATCTTCAGCTAGTGAAAAGAACTGCACTCTGGCCACATTGCTGAGCCCCTCCAGAGCCCCCAGACTATCCCACAGGTCGACTTTGGGTCCCCGCCGACATTTGATGAGAGAACCTGACCTTCACCGGTGAGTCGGATGACCGTATCCAAGCCCGGCTCTGGAGGTGCCATCTGGATCACTAATATGAGGCTAGATGTTCTGCATGCTTAATCTGAGTCTCAGATTCGCTCATCCTGAACGACTCCAGAGTCACCCCCTCGGCAGATCCCAGATTTTCGCTCCCGTGTTCCACTTTCCGAATACACCTCGTTGACAGCTGAGTCTGTAACATAACCAGGAGCACCAGAATTGGGATTAAATGTATGCCTCAAGGTATCATTATGTCTAATAAGTTTATCGTTAATTGCTACCTTTGGGGACATTTGTTCTTGAATTAATTACTTGGCAGCAGAAATACTTAAGCACTAGATAGGGCATAAATTAAATCACAACAATGAATTCCATGAGGTGGACAATTCAGTTCAGCGTTTAACAAAATAATATATGTCAAATCTATGAATTGTAGATAAGTCACTCATATCAGGCTACAGTATGCTGATTATGATGGGGACAGCTAAATAATAGGTTTATTACTGTAATATCAGGCACAAATGTTTTTCACAAACATGTTTGCCTGTGTTAATGAACAAAACACAAGGTTCATTGAACTCCCCGGCGCTATGACGATGTATCAGTTGTTGTGTCCTTGTACCCATAATTTTCAGACACCCTGGGGTTACCCAGATAGGCTGTTAAAGTCCCCCCCCTGGCGCCGTCTGACGTGACGCTTTTGTCTATATTAGAAATACAGCAAATGGAGACTTGGGGTCGGGGCGTCCATCCTGACTCGAGTCGTATCCTCGTCGGCGTGACTAATCCACGAGATGTTTCGCTCCTCAGTCGCTGGGAATCAGGGACAGCTCTGTAGGGCTGGGGAACTGCCTCCGTTTCCGTCCTTTAAAGCTACTGCTCATCAGGAGCAGTCCAGACGAATTTGTTGCCAAGGAGATGGAAGCTGACGACCTCGCGCACGCAGTAAATTCAAAGCTTTATTAAGATGTTATGATTGCCTGCTATTCTCCTGCCCGTCAGACATGTGGCTCTCACCAAATTACAAACATAATTTTTACTAACAGATACTCCTGACACGGGGAAGAAAACTGTATTACATTTTAAAGCCATTAAAGGTATAAATAAAGTGAACAAATATGCAGAAAAAAATGAGAATGGAGCTAAAAATACAGGGAGGCTGTAATGATAAAGTAACACGAAGTGATTTCTATTTCAGTCCCTGCTTGTGAGTACGGGGGGCACTCGGGGGGGATTCATACTCCAGTAGCTCGGCGTCCGCAGGCATGTCTGTCCTTCAAAGGGCTCGGCCGATGAAGCTATCAGCCACACTCTGGCGTGGTCTGGCGCTGGTGCCCGGCATGGCATCCACATCTCAGAACACCGTCGGACACAAACGTCTTTCGTACATGCAGTTACGTCAGGCGATATTGTCTCCTCAAACAGGCACATTTTAAAATGACTTAATCTATAACTGAATGTGAGTAATGTGTGATGCTTGCTGAAATGAACCAAAGGGCACAGGTTACAGACATGGATGGCAATGTGGTCTCACACCTGTAGGATTGGGGGTTCGAATCCCATCTCCGTCCTGTGAGTCTGGAGTTCACCCTGTGCCATGTGCCTTTCTTACTGTAGTCTGACAACAGATAGTTAGGCTAACTGGTGTATCCAAATGATGTTGCCCCCCAGCCCTAAGATAACTGGTAAAACAATGGATTATCTGTATGCATAGTTAGTTTCCAAAGTCTCATTACTTCATGTTAAAGTAATTACATTTAAATCTGGTGAATGCAACACCTCTCAAAAGACAAATGTATGGATGTATACACACATGCACACAAATATATATATACATGTACATACAATTGAGTGTGTGTGTGTGTGTATACTAGCTTGGCTGTAAGGTCTTTTATTTAATTTAATAAGAACATAATAAAAGAAGAAAAATCAATTCATGAAACCAAACCACTGGAACAAAGGAATTTTAAAAATGATACTAAACAGTGTTTCATTTCATCATTATCAGTATTACAATCCAGGTATAGACGTGTATCCATGGGCTGCAGAGCACCTGATACCAGGGCCGGTGAGTCCGATAGGCGACATCAGCAGCTGCCTGGGGCTCAGGCTTCCAGCGTCAAAGAGTGAAATTGGCCCCTAGATATCCCAGTGTCCTCTGCTGTGCTGGTGCTAAGCAGCCATGTGACGCGGGGAGAGGGGAACAGTGTCAAGGCTGCTGTTAGGTTAAGGGAATACCAGAGCCTGGTACTGAATAACAAGGGGAGTACTGTCACCTGGTACTGAATAACAAGGGGAGTACTGGCACCTGTTACTGAATAACAAAGGAGAGTACCGGTACTGGCACCTGGTACTGAATGGCAAGGGGTGTAAGGGCACCTGGTACTGAATAACAAGTGGAGTACTGGCACCTGGTCCTCAATAACAAAGGGGAGTACTGGCACCTGGTACTGAATAACAATTGGAGTACTGGCACCTGGTCCTCAATAACAAAGGGGAGTACTGGCACCTGGTACTGAATAACAAAGGGGAGTATTGGCACCTGGTACTGAATAACAAGGGGAGTACTGGCACCTGGTACTGAATAACAAGGGGAGTACTGGCACCTGGTACTGAATAACATGGGGAGTAACGGCACCTGGTCCTCAATAACAAAGGGGAGTACTGGCACCTGGTACTGAATAACAAGGGGAGTACTGGCACCTGGTACTGAATAACAAGGGGTGTACTGGCACCTGGTACTGAATAACAATTGGAGTACTGGCACCTGGTCCTCAATAACAAAGGGGAGTATTGGCACCTGGTACTGAATAACAAGGGGTGTACTGGCACCTGGTACTGAATAACATGGGGAGTAACGGCACCTGGTCCTCAATAACAAAGGGGAGTATTGGCACCTGGTACTGAATAACAAGGGGAGTACTGGCACCTGGTACTGAATAACATGGGGAGTAACGGCACCTGGTCCTCAATAACAAAGGGGAGTATTGGCACCTGGTACTGAATAACAATTGGAGTACTGGCACCTGGTCCTCAATAACAAAGGGGAGTATTGGCACCTGGTACTGAATAACAAGGGGAGTACTGGCACCTGGTACTGAATAACAAGGGGTGTACTGGCACCTGGTACTGAATAACAAGGGGAGTACTGGCACCTGGTACTGAATAACAAGGGGTGTACTGGCACCTGGTACTGAATAACAAGGGGAGTACTGGCACCTGGTACTGAATAACAAGGGGAGTACTGGCACCTGGTACTGAATAACATGGGGAGTAACGGCACCTGGTCCTCAATAACAAAGGGGAGTACTGGCACCTGGTACTGAATAACAAGGGGAGTACTGGCACCTGGTACTGAATAACAAGGGGTGTACTGGCACCTGGTACTGAATAACAATTGGAGTACTGGCACCTGGTCCTCAATAACAAAGGGGAGTATTGGCACCTGGTACTGAATAACAAGGGGTGTACTGGCACCTGGTACTGAATAACATGGGGAGTAACGGCACCTGGTCCTCAATAACAAAGGGGAGTATTGGCACCTGGTACTGAATAACAAGGGGAGTACTGGCACCTGGTACTGAATAACATGGGGAGTAACGGCACCTGGTCCTCAATAACAAAGGGGAGTATTGGCACCTGGTACTGAATAACAATTGGAGTACTGGCACCTGGTCCTCAATAACAAAGGGGAGTATTGGCACCTGGTACTGAATAACAAGGGGAGTACTGGCACCTGGTACTGAATAACATGGGGAGTAACGGCACCTGGTCCTCAATAACAAAGGGGAGTATTGGCACCTGGTACTGAATAACAAGGGGAGTACTGGCACCTGGTACTGAATAACATGGGGAGTAACGGCACCTGGTCCTCAATAACAAAGGGGAGTATTGGCACCTGGTACTGAATAACAAGGGGAGTACTGGCACCTGGTACTGAATAACATGGGGAGTAACGGCACCTGGTCCTCAATAACAAGGGGAGTAGTACTGAATAACATGGGGAGTATTGGCACCTGGTCCTCAATAACAAAGGGGAGTACTGGCACCTGGTACTGAATAACATGGGGAGTAACGGCACCTGGTCCTCAATAACATGGGGAGTAACGGCACCTGGTACTGAATAACAAGGGGAGTACTGGCACCTGGTACTGAATAACATGGGGAGTAACGGCACCTGGTACTGAATAACATGGGGAGTACTGGCACCTAGTACTGCATAAAAAGGGGAACACTGGCACTTGTCCCCACTTCAAGCACTGTGTATAGTCATGCTGCAATACCATCATAAGGAAAAAGATTTCATAGTCTATAAAATGCTGGGTTATTTTTCTAGCCTAGCACTGGGCCGAGCCTGTTGTGTAATTTTATTGGGTTATTTTCAGCACCCAGGCCTGACCCAGCATTTGGGTTACTGGTTTGACCCAACTGCAGGGTTATGTTTTTGACCCACTGCTTGGGTAATTCTACTCCTGTTGTCGTGGTAACCATCTTCTCCCGCACAACGCAAAAAATCTTTGCTGTAACCATTTTAGGTCAAGCACCAAACGTCCTTCAAACTGTTCATACAGCATAGATGTAACTGAATATTTTATTATAATATCTATAATACATAATTTTATTATTATTATTATTGTTATTATTATTATCCCTGACAGGATGACAATAAAGTCCAGTCAGTTTCATTGGTTCACTTGATATTCATATTTTGAGACTTAATTCTATCAACGCCAACAAATATTTAGAACAATAATTATTATTTGTCAAGTTATAATATTTTTAAAAATAATATTTTGTATATCCATCAAAGATGGTTTCGATATGTATTTAATAATAACAATTTTGTTTATTGTGTCAAGAATAACACAGCATCATGGTTAAGCTGCCAGTTTAAGCAGGTTTGGCGATTTTTAATCAAGCTTTCTTAAACTGTATATTCAGTAAAGAAATTTTATTTCCACACTGAATATACACTCTAAAAATTCTATTTAATTTCTACTTAAATTCTATTTAATTTCTACTTCTATTAAATTCGGCATAATTTCTATTCTCCCAAAATTTGCGCTGTATAGACCCTAAGTAAACAACGCCTGTTATTATTATTATTATTATTATTATTATTGTTGTTGTTGTTGTTCTTATTTTTTCTCATAAAATTTTACTTATTATTAAGTCTGTATTTTTTGCGTTATTATATAATATTGAACCACTAACAATCTTAATTTCTTTACTCACATCGTGGTGGCAGTCGGCGGGGCTGGGAGGCTCCGGCTTCGGCCGCCAAAAAGCTAAGTACGCTTAGCATTCAGCGTCAACCGTATTGCAATTCACTAGTGAATGGGAAACAAATTATTGCTCGTTTGTTTGTGTGTTTGTTTATGGCGATGACCGCTGGTAAAACAAGGGGAACTGAATCGCAACCATTCTCTTCTAGCCTTCTGGTCTTTGCGCTCTTTGCGATGGCGGGGCCGGTCCTGACGGACTTTCCGTGCCGAGGCTATGCACAGATGCACTCAGCCGCGCCCCGTTCCCCCAAACTGCGGCTGTCAGACCTGAAGCCCCGAACCGAAAGAAAGGCACCGGCCTGCGCCGCACTGCAAATGTGCTCCTTTCTAAGGACGATCGCAAGATTAAGATTAAAATACACCACATCCAGGGGGGCTATGCCGTTTGAAGGGGGAGGGGGCATTATATATCTATGTATGTGTGTGCGTTACATTATATGCAGCTGAGAGATCGTAGGCTATTTGGGATGCAACACTTGTCAGTAGTTTGCCATTGAAGAAGGTCAAGATTTATACCTATTACTATAGCTAACTGAATATATACTTAATATATACTGTGCAGCTATAGCATATATAACAACCCCATGCTTATCTTGGCTGGGGTTAATATTTGTTATATATTGAACAATGTAGATAGTAAGTACATAGATCAAAAATACTCTTTTTTTTAAAAAGCAGCACGCTAATCCTTGGGGGGCTGGGAAAGCACCCCAGGAACCATTTTCCACTTTACTACCCTTCAATACTTGTCTATTAATTCAGAAGAACAGTGGCTTAATTATATACTCAATTATCATGTCACTCACTTTGAAACAAGCAATCAAACAATATCAGGCAAGAGAATGTGGCTCTTAATTGTGGAAGCTTGACTGTAACTTGACACGTCTGTTCTTATTTATACCTTAAGTTGCAAAACCAGTATCAAATTAATTTGATTTGTTTTTTTGTTTAACGTGGAGGGAATGGAGGTAAATGTTTAAGAAGATCCTTCAGTTACACCTGGTGCACAGAGAATACACACTGTGTGACTGAATAGTTCCAGAATTTTTGTAGTATTGGATTGTACTTTTATGGGAATGTTTAATACAAAGAAAAACAATACAGTATAAAAAGATAATAAATAAGATTATAATAAAACAAAATAAAAAAGTTACAAATAATAAAAGTACTGCAAAATAGACAAAAAATGGACAAACCCATAATACACAAAAATAAACTACAAATATTTTACAAAAATTATTTGTGTTTCTACATAAACTTTTTATGCATAAAACCTGCAGGTTACAATAAATATAGAACAGAAGGTCTCTGATGTGTTTTACGTATAGAAGCTAAATCTGTAAATGTCATTAAGACTGAACTCATATTTCATGATTAAAAAATACTCAGACAGTACTAAGGAATTGATTACTGCAGCTTAAATCTGCCACCCTTTAGCCATTAATAACTGGGTGATCAGTTCATATATTGGCATTTTTTTTAAATATATGAATTTCAAATATAGAGGATGTTTAATAATCTCCATGAGCATGAAAATACATTTTTTTGCCATTGCACTAGTTATTTTGTTTGATAAAATTTGGAAAAGAAATTTAGAAGAAACTACATCAAAAAACATTACGTAGAACAATTTATCCTTAATGGTAAATCACCTCCAAACACAAGACCAATATATTCAGAAGGATACACAATATCTACCACAGTGAAACAACTATTAAGAATTTTCTCTAAAACTTTTATAAATCATACCTTTTATAAATGTAATATGAAACTATTATAATACAGATCAGTGGAATTAAACTAGATCCAATTGGGAAATAATCTTAAAGGGCTTATAGATAGGCAATATCTAAGCAAGGCGTATTTGACTCAGTCCAGAGTCCACGGTACATTTTAATGTGGCTATGAAGACTTGCTAGAATGTAAACAGTCGGACACTCAGGACCATCTCAGAAGTCATAACTCAGAACCAGGTCTTAGTGGATAAAGTCAAAATTCGCTGGATTACAGGTTGTTTTTAAAAGTTTCACACTACAGAGGATAGAGATTCTTTATTTAATGCCTTTTCATTGTTATTATTCAAAGACATCGCCTGGGTAGATTTTTATCCCACTTGTTCTAAGCCAGTTTCGTATCTTTGTTTTAAAATGGCAACAGTGCTGAAAACTGTTTTTAAAAAGGTTAATTAACTTGACCATTAGCAACACAAGTGAAATAAAATCTAGATCAGATCAACAGAGAAGTTGCAAAGTTTATGCAAAATCTTCATGTACCCAAACTATGTAGACCAGGAGCATTCAAAGTGAAGGACTTAAACAGTTTTTTTTTTTCTTTCTAAACGAATCACTTTATATCTTTGAGAGGGCTTGCCTCTGTGAAAAAAATACTGTAGATAAAACGTTTAGAAATGTAGTCTTATGGTTTATTTCCCAGGGGCTCCATTATTTGAATGTCACTGAGAACGACATGCAGAGACCTTCTCAAACTTTGTGCCTTTTAAAATACTTTTTTTGTACTGAAGCTGCACGGAGATGGAAGATGATTAATAATGAATCGTGGGGGGGCTGAGTTCATGCTGAGACGGCCTTAATTTTACACAGCCAATACTTATTGCTACATATCCCAACGGTAAC
Source organism: Paramormyrops kingsleyae (assembly GCF_048594095.1). Taxonomy (NCBI): domain Eukaryota; kingdom Metazoa; phylum Chordata; class Actinopteri; order Osteoglossiformes; family Mormyridae; genus Paramormyrops; species Paramormyrops kingsleyae. The sequence goes on along the minus strand of NC_132817.1, from coordinate 11,997,062 downwards.
CAGAAACTCTAGTGTTTTTTTTTTTTTGGTTTGGAAGCGATGTAATGAAGAACAGACCTTTCCCAGAACAATGAAAGTTTATCTATGCAGTATGTTACTGGGGTGTGACTCTTCAGGGAGTCTCTAGCACGTCTAGAAGTCAATGTCTGGAAAAGACTCAACTCACCTATAAAGACTGTAGCCATGCAAAGACCCCAGCCTTTCAAAGCACTGAGGTCTCCGTCAGAATCCGATCACCCAGCTCTACTTTAACTACACGTTGTTTAAAGCTGCCCGATGTCCTCAGAAGATTACCCCTCTAGGATTACGATGGTGTGAATATCGAGGTCTGAGGTCTAGCTTGCCGGCTTATGGGGCCTGAGGGAATCCTCCCGTGTTGGACTCACCGTGTCATAGACGAGGGCAACCCTGGCGACTTTTATTCTCCAGAATTAATGTGCACCTACTACCAGAGTGCATTACTTAACAAAAAAAAACAGAGAGTTTACACTTATTTTAAGCGTTATTTATTCTGTTCTGCATATTTTTGTCAGAGTAATTCAGTGTACTTAATCCCCTGAGCATTTAGTCTTGCTAGGAACGTAAGCGCTAAGCAGAATCTGGAAAGTCACTAGAGGAATGCTCGCAAACAGGTGGAGATACCTCCCATGGGATGAGGATGGAGTTGGGTGTTAGTGGTGGACATCATTCCAAGGGCAACAGCTCTGAGGAGAGATGCCCCCCCCAAAATTTTCAACCCTTGCTGAAAAATACTGACATTTTTCTTTCATTTTAAAATGTAATCTATCCATCCATCCATCCATCCATCCACTTATCTAGGACAGGTCTGCATGGGGGCCGGGAGCCCATCCCAGGAAACAAGGGTACAAAGCGGGCATCCACACTGGATGGGATGCCAGTCCATGGCAGGGCACGCACACACATGCCGCCTCACACTACAGGCAATTTAGTGACAGCAATTAGCTTATCTGCATGTCTTTGGACTGCGGGAGGACAGCGGAGTACCCGTAGGAAACCCACGCGGTACATCGAGAACATGCAAATCCCGCAGGATTCGAACCCCCAGCCCTGAAGGTGTGCGACACTGTGCCACCCCTCTTAACATAATAAAAAGTAAATTGCCTTCAGTGTGAAAAGTTGGTCTCTGTACACATTCTGATTGCTGTGCGAATAAAATGATGGACTATACATTTCTGAGGCGCTATATAATTTAAGAAAGAAATTATGACTCTCCACCAAAAGAACTCGATTAGGCAAACCCCAAGTGAACAGAACAGAAGCGCCGAATGAGTCCGACCTCGTGCCTACAGCAATAGCTAGAAAGGTATAGTTTTGTCCTTTAAATTTAATTAGGCCTGTGTTTCTGAAGTGCTTCTTGCTTTCGGACCTGTCTGTTTTCAGAGCAGAGAGGGCTAATTTGCATATTGGATCCCATTGGCTGTTCCATATGCTTAATTGGCTAGATAGTTTAATGTTTGAACAATGATGCTGTTGGCAGCTGCCAGTCATGTGACTCCTCATGCACGGAAAATGCCTGGTGCAGAATATGAATAAATCAGTAAACAAAGCTTTATAATTAAACACCTACCAGTATTTCATTTTATTCCTGTCTTTCTTGGGTAATTATATTAATTTACAACAATTGATGCTTTCCTCTGCAAAAAGCTGTTTTTTGATAGTGTTTACAGCTTAAACTTTCTGCTTTAAGACCAGAAACTTCTTCAAGACAAGGTTGCCAGTACAGTTTGAAAATTTTTCGTAAACTTTAATTGCATCAACGGGCCCGACTCGTAGCTAATTTTACTGCGGTCACCACTGATTTGGACACACCTCGTTTTCTCAGCATTTTCAAGCCAAGATGTTTGTCAGCACCTCGATCAGCCAAATACTGGCTTGAAAAGTCTTGTTTCTGTAAGATCTGGCGTAGAAAGTGAAAAATTGGGGGGAGGAAAAAGTTGTAGAAGCCATTTTGGGCATTGTGCTGTCAAGCCCCTCGCACATCACACTCAGACTTAACACAATGTTTAATATTAATAAGCCGTCGACGGAATTCTGTCTACAATTAAAACCTTCTCAAATGCAGAAACATGCCTCCAGAATTATTCAACAAATCTGCTATCTATTACAGTTCATACTTTTGTGGATATTTGGTTGCAGTCATTTTCTGTTCATTTTATAGACAAAACTATAATCTGAATCCCATGAAAAACATAGAAATTTGGATTAATTGCAGATTAATGGTCTCTCTGTGTGCTACTGAAAAGGTCACAGAACATAAATCTGCACTTATGGTCTTTTCAGCTCTGTGTTTTAATTAAATAATCAGGCCCTGAGTTTAGGGAAAGTCTCCCTCCGACAGCTCGCTGACGCCCTGCTGCCTGTGTGTATTCTCAAGTCATGTGTATCTCCTGTGCTTCCGTGTAACAGAATGAAGCCGTTGTATTTAAATGAGTTTCCACCATGCAAACAGCTTGCCCGCTAGATCCCGTATCAGTAGACAGTTAACAAAATCCCCTGCCTGAGTCAAACTGGTTGTACACCTTTACATTTTTTTTTGCATTCTGGTGGAAAAAAGCAGCAGATTGTCGATATGTTGTAGCTCAATGATCTGACTGACATTGAAAACTGGCGGCTTTGGACAGATGCAGAAAAAAAAACACAACTTTTGATTCCCTTGGACAGATTGGAACACCTGGCTGACTTCATTTTACTCTAACACTTACATTTCAACCATGAATCTCAATTTCTGAACGCTGAGAACATCTGCTGATCTATTTGAATGATCCACCTGATCTACCTGCTCATCTACTTGAATATGTACCCATGTCTCTCACTGAAATCTGAGGAATTGCCACCGATGTTGAGATTAGGAGCCATTCTGGTTGGTTTTGCCTTTGCAGATAAAGATATAATCATCGTGCTGGAGTCTGAAGCACTTTCGGAGGAGATGACTGGCTCCAAACCGGGCGATGAACTGCATAAGGGAGACCTTGTCGGGGGGAGGGGGGGGGGCTCCCGTTTCTGAGGAACGCGGGGGACTGTCGGAAAAAAACTCCACAGCTAACGCCAGTCCGGAATTGTAAATCACCAAAGTTCTTGCCCTAGACACATGACCCTCAATATGACGGGTTGGTCTGGCAGTGCCCTAATATGCAAGCAGCTCCGTGCCTGTCACCGCCACCGTCTGTTACCCCATGTGACCGCTGAGGCCGTGACCAGCTGCACTCCACCTCCAAAAGACTGTTTTAATCTTCAAGCGAATTAATATTCCACACCGCCGCTTCCTCTCGTGCATCGGGGGAGGGAAAGCTACTGTTCCAGGGTCACAGTTCGCGGGGGCCTCTCTCACTTCCGCCCTCCGGTGACGGATGTTGCCTCCGCATTGCCCGTAGCCGTCAGGGGAATCCCGGGGGGGTGGTCGTTACCCCCGTTCGGGGACGTGGTGCGTTCTTTAAAACACATTTATGCATCCTGTCAGGTGCCCGTCGGACCTGCCGCCCGGGTACCCCGAATCGAAGCTCGCCCTCGCTGTGAAGAGTAACAGCTTTGGAAGTACAACTACGCCATTGTTTGGGGTAAAGTAGCCCGGGGTCACCTGACTGCGTGGGTCAGCCTCTCAGCAGCCACGTGCCTCTCTGCCCCTTACGAACTCCCCCCGGAAAACCGGGATCTGTTTTTCAAATTGCTGCTAAAAAAATGTGCCTCGTTGACTCAAATGTGATTGATTGATTACCGCTTTTGGGACGGCTCGACGGTATAACGCTTTGAATAAATATGAGCGTTCATTTCAATAATTAAACAAGTGATTGAATGTATAACTCAAGTTCTCTGTTTCTGCATTACTTTTTATAATAAATAAACTAGAAACAGAAATACTTCTGCTCTGTATCCTTTTGACAATGCTGCAATGCATTTATTTCGTATTTGTATCAATTGTATAATCCCCAGCCCACCAACTAGCTACCAAACAGTCTGACTTTCTAAAACAAACTTAACGATATTTTAGACACAAACGGGAGTTATTTTCCCTCCCCTAATTTCACGCTTGTGGTAAAATCACCGCTGTCTGAATCTATTAAGAGACTCCGCACCGAGTATTACAAACCGTCGACAGAATGACGAACAGGCTTGTCAGGAAGTTGTCCATGGAAACAAACACGATATTCTTGCATGAAATTAATGAACTGAGTAGGTTATTTACATCCAGGCATAATAAGCGTGGAATATCCTGTCACTTTTTTTTTAGAAACCTGAGCATGAGGAATGTGCTCGGTTTGTAAGGCGGCTGTAATATCGATGTATCATACATTTCAGGATTTTCCCTAGTGTGTCTTTTCAATCCGTAGGATGGTTTGCAGGTTCATTGCTCCCATCCCAACATAAAATGCTCCGAGATTTTCCCTCCATTCCCTCTGCTCCGATAAGAGCTTGTGAAACATTTTCACCGCAGCCCGGAATTTTAAAATGATCCGTGTGGTGTTTTCATTGGCCCGGTATTCCGATCGCTCCGTGACCTCAGGAAGGCCGAGTCGTCTGTGGAATGTGCTCCGAAGCCGACAGGCTGGGCCGCCTTCCTCGCTGTCAGAGCCTGGACGGGGATTTGCCGCACCGTACGCGGCCCTTTATTCAGGAACGCACAATACAGATTCATTTCTGTATTAATCCCTTCTTATTACAGCAGTAAATAATACTTCGAAGTAGAAGTCCTCCAGTCATGGGGTTAATAAAGGTAAATAATATTTATATTTCTGTATAAACAGCTTTGCAGTGACATCCCATCCAGGGTGTCCATGCCCCGTGCCCTGTGATAGGCTGGCATCCCATCCAGGGTGTCCATGCCCCGTGCCCTGTGATAGGCTGGCATCCCATCCAGGGTGTCCATGCCCCGTGCCCTGTGATAGGCTGGCATCCCATCCAGGGTGTCCATGCCCCGTGCCCTGTGATAGGCTGGCATCCCATCCAGGGTGTCCCTGCCCCGTGCCCTGTGATAGGCTGGCATCCCGTCCAGAGTGTCCATGCCCCGTGCCCTGTGATAGGCTGGCATCCCATCCAGGGTGTCCATGCCCCGTGCCCTGTGATAGGCTGGCATCCTGTCCAGAGTGTCCCTGCCCCGTGCCCTGTGATAGGCTGGCATCCCGTCCAGAGTGTCCCTGCCCCGTGCCCTGTGATAGGCTGGCATCCCGTCCAGAGTGTCCCTGCCCCGTGCCCTGTGATAGGCTGGCATCCCGTCCAGAGTGTCCCTGCCCCGTGCCCTGTGATAGGCTGGCATCCTGTTCAGGGTGTCCCTGCCTTGTGCCCTGTGCATTCTGGGATAGGGTCCAAGCCCCCTGTAACCCCATACCGGATAAGTGTTTACAGTGAATGAATGAATGGTTTGAAAGCTGCTCTTCTTGCAGCCACAAACAGACCAGCTTCGCTCTCACTTACCCCTTGCTGTTTTCTCTAAGAAGCCAGCCTCACCTGTTGACCCCCCCCCACCCGGCTCTCAGTGCCAGATGCCCCCCGTACCCCACTGTGACACTGTGGGCTGAGGTCACTCAAACGCATGGCCTGAGATTTCCCCGCCCTTTTTTTGTATTACCGTTCCCCTCGCACTGATTCAATGGAGGCCTGGCATTTCACTTTGCCGTTATACTCACAGAGCCCTGCTGGGAATTACCGGTAAGCGTAAAGGCCGGTGAGGCCGCGCAGCAGTCGAAAAACCGCCAATCTCTGTGACACGGCTGGGGAGCGGCTAGAATAAATATGGAAAAACGTGGGATTCTCTCAGGGAATTGCAGACATGGGGCAGAAGCCGCATTTGTCCATGGAGCGCTGGGTCTATCCGCGGAGCGCTGTGTCTGTCCGTGAGCACTGTGTCTGTCCGTGGAGCGCTGGGTCTGTCCGCGGAGTGCTGGGTCTGTCCGTGAGCGCTGTGTCTGTCCGTGAGCGCTGTGTCTGTCCGCGGAGTGCTGTGTCTGTCCGTGAGCGCTGTGTCTGTCCGTGAAAGCTGTGTCTGTCCACGGAGCGCTGGGTCTGTCCGCGGAGCGCTGTGTCTGTCCGCGAGCGCTGTGTCTGTCCGCGGAGCGCTGGTTCTGTCCGCGGAGCGCTGGGTCTGTCCGCGAGCGCTGTGTCTGTCTGGCGAGCGCTGTGTCTGTCCGCGGAGCGCTGGGTCTGTCCGCGGAGCGCTGGGTCTGTCTGCGGAGCGCTGTGTCTGTCCGTGAGCGCTGTGTCTGTCCGCGGAGCGCTGGGTCTGTCCGCGAAGCGCTGTGTCTGTCCGCGGAGCGCTGGGTCTGTCCGCGGAGCGCGGTGTCCCTGGAACATTATGTGCATGGATTTGTTTGCTTTTTATTTTTTCCGTAAAAGCACTCAGCGCATTTTCTTTACTGAGGTTACAGCCTTTCTGAAGGCCCCATAATAAATGACACTTTTATTGAGTCGATAGAAACACCAGCGAAAAATGGTGTGTTTAAATAAAATGTAACACGGGTGGGAAAGAAAAAGAGAGAGAAAGGCGATTCCGAGAGCGTATGGCCCCCTTGGACAGTCATTTATCACTCAGATCCTTGTCACCTTGTGTGTTTTTCACTCTATGAAACTCAGGAGAGAGAACAGGGGGGTTTATTTTAGCTCACTGGAGTGTTGTTTTAGGGGCTGGGCAATGAGAGCGCCCCCCCGCACCCTACCTGGGGAAAGAGCCACTTTGTGCCTTTGGAAACCGTTCAGCCAGACTCCTCCGAGTCAAGTCAGACACGCAGTGCCATTCAGGCAGACTACCTGGGATATGCTATTTTTCCAAAGAGAAGAGGGAGACAATCGGACGATTCAGGTTTAATACTTTTAGGAGAAATCCCTTTGAAACCTGGAATAAAATATGTGTATATGTGTATATTTCAACTTTTTCTTAGAGTGATATTTAAAGGTAACCATTAACCTTTCATATTATATACATAGTATTTAAATTAAATAAAATCAAACTTAACTCTGTAAAAGCTTATATTCGCGAGTGGTGAAAAATTAAGAATTTAAATTCTCTCCTTAAAAGCAAAGTAAAATTTGGAGGATAAGGAGGCTGGTGTATTTTTTCTGCTGGTGCAATTTGTTTTATTTTTGCTTGGACTGAATTCTGCTACACAAACGATCCCCGACTGACATCCATGGTGTTAAACCACAATGCTTCATTTCTGCCAGCTTTATTTGTTTAAATTCGAAATGTGTGTTTTTTTTTTTTTGCTCTTAAAGCGGTAAAGGACCCTGTTCCCGCCTGATGAGTGTTATTCTCTCACAAAGAGCTGCTCTGTTTCCAGAGTGACTCTTTTCTTCAGACAATTTAAATGTTCTCGCTGTTTGCCGATCACCTTGACCTCTGCGCACGCCAGAGTTTCTTGGATAAAGAAGCCGGTTAGTGGAGGGATGGACTTGTGATGCGCTCCGCCGTGCTGTGGATTTGCAGACATTAATCTCCTCTGTCCTTCCCTATCTGCCTTCATAACATCTGCGGCTGTAAATAAATCGATAATCCACAGAGGTCTGAGATCTGAGATCAGGGACTCTCAAGTCTGGGCTGCGAACCAGCAACCATCCTCCTCGCTGCACTTTTTTCAGGGTGTTTCCGGGGAGGAACTCAGGCTTCTCAGTCCACCATTTGTGCCCATTACCGTGCTCCCGATTCCCTGAACCGTAACGCCTCCTGACAGGAAAACAAACCCTCTGAATCCAACAAACACATTTTCCCAAAATACTTTGTGGGGGGAAATCTCACTTCTGCAAGGGAATAACATTTTTCACGAAATATTTTATATATTATATCTGCAAACGAAAAATTGCACTGTGTCAAATTCTGAGCTGATAATGTAAGGCAGGGAGAGGCAGAAAAACCTTTATTGGCTGGTGGTTAGGGGTCCAGCCGCTACGAGTCCCCCCCCCGTCAGGTGACCAGGTTCACTGCACATATTTCCCAGGCCCAGTACAAAATTACTTCAACTATCCCCTCCACTCCCCCTGCCAATCCAGCGAACTCCCCCTGTACACAGAGCGGGCACACCGGCCCGCTGTCGCCCGGCGAACTCCCCCTGTACACAGAGCGGCACACCGGCCCGCTGTCGCCCAACGAGCTCCCCCTGTACACAGAGCGGGCACACTGGCCAGCGAGCTCCCACCCAGACTGCTGAAATCCTGCCTTAAATTACAAACCTTTACAAACCGTCTCCATAAAACCACCAAGTGACTCTGCAGGGAAACTCCACCGTTGCTGTTTTGGTATCCCCGTATAAAAACACCTAGAGTATTTTCTATGCCTAGAGTTCTGCCAGTCACAGTAAAAACAACAGCCACACGACCAGCACATACACAACCACTTGAGATATTCATGTACAAAACAAACACACGGTACAGAATTTTTTTCAAGCTGAGTGCTTTACCATAAGCCTTACGCAGAACTCTCTGGTAAACCTCGCAGTCTCATAACATGAGGTAAATGCCAAATGGACAATATTTATGGTGTGTAGTTTAACAATGTGCATTTTCTGTCATGGGGTCCCTATTAAGAAGTCAAGTTTCGAGGATGAAGAACTTTCAAAACAGCTGGGAGGATGGACTTCACTGGCTTTTTGTTTTGCAATGTCAAACAAAGCCTGGATTAACTACCTTCATGCATTTTTTTCTCTACAAAAGTAAAAATTATTACACGGAGAGCCTTTTTAAAAGCTCTGTTTCCTGTCTCCCTTTTTATTTCCAAAGTGAACAGAACAGTCTGCTTCTCCTCCCGGTTCCCCAACCACCCACGGCGTCACCGGAACCGCCGGAATGTGCCTGTGAACCCCAAACGTACGGGTGGCTGCGGATTTCGGCACGCGGTGGGTGGACCAAACACGAGTACGTCAGCCCCGCCCCGACTGGACAATGCGTATGGGCAGCAAAGCCGAGGCCGACATATTTCTAAAATCCAAAGATCCAGATTCAGACTAGTTCATTTTCCCGCATGCCATTTTAGCCATATAAGGAAGGCCGTTGTGGGAGAACACAGGACGTGAAAGAGTCCCTGTTGCCACGGCGATATCGCGGCCGACATGTCTGATTACCGAGGTTGTCTTGGCATCTCTCGCGCTTCACAAACCCAAATAGCCCTCAGTGACAGATTAATCAAGCTGATCTTGAGACACAGAGCTGCAATGAACTCGTAGCGCTCTCCAGCTGCTAACTAGAGGAGGAGACCATGTGCTTGGCCAATAAAAACTATTTCCTTTCCAACGGGTAACATTTAGAATCTGGAATTTCATACGAATTTCTGTAAGGGAGACTGAGAGTGTCGTGGTAAACGCACTCGCAAATAAAAGCAAAGTCTTACACAAAACCTCAAAACCGGAACCCTGTAAACAATAAATGATGGAAAAAAAACACACATTGCATTTTGTAATTTAAAAACTTGCTCTGAATAAAGAGCTTGTAGCCACCCACAAGAAACAACAACCTTTTTGTGAAGTTTCTCTAAATTTCAAGTCTGAGGGATGTTGTTAACATTCTGTGAGCTGAGTGCGACGTTTGCGTCGGGGTGCACTGTGGGCTGGGTGGGCGTGGACCCCGTCATGTTAATCCTTAGCCAAGGCCACTCATTGGCTGGACGCCGTGCGGAGATTACAGCATGAACACCTAAGGAGAAACGTGGGAGAAGGGACACGCCATCCGGTCACGGGGAGGTTTTGTGTTTCGGGGTTTGAGGGCACTTTCATAGACAATGCTGACATTATGGTGAAGCAGCTGCTGGTCATTATTATCCACCAGAATATTTAATATTGATATTTCCCCTAACCATGGTCATCGAAAGGTGCCTTTCATGCAAGTACAGAATCCAGCAAAACAGAGCAACAAAACAAGACAGATATCAGCAAAATAATCTATTTTCATCATATAATTATCATACGGATAGTATCTTGGAGACAAAGGAAGTCGGCGAGACTGCAGGACAAGACTCCTGATGATTCGTGATGGAAGAGGGGAGCAGACAGGATGCTGGTGGTTTGATGGCAGGAGATAACTCTGCCCCTGGTCCTTCTCAAAGCCTCAGAATAGCTATAAATACCCTTCAAGATGAATTTTGTCTCAGATGATACAAGAAACATATGAGCATTAAAATCCACACAATAGAAACAAGTTAAAATACGTGATAGAAATCTTCCTTATTACCATTTTGCCTGAGAGATTCCTTAAATACCCACAACCCCCGAGCAGGATATGCAGCTGCGAAATGGGTGTAGAATCGTCACGTGGTTTATAAGCAGAGACAGGAAGGGAGCTCTGGTCAGAGACGCAGTAACCTAGATGGTACTTTATTCAGGCAGCAGAGCAGTATTTTGGAGGTCGTGGCTTTTAAGCTGTATTTTTAGCTCCAGCGTATTATAAATAACCCGGTATTCCGAGATGTTTGCAGTTCATCGCCAGTGTGTCTTATCACCCCTGTGTTTACGTCACGCCCATTGATGGTTATATGAGGCCATCTGCTGTCACACAAATGAGGGCCGCGATTCCTCCAGCAGCCCCAGCTGCACAGCTTTGGGCCGGATTTGGACAGATTCGTCCTTTTTGCTTACGTGATATTTTTTTTGTTTGTTTTTTCGTTTTCCCCCTTGTCTCACGTGTACTCTGAGAAAACGAGAGAGCAAGGGAACAATGTTACGCCGAAAAAAGGCTGCGTGAAGTAGAGCTCATTGGCATGCGAGGGCCACTCAGAGGAGTTAAGCAGAAGGAGACCAGGCTGGACTCGATGGGAATGTTTTGTCTTTTCATAGGCCTCGCCTGACAGCCGAATTCATTTACACCTCACAAAGACGCACGGCGGTTCTGGAGTCTCCGCCACGCCGGGGGCTATGGTGCCGGCTGCGGTACCGCGCCGCGTCTGAAGTGTGGCTCCAGCGGACGGAGAGGACTTCCAGGGCAGGGAAAACGGCAATCCTGCGGAAGACTGACGGCTTAATAACCGCATCAACGGAGCGTCGCATCAGTCTCGCACAGGCCGAACACAAGCGCTGCAGCGAAAGATGATTTCAGTCATTTTCAGTTTTCTATCACTTTCCTGTCCTCCGTGACAGACCTCCTCCGAGTCTCGTCCTTGTCGCTGTTTTTTTTTTTCTGGACCACTTTACGGAAATGCTGATCTGTGATTGGATGGGCACTCAGCCAATTACAACCACCTGACAAATCAGAGGGGCCAGCATTTGCTGTTACCCTGACAGGATTAAATGGTGCTTCTTTTGGTGAAGCGATGGCAGATATTAAACTCTGCTGAATGTTAGTAACCAGCCCCAGCATTAGAAGGGTAAATGCAGAGGTTTGTTTGAGTGGAGCATTTTTAACAGGATTTGAACAGTAAATTGCATACAATATGCTCAAAATGAGCATGGAAAAGCGTGTCATTCACCTTAGTGGCCTTGAGAGTTTCGATTAGCATAGTCCATGGTGCCTTAGAAGTGTCAGTCCAAACAGGAGAGGTTGGAAAACTTGCACCACACGGGTCATTATTTATCGTTTTAGCAGGGAATTAAGACTTTAAGTGTAAATTAGTGCAATATCTCAGATGCTGCCCCATAGCCCCTCCTCTATGTCTGGTTATGTTAGACGGATATTCTGCAGCATGGGGGGGGGGGGCAAGATAAGCCAATTTACTGCTGGGTTGCTGCTGTGGCACTGTATCTCTGTCTGGACTGTGCGCCAAGTAATGGCCCGGTTCAGTAATGGGACAGAGTGCCTTTAGAGACTCGGCCCGGCGAATGAATCACGGAAAGTCTAGTTACTCGCCGAGATCACGGGCGGGGGGAGCCCCCCCTGGCTGGCTCAGCGTAATGGTCACCCAAACCGCCTGATTGACAATAAAAGCCCTTTCATCTCAGGCGTACCCTGATCCCCACAGTCCCTGTAAAAGTGAAATGAGTTCTCAGCTGACCTGCCACGCTAAATTGCCGCAATTGAAAATAAATTAATTTGTTGTTCTATCCGACGCTTCTGAAAGGTTCTTGCGTTTCCCGGCGCGGAGCTGGATCGGCAATCACCTGGATATGAACCCGAGCTTCCGATGACTGATTTATTGGCTTGTCGGCTCCGGGTTTGGAATCCTTTGGAATCCAGGAGCCACTGACACTCCGGTGCTCAGCTACCAGAATATTCTCACCGGAGAACCATCATCCATTGCACTAAACCTTGGCATGTGCATGGTCACCGCTACAGTATCACTGAACCGGCATGATCAGAATGTGTTAGAAAAGCAGTATATAGTATAATGCTTTTTTTTGGGGGGGGGGGGGAGAGTAAACACAACAATAATGAAACACTTAAATTGTGTTCTTTTGATGAAAGAGGGGGGGGGGGAATTATACTAGAACATTTACTAATTGGTATAATCAGTAACTGAATATTGCAAAATATTTTATGATCTGAATTTCACAACAGGAGTCTGTGAGTCTAATTGTATAATATTTCCTTATTGCGTGCTCACGTGCACGAGTATCTAAGAAACGCAGGACGACATGAGGAACTAAGCATGCTAAGAAGCAGTATGGATATCAGCCCACATCCTTTGTGCGTGTCGTTCTGGGAGCAAGAGGTTTTGGAAATGAATACCCTGCGTTACAGCACTAACTGGTGTGAAAACAATAACTATACCACACGGCGTTAAAGAAATATAGCTAGCCTTAGGAGTTTCCCTTGGGTGTTACAGTCAGAACAATTATTAAGCTATTTGTGCGTCGTCTGGCCGTAGTAATGTAGTTTAATCTGTCAGGAGGCTTTATTTGAGGTGCCGAAAAGCACAACTGGCTTTACGTCCTCGGCATGCAGGAATACACGCTTCCCGGGAGGAAACGTTTGCAGCCTGCATTTTCCAGCACGCCGGGACTTCTGCGCCCTAATGGGGCAAATTGCCCTCGGATCTCAGGGAAACAAAAGAGCTCTTCAGAGGTTTCGGTCCAAGGCTGGATAAATAATAGCCAAGGTGCATTCTGGTTGATCTGCAGAGCATCAGACGGCAGCTTGGCTGTGTAGCCGACGCTGGCTTCCACCGCTCACTAAACAAAAAGCAAAAAAAGAAAACCGAGGGCTTTGAAAAAAAGCAAAGGGTGATCTCTCATGCCTCTGTTAGGAACTTGTATGCTTGTACTGCTCATGTTAAACTGCAGTAGGAGTGAGGGCCTGTCATATAACAACATGGTGTTTTAACGAAGCAATATCAGTGTCCACCATGGAACTTGCTTTTTTAACCGCGGGAAGGCTGCCCTTTTAGTGCGATAATCGCCACACAGAGGTTTGAAGAAATTTCCCACAAGCCTTTGCGTCACAGAGAATGCCCCAGGCCCGCCTTGGGCTGCTCTCACGTGACCCATAACCCTTGGAGCAGAACTAGAAACATGTCATCTGCTCGTAGCTCATTTGTTTACCTAACTGCTCATGTAGCGGCGCCTAATAAAGGCCGTTCTGTCGTTGTTTATCGTATCAGCTGCAGTGCCTATGGTATCGCAGTTTGCACATCTGCTTACACGATTCCCCCAGTTGCCCTTGTATAATTACTCTTTACTAGGTTGCATCTGTTTCTTGGTGCCTCCTGATCTGTGGAATCATGGGATATTTATCCCCGATCTAACGACACACTTTTTCATTTCCTCCTTCCGACAACCTCGTAAATACATGCACGACATATGTTACACTTATACACCTAGATGATATGGTCACAGGATTTGAATTTTCCCAAATATTAATCTACCTTTATGCAGGGTAATATATACACATTTTAAATTATACACATATTTCAATTAGTATTAGCTTTCAACTCAAGTCACGTGGCTAACAGCGGGATATTTTAAATATATTCACAGGTTTAGTACCTTTTTTAATGTGCTGCGCTTATTTATGCATGAAATTATATATCATCACAGAAACTTCAGTTAGGCTTTTATTAAAATTTTACCCCGTGTGATTTAAAAAGAGCCCGGCAATGACAGGGAGCGCGATCGCGTCCCTGAAGGTCGTTCGTCCTCTGCGGCCCGTCGACCGAGTGTAGCGTGAAGCCGGGCGCTTTCGACGCGTTGCCGCTGTTGGCGCTGGATGCGAGGCGCACGATCGCGCTGCCGCTCCGCTATCCGCAGTTTCCAGAGTCCCTGTAATCAGCTCAATGGATAATCAGTTACAAGTAAGTAATCTGTAACCCGTTGTCTTTGTGTCCTAATATAATTGGACAGCAATCAGAAGTAATCTTAATAATTTAAAAACACGGGAATTAAATCTCTGACTATAAAAAGAAAAACATTATATTCTGTTCTAAATATTTGCGGTGCTGTACGTAAACAATAGTAGAATGATTCAGAAAAATGCTTTAAAATCTAATACATAATATTTAAATGCACAGATAAGATTTATGCATTTGACTAATGCAGCCTGCAAGATGGATAATGGTAGAAATATACATTATATAAAAGGATAGGTTTAGAAGTTCAAAACAGGGTGGTCCAATAAAGTAGTCTAACAGCACGAGCCTGAATCGGTTTAACTGTGCAGTCTGTGCTCTTAATATTGGGGTCTGATTGCAGGAGATTAACTACACCAATTTCCTTTCAGGAAAAAATAGAGCAGGTTTTTATTTTATATTTTTTATCAAGCAAAGTAATTTCTCTGTCGAAAGTCCCGCAGTAGCAGTTTCCGGAAGGGCAGCGGAGACGTGAAAGCGCTTGTGAGGTTCTGACCCGGCCCCTTATCGGCGGGATGTGATCAAGCTTACAGGTGTCAGTAGCCGGGGGGGGCGGGGGTGACTTCTGCCAAATGGGGAGAAGAACAAAATTCATAAGGCTGCGGGGCGCGTGAGGTCGCCGGGGAGTGCATGCGACGTGGCGCGAGGTGACCGTATTGCCGCGCCCTTATCACAGAGACACCTCTCCCTTCTGGTGCCATGGGACCGGAAAACCAACTTCGAACGGGGGGGATTATTTATAGAAACACGGTCCGGCGTAATCCATCAAACGGCCTGCCCTCAGGAGCAGCCCGGAACATTCCTCCTCACGTACCGATACGTCTCCCACCAGCGCCGGGACAAGAATCTGCGGACGATTTAAGAGTTTCAACTGGAAACAATCAGCCAGACGTCGGTGACGGCCGAGGTGAGGCCTTCCCACAAGGGAGGGGGATCGCGGCCCCCAGGCGTAGGCCCCACTACAATTAGTCATGTTGTTGACAAGCTGTGTAACGGAGAGCGCTTGTGAGGTCACGGCGCAGGGAGGTTGGGGACTGCAGGCCTCCCTCCCCACCTGGACCCTCACCCAACCACTTCCAGCCCTGCTTAAAGGAAACATATTTCACTTCTCGCGGGCTTGCCGCCAGCCATGTGATGACTAAATCTGCGGTCCGAGAGAGACGCCCTCCCTGCCTCTCCGAACCCCTTTCCAAGTCAAATAGTTCTCTACGATATATGGTCGTATACTAATTCATATCGTGATCTCACCTCGAAGAGCTGCTTCACCGCCCCGCACGCACATAAAGAACAGATCTATAAATGCTAATTTAAGAAAACAGCCCTGCCGATAACACAGGAAGTGGAGCTACACAAGCGATCCTTCATTTTCTCGTCTAGAGCCCCCGCCGAAGTAAAAACAGACCTTATCTTCAGCGTCTTCCTCAGGTCGGCCTTATCTGCCTCAGATTTACTCAACCTTGAAAGGGTTGATAAGCCTTATTAACGTACCCCTGTAATTCAATAAACACTCGTGGATCCCGCAACGGGACCGGGGAGCCGGATTTGAGTTGCGCGGATAATCAGACGCTTAACGTTATCGGAAAAGCGGGAGCGTGTCCTCGTTGTGGAGGGAAGCGATCTTTAACGCAAACACTCGCCGATATTTCAGGGAATATTAAAATACACCGCCGGGCTGGGAGACGGGGGCTTGCCGTCGGGGTGGGACAGAGGCAGCGGGTGCCAGAGTTTAATCAAACCTTTCAATCAAACTTTAATCAAACTTTATTGGAAAAAAAACTCCTGAACATAAAAACAATGTTCTGGCCAAAACTGTGTGAAAATAAAGGCTCCAAACTTTGCAAAAAAAGAGAAAGCAAAGCCCCTCAGGTGCGAGCCGGCCTGCCTTCATCCATCTCCCATTTCCCCCAGTGCCTTTCTCACATCCACCCAGTAGACCCATCAGAAACCCTAAAAAGACAATTAAGCCAATCATAGCTGGATGTGTTTCAATTACTGGAGACTCTGAGGGTGTGGGGCAGGAGGCTGATCGCCGGGGGGGCACAAGAGGTCACCTACAACGAGGCCCATGGCATTTCTGTGTCTCCCCCAGGCTCACGTTGCGATGAAATTAATTCTTTTCAGAAAGAAAGTGGGCGGCAGGTTTACAGTGCAGTTTAGATTAAAGAATGACGAATCCTGGACGCTTCTCAGCACAATGAAGGTTAAATTCACTGCCTGAAAATAAAACTCCATTTAAATAAAGCATGGTTCTTCCTCGGAACACAAACCTCGTCATGAAAACGAAACAGTCATTTCTTTTCAAGTGTGCCGGCTTTGAGCGGGATCTCAAGATCACAGACTTTTTTTGCTCGGAATTGTGACAACAACCCCCGCATTTGGAAGCACCTGAGATCGGCTTCTGAGCAGCGGCTAGGGACGGCCTGCTGCTTCGCCTCGATCCTGGTCAAGGGGTCACATCGGCTCCCCTTTGAAAGCAGCCGCCCTTCCCTGATGACGATAAGGACCTCTGACAGCCGGCACTGGCGAAAGATGATGGGACTGACCTCACAGCACTGAAGTACATTTTCAAAGATGACACCTACCCCAAGTCTCTCACTTCCAGCGGTCTAGGAGCTCAAATGTGTTTGTCAGGCCGTGGTGGGGGAGGGTTTCCTTAATGGCTTATCCAGGACGGGGATGTGATGAGCCTGGAGCCCATCCCAGGAAGCACATGGGAACCTAGACAGGATGCCAGAACGTTATAGGGTACACTCCCAGTCTTGCGTTAAGGACAAATTAATCTGGCCGTATACGTATTTTGGCAATATGAAGTTGTATGACATATAATCACCATGGCGCAGCGCCTGTGCATGATCCCCAAGGCAAACTTTTTCGTTTGTCCTGATCCCACCCACTGCCCATGATTGGTTGACATAAATGTGACGCCGTGGCCTTTTAAAAGAGCTGTCACTTTCTTTTATTAAAATGACTCACTCACACGCCACAATACTTTTATTGGCAATCCGTATGTGGGTCTGCCGCATCGGATACATTCTGCGCTCTCTCTAGGGCTGTGACGTGACACGGAACGAACGAGGTGGCAGCGTTGTTTCACGTGTGCGACAGACTGTCCTCCTCGACGTGTTCGATGTCGTTTTGCCCGGTTGTCATTTCAAGAGTACGGTCACCTTTAGACGCACCGAATCGCTTGACTAAGTAATCTATACAAACACGGGGAGACCATGCAATTTCACACACACAGAGCTCAGAGCGGGAATCGAGCATCAGCCCTGGAGGTACGAGGCTGCAGACCCACCGAGGCGTTGTGGTTCCAGAAGCTTGGATGATTGATGCCGAGAAGCCTAGCTGCTCCTGTCCCAGGACCCCGGTTTTCCCCTGCCTGCAATTTGCTAGCCAGGGCAGCCTCCCACGCTGGAGGACGTGACTGGGGATGTAGGCGGCTGTCTGGGTGATATAGGGTTCAGGAAATCGTGGCCTTCCTCGGCGTACAGCACTAGCGACGCAGCCTTTCCTGAAACGACGCTCAATGGACGCCCACTGAGAAGAGGGCTTCTACCTTTGAACGAAACAGCTGTTTCAAGACGGATCTCCGTCTCCAGACTCTCTGTCAAATCTCCAGGGGTTTAGCGACAGTGTGAAGACGAGTGTAATGGTGCGTTCGATTATTTCTCTCCAAGTCGGAACTCGGATGAAAACGTCACGATACCTCACGAAAAACATCACTTCCCGTCGGAAACACGCCCCTTTTATGACGTTGAAGTCGGATAAGATTTTGTTGCCCGAGTTGCCCTTGTGACGTAATTTCAACATGGCGACTTGGTTTGTTTGTAGTTTATTTACTGTTCGAAAAAAGAATATCGCTATGAATGTACTAAAATATTTTATAAAGCTTTTAATGTGGTTTGACTAGTTCGTGTTTCTTGTTTGTCTCTCGGAAAAATCTAAATTTCTCCATTTTCTTCATTTGGAAAACTCCAAATCTGCTAAAATATAAAGCAACAACACACAGTAACGTGTTCATGGAGGCAGCCATGTTTGTTCCGAGATGTGGGTAGCTCGAACGGGAGATTGTCGGACGTGATGTCACTCAACTCGGAATTTCCGAGTTCCGAGAGAAAAACGAACGCACCATAAATTTGCGGGCGACTCTCTGGGAGCGGCTAGGAACGTGAGGAGCGCGGCGTCATGTGACGTCTTCGGCGAAGGCGGCGCGCGGGCGGAGGGGGCGACGTCACTGCAGACGTCGGACTGCACTCGTGCATCGCTACACGTCCGTCTTCGATAACTGCCAATCAGCTGCAAGATCGCGGTGAGCCTGCAGCCCAAAACAGGAAACCTACAGAGCAAAGCTGGGGACACACTATTCTTATTATCTTTAAACAATGGACCTACTCATTCAAAAATAAAGCTTGATTCCAAATGTTATAAATTATTTGCAATATCCTGCAATAATGCAGACGTACAGAAACACTCACTGCCGTATAAGCGTCTTCAGACCCCAGGAACAGGGACCAGTCTGTTCTCAGAAATCAAAAAACTGCTGCGTGTGCATTTTTTAAGGATTTAATATTTATTCAGCACAAACGCTCAGGCTGAAGGCTTCCGAGGCCAAGATGAGACAATAAGTATCAAAAATATAAAGGTGGGGGGGGGGGAACTGAAGTATGTTAATTTGGGCTCAACGTTTGATGGATGCACGTTTGACAGCAATTACAGGCCTGTCTTCTCGGGTAAGCCTAGCAGCCTTGCACACACCGGCTTGCTGAGATTTCCTGCCTGTTATTCTTAGCAGAAATGCCTGAACTCTCTCAAGCTGCACGGGGAATCGCTCACGTACAGCACTCTTCAAGTCTTCCCCCGGATTCTCTGTAGGATTTTCCAGTCAGAACTTTGAGTGAACCGCTCAAGGACATTCCCTTCGTTATTCTTAAGCCACCGCGGAGCCGCTTACTCTTTGCGTCTCCAGTCTCCATCCTACTTAATGGTGAATCCTCTCACGAGTTTCCATCAACGCCGAATGGGCTTTTCTTGGAGAGTCCACTCGGCCCATTTGTTTTCCGGTTCTGGAAAGGCCACTCCGATTCCTGCTGAGAGCAGGCATAGCCGTCGCAGGACTTGGGCAGCAGCACGCCGGACCTCCAATACACGGTTGTCGGGGTGATGTGCTGAGCCAAACGTAACTTGGCACCTAGACCCCAGAAATCTTGACCGCCCGAAATACCACATTTCTTCCGGTTTCCCAGACAATGTGCTGCAGGCCACTTTGACACTGGCTCTCTTGGTCAAGTATTTTGGAACTTTCCGTCTGAGCGCCCTCTTGTCTCAGCCAACGAACATGGTCATTAGCTAATGTGGTCCAGCCAGGTGGTGGTGATCTGACAAAGGTTCTATCTGGGGGGCTCCTGAGGAGAACATGTTCAGTGGGATATTTAAAAGGTTAAACATTTTTTCCAAAGTGCTCTTTTGATCCGTAATTGTTGCGGTTTGCCTTGATTCGCTTTGCAAGCTCCTTACTTTTCTCTGTTCGGTCTTCTTGAAATTCACCACCTGTCCGAGGAACTCTACAAAAACACGATTTCACCTCGATAATAAACCATAACCACCCACAGACCAGGATATAAGATTTTTAATGGGGTCATTTTGTGCATATAGTTTAATTTCGGTCATGCACACTCACGCAGTCATTCATTTTCACTTTTTTTTTTACACGAGTGTCTCTCTTCTTGTTTGGTTTCTTCCTGTGAATGTGTTGTAGGCTGTGTATATAACAAACATTAATTTGTACTTCGAAGTGTCATGATTTCAAGCTGTAAAGCAGCAAAACAAAACTGTGACCAACTGTGACTTGTTAAGTTCTCGTGGCGTCTGAACGGAGCTGGCATCGGCCGGCTCTGGGGGGAGGTAGATTTAAGCCGAAAACATTTTATTTTATTTATTTATATATATATATTTTGCACTGCTGTTGCATAAGCGTTTCCCGGGGATGTGTCAGATGCCTGTGAGTCGCTGGTGGCCCACTCCGAGGAATGTTCAGCTGGTGACGGCACTCTCCTGTGTCGACATTGTGGCTCACGGTGCGGCAGACTGATGACTGACGGCCAGGTCGGAGATACGGCTTGTACACTTCCTGCTACGTGCGGCAGCCATGTGGACAGCGGAGAAGAAACTGGCAACTGCTGAATCGTTAGAGGCGTGAAACACAACAGACGCAAAAAACAAAGGAACAAGACATCCCCTAAGCGACCGTTCTGATGCCGTACGTGCAGGCAATTTGACTTAAGTTTCATTAAATGCATGGAAATGCAATTGCAGTGTAAACGTTGTGATTATTTGGATTAGTAAACAACCGGCCGTTTACGTTAATTGCGCTTTTACTGGCTGATTCGCGGGCGCTTGCACGTCACAGGAGCGAAGCGGCAGAGCGCAGAGATTGCACTGCTGTGGGTGATTAATGAATATGTAAATCGGGACGTTTAAACTAGATGCGGTGACTTGCGGTACGGGCTATAAATAATCTAAATGTAAAGTCTCAACCCAAATGTGTCTCACAAGTAAGAGCCATTATATATGTGTAACTTGGCAGGTTGCGGGGCAGAGGTCTACCACAAGGTGGGGGGCAGTGAGGATAAAACAAACAACTGCATCACCGAAACTGAAATCTAACGAGAAATCTGGGACCAGTGCCCTTTAAAGAAATGCAAACTCAAAATAGTACAAACTACCTGGGAACCCTCTAAGCACAAAGAGACCATTAATGCGAGAATCCTATCCCTGGGGATCATACCTACAACTCCCTGAGTGAGCCAGCCTCCGCCCAGCTGACTGTATTTAAACCCTAACGAGGTGCTCAATCCAATCAGGGTCAGCCGGGATTTATTACTGGAGGTTCTCATTGGCTTGGAGCTGGCCGTGAAGATGCGAGAGGTCACCCGAACCCCCGCCACCTCCTGCAGGCTCCAACGACATATATATTTATATATATATACAAAAAAAGCCTTCACAAACATTTGCATAGGCACACTTAAACAATCAATCAACTAGGGGTGAAACTGAACCTTTGTCCCAATTTAGTATAAGCTTTGTGCAAATTTTTAAAAAGCCGGAAGTTTTAACGTGACCAAAAATCTGCCGATAAACCCTTTAAAGTGTCCGTAAGTGGATTATTTCAGCGGAAGGAGCCTTACCAATAGCTGAGATTTGAGTTCTTCATTTAATATGAAAACCTGTCCAAAGCCATTGGTAAATTGCTGAAGTAGCTATTCCATATTGCATCACCTGAAGTCATCATACACTGGACTGGAAACAAAATGAATCATGAAAGGTGGTATTGAGACATTCAAATATGCAAATGACAGCCTTCTTAAATGAATGGATCCTCAATTAAATCATCTCTTCTGTGACATAATTACCTTGAGAGTATTGAATGCTAACATTGCTTCTGTTGATCTTGAATCTGTGTCCCCTTTGATCTGTTTATTAAATGCCATCCTTTTGTTTAGAGCGATTGCTCTTCATGCTATAGATTTTTCTGCCCTTAAAAGGGACGCCAGATTACAGCAGTCAACGGAGGGGCTTTCGAATCATAATCGGTGACTCTAAACGTCCGTCATACTGACCTTCTCCGGAGCAGCCTATGTGTGTTATTAATTAAAGGGTACATCAGACTGTTGGTGTCACGGGGCAGAATGTGGAGCCATTCAGAGCACGATCCAGCGAACGGGCCCCTAATTAGCCGTGTGCCTTCGTCCTCTGAAAGCAGTGACCATCTCCAAGGGTGACATACGCCAGGGATTGTCCCGGGGGCACGTTTTCTGTGTAAGCCTCTATATATTTCGTAGCATGTAGCTCTTCAGTTCCTAGTTTTACTCCTAGAGTGGGACGTTTGCTTCGGTTAACTGTCGCTAGCCGGAGCACATGGTTAAACTTACCTTCACAAGACTACAGACTGGCCTACTAATCGGCTTCACCGAGCTTCATCCTGTCATCGCCTGATACGACGAGGTCTCTGGTGCATCGGCTTGAACACAAGAAGCACGCTCGTGCGAGGGCCTGCCCGTGTTTGCTCCTGTGCGGAAAGTGTATTTTTCTGTGATGGCAAAACCTATAATAATGTAACAGATTGACAGCCATTGACCTGCTGCTCCTACAAAACTAGCTGTATGGTTGGATAACCTGTTATTGAACCTGGCAGATGGGTTTATATTTATTCTTTGGTTTTGAGTGTATAAAAGAATTTCAGATATGCAGTATGCGGCCTCTTTTCTGTCTGTTAATTGTTTTTAAAAGTTTACTAAACACTCACACTATACAATGGTGGAAGATGAAACCTATTCTGTGCACGTTCTCTCTCCAGTGCTTCATTCCGAGTTAAATATTTTGACTCGTGTTCTTCAGACCACGACTGCGAGTACCTTTGACCCAGATAATTCGCCACAAGCGCTGGAACAGAAGCTGACGGAGAACAGGAATGAATAAAATTATTACGGAGACGGCCAGAGCCCGGTAGCCTGTTTCCCAAGCAGAGGATTTAGTCCGACTGCAACACAGCTGAGAAAATCTCCAGGCCCAGACGAGGGCTGAATGAGATCTCAGCTGCGAGATGCCAGGGGCGGCAGGGCCTGTGGCAGACGGAGCCGTGGAGGTGACCGGCGTTCTGAGACTCCGTTCCAGCTGAAGCACTGCTTCTTTCGGTTTCCGTTATGTACTGTTCACTGTGGATTGGCCGGGGAGGAAGGCAGACTGACAGTAGTCCTGAGTACTGCTAAAGATCTCCGAGACGGTACTGACTGCATAAAGAGCAGGAATCCCTTGTGTATCGCACGCTGGCACTTCCGAGTCAAAATTTATTTCTGAAGTGCTTTTGCGAGGAGCCGATTCGAGACTAATGACTTTCCTTAGCTGATTCTGAAGGCAGCTAATGGACTGTGTGCTGGATATGAACTACGCAGCACTTAAGAGACTGAGGTTAAACACTACCTCAGACAGCTGGCTTGGTTTCACGTGCTGCAGTCATATCAGTACAGAGGATGCCATCCGGGGAATGAAGGTTATTACAGGTTGACGGCCAGGACACTGTGAAGATGCCCATCCCAACGTAGCATATGAAGTCTTAACAGAAGTTTTAGTAAACAAATGTTCACAAGGAAGTTGGACAGACAAGGAAAAATGCTGTCTTCTGCTCGTGAGCTCGAGACCTGTGACTCCCTGAAATGTTCTAGATTCAGTCCTATTGTGTTTTGGCCAAACTCTAAGTGCTGAGGACTTTGAGGATAGTATACAGCAGGAATGTTCCCATTTGGATCTGTATTTGAATCATTGTCCATCCAAAGCCCTTGACCACCGTATCTCAGGTTGAATAGATGTGGAGGGAGATGTTCAAGGCTACAAAACAGGTCAGCTGTTTTGAGGCAGGATCACACCAAGGCTCTTAGTATCCATTATTATGGGCTATGTTACATTACGTGCAGCGTTTATGAAATATGTCTGAGTACAGATCGGTTTTCAATGGGAATCCACAATCGTGTTCTGGAGGACAATGTGGGCTTTGTTCCAGCCGAGCAATTAAACTCAAATTATGTGTAATTTTGGCCAGGATGTGTTTTTCTGCAACAGTTCAAATATTTTTATTGTCAATAGTTTTAATCGTTTAATAACAGTGATTCATGTATAAGTAAATCTGTCTGAAAAGCTTAGCTGATTGTAATACCTAGTAGAGTAATTAAAAAAAACCATTAGCGGATAAGCGGGTATTGATGGCAGATGGATGGACTAATCAGTATTGTTTGATGGGAATAACCTGCTGCTTTCTCCCTTAATTTCTGGATTAGATTTTGTTTTATTTAAGTCTCAAAAAAAGAAAATACATCAGTAATCAGAAGACTACTGTGGTCCAGGATGACGAAATGATCACCTATAAATCGACATATATGACTATATGTGTTCAAAGGTCCAGGTGAGGTATCTAAGATATACCTCTGTGTTTGACACTTGGATTTTTTCCCCCAAATCTTACTAAATTGCAACCCTAACAAACCCTGGTGGACTAATGTCTCCAGAGAATGATGGGAGAGATGAAGTTGTAAGAAATAAGCTGTAATGAACTGAGTTGCTGTTTCATCAAGGGCTTCCACAGACCCGACCATGGCTGGCCTCGTCCCTCCAGGTGTGACAGCTGCTGTTATACTGGAGATTGACTGAGGGAAGGGGTCCTCCGGCAACAAATGATGGAAAGAGCATGACAACCTAGAATGTTCTGCCGATCCCTATCTCCACCTGAGAGGTCCGGCACGGCTGTTGGCAGGTTGTCAGGATTCTGCCTCCCCTTGGACACCTTCAGTAACCTGGGTCCAGAAGTTCAGAAGTGAGACCCATCATGATTCATCAGATGTGAATTTGGCCGACCCATGCAAGTGGTCAGAAAGGACGTTTCTTCTTTTCTTCAGCCAGTCACCCAGCAAGCCGAGGTTACCTGCTGTGTTTCAGCTCAACACCTAATTAAAGCCAATGGTATAGCACTGATTCTCAAACAGCTACATAACCAATATCTTCTTTGTACATGTTATTGGAAAGTACATGGGGCGTCTGACATGATGGCTCTAAAATGCATAAACATTTTCCAGGACAAACAAATCCTTTTCATGTTTACAAAGTAAAATTATCCATCCATCCATCCATCCATCCATATTCCAAATACTTCCCTCCATCCATATTCCAAATACTTCGAAGGCTTCCAAATACCAGAATAGTTTATAAAATTTACTGATTTTAAAAGAAAATTAGATGGAAAAAAAACATTGAAAATCAATTCTGGGCTGACACCTGTTCAGCTAGTTTTCAATGCAGTTTGAAAGCAGTTGAGAGTTTTGTTTTGAGAGAGCATCTGCCAAATCGTATTCTGCTTTGACGATTCGATCTGCGGGTGTGAAACCTCGGCCCATGCAGACTTGCTTTTCTTCACTTGAATTCTTCTGAGTGACTGGATGTCAGTGGAGAAGGGTTTCCATTGAATGTCCTCGTAAACATCTCCTCGAGCCTTTCCGGCATGCTGGAGGCTGGCCCGATTTGAGGTCTTACTGCTATTTTGAGTAATTTTATTGGCATAATATGTCAGCTTTATGGCTAATGGATCACAGTTCCTGGGTAGCGCTGTACAGCTGGCTCATGCGGGCACGTTTTCAGGCATATTTAGGGGTTATAAATCAAACCTACGCACTGGCAAAATATTCAGGCCCACTCACATCTTAATAAATCATGCGCTCGCATTTTTAGGAATCCATCACATGCGACTTCGTATGAATTCACAAAACATCTGAGCCACTGACTTGACTTTTAGAAAACACCTGTTTTTTTTTTTGCTTTTTTTACATTTGCATTAATCTAATGGAAGTTTTTGTTGAAAGCGACGAACACTTGAGTGAGTAGGTTCAGCCAGTCCCTGGAGCAGTTGGGGTTAAGGGCCTTGCTCAGAGGCTCAACAGCGAAGAGACGACCTTTTAATCAGTCTTACGAGCAGAGCCACACACTGGCCTCAAATCAAAGCCCTTTTTGCACAGAGATATCGTGGAGAAAAATCGATTATAGGGCAATCTGTCCTCAGAAATAAAATATCACTCAAAGAGGCCTTATAGGCAGGTGAGCCGATACACCGCCTTATTCACCAGCGGTATTACGCTTAGGCTTTCCGATGCGCCGATCTACCAGAAGTACGAAGCGTCCGACCTCCGCTTACGGAACGGGCGTGGCGTAATCCATGACGGCAGACTAGACCGTGCCTTTGCAAAAATCGATTTCGTCTGATAAGTATGAGAGGCAGGACTGTGTTCAGCTGATGGATCGCAGGCTGCGGTGGGCGGCGTCCTCACTGCGCTGGGATGGTAGGAGGACCTTCCAGTAGCGACGCGTCTCTGTCCCTCAGACCGTGTCCCCAGTCTGTGGGTCACCCGGAGAGGGAGGCACAGCAGAATGAGTGAATCCAGCCCTAAAGGCAGCTACAGTGCACCCCCCCCCCCCCCCCCATTGTATCTAATGCTCTCATATTATAATATAAATATTTTAAATGACTTTACCTCAGGCCTTTAAAAATGGAGCTTCATAAAAAGAAACGCAAGAAATAATGACAATAATAAAAAAGTCTCAGATATAAACTGTCCATTAAACACAAATATATATCTATATTAATTACACTCCTCAAAATAGTCAGTCTTCACATGAGTGTGGAGTTTGACACTTTAAAATACATTATATGGACAAAAGTACTGGGACACACCTTTTAATTGCTGAATTCAGGTCTTTCATTCAGGCCCATAGCCATAGGTGTATAAAATCAAGCACTTAGCCATGCAGTCAGGTTTACAAGCATTTGTGAAAGAATGACTCATTCTGAAGAGCTCAGTGAACTCAACAGTGGCACTGTCATAGAATTCCACCTTTGCAATAAGTGAAATTTCTTCTCTGCTAGATATTCCACAGTCAACTCTAAGTGGTTTTATTGGAAAGTGGCATTTAGGACCAACAGAAACTCAGCCATGAAGTGACAGACCATGTAAAGTGACAGAGCTGGGTCGCCGAGTGCTGAGGCTCGTACTCGGTAAGTCACCAAATGCGTTCGAGTTCCAAACTTCCTCTGGCATTAACACCAGCACAAAAACTGCGGCGGGAGCTTCATGGAATGGGCTTCCATGGCCGAGCAGCTGCATTCAAACCTCACTTCACCAAGTGCAGTGCCAAGCGTCAGATGGAATGCTGTAAAACACACCGCCACTGGACTCTGGAGCAGTGGAAATGTGTCCTGTAGAGTGATGAATCACGCTTCTCTGTCTGGCAGTCTGATGGACGAGTCTGGGTTTGGCAGATGCCAGGAGAACATTACATATCTGACTGCATTGTGCCAACTGTAAAGTTTGGTGGAGGAGGGATAATGGTGTGTGGTTGTTTTTTAAAGTTTACCTCCACTGCTTATGTATGAGCGCTGTATATGTTTGCCGAGACAATCATAATTATTTTCATCCTTGTTTAAATTCCTCATAGACGGGTTTGTGAGAAATTTATGTTTAAATCCTTTTTTGTTTTATAAATATCCCAATATTTATTACAACAAAACGCACTGCAATACTTGAAAATTTTCCAATACCGTGCTGTCCTAGTATATTATACAAAATTTCTTGTTGTACTAAGACATTTTGGACAATTCTAAGCTTCCAACTTTGTGGGAATCGTTTGGGGAAGGACCTTTTCTTTCACAGCATGACTGTGCCCCAGTGCACACAGCAAGGTCCATAAAGACACGGTTGTGTGAGTTTGGTGTGGAAGAACTTGACTGGCCTGCATGACCTCAACCTCATCAAACACCTTCGGAATGAGACTGTGAGCCAGGCCTTCACATCCAACATTTGTGCCTGACCTCACAAATGCTCTTCTGGATGAATGGACAAAAATTCCCACAGACACACTCCAAAATCTTGTGGAAATCCTTCCCAGAAGAGTGGCAGCTGTTATAGCTGCACAGGGGGGACCAGCTCCATCTTGGTACCTATGGATTTAGAATGAGACTTCATAAAAGTTCCTGTGGGTGTAATGGCCAGGTGTCCCAATACTTTTGTCCATATAGTGTAGCTTGCTCCAGAGTTAGCCATAGTCAGATCTGTTTTGTAATGGGTACCAAGAATAGCATTACTACTTTTTTCAGTTTAATTTGGGGGGGTGTAATCATTACTCTTGTACCTTACACCTTTAATTACTTGTTAAATACACCAGTGCATGTTAGACTGGTTGGACCCGGCACCTTGGCCCCTTCGCAGGCATGGCGACCTGCTGTTCAGGTCCAACACCCCCTGCAGAGGAAGAGAAACGTAGCCGATTCAGGTCACCTGACCCTGGCCTGTTTTTGGCACAGTTTGACTAACGAAATTCTTTTGTTGGGACAACATTAGTTATATGAAATTAAATTAACTACCTGCCAATTCTAGACAAAGATGAGGCAAATATCACAGAACTGAACTAAAGAGTATTTTAAACTAATATTTTAACATTCCGGTAATATTTAGGTATATAAAATGGAATAGAACATTGTTTCTTAATGAAACTTGACATCTCATTTTAGGTATAAAACTTATTCAATCAACGATTTCTTCTAACGTTGGGCGAGTCTGCAACCTTTGGGCTACAAGTCTGCATCCTTAACCACTATGCACCCTGCTGGCCATCGTGGGATATTATATTTTTAAGTCTGCAGGATAAGCGGCGGTCGGTTGTTACAGCACAGGCTGCGGTTGCACCAAAGAGCTTCATGTCTGCTTCATCTACTTCTCAGTCCCTCTCCACCACGCTCCACGATTCTGTCTACCACACGACGCCCACACAGTGCAGCAAAACGCAGTCGTATACTCCGTAGTTAAGTTCCCCAGACTGCAGCTTTCCTTGACAACACCGACATGGTTTGTCAACACATCTGGGACAGCGTGGAAAAAGTTAAAAACATATGTACACATGCACAGCAACCTTTCCATGTAGGTGCCAGCAAGCTTGAGCACTCACTAACATTTTGCTGGACAAATACCATCATCAGCAGGGAAATATCTGTTGATTGGAACGGAAAGAGGAGAACTGAACCTCGTTAACTCTCTCGCCATCATTCTCCAGCACCCGCGTCTCTGGACTCCAAGTGCAGCTTTTGGAGCCGGCACTGAGTCGACAGTCATCTCCGCATCTCTCAGTTCTCAGTCTCCGGTGGCAAACAAGCATCATCCCCATGTTCAGCTTTTATACTAATTTCACATCCAGCTTTCCTGCTGTTAACCAACCTGCTTAGCATCTGTCATCTCAGACTCATTCCTCCTCCCCTTTTAATTTGCGGATCCTTCAGCCCAGTTGTCTCAAAACAGTGAAAAATCAACTAATTATATCACGAGTGGATGGATCGTGCGAGGGATGTGCTCTTTACTTATTCATGAACACGAACCCGTGTGGAATTATCCCAAATGTCCCCGACTCTGTCTGACATGTAAATAATCGGTATCATCTAGTAATTACGCTGTCAGCCAATGTCTAATTAACTGTCCCCTTATTGTGCCACGCGTCCTGTTGTTGATAGTCGCGAGATGAATCGTGTCCGTACGTGTGGCAGTTCTGTGCCTGTGACACCCCGGCAGGTTCGACTCGAGGAACAAAAACATGCATATCAATCAACAGTGTTGTGACATTTTCAGTTGTGCAAAAAGAAAAGATGAACATCTCTTCAGGGAGAATTTAACCAACAGAGGACCGACGTGATGCCATTGCCCATCAGAAAATATTGCGTAAATAAGTCTGATATTACTTTGCTGTATATCTGCTCTCCTCGAGTACGGTGGTGCAGAAGACTTAAAATAACACATCCTGATTAGCATGTAATTGCTAACGCCCCAGGATTGGAGGCTCGCTATCTAAAATAATTACTTAAATACGGCAATTAACCAGCGAGTACTCCTACACCTCTCTCTTTTATCGATCAGGGCACGGCTTTCTTCTCTGCATTTTCTCTTAAAGCAGCTGACCTCTGCAGAGTGGCCCGTTTACCCGTCTGCACTGTAAAGGTCACCCGCAGAAACGTCACCACACCGTCATCCTACCCTACAGGCTCCCAGGCTACTCTTCCTACATACCGATGAGGACGCAAACAGATCCATCCCGTAATTGCTCACGTTCTGTCAACACAAATACCCGACAGTCTTCGCTGGAACCCTTCTGAGAAAAAGACATTAATAAGGGAAAACAAACACAAAATGTCAGGTTTTAAATAATAAACAAAGTCCATTGGATGTCATAGCTAAAGGGAAGGTCACAAGTCAAAAGGTAGAGGTTTGTGTTCAGTAACGAGTAGAACCCAACCCTGGGCACAGGTTACAGTGCTCAGTTACTGTTAAGTCACCCTGAAACACAATCTGGCTGTTCAATAAGTATATAAATGTCAAAAAAGGACCTACTTATATTGCTGAAAATTATTGTACTTATAGATTTTAAAAAAAAAATCAACATTACTTTGTTTACCAAGAGGCACAAATTAATCAGAATTAAACACAAATTAATCAAGGTTTTAGCCTGCTAAGATAAACTTTGATGTTGACTCTAAAATCCATAAAAGAAACAAACAATTCTTCGTTTGGCACATATCAGTGTACTTTGCTCAACTCACAGCAGGCCAAGCCACTCTTGGAGTTCTCCTTTGTCTGGAAAAGGAGTCCTCTGACCTGACTGGAATGCCAATGGAGCTCGGTGACACATGGCCTGCCCCTGTTAACAGAACTTTGAAGATCTCATCAGCGCCATGCAGGTTCCTCACCGCTCGGTCCCAAGGCTCTCGCTGTCACCGGCCGTCCTCCTCCGGAGCTCTCTCTCTCTCTCTCTCTGCCCGGATCCCCAGCAGCGGACACTGTACCTAATAACCGACAGATTCTCTCCGGCCTTCCGCTTCAGATGGCGCTCCAGCCCTCAGAGCTGCACTTCTCATGTTTCCGTACCTCTGGGCAGTCGGCCGCCGATTATAAATTCAGCCTCAGTCAATCTCTCAAGTGCTTCCTCCGGTCCTCGAAATCCACAAGGGGCACAGATGTTTTTGGGTAAACTTCCTTTGTGCTCGGACAACGAAACACAGCTTGTGGTGCTGATTAATTGTGTCACTTCTACAAAGTGCTTAGATTTCACAGGATCTGTTACTCATTACTTCATAACTGACCACCCCGAGTGTAATCTGGAAGAACAAACTAAAATATCTGAGGCATTTAATAAAGACACAAATTCAAAACATAGATACAAGCAAACTAGACTCCATCACCAATATCTTCACCAATATCTAGCCGTATCACAGCCCCACTTATTAGGCATGACGCCTCCCGCAACTACTATTGTATAAAAGTTGATGGACTGCTACTCAGTTCACAATCTCTATATCAAACATTTATTATAAATAATAGAAATTTCATACATCCCCCTGCATTTTTTATTCTGATAGTAGCCAAAACTTCACCCTGGTTTGGGAACTCACCAGCACATTTTTCTTTATAAATATTTTACATTTTCATAGTGCCCCTGGCCCGACATTTTTGTCGGGGGTGGGGGGGGGGGGGTCTCCCAATTACATTTTACATTATGATTGTGCGCCAGCTTTTCTCTGGCCTGCTAGCTGTGCTGTGCATACTCATATGAACATGTAAAATTTAACAATTTTAAATAATGAAGTGCAAATAGTATTTAAAAAATGAACGAACACAGTGCCAAATACAGTGTTTTTATTTGGCATGGGAACAATGTGGTTTTCATTGTAACTTCACTGCTATTTTATGAATGTGGGGGGATTTTCATTGCCATCAAACAATAGTTATTATGTGAACGTTGCAGAATATGGTTCATTTTTCATGTTTTTTTTTTTGGATATTCCTGCTCCCCCCCGCTAAACTTTTCCTTACTGCAGAAGATACCCCCTGTCCCCCATTAAACACAGAACCAGTCTGAATGTGTTTGGGAATGGTGAAGTGTACTGCACATAGATTTTAATGAAAATTTAACATTTTATACTAAGTGTGCTGTTTCTTTTTTTCTCAAGACAGAGGTTTTGGCCTCCCAGGAACTACAGGCCTGTAAAAGTTTGCTTAATATCGCCGCAGCAATTTTAAAATTATAGTTTTTCAGTCAGCTAAACCCTAAAAAAGGCCTGGAATAGCAGCCTTCCCCAACGATGCCCGAAGTAAAGCCCAGCTGGCTCAGCCAGTCATCTGCACTTTTATTGGTACTAAAGTTCTGCTTGCTTTGATTGGCTGGAATTTTCAAGTACCCTGCTGATTATTGGCTGGGAGACTTTATTCGGTTTCATTTAGGCTCTGTGTCCTCTGTGTGTACTTATGCCTTTCATGATATATTTCTTTTTATTAAAGGTATCCCCCAAAACAGGTGCAAATAGCCTGGAAATGACAAAAAAAAACCATAATCCCTGCCCTCATTGTTGTTACCAAAGTCATGGTAATGGCTTATTGCCTGTAAATCAGTGTCTATAATTTTAAAACATGCGGTGCCCCCCGCAGGGCTAAAACTGCCCCTCCTGTAATCCACTCTCTCCTTTACTTACACGTATTGCCATGTTTATGGTTTTCCTCAGGTCTGCAAAGTAATTACCTTTTTTTTCTGAGCTGATAAAGAGCTGAAATTAAATCATGCTATGCTCCTATGTACTTTTACGGAAAACGGTGCTTCACAGGTGACTAATTACGTGTGTTTACCAGGCCGCGATGCTGCGCGCCTGTGCTTTCCTCCCGTCAAACACGCCAAGCTTCGTAAACAGCGAACAAATGACCTGTTAGCGCCGCTGACCCGTCCAAAGGGCAGGCGCTCGCAACGCCGGGCAGCTCACTCGACGAGTGCGGTCTCTGTCGCTGAGCGTAAACACAGGTGGTGCAGGCCGTCAACACTGGATGCAGTGTAACGATGGGACAGTGTAAGTAACGGCTGCTTCTGCTTCACCCTGGATGGGATGCCAGTGCATCGCAGGGCCCAAACACTGCTAATGAAAAGGGACCTACGTATACAGCTCTGAGAAAAATTAAGAGACCACAGCAAAAATTTCAGTGTCATTCAATTTTCAGTTTATGGGTGTGTGTCTGTGTAAAATAAACATTTTTTTGTAAACTCCAACTTGGCTCTTCCCTGCTTCTTCAGTCCCGCTTAAAGGAGCCTGATACGAACTGTCCTAGCAGTGCACTTCACACCACTCAATGTTTCCCATTCTTTTTGAAGGTCGCTTGAGGTTATCCTCCGATTTATGAGGCACTGTCAGATAAGTTACCGGTCATCTCTGGTATTAGAAAGTCACTTCCGCTCCCTGTCTGGCTGGTTTCTGGTTGTTCCCAGCATTTCCTGCTTCACCTTGTTCTTGTGTACTGCTGTCTTAGAAACCTCTAGCCTAGAAGCAGTCTGTCTCACTTTGTAGCCTTCTGCCACCAGAACCAGCATTAAACCAGGATTTAACAACGCAGATTATTAAAAAAACACAGAGTGGTCTCAGTTTTTTCCAGAGCTGTATGTTCACACTGGCTACCCTTCAGTACACAGAATAAACTATGATGGATGCAGCAGTTTATGTAATTAGCTATTGAAAATGTTATAAATCGTCATTTTAATTTGTGACAAAACATGGTTTAACATATCACTTTGAACGACTTTAAATAAATAATACTAATGCTAATTTAAATATCACTTAACTTTTTATCTTAAATGTCATTATGGTTGGAAGCTGTAACATAAAATGGAGAATGGATGGATGGTGCCCTGAAGTAACTCGCCGTTAAGGAAATGTTCAAAAGGAATGACACATCATAAAGCATCCCTCGAAAATGCCTTTTTCAATGTCGTTACCTTTGTGTTTTACATCAGCTAAAACTTCATTATATTTTTGAGATCGCCCAGTATTTCCATGGTCAAGGTTGTATTCATTTGTTAAGATAGACTCCTGGCTCTTAATGACTCACAATAAAGATTCCATTAGGAGGTAAACGTCTAACTATAGAGGGACAGCTACAGTGTACCAGAACGGCGGAGGATTTTAATTATAATATAAAGGAAACGTAACATTCTCACAACGCTATTACGGAGTTATATTACTACTAACCTTGTTACTGTGACATTAAGTTGCCATCAAAATGAATGTTTTTCCGACATTTCCCTAACGGCTTTAGTTAACACTGTTATTTTTGTATTTTTTTACCTAATGATCACAATGGCATAATTATCATGCAGTAGTAACACGCACAACAAAATTAAACAATAAACAATAGGGATTGTTCTGATTTCTCACCTGGAAAATGGGATTAAAGCAATATTTGGCTTAGGGGTGAGGACTGTTTTAGGGAAACAGCTGGTCTCGTGGGCTTTCTCTTAAAGTATAATGAAAGCAATATTGGTTCTGTCGGTTTCTGTCTGATCGCCATGGACTCGGTTGCATTAAATTGGTGTCAGCGGTTGTGCGCGTCGGTTCCGTACCCTTGTGCGCGCTTGTCGCTGCACTGCGCGGCTCGCCCCGGTCCCTGAGTCCGCCAGTCCCCGGGGAGCCCGCGAAACCTCCGTGGGGATTATTTCGATGTATACAGAAAGGTGAAAAGTTCCTTTGGTACTGTATCTACTGAGAGCTCGTCTGATCGTCAGAATGGTAAGAGGACACGCATGGGCGCCTGCAGCTGTACGCCTGTACTCACCGTGCGTGTCCTTGGCATTTAGGACTTATTACAGGTTTTTTTTGTCTTCATTACTTTTGCAACAAAAACATAAAAAGAGGACATAGGCTGCATAATGGGAAAACATGAATCACGATTTTTTTTCCCATTCAGAATCAAGATCACGATTTTCTATCATGATTCTTGAGCAATACATTTCACTCTATTATTATTTTGCTTTATACATTGTCTTCATGAAGGTGGAACAAACAATATGTAGAAATGCATGACATACAGATATTGTCCGCCAATATTTAAACAATAATTTAAACAATATTCTAAGTCAGCAGTACCAGAGCTCAAGACGCAGCAACTGAATTAACGGAGGTGATTACATTGGACGATCAGCCATTTTCCATAATCCGGGAGGAGGCGTTTTGTCTGAAGAAATGATTAAACCTGGCCCATAGATCAATCGTTCATTTTCTGTAGAATAAAAAACTATGTAACGTCATTATTTTAATATGTACCGGCAAGCTTGGCAACTTGTACAACCTTCGGCGAAATTTGACAAAAATATATTGCTTATCGGTATCAGTAAAAATGTCTGGTGTGCCACTAACAATATGATCGTCACTTATACGGGACTGTACATCCACTTCGCAGAACAGAAAGGGCACACTCCTGCTTTTTCCACATTTCCAGTTGTAAGAAATGCTAAAATAAACATAATCTGCACTTTGCTGTAACACTTGTTTTTCTGCCCCCCCCCCTCCTGTCTCGTGGCGTAACGCAGTCCTGTCAGTGTATATGTTCTTGTGTGTAGCGGAGGGGGGGTCAGTGCCCTTTGATAAAATACTGCAGGTGCCCCTGAGGATATGGGCCTCACCAGCAAAGGGAAGTACCACCAAAAAAATGTCATATCTGATCTAATTCCCTATTTTCTGCACAGGTGGACATTTTTTGGCTGTTAGATCATTTAGAAACCAGCAGTATGTTTTTTTTTTTTTTTTTGTGAAATTCCTCGATCACCTGTCCTATCACAGAGGAATATCCCCTGTCTGGGATTCAGATGGAAAGCAGAGAACACCTCGCACCCAGCTGTACCGTCACGGTCGGAGAGGTGACGGTCAGCGGGAGTCTCGACTTCGATAAACTGGACATCGTACCGTGTTTGTGGTAATATATCTAAACCAGTGTTTCCCAATCTGGTCCTCGGGGACGACAGACAGTCCAAGTTTTTGCCCCACCGAACTCCCTACCAGACAGTCGACATTTTCACTCCCCGGGGAGCTGGGAGGGAGCAAAAACGTGCTGTGCACCCCCAAGGACCGAATTGAGAAACACTGTTCGAAACCAAAGAGGTTAGACATTCAGCATGCCAGTCACTTCAGAGTCTGGTAGGGCACAAACTCAGCAGATTATATAGGGAAACATGACCACAGGGCTGTGTCCTCGAGCAGGAAAAGGGGGGATTTTGAAACTGTTTGACCATAAGACATAGATATAAAGCCACAGAACTGACTTTTCGTGAATAGAATCCAAGATGCAGTACAGATGGAGAGGCATTCAGGTCTAGAGAAAGCACATAAATGCTCATTAATTAGCCGTTAGTCATGTCTCCGATTAAGCCATGACATTTAGCATCCGCCCCTCCACGTCACGGCACTCTTTCTCCGCTGAAGCCTTTCCAGCATGTCGCAGCTATAAGTAATGACCTCTGTCGCGTTGGAGAGAAGCGCTCTCAGTCAGGGAATTTCCTGAAAAAGGAGGGACACGAATCCCCAAGAGGCAAATTCCTGGGAACATTACACTCCGGCACTGGGTAATTCAGGCTAAGAGGTAACAATTAGCATTAGCGATGTTGCTAATGAAGTAAAAGGGGTTTAGTCGACAGTCTGCTTCAGAGGGTTGTATCCGCTATAAAACATATGGGTTTCGTCATTGTTTTGGCTACCAGGCAGCCAAATTCATATTTTCAGGCTGGTGCCTGAGAGCATTTCCACGGAGTACTTCCCTCAAAGCCGTCCACGATACGCTCAGAGCTTCTACATGTTTTCTAGCGTATTGATTTTCCGCTGGTGTTTCCTGCCTGACCTATAAATCAGGGATCAGAACCGCGGGGTACCGGCGGACCGAAGACGTGTGATATTTGGCGCTCGTGGAGCCCGCGGCAAGCGGAGGGGAGAGACAGAGACCGTCGAGGGCGACAATGAAAGGCCTATTACATTTCAGAAAACTCTCTTTTATACTCCAGAAAGAAAGTATTGCGCAAATTTAAACTGTACTCGGCCATTCTGTACACCGCAGACCGAATGGAACAAAATAAAACTTTTCGCACCGGGAGGTAACTTAAACTTAGTAAGTTCAGAGACCATGAGAGTAATATTACAGACAGCAGACTCCTAAATAACTAGCTGATTAGTTAGAAAACAATCTCAGGACACAGGGGTTAATGCAGCGCGGAGACGGGCGGGCGCAGCACGAGACACGCACGAGCTCAGACCTTCGCCTCGGTTCCAGTGCCATTTCAAACTTTTAAATTTAAAGCCGTAAATCAAACTTTAAAACGAAGAAAAAGTGATCTCAGAAAATGAAAAAAAAAAAAAGTAATCTCGCCAGCTGTTACATGGCTGAAAAAATGTTTGGTGTGGAGGAGGTGTGGTGGTGGGGGGGGGCTAATGAGAATGAAGAGATTGGACAGCGGGTGACCATAGGGAGAGGGGCAAGCAGCCACCCCGCATTAACGGAAAATTAGGCGGGCAATTCACAGGATGCCTGCGTCCGGCGAATGAAATTTCCGCATAGATTTTGCAATTACGTTTCACAACCGACTTGCTGTGTTATGTCCATTAGTGACCAAAGAGCACCCGGCTCAAACTAAGGCAAACAGACACGGGGTCAGACCTTATTACCCAGGTCATTCGTAAGCCTGTTGTCTTTGCACACATGCTTTGTTTGTGTGGGAATTAAGGTGAATACTAATATTTTGTTAAATTTGTCAAACAAAAAGGAGAGTGATTCACATACGCACACATCCCCCCCCCCACGCACACATACCTATTGTATTGTTACAGAGTGACGATATTACAAGAAAATGTACTGGTTTTTATTCCGCTCGCCAGTCGGAAAGCGATTGCGCTGACATTTATCGTCTTTGGTGCTTCGATTTAGAGGGGCCTTCGCACTCTCAGCTTGTGGGCAGAGAGATGGTGAAAGGAGAAGCTGCCCCCAGAAGTCTCCCCCCTTCCCCCCGGGGGTCGAGCACAATGGTTTGAAAAGACCGCCGATGCGAAGCCTTACAGGCGAGAATGCTGACAGCCATGTCCTGGGGTTAGGGTGACATTCAGCCGCTGGCGGGGGCTGGCTGCTCCCATAGAGCGCATGCAGGGGGGAGAACGTCACCGGGAATTACTTAATGGATGCCGGTGCAGTGTGCCTGAGCACAATTCAATTTATTAGGAAAAAGCTGCCCCTGGTTAAGGGATTAAATATTTACTCATTTTGGCGAGACGACTCGTGTAAAATCTCGATTTTCTGAAAAGGGCTCCCTGTTTAAAATTAAAATGTACTAGAAATATTAATTAACAAAACTTTCCTCAATCTCCCCTTATTTAGGGACGCTCATGGCATGAGCGCAAGTACACCCCCCCCCGATCAGGTGTGTGTGAGGTCATTCACCCACTCCTTTCCCTTCCTAGCCCTGTAGGCATCTGTCCCCCCTCCCCTGCCTGCAGGACGGAGGTCGATTCACCTTATCAGGTCCTGCTCGCCTCAGACAGCTAATGTGACACAGCCAGGATTACACCACGGCCTTCCGGGCCCGACACACCTTCCCGTCATGAGCGCGCCATCAGAGACGCATTCTTAACACCCCATAATCTGACCTCGACGCCGTGCCAACATTTTGAAGGCCATCTGCACTCCCTTGCTACTCCAACCCCTCCCACGGGTCAGACCGACCCGCCGTGCCACTGATGAAGAGGACAGGTCCCTAGCAGATGCAATATGCAATATCTAAAAACCCCTCATGCATTCTGCTCATTTATGCACATTAAAAGGCATGGTTACACTTCACTTGAGGGGGCACAAATAATATAGTATTACTATAGAATTACTTATATATTAATTAACCACAAACAAAGTCTTACTTACATTCTGATCTCATGTTTGTTCATCATTAATGAATTGTGATGCATCTTTTATCCCAAGTTGTTACTATATTTGTTACTATATCTAGTAATTCTGAAAACCTTTGTGAGCTACTGAAGGAACTACTGAAGGAACAAATCATGAATAACATGTTCAAATCTGACCTCATGTTTGTTCATCATTAATGAATCGTGATGCATCTTTTATCTCAAGTAATTACTATATTTGTTCATGATTTGCACTTCAGTGGTAACTGAGTTGCTACTAAGTATTTCTGCCCTCTCAAGTAAAGTGTTACCAAAAGCATTAATAACAAAACAAATGAAGAAGGTTCCACCCTCGTGGGCGGAATGCAAAGCCTCTTTTCTGTCCCGGTCCGTTACATCCATACTCCATAAACGATCCTGACGCAGAGTAATCAGTGTTTGTTCTGGTAATTTCCAGGCCGGGGCTCACTTAACATGCAGCATCGTGCCGGGATGAAGAGCCGAAAGCCGGAAGCTTCTACGCTAATCGGCGCGGCCTGGAGAACAAGCCGCTCTCCCGGGCTGCACATGCGGGCGGCTTGTTTATCGAAGCTTTGCAGTGCGCCGTCGCGTAAGCTGCGAACAGCTAGCACTGCAGATATCCGTACGGTCAACTCGTGATTCGTCACACCGCTACTACCGAAACAGACCAACACATCGCTCCATCATCACCTACTGCTGCAGCTTGCATTGTCTGAATTAAACGCAAAGAATGGTACATTTAAACATTTGAGCGTGATTAATTAGCAGTATAAATTACTCTACAGCCATTGGCTGAGGCAAACATGAAAATATTGATATAAATTCTGAACAAATTGGAATAACGATTGAACAGTTTGTGTCTTGGGATGCTGGCTCGGGAAAAATTATTTGTAAGGTCTATTTTCTTTCATTGCCTCTACAGGAAGCCAATTCTCTTTTGTATAAAAAGATTACCCTTAATCCTTAGCGTAGACTGCACATTTATCATTTGATTTTTTTATGGGTGATTTTAAATGTATATTGAGCCAATCTCTGACTTATTTAAATTGCAGGTTTCTTCATTAGATAATATTCCAGTTTTAATGATTTTTTTTTCCAATCCCGTCAGATCCCACATCCCGAGAGATTATTATGTTCCTCTATGAAAACTGTCATTTATATTCTATAATTGACTATTTTCATCTTGATGACGGTATTCTTCCTTCATTTATTCCTGAGTTATACCAGGTATTATTTCTGACATGCTTCTGCAATAACGAATCCATTTTCAACAGAATGTGCCATTTAAGTATACAAGAATCCCTTCTATTCGCCATCAGCTTGGTAATTGTCTTTGTGATATTGAAAACTTGTTATGAGTCTCTACATCCTTATTTTTTTTTGCTACGGCGAAAGGCTCCTGCATCTCAAACTCTTGGGAAGTGCAGAGGCCGTGTGCAGATGCCAGGTGTATTTCGCAGCAGCCGAGATAAGGTCTGCTTGTTTTTTGTACCAATAATCATTACTTGCCTGAGTCTACTTCAAATCAGAGACGACACATTTAGCCACAGACTCAAAGTGCTTTTACATTTTTTTGTGTTTGCACAACTGGATTTTCCATCGGATGGAATATGAAGATCTGGACCAAACCCTAGGACTCACCTGGGCTGTGATGCCTTCCTGGGTATTTTACCACTATGCAAGTCCCTTTGTAATAAGCACCAAGGGGCTTAGCTTACATTTGAAATGTTAATATAAATGCTCAGGCAAGAAAAACTTGTGATTGCATTTAATATGACATGTAATTACAATTTATCTACATAGCAGATGCTTTTATCCAAAGTGACATACAGTTAAAAGTAAATTCTTATCTCTGGTCTTTGGAGAAACTGGGGGTTAAGGGTCTTGCTGAAGGGCTCAATGGTGACATTACTCCTCCTATCCTGGGATTTGAACTAGTGACCTTCCGATTACAGGCACCTACCCGTTGAGTACCACACCGCTCCTGGTGTTGGTCATGCCTCTAGAGACTTGGTGTGATATTATTATTAACAAAATAATGCCCAGTAAAGTCCAGTTTTTTAATGAAGGACACTGATTTTGTGAAAAAACCATTCAGAAAATAACATCCGCAGTACTTAAAGGGCAAGAAAACCTGTGTACTTCAGAGCCTGGACAGTCCACGGGGCACGTCACACCAGTCACAGAACCCCACGCAGGCAAAATGAAGGGATGTCAAAACACATGTGTTAAAAAACCCCCACGTGGCATGAAAAGGCCCGTGATGGATGCATGCCTGGAAGGGAGGGGGGGGGGGCTATCACCTGACAGATATGGCCTTGCGCTCACTTGAAAGCGGCTGAAAGGTTTCCTGCCTGACAGATTTGGCAGAGAGCAGGTAAAAAAAAAATCGCTCACCGAGACGGGAATGTTGAACAGCTGTGAATGAAGCAGCTTGACGACTGTAACTCTTAACTATCGGACACTTTCTGCTGAAAGCTTTTCAAACGGAGGGGCATCTCAGGCCCCGGGGGTTGGGAGAGGCGTTTATATGGATACCGTACAGCACCGCAGGTACCTTTTAGGGGGGTGGAATGCGATCTCAGCTGCATGCTCTGTAGGGATGCAACGGCCATATGTGTGCCGGGGTTCTGTCTGCGTAACGAGGGCGTGATTGATCCCCAGGAACGACGCTGCAGAAGCGTAACCGGAACAGAGGCTCCTCAGCGGCCGAGCTCAGGGCAGAAGTCTATTGCCTGCGGCCTTTTTCAATATGATCAGCCAGGGGGTCGCGCTGATGATGCCTCATGGTGCCTTAGAGGAAGCGATTAAGCTCTTAACAGGCGGCTGTCTGATATCTGGAACGTTTTCAAAATATTATTTAAATTCCAGTGTTATGGATGTGACATTTAGACTCATATTGGCAAACAAAATGCCTCAGAGCATGGACAAGCTCGGTGTCAATGAGTCACTGCATATCTTGTCATGTAATCTCTTAGGTTGAATATAGACAAATCCCCAAAATTCATATATAAATTTACATGCTAGAAATATGTAGTGTTTTATCAGTGTTATGGATGTGACATCAAGCAGACCTTTGCATGGAAATGCCCAAACAGCACATGCCATTATTATCTGAGAATACTGAATATAAAGCAGTTGTGCATAGATATTTATAAAATGTGAATGATAAATATTTTATCATTTAGCAGAATATTTTATGAAAATACAACTTAAAAATCAGAATGTTTCCATTTTCATTATGAAAATATGAAAATTCAGTATGGGCTGTAGAATGGCGTTCCCAATCCGAATGGCGTTCCCAATCCGAATGGCGTTCCCAATCCGAATGGTATTGCCAATCCAAGGGATTCAAACTACATTCCTGCCATTTTTTTCAGTTTCCCGTGTTGCCTCTACGATCCGGCAGAGGGTTCCTTTGCCACACATCTGCCAGGAATGAGTGTGAATAAGCCAAATCCGTTATGGCAAAGAAGTGGGCACCAGGTGGGGGCGCTGTTGCTTGGGACAGCAGGAAGTTAGTGTCACAGAGAGGGAGAGATGACAGAGTAAAACCATCAGCTGTTAGGTGAGCTGGCGCCCTCCTCCTGAGGTTACTGGGAAATGTCTGCCCACGCCCCCCCTATGTTAGCGAGGCTACACGATGTCATCTGGACTGACTTGCTTGGAAACTACTTTTTTTTTTTTTTAACTACCCAAGCTGTCTTGCTGAGAGTTGGATCAGCAGACTTCAAGTCAGAAGTTCAAACCCCCTTTCCCAGAATCCCAACTGTGGTTGGGGCAGTGCACTGCCTCAGACGTGCTGGGATTCCGGTCCGACTCAAACTCTTTCCACGAACCGGGCCTCTTCTCATCTGCACCCACTCCAACGCAAGAACCAGAATGCTTAATGACATCCATCCCCCCCCCCTCCCCCATGCCTAAACAGCTAAATCAATCTATGCAAATGAAACGAATGCTAAGAGACAAGCCAGCCACCACTCGCTGTAATCAGGGAGC
This sequence comes from Paramormyrops kingsleyae, assembly GCF_048594095.1. Lineage (NCBI taxonomy): Eukaryota > Metazoa > Chordata > Actinopteri > Osteoglossiformes > Mormyridae > Paramormyrops > Paramormyrops kingsleyae. The sequence goes on along the minus strand of NC_132817.1, from coordinate 11,954,529 downwards.
TTTTTTCTCGTTTTTTATGCCAAGAAACACCCTTCCCGATAATTCTCACATTCAGGATGCAGAGTAACCTTGCAGCCGGCAGAAATCCCCTCGTCGGAGCTGGATGTAAAACCTGCAGAAAGGTCTGGCTTAAATGAAAACCTCATCAAATCAGGCTGAATAACAGAAATCAGGTGTTGATATTTCCATCAAGAACGGTCTTTGTCTCTGGCTGAGATGCCCGTGAAAGGGAAAGACCTTTCATGGGGGAAACGTCGATATTACAGTACACAGAGGATAACCCTGAAACGAGCAGGCTGCCTTTCTCCCCACGTGAGAGATGTGATGGATTAGTACCCTGAGTGATCGGAAAAAGAGACCCGCGAAACAGGGGCAGGACGGCAATACGTGATTTATGGAGACGTCGGCCACGTGTAAACAGAGAGCATAAATGCTGACTAAATAAGTCACTTCCTGGGACGTTTGTGGACATCCTCAGCCCGACAGAATAAACTCGCTTCTCTGTAAATCTTCATATTGCACCCCCCAACGTACAAAATTCACAAAAAGGGTTCAAATTATTCTTTCAATCTACTATACAGATGGGATGGATAATTAGTTAATGCATCAATGTTATAATACATTTAACTGATATATTCAGAAAATATGTTTATATTTGTATTATAAAAACACTTATTAAAATATTCTCTTTATGAATGTATTACACGCTTTCTGGCTGTCTCTGCTCCCCCTGTTAAGATGTCATAAATTAGCACAATTCTTTCATAACTAACTGATTACTTATTCAGGGTGCTGGGGCAGAATCAGCCTTACGTTTATCTCCATGCATAATTATTACTTTTAGGCTTATTAAACCCTTAGTGAAAATCATAAATGTCCTGGATTTAATACTAAGCTGGCGATGTGTCTCAGTCCATTTCAGGGCCTGCTTTTTGGGAACGGCCCTGTTGAGCAGGGCCTCTGCCATAAATCTCCTTCGCACAAACCACTTGTTCCCCCAAAGGCCGTCTTTGTGAAACAGACGGCTAGAAATGCTGCCTCGGTCCACATTTGTTAGCCGTAAAGGAAGGAAGCAGATCAACTAACGACGCTAAACCAGTTAATCCATAAAACAATTCATACATACTAAAGGAATGAGGGCAATAATGTAACAACCTACAGATTGAAGGGGAAAAAATCTATTAATTGACAAAATGGCAGCTACGATTAATTTTGAAATCCATCTTGACCAGAAACTTAATGAGACCTTAAGATCATCTTCTATTACGATAAAATGCATGATAAAACTAAGACTGTTTGCAGTTATAGTACTCAGCTTTGGCTGTCTTGCTCAACACATTGTCTCTGGGCACAGTCTCTTCAGATAGGAGCATTTGGTTCCTGTTAAAACCATGTATCCGGACTCGTTAATCGCCAAAAATATCTGTTACATTAATGCGATATTCTGGAAAAAACAGAAACATGTTTAGTAGCCAAGGCTGTTTGTCATGCTATATTTGTCAGGCGTAGCCTTGTAGGTGTGGAGTTCATATTTTTTGTTTTATCAGGCAACCGTCAGAACTTAGAAAATGAGGGTAAGTAATCACTAAAAAAACATCCGCCATATATTATGTAGTGCAAGCTTTTTAGATGTTTGGTGAGCAGCTGGACAGGATTTTTACTTCCGTTGTGTGCGTGAACCAGCAGTATCAACCTGCACTAAATGGGGGCCACTCCAGAAAAAGAGAAAAAAAGTTATACAAATACTGTAATGTGCTAAACAACCGATGGTAAAATTTGTTGAACGGGGGGGGTGTTCCAGGAAGCAGGATTTCTTGCTTAGCTGGATATCTTGATCCGACAAGTTATCTGGCTAAGCAGGAAATCCTGCTTCCTGGAACACCCCCCTGGGCTGGGAGGGAGATGGTGGTGATGGTGAAATTTAACGGAGGGGTGGGTGGGGGGGTTGTCTATGGATAAATTTACCAACCTTAAAGCTTGCAAAATTTCACCGCCTCTGATTAACAGAAGAAAGTTTTTAATCGTTTTTAATTCTCTCTACGAAACATTCCATCAACAGGCCGGAATTAATGATAGTTAAAAACTAAAAACAAAAACAGGCCGGATAGAACGCAAGCCAGTAGTTTGACAGCCTAGTTCTAAACAGTCCCTTACGGAGTCCTTGGGTGAGATAGGCATCTGCTATGGTAGCTGTAGTGTCTCTGACTTCCCCATAGGTCAAGAACTTCAACCAGGGTGTCAGCATCCATGACACAAAATACACCCCCTGAAGAAATAAAATCCTTTGTGCTGGGGACAGAGGGATTGTCCCAAATTGTCATGCGAGTAGCTGAAATATGACGCAATATGATTCTGGTAAGGAAACTTATTGTGCAATTGCGTCTAATAGATAATATTTGGGTCTTGGTGTCTGTGTGATCAGAATGGTAGAGAAGTAAACACCTTATATAATTCACAAAACAGAATCAGAAATAAATCCAATTATCAAAATTTCCCCAGAGAATCAGTCAACGTGAAAGAAAAAAAACCACCCGTCCCTGAAGCCAATTCCACACAGAATCTGGCTAATCTTTTCCAAATGACTTCATATTTACCTCCTACAAGATGTTTCGCTCATTAATTTTGCCACAAATTTGTCTCGTGTAGGCTTTACCTGCTCACGCACGCGGCACGGGTGCAGAAATAAGCATTTCATTACCTGAATAATTAGGTCAATGAAAACCAGATGTTGTTCTTCCTCTCGTGGAAGCGTTCTTTTTTAATCTTCGCCGAACAGCACACATGAAAGTTTCTCTGGTATTAATTACATTAATGAATGCCATGCAAGATCTCCCTACGAAAGCCAGAAAAGGCAAGCCTAGTATGATAATTCGGGGAAAGCGTCCGGCTGTAACTGTCGATTGCATTGAATGTGTGTGTGTGTGTGTGTGTGTGTGTGTGTGTATATATATATATATATATATATATATATATATATATATAACGAAGAGACCACAAACCGCAGAGTCATTACCAGGAAAATTCAGCCTTGTCACCGGGGGTACAGGGGACCACACATCGTGCCGAAACGCAGCTTGAACTCCCATAATTTCATTCCCCTGATCTTACCACAAAATTCGTGTTCTGCTCTGGCAGGGGACCCGTAAATTAAAAACGATCTGACTCTGAAGTAGTTCACCCGGAATAACGCGGACTCGGGTCCGGCAAACACGGGGCGGAGCCTCTCGATCAGCTCCGAAGCCATTCACAAATTCAATCAGATGTTTTTATAATATTTTGGCTGCTGGGACATTATTCATTTTCTCCGTAATTAAGAGGAAATTAATGAAATAATGAGTCGTGGATGAGGAGGGTTTTATCCACCCCTGGAAGAGCCGCGAGTCAGCAAATCGGATAGAAGCGGTCCAAAAACCCGGAGGTTTTTTCCAGCTTTTTTCCTCCTCCTATCGTCGAAAGAGTGGAAGCAGTAACGTCTGTGCTTTCTCTCCCCAGTCTCTTCACAATCAATGAAAATGGGTTTAATTACGCCCCTCACCTACCACTCAGAATATCGTAAATACGATGATTATCAAGACGGACTTGGAGACGGGGCGTTTTCTTTAATTAGTGAGCCCCCTGACATGCCCAGTCACCAACGTCAGAAGGAAAAAAAAAAACACGTTTACATCGAAACTTCCCAGGGAGGGGGTAGCGACGTGCGATCGCGTATTATCCGTAATTTACCCAACGCCGGGGCGCCTCCAGAGCAGGAGGCCAGGACTGAGCTGACAGCTTTCCGAGTTAATGAAAAAGATTCAATACTAATCAAGTTTTTATTAATCTGCCTCGATACGACGGGAACTGGAAATCGGCTGACCCCGCAGAATATTCGGCGGCGCCGCACGCATGCCAGCATTTATTGGAAACTCGGGGCGGTGATATGAAGGCACGCCAGTCACCGGGAATCCACTCCTGTACGGGGACCCGGTTCCACCGGTTCCCTAGACACTGTCGACCATAACAGGCATGCCGACATCTAACGGGCATGACATTAGCAACGCGCTAATTAAACGCTTAATAGAAACCAATTATGAATCTGTCGACGAGCTAGCTATTCTGAGGTCAACTTCATTACCGGCAGTGCGCTTTAATGCAGGCTACATTGTCTGACGTGCACAGGGTAATATATGTATAAATTCTTTGTAACCTAATTTTTAAGCTCAGGTCGTTTGCGGGTCTACCTTCTGCATTTATTTAACCTGGAGCTTCTTTCCGTACCCTGTACTTGTACGGAGTTATTTGAGATTTCATATTAAAAGATGGAGGCCACATCAGCTATAGTCTCTAGGCACATCTGGCTACTTGATAACATGTTGCTTACCTCTTACATTCATCTCAATGAGCACACTTATATCTCGACTAGAGATCTGGACAAATATTAAATATGGAATTAAGCAGTGCAGAATTAGCCTCACACCAATCAGGCATGGACCTCTGGGGGAAGAAAGGCATTGGTTTCATCTCCCTTATTCCCACACAGTTTATTTTTTCCACCCAAACCTTTCAGAATTCTGCCGCTGTCATCCCCAGCTCTGAAATTGGTTTCCTTTACTATAAGTAAGATGTTTTCACAGAGCACCATGGAGCTGTGGGTAATATACAACGATCAGCCACAACATTAAAACTACCCGCCAGCTCTGACCTGTCGAGGCATGGACTCCATAAGACCTCTGAAGGTGCCCTGTGGTATCTGGCACCAAGACGTTAGCAGCAGATCCTTTAAGTCCTGTAAATTGCAAGGTGGGGTCTCCATGGATCGGACTTGTTTGTCCAGCACATCCCACAGATGCTTGCTTGGATCGAAACCTGGGGAATGTAGAGGTCAGATCAACACCTTGAACTGTTTTTCATGTTCCCCCCAACTATCCGCGAACAATTTTTGCAGTTTGGCAGAGCGCAGTATTCTGCTGAAAAAGCCACTGCCGTCGGGGAATGCCATTACCACGAAGGGGTATACTTGGTCTGCAACAATGTTTACGTAGGTGTTACGTCTCAAAGTAACCTCCACATGAATGCCAGGGCCCAAGGTTTCCCAGCAGAAGATTACCCACAGCATCACACTGCCTCTGTTGGCTTGCCTTCTTCTCATAGTACTTCCTGGTGCCATCTCTTACCCAGGTAAATGATGCACACTCACCTAGCTGTCCATATGATTTATGTAACAGAAAACAGAAACCTTCTTCCATTGCTCTGTGGTCCAGTTCTGATGCTCACCGGCCCAACGTCGGTACTTTCCATGGTCTACAGGGGTCAGCATGGGCACTCTGATCAGTCTGCAGCTATGTAGCCCCATACGCAGCAAGCTGCGATGCACTGTGTCTCCTGACACCTTTCTATCATAGCCAGCATTAACTTTTTCAGCAATTTGGCACAAGGCCTGCTGTTTTAAAGATGCCCTAACCTAGTCGTCTAGCCATCACAATTTAGCCCTTGTCAAAGTCACTCAGATCCTTACGCTTGCCCATTTTTCCTGCTTCCAACACATCAACTTCAAGAACTGACTGTTCACTTGCCTAATATATAATGGCACCCTTGACAGGTGCCATTGTAACAAGATAATCAATGTTATTTGCTTCACCTGTCGGGGGTTTTAATTTTACGGCTGATTGGTGTATATGGAAATGACCAGCCCATGTGAAATGACAAAAAGCAAAATTATGAGGAGTTAATAAACACCAAAATGAATACCAAGTGGAGGGTGGAAAAACATCTTTTCATGAGGGGCTCCTAATGCCCCCCAATCCCTTCTCATAAAGGACGCTGATTATGGCAAGACGTTCAGTGTGGCCAGCTCCAGACAGACATCACAACTCTGTACTGTGGTGCTGCATATTCAGGGACATAGATTCAATCACCACTCCAGTCCGGAGATAAGGGCCCCATCATGGCTAATAGTGGACCAGAGGTCAGTCCTCGGTCTCATGCAATTTAGCCAGAATTGTTGGTAACCCATTCTGGCTTCCTCCCTCCACCTGGATGATGCACTGGCGGCCATTCTGCATCAGTACACTCACCACACAGTAGCTAAGGTGGTGAAGGGGTAGGAGAGAATTCACAATTAGATATAGAGGATGATTAGGAGGTCAGATTTGATAGGGCCACAGTGGGCAATTGGGGTAGCACCCCTACTCTTTCAAAAGATGCCCAGGGATCTTTTATGACCTCAGAGAGTCAGAACCTCAGGTTTTACGTCTCATCTGAAGGACACCACCATCGTTACATCACTGCACTGGGGTATTGTGATCCACATAGACCACAGAATGGGTTTACTTGATGGCCACACCAGCACCTCTTCCAGCAGCAACCCAGCTGGTCTCCCATCCAAGTACTGGCCAGGCCCAAAGCAACTTCGCTTCAACAGGATTACCTAGTTTGAGCTGCAGGTGGTATGGCTGCTGGCTAGGCACATTGCTTCCAGGATATGCTCTGGACCCCCCATGATCCTGCATTGGACAAGTGGTATAGAAAATGGATGGATGGATGGATAACGAATGTATGTATTTATGTTCTAACTAGGCCCAGGCAAGCAGTCTTGGATGAAAATGGGAGAGGCATATGGAAGACCATGCACTGCAAAGCTGAGGCTGAAGACGAAGCATGATACCTCCCATGCTCTACAGTGCTGTCTGGCATTTCGCATTAAGACACTGAAGGAAGCCCAGCAAACACATGATCATGTCCAAGACCCGAAAGAAATGAATGAAGGATCTTCTGTCTCGTCGAACAAGAGTATACGTTCTTCAGCGCCCAGTAGGCCTCGTGTTTCATGCCACGTTTGCTTGCTGGAAATTTCTGTGGCTGTTTTACTTTCTCTGAGCGTTTTCCTCCCACATTATGCATGACCTCATGTCGCTGTCACATCCGGCAAGGAACAATGAGGAAAGCAAGACTGACAGCCTGACGGGAAACATATGCTGTTTTTTCGAACCCATGGCCTCTGAACATGTGAATCGACAACAGTGCCGCCGTAGTGAAGAAGAAGGCCAGCATCGACAGACTGTGCCCTGAACCTAACGCCCCCTACGCACCATCAGACTATGGTTCTCTCTGCGCCTTCATCCACAGTCAGTGTTCCTACGCTGGCAGCCGCTTCGCCGTCCATCATCGGGGCTCCGCACCATCCGGTGTGTTCCGTACGGGAACTCTCCTCTCCATTTGCTCCCTCCAAGCAGATATAAACTCCCCGGCCAGCCTCATGGCACAAAGACGAGAACTCGCTTAAACTCTGCCACGGTTTGAAGGGGCCAGAGATTAAATTTAATAAACTGCTTATTTCAGTCTAATTCCACTCAAAGAGCTGCAGCGATTTAAATTCATTACATGCTATTACTCCCTAAATAAATCTCTATTTGTAATAATACACTGTAATATAATGTGAAATTAGGAAATCTGATTCTATGTCATAAAATTATTATTAAGAAAGTCTGTTGGAGGCCCTTGCTGAATGTCGTCGTATTCTTGCTCGATTTATGATGAAAAGAAAGAACGTGGGAAAGGGAAAAGATCAAAAGAGTGGGGGAAGTAGAGAAGTCAGTGGGACGCTTGATGCTTTCCAATGTTGCCACTTACTGGCCAGCAGGGGGGTGTTTGAGGGTGGGGCCAGGTGGTGGGGTCAAAGGGCAAGGCAGGAGGGTGGAGTCAGGTATTGGGGTTATAAGGCAGGACTAGAGTTCGGGGCCAGGTGTTGGGGTCATAGGGCTACATTAGAGGGCAGAGCCAGGTAGTGGGTCATAGGGTGGGGCCAGGTGTTGGGGTCATAGGGCAACATTAGAGGGCAGAGCCAGGTAGTGGGTCATAGGGTGGGGCCAGGTGTTGGGGTCATAGGGCAACATTAGAGGGCAGAGCCAGGTAGTGGGTCATAGGGTGGGGCCAGGTGTTGGGGTCATAGGGCTACATTAGAGGGCAGAGCCAGGTAGTGGGTCATAGGGTGGGGCCAGGTGTTGGGGTCATAGGGCAACATTAGAGGGCAGAGCCAGGTAGTGGGTCATAGGGTGGGGCCAGGTGTTGGGGTCATTGGGAAGGGCTTGGGGGCGGGGCCAGAGAGACAGCCAAGTCAGGAAATGGGAGGGGGGGGGCGGCATGTACTGATGCAAAGTGATCTGGAGGTTTATTAATCGCATGTATGAACAGAGATCCCTGGGGTTTAAGGTATAACCATGGCCTGAACATGAAGATGAACGGTCCTGATGTGCCAGATACTTGGATTGTAGGTGAGCCGGTACGCCCCCCCTCAGCCATGGTGACACCTGTGACCATAACGGCCAGACCTCGGCAAACACGCTCAGCATATCACTGCATGTTTACACACAAAGACCCGTGTCCCAAGTCGGCCATGTCAGAGCACCTTCCCCGTGGCCCCTTTGGATGGTTTCTGGATGGTTGCTTCCATAGCTTAGGGTAAGTACACAAAAAATGATCACCGACCAGCTGACACACCTACACCAGCGACAAGCGCAGTGTAAAGCGGGCGCCACTCCAACTTACCTCCCTGTGGTGTTTGCTGCAGAACCAGCATGCAGATAAGATCGAAATGCTTACAGTCCACAATTCCTATGGGATTCTTCAGATTTCCCATGACAACAGGTGGCTGGCATTTAAGGCTACTTCCCGCCCGGGAAGACTGTAAAGAACATCTCACTCGATACGAGGCCACTCCAAGTAATACAGTTTTTTGTACTCCTGTATTTCATCTCACTATCAAACTTCTTCTAGGGCCATGTTACCTACGAAGCGTTGTGCTCAGGGAAGGCATGGTCATGACAACAACAGGGCCACAACAACGCCACTAACCGGCTGATTTGCCAGACTGATTCCTCACGAAAAACTTCCATATGCTTGATGCCAACACTCATCAAATCAAATGACATTTATGCGAAATAAACTTATAAATAAGCGTGCATTGGTGTTCTGGTTCGTTTGCAGGCACGCACGGCACGGGTGTCCTGTCACTCCTCGTTAAAGTTTACTGAACACTTCACTAAAATAATTAGACGTACATCCCCACAGAGGAAATTGCACTTTGACTGTTAACTGGAAACCTTGCATGGATGAAATACTGTCTTAATGGAAGTGGCATGAATTTTTTTCCCTGAAAGTTTTCAGTAAAATATTTGAACTGATAATTGTTTAACCCTGATATTTATTAAAAAAAATACATTAACACATGGAGATTATTAATAGCCACCACAACACGATTGCGCATTCCGCACAACAGAAGGCTGCCTGGCTGATTGATGCGTAAGTTTATCAAATTGGCTGTCAGTCAGCTGACCTTCTGAGACGTTTTCTCATATTTCTCCTTCGTCGCATTTTCTGCAGTGCAGCCACACCCGGAGAACCACACATCTTGATATACACCCCCCCCCCCCCCCAAAACGATGGAGCTGGCCCGTTAAACAGATCACGTACGCCCCATTCCCTAAATTCCCACACCTCTGTCATGTCTTCCGCTTTCTGTGGCACAGAGTATGAGCTATGTACGTATGAACTTGACCAGTCGAGAAGCAGGGTTTCGGTCCCCCCCTCGAACGCCCCCTCACCCCTGAGCTGTGGCTTCACGGGGGCCCAGAACATATGGTAGTGCTTCATCTCCGTCCTGAGCTATAAATGATATTGGAAGGGGGACGTTCCCAGCAGCGGGGTGAATCTTGCCCGCTTGCCAAGCGAAGTCAAATATTCCTTGAACACTTCCAAATTCCCACGACTCCTCCGACCTGCCAGCTGACTTTACGATCTAATTGTTTCTGTCTAATTTAATTATTATAATGCAGATCCGTCTTGGGCTTTAACAAGCCTTGGTGACACCGTGGGGCTCTTCATCCAAATCTTCTTGTCTGTTCACAGACGGGAGGCTTTGTTTGCTTTCGCTGGGTAAGATATTGGGTTAGGGACTCGTAATATTTGACGTAGCGAGTGCCCGTCGCCCTCTGTTACACGAGGAGGCCGTAAGGCGTTGGCTAACCTTGACATATCCCTCATACATAAACACTGAGAGAGTTGCCGGCTTCATCATCATAATCAGCATCGTTAAATATCTGTCAGGAACAGATGTGGTGAGTCTATTACTACCTTCAGGGTGCTGGAACATATAAAACGATAACATGTTCTCCAACACCAACAAGACAAGCAGCCCTGATGGCAGAGAGATATTATTGTTATTGTTATTATTATTATTGTTGTTATTGTTGTCATTAATAATAATAATAACACAAGGTTTGAGTGAAGGGTAATGTCTCAATGCAATAATAATAATGTAATAATAATGCAATAATAATAACACAATGTTTTGGAAAATGGTACTAAACATGAGTAATCCTTAGAATAAGCTTTTTAATTACACAGTCACTTTTCTACATAGTCATCAGATAACTTAATATTTTTGTGACGCTGTCACGTTACCCTGTTCTCAGCTTTGTCACTAGAAGTGTAGTAATCTTCTTTCAGCACATCATTATGCTCAAAGCTTTAAACCAAATACTGAGGAGGATTCGCAGGGGTAACGGAAATGTTGTGCAGCGATACAGCGTGTCTACGTCATGCAGCTCACATGCCGCTGTGGAAGCGGCTGAGAAGCTGCGATTCCCCACCCTGCCGCATCCCGCATGCAGTCCAGCCTCGACGCCCTGCGACTTGCATCTTTTTCCAAAATTATAAGCGGACCTTTTGTGGAAATCACTACATGCCCAATGAAGAAGTCGAGAATGCTGTCAGGACTTGGTTATGGAAACAGATATGACCTTCTATCATGACAGAGCGTGCTCTTCACAAAACCTGCTTATTGTTGGTAAAAATGGATGCAGTTGTCTGGTGACTATACAGAGTAAAGCAGGGATTACGCTGCATTCCAGTAACAGGAACAGTACTAATTGTAGCAGTAGTAATAGTTGTAGAGGTGGGGAGCTGGGAGGGAGCAAAAATGTGGACTGCTGGCAGTCCCTGAGGACTGGGTTCCGAAGCACATATATTTAGTGCAGGTGTTGAGAAAGAAGGACTGGCTCTCACAAGAGCAGCCCACTGGGAAAATTCCCGAACTTCCCACTAGGGAGCTGAGAGGGAACAAAAATGTGAACTGTCTGGCAGGAAGATAGGAGGGAGCAAAAATGTGGACTGTCTGGCAGGGGGCTGAGAGGGAGCTAAAATGTGGACTTGTCTGGCAGGAAGCTGGGGGGGAGCAAAAATGTGGACTGTCTGGCAGGAAGCTGGGAGGGAGCAAAAATGTGGACTGTCTGGCAGGGAGCAAAAATGTGGACTGTCTGGCAGGGAGCTGGGAGGGAGCAAAAATGTGGACTGTCTGGCAGGGGGCTGGGAGGGAGCAAAAGTGTGGACTGTCTGTGGTTCCCAAGGAGCCGGCTGGGAAACACTGGCATATGCCAAAAGGCGATCCCCGGGTCAGCCCCCCCCCCCCCCCAGTTGGCAGCAAGATATGAGATTTGGGTTGCTTGACTGCAAATTCCCAGGCTGATTTTTGCTGCCAGTCCGTCCCTGGATGGATGGATGGATGGATGGATGGATGGATGGATGGTTGGCAGGGATCCTGTAGTGCCGGAGGCCACATACTTCCACGATGTCACCCTTAACGTGAAAGCTAACACAAGCGACAGGGCTTCACAACTAGGAACAGGAAGTGGGGAACAATGCCGTTTCAAAGCTAATCTAGAACACGCCGGTTTGGTTTACAGCAAGGTGACCCAGCAGCCAGTCTTGTGGATTATTTTTCATAGATTCAAAGCGTACAAAGGTGCCTCAGAGGATAACATTGTAGCCTGACACCTCCAGTGCAGGGTAGCTGTGGAGTTCACATGTGCCCCCCGTGTCGGGTGGGTTTCCAAACATGTGCAATTAAGTTTTATTGCGCCATGTGCTGCTGGTGATCAGCCTCCCCCCCCCACCCGCCCATGACCTTGACTGTTTAAGCGGTTAAAAGATGGGTGGGGGAACGATGTGGTGATGTGTAATTCGAGCTTTGATTTTTCTTCTGAATCACAGCCAAAAAACTTTATGATGGAAAAAAAGCATCTGTACTTTACACACAGGGGGAGTCACTGTACATACTGTGCATAACAGCAGAATATGTAAGTTCAGGGAGCTGCATTTCCCCTAACAAACACCCAGTGAATGATGTAAACAGGCACACACCATCATACAGGTGTTAAGTTACCCGATGGGGCTGGCAAATTGCAGTGCGTCGCTACCACACCTGCGTCAGAATTCACATCAGTGTCACTGCTGATGTCCTGCCTCTCAAATACACGTGTCATTTGTTTAATATCATGGTACGCAATAAAATACTTCTTCACAGGTGAAGACAAAGGGCTGCGTTACGTTAAAAATATTCCGTACCATGTTATTAAAACTGTGAGTAGATTAACGTCAGTGACCTCTTAAGCCTGAATGAAATCATATCGTCGAAATGAATTAAAAGGTATCGATCACTAATTGTGCCTAACTATGGGAATTACCTTGATGTTTTTACTTTTACTGGAAAAAGGCAACGTTTAGTCTTAATTCGTTAATCAAAGTGGCTTTTCAAAGGGCTGAACAATTCAGCATGGATACTCCTTCCGTTTCAATGTAATCTGTTAAATGACAATATTTCCTTCAGAACATTATATTACATGAACCACTCATATGGTGATATTGTATTCCTATTGTTCCAACCTTCCGTTTAATCTCCTATGTCTCTGACAGCCTTCTTAGATTCAGCTTAATCATTAATTTACAATCGTAATTGTGGATTAATGACTTAATTATATCACATTTGTGGTCACTCGTAAATGATCATTTACATATGAAGAGCTCTGCACCTGGGGGGTCTCGAGATTCTAGAACGGTCTGCCGGTGCTTCTGTTTTCCTGGGGGAGGCTGGCTTTTTATACCTTATATGAACTGTTTAATATTAATGTCGGCACTCCGATGGCACAGTCGGGGGCCACGAGACCCACGCCACCCCAAAACGCAGGTAACTTAATCCCCAGGTGCTTCTCGCAGGAGACGAGTAAGTACAGTTTATTTTCGCCCCATGACAGCACAGCACAAATGAGTCTCGTCATCCCTCACATGCAGACCCCAGCTCCGATGCTGTGGCTTACAGGGGACACACACACACACACACACGCACGCACACACGCACGCACACACACACGCACACACACACGCATACACAAAGAATATTTCTCTCCCCCTAAGCTTAGCAATGAGAAAATGTGACAGGCACCCCTCCACTCCACAAACTCGGGGTGCAGACAACAAAGATGCAAGAAAAATAGGGCCAGTAGCTATCTAACGTTCCCCCAGTACCTCACTATAAAACAAAACAAAATAAAACAAAATAGCCAGAACAAAACTGTTAGGCCACTCCCAGCAGAAGCCAGGTTCCATCCACACTTTGGAACTGCTCCCTCTACTGCTGGGGCATCTACCCATAATCCTTGGTCAAAAAACTAGTGACCCCCTCCCTCTGTTCCCCTCAGCTGCCTCACTGCCAGATGCCACCTTGCCGATTGGTAGCACGTTAGATGTAATATTCCTTGCTTCGCAAACAAATCCAGAACCAAAACGATGGTGTAACAGTAGGTGTGGGGGATTGAGAGAGCGCGAGACGCTGCTGCTTGTTCCCCAAAAACGAAGCAGACTGCTGAAATAATTAAGTCAGGCCCTTATTAATCCCTGCACACCCATCCGCAGCCAGCGGCCTCAGCTCCTCCCCCCCCCTCGTGGTCCCCACCGAACGATTAGCGGGGAAAGAAATCGACCGCAACACGTTTCTTAATCAACAATTACTCCCGGCAGCCTGCTCCCTGCGTCGTGGCAAATAACCGGGAACGGCAGTTAAAAGGGGTGCAGGAGTCTGGCCAGGATTTTACCGGAGGGCGAGAGAGAGAGAAGGAGCGAATCTCTTCGTAGTAGATCTGTAATGATGAACGAGGGACAGCTGGAGAGAATCAACACAAACAACCACAGTCACCTGACTCCCCCTCCAGAGACCCCCCCACTTCTCACAGTAAGATAAAAAGTCTGAAAACCCTCTCCGTTTGGGGCCCCTGTAAAACAAGGTTGTAGATATATAAACCCTTGACCAATGGGTATATAAACTTTGCTAACACCACATTACTGTGGCGGGCACCATGGGAGAGAGGTTACTCTGAGGCTCGTTGACGTGCTTCCGGCTGACGAGAGGTGGCTGTAGGTCTGGCCCCAGGCCTTAAGCTGTGCGTTCGGCGCACCTCTGACGTGGGGAGACGAACCCAGCGTAACTCGTCTCTTACGCCGAGCCGCGTTACTCCGTTTGTGGTTTTAAAAGGTTCAGCTTCTCTCTGACACCCGAGTGAGGACAGGAACTCAAACTGCAGCGTTTCACCAGGCCTTTGCTTTCGTTTCGGCTGGGAGCCCTACACAGAACTGAAGCTTGGCTTGATTTCAGGGTTTTTTTTTTGTCTGTAACATATTTAATCCTCCCCCGTTTTAATAGAATTGAATGATGTCGACACTTGCTGGTGTCAGGTTCTTCTCTGAAGGCTTACAAATCCTGAAAAAGCATGAACAATAGTTTGATATAATCATCAGCGAGCTGTTCCATTCCACCTTTCATTTGGCAGATTTCCACAAACGCCTCGCATTTATTAAAAGCCCTTACAGGGACTAATCTCCTGCAGCGGACAGAATCCCCTTCAAAGGACTGATTTATGTTTCGGGAGACCACACCAAACATGTTTACAATGCAAATATTGTTTTGAAATCTCTGTTAAGAAAATATTAGCAAAAAGCTCTTTGAGTTGCTGAAACATTTTTTGTCTCCTCCAGTAGAATTGCGAATCCTGTTATTAGCCTGTAACAACATCTTCATACGATGTGAAGATCAACTTAATGTGAGTAATATCCAGAATATAATTATCATCCTCTACTTTCCTTATAATTATGAAGCGGTTTGGCAAGGACCCACGATGCCAGCGAGACGGGGGTGTCTCTCCCTGTGCGGTCGCTTTCGGAGTGTTAGCAAACCTCGTCCTTCCACACATTTCATGCAAATGAAGTCCTTTTGCACATTCCAGCTCGACAGCAAGAAACTGACTTATGTAAGCACATGTCAATATTTACGCCATTAGCCGTAACCTATAGGAGTACATCATTAGCGGGATATTTGCGTGTCTTCGAACTCGGTGCTACCTGTCATTTACGTAGCATGCCCCTGACCTAACAAAATGATTTTTGACAGGTTTTGGCTATTTGCTGCAAGCTATTAGTCAGTGTTTAGCCTGCTAGCGGGTAGGCATTCATCCGCGCACATCGCACTGCAACTGACGTGTGAAGAACTCCTCTGTCATGCCCACGTAGGTGAAATCGAGAAGTGTCTCACGGGCTTAAGGCGAAGGCTAATAAAAAGTCAGAGTGTGTCTCTCGGAGAGACGCCCACCTCGCTCGCCGCCAGCGATGCTGCTCTCAGCCCCACGGCTCCTGGCCTACTTCTAAGCCAACGGTGCGCGAAAAAAAAACAGGCCTCTCTCCTGCCGCTCAGACGGCAGCGGCCCTGGCTCGCCGACGCAGGGAAGGCAGGCCGCGTCCGGAAAGCGGAATCGGAGCACGTTGGCTCGGTGGCGATAGAAGCTTCCACAGTTTATCGAGAAAACAAACTGACCTTCAAATCCGGACCTCTGTGGGGGTGTCGGTGGTCTTCAGTATATAGAGAGCAGCGGGGGTGGAGGTGGAAGCCGAGTGAACATTCGTGAGGAAGAACATTTCTGACGGGGGCAAGGAAGAGATGGTAATCTTCAAATAGCTATTAGCCGTCTGTGTCCTCCTGGCTTCAACATGAATATCTCATCTCTATGAAATGTATTATATATCCTTTCCACGCTGAGGGGGAGCACACTGCAACAAATTATTTGTTTTGTGAAATCCATTAGCTTGCACCTTTTCCCTCCACTTTAATCCTCTGTGTAGTTGCACTTCACAGGTGTACACAGACACACACAGCACGCCTGCCTGTAATCGATGATTATAAACGCGATTTAGCCAGACTATACAGGTATATGTGTCCTATTCAACGATTGCATGAAAGTGATTTACAGTTGGTCCGATTACATAGAATAATGACTGTCATACGATGTTCCCTTTCCCAGTTCGGTAAATTCCCATTCAACATCTGACAATCTCCCCTCTGCAAAGGCAGGGGAGCCACGGTCAGTTGATATAAACAAACAACCCCCCCTCCCCCCCCCACCAGAGGGGACAATTCGTTCGGCTGAAACATCAAAAGATGTCGCTCCTTTCAAACATGCCGCAAAATGAAAGAACGCTTTTCCAGCACGGTTCGAGACGTTTTTTTTTTTTCCTTACGATTAAGCTGCCCGACTCTCAGCATCAGGCTGTTTTCACGTCTTTGCCCTCGTGATTTAAGACCGGCTTCCAGGGGAATTCCGGCTCATTCCATGTGGCTTGCCCCTCAAACCCACGCTCTCCCAGGGTCGACAAAAAGAAGCAGAACAGAGATGCAAATATTCTTTTAATTACGGCTATGACAGATAGAGGGTCTCCCGCATGGTGCCCGTCACAGGCAGGGCTGCTGGTTCCCCGTGACAGCCGTGTCCTGCCAGGAGACGGCAGAGGCTGATGATGGCGCGGTTTCCATGGCGGGTCCCTCAGCGGGAGGGCTGTCTCCCGTCATGCTATCAGGGGGCACAAGACACAGCCCCGCGATCTGAATACGCCCCATCCAGAGTGGGCCGAAGGCGAGGCTTTGCCATGACAGCGATCTCTCCAAGTCCCTGAGCAAACTGCTGTATGGTCAAGGGCTATTACAGGACCTGCCCTTAAGGATTATTATTATGACACGCTAAAAATACGCAGGGGAGCAGCCTTTGGGACTTGATGCGACGTAAACAAAGGATTGGGAAAGCTAGTTGCAAAGTAAGCAGGTGACAGTACCATTTGGTGCAGCGTCAGTAAATAAAGGAATCGCTCTGTGGTTCGGACAGAACAGACCACTGTGCAAAAAATGGCTCCAGCGCAATTTTTAGAGACTTAACCTAGTGGGAGTAACTGGTGAAATTGTTAAAATCAGCTAAACTTTGAGGCCCGTGCCCGAAACAGCCCTCGCTTACTGCACCACCGTGCTGAGATTTTCATAATTATGTATTTTCCTTATTATAACTATACCCTCACCCCCACCCCCCCCCTGCCGTATAGAATTTAAGGAAGACAGATAATAACAAGAACAAGAACATGAAAAAAAGAACCTCACATTTATTTAATATTAAACAATGTTGAATTTACATCATTTTCTAGTAATGGGCTCTTTAATTATACAAAAGAATAAAGTAAACATACAGTGCCGAAACAAGCCCCGCCTCCTTTCCCAACCTTCAAAGTCTATAAATAATTGCCGAACCCATGCAGCTGGATAAAAATCAAACGGATGTCAGTAACTGGCATTAAGTGCCTCGGTTTACATTTCTTCTATCAAGTACTTGTGGTAAAATAAATTACACAATTATCCAAGTGTGGAAGGCATGGTCTGTCAGATGAAAAGAGCTGCTTCCTTTCCATTAAACCATCATACAGTATGTACATTTTTTGGCAATGTGAAATACAAATATTTTTCTTTTTTTTTTGTTTTTGTTTCTTTTCTGGACAAAATTCATAATTTATGTGAGCGCAAAACACTGTTTCACAAGCGGGGAGATGGGTAATAAATGGCCTATACCTCTCTGCGGCATCTTTAATATATATTTCGTCAAACGTACTACAGTTACTGAATTGTAAGAAGAATAAAACACATTCTATAACATATGTGCAACCTTTACACAATAGTTTCTTCAAATTTTAAAATTTCAATGAAAATTACATTTACGGTTGTCACAAATTTCGATTGTACACTAGCGATACAACAAAATATATTTTTTTCCATCAGCCGTTACTTTTGACAACATTGAGAAAATATAAGGCTTGTGGCTCGATTGCTAGTGGTCATCATTCTTCACCGCGACAGGACTCTGGCGCCAGCCTTCCGAATCCGGCGTTCCCGATCGCATAACGTTCACAGGAACAGGGATGTCGGGAAACTCCCTCAGCCGTACCCTCGGCCGGACCCTGGTCCCGGAGCTCGACTCGTATTTAACACGAGACTTGACGTCACCACTGGCGTTTCCATACATTCTACGCGGAGGCCGGCAGCCATGGATACGCCAGTGCGTCTCTGTTGTGTCCTCGCTATGTTCAAACACGCGGTCAGATGGTCTTGGAAGAAGAAGGGAAAACGAATCACAAAACATCTATGGTCGGCATGGGAGATGGGGTCAACTCAACGAAATGGGAAGTCTCGCTCTATATACACGTCGTGCCTTCCAGGACTGGTGGGCCAGAGCGGATGTCAGATGTGAGGTCATTAGTGGAGATTCACTCATCTGTCAGTATTTAAAGACTCGTGACCAATTGCATTTGTCCTTCTTTAACCTCTCCTTCTGAGACGCAGCTTTCGTCGTTGATGGGGATGATGTACCCATTGCTATTACCACTGCTGATATGGTAATACACCTGAGGTTGTAGTTCGTCTCCTAGGTTGGGCATGCTCTTGTAATAAGCATCATCGTTCTCGCTCCCCTTGGCGGGGGAGACGTCGTCCTGTGTGTCAGGGCTGCCCTCAGGGTAGGGTGAGTCTCTGAGATTCGGGAGGCTGGCGTACAGGGAGTCTCTGTTCGGGGACTGGGGGACGTCCTCGGCCTTGGCCGGGAGCTGTGAGGCATAGGTGTCGGCACCCTCCGTCTTCACCGTTTTCTGCGGGTGGCATAGGAGCGAGTGAGTCCGCTGGGGGAGAAGCGGAGCCTCCAGCTCCTTGTGTAGCAGCTCCAGGCCGATCTTGTCCCCATGGACGAGGGACGAGCAGTCGTCGAGGATGCCGCCGGTGCCGTCGTCCCCGCCGGCACCCCCTATGGCCAGTTTGGGCGGGGTACTCTCTACATTCTGACTCTTGCCACAAGACCTGAGGTTGTTGTGCACCAACTTGGAGATGATCATCTTCTCAAAGGCGGCGTCGTCCAGGCCCAGGCCGCACTCCACAGCCTGCACGCCGTTACCATAGTCACCGTTGCGAAGCGAGTAGCTGTTGTTGAAATTGCCATTCAGGGGCAGCGTGTCCATCGTGCTCGTGTCCCTGGTGTTGTTCATCGAATGTCCTGCGAGGGGGGCACACAAGGGAAGCCCCCGTTAGATTGCACCTATCAAACAAGTAACAAAATAGATTTAATACTGTTCAGGACATAAGAGGGCCTTTGATTTCCTAATCCACAATGTCAGAATATGTCTGAATGAAGTGGTCAAAGGCTCATAGAACCAAAACAAATCATTATAGCGTTAAAATGAGCTAACATGCTCAACAAATGATCACAGCTATAAAAACACAACCTACCAAAATGATCTCAAAGCTACCGGGACTTTCAGCTGCACTCTCTGGAGCTTCGACATGCTTTTGTTTTGGTGACACCCTGTACGTTTCACACACTCCTGGGTAGCATCTCTCTACCCCCGAATTCATCCTTTGCTCACGTTCTTCTAAAAGAAATGTGGGTATTTGTCCTAAACAGTATTAAAATGCACAAAGATCTGTTTATCAAATACTCCACAACACAGATACAAAAAAAAAGGAGAAAGATACACATGAGGCACAAACTCGCAAGCTAGCATGGTTACGAGACTGAAATGAAAAAAACCTTCTGGAGAGGAGGTGGCGGTGAAGCAGGAAAGAACCGAAAAGTGGGAAGATATCAATGGTGATGGCAAAGAGAGCGATGTTTAACACGGACAGGCATCTCTCTCACGACAGGGGTCCACAAGGCGGCTGACAGCAAGACAGAGCAGGTGGGATGACTCACTTTGTACCAGTCACATCATGTCTGCCTGCCCTGGCTACCTACGGGTAGCTGATGTACAAAAAAAAGTGCAGCGATTTATTATAACGCGATGGATCATTGCCAAAAGGACAAGCAAATCTCAACATCTCCGTGGCGACAGTGAGCATTTGGGGCGCCGCGGAGGCCACGGGGGAGCAGCACAAACGGCCACGGCCCCACCCCCCGTGGCGGCCGCGACCTGGGACGACCGGTCGGGTTTCTGCGAGCATGCGTCATGAAAACTGGAAGCAGTGAAATTTTTAACATGATCGGGGGAGGGGGGGGTGGGGGAGGGGGGTGAAGAGGAGGGCAGATGAGCGAAGGAGTATCAGAGGTCTGACTCAGTCTGACGAAAAGAGAGCGATAAGTGAAATTCCTGCAAGAGATATGGGGCAGTGATAAAGTAACACGTATGGGGGCATTCTGTGCTCGAATATAGGGGCAGTTTATGTCGATATGCCGTTGTTTCCGATAAGGGATTTTAATCTCTATTGTCAGAAGACAAACTTGCTTCACAAAAGAAAGACAGACATGACAATATGAGGCGAAATGAATGGGAGCAGATTTCAAAAGAATAAATGATAAAAAAGACCCAACAATCGGTGCTGTGTGGGATGACGGCATTTTGTTTACAGTTTCCTGTAAAATCATCTTTATCTACAAAGGGGGGGGGGGGGAGGGGGAGCAAACACGCTGAAACTGAAGCTGCTGGTATGAGATTCACTCCTTGCCTCCAATTCTGTGGAGTTCAATACATGGCATATTAAATATACATTAAAGCACTAAAATAATTTAGAAAAAGCTGTCTAAACAGTCCCATATCTTGCTGTTTTGCAGGTTAGTATTTTTTACCCTCTGACCAACAGTTTTCTTCAAAACTGCAAGCATACACTAAAGGATTTTTGTTTATTTGCGGATTATTCTAATCAGCGCCTATCGGCCCCGTCTTAACGTGTTTTGCTAAAATTTGAGACACGACATTCCAAAGTCATGTAGAAGTCGCTCTGATCACCAGAGTCTCAATAAAAAAGGCTATGCTTTCCTTTCCAAACATTGTTGCATGTTGGGTTCTGAAAACAGTGTAAAGTTCAATTTAAAATTTGTGAAAACATGAAATAGTAACATTCTGTCATGTAGGAAAACAATTATTCTGGATTTCACCATGCAGGATTTAATCGATTTTTATTTAAATAGACAATTTTGCACAAACAATTTTAACTTAAAATCAGTTACATTTAATAGAAACATTCTGTTACATAGAAAATTAATTTGTATTTCATCATGAAGGATTTAATCTATTTTTATATAAATGGACAAGATGGAAATTTTGAACAAGAAACCAGTGATTCTGATGGCTGCGTATAGGCTTGCTTCCACACTGACTTCACCTCTCTCCATAAGTATTTTTCCAAAATAGTCTTCCAAAATACACAGAAGTCAGGTGAATTAACAGAAAGACTAAAAATAAATACTCAGGAACCTCCCGGATGGCTGACACTGATTTTGTGTGTATTTAACTTTTACGTCGTGCATAACGGTAAAACTTAGCCGTACAACTTATCTTCTCAGCGGCTCATTTTAAAACAAACCGACTCTATTAAAAATGCATTAAGTTTTGTTTGTGCTGGGATGTTGCTGTGGAAATGCCCCACGGAGCAAATAATGTCTGTCATTTATAATCTTTAGCATAAAAAGAAAACACGTTCAGGAATCTCAATACCCATTAACTCGCAAATAATATAAAAACTCGAAAACTCTTCAGAGTCATCAAGAGGAAAAAGTTTGCACATTCCCCTAAGCTTTAGGAAACTACTTCCACAGATATTACATTCTCTGCTAACAACAATAATAATAATAATAATAATAATAATAATAATAATAAATGTTTGCACAATGTAACGAGTACCGATATCTCATGCCAATGGGTCCATAGTCCCTGGGGGTTAGTCATTTGACCCAAGGAAAGGTAAACATGGCGATGGGATGTGATCTATCTGCTGCTGATGCGATGATGGACTGGGGGAGATGATGAAGAGGATTAGGGAGAGCAAGGCTGTAAAGGGGTAGATATGCACACCTGAGGAGGCAAAGCCGGCAGCCGGGGGGGTGTTACACACAGCCGTTTCAGCGAGCAGGGTGTTATACGGGTTGTTAGTGCCGTGGGGCCGCAGAAGGGGGTTAGTTAGTAGGTAATTGCTGGTCATCCCTGGAACAGTGGTACAGACAGAGAATTTTCACATCATCTGCAGTGGGCTCACATCACAGACCTTCTAGCGCATTAAATACAACCGACATCTCTGACCGGGGCCCGTCGATTTCAATCGGGTTCCGGCCAGTGCGACCCGACAGTATGCGAGCCGTTTAAGACGTGCAATTACGCGTGGATAAACACACGTGAGGCTGCCGAAGGGGAACACGGAGCCACATCCACCCTGTAACTCGGGACTCGAAGAAGGTCTGTGGCTACCTCTCCCAGTTGTGCCTTGTGGCCAAATGTATAGGATTCATAATTGCCTTCCACAAAGAAGACCCTCATTACTGCCTGATCACAAGGATCAGTTCTCCGCTGGTTCCAGTCATATTGGATCTCATTGTTTGGAATAAAATCTAAATATATCCATTTTAGGATATCAAAGCCAGAGGAGAAAGGGAGCGCTCCCTAAAGTCCTGTCCACACGCTTACAGTTTGAGTGCATTCTGGTATTAAGTGAGCAGTTTTTGTTTAACACCCCTACAAATGGGTCCTGTCAGCATTCTGTCATCCTCCCGCCAATCAAAGTGTATTTAATTTCATATAATGTTATTAAAATGGACTCTGCCTTGGGTTACCCAGTGTTTCCTAAAGGGCTGACCAATTAAATGAAATAAATATATTTTTTCCCCATTATTTTGACATAACTCCTTTGTCTTACTAGATCTCAAAATGTGAGATTCTTTTTAACAACATAATTATGGTTGAATTTCTACATCATCACAACATTATAATGTTTATTATTATTATTATTATTATTATTATTATTATTATTATTCAGCTGCAATCAAGTAATATTTCAGTCAGAAATAAAATAAAGAGTTTACCTTGGTTGAGAGTTGAGCTGCTGTTGATGTCACCTGACATGAACGAGGATTCTGATTGCTTCCTGACGGTGTCATTCCACATCCTCCTGATACGGCTCTGGCCAACAAGAGCAGAGAGAAGGCATTGGGTCTTCCCCGTTTTGACATTTCGGTGCCCATGCATCATTATGTATGGAGGCAGCTCTGGATGCCACATCTACTCATGCTTAGGGTGGTCACCTAATCCCAGTCGGGAGGGACACTATGAGCCACAACAGGGTTTGTAAACTACCATTTCAACCATATCAATTAAAAGGACCCAGATTTCACGTAGGCATTGCATTCTTGCTGCATGCTGACTGGTCAGTCTCCTATAATCATGCATGTGTCACTAATGTTACTGTGAAACAACTTTCAATCAAGGAAGCAAACCAGTCAAAGCATGAAATGAACCAACCAATTTAGCCAAGCACAGGAGCATTTCAAATTTAAAGTAGTTTGTAAAACCCGTGTCCCTCCTGACCTGGATTATGTGGTCACCCTACTCGTGCCTCAGCTTGCCGGCCTTTGAGACCCCACAGGATGGAGAGTGGGAACCCGTAGCAGAAATGTCACCATAACACAGACAGGGCTTTGTAATTAACTGTAAGTCTGACTGGTGCGATCCAGCTTAAGTGAGCTAAATGTTTGTAGACTCAAGTATTCTGTTACATCTTGGTGAAACACACCGTGCACAACATGGATTCTATCTCCTGCATCATAGAAAAATGCCGGCAAATAACCCTAATAGTCCAGGATCAGCCTATCAGCTCACCCCTCCTTTATCTAACTTAATGGCGGTATCACTGAGCAAATGGCGATACCACAGACCATAGGCAATAGCGCGGAGCAGACAGGACGCGCACTGCAGACACGAGACGTGGCTAGCCGTCTCCGTGCAGGACTCGTCGTTTGATCCAGTTACCTGCGTCGCAGAGGAGTAACGCGTGCTGGCCCTCGTGGTGGACGTCTTCGCCGAGCTGTGCGAGCTCTCGGCCGGCAGGCCCCCACAGCAGTACGACTGACGCAGACACTTGCTGTACTCCTTACGCACCTGCACAGGCAGACAATCTGGGTTACCGTGGCATGAGGTTAACCGTGGCTTATGCTACGCACTGAAAACAAGTCGACGGAAAACATCGGCGCGCTCAGGAAACAATTGCTAACATGTATTTAATTCTGTTGCTTTTCACCCTCCGTAAAACCAAAACAACCCTTGGAAGCACCAGTGAGGTCCATCTCCTACTCACCTTCTTCTGGAGAAGACAGTGGAAGATGAAGATGAACATTCCTTGTAAAGTGTTGAATATCGTGAAGAGATACGCCATGACGATGGAAGACTCATTCATGAAGAAGAGACCAAAGGACCAGGTCAATCCCAGCAGGCAAAGCAAAGCGAAGGCCCCCAGCACCCAGGATCTGAAGACGAGAGACAAACGAATCCGTCACAAAACAGCCACATGTTCCAGGGCAGAGATGACTGACATGTCTAGGAAACCACTAAAAGTGCTAATTAGCTAATCCCTTAGCCACGCAACACGACGATGGCTCCGACTCGAACTGGGGGCCGACGGCAGGTCAGCCTGGGGACCCTGAGAAGTTACAAGACCTTTGCCGGCTATAAAGGACATTTTGTCTGTTTCTCTAAGTGACGAGGACAAGATGGAGCACGTAACTGCATGCAACGCCAAAATACAAACACACATATAGAAAGAACAGGTGGACACAGATGCTAAACGAATTGCCTCTAATTAATTATTCCCACCAATCAAATGAAGTCCAAAGACATTCGAGGTGCCCAGTGGATGTCACTGTATGCAGGGATCGAAATGAAATGAGGGAATAATGTTGAAAGATGAGGATTAAAACGAAAGAGTGAAAAACTCAGTCCCTCGGTAATGTTCTAACTTGATAAATGACTTATTATCTACATAGCGAGAAAGCAGGAGAAGCAGGAGAGGAAACACAAATTAGATAAAGAAGAACAAATGGTACGTTAGACGTTGGGATAAAATGAAAAACAATGTCGGAAAATGAGTAATGAACGTAATTAAGATTCCAAAGCAAATCAAATGGAACTTATAATTTCCCATCGATTTAATGACACGAATAATTTTTGCTCATTAATTTAATTACAGATCTGTTTAATGGTTAGGTTCTTTTCGAAAACTTTAGTGTGAGGGGTGAGTAAAATTCAGTCACGCTTGTAGAACAGAAAATTAAATTATTCTGGGATTCCCAAACAAAAAGATGTCACATTGATACAAGGCAGCGCTTACCCGGGCAAATCTGCATTATAGTAGCCGTCACAAACACGGTAATTACTGGTGCGGGTGAAAAAACAAAAAGGCAGAAGGGAGGGAGGAAGGGAGGGAAGGAGGGAGAAAGATGCTGGAGATTAGCCCCCGCCTGTGTCCACAGCATGCAACTTGTTACACCCCCCAAACCCCCCCCCCCTCACCACAACCAGGGAGTTTAAGACCTCGACGCTTGAGTAAATCCCACCGATAGCTTCCGCTTTTAAATCACCACCAAGCAGGACAGTTACTCGGAGTACAGCAGATGGTTCTCATCCCTAGTGGGAGGGGGGCGGCACACCCATTCAGGGTAACCGGGGGGGGGGAAACGCGCCCCCTCTGACTCTTTCGAGACAGTGCGGGAAATTGCATGTTTAAATGAATAGCTCATTTATTCCAAATTGCTCGTTCTCTTGTTTGTTTGTTTTCGTTGTCCGTAACGAGTAAGGAAGATGTCTTCGCCGTCCCTAAAAGGGATTGGGTGTCACTTAGTGCCAGCTCCACCAATAAACACCCCCGTCGCTCCCGGTTGTTTGCTACATTTCAGCAGATGGGCTCAAACTACTTTAAGAACTTTATTTTCAATATAAATAAAGCTGAGAGGCGGCTAAAAGCCTGATGGCACTGTTGGGTAGCTATGGCTGCGTGACTAATGAAGCACATAATCAGTAACAAATAGATTCAAAGGAAACAGTTTGAGTTTATCGATAATCAATAAGCATCAATGTTATTAGTGTGACTGATAAGCTTCTCAATGGTTATTACACCATTTTGTATTTAGCTAATGCAGCTGTATAATTAGCTTTGGCAATTGAGGCACAACCGTAAACGGTTATTTGACACCAGATGCCACTTGCCCATTAACTAATATGTGGATATAAGTTAAGGTACATTGTTCAAAAGTACAACAGCAAGTTCGTTCACGGAATGGCCTTTAATCCATTTGATCCACATGTCAATTGAAGAAACTCTGTGCTTTCTGCATTTAAAATGTCTCCTCGGATGGACTGTGTTTCGCTAATATAAACCTGTTCACTGCTAACTGAGAATTAATATTAATTGTGCATATATTTTTAAAGTGCAAGCACTATACAGACATGACATCATGATATAGAAATGGAGGTGATCACATAACACTGTAAACAGAGATTAAAACAGTAAAATGTGGATGTCCAAAGATATCGGTCTACTGTCCCTAATAATCCAGCCAGTGTAGTAAGAACACCAGTAGTCACGGCATTGGGGGTGTGTATCTGTGCACAACTGGTCTGCAATACTGTTTAAATGCAGCAGATTAAAACACACACCATACTGAAACCCCCAGATATGTTTATATAAGTAATCGATACCGTTTTTAGAAAAAAGTAATCAATGAACAGCAGTAGAAAGAATACTAGACATTGTATTGAAGAAAAAACATTCTTCCAAATTCTCACACTAGACGTCCAGAGAAGATTTTAGTAATAGACCCAGGATGTGTAAGATGAAATGATCAATAAAAGGACTTTTCAAATTGTGCTGATTTTACAGGGGGTATGAGGTATGGGACTGTGTGCAGAGCCATCGGCTCCCAGGATACAGCAAGGAAATATGCCCCTGCTGTTATTCCATTTACCTTTGTTATTAAAACTTAAACAAAACTTAATTCTGGGCGTCCGGCTGGGAGTGCAGTGACGTCGAGACGGCCAGGCGGTTAGCGGCAGATAGACGTTATAATCTCGTTAAAGATGACTTCATGTCATGGAAAGCCAGTAACTTCACTTACTTGATGTTCTCCAACCGGCTGGAGTCGGGTTTCAGTGAAGACGCATGCTTCACCATTTTGTACATGGTTATAATCAGGAAGATGAGGTTTAGCTGTCAAAACAGAATGACGCCAATGTTAATATGTCATCGTTAATGCACGAATTAAATCGGGGAGTTGTTAATTGTCTAGTCGTTATTGATTCGGAAAGGGTCTGCCTTCAAAGCTGATTAGTCTAAAGGGCTAATGTAAGACACGACATCCGCCCCCCCCATGAGAAGCCTGGCGCCAGATTTAACGTCATCAAATATCAACGGGAACATGAAAATGCTAATCCCGGACTAATAAATTAAAAGCATAGCTCTCAAAAAAAGGAGGCAAAATCCCAGATCATAATGTCACAGACAAACAGTCTGTGACCCGAATGGATGAGAGAAAGTAAAGTAGATCTTCTGGCTCCGACTTCGGAGGGAGCGGAGATCGGCCTTCACCTCCAGGACACCTCAGGGATTGTCATGGTTTTGCCCCGGTGGCAGCTCAGCATCGCTTGGTACAGATGCAGATGGTCCAGCCAGTGTTGGTGGCCCCAGGAAAACGGGCGGTATACTTGCCCCGTCAGAGTCCTCATGAAAAGCCACATGAGCAGATATAGGAAAATGGGCACTGAAGTTTTGCTTTACTTCAATATACACGCTGCAGAAAGGGACCCCTCAATCGAAGAGGCGGTGGTTCCGTAATTAAACACAAAGCGACACACAGGATATAAAGTCTGCCGGCCACATGAAAACAACGCGTCTCCTAAACCAAATGCCCGCCCGCACACAGACGACCGCGGAGACAGACGCCGGGGAAATATCGACTGATCTGACGGCATTTCTTATCTGCCATCTGAAAGCTGAAGACAAACAAGCTGATCGGAGCAAAACAGACGGATGAGGTAGATGTGCGGAGAGCTCCGCTGTGCCTCCCTGTGACTTGTTTGGGTCTCTCTGCCTTTCGCCAATGCTGTCGTCAAAAACCCAGCTTCTGTGTTGCCCTGAAATCAATCAGCCGGCAATATGGACCGGAGCGATCTCGGGAATATGGGAGGGGAGGGGGCATGGTGGTAGGGGCGGGGAGGGGGGGGCATGGGGGTGGGGGGCTTTTAGATCACGTATTACACTGGTGTTACATTTGCTCAACCGTCACCTGATCGGGCCTGCATGCGCCCGGAGGTTCAGAATGCATCTCACAGAGCCCGCAGCATAGACACAGATCTGATGAGACAGTGGAACTGAAATGGGAGCCACAAACACCCCCCTCCCTCCCCCCCCCATGCACTTGCTACCCCAGCAGCCTTCCCTAGGGCTCCTCCTCGCCTGCAAAACAGCTCCTTGCAGCATGGCGACAGCGCAGGGGGAGATGCGGCCGGCGGGCCAGTGGTAAAAGCTTCCAGTCGAGCGCGCGCAGTGAACTCGGCGTGACCTGGGCGCGATATTAAAGGCCGGGCTGGAGACTCACAGACGGTGCCGGTGGCACTGGGGCCTCAGGCCGGTGAATGGCTTTTCCATATAAATTATTCTTACAGACCGGGCGCAGGGCAGAAAAGCCGCCCTAGTCTTCATGCGCCGCCGTTTTTGCTGACAGCACATTTAATAAACATCCGATAAACAAACCACTCCTCGCCGAAAATTAAAGTCACTTTATAAAAATGGAAGGTCAGGAGTTCCAGGGTACAGGACCTTACACCTTCATCTCAGTAAATCCCACTTTGATACCTGACCTATCCATGGAACGATTTAAATTCCATGGATTCAAAACCTAAGCATTTCATAATAAAAGTATGAACGCTGAATCCAGAGAAATGGACCACTGATACAGTTTACATTCGGTATGCTGTATAATCGACGCAAGTCTGAAACACTGACTTCGATCCCCAGCAGATCTTTTCAATATTTCCAGCCTGATTCTACTTTCGACGGTATGAATTTGCAGTAGTATCAAATTTTTAAAAATACGCAACAACAATAATAAAACGAATCAATACATGACTCGTATATTTGAATACACAATAAAAAAGTCTCTTTATATTAAAAACCCTATAGCAAATATACCTCTCTTTCCAATAAGACACAGTTCATTTAACATGTCACCCTTGTGTGCATTAGTCTTTGTGAATAAATTGAACGTCAGACTTAAAAGGTGTCAATGTGCAGATTTACTTAAATTTTGAGATAATGTGCTGTGGAACATTTTTCTCATCTGTCTAACACAGAGCTGTGTATTACAGCATAAGCCCACACATACAGGGAACCCTGCAGAAATCCTCTTACGGTTAAGCAGAGGTGGCTGACCCAATCGCACAGGGTATGTTTCCTAAGGTCCAGAAGGTGTGAACCTGACCTACTGCCCACCAGCTGACCGGTAAGTCCCAGCCGACTCTGAAATCACGCGGCTCTGATCTGATTACGTTTCTCAATGGCTGCACTGGAATGCTGTAATGGGGATTAGCGTGTACTAAAGGGTCAGGCTCCGCCCCCTGCCAAAGGTCCATTCACAGAAACACAAGACTCCGCTTACCATGATTATGAAGGTTACAGGTCCAATGAAGCTCCAGATGAAGTGATTGTCAGCTCTCAACCAGCAACTAGAGGGGATAGCAAAAGTCAAACGTGGTTAGCCAACCAACGCAGATCTTTCGATGATCTGTTAATGTCCATCCGTCCATCGATCTTACAACTGCTGTCCAGTACAGATTTCTGGCATCTATTCATGTGTTACACATACTGAAGAATTAACCAACAAGACATTATTAATAAATATAACTGAGCGATATCTTTGGCTGGACATTTAATGACACAGCAGTCTGTCACCTCTTACTGATAATGACCAAGGTCAGGAAACATTGTGTTAGGGGATGATTGTGTGATTGATAAGCTTTGTCATTATCAGTTGTATTTATTAGTAATGTCTAGTTGTTTATTCCTTGAATACATTCATGTAGCACATGAACAGCTCCCACAAGCTCATACTGGACAAGAGTTGTAAGATAGAGTAGGGATACGCTGCACCTAACGAGTATCATTTCAATCTTTTAAGGCCAACAAACGCCGACACCTACGCGTTTTTGGTCCCATAGCTTCTGTAGTCCACGGCCGCCGAGATGCCGACCACGATGGCGGGAACCAGGTACCCCGAGATGTAGTAGTACTTCTTGCGCGAGTACTCGCTCTCGAAGACGTCGACCAGCATCAGGTAGAGCTGGACGCCCTCCAGACACATCCAAGCGAAGGAGGCCAGGAAGAAGAAGTGCAGGATCCCAGCGATGATGGAGCAGCCGACCTGGGAGCAGCCGACGGGAACGGAGAAGTTGGCTTTCGTGGATTGGCGAGATCGCGGCCTGATTCCGGATAACAGATTAGAGCTGCACGGAAGAGGCCCAGAAGTGCTCCCTGCTTATCCCAGAGCCCCAGGGGCATGCCGCAAGCCCGACGGCCTCCCCAAGTCTCTCACGCCTCATTAGAGCCACCCAAGGCGTCGGAGTGGGCCCGCGGTTAAGGACGTGCTCTCCCGACCCGAAAGCGGCCAGCATGTGTCCCGGGGGAGGGGGGGGCCTTCTGTGTGTAGCGAATGGCTACATGGCCTGAACTGCTCCAAGTGCAAAAAACAAGGACAAAAGCAGTGCCATTTTGGATAGGAGCTTCAGCCCCTGATCTAAATATATAAAAGGGAGGGGGGCACCTGTGGCGGGGGGGGGCGGGGGGGGGAGTACACTTAGCAGTCAGTCGAGATTCCCTGGCACTTAAACCTGACATCAAAAGCAGATATTTTAGGCAATAAAATGTCAAACTGACAGCAGACTTGGAGATGGCCGGGGGGAAGCAAGCCACGCTGCCATGAAGCAGGGGCTGTTTAAGGTGTTAAAGGCTGATTTACAAAAACTGGTAAATGAAAATGAAAGCCCTTCTTGTAAAATACTTGATTTAGTGAGGCGCTAATTGTTCTTGGGAAAGGCCTTGGTTTTTACGGACAATCGAGAGTCCCTGGAGTTTACGAGCGTAAAGGACGAGGCGTACCTTCAGCTCGGTCATGTCGATGCCGATTAAGAAGACGAGCTCGGCAAGGAAGAGGTTGATGCAGAGGTTCTTATGGATGGTGTTGCGGTCACTCTGCAGACCGCGGAAGAAGCAGAAGGTGATCGTGCTGATGGCCAGGCAGAGCAGGGAAACGGCGATGCCCACACGCGTCATGATGGTCAGGAGGAGCTCGTGCATCCCGTCCCGGTCCTGCGGGGAGGGGAGATTAAGGTTTGGAGGGATGGGCCATCAGTCAGGCGGCAAGGCCGTTAGGAGAGAGGAATTAATGCGGGATGAAAGTGACAGCCACGCGGAGTCGGTCTCCAGGCTGGAGTAATATCATACCACCATCTCCACTCTCACCCCCAGGGGATTCAATAACCCCCCCACCCCCTTTGCTGTTCTGCTGTTCTTCTTGGTGTTTAAATAAGTCAGCCACATAATGAAACCCACTGTGTGGGGGGGGGGGGCTTATACTCACCGTGATTTCACGGTGGGCCATGAGGATGGCGAAGTTGCTGAGGTGGTTGCAGGAACATGTAGTGTGAGTCTTATTGGTGGCAAGGAGCTTACAGCCTTGGGTGGACCAGTATCCCATCATGCTCCTCTCCGAATAGTTCCAGAAAGAGCAGTTGGAGTTGAAGTAATTTTCCGTCTGAGAAGCAAAAGATTTCCCATACATTCATGAGTCGGTTTATTAAAAGAGAATGACAAAATTAAGGATGGGGGTGGTCAGTGACATGGAAAATTAATTAATGTGAACCACGTCGATATTATTGCACAATTTTTCTTTCAATGTAGCTAATTTCGTATGTGTCCTGCTTGGTTTGCTCATGGACTGCCACATCCTGCCACTAGAACCCCATGCTTCGGAACCGACCGGCTTGCTGGAGTTCAAATGAGGCCACACAGGGCAAATTGGTGGATGTTCTACAACATTATGCAAACCCGTACGCTTTTAATTTGAATATAACACTTGCCATGCTATTGGAGAGCTGTCTCTGCAATAATACCATTGATTATAGGAGCCTCTCTCAACCCTGCATAATTGTTGCATGGCAACCCTTCAAAACTGCACAATTTCCGTTGATAAAGAACGAGTTGAATGGCATGCCAATGGGATTCCTCTCAATGGCTTTAAAAGACGAACCATAGCTGATGCCCGACTGATTTCCCTCCAGCAGTGTGTAGCTAATCTCAAAGGTAATTTTCTGCTATACAACAAAATGGCATCGTTTACATTTTAATGTTGATTGCAGAATTTCTATTAGAAGTTCTATTAGCTGCTCTTGTAGACTTATTTAATTTTTAGCTTGTCAGCTCAATGTAGCTCATCTGTGACCTAAATCTAGTAAGAAGAATTGGTTGCATCGTCCAAGTGTTTTCCAGACCCAGTGCTGATTGGCAGAAACTCACGTCAATGTGCTCCAGCGTAAAGATCACAGGATCTGTGACGAACACCCGACTGGACTCCTTGTTGACGGAAGCAGAGATAATGTGCGAGTTCACGGCGATGGGGTGGCTCCGCCCACCAGCCTCGGGGCCGAGTTTGATGGTGGCGTTTTCTGTGCTCAGAAATCGGCCTAGGCGCTTGTAGAGGACGAACACAAGCTTGGCGACACCTACAGAATGCAGAAACAGACAGGTGATGACAACTGAAGTAGCTACGAGTCAGTGGTTAGCGGGATGCTAACAGAAATGACGACTCACCGTTTTTACTGTTGAGCTTGACGGTGTTGGCGGACAACTGGATAGTAATGCTGTTACTGGTCTGTGGGAACCTGAAGTCCTGAACCTGGCTGTCTGTGCTGAGGACGTAAACCTCCAGAGCTGCCCCAGTGGCAGCATGCAAGGAAGAAAGGAAATTTTGGACGTTACTGAGGATTCGAGTTCACGAGAGATATCAGAAGGAGAAATGACTGCTCTGGGAATATCTAACTGCTCTGGCAACACAAGAAAAGAAAAATCTTTTCTTGTGCATGCTTGAATGTCGACTACAAGTAATTAAAAAAACACACAAAAATGATCAACAGCTTCTAGTGGATAACAGTGATGTCCAGAAAGAAAAATAATGGCACAATGAAAATAAAAAATAGCAAAAAAACATACTGTTCGATTCCAAACTAGCTTTTATAATGTTAAACAAATACAGAGAGTGGGTGAATGTTGCCATCTGTACATAAAGCATATTCCTTTAACTGTTATACAGAAGTAAACAAGCAGCACAGTCCTACTTCCTGTGTGGGACGCTGAGTCGGCACTGGAAATCATGGTGTGAACATTGATAATGGAGACTGATCCCGAGCCAGCGTGACCTTTGCTGCAGTTGGTGTGGATTAATTTGTGATTTTATTGACAAGACTGTCTGTTTTTACCAACATGCGACATTTTCTACTGACACCCAATTTCTACTTTTTTTTTAGGTGTTACAGATAGTCGAATTTAATTACAGATTTAAGGTGAATTTAATATGCAGTGTCCGTAAATTTACAAACAGTCGGCAACCCACGGAGCCAGCTGGGTTTCTGAGTCTCTAATGACCTTTGCTTGTATTTCAGCGAATCTCTAATGACCTTCAACGTAACTAACCGTCATTTGGTGAGTCAGTCACCTATCCAATGCATCTGATATTCCTCTAATACCATGTTTGACCAGTAAATGGGTATGGAACGATTTAGTCCAAATTTACTCTCTTAACTCAATGAATGCAGAGGTAGATGAAGGTCTTGCCTTCCTCACAGCCAAGATTAACATACATTTCCTTGCTTTCTTAGTTCTTGTTGTGGCTTCAACGTCCAAAAATAGAAGACAGGTGATTGGAATCTAATAAACAAAACAGCTTCACTTAGCGACAGACGGAGCAGGTGGCCGGTTAAGATTTTCGACGAGAAATGCAGTGAAAGCGTGAGGGGGACTTGGCGGTAGAGTCCGGCCTCTTCGGGGTTTGAACTCCCGTCTGGCATTGCGCGGAATCGGAGCACAGAGCAGCGAAACACTTAAGGCTGTCCCATAAACCCGTTTTTATGTCCCGAGACTGATGGAGCACAGGAGCTGGGGAAAACAAACATCCGGAGGCAAAAAGCCATAAATAGACACGATTCCGCGGAATGACTCTACACCAGCCCGTTGCCAGTTAACCAGACCATATTTAAGATCCGAGCGGCAGATGAAGCCTGAGGGCGAAAACCATTGTTCCGCCATTTAGCGAGACACTTTCTCAAAATGACTTGTCGCTTATAGGAGTGCTAAAGCTCCCCAGAGTATTAGATTGAGTCCTCCGTAAGCTGCTTTGGAAATGGCCTCTGCCAAGCGAATGCATTTAAAAACAGCAATAATGCATGCACATCCCTGTTATCTTGATACACAAATAAAAGTAAATAAAACTAATCCACCAAGCTCGAACTGATGATATCAACCTGCTCATTTTGTTACTTCTAGCAAGTCCTTCGTTTTTCTTAAATCTGGATTTTTAAATTTATTTTTATTTCCACAAAATGAGATTATGAGGCAGTCTAGCTACTGAATGGGGGTCGGGGGAGGGGGGGTGCACTAATGTGGAAATTTTGACCAATAACGATAACCTCTGTCATGGGAAACAAAACTATAATTATTGTTCCTTATCAAGATTATCTAGTATATGTTTCAAAAATAAGTTAAAGTTCACCACTGTTGCTTTTGCAGGAGCTCCATTTCAAACATTCATAGATGCTTTTGTGATAAATTTAACAAAATGAAAGGGGAGGAGAAAAGCTACAAACAACTGATCACTAAAAGCCTTTTGCTTTGAGTAAAAGCAAGTGATTTGTCAGCACAACTCGGGACAAAATCACCAAGTTGTTTGACGAAATCTACTGGTATATAATAACAAGGTATAACCTATAGTTTATTTTGGACAAATTCCTTTTTGGTTTATAAATATCCCAGTATTTAACACAAAAATCTGAAGTGAATTTTTTTCCAAATATTGTGCAGCCCTAGTATATTATAGCAAATACTTTATTTCTCGCCATGTCATCCACATCTTGTTGAATCTGCCCTTCCAACCAAATCGCAATTAAAGCTTGGGTCTCTTCATTTGTTGACACTGTATTATTTTTTTACTTCGTTTATTGTTGTTTTCTGAGTTTTTCCACTACACTTTTTCAAGATGGAGGTTCTATTTTGTGTTTGTGATGCAGATTATTTACATAACCTATGGACAATAAACGTTTGCAAGTCCCACACCAAAGTAGCGAAGTACCAAACGAGTACCACAGCTGGTACTGGTACTGATACCCAACCAGAAGTCGATGGAAGCAGTACCAGTCTTTTAGTACCAAAAGTAGGGTACCTGCTGCCATGTAAAATTTGGGTGTAAATGTCAGGCAGCAATATTCACTAAGACTGACACATTGGACCAAAGACGATGTCGTGAATATTAATGGCCAATACTTATATGTTAACCAATGTATCATGCATCTGTAACTGAATGCGAATAAAGATGAAGAAAATTCACCTATATTCTCTGCAGGGACTTTCACGACGGCTGGTTCCATGAGATTGTCGGCCAAGACGAAGGCTCCCTCCTCCAGCGTGTCAAGCAGCATAGTCGCGGCGTGCGTCTGCTCCGTGGAATTCATATCTGCCCAGGATTTCAGGGCCTCTGGCCTCAGCAGGTTGTCCACTGTATCCACGATAGCCTGTGTCCACCGGAACAACACAGATGTCACCATTAAGGCCTCTTCAAGATCTCAGGGGCAAGCAATTGGCGGAAAACAAGAAGCGAAAGGAGGACGGGGGGACTAAACGGAACAGGTCATGCAGAAATTCCATACAGAAACGGGACGAGTCGCGTTTCTGACAAAACACCCTAAACATTCAATGAATGCTACAAGGAGAGGCGACAAATCGCGCACATAATGCCGGGCGACTTCCTAACCGAACTTTTCCGAGCCGTCTTTCCGAGTGCCGTTATTAGCGTGCAAATTAATTACTCAAGCGCCATCGGTTTGCCTGCCACGTTGGGGATGTTGCCCGCAAATTTGCAATTTGTAAATTTCTAATCAGAATCATTTCATCTGCTCAGTCGGGCGAGTTAATGAAAAATTCAATTAAGCATGACCGGAATTTTGTTATGAAATAATCGAGCCCATCGCGCTAAACACAGAAAACAATGGGGGCCTCGCCGCTCGACAAATCGCATCAAATCACAGGAGATATCGCCCTATAATTTCCCTGCTCTCCAAACGCTCTCCATTGTTCATTGTGCAACATAGAAAAATGCAACTCGGCACGTTTGTATTCAAGATTCAGCGAGGCACGGGGGGGAATCAATAATAAACAAGCCAGCAGACATCAAACGGAGGGGTGACTACCCCACCGGGCCAGACATCGAGCTCGATTGCATGGGGAGGCTTCCTTACAGCCCATGACTTCGCCAAAAGGCTCCAGAATGAGTGAGGGATCATAAATGCAAATTTCTGTTGGTCACAAGGTGGGGAACAGAGACAGAGAGGCCAGCATGCATTGTGCAGGTGAGCGGCGATGTTGCCACAAATTATCCAGACAGGTCGAGCTCCAGATTCAGACTTAAATGGTAATGTGATCGATCCTGTGTGTTGCCGGGTTAGGTGGGACCTCCCCCTTTTTTATGGGGATTGGAGCACAAGGCTGGAAAGACGGGAAAGAAAGAGAACAAGTAGGGCATCGTGGGAAGACGGACAGGGAGGAGAGCCGCTGCGGGGGCCGAGACGCAACGGCACCCAGCAATGAGCCGCATTGAGCCCCCCCCCGAACAACCCACCCGAGTTTATAAAAGCAAAGTAAACATGGCGAGCTGCAGCGCTGAGAGAGAGAGGGTCATGTGGGGAGGGCGCAAGCCACTGGAGGGGTAAAAATAAAAGGACGGAGGGGGGGAGAATGTGCACACGACTGAAAAAGCAGAGCGACGAGCACAGAAAAGGCAAGCGAGGTGCAAATCACAGCGAGGGGCGTGTCCACCCGCAGAAGCTGCCGTTTCTGCTTTGTTTTTACACTGGGGGGGCGGGGAGGGGGGGGTTCCCATAAAGTAAACAAAGCACGAGGGGTGGGGTGGCAGGCACGACATTGTAAGACAGGAGACACATGCTAGGGAAAGGGTTTGGGGGGGGGGGGGGGGGGGGGTTAGCATGACCGGGACATGGCAGCGTAGTCGACACACCTTCATGTAGGCCCTGCAAGTCCGCTCTCGCTTTTGTAGCTTTTTTCATTCGACGCGGGGAGAGGAGGGAGGGGGGAGGTGGGGTGGGAGGGGGAAGAGAACATTAAACACAAAAACACAGAATTAGCACCTGCAGGACCTTAAGGATTAAGGACAGGCTGGTAAGATGTACAAGCTGGGCTCGAATCCACACAATTCTAATATATATGTGTGTGTGTGTGTGTGTGTGTATATGCGTGTGAAATTTCATAATGTCCCACCGTCCTTCTGAGGAGTGCTAAGATAACGCGGCGAAAGCGAGGAGCGGGGGCTCCGATCCGGCCGGCGGCGACACCGCAGATGGTTACGTAAACAAAGCGGGAGACGGGCACTTAAATAATTCCTCGCATGTGGCGTGTGAGTCATATTATGTCTTGTTGGTGATAATCACCCAAGGAAAAATGTACTTCTGGCACATATCAGATAATCACAAATTATGTGCTGGCCTCCTGAATCATTTTTTCAATTAACAAATCCTCTTTGTCAAAACACTGCGTTTTGCTGCCATGCCCTCGTTTCCATTGTACATGTTAAATTAAATCGCCAGCCATTAGCCAG
Source organism: Paramormyrops kingsleyae (assembly GCF_048594095.1). NCBI lineage: Eukaryota > Metazoa > Chordata > Actinopteri > Osteoglossiformes > Mormyridae > Paramormyrops > Paramormyrops kingsleyae. Next base: position 11,916,643 of record NC_132817.1, on the reverse strand, counting down.
TAGCTAGGGCTAACCAAACAGTAAGAACGGATATTTCAATTAAATATTCATGGAAAACAATTCTATCCGAAGCCGGCCATCTGCCTCTCAACAAAAGAATGTCATCTCCGTACTTCATGAGCTCCGTCAGAAAATATTTGAGCTTGAAATGTCTGAGACTTTGGCCTTTAAAAGTTGGGCAGACATCTGGGAATTAGCCTACAATAATCACCGACAATTTCAGTCAAGGACAATTTCATTCAACTGCCAAGGGGGAAGAGAGAGAGGGAGAAAAAAAGAAGGTTTTGTCTCGGTTGCTGGTGGGCTCTGGCCGTAAAGTGCGCTTTTAAAACGGCACGCGTGCGAGATTCCACCCCTTTGACGCCGTGCGGCAGCGTCATGCTCAGATCTCCGGCGGCATTGAGCCGGGTGGGACATCCTTCATCGTTGCAGTGGTGCTACAACTTCTGACTCATTCGCGGGATTCTGAAAAAGTAAAGCCGGCAAGGACGACAGAGGCCCAGCTGAAAGACAGAGGGAGGGCAGAGGGTAAGCACCTTGTTGAAGCTCCGGCCGGCTGAGTCCTTCTCGCTGGGCAGGAACTCCTGCAGTTGGGCGTCCAAGATGTCTACGAGCTGCTCCATCAGTCTCACGGACGAGCTGACGTCGCCGGCGAAGACCGTGCCCTTGGTGTGCCTGGCCAGCTCGTTGGCGAGGTTGGCGGCATTCTCGCCGCTCCGGATCTGGAATGAGGACGGAGCGTCTCAGCGCGGCCCTGAGCTACCACCCCCTGTAGCGCGCGGCTCGCTCATTAAAGGCCAGCAGCAGAGAGAGAGGAGCCATTTAGCTCACGGCTCGCGGAAAAAATCAAAACAAAACATTTACTTATTGTGACTGAGACTCACAAAGAAAACCTGACAAACCAAAACACAAAACATTATTAACTCCTTTCATGAATAATGGTGGAACAGGCTGGTGGTGACACTTCGAAATCCATAAAAAAACAATCCCAGGTGCTTTTAAGTGCTACACGTTTGCATGATTTTAGGGTCCGGCTGGTATAAATGAATTTGTGATGAGTGGCTACTACCCCAATGTGACACCCATCACCCACGAGAAATGGTGAACATTATAAAATATACATTTTAAATTATACACAACGATACTAAAACAAACAAATAAACTAATAAATTATACCCAGAACAGGAGGCAGACATTTCCTCCTACAAAGATGAGTGAGCAAATGAAAACAGAACAATGCGGGGGGGGGGGGGGGGGGCGGGGGCTGACAGGGCCGGGGCACACGGACCTTCTGAGCCACCTGATTGACCCAATGGGACGTGCAGTTGCTCAGATCGGGTCCTTTTGGGTTCCAGAGCCCGGTGGCCAGTACACAGAGGTAGGAAGCAGTGCCTGGGAAAGACAAAGGACAAAAAAAGCTGAAACAAACAAAAATGGTCGATAAAAGTGTATCCACCGGGGCTCAGGCGGTAAACGCATTTTACTCTCTCCGCAGAGATTACTTCACCTTCTTTTTTTTAATAAAAGAAAAAAAAAAACAGGAGACACCTTATCTTATCTTGCAGTCTTGCCGTAGACATAACTCTGCCACCATTAAGAATGGGAGAGAAAACATCAAACATAACTGTGGATTAGTATATCTCTACAGTTATTCAGGCGACACCTTAAACACCAAGGAGGTTAAAAGACGGGGCAGGTTGTAAATGCCACAGGAAAGATGGAGCCTCACACGCCTCACGGAATGCAAAGCGATAAAAAGAAAAAGTTTTCTCAATTCGCACATGCCGCCAGAGGGTTCCTTCATTCAGCATCCGGAAAACGCGACGGGGCGACCGTTCTGATTACCTCTGGTTCCCTTGGGGCAAGGCCTCTCCAGTAAGATGCCCCTCTGAGTCCTGGGCCAGGCGATGCCCCTCTTCACCGTGCCCTCGCAGAACCTCTCGGGAAGCGGGAAAGAGTCTGGGGAGGGGGGAGCCGTGGTCTCCGGAATGGCCGGGGGCAGCTTAGGAGCCCTGTTGCCCTCCACTGGGCTCGCTGCGCTGGTCGAGTTCCCCCCCGCCTTCAGGTGGGTGGTGGGCGCCGGGGTGCTGCTCGTTTTCGCGGGTTCGGGCGTCGCAAACGTCTCCAAGATGGTCGGGCCTTGGATGGAACCGAGAGAGGAGAGATTTCCTCAGTCAAAATGATGCGCTTTTAAAGGAGATCCCCGCCAATGGTGAGGAATGAAACGAGTACAGGGGCGCCCATATCCAGCATCTCTGTGTGCCTACAATGTAGGGATGTGAATAGAGTCACCCGTGTGGAAGGGAAGATGAAACCCTCACTCTGAGCTCAGCAGACACCACAAGGAAGTCGCTTAAAACCTACAAGGTGTGTCAGACTTCACTGAAACATTTTTTATTTGTCTACCATCGAGCTCTACGCCGTCAGCGTTGCACGCGAAAATTGTTACTGTGACATATTCCTACTCCACCGTCATTCCAGTGTCTGAGATTTTGTTTCATGCCTGATTAAATCTCTATAAAGGAGGGCATAGCCAGTTTCTGTTCTGCTGTTTCGGCCCCCGATCTTTTACCACTCCCCAACCCCCCAACCCCCCCCCCCCACCCACCACCCGAGTAAAATGGAGCAGGTGAGGCTGCTAAAAACACAGAAAACGGTGTCGCAAGCAGGGACCCGCGCGGCTGCCTCGCTCCGGCGGCTTTCGGTGACTGAAGCGACCCGCCAGCTGTAATTGGGTGAAAAACGCGGATTGTGCGTGCGGCAGGGTGGCGAGGATGTGCGGGAGCATAAACTACGCCGCCGTTTCCCTTTTGTTTGCCGGTCTGCCAGCTCGCGTTTGATATCGGCTTTCCGGAGCTCTGCATTCCAGTCAGGCGAACCACGAGGCTGGCCGTTTTTCATTACCGCCTCTGTTACCTCCTTGTAGGTATTCTTACAAGGGTTTTTCAAGCATGTTTATCCTTCTGCATAGCGAGACATGCTGCCTTACATCAAAAGGACCACAGCCAAGACGGGCGTGGGCTCGCCCTACGGCCCCGTGACTCGTGACAGGCAAACTGCCCGGACGCCCTTCATGTCGTCCTCTGTGCCGACATGCTAATCAGTCTGGTGGGGACATCGCTGCGGAATAAGCTATACACTCTGCAACCCAGGCTGAGACCCCACACCAATATCAGGCACAATCCATCTTGCGAGGGCGTCCGCTCCTTTTGCCTGAAGTGACAATACAATTTTGTGTCTTTGTTTACCAGTCACAGCGAAGGCATGACGCGAAGCGTTGGGGAGAACTGCAGACTCTGCGACGTTCCCGTTGCTGCTAACCAGATTAATGTGTCCAAATGACTATACCGTCTCTAAGGGATGTGATTTTTAGAACACACACACAAAAAAAACATGCACACAAAACTGAGAGCTGAGAGATGATTAAAGTCGGTAGGTCAGGACTCGAGGGCTGGCAAAGCATTTCCAAAATGCTTGCTTCCGTCAACGGGTAATGTGAGTAGCTGACAGAAATAGTTTGAGCTGGGCAGCCCCCCCCCCCTCAACCCCCCGTAATACCCCCACTGTGTTGATGCAACATTTCAACACAGAGAGAATGAGGAGGCAAGTCTCCGAATCAGCTCGTTGTCTGCTGAGAATTAGTCTCAACTGACGTCTGTTGACATCTCGTTCTGCCTCAAGTGGGGGCATGGGCTGCACCAGACATTTCATAGGGGGACAATCTTACTGACTGTTAAAAAATGGGGACCTTCCACCCTTCACATCGATGCTATGACAAGTCTGACGCCCAATTGGTAAAGTCCAGCTACTGAACACGTGGCCTGTCAGCCATGCTGTTGGACGTACGATTTGCGCTACTGTTAGCATGTCGCGTTACTTGTTCCGAGCAGATTGGCCCTAACCTTTACCGGGTGGCTTCACTGCCTTACATATCATCCATTTCGATTAAGAAGAAATTTTGGATGGTGGATTTCATTAGCGTGCCACATACACGTGACTCGCGAGGCACCTCCTCTTTGTAGAATGTGTCCAATTGCAGTAAAGAGGGACGCATTCTGACGGCTCTCTCGGGAGTCAAGAATCATATGGGTAGTCGGTACGGCTTCAGAAGAAGAAATGCAGCAACAAAGCAAAATGAAAGGATACCAGACATCAAAACAAGCGATGTCCTTAGCCACGCGGTTTACAGTCTTCGGTGTTTGGCCAGATGAATCTAACATTATAATAGACGTATATAAACGTATCTAAATAAGGTGATCATGTAGCAGAAAGTGGTACAGGCATGATGCTGCCACAAATCAAAGGATTGGGAAGAAGATTAAATATTTGGAGCGTTGTTTTCGCCGTGGTGCCCTTGAGTAAAAAGACCATTTCAAAGTGATCTTCAAATTTACAGTATAAACTTTTTAATGCATGTAGCTTGGAAAATGAGTGTCTGTCCAGATATAGAAAGCAAATAAACAATAATAAAGAGGGATTTCGACTGGCGGCCGTGGTTTAGACAGGCCCTAAAGTACACCGGCTTTGAAGTCGAGAATCTGTTTTACAGGCTATACTGGTTCAGTCCCACCAGTATCTTCTTAATCTCAACACCCTCGGAACTGAAAACTGCCATGAGGGTTAAGCATCGTTTCAATATTTTGAAAGTGTTATTTACTGCTTTGTGTGTGTGAATGGGGGGATGATTTGTGCATACTCCTTAAGCTGCATTTTCTAAGGCCTATTCATACAGGAAGTACAGAATATATCAAAGGTACATGACTTCTCTGTTGTTCGAAAACAAATATTCCTCTCTCTCCAAACAAAGGAGCGTGCGACACCCTCACGTCCCACGCTGCCTTACAATTTGGAAACGACCTCTGCATGTGGAAGGACCCACGCTAAGATAATTTCCCGAACAGGTTTGCTAAAATAGGTCAGATTTGGGATAAAAAGGCACAATTACGATATAAAGTGGAATTCGCTGCGGAGATGGTAAAAGATCTAGCGCTTGCGTAATGAAGCCTTGCTTATTCGCGGTCCTTAATTATTCCTCGAAACCTCCTCGGGCCTGGAGTTGTTGTAGATTTCCACAGAGTCCCTGCCAAAGATTCACGCTTGTCTCCGTGTGTTCTGGGCAGCTCGAGTCTGCCGGACACGCACACCTAGCAGACCAGTGCCTCGTGTCTAATACTGAAGCCGTCGTTACAGGCCCTCGGGTTTTCCTATTCACCGATGAATAATTTAGATTTAAGGTTCTGCTTTAAAATGACACAAAACTGCAGCGACGACAAAATTAGTGTCAGCAGCTGCCATCTTGCGCCATCCGTAGGTGGCCTGAACGTGAGCAATGGTGCTGGGATCTGAATTCCAACCGGCACCTTTACCTCACACGTCCCTCCCAGGAGAGTGTAGTCATTCAGCACCAGTGGCAAAAAGCAGCCTTAATCCTACATGTAATTTTCAATGTTTAAGTAACAAACAACAAAAGACCCGATTCAATCTACGGCTGTCAGAACTAGGGTGCCATAGTAACAAGGGACCGAGAGCTACAGTGGGCCACGCTTTAGCGCCCCCTGGCACAAAACCCCAGAATGCTTTTCTCATCAAAATGCAGGAGCAGAGCAAACAGAGGTCCTAGCTAATCACGCTAAATATTCCTGCCCCTGGGCAGCTTCTCCTCACCAGAGGCCAGCCAGTGTTGTTGTTTACTCTTCCTAATTCTGCAGTAATGCTCATCCACCCATCAAACTGACAACAGAAAGCTGAATGTCTGAGGAGAGTCTACACGCTGGGTCATGTGATCACACGCCCTTAGGACAAACCGCAATTAAGACCGACAAATGTCACAGTTACTATTCACTGCTCTTTGTTGCTGAAAGCTGTTTCAAACCTCAGGGCTAGAAGTTAGAGGTCAGAGGTTAAAGGTCATAGGGTTAAAGCTTCTGTCTGATTGGCTGACCAGATAAAAGTCAAAGTTAACCTCAACAAATGTTTCTGGCTTTCTTCAAATAGATAATTTTACACAATATCCCTAAAATGTGAATAGAGCCAGAATGTTGCTAAACTGCAGCCAAATTCATTTCCCAAAAAACATTTTTAAAAGGTGTTCATATTTTTCAATATAACTTTTTATATTATCGGAATTATGTGCTAATTTTACAGATATTTCTGTTCTAATCATTTCATTTCCCACCAACCATTATCAAGCAAAGACGAACAAAATAGAACTATATTATTACGTTTTCTGTATTATAACATTATATCATTGTTTTAAGAGCTTCGTCTTGGGTAAAAACATGACATGTACATTAAAAGGTCTTTTTAAATCAGTTAACAGTGAAAGGTCTTTTTATGTCGTTTTTAGTGTAGTGTAGTTTTTTTTCTTCTTCTCCCAAATTCAAATCACTGCTTTTCCTGGACATACATCAGCCATTACTCTCATCAGTCATCTTATAACACATGTTTTCTTAGGATTGTCCTCCTTGAGGCTGACTGCTATGTGTCACCTGATCTCTGCAGCCTGTCAGAAATCAGAGGGGCCATAAGGGCTGGCTGTCCTGTGCCTTAACCCCCCCCCCCCCCCCCAAACCAGCACCATAAATTACTCCAGATTTAAACCGGTTCTCAGCTCCTTCAGTTTGTCATTTTACAGCAGCGAATCCACATCACATATATTAATAAATTAATTAACCAGACTCCTCATTGTCCCGCTTACATATCAGTGTTATTTAAATAGGTTTATTATTCATTAATTGTACCCTCAGCTGTTACTGAAAATACGGAGCACCATGTAGATCTACTGTAAGGAATAAGCAGGTTGGGTTGCTAGTTGTAAGTGACACAAAGTTCCTAAGAGTACTGATCAATAAATTCATATTAACTGAAGCCACGTTCCAGGACACTTAATTATCCGGCTTCTTCCTCTGTTATTTGTGGATTTCAAAACATTTATGTGTGTGGGGCTCATGTATATATTACATTGTGGGAACCAAATATTATTTTGACGCTGTAGGACCATTTTTCCGTCACCACAATGGAAGACTCAATCTTCCAAAAAAACTAAAAATCCCAAAAGTCGTGTATTTTGTTACTTGTGGTTAAGGGGTTAAGGTTAGGGCTGGGTAGGGGTTAAGTTAAGTTTGTCATGGTTGGGATTAGTGTTATGCCCATATAAATGAATGGAGAGTCCCCACAAAGATATAATTACAAACCTGTGTGTGTGTGTGTGTGTGTGTATGTATTTATTTATTTGTTTGGATGATAAAGGGGAAGCATTAACACATTCTAATTCTCATTTAATAAGACCCTCCACGTTTTTTAAGCAGCGCGTTGTCTGTAAGTGACCAAGCTGAGGGCAAGCGGCACTCCTACCAGCGTTAAGCTCAGCGTTCCGGAAATGGCAGGGTAAAAAAGGAGGTTTCTGTGTTCAGCCACACCGTTACATCCATGCTGGAGTGCATGACCGTACATTTATATTCTAAGTGCGATGAAGGATGCACTTTTTTTTAACTTCAACCAAAGCCAAAGGGAAGGAAAAAAAACAAGATTTCTCTGCATGAGAAAACTAAAATTTCAGATCTGCAGAACCATCAGAAAAGAAAATTGGTAAAAGAAAAATCACAATTTGTGTAAATGTGAGCAAAAAACGCAAAACAAAATTTTAAAATCCCTACAGGTCGACAATCCAACCAAGCTATCACCCTCAATCAAAACCCGGTTTGATAACAGCAGTGCCACATACCTTATGACCGATTAGGGGCTAACAGCGTCTACTGACTACTCTATGCAAGTCGGAGAAGCCCCAGACTCAGTCAAGGCATTTGTAATTCTGCCAAGGACATTTACATGTGTCCGCATGACAGTCTGTGTCTTTCAGTGACGAGGGACCTTTTCGGGGGGAGAGAGGGCCCTGCTGGAGCCTATTCGCAGTCCCTCCCCCCCCCCACCTTGTCTTGCAGAAGAGACTTCCAGAACATCTGCCGCATGCATCATGATGAGGAGAGCTGATATGAGTAGTGGTTGACTCGGACTACTCACTTCTGATTAGCGAAAGGCTAATCCCTATAATTATTATTATTATTATTATTATTAACAATACTACTACTACTAATAATAATAATACCCATTACCTTGACCAGGATAAGCGATTAGAAAATGGATAGCTACTCCTACTGAAAATAATAATAGGCACAGAGACCAGAGTATAGTCAGGCCCGGTCACAGCAAGCTCGCCTTCTCCTGGCAGGACACAGCACTTTGAGCAGGACTGGACTTGGGGTAGGTTTCAGAAAGGCCTTTGATAACAAGGGTCCCTACAATACAAACACAAAGCATGTCCTCAGGACCAGTCTGCTCCATTTCACCTCGCAAAAGCAATGTTTGGAGCTAAGAGCACATCTGCCCACTACTGATCTCTCGGGTCTTTGTAGTCGGCGGATCCTTCCCTAGGACACCCTACCACAAACGGGTGGAGGATGGACGAAAGCGTTGGCCGCTTGACCGGGGCAGATCGGGGGGAGGACGTAGGAGTTAGCGCTACTCAGAAACCTGTGAATGCTCAGGTCTGGCCTACACCCACTGTGGATCAACCACCGAGTCTCTGATGGGCCACTTTCAAGTTTTACTGGACCGCTTCCCACTCTAGGTGAACTTCCTAGATGCCTCCATGTCATATCCTGCGCTCCTTGGTTACCCAAACAAAGAGCTAAATCTTCTCTCTGGCTTCTCGCAAAGACAGGGGTGGATTCCATGGTTTGGCTTACCTTGAGCTGGATCTGGTGGTCCAAACTCCAGGTTGTACCTCAGCATGAAGAAGTTATTCCACACGTACAGCTGGTTGTCCCTGGGGTTATAATCCACCGCTGCTATGTACTGGTACCGATTGGGAAAGGGGATATCCACAAACTCGCCCTGGTTTTGCTTGGTGTTGTACATGTAATCGATCAGACCCTTGCTGGAGTCGCTCTCGCCGTCTTCGTACGTGGACCTCACAACAAAAAGGATGCCGCAGACCATGAAGGCGTTGGAGGCTGAGCGTTTGTCGTAGGTCGTCTCCCAGGTACCATCAAAGCGGAGGGTGTAAGGGTTCAGTTGGCTGAGCACGATCATTCCATTGTTCTGCTCTGTGGCGTAAATAACCCACAGGCCATTCTCATCCACAGCAAGGTCAATGTCCGTCTTTCCGCCCCATTTGTAGGGCGATGTGTCATGGTAGTTGGCATTGTTGATGATGGCCTCGCCGCTTTTGATCCTAGTTCTCAGGTCGAACTTGACGATGTTGCGGGTCCGCTCCTTGTTGAAAAAAACAGCACCGTCGTATACCACGAACCCCGTGCCATCCACCCGGTGAGGGAGCTTGTACGCGGTGGTCTGCCGTGCGTTCTGGAAGTCCTCCAGCGAGGCGTACTCCAGCAGCATGTCCGTGCGGTAAGGGGTCCACGGCATAAAGTAGACTTTGTCACCCGCCTGCAGAGGGTCTCTGCACCAAGCCCCGGCCTGCTGCTCCGTTTCAAACAGAAAAGAAGCATCTCCCACTGCTTTCAGGGTTCCTGGGCAGAGAAAGACTAGCGATGGGAGAAGAATGAAACACAAGGCTCATTAAGCAGGATGGACACACCACGCCAACCTTTAAACAAGACATTCTGAGATGTTCTCTATGAAAAACATAATTTAAGGGGGAAAAATATGAAAAATAATAAATGTTTCATAAGTCAGTGTCCTACAGATGCCTAATGTGTATATACAGCGAAATCTGTTTACACATTAAACAAAACAATGACAATGGTGTTAAGTTCTATGGCCGTCAAATATTGTAATATTTTAGGCAAAGTGACCTGCAAATGAATGTGGCATAAGAAAGAAATTCTGCAGAGAAGAAGCAGGATTCAATGTGTTTTTAAAGCGCGCATTTTCACCTACAGCCAACTTCCGCCCGCTGCCTGCGAGGCTCGTCGCAGTTTGGGGGAAATGACGTTTTTAAAAAGAGGTAAGGCAAAAGAAACAAGAAATACATAAATGATAAATATTTTTTAAAAATCAGCTACAAACCAAAAACCTGAGTAGGATGTGTCGGTTTATTTCCATAACACAAAAAGAGAAAAAAACGGATTGGAAATAGCGGGAATTATTAAGCTGTGGAACAAGGGTGGTACGTGGACAACGGCGGGTAGAGAAATACAGTACAGGAGAGATGCCCTTTTTAGCAAGACATGATATGGACAGAGAAAGCCAGGCAAAGAGAGACTTTAAAAGAGAATATATGCCCGGGGGAATGGAAGACGAATCGCCCCGAAGGTCAGTGACTACAGTCCACTTACTGCTTTAAGCTGCCCGGCCTGATTTTTAATAATAATAATTTGACTTGCGCTGGTGCACTAAAGATACTTAGTTTTTTTCCCCCTCTACTGCCTACAAGGAGTGGGGAGACGGGAGGCTTCATAACCGCGTGTCACAAAAACAAGGAGCTACAGTTTGGGGGTTCTTGGTCTGTTATTTACCTTTTTGCTCCACTTCTATTTTGGGCATTGGGAGAGAGAATGAAACGGATGCAGGGAGAAAAGAGATTAACATGAATTAACATTCATCTCTATAAGCATCAGCACAGCACAACAGAAAACGCGAGACAGAAACATTTTAAGGCAGACCTGTTCTGGAGAGAGGGAGAGAGAGAAAAACAGAGAGAATAAACGGTCATGTACAGTTGGCAATCCTGACGTGAAGAAATAAACGTCGAGTTAGGAGGAGCAGAGAAGGTCAAACGGATATCGCTTGGGAGGACCGCAGAGAATAATGTCACCAAAGGCATATGCCTCCACATGTTTGGTATTTTGAATGTTTTTTTAAACCTCTCCAGAAGGGTTGGTCAGTGTTAGTTCTACGTGGCGAACAAGTTTCCAATTCTGATGGCTTAAGTTTAGACATCAGGATCAGGGTTTGGCGGTCCGCTCTGCACCGACGCCTTCAAAACATCGCGGTCGCGTCACGGTGGCAGAGCAGATTATGTCGGGAACCACAGTGGCAAGCCGTGGTCATGAAATGTCAGAGATATAATGCGGGGAGCTGTAACGGGACTATTCATATCTCAGGTAGTACAGCAATGGCTGGAGAACTCCCATAACTGCACATAACATTGTGTCACGGTGAGACGTATTCAAAGAGTGTCCAGCGGTCAAAGCGACGTGTCCTAGTTCTGCACGTACACTGCAGTGGAAAGTACACCTACTAACAGTTTGCTATACAAAAAAAAAAAAAAAAAGGTTTCTTGTTTTTTTCTTTGACCTTGTGTTTTTTAGCACAGATGATGAAAACCTTGAAAATATTCTCCCTCTCTGCTATAAGTTCTTGCGTCAATCATAATCAGATTTCACTTTACTGGCCAGATAAACCTACATGTATACTAGGAATTTGTCTTGGTTGTATTTGTGCTTACATTAACAGAAAATATTACACCTAAATTTAAAAATGAGAATAAAATATAGTTAAAATATAAGCAACAGCACAAGTTAGTGCAGGCTACAGTCAGTAACTCAAATGTGCTAAAATAAAATTGCAAATGTCATGAGTTCAGCTAGATAAATAGGCCTACTGCTTAGAACCAAATTCACACATGTATACAAATAAATATTATGCATTAACTACAGATGTGCATGTTTATGTACAAAATATCCATCCTCTAAGGGCTTGTTGGTAAACGGTTTCGTGCAGTTGTTTATCACCAAACTTACCTATCACATGCTCTCAGAAAAAAGGGTACAAATTTGAACCTTTGCTTGTCTCTGGGTCTGTACCCTCAAGGGTCTGCCAATTGTACCCTTAGGTGTAGGTAATCCTGCCTTTTAAGTTACAGAAAGGAACATTTCTGTACCATTGATGGTACATTAATACTGTTTGTACCTTTAGGATGTTCCTCAGAGTCCATTTCTGTACCTTAAAATGTACCATTACAAGGGTCAAGCAGTGACAAGCAAAGGTACACATTTTTACCCTTTTTTTCTGAGAGTGCATATCAACGTCGATCTCAGATAAGCCCGTTAGTGTAAGAGTCAATGACTAAGAGAAGTCTGCTTCCTTCCCTGTTTTTGTTAAAGCGAAAAGCATTACAGAATCTTAAAATGCCTTCTGAGTCCTTTTCTATGTTAAATGTTTGCATGTTGTGTGAAACTGGTGGACCGTGCAAGTTAAATCATTTTATTTTCATACAGTTCCTGAGAACTTACTCTAAACACGTAGCGTGTTTAGGCGTGCTATTATTGTTATGCGAAACTGCGCCAAGGTCTCAGGACTGAAAGATAGTATGGTCATACAGAAGGCAGCTCCGTCACTTTGCTTTGTGTATGAGAAACGCAGCACCATAAGTGCAGACCAGGTTAATACACCATTGTATGTGCAGCAAGAGAGAGCAAGAGCTGATATAACATATACCAGCAGGTACTCCATGAAAACCATCACTCACATGACAAAGAGCAGGTTACGGAAGCCAAGAAGAAGAAACGCCACTGTAATGAAGGATTAAATGATTTCTGGGCCTTTGCAGGATGAAAATGTTTTTTCCGTAATGTGTAAATATTGCTCTGGTTAGGCCATCATGTCACATTTGAACTTGTTAAAAATCATGAATATTTATTAGATTATATTTGACTTGGTCTAATAGAGATGACAAAGACTAATTGCGGTGTAGCGAGAGGTAATGCTCAGTGGGATGTGTGATTATTAGCTGTATCTGCCAAAGGAGTCCAACAGCAAGCGGCGAAAAAGTGAGAACCGCAAATGTGGCCCATTAACGCTGTGAGGGATCCCTGCAAAAGGAAGAGAGATGGGGGGGGGGGGGGGTAGCTGGCGTCAGTAAACACGCCTGCGATCATCGCTCATCAGGTCTAGACTCGGATCGCTAGCTATCCGGAGGTCTGGAAAAGCAAAGGGGGGGAAGAGTAAAACATGTATATGACATTAAAATAACGAGACTGAGCGACACACATCGATCTATACCGCGGCCCAGAGATCGAAAACCTGAATAAAATACGGAAAAATATATCATGTTTGTAGAACATGAGAGGGGGGGTTAAAATGATTTTTTTAAAACACACATATAGGCTACTATATATAGTTATATTAATATTTCTTGCCCCTCAAATGAATTTGAAATTCATGTATCGAAATGGAATGACATAAAATAGAAACTGAGCCGAAAGCTTTGCGTGTTGAACACACACACACACACACACACAAAACACCTTGAAAATTATTTCGCCCTGGTTTCCCTTCTGGGGCGCTTTGCCCGACGCAGATAAATACATTGACTTGCGTGATTAAACACACATGCCTACAGGTTTGTCTTCCAGAGAAGCGTTTTCACACGGACAAGCCGCGTAGCTACGTAATAAAGCGCAACACAACTGCTTGGGTTTATGAGTAATGAGGCGCCGTCCTGCAATATAGCGGCCGCCTGGACAGCCAGGCCCGCCTCATTATGCTGGGGTAGCGGGATCTTAGCGGCCCTCCAATACGTGGTTTGCCTGTGGGGGCTGGGGAGGAAGCTGCGCGGTGCACCCCGTCCCAAATTCTAAACATATGATTTTTTTAAAGATAAATCTACATAGCGGATGGAATCTGATGTACTACATTTTACCGTCTTTCCTTTAATAATCAGAACCGAATTTTGATTAATCAGACAACGGGAAATGGTAAAACCTTATTTGTCCCTTCGTTTTACAGTGAAATGTGGCACTGCGGCAGTGCCTTCCCCCAAGCCTCTGGAGGAGCGGGAACTGCCATGGGCGCTCTTCAGTTTGATTCAATCACAAAGCGTCCGGTTATAATCATTTAAATGCTGCCGCAGTCTTGGCCAATAAACATACCCAAAAGGGAGCAGAAGAGGCGTCGCTTTTATTAAAAAACAGCAGTAGTCCTCAAAAAATTCTGGTGGTATGTGCTTATTACATTCTTTCTTAATTATTTTTTTTTATCTGACAGTCTCAGCGTGAAAATCGACAATGAGCAACAGACCGCGCCCTACAGTTGAGCCGTTGGCGAAACAAAAAACTAACATTAAACCTGAAAACTTATTATTATTATTTTTATTATTGTTATTATTGGAAAAGGGGCAGCGGCTCCGTCACGTGACTGCACTCAGTTAGAGTGGTTTAATTTTTAATATTTGTAATATGATTCCCCTCCTGGAAAAAATTGTACTGTACATGCTTGACTGCATTACTACTATAATCAAATAGCCGATTCTCCATTTAATAGATTTTAAAAACAGGAACAGAACTTAGTGTGACGTTTAAATCCAAGGCAATGCCGCCTTCATAAATCATATAGGATAACAATAAAAAAAAAATTCTTGATTTATCTGTAGATATTGACACTTAAATTGTAATTATATTGGTAATTGTAATTGTTAAATATTCGAAATTGTGCACTATGCTTCCAAGATACATTTAGTGCTGTTTCTATCAAATACAATCATTTTACCTTTTCAAGTAAACAGCAATTAATATTTTCCCGATCTCTAGCTATTCATGACAAGCGGCTAAACACAAACCCGAGTGTTATGTCAGAAAGTTAATCCACTTGGACCGCATAACAATCCGATGTTCTCGTAAATCGTATTACCATGAAAAATGTCATGCTGGATTGACATTAAGCTACCCTAGAAAGTGAACATACCTGTCATTCCAGTGATATTGAATTTGATTATTGCCCATTGTGCTTCAAAATATATTTTGTGTGTACTTATCTCTTCGTTTATGACTGTTCGTATTTGTTTTTGTGTTGTTTTTATCATACTTTGATTAAATGAAAAGTTCTTGGGAGACGGGAAGCCTGTCACACAGAATATGTTCATTTAAATCTCACTTATAGTCGCAGTTTGGCAAACTGTTCGCACTTTCTAGCCATGATATCCACTTATATAAAGGAACGGATTTTGCCCATACAGCGGGCATGTTTAACTTTGGGCATTTGAGTACACAAGTAAACTCTGAAAGTCCTCTGCTATATTTGCAGAATTACGTAATGTTATTCGGTAATGCAACAAAAATCATTGCATACGTAAGTTTTTGGTGATTTGGGTGTTTTTTTATCCGTGTCTTTAAAAAAAACATACAAAAAAAACAAAGTTTACAGGTTAAAACCTTAACAAAAGACACAGACAATGATAATAGCTGCAATCTCCAGATGAGGTGTGGATGCGATTTTCAGATCCAGAAAAACCGCAGGAATTCGCTCCCCTTGACTCGACTTACGCCTAAGTGACAAAACGCGCACGTGCACAGCGGAGCTTTGATTTACGGCTCGTCGCTTAGGAGCCAAATCTCTCCCAGTTTCATCTTCAGTGTTTAAGTGCTCAGTAGAGAAGAGGTGATTCAGAGATTGGCAAGAAAAAGTAATTAAAAAAGTAATTGCTCATATACCATTACAAGCTAACATCTTGGCACACACTAATACTGATGTGCCCAGTGGAAGCAAATCTTATTACCCTCCTAACTACTTACCAACACGCAGTGCCAGGAGATATGTAGTAACTGTATCCCTGACTATCCTAGCTGATACACAAGTACAATAAAGTCACCAAGCAGGCGGCCATGTCGGAGACACTCAAGTGATCCAAATTTGGGATAGTCAAAGGTAGATGTTCTAGAGGACCAGGACAAACCCATCCAACGTTCCCAGCATTTGGTGTAAACAGCACTTTAATATGACCATCACAGTAAACAGATTTTTTTCTTCCCAGGCATGAAAACAGAGTTAGATAAATTTAATTTGCTGGTGTAAACGCAACAGCGGAGACACTCCTATGAAATCGTATACTTACTGTAAGGAACACATTGATACTGGACCTCTAAGTACTTGTAAGTCCCCGGACAGGGATCAGGGAAGACGTCCGATCCAGTAATCACAACACACTGGGTTCGATTGTTGCACCTGACAGGAAGAAAGAAAGGGGGATAGGATTAAGACCGATTCCAAACTTACTTTAGAAGTTGCCGTGGCTTTGGAATAGTACGTGCTATTCTTTTGTCCATACTTGACTTGCAGCGATCGATAACTCAACTTGGTTAATTGATATCACATCTGTCAATATCCGCAAAGAAAGCATCTTGGAAAAAAGCAGGAATCGTTGTCTTTCCAAGACTAATGTCGAGCGAAAGAATGAGACGTTAAGGATTTTAAAGAGCCAGGGACAATTGTAGTGCAGTTTTACTATCTTGAGCCTTCTGTTCAGTCTCATTTCAGGGGAACTTTGGCGGGTATACACCCAGTTTGAGAATAACTATCGTCAAGATTAGCAGTAAAAAGCTCGTTTGTGCTTTGAATAGTGCTTTGAGAATAATGTGCGTATTTATTTGTACTACACGTGACCTTGGCTCCTGCAGGAATGAATGTAAATCAAAATATGTTTACCTGTAATTTTGGTTATGTTTTCCTCCCTTGCGAGAAAAAGGTTAATTTTTTTGCTCACGTCTGTCTTTCTCTAATACGGGAAACTGATTAGACACAAAGACAGACAGACCTCGTTCAGATATAAAAACAGAAAAAAATACGACGAAAGATGAATACGCCTATCTCAGTAAATTAAAGAATTGCCTGGCAAGTCATAATAACCAACATAACATGACAATTAGCCCTCCATCTGTATTTAATGATCACACGTGAAAATAAGTAATTATCACTAAGGACATGTCTGGGTAAATTATTAGACTGTCTTGTATGTGTGAATGCAGCATCTGCCCCGAAAAAATATTTGCAAGGCTATCTTGCTATTTTGAAGGGGAAATCCCCACTAAAATATCCTCATTAAAAGAAATAGAACAACTCCAATAATTTTTTTCATCATATCTGTCCAATGATAACTTTGATTTAGGTGTCGAAATAAGCGGAGAAACATTATTATCACTAGACAAATTTTACCAGCCAAATCACACGACCGGTTACCACCGCGCCAATGACCGTGCTGCTATTTCAGTGATCGTTGTCATAGCTGGCGGTCATGCGTTGTTGGTGTCATGCTCCTCACTGACACAGAAGTCGCTTAAAATGGTCTCATTTCTATCGTTTTCGGTACCGCTATTGTCCCAAGCTATAAAAGCACTTATTCCGATGGGTGTTGAAACATTTTTATCAGAGACGGTGCGCCATTCTGTTCAGGAGGATGGATCGAAAGGCATTCTGCAGGGAGAGGATGCCTGAGTATAGAGGAATCGGAGTCCCCGGGCTTTCAGATACTGAACTAATTCCTTTGGTCCTGCCAGGGTCAGCAGGAGAAATCAATGTTCAATGTTCTGTACTGCACTGTGAGAAGAATCGGATGTACCATAACAGACTAGCGGGGGGGGGCATGTTTTAATGTTTTAACACCAGTAACCCTAACCCTATCACAGTCATGGTATGTGTAGTCATTACAATAAACAAAACAGTGTTACTGGACTGCCTCCATGACCCCCAGTACACTCGTTTATGGAGGGCAGAATTGGAAGGTCCTACCCCCAAAGTGTGCCTTGTTGGCTTTGCCCAAATCCCATCCAATTCTTAGGGTAAAGATATAAGATAAAATATCGGTTCATCTTCTCATCACATCTGTCTCCTTACAGACATGGCGTCTTGTTATATTTGGTGAGATACTATAGGAAGCCTTACTATTCTATATTAAGGAATTATGTATACTTTCCACAAAAAAAAATGTAATGAATTATATAATAGTCATATTAAATGAAATCAGACCTTTCCACCCAAACTTGAAAGAAATAGAGAGAGCAGAAGACATCCGGAGGGAGGTATGAGGGATCATTCTACATTATAAACTGGGTGAGGGACACAAGATATCATAGACAGGAAGGCTGTGTGTAATGAGGCAGTGTGGACGACCACACAGATCTGCTTTATGGGTCTATAGTTTTGAATATCTATTCGATTTGTGTCTGTTAAACTCGGTCTGACCCCTTCAACTTGATTTAGTAGGAAATACCAGCTTGGTCTGGGCTCAGTTATGAAGTTCACCTGGTACCAGTGGTTGTGGGTTAGGGGAAGTAAATTCCGCAAATGACTTTATGCTGATTCATTGTCAGATTTTAACCCAAACGAGCAGACATATATTTTTTATATCAATCATAAATAATGCATTTATATGACCATCCAGACAAGAAAAGAGCAGCCCATGACCGCTGGATAACACACTATATGAAGAAATGTACTGACAGCATCGTTCATGGAAGTCGCACGGGATTCTGGGAAAATGTAACACCTAGTGCCACCATGAGCGTCGTGTGTGTGACAAACAGAGGGGAAGGTTGGGTCTCTCTTTCTCTCTCTCCCACACACACACAGAGGCAAACATTTGTGGGATGCTAGTGGAGTCCTCGCTCTAGAACCTGAACTAATCATGGCTCACAAAATGTGAACGTCTCCCTGTTTTCCTGTCACACCAGCACCATACGGAAGCACAGCACAGAGCTCCATCAGGCACAAACATAGACATCCTCAATCCACCGGGGGGGCCTTCTGCCCCCGAAGAAACCATTATTCAATAGGTAAGATACGGGACACTGCACCTTTTCCAGGATCTGCCTTTTTCCCTCTTCCTGGAAACAATTACGACCGCAGCCAATGGGGATTCACATGCATACTGTACAAAGCCGCTCCCACCAGTGAAAATAAATCCCAGCCTCTGCTTATTCTACGCTAATGCAGAGCTTTCTTTTCTTAAAGTCACCTCTTCATGGGTACCGCAAGCACAAGTCATGCCTCCTCAACGGTTCATAAGACCAAAAAAAAATCATATTTATATGGCATTTATGTTGCGTTTATAGACAGACTATAAATATGCTAAGATTGTTAGGGGGGGTAGGGATAGCATTGTAGGCATCCAGTACTTAGCTTTTAGACTCCTTTCACTTCAGATGGGCCCTGATCCCTGTAATGATGAGGCTGTGGGCCCAGGCTGTGACCCCCATTCCCCCATCTCCTCCCAAAACCCCTCACCCACTTAGCCTCCACGTGTCCTTCAGTCCCTCCCTGCTCCTGAAGCCAAATAAAGCCACCCCCCCCCCCCCCCCCCCCATCTCTGGGTCCCATAATCCATGTTACTGCCCTGCTCACGGCTGCTCTTACAGCTAGATGGATGGACAGATGAGTACAGCTGCACAGAGACGCACTACAGTCACTAAGCACACGCCACTGCAGCTCCGCCTTGATAACCACGGTAACGGAAGGGCGGGAAACAGGGGCGGAGGGAGCGCGGGAGCGGTCCCGAATCTGCCCGCCCATCCTCACCGCCATGAGCCCCCCCCCCCCCCCCCCTGGCCATCCAGCCACAATCCGTACGCACAAGCAGGGCTCTTTATTTAATTAGTGGTGCCGATTTACATTTATAAATGTCAGCGCCTTCCCAAAAATTATGTATATATTATATAGATTATTACATATGCAAGCATCTCTGGGATCTGTGCAATAATCCCAATTATCGATACTGATGCATTACGCTTTGTCAGAACAGAAAAATACAGCCTTGGGCACCTTATTTAAAATCAGGCTCATTCATCAAGAGCTGACTGATCAGATTCACCAGGGGGTGCAGAGGAGGCTTTTATTATTTATTTGGCGTTGAGACGACGCAGCCGGAAATGCTGGATCTCTACTCCAGTGGCGTCGGCGTAGCGGTGCGTTATGTTAATCAGATAAAAGGGGGGGGGGGGGGGATCAAGCAGCTGACATACAATATTATTACAACTCAGGAATTGCCTTCCTGCGTTCAGCCGGGAACCTAAACCACACATTTACCTCGCATCGCCTTGAAATGCAGGTATTGGCGTTTGGTTTACCGAATGGTTGGGTGTATATAGGGGAAAAAATGTTAGAGGCATGTATGTGTGGAGAGCGTTACAGCACCCAGAATTCAAAGCAAAGATTCCTAGAATCTTGGAATCTTATATCATTTTTGGGAAGCTGACTATCGGCTCTCTGACTATAGCAATTTGCGCCGCGCTCATGCAGATGACGTTCTGTAGTATCTGCGGCTTCTTCTTATCCCAAATAAGTTGGAAGGAAAATGGGGGGGGGGGGGGGGTTTGTGTTCTCCGGGAGTCACCCTGATTTCTGTGACTGTAAGGGCGTAACAGACTGGTATTATTTTCTCCACCCTGTTACTTTTATTGATTCAGTCTGCAGATGGAGATGCACATAAAGCCCAGTGACTTACCCACTGTCGCTACTTACTCAAAGACCCTAAAAATGCCACAACTCACTGTAACCATACAGTGGGTGTGTTTATGTAATGCGACGCGTTATCTACAGCTTAGCGCTCACACAAACAAACCACAGCTCTGCATATTTGTTCAGCGGTTGTTGGTATGAATGTACATTTTAGTTGTTAATTCCAAGGACTATCAACAAAGAAGTCGTTTGATGTGATACTTGTTAATTGAGGCAACAAACATCTTTTGGTGTCTGCCTTTGATAGGGGAACGTTTCTGTGGCATGATAAAAGAGGTTTATATCTCAGGTGGATGGATTTAGAGGAGGGACGAGGCCTACCTTTGAGAAATTATTTTGTAGGCATCCGGAAGATAGCAGTTGGTGTTTTCCATCTGGAAGGGGTCGGCATCACAAATCTTGTTGTCCGTCCTGCCGTAGTTGGCTGTCTCAATCATTATGACATCACTTCCTGGACAACGCAGGTCAATGGGATAACCTTCACAGGACAGCTCCCTCCGCACCAGGCCGAACGGCAGGGCAGCACGGCTGAATCCTGAAAGGACGGAAAGTCATATTTTCAAGAAAAAAATACTTCCTGTATATTTTTTATTTCTCACTCATCCCTGCTCTATATAGCTCAGATCGGCAAGGAAATCATTTGAAGCACCGTCGACATGTCGACACATTAAAAGTTAATGTTGAGGCAGCAGCTCCGAAATGTTTACACCTATTTCCGTGTGATGCGTTGAATGCGAGGATCTGCCATGCATTACGTGGTGTTGTGAACCGCAGTAAACACAAATGAAAGATAAACATGTATTAAGAATAAGATAATCAGCCATCCACTCTGTAACAACAATGGAGACGGAATCCAATTAGGCAGACCTTTCTCATCTCTGGATATACATCACTTGAAATATTTACGATCTGTGATTCCTGCTTCATTCACCCAACCTGGGCTTGGTAATCTGTCTGCTTGCATAGTGTTAGGCCTCGCCCTATGGCCAGCAACAATTTCCCTGTCACACATGCCTGTAGTACTTTTTGCCAATGGTGTCCATTTTTGCCAATCAGTACGACTGGATGGTTGACATCATTCTGGAGTCATGTGACCACAAGAGACCATTCAGGAGTCATGTGACTCTAAGAGTATTGTTTTTTTCATCTTCTCTGCATCTTGCTGTCCAACTGTGTGTACGGGTGTGTGTTTGTTTCTCCCCTGCCTATAAACACACCCACTGCTTAATGCCCGATCCAGACTTTACCCATATCCCTCTTGTTGCCCAAAACCCCCCATCCCCCGTCTTCTGAGTGGGCTCCTCACTGCCCCCCACTCTTGTCTGACGAAACCCCAGCTCCCCCCCCTCCAATCGCCATGTCATGCCGCCTTGCTCGCCATCTCACCTGGAGTCAGCCGTAAGCAGACAGACTTCCAAGGTGGCCGTATACTTCAGACAAAATCAATGGAAGTGACGTAGTTTTGGCAATACTACTTCATATGATGCGTAATCACCACGAATATCATCGTTTCGGCGCACCGCCTGTGAAGAGCCCCAGAGACAAACTTTTCTGTTCTGATCCCACCCACTGTCCACAATTGGCTGACGAATAATGTGACTCTGCAGGGTTGGTCAGCAGGACTAATTATACCCTTACCAGCATGCTTTGCACCACACTTTAAATACTGTAAATAAATATGTTTATTTGTGCATCTACGTCGTAAATAGTGAATGTTGTAACTGTGTAATGCATGCCATGGAATGCGAGGGTTTCGTTAGCGCATAACCATGAGTGTTGTGTAAATTGCTGCCTTCCCTGTCTGTGCCGCTGCTAGTATTAAACTGATAGTGCCTGTTACTTCCTCTTTAAAAAGGATGTCATCTCCTTTATTAAAATGACTCACGCACTCGCCACAATACATTTATTTGCACTCTGTATGTGTCTGTCACATCAAAAACATTCTGCGCCCTCTAGGGTTGTGATGTGACACAGAACGAACACGGTGGCAGCGTCGCTTTAAGTACGTGACAGATTGTTCTCGCAGACGTGCTCAATTTCGTTTTTGTCCGGGTGTCGTATGAAGTATATGGCCACCATTGGACCATGATGACTGTGTTTTCTGCCATGGCTGGTCACCCATCCCACCCTGTGCCAACATTTGCCCCAGTAGTTGAAATAGTCCCATTTCTCCATTTTACACAACTGTATTTTCTACCCGCATCCTCTTTGTACAATGCAGCCTGGATTATATATGACTGTTGGTGATGTCACTCAAGAACATCTTTTTTGTAGCTGTTCACTTCTTCAAGTACTTCAACCTCATCAGATGCCCTTAAACTTTCTGCAAAGCAGGAACCTCTGAATCTCCGTACCGAGTGCGCGTCCATCACTACAGTACATGTCATCCGTACAGCTGTGAAGATCGCTTCCAAGGTCCAAAGACGACTAGGGTAGCCCAGACAGTATCATGTAATAGTTCTGCAGCTGTAGCTAAATTAAGGATCGTGCTAGCGGTTACGATATTCTCGTAAATGCTGCACTAGGGCGTCCCCTCAGATCCTGATGGCCGGTGACAGCTGTCAGCGAGAGAGTTATGCCGATAGCCACCATAGTTTAGGAAGAGGGGAGGGTACGGCCGCGTACGGGAATCTGACGTTTCGCCGGCTTGCCCTTGAAAAGCGGTTGTGGCAGCTGTCATAAATTAGCTCAAATAAGGAGGACTGTGCCTGGTAGCGCTCGATATTTGGCCCCACTCCGAAACCACGGGCCAGGAAGCCAGGGTCTTCGTTACCTGTCATGTCTGAGACAAATCCGCAGGCTCACCACCGCTAGCTTAAGCATAACGGGCCAGTTCCCAAATCGAGTTCGACGTCTTCCAGTTGAACTTCTTGAAAAGCTACCATAAGTGATTATATTTTTTTAAATAATATTTTTGGGTTCTGAAAATTCACGTTGTTGTTTTCAGTTATCATTCATACCAACCTTACGCAATTTATTTGCTAGAAATAAATAAAACCCAGGAAATTGTCAATTTATACACAAATCTGTGATAATGCCTTAGGTCTCAAATTTCCCATTTGTAGAAGGCATTTGAAAATACATGTCGGGCTTACAGGCAGCTCTGCAATAGTGTACTTGCTCTGAAATCTGCTCCAAATTATGTAGGCCTCATCCGGAGACCTCTCTGACAGGTCTTTAATGAACACTGTGAGGTGTGTGGCAAGCTCTCAAAACCCCAAAAATCTCCAAATCACTTAAAGATTTCTTAAAATGTTATCAGAGGATTTAAAATCAATGAAATGTGTTCTTTAAAAAATCCACAATTCACTTCGACATATTATCTTGTAACGCTGAGCTAAGCCGAGACGGAGATCTGAGTTATTTCACAGTCTTAAATACTTTAATACATGCCATACTGCTAATTTCCTCATTGTAACACTGTTAAACCACTTAACTAATTACTGATATTGCAAATATTTAAAATATACATTTAAAATGCTGACATCTGCAAGTCATTTCCAAGTGTCTAAAAACAACATGAAATCCAGCTTTCAAGTCGGCAGTATCATTTTTAAATAGCTGTAATACAGATATATGCTCAGCATGTATTTGCGAACAGAGTAACCCTTTAAACCGTATTTCTCTGAATGACAAATTGCCATAATGAGTAACATGCTTATATAAACACAACGGTTTCCCCCATTACCAGAAACATTCAGCTGTACAATATGAGATGCGATTTCCCCAAATTTACAGTCCTATCAGCAAACACAGACTAGCAACAGCCGGACTGATTCTGCTAAATCTGTTACCTAAGTCTAGATATTGCCAAGGTAGAAATGATCTGGCCTGAACTGGTCTGTTTCTACCATTTAATCTTAGAAAAAATGAAGTCAGAAGGGCAACAGAGAGGAACAAGGAGCTGTAAAAATGTTCTTTGTGTTAATGTGGTTGTGTCATCTTCCACATACAGACATGAAGATCCTTTACTTAGAGCAAACACACCAATCCCTGACTCCGTAAAATGATTTTGTTTTGAAATATCGCCTTTTCACCAGTCATATTGCTGTTTTTTCCAGTTTAATGAAACAAATATTAATGTCTGTGTATACCTTTTCAATGGAAAATACAAGGCAGCTGTCTGACACAAAGACAAAAGGTGAGAAGGAGCATCGATGTGATCCGCAGGGTATCAGGGGGCGAAACCGGAACTTTCCACAGCCTTCTGTGTATTCTCCAGCTACTAATCTATTCGTACATCTAAGAAGAGTGACTCATCCGTAAGGCTGAGTGATTGATTGAGCCTGGGGGTGGAACTGGTGATTCGGACCGGTGCTGTCCGATTTGGGTGGGGGGCATGAATGATGAAAGGAAATCGATACCTCTTTGGGGGGGGGGTCTCAACAACGGACTGTTTGTATTCTTTCTCCCTGTCCTGTACCTGCCGAAAACGACAGCGCAACATCATGCCCGTCCTGAGTCTGACCCAGATAGACCTCAGACGTGTTTGACCCCAAAACACACACACACACACACACACAGACCTGTACTCATATCTTTGTCAGAACTCTCCATACATATCTATGGGCAAAACCCTAATCCCTACCATTTTTAAAAATTGTCCCCACACTGTCAAAATAACAGGCTTTTATCACAGTTGGTCCTCATAATGTAAGGTAAATCTGCCCCACCTCCCCACACACACACAGACACACACACACACACATGTAGGGTAAACATATCCTTATGGGGACCGCTCATTCATTTCAATGGGAAAAATGCTAACGCTAACTATGACAACCTTAACCCCCACCCAGCCCTAACCATAACCATAACCATAAGTAACCTAACAAAATACAAGAGTTTTTGCATTTTTAGTTTTTTCATAGCAGTCACTGATTTTTATAAAATAGAGTTTTCCCTTATGGGGACCAGGAAACCGGTCCCCATAAGGGAAAAAAAAAAACAGATATTTATCACGTTATGGGGACATTATGTCTCCATAAGGATAGGTAAACCCGCTCACACACACACACATACACACCAGAAGTTTGGATCCCGGATCCCTGTTGCAGACGGCCGACTGACGAGCATGTAAGCGTATAAATGAGTACGAGAGGGGGTTTAATTTACACTGGAGACACTCAGAAAATAGGAGAGCCGCTTGGACTCTCTCCAGGAGCAGACTGCTCTGTCAGCAGATTGTCCCTGCAGCCCCCCCCCCCCCCAGGCTCCCTGTATATGTATCACTGCTCTCCACCACCCCAGGACACGGCTCCCCCCATAACCCCGAGTGGAGTCTCCTCCCCACCTCAGTTGGACTCGTTAGAGAAAGCACTGGCAAGTGAATTTGGAGAATAAAGTAACGTCTGTCATGATAACGATGATGATGTTTTAGAGCTAGACTGGGTGTGTGTGTTTGCGTGACCCCCAGGGGGAGCCCTTCGTGTATTTCAGTCAGTCAGCCTACCCCCCCCATTCTCTCGACCTGCATCAGGACCCATCCGCGGCCCCTCCAATGGGACACATCTGTTGGCGCTTTGGGGGGGGGGGCGGGGGGGTAGGCCTTCCAGCAGGATGAATGGCATTAACAGATGCTTGGAGGCGCATAGAGATGAAGTCAGAGTGTCTTTCATGTTCCTGATGGGATGTTGACTGGAATGCCTATGTTAATATACCAGAAGAAGAAAATTTTTATGGGTGCGTGTGCGTGTGTGTGTACAGACAGACATGTATAAAAAGAAAGATGGCATTCATTTAGAGCACAAGAGTACGTGGCCACAGAGATGCATCCTCCAGTATTTAAATTATGATATAAGGATCGGTGTATGGATTAAGAGGGATTCTCATTCCAGTCGCCATGGAAACCGGCACAGCAGCTCCATAATTTGTTAGATCTCTGTCCCGGCCTTGTTGACACCGCGCCTTATCAGGTATTCCGGCTAGTGCCCGAAAATGTAGTTTCTCCATTAATCTCGGCTAAGACGGCGGCATTAAGCGGCGACGAACGGACCCACGTCGGACTGATTTGCACAGGGACCGCCTTCCTCGCTCTTCAGACGGTGATTAACTAGCCGTTCGGTGCAGATGTGCAGAAATTCCCCCGGCGACAGACTTCCGCCGAGACCCGGGAAGCCGAAGCAATCGGCGTGCTTTGCTATAGGTGCGACAGGAGTTCCGGCGCGGTTAAGCCCCGGTCCTGAGGCGTACAGGCTTCTGCCGAACTGAATTAGCAGCTATGCCTACTTAATATTACAATTAACAACACCCTTAATTACCCAAGTCCCCCGTGGCCACCATTTAGTGACTGTTTTTTTTTTACATAATAATTTTGTATTAATCAGATATCTTCCCGTTCAGCGTGACCTTGCAGCACGGCCCTGCAGCGCGCTGACTTTCCGTGTCACAATCTGCAGCCGTGCATCCCTGTGGTTTAGTCACCCCCCCCCCTTGTTTATCCAGGCCCCCCCCCTGGATATTCTGGCTTCCTCCCATAGTCCAGAAGCACGCGGGTCAGGTGAATCGATCACCCTGAGCTGCTAATGTGTGTACGGGTTGCCCAGAGACACAGTGTGTGTGTGTGTGTGTGTGTGTGTGTGTGTCCGTCCCTGCCTCATTTGCGATACACCAGGATGGATCACTTTGACCCTAAATAGCTAGGAAGGAAGGAGCAGATGAGCCTCACTGTTCACACAGAGAAGGCAGTGGCTTTCCTTCCACGGCCTGGCCCCATCAAGTCAACATGAAATTACGATGTGTGTTTTCCTCACTCATCACCCGCTGTTCGGTGGCTGGGACACAGCTCTCCAGTCAGGCCAAGGACGGTGTCCCGTGCAGAAAAGTGACGCGATACTCATGATACCCACAACCCCTCATGAAAACATGGCGCATGCGCCAGTGATTAAACTTCACGTCGGCCGACAGAGTCCCACGACAGTCTCCCCTGTGAAATAGCTTTCCTAACCACATACGTCATGATCAAATAATGCCTGCGTTGTGGCAGACCAGCATCTGTCCCAATAAGGGCAATTTTCTAGCTAACCAAGTGCCGTACTTTAGATACAGTACTTTCGGTTGAGTACTTTTGGTTGAGTACTTTTGGTTGACTTCTCGTCTAATACCAGTACCAACAGTTCCAGTATCTAAATTACCAAACTAGCAGGGGTACTTTTTTGGTACTTTGGGGAATATGAACAAATCCTTTCTTTGTCGATTGGTTATGCAAGTAGCCTGCCTCTGAAACACAGTACAACTGCCACCTTGAAAAAAGTTGCAACTCAAAACCAACAAAAATGAAGTAAAAAAAAATTATAAAAGTAATAATAATGAATGCATGGACAAATGAAAGATCCAAGCTTACAGATATCACAAGATCAGGACAGCATGACAAGAAAGGACAGGCAAGGACAGCATGGCATTATTTTGTTGTAATAAATATTGGGATATTCATAAAGCAAAAAAGGAATTCAAAATATATTTTTCACTCCGTCTAGGAGTGATTTAAACAGCAAGGATGAAAATGATTATGATTATTTGGGATCGTGCATTCAGTGCTCACGCAAAAGCAGTGGAGGTAAACTTTAAACTGATTTTTAAACAGATATGACAGAGTAAAAATGTTTCAGCAAAACTTTAACTCCCTGCGCTATAACGTCCTAACAGAATTGAAGGTAAGAAAAAGCCTGATCCTAATCTACCTGACTAGCGGTGTAAGAATTGCATGTGCATAACATGTGATGTTGGTATTACTATCAAACATCATCCAGCCCTATAATATACCAGAGCCATTTTTCAAAATCAGTAAATTATCCCCCTCCTCGTGCTGTGATGTCATTCAGCACTGGTACCTGGTACCGGTTTTTTACGGCAGTGGAAAACCAACACCTTGAAGTACTGTACTTTTGGTACTTTTTTGAAGTACCAAATTGTACGGTACCTGGGATGGTGGAAAAGCATCCTAAATTTCACTGTACGTTGTTTCTGAATTTCTGTGCCTTACAAATTGACAAGTGTGACAAACATTAGATTTACCAGCTATTCCATATGCCATTGTTTTACTACCTTTACATATTATGCATTTTTGTAGATAGTTTGCTTGTCTTGTATACTGTTCATTTCATATTTGTCATTGCATTGAAAGTCGCTCATGTAATCTCACTATGTGTAATGTAATGAAAGAAATCCAGTTTGTATTCTTTGTCCCATTGTGAGCTTTTCTCGTATCTCCATCCCGTTTCACTTTAGCTAGCTGCGCTGTATTCGTATTCCTTGTCCCATTCAATTTTAGCTAGCCCTGCTATGCTCATATTCTCCCTCCTGTTCCACTTTAGCGGGACCGACTTTGCTCATATTTTACGTCCCATTCCACTTTAGCTAGCTGCACTTTCCTCGTATTCCCCGATCCAACTAGTCCTGCCTCCAATCCTCAGTGGACTTTCCCCTAGCTGCCAGTCAAAATGAACAGCTTGGATGGTACACATTTCATCTGAGCACCCCCATGACGACCAGTTGGTAGTTTTTCCGGGTGCCATGGTCTCGACGGCATTCTTCCTTTATCTTCACACCCTCCTTTTATGAGCACGGATTAAATAAGATAAACCCCCTTTTCAATCTGATAACGAGGCTACATACAAATTAAAGAATATATAATTACTTACTATACATATGCTCGCTGCTTGCATGCTGAGAATAGTTTTTATTTATTTATTTTGTAAAACTTTTTAGGTAATTTTATCATACCAGAACAATAAATATTAAAAGTGATTTGTGGCCCCCAGAGGTTTCTGGGAAATGAAGGGATTGCGTATCGCCCACGTTTTGGCTACAAATGCTACACTGTAATGTAAGGACAGAGGGACATTTTAATGACCAAATACATTTGAAATACACGACCCCTATGCCCGTCATGACGTAAATACGGCCGATCCATGGCATTTCTTCCGGGCGTCGAGCATGATTTAGGCAAACTCCCAGCTGGCACAGTTAAGCGAAGGTGTCCTGCTTGCGAACGGGCTGCGTCCCAAGGCCCAGGAGGCAGCTTCCGACGCCATAATGGGTTCATTTTCTGAGTCCGGGCTCCGTCATTAGCTCAGTGACCCACAGCGTTTAAAAGAGCCATAGGCTGGTTTGGTGGAACGAACCGAGGCGGGGGGTGGACGGGGCGGGGTGGCTTCGCCGGCAGAAAAAAACTAAATTGGCACAGAAAAAGGCAAAAAAAAAGGGGGACAGAAAGCATCCATAAATAATTTCCATGAAAGGAAACTCTGGGTTTTTATATGAATTAGAGCATTTCACATAAAAGCGCCTTTCCGTAGCATGAATAACTGGCCGATACAACAGCCAGTTCAGCTTGATCAGTCATTTAAAGGCAATAAAAAGGCCAGTTTGCCTGCATAAGTCCAGTCCACAGAGACTGCGGCGCAGATGTGCCTTGGGATGAGGCGTCTGAAAGCAGCCCATTTGGCGGCGAAGGGACTGCGGCCGCGGGAACTCGGGACGCCTGTCGCCTCGCGTTATTACTCCGTCCGTGAGCCTTTGTTCCAACGCGGGGCGAGCGGCTGTCCGTGCGCGGCCCAGCATCCCTGGGTCGGCCCCCATTATTTTACCGCTTTGTGTCGACACGGACGCTTGCTGTGGTGGGAGGGTGGGCTTTACGGTTCATGAATGGAAGTGTGTGGCCCATCGAAGAAGGCCAAGTCTTCAGGAGAAGCAGCTCGAGCTGTTCGGGAGGGTGTTTTACACAGTCATGGGGCGCATGTAGCGGACGTTTCGGGGGGGGGGCCCTCGGCTCGGGAGTCCTCCCACCGCGTCGATGCTATAATCCGATGATATTATCAAAGAGCTCGTTGTTTTCAGAAGTTAGATCCTCTTACTGAGGCCGAGTGGAGTGTACAAGGTACTTCCCGTCTGCCACTTGAAATCCGTCGACTTTCATAACTCAAGGCGTAATTCACGGGGCCTGTATAATTAATCGAACGCTTTTATTCCTTTCAGCCGAAAGGAGTCAAACAAAATGCTTAGGAGAGGCCTCGATTTTATCATGTCGAAGCTGCACTGTAAATTTAATTTGCCATTTTCCCCCATTTCCTCATGTGAGGATCTTTGCAGACTCGTATAAAACTGAGCAATTAGCACACTTGTCTAATTTTAAAGGTCCTTCAGCATATAGAGTCAAAACCTCAATGACGAGTCTGAGTATGTGCAGAAGACTAATTATTCTTCATTTTTACTGTAACTATATTTCAGCAGAATGGGGAGAAAATATAACAAAGACACTAAAAGTAAAACTGTGTTGAATATCCCCCGTTTAGGTTCAGACTATTTAACTTAACAGCCTCGAAATCCTGTAGTTTCACTTATTTTTGTACAGGGCAGACATTTTATTTCATTCGACTCACAGAGCAAGGAATGAATAAAATTGGTTAGTTACCAAAACTGATAGGCTCCGAAGAGGGAAAACAGACACACACAAGCTTCTCGGCTGAGCTACGCGATGCACGGCCGCTTTCAATTGGGGATTTTCAAAGTGTTATTTCAAACCATCAGGCAGATGGAAAACATTTGTTCCAAGTTTTTTTCCTGCTCTCCAGATATTGCCCGATTGCTTATTTGAAGATTAAAAAAAACACACTAGCATGGGATCTGCTGCTGTAGCCGTGTACTGAAAAAATAAAACAAAGTGAACCTTTTTTATATGTTCTCTTAGCTCACTAAACGTGATTTTCCCCCTCGTCTGAAATTAAATATACCTAGGTTTTAAAAATCCAACGCACATGGATTACTGTGATTGAAGTATCATATAGTCCTCCTATATTTTTAAATTGTATAACAGGCTCCCTCTGTAGAAAACGGTTACTGGTTTTCGCTGTTACTAAGCACCTGGACGTTTAACACCATGAGAGATTCACACGCTAATTTGGGAATAAACGGAGAGACACGGGGGTGTGGAGACCGCGGTCTCCGATACGCCGCGGATTAAAGCGCCCGCTCCGCGCTGCGGTCATCCTCTGCTATCCGTCTGCAACCTGGGGCTCGCAAAATCCGCGCCAATAGGGATTTTTGTATCCCCACGGGCGGCCGGCACAATAAGGAGAGTTTCCCAGGAATGCATGTAAAATCGTCCCTCCCACCCGCTGCGTTTTACAGTATTTGGAGTTCTTGGAGGGAGGGGGGGGGGGGGGTGGGTAGCAAGCGGTAACTAAAGAAAGAAGAGAAGTTTCCATATTTAATTTTCCAGTTTCGCAAGCATGGGATATTTTTTTCACACAAATGACTTTTGGTTAACGTTATAAATGTTACAATGTTGGGAGAGTTATATTTAAATCACAATCCCTTAGTGAAAACTTACATCATTGTCAAATGTTATATTTCCATGTAATTTTGCCTGACTGACATAGGGTCTAGGCACAAGCATTTTTAAAGCAACCTTTAGAGTGTATATTTGATGGAGACTTTTACATATCAGAGGAACGATTCTCCAAGCTGACCATAGACAAATCCTGCTACAAAGGCCTTAGTCGCCTGTTTGACGTTTAGCAGCACAGAGCGATTTTTCCAAACCTCAGGAGGCATCCCAGCTGCCTGGATACTGACTAACAACCATACACAAGTCCCAGTTCATTTCAGGTGTGATCTGGGGAGCACCCCCACCCCCATGACATCACCCCGTTCCGCGCTCAGTACTGTGGAATTAGCCCCGTGATACACAGTGTACCTTCAATTTAACACACCAACGAGTAACAGAGTGCTTCTGGGGAAAAGATTACATCTTCTCAGGATAATGAAGTTGAAATTAAAAGATGTCTAACTGGTGTATGAGCAGAAAGACATAATGTAAACATAAAAACATGAATATTAAAATACTAAAAGTAAGTCCTACTAAGATGCAACAATAGCTATGATGTCAGAAAATTCCAGAAATGTTACAGAAGTATTATTACATTCCAGACCTTAGTAATTTACCGGAATGTAAGACCTCGCTTTGCCATGGAAAGCTGGACTTTTTTTTCTTAAATTATTATGAATGTGAGAGATTCCAAAATCCACTCTATGTTGAATTACCTGCCTATGCAACTGCCAAAGTGCTGAAGCTGGGAGACCAGCCCACTTAGGAGGGAAACTGTGCCCAGCTGGTTCTTATGGAACAGTGACAGCCAGCTGGGCCGAAGGAGAGCTTCATGCTTTCCTCATTTTCAGGGCTGAGTTTGTGGATGCAAAAAAATACTACAAAGTAAATAAAAAGAACAAAAGAAATGTTTGGGGTTTCTACTTTGACATCAAATCCTAATTTCTAAGAATAATAATAATATGTGTGTGGAGTTTGCATGTAGTCGTGGGGTTTCCCCCCACAGTCCAAAGACATGCTGAGGCTGATTGGAGTAACTAAATTGCCTATAGGTGTGCATGTGTGAGTGAATGGTGTGTGAGTGTGTGAGTGAATGGTGTGTGAGTGTGTAAGTGAATGGTGTGTGAGTGAATGGTGTGTGAGTGTGAGTGAATGGTGTGTGAGTGTGTAAGTGAATGGTGTGTGAGTGAATGAGGTGTGAGTGAATGGTGTGTGAGTGTGTGAGTGAATGGATGTGAGTGTGGCCTGCGATGGGCTGGCCCCCCATCCTGGGTTGTTACCCGCCTCATGCCCGTAGCTTCCAGGAAAGGCTCTGGACCCCCCGCAACCCAAAAAAGGATAAGCAGTTTGGAAAATGGATGGATGGATTTGTTGCTCTTTGTTTGTCGCTAGGTGGAGAACAAACGTTTTACCCAAACACAAAAACTTATAAGAAGTATTTTATTAAATATACTGTTCTTAGTGTGTTCTGACCTTCTGCGGGGGAGGGCAGCAATTACTGATTTATTGACCTTCTGGTTATGCGTTATTTCTGCTCAAAAAATGAGTGACCCTCAAAGAAAAGTCATATTATCTTATCAGTTGTAGTCGGGTTGCTGTGTGCAGCCGTGTGGCCCGATTTGAAAACAAAACACCAAGCAGGACCAGGATTTGGGACCAAGGGTGAGTGTGTAATTATGCAATAAACTTTAATGTAATTTAACTCAAGTAACAAAGCTTTTTTTCCTTCATAATTTGAATACTTGGACAGTAAACAATCTCCATAATAACTATGTCTCTTCTGTAGATGGATCAACAGATTTATAATATATTTTGTCAGTCACAAATTTTGTCGGACCACAGAAGAGGGAAAAGTTTTACTGCACATTTTATTAGCTGGCTCTTGGAATAAATGCACAAATATCAATGTTTCCAAAGAGAAATCAAGCAAAAGCACATTAGTAATTTCTATTCCATCTCAATAAACTGAAGACTGCATCTTCGCAGAGGCCTGTACGTAATACTTTTTATTATTTCTTTTAGTGCGGTTTTCTTTATTCCACTTTAAAGCGTGTCAAGTATGTCACTTAATTGAAACGGAAAACAATAAGTAAGATCTTCAGATGGGTGATAAGTTTCCCACAAAGCATTCCTATGCTATGACGACCTCCATTAACTCACAAGCTGAGACAAACGGGGTTTCCCACAATGCACTTGGTGTTGGCCGCGTTCAATATGTGCTGCAGTTGGACGACAGTTCACCTTAGCTTTTCTTTTTTCTGAAAGTCTCTAATGTTATTGTGCAATAAGAAACTCTTTTCGACTAGCAGCTAAATTAGCATTAGTCACACCCATGGGATTGCATCACACACAAAAACTAAAAAATTAAATATGGAGGACAAACCTTTTATGCAGAACATAAAAAATCTCTTTTCTGTTAGCAACAGAAATTATTCAGTCTTAGTAATTAAAATTAAGTCATACTGGTTTAATGACAGACAAGCATAGTTCATATGTTCAGCGTCTGCTCCACTCACCCTAACTATACAAAGGCAGGGGCTGAAGATTAAGCAGAAGAAAGTGATTAATTCCCCTCCTGCAACAGCACTGCATCACAAGTCACGCTGCTCTTTGAATTATATAATACATACTCGGAGGTCTGCATTAGCTATGTGATGCAAAAAGTCACAGGTCGGGCAGCCTCGGTGTAAGAGAGGTGATAATATCAGTAATTAAGCAGAGAGACGCTTTCCTGGCATGTATGTAAGGGGCAGGGAGGGCTGGCGTCAGGCGCCAGGGAGCGAGCGGCATATGGGAGTTAGCGTAACGCTACCGCAGGCCTGGCCTGCTTTCGTTATCAAGATCCTACACAAACTCCTCATTTTTCCTGTAAAAGGTAGAACGACCCCCCCCACCCCCACCCCCCCCCCCACACCCCCACCCCGCAATAACGCAGCCCCAGCTGTTCTTCTCAACTCGTCTGGCATATGGAGAGGACGGACAAAGAACGAAACAACACGGGAACGGTGAAGCGATTCGGCGGAGAGGCATTTATCTCCCTGAGCCACGCGGCCTCCCCTGGCCGGGCCTGCGTGTTGACCTTGCCGTTCCTCTGCGCCTCGGTCGACGTGGGGAACAAGGTCACCGAAAAAATGGGGTCCTGCCCACAACTCTGGAGTCGCACGCGTGCCTGCGCACCCTCTCAGTAAAGCAGTGTTCAGCTCAGCGAATGCGAAATCCTGCACAATGGGCCAACGAGAGCGGCTCAAGCAAGCAAATATCCTTTCTGTACAACATATATGCTTACAGCTTCCTGGAGACGGTTGTCACGCCAGTTTTTTTCTGGACTAGAGTGCTTTGCTTTCCGTGTGGGTGGATTTCTAAGAGGCAGTCAGTCTTTTTCTTGCGCTGGACTTGAATTCCCAAAAAGAAGCGAACGTGTTCGGCGGACCTGAACACACGCCCCCGTTCCCGTTCCCCCCCTCCCCCAACATAAAAGAACACAACCTACAAATCGAGGCAGACGATGATTATGATAACAATTGTGTGATGGGCTGCTGTGAATTCGCCTGCCAGGACTCCTGGTGGAGGGGGGCAGGTATCATCTTGGGGGTGTTTTTTTGGG
This sequence comes from Paramormyrops kingsleyae, assembly GCF_048594095.1. Lineage (NCBI taxonomy): Eukaryota > Metazoa > Chordata > Actinopteri > Osteoglossiformes > Mormyridae > Paramormyrops > Paramormyrops kingsleyae. Next base: position 11,881,526 of record NC_132817.1, on the reverse strand, counting down.
TGGAACGTGTTGTGTTTATCAACTGACTAAACACACAGGATGTAATCTGATTCATGTCAGGGCCCAAAACTGCCAGCACTGTGTTAATTTACTCTGATTACTTAAAAGCAATTAAGGATGTCAACAGGTTAAACTTATGTCTCCATTCCAGGGACACACCACTGCACAGTTTGTACTGAGTATTTTCTTTGATGTGACAGCACAGTCACTTACACGCTAATAAAATAAATGTTCATATGTTTGGTTCTTGCTTACTTAAGTGACGCAGATTCCGGTTGCTGCCTCAGGTCGCAGTCTTGAACCCGTAACCTTCCAGTCATAAGTCTGGTTCCCCTTAACGAGCCTACCATCTGTTGCCCCCTAGCTTGGTCTGGAAAGCATCCGCTCTCCACCTGTGTGAACGCGAGTGATAACAGGCAAACCGGGCTGTCTTCCTGCCATTCGCCCACAACTGGCAAGCCTTGCCAAGGGGCTCGGGGTCACGCGTGCCATGCGGCAGAGTCTGCCGTCGCCGCCGTCCACGTGAGACGCCGCTACCAGGCTTCCAGGACCTGTCCGGCCACCTGGGCCAACCTCAATGTGCGCTCTGCTCTCCTGCTCCTCTGCCTTACCTGAGGAGATGTCGATTTTCTTTTCGTTTTCAATAGTCAGTTTGACCATGGCTAACATTTGCGGATTTTCACAGATGGAACAATCACAGATCAACACGGATGCTGCCAATGACAGTCGGACCACGGCGTTTCCGTTCTAGGGCCTGGCCGCTTGGAATATTATGCATATATAAGGTAATTACTGTTTGCTTAGAAAACTTCTGGAGATCTGATGTGTCACAGAAAGGTCAGCTGTTCAGTTGGATGAGATTTTTTTTTTTTATGACTCACAGATTACCTACCAGAGTACACTCCAAACCCATATCCAGCCCACATAAAAAAGGAGGGAAAGAAAGAACAGATCGGAGCAGAGGAAGAAGCAGCTCTTGGCCACTTTGGGCCCCTGTCTCCCTGATCAAAAGGGTAGGTAAAGCTGGAATTTTGTTTTCCAGCCAAAGAACAAAGTTTAGGCAAGCATGCTAAATCAAATCACACTGACACAGTCACAGCCCCAGAGCGCTTTACCAGCGCTGAACGCACAGAAGGAGCTCGGCGGCGCACGCCGGTACATCAGCGGCAAGTATAACGCCAGGCACCGCGGGCTTGGAAGACAGAAACAAAATTAATCAGCAGGCCCGGGGAATCGCTCGGCCGGCCGCCTGACATCCTCCGCATTTCGCAGGGACGGTCCTTTTGTTTTATCCCGCATGCATTTTTTTCTGGAAATCGGGCAGAGAAGGGAGAGGAAACAGAGCTGGGGATGGCTCCTATTACACCGCCGGCGTTTTCTCGCAGCGAAAACTCGATCCTTAAAAACGGCACCGCCCCTCGCTCCGGTTCCGCAGCCGAGCTCATCTTTGTGTAATATATAGTGTATTATTCTACCTCCCCCCCCCCATCGTTTTAACTGAAGACCTCCACAAGATGCCCATTAATGAAACTACACTCATACTCACGTCTCATGTTTTTATTCACTTTAAAATGATTAAATCCCTCGCCCGGCTCTCTGGATATTGAAATCTCTTTTAAATCAAATAAATGTTTGAACATATATTAAAGCTTGCGCGGTATCACTTTTATAGTCCACCTTGTGAGTTGCAGCCAAACATGCAGTGATTAAAAAGCTAGTTTTAGCGTCACTACATCTTGACAAGATTACAGATCCTGCATCTTTGTGAATTACCTTCATAATTATAGAGCCACATACTAATAATCGTTTTAATCTAATTAATTGTTCGTTTTGGTTAATAAAAAGTAATTTATTAAGTACACAAACCCATAGCTGAGTTTTCTATTTATTTCTAGCCTATATATTCAGAAGTCAGTGGTGGCTGGTGGCTAAAAAATGAGGGGGAAGGAAGGGAATACATGTTATAATATTACAATAGTGAATTTTCCAAAGAAGAGAGAATTTTAGTAATGAGTTATTTCAAGTTATTTAATCTCAAAAACAGAGAAGGAACTATCTCCTCCACTATGTAGCCTACGAGGAATGTTTGTACCCATAATGCACCACGCAAGGGAACACCCCGCGCCCGCCAGCGCCGGGGGTGGTCTTGGAGGAATGCCGGCGTGACGTGTCGCCCGTACTTTCGGCGATGACTTTCCCCGGTGATACGAGGTGCCGGACGTCTCAGTGCGGGATACGTTTAATTAGTATTTGCCGCTTTTGGCTCGATGGAATCCAAAAAGATAATGACCCATGATCAGAAGAAACATGTACTGCGTCATAGTAACCCGCATTTCAAACAGCATTTCGACATTTAAAGCAGAGGCTTTGAAATCGTGATGTAAGTAAATAAGTGGAGTTTTGATATGGTCTTCCTCCTCCACAAGCCTGAGTTTGACATCTTTCTTTAAATAATAAAAGGCAACATTTTAACTACAGAGGCGGCGCGCTGTGTTGGAGCTTCAGAGGCGGACGCATTCTTGCTTTAATCTCGGAAGCCCTTTTTAAAGCAGGTCTGATTCCCGTTTTAATGCCAGGTCTAGGCGCTGTCGCCAGCCATGGCCACACTATGCTGCTTTAATTACTCCCCCTTTTCAATGGACGCAGTTGCAATTTCATGATTACGGCTCGCTAGAGCTCCTGATATTGACAAACCGCTAACTGCCTCTTGAAAGACCTCAGGTGTGTCAAAAAGCAAGGAGCAGCGGGACAGTCTAACCCTGAATAAAAACTACGGATTACAATAATATTTCCGTTACGTCTCATCGGTCCAGGCTAACGGGTGGCCTAAGCATTACTGGCACACAAAAACAGGCACCTGTACGTTTCTGCGCTCACAAAAACACACTGGGAACTGCATTTAAATTGGACTTATTCTTGTTTTGTTTTTTTAACACAAAGATCGTCCAGGCCCAATCAAACATTACCCAGAAAAAACAGATGAAAAATCTCTCAGGAGAAATGTCAACAGCCTCCTACAGAGGAAGCATTAGTCTAGTGGATAATTATGCTTGTGTTGACAACAAGGTCTATTTTTTGCAATAACGGGGAGAACAGGGCCCTTCTAATTCAGCCAGACTTTATAAATATATATTTTCATGAGGTCAAGGACCTCTCGCTACAGAAGGCAACCGATACAATTTATTCTGTTGTGAGGTCAAGCCCACCGGTGGTGCTCCTCTGAAAGGGCACGCCAAACTGCCAGCTGCATGAAATCAACGCCGCTCACTGCGAGCCCCTGACCGGCGTCGGATCCCGACAGATTGCCGCAGTGAGTGGGAGGCGTGTCCGAGGGTGACCTTTGACCCCTACGTGGAAGTGTCCCCGAGTCCCCCCCTGCTGACGTCACAAATAACCACAGACACCACGTCAGATGCGCTTCTCGCTTCCGAGGCGCGTCAGACCTGGCGCGTACCCTCCACCCCAGCAGAGGTAGGGCGTGCAGACAAGGAGTAGTCCTTCACGCTCCGGGTGCGTGATTATTCCGCTCGGCAATAACCTTGATGTTCTCCTCTTTTCCTGAACCCCGGCAACATTACGCTAAGAACCGAGCGCGCAGACTGTCAACAGCGACACCGGCGCCTCTGTAAAATAAGCGCCGCTGAGATCCAGGAGCCCGAAATAAGAGTTTGCGCGCATCATATGTAACGGCTCGGGAAAGCTGATATGTTTTGTGTGTGTGTGTGTGTGTGTGTGTGTGTGTGTGTGTGTGTGTGTGTGTGTGTGCGCGCGCGCAGAAGCGGTACGAGACGGGAAACAGATTCCTTTTTTCTTTCCAGTAAATCTCCGGCTCTTGTCTGCCTCGCTGCAGGTGCTATAAATGTCACACATGATTATTATCTGCAGTTTTGTATGTATCTGAAGTAGCTCCAGAGTACACGGTCCTGCATGAGCTCCGTTCAGACAGCGCGTAACTGTTAAGTGCACTCTTACATATGAGAGACAATAAATTAAATATTCTAAGAGGGGAAAAGCTACAAAAAAAATCACGAAATGTATACCTCTAAAAACTGTAAAGCAAAAGAGAAGACAAGAGCCCCGACACTTGAGAACGTAACTATTTAATTACTCATTGATCTAATTGTACCTAGTAGTAAAAATCAATATTTCTGTAGTGGCGCACACTGGGAGAATGGAACTCGCAGAAACGTGGGTGGATCAGCTTACTCAATTAATCCACGTGTTATAACATCGTTAATATTAGTTTTAAAATATTTTTTTAAATCATCACAAAAGGATAACTTTAAATTATACCTTCTGGTGTTAATCAGGGTTAGCAGAATATACAGAACAGCAACTTGGACAAATATATATTTTAATTCAACGCTGCTTGAAGAAGAAAGCAGCAATTTCAGCAGTAAACATCGTATAAAGAACCTCGATCACATATGAGTCCGGCACCGAAAACCCATCAGCTTTCAAAGTAACATTCTTCTTATTTATAAAAACATGATAATACGTTTAGTGCTTCTTTTACCCAACGGGATTATATTGAAATGCCCGGATGTTTTAACGCGCTGTTTTAAACAGGACCGTTTATTTTTAATATTTGCGTTGAGTCACGCGACAAATTCTGCCTATCTTTAATCCTCCTAGATCCATGTTTTAAAAATATTTTTAACTTTATTCCCCTGATCGTGATGATTAGAGGAACAGCAGTACCGCGAGCGGGGCTGGAGTCACACTTTCCCGCTGTGGGTTTTCAGTTTATTACCGCCTTATGCTACGTTCACACTGCGAGCGGCGAGAGCGTCAAAGCGACCGGAAGTCATTCATTCTCTATGGGAGGGAGCGTCGGGAGGCGTCGAGGAGCGGCGCGGCGCGGCGCGTCGCGATCTTAGCGGCGGGAGAGTCAGACAGAAGTTGAATCCAGTCAACTTTATGGTAATGAGCTGTGACGCGGTTGGGCGGCAACCAATGGGAATGTAGAGATGCTCCGCTAAAGAGAGCGCCGCAGAACATAAGCGTGTAAACTTTTGTTCCGACCCAACTGTTCCTAGGCACAATGGAGGAGAGACTTATTGCTGTGGCCGGGTACCCAGTTATATATGATGTGTCTGTTTGCATACAGGGACATAAATAAAAAAAAAATGAGGCATGGACCAGAGTGTCCGAAACAATCGGTGTTCCAGGTGAGATGGTGAAGTGCATAATATATTTTTTTGTGAAAAAGGAAGGAGATCAGTAGTAATTTTGGCGCCATAGCAGAGAAAACAGTGCAAATTGTCGGTAATGTTAACCCTATTTATAGCATTAGTGTTTGTCAAAACATAATTATGTGTTTTAGTAGAACTGTCGTGAAACATTTTAAGTACTATTTATGTTAACTAAAGAAACATAAAGCACAAGCAACTACTTGGCGATCATCCATTGTGATCCAAGGTAAATTTGAAAAGAAGCGCTACACTATTTATAGGTAACATTTTCCCTCCAGAACGCTTGATTTTAAGTGGGAATGCAAATAACTGGCTCACAACAATATTTATTTGACAAATTATGTCCTATCAGGAGTTGGTGCAAAGATATAAGCTACACGTTTGTTTGTTTTGCGACCCCTTTAAAAAGTTCTCAGAGCCTGGCATTCTGAGCGGCCTTGTCCCCGCCCACTCTATGACGTCAGAGAGCGTCTCCGGCGTTGGCTAGCGTCGCGTTCAGGGCGGCGGGAGCGACGGCTGGCGTCTTTGACGCTCGCGGTGTGAACGTAGCATTACTCCTGATCTCCCAGGGACGGCACGCGCTGAGAGATCCAAGTGGCACTCAGATACCCAACCAGCCACCAACCCCCTCCCGACACGATAATCTCCAAGTAAATTCAAATTTCAGTCTTCCACAAATTGTCTTTCCCCCAAAAGACAACCCAATGAATTACAAACAGTCAAAAAAATATATATAAAAAACCAAAATATTGTTGCCGAGTTACCCTGGTACAGCTCGTATTATTTAAATGTTAATGCCAATGGGTGACACCAGCCTATAAACTGTAACTATTTTATGCCGGGGTGTCTGAAATGTGATTTGCTATTAGGTAATTGGTCAGAATGCTGGTATATTAGTTTAGGGACAGTGAATGCTAGCAAACTGCTCATTTCCTGAATCTGGAGGACCTTGTAGCTTAGAGGGAGTTGGTGGCTAACACCGAACACACCATGAAATATTCCCAATAAGGACACAGCCTCACACCCTGGTCTGTGCACTACTGCTATGATAAAGACGCAGTAAACACAATGAGCTGCCATAGCTGATGTATATGGCTTAGGTGTTGACTATGGTTGATGTGTTTTACATAAATAAAAGACGACACACTGAAATATTCACAGATTACATGCAGATGGCACAATTTCCCTACTGGTTCAGAAGACGAGGTCTTGCTAGTCTGGAGAATCACATTTAAAACTGAGAAATCCTCCTCAGCTTTAAGCCTGGAGAACGCACTTTAGATCTGAGACAAAAGAGTATTAATCCTCAGAAAGGCCACAATAAAATTCGTACGATTAGCTAGAGATATGGCAGCTCGTGCTACGAAGATGAGTTTCGCAACCTAAATAAAACATCGTAGCCGGATTACAGCGAAGTAGCGGAAGTGCAGCAGAGGGAGAGGAACATCTGCCAGAGAGTACTGTTTGCAAACAAGGACGGCTGGTGGACCACATAAGCAGGACCTCACGGATGACAGTCATCAAACAGATGCCCAGCACATCTGTTCAAGCGTGGTGTATGGTAACAGGGGGAGTCCATACTATCATGGGGAGTAATGAAATGAATTAACTTAAACTTCCTTATTTTTCCTTACTGTACACACACCATTCACATCAGCTCAAGCAAACACGCATTCGCATCAAGGTGCACATCGGGCCAGGCTGTTTGGGACCAGATGCCTCCCACTACTCACTGTCTGAAACCTCAATTCACCATCTAATGAAACCCACTCAAGATTAGTATGTTCCTCAGAGGCAGCCGTGTTTAAAGCAACTCGCCCTTCTCTTAGAAACTGCCATGCCGGCGAGGGACGAAGGCTGTTTTGGCAGACCCAGCGCTCCTCCGAGAGAGAGGCCCCGGAGAAAACACCCTTGTTTACTCCTTGGAAAATGCTATGGACGGATACAATAACGACATCAAAGGCCTGGCTTGTATGTTGCGTGTTCTTCCAGACAAACGAGAAGCACAGCAAGGGTATAATTCAGCTCTCCCACAATGCAACTTCACACATGTGGAGTAATCAGGCTGATGTTTTGGAGACAAAATGAAATCTTTTTTAGTATCGGGCTCGCCGAGGAGCTAGCCGAGGAGCTAGCCCACCAACTTATAAACGGAAAGTAGCTGGCCACGGCCTTAACGACCTCATAAAAGCCCTCGCTTCAAAGCAGAAAGGGGCGACCACATCGTGTCGTCAAAAACGCCAGAGAAAGGCAGAGATTCAGTGCAAACAGCAGCAAATACAATATTAGTGGTAGCTCAGAGATTTTAAATGGTGCGATTATCGAAACAATTCATTAAAACGCCTGTCTTCACTCTTTCTTTTACCCTAATGGGAGAAATCGATGGTGGGTGGGATTAGTGCCCGCTGTCAATCATTGCCTGGTTTAACCCAATGGGAGCCAATAAGCTACTCAATGGGAGGTGGGGCAAACCAATAGGTGATCAAGAACAAACTATAATTCCACCCACATCCTTATTGATGGCTCATTTTCCCTCATCGCTACTCAGCAGTGTTACCATGAAATTATTTATTACTTCATCATGGTTTGTCAGATGATTTCATTCAAAGTGACTTAAACCCATTTATATGGGGTGGACATTTTAAACTTGAGTTAATTCAGTCTAAGCTCTGAGGAGGTGAATGGTGTCCTTAATGGCCATGCCCCCTACTGCCCAATTGAGGAAAAATGTACAGACATAGCCATCTCAGCCAGGGGTTGACAGTTCCATGCGGTGTGATGATTGAACTAATGTGAAGACATCCGTGGATGTTTAGATAATTATGAATGTGCAGCCCATAATACTTATTAGGAAGTTGATACCAAAATGCTGTTGCCTGTCAGTGCATTATTGTTATTTGTCGCACTCAGATCTTAACAAGCTTGTGTCGCTGCCATTTTTTCCAGGGTTTGAATGAAACGCTAATGAAGAGTCCAAAGATAATTTCCTGACTAGCGGTTTTTAAGAAGCTTGGCTCTGATTGTACATTCGAGCATTCTTAAAGCAGAGACAAAAAGCTAGGCTTGCATTTTACATCTCAGAATCTAATTTTACCGCTTCTAATGTTCTCACATTTCCATCACAAATCTATCCAGCTGTTTGTCATCTCCAAACTATGTGAAGGACTGAGTTTAATTGTCGTTTCATAAAGAACCGAATCGAGAAGCCTTTAGATCTTTTTATCTGTAATATAAGATGACATTCAAGTCTGGAATGAGCTGTAACTGACACATACAACAACGACTAAATAATTACACAATTAACAGCTTGGCTGTAGGCCTGAACCAACTCCTGAATCATGAAATGACCGTGAACCCACTCTGGACGTGATATCTTCAACTCAATAAGCATTTCTCTTCAAAGACCTGGCAAAAATGCCCCTTCAGACCCGCAGTGGCACAGAGAGACATGCAGCACCACTACTCTAATGGTAACAGAAAAGCATTTTGGCAAAATTAGGTAGTAACATTGTGACCGTAGGCCCTACGAGTTTAAGTGATCTTAACTTCCCTCCACTTCGAAGTCAAAATGGCAGAGGGTACTACAAAAAAGGGGTTACTCTTGAGTATTCAAGATTCAGATCGGTGATGGCAAACTTATCAGAGCTAAGGGGAAAAAAATCTGGGTCATTCCATGGTAGAAGATAACAGGGTGTGTGTGCGTGTGCATATATATATATATATATATATATATATATATATATATATATAATATACAGTGTTGTGCAAAAGTCTTCGGAAGTCAAAGGAAATGTTTAAAGCTATTTATCTCTATTTATCTAGGAAGTAGATGTATATTTGCTCAGAACAAAAACACTACCATTACAGTATATTCAAATTAAGAGTAACACAATAAGAACTAGTAAGAATTTTGACTGTTGCCCAAAAACTTACTGAGATCTTCCTGGACGGTTAGATGAACACCGCTTTAGCTCCCAAACCCCTCCTCAGGAACACCCCAGTTATTCCTTATATTGATTAAATTTCACCAGCAGCTCATGTAATTAATTAAATTAGTTTAAAAAAAAAAACAGTTGGTCAGGTGTTGATTAGCCAGAAATGGTATGATAGTGATAGAGTCAAAAATCCATCAATGTACTGGATGGTCGCTGCAAGAACTGGGGTCATTTTAACAAATGTTCTGAAACGGCTAAGCTGACAGACTTTGACAGGCATAATGTTACACCAACATAAAGATCATTTAAACATTATTTTCTTTGACTACCTAAGACTTTTGCATAGTATATATTTATACACACACACACTTGCATACATGATGTAATGTGTATGACACTGTCCCAGTTTCCTGTGCTTAGCATTTTGAAAATACACAAACAGCACTGAGGTCAGGTGAGGTTTACAAAATGTTGATTAAGTGCTCCTGTGAAAAGCTAAGTTTTTGGTTATGCACAATTTGGGACGGATTTCGGAGGTTTGGGGACGCCATGGATGCAGGATTTATTTTTTATGGAACGAATTGTGTTGGCTTAGCAAAAAGACTGTACCTGTTAGGGTTCCATAAAACAACAGCAGGGGCAGCACGGTGGCTCGGGATTGGGTTCAAATCCCACCTGGATTTTACAGACTCTCCTCATGTTATACGGGATTCCCCTGATTTCCTTTCACAGTCCAAGCACAGGCAGTTAGGCTGACCAGCCTCCCTCAATTGCCTAGAGTATGATTGTGTATGTGAGGGTATCTGCAGTGCAACACTCTGACACCTTGTGCATTCTGGGATAGGCACCAGGGTCCCCACCACCCTGACCAGGATAAGTGGTTAAAAGATGGATGTTTGGATAAAAAGAGCAGATGAGAATGTGAGGCTTACCTTCTGAGCACTGTAACACAGTCAGCATCAACCACAATAACGGGCCGCGCTTCCTGCAGGAGCCTCCCATCCTGCTCTGCTTGGGGGCCTCCGACATTTGGGGTGAAGTTGGTCCGCGAGACGCAGGCCGCTGGTCACTGAGTCATCATCCGCAGCGGTGCTTTGTCATGCTCCTTATCGCCTGGAAGGGGACAGGGACGGTGTCAGGGACAGCTCGCCGGGGTCCTGCTCGCGTAAGACCTGCCCTGCTGTTCATATGCAGCTTCTTGACCTATTTAGACGGTAAGTTTCCCACATGGGAGCTGCATGACACCGAAGCGCGAGACGGGATCACTTTAGGGAGGGTGTAAGGGAAGATGGAGGAGATGCCAGCCAGAGATAAACACGCAAACACACACACACACACACACCTCCCCTACTGTCCACCAGCCCCATCATGACCTGCTGAAGCTGCGCTGTGTGAGTGAGCCCACCTGGCCTCCCCTCCGTGCTCCCTGCCTTCCTCACCTGGCTTCCTCTCCGTGCTCCCTGCCTGCCTTCCTCACCTGGCCTCCTCTCCGTGCTCCCTGCCTTCCTCACCTGGCCTCCCCTCCGTGCTCCCTGCCTTCCTCACCTGGCCTCCCCTCCGTGCTCCCTGCCTTCCTCACCTGGCCTCCCCTCCGTGCTCCCTGCCTTCCTCACCTGGCTTCCTCTCCGTGCTCCCTGCCTGCCTTCCTCACCTGGCCTCCTCTCCGTGCTCCTTGCCTGCTTTCCTCACCTGGCCTCCGTGCTCCCTGCCTTCCTCACCTGGCCTCCTCTCCGTGCTCCCTGCCTGCCTTCCTCACCTGGCCTCCTCTCCGTGCTCCTTGCCTGCCTTCCTCACCTGGCCTCCTCTCCGTGCTCCTTGCCTGCCTGCCTCACCTGGCCTCCCCTCCGTGCTCCCTGCCTTCCTCACCTGGCTTCCTCTCCGTGCTCCCTGCCTGCCTTCCTCACCTGGCCTCCTCTCCGTGCTCCTTGCCTGCCTTCCTCACCTGGCCTCCTCTCCGTGCTCCTTGCCTGCCTTCCTCACCTGGCCTCCTCTCCGTGCTCCCTGCCTTTCTCACCTGGCCTCCTCCCTACAGTTCCCCGTTTGCCCTGACGCAGCACCCATGCCTCCGCCCCTGTGTGTCACTACCAGTTCCATGTGGGAAAACACAATTACTCCAGCAACGAGTCACACAGGACGCCATTAAACACATTCCTGTTCCTTCTTAAAGTGTGTATGTTGGGGGGGGGGGGGGGGGATAACTGTAGCTGATTCATCAGCTTGCCATCAGAAGCAACACCTGCAAACATCCTATCCACAAATCCAGAGTGGAGATTTATTAGCATGAACTCCTCAGCCTGGGGGGGTCCACCTTACCCTCCCTTTACCTAAGACCCCCAACATGCTCTGTCTGTCTGTAGGTCCAACCTTAATGGCTTCCCCGCACCAATAAAGCCTCCATATTCCATACACCAGCATGTCACTTCAAGGGTGTTATTGACGAATGGTTCGGACCCATCCCCACCCTGAACCCCCTCCCCCAGGCTGTAAATGAAATACAACAATCAGAAACGATATTTCCCGATAAGTAGGGGCCTCTGTCAGATTCCGCAGTAAAATGTCACTGCCGTGGCCACTGTCTCTCGGATTGGTATAAAAACACCATCATTTAACCAGCTGTAATAAAAGAAGCTCGAGACGAGCAGGGGATGCATTTTATAGAAAGCGGGATAACGGGAATATCGTAAAACGAGATGGGATATTGACCTAAGGGTGTCCGTCTCTATAAAGAAATGCAAGGCTTCACTTGTGAAAAGGCAGAGAAATGCGTTCACCATCCGTCTCTCCTTTTTTGCCTTAAAAACTGCCTGGTTAACTCATTCCTTAATGTAAATTGTTCCAGAACATGCACGAGAAAGGCAGCCACGCTAAAAATAAAACATGCTTTAAAAAAAAAAAAAAAGCAGTGCCCGCGGTCTCTGGGGCGGGAAGGGGAGTCGATGGGGGGCGGAGCGGGGTCGGGATCGGACGTGATATTTGTATTCACCTCGTGTCCTGTCAGAAGCTCTCCCCTAAAACCTTTATCGCCGTATCTGCATTTGATAAGGGCTACAAACGCAGAGGGAGCAGGGAGCTGCCAGCAAGGCCTCAGCTCCCTCTGAGGAACCAAGGAAGGGAACCGAAGCGACAGAAGGAGGGAACCGAAGAGCAGAATCAGAAAAGCCCCCCTCCCCCACCCCCGCTCTCGGGAGCCTTTGTTTTTGCTTTATTTTCTTCCTCTCTCCTTATCGGGCTGGTGAATCCAACACGCCCATTACCCGTGGTCCCCTTCCGGGACGCTCCGCACCTGGCTCCGAAGCTTGGTTCAGCTCCGCGGTCGTTACGGCACACGTAGACGAGGACTGGAGCGCTCTCAGACGTGCCGACGCCACAGTTTAGCCGGGCGGGTGGAAGGGCGCGAGGGACGGGGGAATTAAAAACCCTAAAATCCTCAGCATGTCGATATGGGTGCTCTGCTAACAGTTAAGCGTTACTATACACTGTGTCATGCTGGGAGTGTTAACGGGCCGATCGTTTAAGACACCAGAGGCGAACACTTAGGCAATTTGCGGTGCACTGCCATCCCCCTCATTAAAAACCACGAGCTCTCCTTCCCTGCTGGAGTCTTTTCTTCTCTTACTGGTAAGGCGGCTGCCGGCGATCATCTCCAAATTGTTTCCTTTAATGGATCTGGACTTTGGGTCGAGTCGATTAAGTTAAAGAGGCTACCCTCGGTCCTGACAGACGCGCCGCCATCGAACATCTGGCCCCGTCGCTCCCCGGACTGCGATCGTGCGAGAGCAGCGAGAACAGCCAGGCCACCCGCTCTGCAGAGAGCCGCCCCCCCCCCCAACTTTTACTTAAACCCTCACACTCACGGCAGTGAGGTCTCCACACGGTGCCGCTTTAAAGCTGAGTGATAAGAGAGCATGCGGCTCATTTTTAAACCTACCACCGCTGCTTCGGATGTGTTACACTCATCAAATGAACCCGACACAGAAACTCTAATTTTTTTCCAGCAGAGAAGCCAGCTGCATATTGGTACGATCCACACAGAACTCCTTATAGGGGGCCAAACAACAGAACTTGCAGTGGTCTCACCTTTATAGGGAAATTAACCCCCCCACCACCACAGAGCTGTCACCTGCTCCGAACCTCTATCAGCTTAAGCAAACCATTTACCCAAAGTAAATATTGAGTTTCAATTAGATGATCTGGCAGACCGCAGAGATTCGGCGCACGTGATCCGGAGCGCTGACAGCCTGAGATCTCGCTCCTTTTTCACGTGGACAGGTTTGAATGACCCGCCGCACCCGTCTGCCAGTTACCCCCTGACGTCCCATATCTGACCACCGGGTACGAGGCTTCATTTGTGCCGCTAGACACTGGGGGCTGTGTTTCATTACAAATTCACATCATGGCCCCCTTACTGCAGAGAGAATTTTGCAGCATTGATCTACGGTACGGCGCCTTACCTCTGCTGCTGGATGTCATGTTTGCACGTGCATCATGTTAACATGCGCGAGAGACACTGAGTTTTAAATCCAACCCCACCCGCTAAAAAGTCAACATAGGGGCACTGAGAGCCCAGGTCTTTCACCATGCGAGTCCTTCTTCCCGCAACAGGAACGGGCCGGCAGTGCATTCATTGTTCAGCGTACGTCTATGGCAATAACTTCGGTGCAAGCCGCTCATTCTGCAATTGCGATGCAATCGTAACTTGGTATGACAAAAAAAAAAAAAAAAAACCTCAAACAGAAAAGAAAAACCTCAACGTTGAGCGGATGGTGGCGTTACCAAGGCAACGCAATGCCCGTTGCCATGGCAACAGGCTTTCATATACAGAAAAACCATAGATATCTACACGACCGTATCAGACGTGAAATGTGACGCTAAACTGCTGTATTTTCAGTTCCATCTGAATGGGGGAACAGTTTAACGCATGCAGCAAAATGAGCAGGAGACCAGGCGTCTAATCGGAAGCTCATGCCCCCCTTTAAGCTGCAAATCATAGCCAGTTCAGAGTTTTTTATATTCAGCATCTTACAACTATGTCGCATTAATACTTTACAAGATTATGTAATTTTTTAACAGTTACAACAAGTCCACTGTGAAGTGAAACTTAATAATATCATTGCTTCAGTCCCAAGACTGCTGACACTTATTAAAAAATTGCATAGAATTTTGTTGATCTCTGACGACTTTTGCAGACTTAACTTGTGTGTTAGGGTGCAAAATGGAAGCAGATGCTTGTGCGTTTCTGTACAGACTGCAGCAAATATTAGAGAGATTAACTTGTATGTTTTTGTGCAAGTGCCAAAAAAGTACCAGCAAATAACCCGAATATTAGCTTTTTCTAAGTGCCAAAGTGTGAAGAAGTGAGTGCTGGATGAGGATTGAGTTTGGCTTCTCAAGATGGTGGGGCGCCCACCCAGCCGCTTGGCCGTACACCCGCCCTCCAAAAAACACGTACTCGGGGTCCTACTAAAGAAGGACTAAATGAAGTAAAAGATGGGGGAGAAGGAGTTGGAAGCCTGATGCAGGGGGGGGCGGTAGTTGTTTGTTTTTGAATCAAAGAAACGAAGCAAAACAGATAATTAGCTAGTTAGAAAATAAATTCGAGAAGCCACTTCACAGAATGAGGCTCGGAAATGAAACAAACGTTGACATGGAGACTATTTGCTTTTTTAAAATCATAATCGCTCTTCAGACTTCTGGTATGTGAATATACTCCAGAGCCTGAATCGCCGGGACGCGAGAACCAGAAGAAACAGGGAAAAGGATTCATTTAACATGCTTATAAGGCTAACAGTTTGAACAGACTCACTCAGCCTTTTGCATTAATTGGCGACGCGGTGTAAACCCCCCACCCCTGGACCGAGCTCCGCTCATGACAGAACCTGAAAAAGGGAAAGTCTCCGGGAACCTTTAATTCTGCAAATTTGCTTCCCTGCCTGCCGCCCCCACTGGAGGTGTAAAATTAGCCCCCACCAAGGGATGAAACAGTTACCGATCGAGTGAGACAAGCGTCACACGAGGCAATCAGACGATGCCGGTCCGGCGGGACTGACACGGTACACGCAAGGACAGCCCCTGGCTGACTTCCCCGCAGTCTCACCACCGATATTTTTCATGACCTTCAGCGGGCGGACGTGAGGGAAGGAGAGCGAGAGGCAACGGGAGGCAGGGTGGCGTTCCCGCCCGGTAAAGCGAGACGACTGCCACCCTCCACATTACTCAATACTCAAAGGCGGCCCAGTGCAGGGCGAGGCCAGCCACTACCACCGTCTATAAGGCTAGTGATTAATTATCAGCCATCCAGTCGTCATTAATCAGCCTCCCAGCCAATGGGACAGGGTAGGCCAGCCCCGGTTCAAACGATCTACTTTATTTACTCCTCTGACGATCGATCCTGCAGCAGCAGCTGGAAATCAGACGTCTTCATGACGCTCCGAAGCGTCAAACGAGCAGACGGGGTCGCCTTTTAGTCCTGCAGGAGGGGGGAATGTTCCCGCTGGCACCTCGAGTGGCTTGCCATCGCCAAAAAACATACTGTGATTTGTTAATTACCCACACACTGGATATTTTCACACCACACAACTCAAAAATAATTCCGTTCTCCGGTAGATTTCTGTCTCAGTCCTCCCGGGGGTGTCAGAACAAAACTGGGGCCACTGCCACATTTCTCCGGGTATCGATCCGAGTGTGGGAGACTGCCAGGATCACCAGAGTCTGGGGTGTCGGTGAGAAAAGAACCTCGGGGCCCCAGGTAATTTCAGTCCGTTGGGGCTTGTACTTAAGACGGCCGGAGAGCAAATGAAACGCTGCAGATTTTAGGGTCATCGGCCGACACGGGCTGAGAACATCAAAGAAATCGCTGAAAGGAATCTGCTCTGAGCAGCATTCTCAGCCTCATTCTGAAAGGCAAATAGCGAAGCCTTAAATAATTAACATGAGCTGTGGCCCCAAGTTTACCGGCGCGCTAAACTCTCAGCTCTGTCATCACGTGCGTTATTATTATGCGGCAGAACTCAAATTCACCGCCTAATCAAATCATGCGATTTAACTGATAAATTGGTCTATACGGAGGTAAAAAGTCACTTTTTATATGGGAAGAATATCTTGACATTTTCAAGAGGATTCACTCAAATTAATAGCTACCTCACAATCGATCTGGGGGGAAACTAAGGAATCGTAATAATATTTCTCAAAAGAGAGCATATTTAATAGCACTTAAATTGAACGTGATACATATGTCATTGCAATACTGATGTTTGCTGATGTGAATTCCCACAGAAAGCTGACTATTGTAAATGCCATCATCATTCAGCAATGACGCTAAATTAATTACTGTGGGATCCTGGGGATTGGAACCATGATAGGCTGCACATGCCAATATTTCTCATCCTAGAAATAAATATTTAATACGTGTATTAATTTCATTAAGTTTTGCCACCATGAAAAAAAAAATCACGATTAAAAAAAAAATCAAGCATAAACTATTAAACAGCTATCGAAAAATAAATGCACTTTTGAATTTAAACTCAAACTCCCATTACTGAGAAGTAGAATAGAATAGAATATATCTTTATTGTCATTGTACAATGAAATCTGAATGCCCAACTTCCAGTGCAAAAAAAAAATTACTTCATATTGCACAAAGTTAACGTTTTTGCCATTTTAAGTGCTATTATGGCTTTGGGATAGAAACTGTTCTTCAGTCTGTTGGTCCTTGTTTTCATCATTCTGAACTGTCTGATGACAGTAGCAGATGAAATTATAAATTAAAAATAAAAATGCCAACCTAATTGAAAGCCTGTATTTGATTATAATATCATGTACAAAATATAGCACATTATTAGCAACAGTATTATTTATAATTGTTAAAATTTTCAGTAGAAAATTGGTAAATAAAATGTACTATTACATTTTTGAAAAACCCATTAAATCAAAAACATTATCATACAGATCCATATTTTTTTTTCCTTTGTAAAAACGTCATAAATCCCATTAGACTAGAATAAATTAAATTTAAATAAATTAAAACAATACAGATTTATCTAACAAGCTATTATTATTATTATTATTATTATTATTAATTTAGCAGATACATAACCTCCCATCAAATTCTGCCAGCACAGATCAAAAGGCCAAAACTCCTCCTTTCAATTGGAAAAGCTTCACTCCCTCAGCCAGACCTTGTGTGTCTGTCTATTCCCCACCTGCCCATCTCTCCTTCCCCTAAAAAAATCTGCAGCGATATACACTACAGTCAGCCAGGTCTGCAGCATTTTCTCCAAAACCATCTGGCTGAGCCAAAAAAAAAAAAAAAAAAAAAAGCAATCCCATTATTAATTATAATTCCCATAGTTCCCGGAATACTTAACAGGAAAGGTTAGGAAACATTGACCTATCAGTCTTCATGTTTAAAATGTCCCCACAAATGAGCATTAACTGGTAGCGTGAGGCCTGGTTTGTGCTCCTCTGGAAGGCTGCACTCTAGCATTTCCTCTTACCGAAGAAATACCTCAGGAACTCTGCATTCATTTAGCATAATTCCACCCAGAGTAACCCCCCCCCCCCCCATCTAAAAAGCCAGTAACACTGAAGCTCCAATATGAGATGGAGGAAACCTATACTGAGGAATGCTGGATCTAAAACATAAGGCGCGAGGACGTGTTTATGGGGACACAAAATCGTGCAACAAACATTAGAAGGAGCCCATCTTCAGTAAGGGTAACCGTGGGCAACTGGTACGGCAAAAACCATCCTACACTTGGAACAATTTAAAAAACAAAATCTTTTCTTTTTTATTTCATCAAACTCTGCTGTGGACATGCAGGACTGTCACGTACAGGAGTTTATTTCCAAATTTTATTTATTTATTCCTTTTTTTTTACGTATTCCAGGCTGTTTGGAGACTCGTGTTTTTGTCTGCACCAAACTCCACAAACCGTGTTAATTATTTATTGAAGATAAACAGCATTGAGTTTCCAACGCTTGCGACCGACTGTAGCCAGCTGGCTGCTTCGTGGCCGCATCAGTTAGCTACATACCTTTGTAATCGCGCGACTATAACAAGGAACAAAATGTAAACACGTCTTGCCGCCTCGTTTTTTTTCCCCCAGCACTACAAATGTTGATTTTGACACCAACACAAGACAATTCCTGGAAATAATCATTAGGAGGACATATCCAGCTATGTAATTTAAGTGAATGAAATCGCAAAGTACTTTGGATAAAACCATCGCATAAACATCAGGGAAATAACCAACAACTACTAGTTACGCGTTTCCTCCAAAGCTGGAGCAAAACAGAGCGCAGAGCCGTCAGATTAACGTCTGAACTAGAGACAGCTGGACGGGAAATTATCTCGCCATGCAGGTTCAGAAGTCTCTTGTGAGTCAATACTCAACCAAAATGTCTTGTGTTCTTAGGTGTTGCATGAAAATTCATAGTCTACTATCATTTCATTCTTTCTGTCAGGTAATTACCCGCCGCTGACCCTGGCCGACGCCAAGCATCTTTAGAGAAATACATATTAAAACAACACACGCCTAGTAATTCATTTTGAGCCTAGAAAAGAAATTAAATCAGTCTGATCCGAGCCACAACAATCCGGGCCCCGGCGACGCTGAACCTAGGGCCAGACGAGGAGCGGGAAGTTAGCAGTGAAGCCTGGAGGAGATAACGTCACAGAGGAGGGCAAATGAGATCTCTTCCTGTTCAAATCCCAGCTCAGGACTCCTGCGGCTAAGGTCAGCGTCATAACCTAGATCAGGTGTGACACCCCATCTGTCTTCGTTTCTTGGTAATCCACTGGAATGCGATTACTTCCCATAATACCCAAGTTATATAAAACCCACAGATTAAAAAAAGGCTCTGCGAATGCATAAATACCAGCATCTCCTGATAGCAGAGGTTTTTTTTTTTTTTTCTTTTTACGTACTACCCTGTTAAACGTGACACGTGACGTTACTGCAAAAGCGGTGTCTTGTGATGTGTTTTGTTTCCCCCCCCCCCCCACAAAGACCAGAGGCAAGAAAGCAAGTTGGTGCATTTTATTCCGAATTATAGGAATGACAATCAAGGTCACAGGGACAAAGGATTTGTCGGAAGGCCTCCTTTCGCACGATGGCGAGCAGTGAGGGTGACGAGCACCCTGGCCATTGGAGGACATATTCAGGGTATCCTGAACGACAAAGTGCACGCTTAGCCAATCAGGAGACTGCAGAGTTCCTCCACGCACCGCCCCCCCCCCCCCCCACCACACACACTTTTCCGCTTCTTAACCACAGTACGCTATTTCACGATAACCTACATACATGCAAATGCATGTCAAAAATGCCCAAAGCAACCATAAAGAGTGATTTCATGAATGATGAGTGTGATCTGCCTCATCACGCTTTTGGGATTTATTTTGTTCCCCCAGACACTTGGCTTACATTTACCCTTTGACTGGAAATTATAACTGCAATGTGGGTGTTTAATTTTTACTTAATCATGAACATTTTCCTGGTCAGCATCCACAATGGAAGTTTCCTCGAAATGTAAGGATTCCGCACAAGACATTTCCATTTTCCACCTATACGGGTGTGAAAGGAATTTAAACAGAAAAATCTCATGGCCTGACACCATGTAATAGCGAACGATCAGATTTCATTTCAGACTGTACCTTTCAGGTGGTGCAGGAGGCCAGGATGAAGGAAAGTGCCAATTCCTCCCACCCCATCTAAAAAAATCTGAGCTGGGTCTGCTTGACTTAATATACTCACTACATCCAGCGGAGACACAACAGAGAAATGCAGAGGAGATCAGATAAATACATGCTAACTTCGAAGGGTACGAGACCAGAGGTGGTCAGTTATTAATGCAATTATGTATATAAGAGGCACATGCTGATCTGTAATTATTAAAGCTGCCTCCCTTCCAACAAGACAAGCCAAAGACAGCATTATTTATCATCTACTGAAGCATGTTGGTACTTGACGGTATGGCAGATTTACCACAGCACTTAGCAGCAAACAAACAAGAAAATGTGTGTGGAAAATATTATAATGCTATAAAACAGATTCGTTGGTCATGTAATTTAGGGGGAAACATTAACACATGGCAGGGTAATCAGCCCGATTCTCCTGACACGCGGATGAAAATGTGGCTGACAGGTAGCCAAAAATTTCTGCCTTTCGTACACGCCGCCCCAGAAGCAATACGTGATGATTCACGAATGGTGTGCACTTAAAGGCATGCAGGCGAGAAACACGTAAAAACCGCAGCCAATGGCCAACAGGCTTACTGTGGTTACTCGGCAGGGCAGAGTGTTAAGAGAGAACTGATTGGGTGACATTTATCACGCTTTCTACAAATGTGCACCCCCATACTTCAGTGATATGCAGATTCACAGTAAAAAAGCAAGAAATAAATGAACTGAATGTAGTCTTATTTCAGAATTTTAAAATGTGTGCAAAGGTGCTAGAGACAAAATTCCACATATATTTACTCTGCTGGGAGCTAAAAAAAAACATCAACTGCTAAAAGAAATTACAAAAATATCATTGTCTGCCAATACTAATATCATCTACCTATATGTACTTTGTGCCACTTTGCATTTGTAAAAATTTCAAGGGCTTGTTGTAAAACTGTAGAAGATTGCTTGTTTACTTGTTTAGTACTGCAATCTGCACAATATGATTAATTAAGTAAGGTAGTCCGACTGCACGTTTTAGCACCTTGCAGTGGTTCTTAATTGCAGTTATCCATTCAGCGGTTTTTCATTTTTCTTTCAATTTCAGTTTGACAGTTTTTTTGTGTATGTACTTTGGAACAGTATGTGGAAAATTTTACAACAAGTGTCTGTACAAGGCTTTACAATAAGACTTGGCTGGCGCGCCAGAAATGCAGCGGGATTGGGTTTCACTGCCGTGGCACTTTGGTTTTTAGGAAGATCACTGATGTTTCTGAGAGGGGAAAAATAATAATGAAAAAGGTTAATAAAAAGAATCAGGCACCTGCAGAATAAAACGTGGAGCACCTCCAGCTGTTCAGATGGTAATATTACATGACGCCTGTGAAAGAGACGCACCTTGCTGGCATATCCAGCGCGCCAGGTGCAGTCCTGCGATAGCCCTGATCCATTATGAGCGAGGGACACAGTTCACACTTCGCTCGGGGCAACGTACGACGCAGTGCCGCACTCGCTCGGAACATCCAGGGCTGCATTGCCCGTATTTTAATTAACGACCGGCTGTCCATCTGGACAAAGTGGAAGCAGAGACCCATCGGGCTCAAACGGGCCGACCGTCTTAGGCCCCTCTGCAAAACCAATGGGGGCAAGAAGGGAAAAAACAGCAGCTTTGTAGCACGCGATCTTACACATTTAACTCTAATTACATTTAAGATTTTTTTAATTAACCAAAAAAAATAAATCACTAGTGATGCTTACTAGCACTATCTGTAGGACGATTATTATTCACTTGCCGAGAAACTCCATCACCCAGAATCCTTTTTTAGCCAGAAAAAAACACCAATGTGGCCCTTGGCTAAATGTCAAAATTGAAAAAGTATATTATTCATACAATTGTTTCTCCGGTGCACAGAGACGGATATGCACTTCTAAGGGAAAAAAAAGATTTTCTCCTTAAATTAAATCAAGCTTTGTGTCTGGTGTCACTGTATGCTTTCAGATAGTCCCAAAGGCTTCGATGGCGTAAAGTACGACCGTAAGAGACGATTCTAGCTGTCAGGACCTCCTCAGCATACAATATTTCCTAACACAGCCAACATATAAATTTCTCATAATAATTAATTACGTTCCCATCGGCAGGCAAGATTAATATCCAGAAAATGCATAAAATGCCTTCTCTAATCATAAATGACAGCAACGTAATAATTTTCAAGTCTAAACCCGAATACAGAAGGTTTATTATGATTTAAACACCTTTCATGTTAATTGCATTTCAGTTTTACTGTGATACAGGTCGAATTTCCTTGTTACACAGCATAAGATCTCCACCATCAAGTGATCTCTAAGTGGGGTGAGGGGGGGGGCTGGACACCGGGACATGGTACAAGATGAAGGCATGAACTTTTGTGTTTTGATATTTTCACTCACAGTGTTATTTTTTATGTCAGTCTCTAAAACCCTGATATGGCCGGATGTAGTTCTGTAAGTACACTGCTGTTGACTGTCTCTATGTGCTTAATCTCGCAGATCTGCACATCACTCGCAGTCAGAAGGTCACCTGGGACGTCATGACATTCATTTGATTATGTGTAGCCTTCTGATCCATGTTTGTTTCAACGGATAACCCAACATTACATTTGGGTCCGAGTTCGGGGGGAGGGGGTGTTTGGACAAGGGCAGGGATTGCACTTTAATATCTCTGTTTGGAGTGACATTTGTCCAAGCAATTTCCAGAGGCATTTCCGGCAAGCTCTCAGCGTGACCTGGGCTCGGCGGTTCGGCACTGCACTCCCGCCGAGAAGCGCCTCATCCTATTGGCTGCCACTGAGGCAGGAATCACAGATGTACTAGTCCGTGGAGCCAGTTTGCGGGAATGTTGTCGGGAATACGCCCCGGGGCGGGCACTGCAGTTCCCGCAACGGCAGCCAAATGTGTAGAAGTCGGCAGGGGGAAGCGGCCCAGCACACAGCAGCACGCTCATCCAATAACGAACTCACCGAGCACTGCACACTGCACACTGCAAAGAGGCAAGGGGACCGGAATAAAATCACTACAAAGAATGACTCAACCCACCTTTCCAGAAGTTTCAATAACAGTTTAAACACTGTAGCTAAACTTCAGGTATTTTGTCACAAAACATGCTACATCGTAACAAAAGAGAAACCTTTTCATGCACCTATCTCTGACCCCAAAATCCATCTCTTCGCTATTTCAGGATTTTGGTGTGTGGGGTGGGGGGGCACGCCCATTCGCTCATGAATATTCATACGTACACTGGAGCGAAAATCACCCGGCAACCAACGCGACGCAGCCTAGTTTCTACACACCAGCTAAACGCCGCTCTCGAGACTAAAAATGAAAAGTGGATCAAACAGAAGACGAGCGGGAAGGGGGGATGCCGCTTGGTGTCCCGCGCTGGGATGATGGCCGTCAGCTAGCTGCATAATCAGCCGCTGGACGAATGAATAGCGAGGCTCAGATTAATGCTTCGCTGCGATATCGTGGACGTCACATAGTTCTGAAACGGTCAGAGAAACAAAGCTTGTTTTGTGGAGGCCTTGAGCCAGATGCCACTGTCCCTCTTCGGTTCCCCGGCAGCTCGGGCCCCCGGCAGAAGTGAGTGTTCTCTATCCATCAGCCATACCAGTGCACCACTTCATATGTAGGATAGGGGTTCCGAAAACACGCACAAGGAGCGGGCATGGTACCTGAAGTGCTGTCAGGCGCGGCCCCCCAACGGCAGAGCCTGACTGCCTCGGACCATCTCCTCATGTTCTCCTGGAGGGTCGACCTCCCAGGACTTCAGACGTGCAGAAGTTCCAGGTTCACCCAACGCGCAGTTGGAGCCCCCACTGTCCGGCACACTCGTGCCCCCCCCCCCCCCCAAGGCTCATTCACGGGGATGAAACCGCAACCTACTAAAACACGAGCTCCACAGCTGGTCACACCCCGCAGCAGCGTAATAAAACACCTCTCCGTGCCCTTAATTCCCAAATTCCTTCCCAGCTCCTACCCTCGACGCGTGTCGCCACCTACGTGGTCAGCTGTACCGCGTCCAAGATTGATGCCGCGCCCCCCCCCCACTGTACAGCCCCTCAAGAGGCTTCTACCTGCCAAGGACTCCCCCTCTGGCTACTACAGCCTTCAACTTGGCAGCACAGAGGGTCCTTCCCAGAAAAGGATACATCCAGGAGCTGTCTGGAGCCATTACACGTGTGCGTACACTGGAAAACATCTAAACACATCTGATAGTGTTCTTAAGTAATTACATTAGTGCTCCTGACATACAGGGACTCCCGCTCATGTACATGCCGTGCCTCATTGCACAAACAGCGTAGAGACGCCCATTTCATCTTGTTATTGTAGCATCTTTGTAGACTTATTTCCCGGCCGCACTCTGATCGGACACGCGGTCCCACTGTGGGGAAGATCGCGCACTACGCTTCGGGTGCTGGGTGCCGTATCCGATGGCCTTTTATGGATCCCGGCACTTGCGCGCCCCGCATCCTGGGCTATACGTTTCAAAACAAAACAGAACCGATTGCGAGCCGTAATACTGCATGGAGGAGCGCGGCCGGGAATAAAAAATGCATGGCTTTTACAACAGAGCGCTCCATTAACGTTCGGCTTCTCGTATGAAGTTTGACATCCACACCGGGACCGCAGGGGGGAGCGGGGCAGTACAAGCAACCTCTGAAACGTCCACATCTCCCTGGCCTTGGCGGCTCAAAAGGCTCTTTATGGATTTTCTTTTTCTTTTTTTTGGAGCCTTACAAGAGAGCTACAATGTAGGGGCCCTAATTTACTGCATTAGGTGTTGGTTTATGCAAAGAATATGAAGAAGCAAATAAGAAATGTCTACCCACCAAACAAGTAGCGAACAAAGCAGTCAAGCCAGCCACAAATATAGGAAATGAGCCTGTCTTTCTCCTAACCATATATATCCCTCTGACCTTTGAAAATACAGCCTATCCTAAATCCTAAAGCAGGGTTCCATGATATTTTAAGTAATTTCCCAAAATCTATCTGATTTAAACTGGTGGGGGGGGGGGGTAAAAAATTTTGGCGTCGAGGGGGTTAACACATCTGCTTTTTAACATTTTAAAAGGATCGGAATGAAAATATCAGAGGAAACGGTATCTCGCAGGAAGATGGCCGCGGTCGGGATGCACGCCTCCCGGCACACGCTCCCTCAGCATCGCCTCCAACGCGGTTCTCGGCATGCGACCGGGCGCGACCCCGGGCCAGCCGACAAGGACGACATTCAAACCCTGCGCGTCGATGAGCAGGAGGGGCGCGCGTCAGCAGCCATTATCCGCGGGGGCTGTTCCTGGCAGCGATGAAATCCGAATCACCTGTTTGCGGGATCGCGAGTGAGCGATATGGGGAAACGCGGAGCGCTGCTCACGTCGTCCGACAGACGAGGTCAAGCCTTACGGGCCAATCAATCAACTAATGAGCACAAAAAGTAAAGTTTAATATGTCCTCCTTCAGTATTATTTGTTAAATATATGTAATAATTTGAACATTTCAGGAGACGATAAAGCCTTTTTTGTACTTTGTGCACCCATTTCAGTTTGTTTTATTATATATTTTATATCTGTATAGTTTTACACACACATAAACACACTATGAAGAAACCTGATGGTCACTTTTAATTGAACCATTCTCACTCCAGGCGGGTCTGAAATGACCCCTCAGCAGGTGCTGACAGGTTTCACCTCGTCTCCCACCGCGCAGCCTCCCAGCCCAGGGCAATGATGCGCCATCCGGGGTTTTAATCCTCTCACCCCCCCTCCGCATTTCTGCTAAATTTAAGGCCCGTCTTGTTAAAACGGCAGAGTGCGTCTAACAGCTCTCCCTCCGCCTGCGTTTAGATCTAAGTCGAGCCAGGCCTCTCCCTCTCCCGTCCCCTCCCACTCCGCGGCAATGGCTGGCATGCAATAACTTGTGTTTATTTTGAGCCTTGCCTCAAAGGCTTACTTCTGCCACGCTCAAATCAAGCATTTTTTTCCCAAACGCAAGCTCCGCATAGGTGGACAAGTCGTGTCCCGCTATCATGGCGGGCGATCGGAACCGCAGGAATACGTCTGAAAGCGAGGCTTCTTTTCATCCCTTGTATTTGATTAAATATTCTGAGTTGCATATTAAAATAAAATCACACTCAAATACACTCAGCCCAGCAACCATGCATGTTAATGACATGCTGGACGTCCGAAACTTTGAATAAAACCCAGCGCGTCGAAGAGGGTCACAAAAGACGCGTCCCGGCTTTAAACAAAGAGGATCGGGGGCAGCGACTCAAAGCGGGTAAACGATCGCGCTAATGGGGCCGTCATGGGATGGGATGTCGGCGTGAGGCAAAGGGCTACCCAATAATCATTACCAGAGAGTCCCTAAACGTGTTGCAAATTTCGGCCTCCCAGACAATGGGGGGAAAATGAAAATTCTTTTTAAAATACAGCTATACCACAAAAAAAAATTTGGGAGAAACATTTGTTGAAAGCACCTTGAACTAATTACTATTATAAATTAATATGGAATTAATATCTGAATTATGAAATCCAGCAACATTTTAAAAACATTGAGTTTAAATGTATTATTTAAATTACCGGCTAAATGTGATTTCATCTGTTCATATTTTTTACCTTTCTGACATTCTAAACAATAATATTCATTATTTGCAGCTCATCACATAGAAGAATCACTAATGGACGAACTGCAACTCGGCTTTGCTGGAGTGAAAAGCTCGTCGCTGACGAGAAGCAGCCGTGGTGCCGTGAGATGACAGGTATCTGCCGCGAACGTGCTTCGGGAGCGCGCATTTCACAAGGTGAAGTGCCAGCCGTCCCGGACGTGTCACCCGGAGCCCTCAGCTGCGCATCAGAGAGTTGCGTCGCTTTTATTTAACTGGTCGTGCATCTGCATATTACCCCGTGGTGCCGTTTGTCTGGATTTTCACCCGACCTCATTGTAGTTCTATTAATAATGTCGTACCCTACAGCGAAAGGAACTGAGGTTTACACCAAGGTAATACAATAATAATACTAATAATAATAATAATAATAATAATGGTTCTCGCAAATGTGTACTTGCTTCAAAAGATAAAGTGTCCAGCAACGCCAGTCATTCATATTTCATCCGGTCAATTAAGGTCACTAGGACAAAAATGTATTAAAACACACACACACACACACACACACACACACACACACACACACACACAAAGAAAAGAAACATATAACATAAAACCTTAAAATATACGAATGTTTATGAAGAGGCATACATAATCACACAGATATATATATATATCCCGGACATCCAGATTTTCACTATTAGTGCAACTGCTCATTGGTCTGTTTTAGGCCTATTCGGCAAATAGTGCGCGCTTGGCGCAGTAAAGTTAGCAGGTTCGCGCGTCTCATCGTTCCCTGACACTTATTGGCGTAGTCTCGTAACGGCGAGGCGGGGACCAGCCCGGACACATCAGCGCGGGCAGACCCCGTTGGAGCCAGAATTTCATTTAAACTCCGCCGTCCGTATCCAGCCTATGTTTGCAGCGGCCATGCCGTCTTCCCATCGTCTCCCACTCTCTCTTTCAAGGGAGCCGAAAAAAATAACACGGCCATGACTAAACGTGCTGAAACGATTCCCCGCTCTTGCACCGTTCACCGAGGCTCAGTTTCTCAACGCGCATGTTTACAATAAGGCGCACATCAACCGAGAAGCGGGCGGCTAATTCCCCCGCCCCCCTCCCGTTTTGCCGGCGCCAGCCTTGTCAACAACAAACTAAAAAAGTGTGACAATTGCAATTAGTCTCTCTTTGAACCCGCTACACAATGCAGCGGCTGGAATGCACCGTCTAGCCAATTTCCCCTGCAGCTAAAAGCCACCGCACTTAAGAGAAATAAAGTATGAACCTACTATCCAGAACTATTAAGATGACTAATAAAAAGAGACTCGCTTTGTTCATGTCGTTTTTTTATAGTTCACGGGAAAATACTTTAAACCCCCCCACCCCGGCCGCGCAGTATTTCATACTTCATTACTGTCTCCTAAAAATATTTACAATGCATACCGCAAATGAGCGAAATCGACCCTGATAAGCATCTTTCCCGGAGTATAAAACCACTTTTATCGGCAGCCTGAAAAGAAATCCACGCTTTCCGGGATGCAGCTAACGAACCGTGGGTGGAAATTAAAAGGCAGACAGATATAGCCCTTCATAGCACACCGTTGCCCAACATTCACAGAGGGTACGTCTGGTAGCGAAGTTTCTCACGCTGAAGAATTTCACACAAAACATATATCACCCCAATTTAAAACAGTGTTCATCTTTCATGTGGCAAACCGTTTTTGTGAGATAGAACTACGATATACCACAATAGAGACTCGGCATTCTACAGAAGGACGGGCAAAAAGTGCAGGCACATACTCAAGGCCTTCAAGTAACACATTACGCAGATAGTAAGATCGTTCTTCAGACAGAAAGCAAAAAAGTCCATTTTATCGTAATGCAGAAACATTTAAAACGACAATGTTTTTAAGGGGGCTCATGTTTATAGATGCTCATGAAATGTGGGTTCTCCCCAAAAAAACAGTTTTTTTTCTCTCCATATGCCCGGTCTTTTCCGCTGCAAAACAAATGGAGGTTACGATTTAAGTTCTCAATAGAACTGCCCTTACTTTGATATGCTAATCGCTCCCTTCAAACAGGGTGAATTCAAACTCGCATTAATTCAAATAATTTGTGCGGAATTTTGTGAAATGGCACCTCTTTCTGAGGGTGGCGGAACAAAAGGAGGGAGCGATTGAGTGACCAGAGAAATCCCACAACAGAGCACTTGTCACTTTCCCCGCTCGATTCGGCCCCTTCACAGTACAGGATGTTTCTGTTTACCGCGCAGCAAAAATAAAACGGTTTAATGGCATGGGGATAAATCAAGGAGTACTGTGTAATTAGGGGCAAACATGTTCATTATCGTGCCGCGTGTTGTTTCATTATGTCGCTTTTTACATTCTCAAATAATAGATATAGGCCTTTGTGGGAAAATTTAGATTTGGTTAATCCCCACTGCCAAAAATGCCAAAAGTGTCAACACTTTTCTGTTAATGCGAAAACAAAGAGAGCAAGCAAATTATTAATAATAATCAAACTGACAATACTGCTCCATTATTTACACATTCTATTGAAATTTGGCTTGGTTGTTCGTTTTACCTTGTTCACTTCGACACAGCGGCAAATTCTGAGGCCCATTGGCCTCTCACTCTTAGTGCCATAATTTTCTGTATGCAGACCCCCCCCTCCGGAGCAACACTCCTGTGGAAATGCACTCAGAGTACAATCGAGGTAAACATTATCTGATATCTACCTCAGACTCTCACACTTGAATGACAGAGAAGCTATCGGCTGATTTAAATCACCCACTGCTTCTATTTTCAGCAGATTTGCTGGATTTTATTGGGGGGGGGGGGGAGTTATGAAGTTAAAAGGAGACACTCTTTGATAAAAGCACAGTCCTCTGCCTTAGTGTGTAAAAGAAAAAAAAAGAATCTCAAGTTTTAATTAATTCAGCTTAATTTAATGACAAATTCAATAATTCAAAACCTCGGGAAGCTGGATTTTTAGTCTAGACTGGCGGAATTTTGGCCCATATATTACAAAATGCATTTATAAATATGCGCCGACGAAATATGAAACAGAATTTCTCTTATAATCGATTACGTACGGTCAATACTGCATCGAACGAGGCAACAGATTTAGTAAAACTTTGCGATTACTGTGTTCTTAACTTTGAAAAGGAAAATTTTTCAAAGGCCTCAATATCTATACGCGATCACACACGCAAGAATTGCAAAATAAGCGACATGCAGCTGTGTGCATACTCGCACAATGCAATTACGGAGCAGCCAAGGTCAACAGCTAAACGGGAAACGTCTTAGTTCGCCGTCCATCACACATGGACTCTCATAAACAAGAGACAGAAACGGCCAGGCGCAAATGTCACGCGCTTTCCCGTCCATAAGTTCATTTTTGAAAAAGGCCATGGCGTCAGGGGGCGAGCCCTGGCGTTAACTGCGGACGACGGGACTCGGACCACGGCTTTCACCTCTTTCACATAATCGACTTGGCGGATCAATCCGGAGTCTGCACCCTGTTTCTCCGCATCAGCCGCCGTGCCACTCAGCCGGCGAAGGCAGCGGCTGGCGTGGCCCCTGCTCCCGTGCCGATCTGACAGGGCTGAGCGCGGGGGAGCCGAGGCGACATGCAGATTTGTAAATAATACATGCAAGCTTTATGATCTAAGTCTCCTGCCAAGGAACAGTCCATTAAAAAAGCTCACAGTTATTTTTGGACAGCCATTTCATTATTATTATTATTATTATTAGATCCAGAAATCAAGTATTTACTCATATTAAAAGTTATGATTTTTTTATGATTGTCATTATAACCGACAGTATTTCTGGAAGCCTGCCGCACACTTACCGAAACAGGAAAGAAAAAAAAACAACTTTCAACCTCAAATATATATACATTCCACACATGAGATATCTACACATAGATCCTTGAATCACAACGTTTTACAAACATTTATCTTCTCGCTGCACGCCAGTATTAGCAAAGCTAACAATTGTTCCTGCGGAACACACCGTGTCACGGTTTAAAACCCCAGCTAAAGGGAGCCCGGCCGTTTGAGGCTCATTCCAAAGCCATACCAATCATTCTAATTGTTTCCATTCATTCAAACTCCTAGAAACAGGGGCCTCACATATCAGTCCACATCTGTGCTCTGTCTTTTTTAACTTTCTTTCCCCCCCCCCAATTATTTATAGCACCAAATTAATCATTTTTATTGCACAGGCTACGTCCTTTAAAGGTGCGATCTACGTTTAAGCCTGCACGAATTTCCCTTTATCAGATGGATTTTTCCTGAAGTTCAGCAGCTCTGAAACACCGTTTCCAAGATGTGCGACACACACTGATAGATCCCTCTTTTCCAGCGCGATTGTAATAGTTTCACTGCGCTTGTTTACGTGCAAAAGGGAAAGTCCGACTTAATCGAGGGATTTCAGCAAAACAGCACTAACAAGTTGCAGGGACTCCCTGCCAAACTTGCGACGAGATTTTAAAGCAGTGTAATATAATTCAGCTAACACAAATGCAAATAGGTGTAAGAGGGGGAGGGGGCGAGGATGTTCTTTGCTAGGACACTCACCCCTTTGAGAAAGCCGACCCGTGAAGTGTTTCGACGACCACGGGAAAAAAATCAGACAATGAGTGTAAAGCGGGGAGCAAGCAAGTCTGTAATGGGAAGTCCTCTACAGTTCGGGTCGCAGCGGGCGGCACAAAGGGGGGAGCTTGCAGCTTGCAACGTGCGCTCCGCTACCGGGAAAAGCGACACGCTTTTTTATTAATCAAACAATGCTGTCTGCCTGCACCGCGGACCGGACGCGGTTCTCCATGGCCAAGCGCGACTCAGCCTACAGCGATCGACACAGTCCTCCTGCACTCTCAAATGCGTTCCTCTCTTCTTTCCCGCATGTTTTTTTTTTCCAAAGGAGTCTAAATGTGAAAAAAGGAAAAAAATGAATCAAGCCAAAAAGAGACGAGAGGAGGGGAAGAGAAACGGGATAGATTTGGCCAGCTAAAAAATCTGAAAGAAAAAAAATGTCTTGAATAAGAAAGCACGTCTCCAGTGTTGTTGTCAATCCAGTGCGTCTTCAGTGAATGCTCTTGAAGCCTCCGCTATGACCGCGCAGGTGCGAGCGCTCTCAGTCTGGAGAAGGTCTTGCCCACAGAATTAGGAAATCGGCTTGAAACGGAGGAACAGCCTCCCATCAAACGGAGCCAGTGCTGCTACTTGTGCGCTGCCTGCTTCTGCATGAGGTGGCTTTGAATGGGCTGTCACCAAAACCTGGCATAGAGTCCCCCCCTAACGCGCGGACCTGGAAGCTCCATTTCCTCCCGTTCCCAAAGCAAGAAATCACACAAAACGTCGTCGGCAGCGGCGCGGTGAAAATCTTCACCGCTTTTTTAGCATGCGGCAGTCGTAAGAAAGGGACCAAGCATGAATGCAAAGTAGATTATCTAGGAGATCATTTTTGAACGGCTGCACACCCTGCTTTTGGGATTTGAAAGTTGAGCCCCGTAACAGTAGGCAGTCCTGTCCGCTCGACCAATGACTGAGGCCCTATTCTTCCAGTAACACAAGAGAGTCTGAGAAAACAAGGGGGGAAAAGTATAGACCCCATTTCTCTCCAGCTGGACTCAATAAATAATGATAGGAGGAAGAGCGGGACGTGAAGGAGGCGCCGGGCAAGGATAATCATGGGTGGATGAGCCGTCATCACGAGATAAAGATGCTGAATATGATTCAGCCCCAGACATATATGTGTCGGTGGCTAACGGGGGTTTCCCAACAGAAGTAAATGCTGAAATTAAAAATAAGCACAAGGACACAGCCGCATTCCTGAAATAGATAGTGTGAAATGAATCCATTTTTTAATCCATAAATTTCAATTTAAATGAATGAATAAAACACAAATATATAGACAGACAGACTACTTAGGCCTATATTTAGGAAGTATATCACATTTAGAACGAAGCAGTATTTTAAAAGCTGTGCACATGGATACAGTGACATTTCACTCGAAAGACTGAGTTTGATGTAACTTCTCCAGGTGAGAGTGAGAAGACCTGGGAACTCGTCGGAAGCACTTTAACACGTACGACGTACTCAAATAGACACGGCACCAGAACGGCCGCCCGATCACATGACGAAGCCTCACAGATTTACAGTCTGAGTCCCAGGCACGTCGCTCGGCTTTCGCTGACGCTACACGTGGAACCCAGAATTACCGAAATCCATGCAACCAGCGAGGATTTCTCAATAATAAAGCTCTTCATTTTCTTTCATGACTTACTGACTATTACAAATCCACGTTATTTTGAAAAATAACTTGTCTCTTTTTTTTCTCTGATATAAGTAGTAAGCTTTGGAACTCATGTGGTATGGAGAAGAATTTCTGCGCATCTTGACAAGTAGCACGTGCAAAACACAATGGACAAACATTTCCCTCAAATACTGAATTCTGCAGGAAACGCACGATTCTCTTGAGTTGACCCTAACAATTCACATGCGTGTGTTTACCTTAAATACACGAGGAACTGCTTTCCCCTCTGATATTTGCTTAACACACTCCAGAATATCGAAATGACAATACACCATAATATATACAACTATGCCATATGTTTATATGGATTCCAGCATTCGATAAATTACAATGAATGAATATTATGTTTGAAACATAACTGCAGCCTTGATACCAGCCATTTCACAATATTAATACTGTCATAATGTCATAAAAATGCCAGCGAGTTCAAAGAAAGTTAACATTTAAAATCTATGTTTGGTCATCAATGCGTTACGTGCTGAATTAAATCTCTCTGAAATGCCAAATTTCTGTCGCTGTGACTAATTCGTTCAACAGCAACAAAAATGACCCCACAGTTTAGTTTTTTTTCCCCCCCTGTAAATATTAAATTCCATAAGGTTATGAGAAAGTAACCAGTCTTGTGGTATTTCTTTATTGTTGGTGGTTTTGGATCTAGTTAATACGGTCTACAGAAAAACCACAAAGGATGGCTTTTTTGACTTGATTATTTCAATTTAGGATTTTATACATTTCAATATTTTACTGCTTCTGAGTGTAATGTTTCTTGCAGTGAAGGCCTGCGTGCCATCCATTCCATTGATGTGCATAATTCTTATAGGGACTCCGTCACGTGAGATATTTATTCCCGTTTATTCTCAGATATTTATCCTGCGACGGGTTTGCACGACGTTCCTTAGACCACTAAACATCATTTAAAACGGATTCAGTTTGTTATACATTTTATTAGCTTTGTCCAGTCCAGTTATAACTTCAGCCCCATGCAGTAAGACTGTGACGGACTCGCATATTTAATCCTTTTCACACATGCTCCATAAATTCGCATTAAAATATAACGAGCTGCGCGACGTTCAGTATCTCCCACCTCCTGAACCTTGTTGTAGACTAGAGGCACACGCGGCTTTCGTTGCAGGGTTGTGATGTATCTGATTTATAGAGTCTCCGGCTGTTAATTACCTAATACAATCAATTGGTTGCTTAATTAGGTGACGATTACCTTAAGAGACCTATAAATCTTGCTGGACAACGTTGCAGTGTTGATATTGATATTGACATGCCATTGAATTGGGGAGAGGAGAAAACAATAATTCGTTTCCTCCCCACGAAGGTTTATTAGGCAAAGCCCAGGAATTATTCAGTTGTTAAATCTAAACGCGATTGTTACAAAAGAGTTAATGACTTATGGCTAGTTGGTCATTGATTCAGGCGTAAACACGTGCATGAGTTTGCCAGGATTTACCACAGCAAAGGAGAACATCTATAATTTTTTGCAGACATAATGGCTGCATCCAGAAAAGTGAGATATTTTGACAAACTTCAGTCGTTGACCCTGAGTTGAAGTCCTCCTGTTCCAAACATCTTCGGTCTCCCACCGCTAACAGGATTACAATACCTCCAACTGACTGTCAGCCTCCCCGCTAACTTTGAGCTCCCCAGTGACGGACAATTCAGCGAAAACTACTTCATCTCATTCTTCTCCTTCCGTTTTCACCCGACTTGAAGGTCAAATGACCATTTGCTTGCAATCCTGACAACTTTCAAACTTTAACTAAGGCAACAGTCAGCTAATGACTGTCCTTCATCGAGCTCAGTTATAGAGTGAATAACAGGCGTAAATAAACCATTCTCCCATAACACAGTTGCTTATTAATTCCCCTGAAAAATGTTATCGGATGTATTAATCGTATTTAACGTAAGGTGAGTGTATGCTCGAATACAGGAACACATATATTTTTCTTAACAGGGGTACGATAATAAAGACACGTGGCGGTGACCACTTAAATGGTTTTATTTAGGGCCATAAAGCTCTTAAAGTCATAACCTCCGGGAAACCAGAGAGCTGCCGCGTTGCGTGCGACCTAAAGCTATCCTTTAAGAGTAATAACCTGTAGCTAAATCTGGAAGCGTGCCGCGGAGTTTAAGCATACCACCCACAGCAAGCAGAGCCCGGATCCTCTCCCCTCTCCCCCTTTTCACTTGAATACATTTCAATCGTCCATCGTAAACGGAGTCGTTATTTGAAAACCACCTGTCCCGCATTCATCTCGGTGAATCATTAAATTACTGCCTATACTAGGCTACCTAAATATATTAGGCGCCTGTGAAGACACGAGTACGTTTATGCGCAGAAAACCTGAAATTCACAATGTGGATATAGGCCTACTACAATTTAAAAAGAAGTTGGAAAAAATTATAATTGAACGGGCGCAACACATAATTGTACCACATATCTTTTTAAATCGGGGCGAAATTTTTTCATTCTGTGATTCACGCGAGCTGGGAAAGGTAAAAGATCATGGAAGATAAATATTTTAACATCGTTTTGTATTAACGCCATACTGTAATAAGGTTAATAAGCATATATCTGTAACCTCACATCTGTCAGGCTTCTGGCGACCAGGAACAAAACGGATATGTATTTAAAACGCAAATGGTAATTTCATTTTTTCCCCTTCTTTTTCTTAACCGGGTGTCCTACGACCGACTTCTACAAATGGATGACCGTAGCTGGCCGATCGCCTCGGTGTTGCGCCCGGCCTGTATTCCCACCAGTCACCCTAACCGCGCCTTACGAGGCAGCAGCGGTCATTCATTAAACCGAGGGCTCGCAAAAGCCGTGAAATGATGAGCCTGACCTTGCGGCGAGAAAGACTGCGCTTGAAATGCAGGGAGAAGCCGCACTGGGGCGGTGGCGCAGTCACATATATATTTGCATATATAAAAAATCCAGGGCGACGCTGGTGATGCATTTTCCATTGTATGGGCACAATTTGGGCGTCTTGTGCGTCTTTTCACTGACTGGCCGTGCTTTTGTACTTGAGAAGCATCTCAAAATCGAGGAAATTATTAAATAATGCCACACTATAGTGTGGCGATATTGTAAAATATTTAGTATAATTATTAGGTGTAGAATACGTGGCGAAATACCCGCGTTTCTAGAAGCACTGTTGGTGTCCCTGTTTAAAATAATAATTTAAGCAATCATGTTCACGTTTTCTGCATATAGGCCCATATAGGCTATATTTTCTTGTAATACAACATTTTGTTTGTGTACGGGGGCATAGGATGACCCAACTATCCGCGATTCCTCTATCTTGAGAGTGAGTTCTTTATCTCTCATTAAACTGTTATGAGTTTTGAAAAATCAGCGTTCTGTAGAACAGGGTCAACGACAGCATCACATTGAACACAACTGCCGAAATGCAACTGCACAGCTTTTCTGGTCACATGGTCAGCGGGAAATAAATAAATAAAAATATATCAGTCAACATAAAAAGTAGCCACACCCGAGCGGCTATAGTTCATACTATTGACAGTTTCATAAACCAAAAGACCTTTCTCGGAGATAAATTGGATGGGGTCCGATCCAGAGTACAGTATAGTTTATTTTATTGAAGCGATTCTGGGGGTGTCGCCTACAGGGACTAATGAGGTGATGTGTTAGCAGGATGTGACAGCTCTGGCTGTTTGAAAACATCAGAACCGCCGTCTTCGCTGGTGACAACAGCATGAACACCGCGCTGATTTTTTAACCCCTGTGAGTCATTTAAAAATAGGCCTTTGCTTTCCTGATGGTCAGCCACGCCGGTGGTACCGTAATTACCCCCATTGAAAACGTCTTCATATTATATATTTGATGTTGTAATGGAATTAATTTAGATGTATTAAATTTATGTTAAATCATTGATTCATATATTTAATATAAACTATATTCCTGTTGCATTAATTGGATTATACTTGTGATTATTGATTTTGTGTTCAATTTATTTGCATATATTAAGTTGATTGTAGTACACCGCAAGTAACATCTCATTGACTGGTATTTAAATATTCAAAGATAGCTAAAAAATATTAATTAAATATGCTTAAATAATGCTAAAGTAAAATAGATAGGTCACCTGCATTTCAGAGATGTACTGAGTAGCTTTGTTTAAGTGGGCAACACCTTCGGCTTGCCTGTATGGTTCTTCAGGCTTGAGCAGGGCCCTAATTTCATTAATTCATATTACTGCTGTCTGGCATTATTTCTTACTTTAGATTTTTAATAGCATGGGGAGTCACAGGTGAGGGTTTAGTTCAAAGTAAGCTGAGCCACGCAGACCTGGACCGTGCCTCCCTTGTGTGAGGTACACCCCGGTAACAGGGCCATGCTGGGGCTCACGCTGCACCTGGGGGGGGGTGACAGAGGCTTTGCGGCCAGCACTGAGGAGAGCCGATGGCCGGCTCCGAGGGGGGGTAGAGCTTTCAGGAAAGGCAGTGGGGAGTGATGCAGGATTGCTCAGGGTGTATTTGTAACCCCATCAAAATTTGTGTGCATACTGCCCCCCCCCCCTTTGATGTCTATGAGCTGCAGTCCCAGTAATGGCCATAATTTCAGATATTCTCCAATTATAGATCTTTTTTTTCTTCTTCTTTATCACGTTTCCTTTCCCAAATACGGAGCGGAGCTGCAGCCGTGATGTAAGACTGATGCAAGCTGCCATGGCGCAGCGAGCGGCAGGACGTCGGGGGGTGTGAGGCCTGCGCTGTCTGACTTACAGTCAGCCCCTCCACAACCCCTCCTCCTCCCTTCCCCTCCCCCCAAAACAAAAATCCAGAGTCTGGGGCTAGACGGCTCCCTGCATTTTCATATTTAAAACAGCACATTTCTCGAGTGTGTGTGTGTGTGTGTAGATTATGTTTATATTAAAAACCTATTATTCTGACATTGTGGGGACCATTTTTCAGGTCTCCACAAAGATCTGTGAATGTGGTCAAAAAACTGAAAATGCCAAAAGTCTCATATTGTGTTTGGTTACTTATGGTTAAGGTTAAGGCTGAGTAAGGGTTTAGGTCATCATGTTGGGATTAGAGTTTTCCCCATAGAAATTAATGTAGAGTCCCCACAAAGATAGAATTATAAACCTGTGTGTGTGTGTGTGTGTGTGTTACTTGTCACACTTCAGCTGGTGTTATTTACCATAAAGCTATTATTGTCATATTTAGAATCATTAACATTTAAAAAACAAATATAAACATAAAACATCCCAAACCAGTACACTTTCAGCTGAAATGTAAAATGTGTAGAAATAGACCTTCTGATTATGCATAATATAACCAGCCTAGTGAAAAATGACCCGTCACAAGATCTGCCTTCACTGGGCGGCTGTATCCTTCCAACATCCCATCTGATACCAGTTAAAAACTCTACTGAAAAACACTGGGTCCCAGTTATGCAGGGAAAAAATGTTACTAGGAACAACACAATTGCAGTGACTGGGCACCACACTGCCTGAACATGATAATGGAGATGCAAGCCCCCCAAACACCACTCTAGGATTAAGAAAGCAAAAAGATAACTTCACTTTGCTTAAGGAGACTGAATACCAGATGCAGGCGCGGCTACGGTGCTCAGGTGTTGTAACACGGACCGATCTTGGCTGCCCTTGTCAGTGCTGTCAATGATAGGCTGGCGCTTGTCCTCAGTTCACAAACCGGAGTACAGGGGCCGTCGGGAAACAAGCTGTCTCCGGCGTGTTTTCGTGTAAGGTCGGGCGGACACCCGGCTCGGCTTCGGGGCTTGCGCGGTGTGCAAACAGCAGCGGAGAGCACACAGGCTAACACAGCATCACAAAAGTACTCCGTGGCGGCGGGTTAAGCCTCACCGGCATGCCTACAATTTAAAGACACCTCTGTTAACACCCCTCCGCTCCACGTGGAAGGAAAACATTATTCAAAGCCAGGCAAGGTTTGAAAATCATGATAAGGAGGGCCAAGGGTTAAACTGACTGCTTGAATTATTAATCATTTAATCAATCAGCTATTTTATCGTCATTTTTGCAGCAGAGTGATTTGTTGGCCAACAAAAAACTGTTTGCCAGTTGCCCACTTCCTGTCATTACTCAATGTGCTATCAATTATGTATAATATAATGCGGTACAAAAGAATGCCGTATAGTATGTACATGTCTTGTAATGTAACATGTGGATTTATGTACGAAACTCAACAGTGTAAGTACTGGCCGCTAAGCTTAGACATGTTATAATATGGACATGTAGTATTTATATGGTATATAAAAATTATGCTATAATTCATATAATGTTTATATTTCCCCTTTAAGTCCTCTTATAAAATCACTTACATGTTCGTGGCAAGCACTGACCTGCCCCCCATAACTGCACCCATTTTGTCCGTCCCGAACACCGTTATTTTACCGCACACATGTTGTCAATATGGGTAAACAGGAAAAAAGAAGCATTACTTTGCATATGACGATAAAAACAGGCCTGGGCAAGCATTCAATAGATTATCAGATACAAATTTTACCACAGGATATATCAAGAAATTGGGACGCACGAACCAAGCTATGCAGCTGGCAAGGTAAACGTTTCATTGTAATAGTTTATTGCCAGTCCAAATATTTTGCTCAGTAATACTGTTTAATACAACGTGAAAGCACTTATAAATTCTCATATAAATTTGCTATAGTGCATTGAGTGTTTAAATGTTTTACGTTACATCCGACGGCTTTTAATTATCATTAAAAGGCTTACACGATGAATCCAACATCAGGACGAGCATAATAAGGGGGGTAAATGGACATATATATATATCTGTGTGTGTGTGTGTCTACGCACACACACTATAACTGTGTTAGTTGTAGATATACAAACTGAACGCTAATTCACAACCTCACAAGCAAACTTATATTACATCTTTTGAGTGGCCGGTTTTTATAGTGAATAATATTGACAGCGACCTCTACAGTTCAGTGCGATATCCTGGCTGATTATTCACGTGTGTCTTTGCATTGAGAAACATAGATGACTGCAGCCTAAAAATCAAACTGTCTCCTTTTTCGCTCTCCGGAGGCAGAGAAGTAAATGGCTCTTTTGTCGCAGTTTCTCAAGAGATATCCCGCAATTGTCCATAATCATTTTAGCATGTGAAAAGCGGCAAGGATGGACACCAGGAATTATGCGTTCATGCCCTCGAAGACTGAGTTTCACAAAAGAAAGTCGTTGCTAGACCACTGAGCTTATCTCGCTTCCTAAACTCATATTAAACTATCGACATTTCTCTGTCTGATTCCCCAGTCTTGGGGAGAACCGCTTTGTTTAGTGATCATGTGGAACATTGGCACGGCTGCATTAATCTGCCAATTTGATATCATAATCGGTCATGATGCTGCACAAGAAATCTTCCGTTGAAAGATTTTATTGAGTTACAATTTAAATTATAGGTGCTTTAATGGAAAAAAAACTTTATAGAAACTGGTTGTGCTCTTAGAATAATACAATCAGTCTTATATAGTGTTTCCAAAGAAATTCAGCTGTTTAATAACTAAATAGTACTTTTTATAGTTCGCTTTTGATTTCGAGGTTTTTTGGTATAATTAGCATGAGCGAAATCAATACATACAGTATTACTAAAATATAGCTACTGTGCTGCAGTACACATTCACGTTCATTGCATATCGCGTTGGACTTTTAATAAAATTCTTCGTATCTTACACTCAGCTCTGCTCTGATGTAAGATTAAGTAGCCATCTTCTGTGACGTGAGACTTGAAAGAATCAGCTCGAGTTAGCGTGCATCTTGTGACACTCATCGGAACGCATTTGATGTGATGCATTGTGGGTATTTGACAAACTAATCTCTGTGGAGAAAAATTAATAAATACATGTAGGAGAGTAGATGCAGAGGCTTTCTCGGTGTATGCACTAGGTACCACATTGCATTAGCATCATCTTCTCTGAACATACATGTGATAGCAACAATGATTGGGGGCAGCTCAAGGCAAAACTCATACCCTGGTCTCCTTAACTGCTTATTGCCAATAAAGCAAGTCCCCTGAGTGAGGCCTATAGGGTGACCAAACTGCACCACCATACTACATTACCATACTGCACTACCATACTACATTACCATACTGCACTACCATACTACATCACCATACTACATCACTATACTAGTAATACTGCTTGAGTAATCACATACCTTAAAATTGTTCACAGCTTCAATTACTGTAAAAAAAAGAACATATAGGAGGTGTCTTTACACCCCAATGACAAATGTAGCATCTCTGCTGTTGTCATCTGCTTGACCGAACATCAAGCATGTACAGTAATATTGGTGCCTGCTTCATAAGATTAGGCATGTTGTGTTTTGTACAGGCATCCTGTAAGTCTCTTAAATATTCATTAAAGCATCAAAGATAGAGTGGGATGTGTTTTTACATATTTGTGCCAAGAGTGAGAGCCCTAAAGACTCGGACCAACCGCCATGACCGCAGCGTCTTTCCTCAGGCCATCATCTGTTTGGACCAGGACCCTTCTGACCTCCCTTTGTTTTAACTGCTGCACACACACTTTACTACACACACTGCTTGCACACTTACACTGCCAATCAAAGTGCTCTTCCATAATCCTTCTGAGTAAGAACCTTCCCCAGTTTCCACTATTACAGTCAGAGCACATATGCACTTCAACTTGTTACATTGTTGCATTACACATCCTTTTATTTTCAGTTGTTTGTGTATAGTTTATTCATGTTTTTATCTTTTTCTATAGAATACATACCTTTTAATTAGATTGTTATTATGTTGACGCCGGTGCCAAGAGAGCAATTCCTTGTACACCTGGTACTTGGCAAATAATAAAGATTCTGATTCTGATTCAGTGCCCATGAGCCTGATCAGGATAGGCCTATGGATGGATGGAACCACTGTACTTCACAAGCAGTGGGATCCTTTTCAGGGACCCATCGTACAGTTAGACACGTAGAGTACATGTTTAGTACTTATAGACAAGAATAAATTTCCAGAAGTACACACAAGGCATTGTTCTGTATAAACATGTAATACGTCGGTAGAACCAACCTACTATTCAGCAGAAGCATAAGTGTAAGTTTTTAATGAAGTGAAACTAAAACGATCAGCTAATTAATACCATCCATCTACTTCTGCATCTTCCAACCGCGTATGTGGTACAGGGTCGTAGGCAGCCTGAAGGCTTTCCCTCCAAGCACAGGGCGCGAGGCATGGCTACGCCCCAGATGGGACGAAATGATGAATACCTTTTTTTTTACTTTTTTTTTTAAAAGTACTTAATATTAATTTTAGCCCACACATGGCAATGATACAGAACAAAGGACAAAAATACAAAAGCTGAAAATGTGCCCCAGATGAACATTTTGGACAGGAATATATTTAAATATATTTCTTATTTTATTATCTTTTCAAATCAGTTTAGTTTGCAATGGATGTTAAAACTAAGCGACTGCCGTTTTCCATGTTCTGTCCACAAGGCTGATGTGACACAACGGTACCGGAGAAGAAGAAAAAAGATTCATGAACGAAACAGCAGAAAAGAAAACGCAAAGTTTTCTGTTGCACTTCCAGGATTTAGCCGAGCTCACACGAACAAAGGCGGGCGCAGAAAAGAAAATGCGATTCCCCACTTCTGCTTCACATTTGACAGAAATATGTATGTTTGTTGTGGTAAATGCTATTTTTATGTTGTGCCGCTAGACAAAAATGTTTGTCAGTCGTCTTTGCGGGGGTATCCGAATGTGCGACTTCTGGGGAGAAAAAAACAAAAGCCAAATGAATTAGCTCATTAGTATATAAAAAATAAAATAAACAAAGACATTGCAGATGTTCAAGGTGCCAGATCATGATTAAAAATCTCGCTTTTATTGTTTTGCGGACTGTCCCGGGAAATCGATTGGCTTTGTTTCAAAATAGCACCTAAGAGAAATGTATTTTTCCATATAAATATAATTTGCCGGAGCTACATACTATTATGGGTATATCAGTCAAAGATGGGAAAGAGACCCCTTGCTATGCTTGTAATTTTCATCATCGATGGGGGTTCCGATAAGCTTTGGCAAGATTAGGTAGAAAGTTGACCTCCCACTGAGGACGGAAATTCAGAGCGCCGTGAACCGGCTTTCTGGGGATTCCGGGGTACGCCTGACTCCAGCAGCCATATTTGCAAATCATATTTATGTGGGAAAAGATAAGTGATTCTGTTAAGCAGAAATGCTGGAGGAGAGAGGAGCCGGGACCTGTCTGTCTATTAGGAACCCCAAGAGCACAGAATGATCGACCAGCTTTATTATATGCAAAAACCGGCAGTCTTCTCCGGGTCACGAAAGGAAATGGTGATTTGGCAGATGAATTGTAATTGCCTAATAGTATACTGTATTTATGCGGCTCACTGAATTCCGTCTGTTCTACAGGGCAGAATTTGATTCATAATGAATGCGTACAATTTACATTCGGAAAGATGATTAATGTCAAAGGTAAAGCGGTTGCACTATCCGGGAACAACTGCAGACATTATGTACGCATTTTAGTTAATATTTGGCTTCGAACTGCCACATATTTCTCAGGAACTTTCTTAAAGCGTTCATATTAAAAGGCAACATTTAAACACTAAGTTATAAGCATACCTGCGGACTTGATAAATGAACCTGTTTTCCCCCCATTCTGTAAGGAAGAGAAGGTAATGATAATTAACAGATGGGGATTTAATGATACTACCATTATGGAGTAATTTTATTGACCCATTCCCACTCCCGACTAACTAATTAATATTTCAAGTACGGTTTTTAAAGGACAGATGAATCAGTCTGCGGCGTGCCAGATTATTACACATTCAGCTTCACATATAGACTATCTCACAGCGGCTGTCCTCAAACACGACGTGCAGGAACATGTGCTGGTCGCAAGCGACGGTGTGCCCGGTCATTCACATCAGTGGTTCTTGTGGCTTCGGGGATTTAGCTGAGAAATGGATATATCGGAGGAAATCTTTCTCTGGGTGACGTTTACGGTGTACGATGAAAAGCACAATATCACGGCTGTAAGTGTGTGACGAATGGTGTTAAAGGAAAGGATGGTAAAGGAACAAAAAAAACATTAAACATTTTGACACACCCGACATACGCTGATACGCACCACAGTATCATACAGGAAACCCTTCCATAATAAGCCATAATAAACTTCCATAATAACTTTATTTTTGATGAATTTCTCCATTATAATTACGTTTTCCATTCTTTCCCCTCTGTAAGTTCTTTTAAAAGCAATAATAGTTGGACCTGCATTTTGAATTTCAGGACAGGTTCATAATAAAGTTGGCTACGTAATCCGTGTAAACTGGGATACAGATCAAGTCAGGCACTTAAAAGCGCTATGCAGCCCAAAATCGTAAAGATGATGCCTCTCACCATAAAGTTACTCCAGCTGTATAAGCGCACGAAACGCCATGACATGACAGACTGAGAATATTGCGAATATAGAGACTTCAAAC
Organism: Paramormyrops kingsleyae; assembly: GCF_048594095.1. Classification (NCBI taxonomy): domain Eukaryota; kingdom Metazoa; phylum Chordata; class Actinopteri; order Osteoglossiformes; family Mormyridae; genus Paramormyrops; species Paramormyrops kingsleyae. The sequence continues at coordinate 11,837,264 of NC_132817.1, read as the reverse complement.
GACAATATGCAGTGCTGCTCCACCCCTCTCAATTTAAGCAAATTCAAATACAGCTCATAATTACTGACGAAAAATAATAAAGCACATAAGGGTTTTACTTATGTTACGTTATCTCCAATGAACGAGGAGACTCAGGAAGCGATGGAGGAGAGTCAGTCTTTCTTCCACGGTATCAAAATCTGGTACGGCTGTGGTCACCCTTCACATGTGCTGCTCGGAAATAAAATTATAAGCTGGAAAATCAAACAGTAACAGTCGAGTTTCATTGGAATTTGAATTCCTCAACTCAGAAACTTTGCAAATCAATGTTAAATGGAATTAAATGGAAGTAAAGTTTTAAGGGAAATGACCTTATTGTTATTGTTTATTATTGCCTAAAGAAACAAACATTCAAAGTCAGAGTAGTAGCAACAGTACAGGTCGAAGCCCATGTGATGCCCTCGGCAGGCTTCACCGCAGGTGCAAGCCCCCCGACCGAGACGCCTCATGGGTTGAAATGCCTGTAAATATGACTCTTTGCGACATGGAGCTAATTACCAGAAAGTTGAAGGTTTCGAAAACAAAATCGTATAGGTTTGACAGTCACTGTAGCAATAACAAGAGCTGTCCCCAGCACGACTTTCGGAATTCTGTAGGCCTGAAGTTGAAATTAAAAATTTTCTTAAATATGATTATAGTGTGACTGTTGCAATTGAGCGTTTCCAATTTGTGTACTTGGATGTTCGCTTGGAAGTAGATCAGTACAAGATGCCGGATCATTTACTTATACAATTCAGCTGTTTTATAATTAGGTCAACCCAAAGAATAATGCCCGTATGATTCAGTACTCATGAATGTGACCAGCAGATTCTCCAGATTCCCTCTTTAGCATAAATCTCATGTACTGAGGTTCCTCAGGAATTAGTGCTGGGTCCACTCATATTTTTGTTATATATCAGACCCCTTGATTCTGTCATCCCTTGCTGCTGGTATGCGGTGAAGTTTAACCCATCCCTGCCCAGTTGTTACTGCCTGTGCTCTCATAGGTTCCCGCGACGTTGACATCTCTGGTTATGCGACCGTGTTCTGAAACCCAACGCGTCCCGACATGTCCGATTCCTACTCTGCACCCCTTGCCCGTGCAGCACCTATAACAACACTCGCCGTCACCCCCAGACAACACAACTGACGTGTCATCAAAAACGCCGGCTTCACCTCCGATGACACGCTCAGCCGCTCCCGGCACGGAGCTTCCCGCCAATCCTGCTGGAATACCGTCGCCTCGCGGCCCTGTCTACCTGCAACTGTGATCATTTCTCAGCTTGACTCAGGCAGGCAGGATGTGGAAGAATTCATTGGGAGAACATCAAATGCGTGGCGGACTGGAGCCAATTAAATAATCGTTGTTTGCATGACCAAATTCACGCTGCCATTTTCCCAAGAGAATATAAAATAACGGCTCACCGGACAGCCCAAAAAGCCCATTAGGTAAAGGCCATCATAGCTATGCAAATTCAGTTTATTATGCATCAATGATAGGTGATTGTGAAATCTATTGGTCTGCAAAGATAAAAAAAAGCCCTCAGTGGGTGTCTTATTACCAGTTTGTGTTTAAATAGTACACTTTTAACGTAGACAAATGTTGTATCGCTTTGTCGCCTGGCATCATTAAAAAGCAGCACGATGCACGTGTTTGTTGTTGTGCCGGGAAAACGCCAAGAACTTTTCCCTTGGAAATCCCTTCCAGATCACGGAACTGTAAAAGGAGATTATTTTCAAACAGTTTCATATCAGCGCCTGCCATGTGCAGCAGTGGAAGGTGAAAGGTTCATCTCTCACCTGCTGACACGGGGGCCTCCTGACAGGGAACGTGGCACGGCCAGATGATAGGAATCTCAAAGGTGTCCGCTGCCTCAGCCAGACGGCTCAAGCCTCAATTTATGTGAGGAAAGGAGGGGGGGGGGGGGGGGGAAGGGGAAAAAAGCCCACTTCATATGAGCTCACTGGCCAATCTCGGCATCCACTGGGGCTGCAGCCCCCAGCCAGAAAATTCCCAGACCCCCGCAAGCTGCGAAGCAGAGCTGTTTGGCTCACATAAACCCCCGCATAAACAACCTGACTAGAACGATGGTGTATACATATACGCCAAATTATGAGGGGAAAATTCGATCTAGAATGTAAACTTTCTAACATAAACAATGACAAATGTAGTTTGTCGCCGGTACTGTAGCTGATCGGATTTAGCGTGTAACAAACTGCAAATCTGGAGCCATTACAGAGTTCGGGATCCTAATTTGTTTCCCTCTGCTCTGTACGGACACCGCCGGGGCGACCTCTACGGCTGGGTGTCCTGCCGCTCTTTGGGGATGTTGGCCTGCTTCCTCCTGAACAGAAGCCCGCATCTATGACCTGCTGAATCTCCTGCTAGGCATTATGACAGCCCAGCCCCTCCCCCCAGCCTTGCCAATGACAATAAGGGCCTTCCTTTCGCCGTGTGGCAAACAGCGTCTCAGAAAGGTCACGGCGGCTGTAAGAATGAGCTGGCGCCCGTCCGTACCTGTGTCCCTCTACAGCAGATAAGGGAGATTTTCTTCTCCTAGATGCAGGCCCACATGTCCCAAAACATTATGCATATTTATAGTAATTAGCTGTCGTATATTTATACATTCGACCCCCGCCTTACTTCCATCTATTAACATGAGACGAGGGCAGGGGTCAGTCTCAACACTTCCGCTGCCTTTAATATATTCACCAAGACACCACTAATTGTACCAATTAACACTCGTCCCGCGCATGACCTCGTTCCTTTCGTTATCATTTAAGAAATGAATGCGTGCTCTGTTGTATGCAAATTTAATTAAGCGTCGCCATGGGTACACGGCACTCTGCCACAGATCCTCGTCCCGGATGTGAAAGTGCGTCGATTCAGGGAAAGTCAGGCTGACGCCTGGCGTAGCTACGGCGTGCCAAAAGCGCGAAGGCGCGGGTCACACCCCCGCCCTGTGCACCCCGCCCCCCCGTGTCGTGTGAATTAAAATCGGTTATTCATGCCCTCCGCTGCTTCCCATTCATACAGATTGTTTACTCTGCTGCCCTCGGAAAATTGTCCTCGGTTCACATCAGCTCTCTGCTTCCCTTTGGATGGGGGCGTTCCGGAAAAAAATCTGCACGCGAACTCACACCCGGGATTCTGGGAGTCGCGTAAAGGCTCATATCTATTTATTTTAGCATCTATTTGAATTTAGCAGCAGGAGAAGGCGGGGAAAATGGAGAATATTATAAAAATGGAAGATGAATGCTGCTTGCCGGATGCAAGACGTAACACTGAGCTTTGCAGGATGATTAGAAAATCAGGAAGTTGTTTTCTGTCACGGTTATGAGTCGAGCCATGGAAATTCCTGCAGCGTCGGGAGTTTCGGCGTGTCAGGGAGGACGTGTGCCGCTGGGTCCAGGACGCTGGAGATCTCCAGCTCCATCTTTGCTTTGCCAAAGCTGCATATTCTCCATATTTGGGATATTCAATTAGCGTAGCTATTAAATTAGGGATTCTTTCGGCCGCCCCTCGCTGGTGCTCAGCTCCTAGGGCTGGCTGTGGGTTAATGACCCCAACTTGTCTCAGCTCGTAGTCACTACCCTGGCCCCATATGAAGCTGGTTAGCTGTGTAATGAAGGGGGCACAGGGCCGTACAATATCTCATTCAGTAGGAGAGTCTGCTGCGCATTACGTCTTATCTTTGGCCAGGCCTGCTCTTCATTTCATGCTTTTATTCTTTTAGAAGAACAGAGTTGCTATTTTCTGAATAGTCTGCGTTCAAGGTAGTGCATAGACGCCTCCAAATAAAAACACCCCATTACCTGTCTCACAAGACAATAGAAAGAGCAGAATAGTTTTAGTGCAGGACTTTTATTCTGAAGCCTAGGTGAGGTCCTTCAAGTAAACCTTAACACCCATTCAATCAGAAAACTTGTACGCCAGATACTCCAAACCCAAAACACCCCCCCCCCACCCCATGTGATGCTGATCTGAATACTGGAACATGGTCCTGCACCAAAAAATAACTGCAAACCCCTTGCTGTACAGATTTAACCATATCACACAGCTCCCTGTCAATCAAAACTGATCTGTGGCATGGGGGGCCAGGTAATCGGGTGGTGGTTAATCGATGGGAAAATATAGAGCATGTACAGTACAGCTAAATGCTGTCAAACACAAAAAGCACATCAGAGACAAGGACAGAAGAAGCTGAGAGCGGGGAGTGACGGTGCAAGCATTTCAGGAAGAAGCAGGGAAAACCGGGAAGCAGTAAATAAAACCAGGAAGCAGTAGGGAAAACTAGGAAGCAGTAAGGAAAAAGCGGGAAACAGTAAGGAAAACCAGGAAGCAGTAAATAAAACCAGGAAGCAGTAGGGAAAACTAGGAAGCAGTAAGGAAAAAGCGGGAAACAGTAAGGAAAACCAGGAAGCAGTAGGGAAAAGTGGGAAACAGTAAGGAAAACTGGGAAGCAGTAGGGAAAACCGGGAAGCAGTAGGGAAAACCGGGAAGCAGTAAGGAAAAGCAGGAAACAGTAAGGAAAACTGGGAAGCAGTAGGGAAAACCGGGAGGCAGTAAGGAAAAGTGGGAAACAGTAGGGAAAACCCAGAAAGTGGAAGGGAAAACAAAGAAGCAGTAAGGAAAACCAGGAAGCAGTAGGGAATAAACCAGGAAGCAGTAGGGAATAGCGGAAAACAGTAGGGAAAACTGGGAAGCAGTAGGGAAAACTGGGAAACAGTAGGGAAAACCAGGAAGCAGTAGGGAAAAGCGGGAAACAGTAAGGAAAATTGGGAAGCAGTAGGGAAAACCGGGAAGCAGTAAGGAAAAGCAGGAAACAGTAAGGAAAACTGGGAAGCAGTAGAGAAAACTGTGAAGCAGTAAGGAAAAGCGGGAAACAGTAGGGAAAACTGGGAAACAGTAAGGAAAACTGGGAAGCAGTAGGGGAAACTGGGAAGCAGTAAGGAAAAGCGGGAAACAGTAGGGAAAACCCAGAAAGTGGAAAGGAAAGCAAGGAAGCAGTAAGGAAAACCGGGAAGCAGTAGGGAATACCAGGGAAGTGGTAGGGAAAACCAGGAAGCGGTACTTCCCATTTCCAGCCTTTGGAGATTGCTGTGCTTAGCCGACAGATGCATCATAACGCAAACAATGTGATATGCATACCTCGACAAGGCTGGGGGAACAAGCAAGTGCTGACTGAAAGGCAGTTATAACAGCGCTCTGAACACGTGTCTGTCAGGACCCAAAGGTCATGCCAGTGAGACGGCAGCTTCAAGAAGACCAAAGACCCATCAGCAGGCAGCCCGTGGAATCCCAGTAATGCAATGGCTGATCGACGTGGAGCGCGGCCGAGAGCAGGTACACGCGGAGATGCACAGGCCCACCGGACCCATGAATCCAAGGGCACTCAGCATCCAAGCTCAAATCCAGGCTTCAGATTCCAGCGATCCGCTGTCGTCCATCTGCCCGCGATGTCCAGCTAGCATGCCCATTGCCTGAAGACGATGATTTACTCTGTTTACCCGGAATAAAGCAGGATCCGCTTAAAGGAAGAACGCTTTCTAGAATTGTTTTTTTTTTCAAGGGCCCTGCTATTATTTTCAAGGACTTGAAGTTTGAAATGTTATGAATATTTAATATAATGATAAGAACATGTAGCCCATTAAAATTTTAATTTAAATTTTAAATTGTGGGGCAAGTGTATGAAATCATGTTTAAATATGTAGCAGAATCCGGGGAACACAGTGGTGTTTATTTGAGATTTGCATAGTCATCGGCCACATGGGTGACAGAAGCCCGTTTCTGTATCTCAAACAGGCGCCAGAGGGGGAGTCGTGCGATTTAATAACATGTTTGCGCCGCGCTCCCAGTTATTCAGTTATTCTTCCGAATTAAAAAAAAAAAAAAACTGACAGATGCCATCCTTCAATTTGCCTGTCACTGCTAACCAGCTTTCTGGAACTCACATGTCATATGTCATTTTCATTTACGGTGTCAGGGCTCTTTCCATGAGTGATATATTTTAAAAAAAAGGTTAAAAGTGTCGATCACGGCCGCTGCCTTCCTCCCGCTGCGCGGCGGCTTGCTTCTTCCCAGAGATGAAATATTTCTTTAAGCCTCGTTTTATATTGAAATCCAAGCATCTGATAAAGTCTATTTCAAGCGACAATACATTAAGGCGTTTCTTTGGTATAGGAATATGTCATTATTATATTATTATAACATTGCATGATCTATGATTTAGAGTATAATCTCAGGCTTTGTTCTTCCTGTGTGGCACCAAAAAGCTACCCTTTGCCAATATTTAAAAATGTAACACTGTGTAGACCAGTGTTTCCATGGGCAGCTTTTGTGTTTTTAACGAAAGGTGATAATATACTGGCATCCTCTCCAGGGTATCCCCTCCCTCGTGCCCGGTGCATTCTGGGATAGACTGCAGGCTCACCGCGACCATGTACTGGATGAGCACTATGAAAGATATATGGATAGAGAATCATGAAAATCATTGGAGTCTCTGAAAAGCTGAATCTTTACCTTGAATTGCAAATATGCTTCATACTATGTGAAGAATCCTGGCTGTATTGTTAATCTGGAGTGCGGAACCTGTCGGACACCGACTCTTTGGCCCTCTTAGGGATGCACTCCACACCGGCTCTGCAAACTCAGCGTGACTCCTGCTCCATGCTGTCAATAAACTGGTAGCTTTTGACAATCTCGGCAGAGAGGTAAGAAAAAAAAATTGTAGCATAAAATGTTCAGGATTGCTTAATGGCCTCTGCGGCCAGCATGCAGGATCTGCCCCAGAACTGTGACCTATCGCCCCGACAGACTGACGAGCATTTCCTGAGAACGGGGGTATCGCCCAGGAGAATATCGATATTCAAATGAGATGCAATAAACATGGTCAGTGGTACCCGTGCATGCAACGGTCTGTTTCTAATTTTTATCGGGATCGCAGGAATAATGGTACCTTTATAGAGTCGCAGAAAAATGCGAGTGTGTGGCTTTTATTCTTCCTGCTCGGGTTAGCCATGAATGTTTTTAACTAAACTGCTAAATCTGTTTGCAATTTTCAGCCAAACAATGCATTTATTGTGGTTTGGTTTTGAAAGTACCTCCTAAAGACACAAATACATATTTTCTAGATTAAAAGCATCAGAAATACAAATGAAAGACGGTACAGACATGACTTATTTCATGAAATATAAAAATGACAAAAAGCAGTTAAAGTAAAAGCTAGTAAGAGAGTTGATTTTGTATCTCTTTTGGCCATCTCTGTGAAGGGAAAATTTTACGAGGCAGGGTAAACAGGTTTTCGCATGTGTCTCTCATAACCCGGAAAACACATCAAGGGGAATTCATGATTACGAGCGCACAAAATAAAATAAAAAAAATTAGCGATAAATCACTCCTGTTGGTAAAGTTGACATAATCTGGAGCATTCCGGTTTTCAAAAGACGAGATCCCTGTCCACGCGGCCGGCGTCCCCCTGCAAGGATTCCGCGGGGAGATGTCTGTCTGAGTGCCGCGGCACAGACTCCAGACCGTGTTCCTTAATTGAGGCCAAACGAATCTTATATAAGTGCAGCCAGAACCTTTTAAGTGTAGAGCGCATATAGATTTATTCATGAAAGGAATCTGGGCTGTTCGTCTTCACTAAAGGTCAAACTAAATATACATCATGACATCTTCACATAATCGGATTGTGGTAGATAATAATGTCGACTATGGCCATGATTAATTTCCCACAAGAGGATAAAAAAATATGATACATAATTATTAATTATTAAGTGTCTATGCGTCAGATTCCGAGGTTTAACGAGGATCAGTGCCGGACAGGTACATAATGTTCTTCGCATTCGCAAAAATCCATCAGAATGTACGGATCTCGTTTTTCTGACAGCTGTGAAACACAACACGCTTAGACTCCTGTGTTTCCCTGATACGTTCAAATTTTAATTTTAATACCGTTGCACAACCGCATAGCTAGTTTGTACATAAAGTGGATTCCAAGGCCGGACTTTGGCGTAGCGGTTCCGCACGATGATACCAAATGAAAAACGTGAAAAAATTGGGAGCATATTTGCCAGAGTCCTATACTGTCACGCTGTCATGTCTCTGTGTAAAAATGTACAAATTCACTAGTCTGACTTCACCTTGAAAAGTCTTATGTGTTGTGTGGCTGTGCTACATTGTGGCAGGGAAGTCCAGGGGAGGGGGCAGCATCCCTCCACGTTTTGGAGAGCAAGCAAGACTGGCCATTAAAAAAATAATCCACATTTCCCAGGGGCCACTGTTCCTTGCAGGCAAAAAATCCTGACCAAAAAAAAGTCTTCCAAACTTCTGAGGCCTGTACTTGTCGTAATGCACCCAGGCCTTTCTTTCAGTTTACTTTATTTTTGTTTCACAATCTTTCGCTCCAGACTCGAAAATTGACGTTATAGCATTTCAAGCTGTCGCAAAAATGATTTAATACTGGGGCTCATTGAAATCAAGGGATACTGGAGTGTAAGTTAAACCCGTTCTTATGTAGTTATTGTTTATTGTATTTCAACGAGACCGTATCAGCCTCGTGTTTCGACATGGAAGATAAATCAATTTCTCATCCCATGAAAGTTTCGATGGTTCCAACCCAGAGAGTCAGCAATGATATTTTGTCGCCTTTTTTGGGGACCAGATGGACGCTGAGAGCACATCGACCAGTGAATATCAATCTAAACCTGATTTAGATTTAGTTTTCATTTTAGATTTTCGTGAGTATATAGCTAGCTAAATGCAAGCAGATTACCATAATGAAATGCCTGCCTGTTTCTGTCGAACGGATTCTGCCTGGTTTCTAATCAACCCAGTCGTTTCACATTGGCCTCGTGTGGCATCATTTCCTGTGTAGGCACCATGCTCGCCACAGCTTCAAAAATTTTGACTTAGACATTCACAGGATAAAACGATCTTCCTTAAAGGACATGCTGTGCACCAGGAAGTCGCACGCGGGTGTACCCGGGGTTAGCCGTGCGGAATGGGACACCGACCCCAGTCCCTCAGCCGTGAGCTCCCTCATGCAGAGGGCTTGTAAATGTGGGACAGACACTGTTAGAATAATTCAAATCCTCAGGATTGACATGGACCCCTAGAGATAAATGTATCTTATTTTAAAGTATCGAGCTGAAACGGCACGCTCCGAGTTCCAGGCGTCTGCGCGAGGCTTAAGCTCACCGTTAAGCAGAATACAGGACTGACTAAAATATTTGTGTTGAGCAGGTCTGTTATCTAGAGTTCCATGATGTCCAGAGCCCCCAGGCTCTCTTTCTGTCACTCGCCACAACACTATTCGCCGCATTTTTTGTCGCCGGGGGCGATGCCGCCGCAGCCTGCGCACATGCCGCTGTTTCGCTGCGGCACGGTCGGAGTGTTCCAGCAATAATGCACTAATTTCCACCGGGACTTGTTTTCATTGTCCTCACGGGTTTATTTATTTATTCTGTAAGCATGATGCATCTGGATCGTTCTGTAGTGACCCAGTAGAACCTCAGAGAACCTATGCTGAGGACGGGTGAGGCTGCTGTGCGTAAGGACGGCATATCTAGATCACGACCGAATGCTAGGCCTATCATTTTCGAGCAGGACATTCAGCCCCAAAAAGCCTTGCTCCCAAGGCACCTTTATCTCTTGTCTCGGCCTACGGCGCCCCCTGTCTTTGGGTTACGTGCCATTCCCCAGTCCTCACGTGGCCATTAAACCAGTCCTAAGCTTGCGTGGTAAGATCCTTGTCTTTTTATTGCCCTGGTGAGACGGTTTAAGCTTCGGAAAGTCGTCTGTGTCCTGTAGAAGCGCTCCGGATGTGCGGCGCTCACTCTGGAGCCGCCCGGCTGAGGTAACGCGTGGCTTCATACCCTCACACGGAGCCCCACTCCGTCCTCGATTAGGCATGACTCAGACGCTGTACACCCGCACGCAGAGGTCTACACACTGCAGCTTGGAGTTTAAATTTCCAGCCCCTTACCTTGACTGTATATATTTAGATTTACGACGCATGTTTGCATGTATGCGTTTAAGGAAGAGAAACGGAGGGAGGTGGATTTTTCCGGAAAGGCTTTCTGAGCATTCCAGAAGGTGTCTTATGGAAACAGTGGCCCACACAGGGGAGGTTTGTTCCGAAAGGAGCACTGAGATCGCAACATGCCGCAGGCATGACGACACGGACGGAAGCCTTGGTCTCCTTCCCTCCAAAACGCTGCCGGCGTGTCTCTTTCTCACCCTGTGAGGTTTCGTCTGAGCTTCAGGACCTAAGCGTCTACAGCGGAGGCACGATCCTGAAGCATGGGGTGGGGGGGGACCAGTTTGGGTGCTGCTGTTTACATTTAACCAGTTCTGCGCTGGAAACAAGCATGCTAACCAAACGAGTAACATGTGAGGGAACCCTGCAGAAAGCAGGTCAACGTAACGCTCTGCTTTCCCACCGCAGCCGGGTCATGTCAGGTACTTTAACCCTGGAGGTAACTAGGGTAGAGGATATCGGTAGCTGAAGAGGGTCATCGTGTCAAACACCTGACAAGTAGCCTCGACACTCAGTTTGAGATCACTATCACAAGTTATCTGCCATCTTTGACCTGCATGTAAGAAAGCGGATACAGTAGATCTCTCCTTCCCCAAATCCTGTTCAAAGGCCACGGGGTACAGCTCGTGTTTCCAGTGGCAGGATAGCCCTCAGGAATTCGGATAATACAATGCGGGGCCCTGCCAACCGTCCAATGAAAAGCCCAGAGCCTTTCCTTGCAGCAGCGGATTTCCGTTTACATTCCGGTGCGACTCTGGCTGCAGGTCAGTTTTACTGTCACACTTGGAGACTGTCATCAAGTAGCCAACGGGACTGAGATCACATGGTCAAGGGAAAGATACGAAGGACATAATATGCATGTGAGATTGCTGGCAGGTGATTTCAGAGGTGCAGTAAGCGAAACCAAAAAATGTCCTAAAACAAAGCATGAATCACGGTGGTCAAGACAGCTAAGGTGTTAAAGGACCAAACTCGACACAGAGCTTCAGTAAACATTCCCTCGATCTGACTCTGTGATCAAAACATATAGTCCTCTTTTTCCGCACTGGTGCATGACTGGCGCTGGCATTGTACAGCATCCTGGGAAATATGTTCTTTACATCAGCTCTGAGCTCCTTAGAGCTGATGTACGCGTTCGCTGTAAGTCGCGTTTAATGGAGGGAGTCAGCGACCCCGGCCAAGCTTTGGATTCTGGGCCACAGGTATTACCCTGCCTGCCTGCACCCACACACCCTGTGCTGCATACTGTATATAAAACTGGCTTGTTTTAGGAGAGATGCATCTCAAAGGAAAATCCACTGTTTATCATACCTACACAGCAAAGCTAGGTCCTGTTTTTTCTTTATATAAAATTATGCAGAAATACGACTCTAAACAAATTGAGGAAAGAAACCATTCCATTAAAGCCTTATTACTTTACAAACACTACTGGGAATATTGGGAAATATTTTTGAGAAGGTTGCTGAAGCAAGACTGCACAATTTGCATAAAGAAATACGTACTACATATATTAATAAAGATTAAAAATGGAGCACGGAAGAAATGAAGGAGGTCTTTAAAAACACACGGCCCGTCAGATGTCAGGCATGCCTGTCTCTCTTTTCCTACGGCATCTGCATTATTGGCCCGTGAAAATGTCCCAGCCCCCAGACCGGGTAAGAAGACGAACGCTCATGTTCCCCTTCTCTCTCTTTTCCATGGGAACTGACCGCTTTAGTTTTCTAAAGTCTTTAACAAGCTGCGAGGGGTCCCAGGCCACACAGGAGATGCGTATTCCAGATTAGCCATCATAGACGCCACATAAATATGCACTAAGGACCCTGATAGGAAGCATCGTCTTGGACGGACTTAAAGTACAAACCCGCGGGTTCTGTTTTCTTTGAATCCCTTATTGGCAGAATTGCCGGCGACGGCCTCGGGAATCGCTCAAACTCAAAAGCAAATTCTCTACCTACTGGTTATTTATTGTATGAGGGCTGGGCGGTGGGGGGCGGTGGGGGATCGTTAGAGCTATTGAGAGACGGTATATCTTGCTTCGGCCCAGTCAGCTCCAGTTCAAGCAAAGGCAAAGCAACAACTGGTGTCCGGCTAGGTAATTAGGTCTGTCTGGTCATTAGGATATTTGACTAGTTCTGCAGCAGATGATCGATGTTACGAAGCCCAGTGACATTAGGCGTCGCACAGAAGAGGCCAGAGAACAGATGGTTGTTGTTTTCAACAAAAAAAAAGCCCACAAAGGCTGAGGTCACCACATTAACCTCTGTTTGGGTGTCAGGATTGCGTTTTTTTTTTCCCTTCAACTATGGGGTGTCCCTCAGGATCGCAATTACTTATGAGCTTACCCTGCCCCCCCCCCCCCCCCCCCTTCATGGGAGGAGTCTCCGCCACGCTCAGGTTGGCTTTTCTTAGATACGACAGCGACGTGTGATTTATTCTTCTTGCTCGGGCGTTATGCGAAATCCAGACAGAAGCCAACTGACCTCCTTAGCACAAAAACAAACTTCTCCATCTTCAGCATACAGGCGAGACCTTCGTCTGGACCGGAGTATTTTGCTCGTTCTTTTTTTTTTTTGGCAAGCTAACATAACTACATGTAAGTCATGACTGCAACCCCAAAGTAATCATCTTCTCATTTTCAAATGGATGTTTCCTCTAAGTGGGGGGGGGGGGATCACAAATCGGTGGTTTAGATCTGGATTTTTGTGTCTGTGTCAGACTCAGGCCCACGAAAACATAATTCAACCTGTGCCAAGAGGAACAAAACATGTCATAAACATAAAAGTATGACTATTCTTGGGTCTTTCCTAGACTACAGTTGTTATTTGCGGATCCGTATGAACACAAGAAAATTCGTTAAGTTTTCCATTTCTCTTTTGCATGTTGCATGGGAGTCTAGAGATCTTTCATACTGGGTATTGCATCACTAAAAATAAAACAGATGTATTTCTGGTTGTTTTTATTTATTGTATTTATTTAGGATGGTTCATTTGGCCATTTCAGAGATCAAAGTTCTTGGTTTCAGTAGCCCGGAAATCCGCAGAAAGTTGCCGGCCGCTCCAGGACTGCCCCCGACGAACGGCTCGTACGTCACCGGGTACAAAGGCAGGAAGCGGGGGTCTTCTGGCGCGAAACCGGTTTTGTGCAAGTCCTTTTAGAGGCGCAGGGGCGGCGCAGAACAGACCTCCGCGGAGGTAGGAGTAGCAGCCAGACGCGAGCCTCCGTCGTGAGGCTTCCTGTCACAGGAGCTCGGACTGCGTCTTCCTTTGTGTCCTTCTCAGTGGACAGGAAACAGAAAATCTATACTGACGTCTGCACAATAGCATGTTTTCAGGCCCGTTCGGTTCCCCAAACCATTATGAAAAACGATGGATTAGAGCCAGTGGCTGAAAGCCCATCCTCGGAGCTGGCCTCTCTGTATGGGTCGCTCTTATCCAAAGTTACAAAACAGGATATACTGGAAGAACGTATTAACTCAGCATTATATCGCTCATAATTAACACTGAGCTCATAAATAAGATTTTATGTTTACACCAGTTGCCCTGAATACCCCCCCCCCCCCCTCCATTTCTTGGAGGCAGCATTTATTATCTTGACGTTTAGTCTATGAATTTGTCGCTCTCCACAAGGTGCCGGTGGGGGCGTTTGGGTCCAGCTGGAGATCTGAACGTAAAGGGAGACATTTGCTTGTCCTTTTATAGCGCAGGATCGTGTTTACGATGTGTCCAGAGCCACTCGTAAAGACGTCACGCTACGCTGGATGGCAGAGTACTACACACTGGGAGCAAAGTGACATTGATCGTTATGAACTCGCTTAACAAAAGCAGAATAATACTAGAAGTATTATAAATACATTTTATATGTATACTGTGTAACTTTTTTGTGATTTATTTACTATCTGCTTTATTTTTTCCTAAATTACAGTTTAAGCGTTAAGGATTTATTTATTTTTGCATTTCTGTGTTTACTGAAGGAACACAGCACATTTATAAAAGGAAGATCATTTAAAAATAGAATTCGATCCCCAGCCAAAATCCGCCACGTGTTCACAGGCATGACTATGCAGATGGAAGCTAAGAATTTCTTTTTTTTTTTAAAAAAAAAGAAAGAAAAGAATAACTAATTTTGTTCTTGTCTGCAGAATCAAAGCCAAATGTACAAAAAAATCATAAAAACAATCAGTAATAATAAATCGAAATATTTTACCTTAAACACCCATATGCACCAAAAATAATCCATCAAATAATTACTGAATGTAGTATAACCGGCACAATCTCATAAGGTCTTTGAGAATTAACAGTACAATAGTGCAGGAACAGTAATGAAGAAGTTACTGGATAAAGTCTGCAAGTCTGTGCACACCTGTGCCGACAAAGGCCAGCCTGACAGCCCTGCCATAGATGGATTACAGACCCGCGGCCTGACAAATGCTTTTCTGTTTCCTCACACCAGAAGACCCACAAGGAAGCAGCTGGGTGTAATAAAAGCTCCCCCCCCCGAATGGGGACGGCGTCACATCTATCATCTCCTCCCAAGGTGCGTTGCCGCGCGCAGGACGCAAGGCATTGACAAAAAGAAAAACGGGGCCCCCGCAGATAGTGGGAGCGGGATCACGCAGGCCGGACTCATTCGGCTTCGGCGTAAACGCTTCTGTGCTCCATACCGCTCTGGGGGAAAGACTTTCTTTTGGTCGCCACGGAGACTTACATTTAGCGTTAGTGAGTGCTGGCACTTAGCTTGTGTGAGGAGAGGGGAGATGAAGCTTGGGGAGGGGGGGCAGCTGGCAGGCCCCTCTGAAGTGGGGGGGGGGGGTTTATTGAGTTTGGAGGGGGGAGTGGAATCTGCACCACCCACACTACGGACACGCGGCCGGCTGGGCTCTGTCCGGGGGTTGTTTCTGACGTTGGCGGCAAGTTACCATCTCTGCCTGCAAAGAGCTTAAGAGAGAAACACGCGACTGAGCTTCTACTGAGCCGTTTAAAACAGCAAAAATGTATAAAGGGCTTTTTAAAAGGTACAGTTACACGTATCATAGAGCTAAGCGGCTCTACGCGGACTGCACAGAGGATGTACTGCTGCAGAGTGACCATTGATTCATCTTCATTTAAACATCATATATATGATCCATAAACATTGTTTTCACGTTCGGCTTTGCTGCATTTCTCCATATCAGAGTGGCATTCTCCGTACCAGGGCGTTCTGCAACTCTGGTTCTGTGCCTCTCCCGCTTTACACAACATCACATGCTCTTCTGACTGACATACACACGTCTGAAGCATGCCGGCGATCCCCCAACAAACATATCTGCTGTGGATCGGCGCTGCAGGACAGTACAGCTCTCTTGGATCTCGGGGGCCTACGATCATCCATGCTCTCCCCCGAATCTGCCTTCAGGGAGGAGTATTCATGGCGGGAGTAATTGAAGCACTGTGGACAAGCAGACGAGGTGTCAGCGAGGACCTAAATGTGTTTCTTGTTGTGAAGTGGAAATAACTAGAAAAATTGTATTAAATGACCAAGAGCCACGGTGACACTTAGGTGTGATGGCTCTGGCCGGTTGCTATGGCTGCCATGGTAGCTTTCGCTGGCTGTCCGCTGTCTTCGTTGCCTTCGATTTTAAGTTTCCTCCTCTTGGTGGTCTTGTCTTGGGTCGGCGCGAATCGTCGACTTCCCGTAGGCATGGAAGAAGAGTGTCAAAACCTAATGATCCATAATAACGCATCACATGGCAAACGTGTCATGTGAGCCCATGAAAACGTCGCCTGCCGCCGGCCCTCATGGTTTCTGTCCCGGAGACAAGGGGCAGATCGCAGAAGCCACTCTAACATTTATCTGGCCGCCCAGGCTTGTTTCAGGGGACCCGCTGGTGACTCGTCACCTGGGACCTGAGAGCTGCGCTTTCTAGTGTCGGCAGCAGTTAAATTATCTCGGGTGGAGGGGTGAGATAAAGACGTCTGTGAGGAGAAGCGGGGGTGGGGGGGTGCTGTCCACAGGGCGTCAGCGGAGAACATCGCCTCTCTGAGCGTCAGTGAGGGTGGGCCGTTCAGTCGAATCGTTACTTCACTTTGCCAAACGTTTTCTGGGTAAATTACGACCAGCGGGGATGACGGCCGTGCATTAGCTCTATGTTCGATATCATGTGACACCTTGGGCCTGACAGGAAATCAAATCCACGTCCGAGGACACCGGTCAAACGAACAAAAACAGAACTCAGAGTGGATAAGTCACTCCTTGCCTCGACGGCCTTCCTTTCTTACACTTTCGCTCTTAAAGGTCACGCCCTTTCAATCGTACTGCTCCTCTACGCTCAACAGCCTCATTTTCAGGCAGAGCCTTACTGGCCCTCACTGGGGAGTTTTAGCTACAAGCCTGGCTTCTTATCCGCTGTGTGCCCCGCTGCCTGACGGCCCCCTGAAATCCCAGCTGTCTTTGCACTAATCTGCCCCGTGGCCTGTCACTGGCGTCCGCTCCTCCATTATCCCGGCAGCCTTCCAGGTCACGGTCACCCCTCTCAGCCCGGATGGCATCTTTTGGGCCACACAAACTCCCGTCCTGAAGTTTTCCCGCCCCCTGGGGGCCTCTCACCGCAAAGCGAGAAGGGGTAACCTGGGTGGGGGCATCGCGTTCGGCTTTGGGGGGTGGCATGTCTAGCGTCACGTGATGTGGAATAACTCCCGCAGGTTTGACCCCCCCAGAAATTAGGTTCATTCCCTCGGCTCATGTTTGGGTGCCATCCCTGCACTCTACTATAAATGCTGCATACATTCCCGGCAACGCGATACGGCATAACACTCAGACGTTACCAAACATGCTAAAAAAAAGCCGGCTGGCATCTTTGACACAGTCAGTGTTTAAACTACGATATCATCTACTCCCTCACCTTTTCTTCATGACCAAGGGCTGTTTGTTTTACCTTCAATCACTGAACCTCTGGTAATAATTTTCCTTCCGTCACTGAGTGTGTGGAAAATGTTCCTGTCATCTTGATTTGAATAAAAACAATTCAGCAGAAGCAATTTTCCTTTAGTACAGTGGACTCGGTTCCAAAATAAATACATTAAAACTGCGCTCCTCTGTTTTTTTATTATTCATATTCGAATTCTACATTTAATAGTTTTTGAATGGTGCACTTTCATTTGAAAAGCTGTCTGCTTCTGGTGAGCCTCTGACACATCCACTGTCGAACATCAACTGTCAATCACCTCTTGCAATTAATAGCTAACCCCACAGTGCTCGTATTTTGCATTGGTGGAGGCTCCGTCCCCTGCTACCGACATCTAAACAATCGCGTCAGATTATACTGACTCAGGACCAAAAGTAACGAGACCAGACAACATTAAAAGTACGCCGTTCACCAGACTCGTCACCTGTATTGGATCGGTATCTGATTCTTTACCTTATGCGTATTTACATTTTTTATCGTTTTGCATTTCATTGACTATCCCCCGGCAGGATCTAAAAACAAATGCAGGCGAAGAGAAACTTTTTTTAAATGCACGTTATGGGTACAATTCCGACTTTCTTTATGGGGCTGATTTGTGGACTGTATCATTGACTAGCCGCTCGCTAATTCACTCCCCGCTCAGCTTGCCTAATTGAGGGTTGCAGTCAAGGTGTTAATGTTGCATGAAAATGTTTTATCAATTAAAAAGTAACATGCATGCTGTTATTCCTTAGAGTATACAAATTAATGAATCAGCTGAATAGGGGGAAGAGTGATTCTCAAATAAAATAACAGGGCAATATATGTGTGTGCGTGTCCCTAAATTAGCATGGTAATTTGCAGGAATTTAATTAATTCCTCTTCAATAAATTGACACTCGTGCAAAGAACGTGGGTCAGATAATGTTTCAGTCCATTCCAGCATGAGAGCAAATGCTGGCCGACAGAAAATGGCAGAAAAAACTGTTTTACTGCGGCATGTTCCATATACATTTGCTGCTCAAAGATCAGCAGCATCCTTTAGAAGGGAGACTGAATCACGGAGCCTTTCTTGTCATGGTTTGTCCTTCTTCTGAATTGTTTGGGGAATTTAATTCCAACGTGACGCCACAGGGCTCTGCCACCAAGATCTGCCGTGTTCTGTTTAAGTCGAGGGGGAGATTCCTACGTTGCTGGGCAGCAGCTGATGAAACTAAAGCTGATCCATGTTAGCCGAATTAAGGTTCGCAGAATTGCATTATGGGCTAGGGTTAGCTTGACGGAGCAGGCCACTCACCGCGTACCTGACGGCGGCAGTCGACAGAGAGCTTCGGGACTCATGACCTGAGGGTTGATGGTCTGAGTGGTGACAGAGGCCCAGCTGACTTCTTTTTTCGGTGCTTTGCCCTTGCTAGTGTGTTAACCTTTAAGAAAGGTACTTTCCCCGACTTTATTCCCAATAGTGCCAGTGGCTGAAGGATAAGCTAATAAACTCGCTTTAGATAGCAGTGTGCGCTAGGCTAATTAATCAACAACACAAGTAATGACGTGAATAATTACAAAAAAAACAAAAAAAACAACATAAGTGAAACCAGCAGAGCAAAAGGCCATAGATATCAGCCCTTGGGGCTTTGGGTTTGAACTCAGGCACCTACTGCTGGCCCACAAACCCGTGGCCAAACCTCGCAGCCCATAGGGAAAACAGGGTGGCAGAGGCTCATCCCGACGAGCAGATTAATGAGGCGACCCGTGTGTGAAATTGCGTTAAGATGGAGAGGTGAGGCAAATATTCAGCTGTTCGTTTCTGACTCTCCAGAGGCCCAAAATAGGGCCCTGAATCCTCCTCAAAGCAGCAAAAACCGTTAGCGGCATTGTCCCAGCGTGCCCTCCGAGCACAGCTGTGAAAGGGGCCCCGCTCGCTCCCCAGGAAGATCAATACAGGCGGGAAAAGGAAACCATCTCTGGGCAGCGATTGCCAGAGCCACTGACACGCCAGCCGCATGCCGCAGATCTCAGCGGCTGATAGGCAGGGCACGCGAGCGGAAAGCCCGCCGGCCAATCACCTATCGTTAGCCGCTTGCAGACAGAGCCCCATTTTTTCAGCCCTCGGTCGTGATCCCTGCTGTTTTGAGTAGGGCTAAGGAGCAGACTTCAAAATCCATGACCTCGTCCCACGACTGGTCATCACCCCGAGACTTGCACTCTGGAATGGCCAGACGAGAGGTTTTGCATAGTCGAAGCTGAGATAAATTATATGGCAGCCCGATACTGGGTCAGATCTGGCTGGGAGGACAGTGACTCCTTCATAGAAAGATGAAGAAACTTTGCCTCTTCACCTCTTCATCCGCCACCTTCAGCACAGATGCGCTACCTCACCGCGTCAGACCTGTAATGCGCCTGTCCTGCTTATCCCATGTTTTACGGCGTGTTTGACGAGCCGCCGGACCGTAAGTGGATGTTTGCAGACACGTGTAAATTCCACACCGAACTTCACAAACAAAGGGGTTTATTACCTTCCCAAACATAGGCACAGTGAAAGGATGAAGGCTATTTCAGCCCCAACAGCACCGCAAGGCGTCCAGAATTCCTTAAAGGCGGTTTCAACATCGTATTTCTTGCGTAATTTCACTTTACTTCAGGTTCAAAGCGCATTTAATTAACTGCGGGAAGTATTATGTTTAACTCGGGGCTAAAGGTTTTCGGTTGAATTATTACAGTGAATCAGACGCGTTCAGACCTCAATGCATATTTGTTTACAGTGAAGGAAATAAGCCGTTCTTTTAATTCTGTTCAATTACTGTCCTGCCTGCCTCTCACTTCCACATCCACACCATGTTTCCTGTCCAAAAACATTAGACTGCCCTGTGTGAGGCAGCAGAAAAGGAAAAAAAAAAACAGCAAAATAAATTGGTTCCACAAGTAAGACGTACATAAAGCGCCTCGGAGACGAAATGTTTCTTATTATCAGTTCGCAAACGGCTTGGTTTCGGCACAGAAAAGGTGCTGATACGATTAGCTGCCGACTTGTGAGGAGTCTGTCTTATATTTCAAAGAGAGCAGAAACACAATCTCCTTTCAATTCTCAGAAAAACTGAAGTCGATTTAAATTCTCTTTCAACTGCCATCTGTCTCGCTGCTTTTCAGGGCGAAATCATTACCAATAAATACTGTCGTATTTCTAATGCGTTACGTTTTATATCTGAGGGTCTGGGTTATATTTATAATAAAAAAATATTCATCAGCATTCGTATGACTTGGGCGTTTCTAGTGTTCCCTGCGACAAATCCAGGCCCCAAGTTGGGAGGGGGCCACGTGTCCGGTCTCCGGCCAAGCTCGGTGTAATCCTCACGGGGACACAAAGCACCAACCCTTATTCTACTGCCCCCCAGAGGAAACTACCAACCATTTCAGATTAAAATAAACTGTCCAGCTTCTGTTTACTCGCCGAGAATCATCATCTTCCTGCAGTTCGATCACAAATCATACACAGCCGTTTTCAAACCGGCCAAATGTTGCGATTGTTTTGATATATGCATTTTATTCAGGATCTTGCTGAAGCATTAGAGAGGTATTTGCTTTCCCAGAGTGTATGAAATCCCCTCTCCCCTGTGCTATGCGAGTGACCCCACGCTGCGCACAAATCAAGCTCTCCATCTCCAAGCTGATCTGTCAGATATCTGCCGCAGACCCTGAATCACGCTAATCCACCACGCTAACACGCAACAGCTCGGGCGCGAGACGCAGCGCGCCGGCCGCAGGGGGGAATTCGCCGGTCTAGTATTCCCATTAGCGGGGCCCCCACCTGGACCGGAACGGGGCTGAGGGGGGGGGGGGTTAAAATCAGTCCGGCGTGTTAAGACTCACATGTGGGTTTGCGGGTTTGGAGCTGAAGCTACGACTTGTGCTAACAGCCCTAACTAGAGTAAGGTACCGGGCTAGCAGAACACGTCAGGTCTGAGAAGCTTTTCTGAAACTCCAAAAGTGCTCATATTCAAGATGACAAATGATTAACTTCAAAAACTTAAACACAACAGGGATAATTACCAGCACTGGCAAGAAAAATGAGCAATTACTGTACACAATGCGCTCATTGAGCTACACTGGATTTTAAGCAGGAACCGATGGTATAAATCAGGCCAAACACACTGTGTCAGGGAAAAAATTAAAGTCAGGCCCAAATTACAGTCCCACCACAAGATTTATGTCTATATCTTCGCTCTAGCAAAAACGGAATAGTTGCCGGTTTTCCATGATGATCTCATGTAAAGACACAGTCTGCTCCCACCCAAAAAGACAAAACTATGTCCCGCTACCCAAGAATATTTAGAGAATGTCTGCTTGTTGACACAAATGAATATCTGGACCTTCTATTTTCACGTACAACCTTTCAAACTTGATTTTACATACATATATGCAATAAAAACCACAGAATCTTGTGAGCGAAGTGACAGGCTTACAGTAAGAATATTTATTTTCTAGTAATAATTCTTCCTCGAGTCGAGTTGGGCGGATGGCTTCCAGCCACATGTGAAGATTTTCTTCTTTTTTTTTTGGTTCTGCGATTTTTTTTTCCCCGGCCCAGCTGAGGCGCTTGGTATGCACCAGCCGTGCAGAGCCCAGCGTACGAGGCAACGACGGCAACGCCTCACTGTAAGCCACCGTCACGAAACACACTCACGCACGCAGGCATTTCCAGCCGATTCTCCGCAGCATTAAATATAACAAACCTTCTTATCCTATATATATAAACGTACATCAAGGTACCAAGGCTACAGAAGTTAATTACTTTGATTGCACCTTTAATCTAGCTAATGTAATGTTCATATAACTGCACAGTATAATAACAGAACCTCCAGTAATTAAATATCCCGGCTAATTTAACCTCACTTCACCTTAAATCCCCTGCTTAAAAGAACAGGACATCCCACGTATTATTTTTTTTTTTAAGTGGCACACTTTCCGAGACGAATATCACGTGGGCATAATTGTTTTAACGAGGGGAGCGGCCGGTTGCCGTGGCTCCCCGTCAAGAATGGATGGGCCGTTCCCGGCATGAGGCGGGGGCCTCCTTCGGAAGCAGCCCTAGGACACATCTCCCCCGTCGTGCGGTGGCCTCAGAACTCATAAAAGCACCGGGCTTACTGTAAACAGCCCTCACAACTCCCGGAGACAGATCTGCGACTACCTGGTTGCTATGGCAGCCAGAAGAATCTGTTGGACCACCGAAAGCATGTTTTTTGTTGTTGTCTTTTTTCCCTCAGTTTTACAAGCAGCCATTCTGAGGTGATTCCTCCTCCAAAATGTGGTTTAGTAGAGACTCCTGACAGTAAACGCCGAATCCTGTGTGCAATTACGCAACATTGTGACATTGTGACGTCGTGTTCTACGCCAGCCTTGCCGACAATGAGCAGCGATCGTCCCTTTTTCAACGGGAAAAACAAGCGGGCAGCTTTTGGCAGATGAGGGCAGCCTGTCCGTCTCGGGGCCACGATCATTAGCTCATCTCGCAGCCTGCCATAAGTGGCGATACGCTTCCAATTCGCACGGAAGAGGGGAGTAATGAGGGCCGGACAAATTAGGCTGGAAATCGGCACCATTAACATAACGTGGGGATGTTCGTTAAGAGCCGTTTCCATTATTCATGCTCTCATTGCAGAGGTTACAGGCACCAATCCAGCTGTGTGCTGTGTCCATTGTTTTTTAAACGAACGACAGAACCCCGGCAAGGAGAACCTCTCACCTACTCAACCGGGGTGGGGGGAGGGGAGCGATAAACAAACACATGCCGTTCCTTTCTGAGCCCCTCTGCTTCCAGCCACCTCCCCCCAGCCTAAATACCTCCATTAATTGCCCCTAAATGATTCCTATTTATGGTCAGTCCTCGCAAAATAAACATCTCAAGATGAATGGCCCCCAAACGGCCGGATTCAGGGCGCGCAAATCCAGAGGAGACTCGCTTCCCGCAGCTCTGTGCGGGAACGCGGCGAATCTGCCCCGAGCAAGTCTGTCGCAATGAAGAGCTTTCAGCCATCTTGTGCTTTTGAGGCTGTTGGCTGTGCAAACACGTAAAGGCGGGACAATGGACGCAGATGCTTCATTAGCATCTAAAAGGTGTGCCGTGGTTTTTATACACCTGATGTGTTTACCTTCAGCTCAGTTCCTTGGATGCTAGCGACAGTTTTCCACGATACGTCCAGACATGCGGCGTTATGACATTTCATTTCCTGTGGTTCGTGGCTTCACAGTCTGAAGATCTTCACGGAAGGCTGGTCTACATGCCCCGAGACAGCATTCTCACGCCCCCCCCCCATACCTGTCGGGGTTGTCCGGCAGTTACAGCCACGCAGGGCGCAGAGGGGGCAGCGGGCACTCTTGGCATTGGTGTCCGTGTTGACATCTGCGCGGGGAGGGGGGGGGGGTCAGAAGTTTAGAAGCGTAACTACAGCCAGATCTGAAGGGAGTCTGTTTTATTACTACGTGAGAAAGACCAGTGAGTGAGTGGTAAAAACATGTCCATCTTGGGGAGACGGGGGGGGGGGGCAGGGAGTAGGGGGCTGAGGTAATGTGAAGATGCATGGGCCCCCACTCTGGATTTACCCTCCCTTAGCCCCCCAGTCCATGTGATTATCCAAAGGCCCCACATACCCATGTATCCGTCTTTCACATCAATTAAAGTGTAACTGGGGAAACTTCAAACTTAACACTGCTTAAGCCTTCACTGTGCGGCTGTCTTTCAGATGCTGAGGTGCCCAATGAGAACAGGCCCTTCTGATGCCCCTGCCGGACCGAGCCGGACCGAGCCGGACCTGGCGCAGGTTCTCACGCACGCAGCTCATGCTGCATGATGTTCATGGCCTCTCGCCGAGTCCAGCCGGTGTATTCAACACAGACCCTTGTATTTGAAAGCTGTGCGTATTTATAAAGTAGCTTTTTTGTTGCCGGGATTTCCGCCCTGCGGCGCCGGCACTCCATCCCATAATCCGCGCATTAATCTCACTCCACCCAGACCGGCTTTCGTAAATGTCTGCTCTCTGTGGCCTTGGGGGGAGGGGGTGGGGGGGTCCGCCGGCGAGCTTGGGAACGGCACACCTCAGTGCTGGAAATTTAGAATTACCAATTTAAATGTCCTGTTTCCCATTGGTGAGAACAAAGCAGGAATGGAGTTGGTTTGTGTTTAATGAAAAATAAGAATCTGAGGTCACTGTCTTTATTTCCAGCTGCATAAATACTATCTGCCTTTACTGTAGAATCAGATCTATACGACACACTTGTGTTTCTCCCCTGTTTTGCAAACCAGCCTCTGCGGCACGCCAGACACCGGCGTGCCGGACGCCATCCTGCCCCCGGCACCCGCCATCGCATTTCACACGCCGGCTGACCAAAAAAGGGAGCGCTTTCAGAGAGCCGAAATCACCACACGGAGACGGGAGAGCGTTGAAGGGGCGCCTTAACATCCGTGCTGGGGACATCTCAGAGCCACCCTGTCACAAAAATAAAGACAAAACTATGCAATAACCTGGAAAATGCCCACATGTCTTCCAGAGCAATCATGGCCTAATTAGCAAAGGTTGATAATACAACTATAGCCAGCAGGGGAGCGAGGCAGGAATTACGAAGCCACACAGTGGAGGTAGAATCAGGTCATTGGGAGCTGCCGTGCTGCATCACCGATTGGTCGGGTGCCGAACGCCACCCCTCGAAGTGATCCTTCAGTTAAATGACGAGTCCTGATTATAGCGCCCCCTACTGAGTGAACACAGGGCAGCGCGATCGACCTCCTGGGTACAGGTCACCTTGGTCTGAGGTGGGGGACGTCGCGTTCAGCAATCATGCATCCGGCCTGGGGGGTGGGGGGTTATCGTGGGGGGCTGTTCTGTCTGATCGCACACGTGGCCCGCTGAGACATGGCAGGACCCCTCCCGCATAACGAGCGGCGCTGGTTCATTTCAGCATGCTGACAGAGAGATCCATGTGGCCTTTAAGATCTCACTTTTAAACATTTTAGATTTTTCTGTTTAGTTTTTCTTATGTGGTACCGGTACATATGTAACTGACTGAAAAAAAAACACAAGCTGGCTTTGTAATTAAAAAAATAAATCAAAAAGCCACAGATTGTTTTATGCTGTTTAGTTTTACTTTTGATAGGCACATATTTAAATTAATTTTAAAAGGCACGCAAAATTTTGTTTTAATTTGGACAAAAACCTCGTCCTTGTGGCCACCGTCTTGCTGTCACTAATCAGCAGACGGCGGATGCAGCTCTATCACGCATCTGTCCCGGCCTCTGAAGCTGCGTCTGTCCCGGCCTCTGAAGCTGCGTCTGTCCTGGCCTCTGAAGCTGAGACTGTCTCTGCCTCTCCATAGTCGGATCGCCTTCCACAGCCTGAAATGCTAAGGACACGCCCATCTTCCACCTTAGCATCAGGCCGAGCGATTGTGCCTGTCACCTGTCCCCAACATTTCAAGGGGCGACCTCTGAAAGAGGCGACACCACATGTTTAGTGCCACCAGACAAGTGGAAGTCAAGCAGCGGGTTCAAGGGGCTGAGATCTGCCGTCCTCTGTGCAGGACCCCGGTCCGCTGCAGCCGCAGGCCGGTATCTCCGACTTCCCTGGTGACGATGCGCATTGATCTTCCTGTCGC
This sequence comes from Paramormyrops kingsleyae, assembly GCF_048594095.1. Classification (NCBI taxonomy): domain Eukaryota; kingdom Metazoa; phylum Chordata; class Actinopteri; order Osteoglossiformes; family Mormyridae; genus Paramormyrops; species Paramormyrops kingsleyae. Next base: position 11,811,642 of record NC_132817.1, on the reverse strand, counting down.
TCACCCCCCCGCCGAGGATCCTGACAGGTTTTAACTCGCCCATTAGATGTCTCCTCTCAAATATATTATCGCTCCCTCTCACTTTTCCACATCTTTCCACAGACTAGGAGTTAACGCAGTTCCTCATCCAGTCTACTGACATCTCCATTTCTCTGGAGCTGGTCGCTCTCAGCCTCCATATCTCTCTGAACAGTGCACACAACTCTCATACAGTTAAAAACAAGCACGTAGGTTTGGTTTTAATATCGGTAGGGACCAAATCAGCCCCGAACCCCCCATCCCCCTAAACACACACAGTGCTCCTGCAGTATTGGCAGGGACACGTCCTTACCGTCCATACCCAAATTTACGTCCTTGGTTAAAGGACACAGAATTCACAATTTCTATCATTGCTATGGCAACTAATTACCCAACAGTGACTTTGTATTAATAATAAGTACAATAAGAAATTATTTTTGCAAAAAATAAAATGTTTGCAAAAAAAGGAAAATGTTACTGCTTAAAGCTGGCTCTTCTGCAGCTTGGGGGTGCAAAATTGTGATTCATATTTCAGTGTCAATTTAGTTTGTATTTTGTCTCTTTCTCCTGAAATTCACTAGAAGAAATAAAGTAGACATAGTGAGCCAGAGAACGGGAGTCATATTTAAGAAAATGCGATATCTTGCCAAACTTGACTGGAGCCAAAAGGCACACACACACACACACACAGGTATGTAATTATATCTTTGTGAGGACTTTCCATTCATTTCAATGGCGAAAACTCTAATCCCAACATGACAACCTTAACCCCTACCCAGCATATCCTTAACTATAAGTAACCAAACCATTCACAGATCCCCACAATGTAATATAAACATAATCCACACACACAGAACCAAGACAGAGATTCAAACCCTGGTCTTTGTGGTTGCTAAGCACTGTTCCCCCCTGTTGTCTCTGTAAGGCCATGGGGCAGCATGGAATATGCAGGGGTCCAAGCACTAAATATTTTCTTGAATTTGAGGAAAATACAAAACAGGCAAACAAGAAAAGGATAAACTTTAATAATAAGTTGCAGTGGCATGTATAGCATCGTTGAAGCTGTACTTGAAACGGCTGAATCAATCTCGTCCCCTAACTCCTAAAACAGTAGGCCTATTGCACAAACCTTTATTTTTGCTGCACAAACCAGCACAAGTGAAGAGAAGTCATTTTATTATTTTCTGATCGTATGGGTGCCAGCCTCACGCAGGTATTTGAAACTGCTGGGGATGAGAATAGACTGAGTTCATAAAGAGAGCTCTCTAATTTCTCCACCGTAGATCAAAATGCGACACAAAAGCTGAGACAATCTGAGAATTATTTTAGAGCTTGATGAGATCTCTTTTGAAATTTAAAAGGAGGCTGATATGAGATTTTGTGTTTTTTTTTTTTTTGATGGACAAACAATTGAGAGACAGGAGAAATAAGCTTTAGACTCATTTTAGTTTCACACAGATCTGAGTTGTCTAGGAAAAATACATGAAACAGTTTTAAGATTTATTTTCTGATTATCCTGCGTTACCAAAAGCTAATAACCATTTTAAATAAACTAGTTTATTCGGAACCCCAATAATTATCAGGTTCCTATTCATACCTTTGGAACAAACCAAATCTAATTAACTACAAATAAAACCCAACATTCAGGATGTCCTTAGCATAGATCTTTTAGTGTAGGAGACATTTTCTGACGTTTTATTTATTTTCTTTTTTGTACCCAAAGGGTTAAAAAGACTAATGTTCTACCTATGGAAAAACATCTATCTATCTAATAATAATAACAATAATAATAACTATTATTATTATTATTATTATTATTATTATTATTATTATTATTAGTTTGTGCATAGTTGAGCTCTCTGAAGTCGCGGCGGTGCCGAAGCTGAGATCCTTCCCGACAGTCCCTCTCCGCGTGCCCCGTCCCGCTCTTCTCCGAGGGCTGTATCACTTCCAAATGTCCCAGCTTCTTCAAAAAGCCATTGTTACAAATCTCCATACACGGTGCAAACAAACGGGTGGTTGCCGCTTTTCCAGCATCCCGTAGGATGAAAGAGTTCCTGCACAAATGCCGCAAGAAAAAAGCCACTTTTTTGCCTTTCTGAGTTGCTCAGAAGTGCCCTGTTTGTTTACATGGGGATGAAGAGCTGTAGACGAAGGATTAACCGGAAAAGCAATTTCGGAGCATGCATCCTCCGATCTTTGAGCAGTTTTACGGTCAGATTAAGCTTTTTGATAGAGCTAAAAGGAAGTTTCTTACATACGGATTTCCTTTAAAAAAAAAGTATTAAACGCTTTGAGCTGCTGCAGTCATGAAACGGCTCAGGACCGAACAATGTCACCGCGGAACGAGGTCCAGGTCTGGAGTCTTCTCTCCTTGCGCTGGCCTTTGCGCTGCCGCTGGTTGGGGTTAAAACGGAGGGGGGGCATCTAACTTATGTTCCTGATCTTCCAGCGGTGACAATTTTCCTGGCTTTCTGAAGAAGATGCATGAACTCTCATGTACTCTGACTGTATAATATGGCCTATATATTGGATGTTATTTATGTATTCCGTTTTTTAATTTTATTATTTATGTTCACAGTTTTATTTATTCGCGTCTAAGGAATACATAAATGTTTGTTAAATCAAATAAGAAGAATGCTTAATATGTAGGCTATGTAAGATGTAATCATTATCTTAAGTCCGTGCTGCCTGGAGTCTATCAATAGGCCTAATATCTGTATATTAGCTTTCAGTTACCACAGAGCTTCAGAATAATGTAAATATGAATATGATTATTATACACACCTGATTTATAAAATATAGTATTCTGAAACTTACCTTAATGACTGCTTAGAGTGGGAAAATAACTGGCAAAATACTAATGCATTTGGCGAAATCCTTTAGGATTCTTTTTTTGGGGGGGACGAATGAAATAAACAGGGTCTACCTCGGGAAATTTGCATGGAAATTAATTATTTATGACCCATCAGGAGACCTTTAATGCGGTTAAATTGGGAGGCAAACATATGTGCGCACGTGAGGCTGAAGAGCCGCGCGCCCGCCGCATGAATCCGGTGACGTGCGGAAAACACGCGCGCGGGACGGGCAGCACTCGGTCGGTCGGTCTGTCTGTCTGTCTGTCTCCGAGTGTTTTAAAGGAATTAATAATGACGCTGTTAAAAAGCAACACTGCGCCCATCTGGTAAAAGAAACCTACATGGGTGAATATTACAGCGCTCCATTTCTATATGAAATATTTCCGAGGTATAGGTTTAGCTATCAGCGAAGCTAGCGGTGAAAATATGCAGTTAGGAATAATTTATAGATGCTATTGTATAAGAGGTTTGTCTCCCTGGGAAGCCTGTAGGCAGGACCTGAGGGACGTTCTCAACACGCTGGCGTCCAGTAAAACAACCTTTTTAGCGCAGGGTAATAAAATATTTAGAGTACCAGGCACTCCAAAGCGGTCGGGACTCACAGCTGAGTGACCTGCACGGGGCACGTTGATGCGTGGGGCGGTTTTGGCCCCTGAAAATGGAGGTGTCCCCCTGAGACTGTCGGAGATCACTCAGCGCGAACCTGCGTCGATTTAGAGGTAATTTCCTGATATTTCCCACATCCCCTGGATCCATCGCCATTCAAAGAAGTGGCTGTGTGATGCATTTTAAATAAAGTGGGTTTGTAGACACTTGACAGTCTTTTTGGGAGGGGCTTCACATTTTAATACCCTCTCTGTCTTAGTGTGAAGTGCCAATCTTGAGCCTAACTTAGGCTTACTCATAATACTGCAGCCAAGCTGCACACCAAGAGGTCTGCACGTCCTCCACCTGCATCTCACCCTTCTGAGGATAATTAACTGCCACGTGTCGCCGTCATCAGCACAGCACGCTGACACGGGCATAAATAAACTCCCTAAAAATACCGCCGTTAATACGAATTCCGTTTGCGTAAATGGGCTGCCGTTACTTAAAACCGGCTCCTCTAAATAAACTCCATTTATGAGAACTGTGTGGTCGATCGCTGAAAGGGATCCAACGTGTAATCCCACCAGTCAGCCCCAAGTAATAATAAAAAAAAACTCTAATAAAATGTCTTGACTGTATTAAATAGCTGATCTAAAAGCTGTAAGTAGAATTATACTGAAAGCATTTGGCTGCTGTTTAGTTACTGTGTCACACGGGGTGAGAGTCAGCACCGGCAGCTCTTAATAACTGGCCATAGAGCGTAGAAGAGACGTCTGACATGAATCCCCTTCAGGAATTTTTCCCCAGATATGAAATAAGCGGCAGCGGTTTTTTTTGTGAAGTGGTGTGGAGGGTTCGGGGGAGGGGAGAGGTTGGGGACGAGCCCCCCGACTCACCTGTAATAAATGCTTTAATGTATGTTTGTCCTGGGTGCTTCGAGGCAGAGTTCAGTAGCAGCAGTCTGGATCTCCGGGGTTTTACAACCTGCTCGGTTAAGTTGGGGGGCAAAGCCTGTCTTTGTTTAATGTCCTGCCTGCCCACCAGTCAGGCCAATGAAGATGACCACGCGAAATCCCCTCTATTCCATCCTCCAAATCGCCATTTACTGTGAATCCATCTGGTGCCACAAAGAATCTTATTTATTTTTTTTTAAATCATGCTAGACCTGCGTTGGAGAGCTGAAGCAGGAGCTGATTGTTTCTGTCGCTTAGGATTCCTGCATCTGCCCAACAAAAGCTGAACTTTATGAGGAACTATTTCACTTTGGGGATCCATGAGTTTAATACATGCCCTTCGAGCCACCTGGTGCGGGTATCATGCACGGTTTAAGCTGGCTAGGGCCAGATGCAGCCTAATTCTCAGTCAGCTCGACGGGGGTACGCTCAGTGATAATGCGGTCTCCATGGCAAGGTCAATGTACTTATGAAATATAATTGACGAGAACAGCCCAAGATATCTCTCCAGTATAGCCACTGTCTAAGACTCACAGAGAAACTAGCCAACAAATTCATGCTTCCAAAAAGCAGCAGTGATGTGCTTCCTTAAAAGCAAATTTATGATGGCCAGAGACAAGACTCACAGAATGTCATTAGAGCTGTATTGACATCTCCACCACTGGGCCTTGCCAACTCCGGATGCTTCTGCTAGAAATATAAATTAATTGACAAAAGAAAAAAAATCCATATTCATGTTAATTGATTGAATTAGCTACTAGACATAAATCATTAAACTGTGCACTTAATCCTATACCATATAACCAACATAAATTATAGACTCATAATAATTGATTCTTGATGTTATCCCAACTCAGCTGAGATAGATGTAATCAAGTACAGGCTCAGAGGGTGTTATAAAGACGCAGATGATTCTCGTTGTAGGGCAGTCTTAACCCTTGAATGAAAATCTTCAGAGACCAGCCCGGTAGTTCTCTGCCTTTACATTCACCACCTACGGAACGTGTCAGTCTGAGGATTGCACTGAAACCGCCTTCATCAAAGTGATGAATCACATACAGACACAGCTGGTGGGAGGATGTAGCCCAGCTTGCGTCCTTTTTGATTTAAATGCTGCCTTTTGGCCGTGAAGGTCAGCGTGTTCTCGTGAAAAAGCACAAAGGCCTGGTGCTTTCAAGGCAGGCCTTACAACCATCAGGGAAGGCACTTGGGGTTCCTCAGGGCCCAGTACCGGGCCGTTCATCCTTTCCTTACCTTGGACCTTTCTCTTAACATGACTATTACTTTGGCGGTACATAAACCTGAAAGCAAGTTGTCTATGACTCATATTAGGTAGGGCATGAATGACAGATGTAAGTGACATTTTGTTTGGAAGCTAAACTCATTCTTTGACTTCGGATGCTATTGATTCTTATTCGTTGTGTTTTGCTATGATTGTATGAGCTTTTTTTCTTTGGAAAAAAAAGAAGAAAATATGACCCAGTGGACTAGAATCATTTGATTCTTATCATATGACCCCATCATATGACTGCTAACGTTGGATAAAAATTATAGATGTGGAGTGTCCTTCAGTCATTTGTGGGATTTCACCGAAAAAATGTTAAGCACTGTATCTAAACGTCCTGCCTCACGGGGCTAGCCAACCAGACGATCACAAAGGAAGCATTGGTGACCAGCTAGGAGGGTTAATTCATGAGTTTCTGACATACATAAATGTAAAAAGGCAGTATTACTCAATTACATTTTTTTCAGACTATCAGAGAACAATTTTCATTTTTTTGCTGCATTGATAAATTAAAGCAATGCACTGACTTCAGACTTGACCAATCAAAAAAAAAAAAAAAAGGGTGCAGAGTCCTAGGTTTTTTGCTGATGTAGTGGTGATATTTACAAATATTTTAAAGTTATATACATATATTCTCATCTTGGAGCCAGAGCTAAGTGGGCAGTTATTTTGAAGTGCGTTTATCATGGAGAGTGGCTGGGTAAAGTGAAGCGCTCGTTTGAAAGTTATCTGTAGTATTGTAGCAGCTCAGAGCACAGCTGTGACCTCCTGAGATGAGGGTTTTACTCCTCCTGCCCCGCCTCTGCACCCCCCCAGGTTTCCTCCCACAGTCCAAGGACACGCAGTTCGGCTGGACTGCTGTTTCTGAGCCGCCCGTGTCTTTGCCCCGTGCCGGGCTGGATGCCTTCCAGGCCTGCACGGGATTATCCGAGAGCGATGGATATATTTAGTGCGTTTGTTCATTTGTAAAAAGAAAAATGAAATTCTATTTCTCCATACAAAAGTCATCCATGTGGCAATTATATCATCTAAAATAAAATCATTATTCTGCTAATATATAAAACATTAGATATATATAAAACCAATATATCCTGAGATCCCACCACTGAAAAAATTAGAAATATGATCTATACGTCAATGCAACAAAGAGGCAAAGTTGCGTGATTCTGTCTGTGGGAAATGATAAATCAGGAAGCAGAAGATGTGAGATAAGAATGAAAATTATTATTGGTAACCAGCGCCATCTGTTCCAGTCTGCTGGCATGAGATCAATGGGCTGCCAGATATATAAGTATAATGAAAACATATTGAATACAATTATGGAAAGCATTTGTAATTTGGCTGCTTAGTTCATACTTCTATATGAAGTGAGCCGACGCTTAACAGCTTCATCGGCCGAGAACCAGTCCTCAAGGGTGCAGTGCCATGGCTCATGGAAGACTCGAACCAGCAACATTCAGGTGTCAAGTGTGTGTCCATAACCACAAGTATCACAAAGTAAAAACTAATTTAAACTTCTGCTGAATGAGCCTTTGAACTCTCATATTAAGAAAGAGGCTTTACGAAGTTTAATTTCATCCATCCATCTTCTAACCACTTACCCCGGTCAGGGTCGTGGGGGGGGGGAGCTGAAGCGTGGGGGGGAGCTGAAGCATATCCCAGAACGCACAGGGCACAGGGCACAGGGCTGGGGTACACCCTGGATGGGATGGAGTTTAATTCAAAGAATTTAATTTTAAGACCGTGGGGAAAATGTACAGTGCAAGACTTTGAGTAACTGCTCAGTGTCTCTGTCTTTCCCCGGGAATGTATGGAGTGAGATGTCAGACACAGCGCGTGACTGAGCCCCGCCTTCGCCTAAACCGGAAGTCGTGTTCTTGGCCCAGCTGCCGGTCATCCGTCAGGAATTCCCCATCCGCCTGTATTAAGATTAGCATGTCCAAATGTTAAAGCGCAGTCTGACCCAAAGGACTTCAAGGGATAAAATAAATAAAAACTGAGCCCAGCTCCAGCTGGGTCGCTAAAAATATGGATTTAATTTTTCCCCATTAGTACTGCGGCTTTCTCACGCTCACGGATAACAGAGTATGACACATCTGTGCACCTGTTTCATTCAGGTTATGCTGAATGTCACAAGGTTGCTCTCATTTAAATACCAAATTGCCTGCAGTCCTTCTGTTAAGTTATATAACACTAAGCTTTATTTTCAAGATTATTGATAACTATTTCTGCCCGTTAAACATCGATTTGGATGTTAAGTTTGAAATTTATTTCTTAAAGTTGTAGATGCAATCCTTCGAATAAGTTGTATGACATTAGAAGCTTTATTCTCCAGATGAAACAATAAAAAGATATCGATAAATCTATTGCCGCCTTTTAAACACCGACTTACATGTTCTTACTGAAGCTGTAGGTGCGATCCTTACTGTATGTCAAGTTATAGGCTATAACACAATAAGCTTTATTTTCAATATTATTCATGAAACTGTTGCTGCCTTTTAAACATCGTCTAGCCTGTTCTCTGTTTGATTTTTATTCCCTAAAGTTGTAGATGCAATCTCTGTATGGCATCATATTTAACATTATAAGCACTTTAAGCAGCATTTTACAGTTTATCCTTGAAACCTCTGCTGCCGACTTGAATTATACGTTTGAAATTTATCTTGGAGATGCAATCCTTCTGTTAAGTTATATAACATTGTGCGTTGTTTTTCCATTGTCCAGATTACCATGCAATAACAGATGCATTTCCTCCCATATGCCCCGTTTTATGGCATCTATAATTTATCGCGCGTTCGTTTCTATTTAGTCTCGCCGTAATCGTTGCGCTTTTATACCGGCCGTGATTTTTTTCATTACAATACCACCGGGCAGTGGGAATAAAATTTGGTGAATGGACCTTTGCCAGCTCAGGAACAAGGCGAATGAAGATTTATTATCTCTTCCATTTTAATCGTATCGTGTTTTGTCAGCTGGTAGACAAAATCAAAGTCACACCTCGGGAAATAAAGAAAAAGATTTTTTCTTCTTGCGATGGTAAACACCGAATCAAATTGACCACTTTGTAGCATTTGTCTGCCAGTGACAGTGGTGTGCCGCGAATCAGTGTCCGATAAAACGTTACGAGGGGACAAAACTGAGATTATATATCCTTCACACTTCGTTTGCTGGTGGCCGGGCTGTACTCTCCGCATTGTCTTGCACGGCTGATCGCACTTAGGATGACAGTCGTTTTTTATGGCTCGCTTAAAATCTTTGTATCCCATCACCCCTTAAAATTAATCGCTTAATTATTTTGCTGTTTGCTGTTTTTGGGTGCCAGAAGCAGGGATGTTAGAATGATTTAAACCTGCATTTTCTTTTCGGTCAGCTCATGTGAGACTCCACCAGGGGAATGGGGCTTCAGCCAGGCGTTCATATCGTCCTGTCAAGCTGTGCTTCCCCCCAGACGAGACAAGCAGTTATTCGAAAAATGGACGCAAGAACACTTGTATGAGAAATGTTGCCGTGCAAAGTTCCTGGGAGACAGGAAAGAACCCTCTGTGTTGTACGCTAAGCTCAGTCCCCTGAGCAGATCCAGATTTTACAGCCCCCGTTATCTCGAAAGGGGGGAGATCCTACATCTGCATTTACACTTATGGCCCACATGGTGTTAACCTCACAGCAGTCCATCTAGCAATTACTGCGGGCAACAGGCAGTTAGTTAAACCCTAATGCTCACCTAGCAGAAGCCATGTGATTTGTGTGAATTGGTGTTTATGAATGTCCCTTACTGTGTTCATGAGTGTGTGTCCTGCTATTGGCTGATGTCCTGCCCAGGGTGTCCCCTGCCTCGTACCCTGCGATAGGCTGACGTCCTGCCCAGGGTGTCCCCTGCCTCGTGCCCGGGGATAGGCTGACGTCCTGCCCAGGGTGTCCCTACCTCGTGTCCTGTGATAGGCTGACGTCCTACCCAGGGTGTCCCCTGCCTCGTGCCCTGCGATAGGCTGACGTCCTGCCCAGGGTGTCCCTACCTCGTGCCCTGGGATAGGCTGACGTCCTGCCCAGGGTGTCCCCTGCCTCGTGCCCTGCGATAGGCTGACGTCCTGCCCAGGGTGTCCCTACCTCGTGTCCTGTGATAGGCTGACGTCCTACCCAGGGTGTCCCCTGCCTCGTGCCCTGCGATAGGCTGACGTCCTGCCCAGGGTGTCCCTACCTCGTGCCCTGGGATAGGCTGACGTCCTACCCAGGGTGTCCCCTGCCTCATGCCCTGCCTTATGCCCCAGCATTCCTGGAATAGACTTCAGACTCACTATGACCCTGAATTGGATAAATGATGATGGCTGAAAAGTAGAGGTCATATTGGTTAGGAGTCAACCTGTCCACTAGACGGCGACACCTCTGAGTTCTAAATACTCCGGATTCTCTCTCTTCTGGGATCCAGCCTCTCAGCTGAACCCTAGTGGTCCCAGAATGTCAGTGGGCTCTTCCTGTCTGTCAGCACAACTCGCACGCCACTGTGTGCTGACCTTGTTGTGGGTTGTTTTAACAAATGAACTTCACATAATTCCACAGGAATTCTTAATACGTGCTGCTAAAATTGCAAAAAGCAAGTGAGCCAATATCCCATCCACATATTTCAGCTATTTTATATAGACTGAGCTGTGCCCTTGAATTGGGATGTAAAATCGTCCTTGGATTCTGGGTTAAATGTTTTGACAACCGGTGAGCAGGTGTGGGGGGGTCCCCGACATATCCATCAACCCATCCAGAAAATGGCCCGTTTGGCCAGTTCTGCCCTGCCTGTAGGGGGCGCCATGTTTAATGAACTCATCCAACAGCTCTTTCTAGTTTGCACTCTGCATTCAGGACACAGGTGTAAAAGTCTGCAGAAACGACTGCCCCCCAAGACTGAATTAAAATGCATATGGCCATTTCCATACAAGAAATACTAAAAGTCAAGGGCATTTCAATCCCAAAATCTGCAGTAAATTATTGTATAAAATACAGTAAATACATGTTTTTCCTTTTAATTCCCATCTTTACAGAATGAACTACATTTACTGAAATACACTTCTTGAGAAAATTTATTATGGGGGTGGGGCAGATATGACACACAATGGTTTGTTATGAGGAAAATATATATTTTTTGTCCTTTTTGTTTAAGGTATAAAATGTTAAGGTATTAATAAGTAAAAGAATAGATTCCAAATGTGGCTATCACCCTGTAATAAATGTGCATAACAATGTGAAATGTTCACAGCTTAATATTACAGTAAATACGGTAAATACTTGTGCGGCCTCATGGAAATGTGCTTACGAGCTGCGTTTCCAGGACGCTCGTTTGGCTGAAATCCGGTGGCCGTCATCTGTCTCGGGGCAGCCTTGCTTCTCTCCGTTTTAATCGGCTGGACCACTTCAAAGGCACAGATTCTCGGCCTTCCACCGCAAATAAGCAGCACCAAAGCCCTTCATCCAGGCCCACAGTCAATAACAGCAAAAATAACCCCTGATTACAACAAGATTCTCCAGCTGAAGGAGATCCCTGTTGTGCTTTTGTGAAGGGGGGGGGGGGGGGGGCGTTCTTCATACAAAGATGAAATCTACAGAAGATTGAATGTGTTTTATTTCAGCGTGTCGACCCCCCTCATGCCCTCCTGTTTGCTGGCATGTGTGTGTGTGTGTGTGTGTTCGCTATGTTATTGTGTGGTTAAGCATAACACGGTCATAACGCGTTTCCTTCTCAGGATCATCATGCTTCTGCAGTCACAGTCAGAGCCCCTGCAGTTGTGCTAAGGAACAGACCCCGGCTGAATTTGCGGTTTCCCAAACGTACAAGCCTCCAGTGTTGGGGCCCGGCACGGTACCCACTGCCCCACAGCCCGTTTCTGTCCCACAGAGAGACCACCCAAGCCACTGCCCCCTCAGATCCCCCCGACGAAAACCATCAATAAGTGCGTGGAAATGACCTCAGAGTCGCCTGCTCGATAAAATGCCACGTCGATGGAAGGTGTGGAATGTGACCGGGTGTTTCTTCTGCAGGTTTCCGTCACACCTCGCGAGCGGCCGGGTGTCACCGGCACACAGAGGGAGAGAGGGGTGCTAACCCATGACGAACTTCGCAAGGACTGTCCTCTGCCACACTCACGCAGCGATTAACTTAATTTTTTATGCTCCATACCCTGCAGTACATTCAGGATTTAAAATATAAATCGGATTCCGGTTTAGGGCATATGAATTCCATAAATTAAACACATTATTTATGATTGTCAAATGCATAAAAAATGATGATGGATGGAAATATTCTACAAACTAAGTGAGTGAATGTAAAAGCGTCTTGATCCATGTCTGCGAAGAGGCTCCCCGTGTCTCAGTAATGTTACGGGACATTCTGCGCCCCCTCATTCCACGTCCGCGCGAGAAGTGCGGCGTCTCCTCATGTCCGCCTCCGCCTCACACCTTTCCCTCCTTTTCTTGCCCTGCCGTTCCCGTCATTCTGTTCTTCCCTTTACATTAATGGTTTTATTCCAAGATCCCCAGAGACAATTTCATTTTCATTCCGGTCCCCTAAGTCTCAGGATTTAGGGAGCGCTCTGTGGAGCGTAGTGAGTTTCCTGGTGGTTCTGGTGGGAAAATGCACACCATTCAGCATATCTGAATATTTCACGGCTCCTTTCGGCCGCGAGTGTTAAGTGGAGCTACATTCATTTTCCCAGAACGGCTTATCCAAAGCAGGACTGCAGGCAGCCTGAAGCCAATCGTCAGACACACAGGGCAGGAGGCAGGGTGCACACACACGCACACACGTACATACACACACATACACACATATTCTCCATTCATTTCTATGGGAAAAACTTTAATCCCAATCACGACACCCTTAACTCATACCCAGCCTTAATCTTAACCATAAGTAACCAAACAAAATACAAGACTTTTGGCATTCTCAAGTTTTTTGCATTCACACATTTTTATAATGTATGTATATATTTTAATACACACACACACACACACACACAGGGCAATTCTGAGACACAAATCGACTTACAAATGCATTGTCTTAGGACTGCAGGAGGAATCCAGCATACCCAGAGGGAATCCCACAGAACCAAGAGAGGATCCGAACCCACATCCCATGTGTCAGGTCACCATGCTGCCCACAATGCCGCTGCCGCCGCACTGAGGGTGACGCTCTGAAGGATAATCCCTCGGCTGCTTATCCGCAAACTGCCTTTCTGATACAGAGGAGCGGGTGCCACGTGGCTGATGAAGAGGGTTCACCATTCCGCACCATCATGTTTACGGCAGACCGTTCACCGTAAATATGAACCAGAAGGAACCCAGTGTGCACAGCAACCAGCCGTCACAGACTCGGGCCGGACGTCTCCCGGCACTTTGAGCTAAAGTAAGGATGTCGTTTAGTGTGTTTTAACAAGGAGCCGGGGCTGGCTGCAGAACGAAACGGCGAAATTACCGGCCTCCAGTTTTACGTGATCTAGCCATCCAGCGATACATCCTCGAGTTACAAGGCAGGGTAACGTTTATGAGATCCAGACCACGGTAGGTTATAGTGACAGGAAGGACATGTAACAAGCTGAACATTAACTGAGGTCGCTCCCTTAATTCCCGTCTCCGCAGCATACCTGTAAAACTATCCTCAAACGTTTATGAAACCTCCCGCAGTAATGATGTTGCTGTTACGATGGTCTGGGGCCCGGTGTCCCGTATCGATCCGCATATTACCACTTAGCATGCGATAGCTTCCACGCTGGATATTATTCCGCATCTGTAGCGAGCTATGCCCTATATTTCCACGATTGCGGCGCAGTTAACCTTCATTAAACTAGCTTAAACCGGCTTACAGCTAACTCCTTACAGATTTTACTTTAGATATTGATTTCGGCACAAGAAAAACATGGATGCCAGGGGGATCAGGCAGTGTGGATTTAGCGACGGGTTTGGTTGCGAGTACCTCATTTTGAGGACACAGCCACCCGGCAACAGAGACACAAGGTCACTGCGTGAGCGACTGGCGGGAACGATTCACCCGCAGATCCGGAGCAGAACAACTCAGCTGGTGGAATATTCCCGAGCCTCTCAATTGTATTTTTAACTCCTACAAACCCCATTGATTAAATGACACAGAAGGCCCCGTGAATTAACCGAAGATCTGCAAATGAACAATGAAAGGGGCATGGAATCAAAACGAGCCAGCCAATTGGTGCAAAGGGCGGGGCTGGCACGGATTTCTGCGCTAAGAGTGACAAGCTGTCTTACATCTTCTCCGTGGGACATCGAGGCATCAGAAGGCATGTCAAATGACAAGGGACTTGATAGCCGTCACAAAATTCAGCTCTAGACAATATGGAGTTTCACTGTTACATTATAGCTATTCGTAGTCATACACATCCTATTAGGTTTGGAAACATTGATGTTCTTCACAAACTTGAAGGGCTTATTTTATCTTATCAGCCTTGTTTACCATGTGGGTTTTTGAAAGTTTGAACATTATCACATTTTTGAAATTTTACCTCTCTAGGTCATGCATGAAAACTCCTTTCTGATCCGCGCTTATTTTTGTGACATGAAACAGTTGAATTCTCAAAAAAGGAAATAAAACGTGTTTGAATAATTAACATTCATTAACGAGCTCCTCTCAGACAAGCCATTTCTAAAAATCAGAAAAGGCCGTTTAACAGCGGCAATACTTAAATACACAAAAGAAGCCTGCTGCAGATTAATGCATTTCAGAACAAATCTGATGTGCTTTCAGGAAATTTCATTGATCAACAGACTACCTCATCACACAGTTATCTGATTAAAGGCAGCAAGACCTGAGACCACGATAACAAAAAAAACTCAGTATAATGTAATATCATCTCGCAAACAGGGACCCACTCATGCAGAAGGCACTTAGCACAGTTAATTATAACAACTAAGTGACTGCTTTCTGTTGAGATTATTTTAATGACTTGGTTTATCTGGGAGGTTCACAATAGGATCAGAGGCTCCGGATTGCGAACTCTTGGCATCTGGCTCCTCCACTGTACAAACACACATCCTCATTTATTTCAGATTAAAAGGCAAACAATCAAATCTGGTGAAGCTACTTTACATAGTACTGCTGATTAATAACTGCAAGTGGTGCACAGCCTCTGTAAACATGCCCTCCCCGGAGTACACAAGGTCAGGCCTCCTTATTAAGCAGAAGCGCACGATATTATATCCGTGTAAAAGAGTCGCACCTTCGAGTTCCTTTGCTGGGGCTGCGCTTATCGTATTGAAAAAGCCTTTTAGTCATCCTTTTAACCCTTAAAAAGCTTCTATCAAGTATAATCAGCAAAGACATTCAGCAGAGATATTATAATGTTCCTGCCACTTGAAGAGCGCTGGTAAATCACTGCTTGTGGACGTTTTGAATGTTTCTCCTGCTCCAGACGGACTCGTTACGGCTGTATCTGTGTATGGCTCTATAGATCACAGGATTTGTCATCATGTAAACAATTAGCCACCTCTCTTCCCGCTAATGAAACTTTATCTCATCATTACACGGAAAGCTAGGATTTTCAACGAGCTGTACAGGGACGTGGGGACAAATCGTTACGTGTCGGAAATAGCAGAGGGTGTCCGGGCGCATGGTTGAGAGAAGGACGAGCCTCCGTGTCTCTCCCACGTGTCAGGCTTTCTGGCGGGTGTCCGGAAACATTCTCCGATCGGCGGATCTCGACAACGTCAACAAGGGCTGGACGTAGCCGGCGACGAAGTGCCCTTCGCAAATGCGACATTAATATTACGTATTTTGCCACTAAAAACTAAAACATAAAAACAAAAAAAAAATTACCACAGAAGCATTGTAGTCCTTATATTTTTAACAGTTTCATATGTTCATTTGCATGCCTGGCCTGGATTTACAGCCCTCTCTACATAATCTTATGCCGTTGACAGGCTTTTAAAAATTCATAATTTATTAACTACCTATTGAATACGGGCTTCATTTGTTTGAGAGCTGTTGCCCTCATAAGATAGGGAGAGTTCACCTCGGCGTTTCACGTGGACTCCTCGGCTAGTCTCACCCGCAGATACCCCCGCGAGGCGTTAAATCCGCTAGCCACGCACTCCCCACGCCAGGATCACTCCTGCGGACTCCCCGGCCTCGTCCGGAACCTCGTTAGCCTAATTCCACGCGGCAGCTGGCTTCCAGAGCGGCCTTTAAGGGCTGCGAGGCTCCGGCCCGGTTGCCATGTCACCGGCTGGGTAAATAACTCACTCTCCCCAAGTATCAGACGCCTCATTTTCGACAGGTCTAATAGCTGCACGCACGTAGTGAGGCGAATCACTGTAATTTTTGCCAGTGAATGTTTGTGTTTGTTTGTGTCTGATATTTCCCTGGCAGGTCCAAACACGCAACTCATGTCAGTCAATTGGATTTTTCCTTGACATTTTCTGGCCATTATCGTTTCTGTGCTTGTCGCTGAGTATTTCCACATCTCTTGGCAATTGGTCCTGTTAGCACACGCTTGCTAACCCTAATTGCTCTATTGACAACAGCATTTGCATAAGTCCGCGCCCGCGGTGTAGATCCAAACGCAGAGCGATGGCAGAGCGGCGGCGAAGGCCTATTGACAAACAGGACGTGTCACTTTATGCATGATAAATGCGACGTAACAGGCATGCGGGGCAGGTGAGCCACCCCATACGGTCGCATTTTAAGCGGGGCTGGGCGAAGAAAGAGCACACAAATATGGACGCCCGAAATATGTGTGTCAGAAAGGATTTTATTCACAATTACCTTTCAGCCACCTCCCAGCACACATATGTATGTTTACTACTGTTTAGAGGGCCTTGGACCGGACTTGTAATATCCACTGCTGTACACTACTGCGAGTGTAAATATGTATCATACGCCTTTTTAAACATGTAAACCTATATTAGACCTGCCTTGAATTAAACCATACATCCATCTTCCCACTGCTTATCCTGGTTATGGTCACCTGGAGCCTGTCCCAGGTAGGGCAGGGTTACACCCTGGATGGCATGTCAGTCCATGGCAGGGCACATTCATGCACATGCAGGGACCAACTTGGGAATGGCAATTTCGAGACACCAATCAGAAGTGCAGATCTGCAGAAGGTACAGCGAGGGACAAGGGAAGAACAGGCAAAGTCCAGTCACACGGAGCGAGGCGCGAATCAGACCCCAAACCCTGAGCCTCGTTGCCCCCCTGCCGCAAATTAAATCCTCAGCTTCTGAAATATTTTATGCTCCCCCCTCGACACAGCTAAAGGAGAACTTCCGCTGCAAATGTCCCAGATGCACTTTATCGACTTGATTGGGTGGTTTAAATCCTCTTATCTAAAATTTGTAACGGATGGATGTTTGGCTGTGGGGTAAAAGGTCGAATCTGACAACGGAGGCCTTGCCCGGCCGCTCCGTTCGAATTGCCCGCTCTGCTCCGCCCCCTCAGTATCACGGGTCTGGCGTCACCAGCCTATAAATACCGGCAGCCCGTTACCAATCCTTTCGTGACACGTTAGGAAAATGTGAAATTACATTTATTGCTTGGTACCTCTGCTAAACGAGCTAATTATCGATGATTTCCCTGGGAAAACACAGAATATGTAAATGGCTTTGCAGACGAGCAGAGCTGATCCTTAGTTCCGTTTCCCTGCCTCCGCCGGAAGCCGCCTCCATCACAGCAGAGACCCTCTCCACTGCCTTGGCCTCTGCCTGCAGGAGCAGGCCGTCCTCCCGCTCCCCTCTGCCGCGCGGCCCGGCACTAGCGACAGGCTAATCTCGTTAATCTGCTGACCCCACGTCTGGCCGCCGCGCTGCCCTCTCCCCGGCCGCCTCCCCACCTCCTACGGCCTTCTCGGTAATTGGTCTTTTCTTTCAGCTGGGCTCGGCGTGCGGCCCGCGGACGCGGCTGCTCACTGACCCGTTAGCTACATTAGCGACCTTCACCCTGTTCTTGCCACTTTCATTAGCTCCCTTTTCATCCGGCAGGTGACCTTTATTTCCATAGACGCCCCCATTTATTTTTTCTTGAAAAGTCGTATCAATTAATAAGAATTAATTCGGACAAGGTTCGAGTTATCTTCAGCCAATTATAAATAACCGTCCTATCGAGCTTAAAGCTCGACAGGAGGTGAATGCAGACAGCTCCTCTCGCATTCGAGGCGTGTTAAAAACCCTAAAATTTTGACAGTCTCGTAACTCCTGTTTAAATATTTGCTGGGCAAATGTTCCCGGTTCGGTTATAAAAGCCGCTCCGCATCGTCGCCTCCTGCAGCTGTGGTTTGGGAGGCTGCCTGGTTCTCTGCAGAGCTCCGGAAAGAAAAATCGGCATGGAGCAGGGACGCGGTTAAACACGCCGCTCGCGCCGCACGACTTCCTGTCACCTACCCGACACGTCATCGCTTCATTACGGGGCCTCCTCTGACCTGCTCCTGCCGCCGTGTACCGGGTCGGGGACTCGACCCACGATTTGCGTGTCGGAACAGCAGTTCTGAACGTGGCCGCACCGATACAGGGACGGACAAACCCACCACAGCTGGGCCCATTTTAAAGGCGACGCCAGGACTGGAGCTGGATCCAGAGTCACCTCGGAGGGCACTGCCGGTCTGACGGCGGGTCGCAGAACTGTCGGGACCTCTGTGCGTTTCCGCGGAAACTCATCTAGGAGTACTTAACGGCTGAAAAACAGCACCAGAGGCAGAACCTGCAGTAGCGCTCAGGGCTACACCTGCAGCGAATAGTGTCACCGCTTATTAGCCCAGCAAACGTGCGTCATCTCCTGTATTTAACGTAATCATTTCACAGGTGTTAAGTACCACAGTTTATTGCTTCTTCCCGGCCGATTAATAATTAGTTTTCTCCACTCGTCATGCTAAGGTGTCTCATTCCCCTAGCGCTCATTGTCTGGCTTAGGCGATGTGCCCTTTCTAAAAATGCTGTTTTGGCTCCTAATTGAGTCTAATAGCCTGTAACCTAAGGCCAGGCTGACCATGAAGGTAAACACTATTTAAATGCAGTTTTAGCTGGGCGCTAGCCTCACGCCTCCCATACAAATGAGTCCATACCTCTTCATCGTATTAATATCTCCGCTGGCCATTGTTTATTAAAAGGCCAACACACCTGTGAGGTGATGTGAACATGATGTGAACTGATCACAAGCCAGATCCCCATGAAGAGACCAGGCTGCTCAGGCATGCTGTGAGGAACCAGGAAATTAGGCCTTCATTTTACCCTCAATTCCCTGATTTGTCCATGTTACCGTCAATTCCCAGTGTTGATTCCAGAAATAAGAACGCAACGACCACTGTTATTCTTAAAAGTTTACATGAAAACCGTCTGCAGTGTCCCTGAGTTTTTGTTCCCCTTCTTCAGGAAAGTTCTTTGTACGTTTTTCAATGCCGATGCTGACTCTGATGGGGGGAGGGGGGGGTTCGGCTGAGGAAGGGCTCGCGTAGGTGATGCGCTTTTGTGAAGTGCCCCCCACGCTATCGCCATCTTCTTCCTGCAGCTTTTCCAAAAACTCCACTTCATATGTCCACCAAAATCACAGTAACACTCTGAATTACTCTCTGTTCCAAAAAGTAAATACACCTCCCCTGCTAAAGTTCCCCGCCCCCACTGTAGTATTATTTTACACGATTCTGCGCGGGGGCGGGGGGGGGGGCTAGCAGACAGACGCTCCTGCTCAGGTCCCGAAAAACGAGCAGAGGGCAAACAAAGGTCCCGTTTCACAAAGCAGGTGTACGAGCCTCAATACAGGCCGTATTTTCGCAGCCCGCTCGACTGTGACTGGGCTCAATTCCCCTTTGTCGCCAGGTCCCCTCGCAGAGTCCAGCACATTCCTGTGGCATTTCCGAGTTTAGGAGTCTGCCTTTGATGCTGGTGCGGGACAGAGAGAGATGGGATGGTGATATCCGAAACCAGAAGAGGAATGTTAAAACGCATCGGGCCCGGAAAAATGCCGCGGTTCTGGAGAATAAAATTTGATTACAGACTTATAAATTAAAAGCAGGGTGTCTGAGTTTCATAATGAACATTTGAAACATTAACTGTTTTACTCCATTACAATCGTTAAGAAATGTATGAAATTAATTATCCAACATATTAGAGGGAATTCCTAATTTATATTATGCAGTTTGTGTGTGTGCGTGTGTGTGTGTGTGTGTGTTTGTTTTATTCAGTCCATTAGAGTTGTAACTATGTACAAACAATCCATTGCAGGAAATTTGGGGGCAGATCATATTAGGATATTTTGAGGGTTACTGATTGCTATTTCAATGGAATTAATATTCCAGCCATCCACTGTAAAATAAAATCCCTGCTGATAAGTGGGAATTTACTTATTAAAACATCAGCAAGTTCTAATTTGAATTAATTTAAAATAAAACATTACATGAAACAAATAAATACAAATATTACTATTCTTGTAGCCTTATAGTCTGAACTGCATGAATAATAAATATCAATAGTTATGAGTATGATAATGTTTAAGTCATTTTAACTGGTTTTGCTACTGACAGAATCAGACATTTTTGCAGAAACCAGTTACTGGTTTTTCACTGGAATCGTCCCGTGTGGGTCTGGGCAGGATGCGTCTCGGTGATTATGAGGCATGTATGGCTGGGAAGGCGGGGGCCACTGCGGGCTGTGGGACAGGTAAATTAGGAGTGTAAAGAGGGGTAAGAAAGGCCAGGGCTCTCGTTATACATCAGGCCTACATTTACAGGACGGAGAGCGGGGCTCACGGCCGGGCGGAATATTTTACAGAAACGTAAGCAGAGTGGGCGGGGGGGGGGGGGATTAATGAGCAGCTTTGACTGGGGGCTTTGTGCTCAAAATGCAACCAGGCGACTCAGAAACATCGGCCCTTTGTCACTCAGCGGCTGCCATGTTTGTCACCGGGTGCCACTCGGGGTGACAATGAAGTCCAGCGAACCGACTCTTCGCAGCAGAACTTTGTCTTCCTGGTCAGTTTATTCTCTTACCATCACCTTCCTTATTTTCGGGGATTACAGGGGCGGGGATGTCGCCTGGTGACATCCGGCCTTTTAGGTCATGGCGCGGACAGAACGTCATGCTCGTCGTCGCTTACGATCAAGCGTCTCTCGGACCGGGGCTGCCAGTATCGGCATCCTGGCAGAAGTTTGTCTGAGCGCGGTCATGAACGGTCCAAAATCCCTCACGGAGGACCCAAGGCTGGCACACTCAACATTTCACTTGGTGAAGACGGAGGAAGCCTTCGGCGGACCGTAAAGGAAAGACAACGGTGCCCTCCGTTCCTGTAATGGCCACGCAACGCCTTTATCTGAGTGCGGCCCAGAGACGGGAGCGGCGCGGGCGACGGTCAGGACTGCGGGTCGCGGAGACGTTATATTCTGCTCGGCTGTTTTTGTGGCGGGACAAAAGGACAGAGCGTTTAGCATGACATTGAAAAGGCAGCCCCTCTCATGCCATTGTATGACAATGGGCGGCGATACCCTGGGTACCCCCCCCCCCCCACACCCACCGCCCAGCAAGGTCAGGACAGACACGCTCGCTTTTTCACGTCGCACAAGACGGAATCAGCGCTGACGGCTCGGGGCTGTTTGGTTATACACCAGTGACCTCGCACAGAGAGCCAACTCGGAAATGCTCCGTCCACAAGGAGCAGGCGAGCGAGCAGCCGAGGGAGTGGGCGAGGCGGGGAGGCAGAGAGGGAACCCATTCTAACCGCTCAAGCACAAAGACTGCATCTGAATTTACAATGTATCAAAGAGCCGCGCCAATACGGCCGCTTAATTGTTTGAGGAATTATTCTCTCTCTCCGCGGCACTCGACGGAAACACCGGCTGACCCACTCCTTCGAGCCGGAGTACGCTATAACCTCACGTTCCTAACGGTTTATTAAAAACCGATGAAAATTTTACAAAGTTGCGGACAGACTTCAGATGTGTGGGAGATGTGTGGAAAAAAAATCACGACGCGTAAAACGATAATAGGCAGATTTATAAAGTGGGACCATAACAATATCCTGTTTTCCGGTGAGCGAGGGGTTTTCAAAGAAACACATGAAATAAAAATTTATGATAAGGAAAGGTTATGATTTATCGGCGAGGGTTCGGCGTTTCTGCTAGCTTTAAAGCTCTGCATCAGTGTGTGATTTATTTTAGATGAGACACTGTGCACCTCTGAACCAGCCCCTGTGATTCTTTTCCTTTTTTTTTCTTTATGAAGAAACTTTATTGTGTTATTGCAGGCTTGAGGCGCGGGTGCACGACCGTAGCGCCATGTCGCAACTTTATCCGCAGTGACTTTGACACACTTTGGGCTCACCGTGTCGGAAAGATCGCTATGTAATAATTACGCAGAGATGCGTCTGTATTTCGGAGGTTCTTGCCCCCCCGCCCCACAGGTCACGCAGCGCGGTGCGGGAGGGCACACGCCCGCCCGAGGACAGGCGTATATGCTAAGCGGCTCCAGCCCGCAGGCTCCTGACAGATCAGCAGGAGGCGCTGGTGCTGCGGACGGCCGAGATGTCACGGCCGTCTTAATCTCTCCCCACCACTGCAGCGGCGGCACAACAATGCGCGGGAACTCACGGCCGCAGCGCACCACGTACGGGGGCCTGGAGATGCTGGGCCACTGGGGGGGCCCGGCCTTTAGAGTCCCGCGTCAGGGGGGCCGGACAGAGCGGTGTGAGGTCGCCTCTGTCTGCGCATGATTCGGACGTGATGAAAGGCGCCATGATGCAAGAGTCAGTCAGTCAGTCTCACAAAGTTTTCACAGCCTGCAGCTCTGTCAGCTCTCCTTCATCCTTCCGTCCATCTTGCAGCTGCTCAGCCAGAGCAGGGCTGCACCAAAGTTACTTTCAAAGTAACATAAAAACAGGCAGATAGTTGCCAATAAATAAAATGCTAGTTATACCAACAAACACTCTGTTAAACGGACAGAAAGCCTCATTCTCTAATGTGTAATACCTAGTGTCCTATTCTAATTTCTACTATTTCCAATATTCACCCACATTTATTATAAACATGATTGGGATTGACTGGCTAAACTGGGAATTTAAAAAGACGAGCATAACATTACAGTCGTTTGCGTCAGGCGGACATGTTCATTCTCACTATATAAAACATCTATTGCTTTTGCATTCATCTTTTGACAAATAATTAAATGAAACAATAAGAATATGCAATTCATAATAAAAAAAATTGTCTCACACTAATCACTGCAAAAATGTCATTTTGAGTAAATGTCATAATGTATGTTATAGCATTTTTTGCTTTTCAGCATTTTTCATTGTGGCTTGTAGCACGTTTTTAGCACACAATGTAAAATAGTCCCACGTTTTTAACAATAATAATAATTTCTATTATTGTCACATTGAATTTCAGTTTTGCACCCCAAAATAAAATTACCTACTTTTATTAGACGACCAGTAGCCAGTAACTGTGTACAATCTCAATAAAACCTATAGCAATATTACTGTAAACTGTTAGTTATAGAGAATAAGTAACTGAATAAGTAATAAAATAAAAGACAGTATATAAATAAATATTTTTCTCATTTAAATATATTTGACATGGAAATTCCCTACGAAATACATTTCAGTCAGTATTGTTATAATGATTTTTAAATTATTACTCATAGTTTTTATTTATGAACTAAATATGTAATATAAAAATGTAGTTTTAGGAAAAACAAAACATTTCAAATCTTTTTTTATGCATTTAACATAACAAATATTTTATTTAACTTAGGCTTAAATCCTATTCAGGATCTAATTAAGTCAGAAAACAGGTAATTTAGACAGCGACCATATGTAATATAGTGCGTTACATATGTAATATAGTGCGTTACATATGTAATATAGTGCGTTACATATGTAATATAGTGCGTTATTTACAGCTCTATGAGAGAAAGGTCACACAAAATAAAGCAGCTTTAATTTAATTTCTCCCACAATTTTGTGTAAATGTTCATAATTCTAAAAAGTTGTGCAAATGTTCACAATTCTAGCACTAAAATGTTTTTATTTTATTTTTATTTTTTATACATTTCTTTTGTCACATTTCACTTTGTCCTGGAGAAGTACGGTAAAATTTGACTTTTTTGGTGGGATAATATGGTCATTGTGCGGACATCATGCAGCACCTACATGGACAGACTGCATCACCCCATCGAACGTGGGCCTGCGCCGCCCCCCCGCGCTCCAAAACATTCTGGCCCCCTTCATCGGGGTGGCCCTGGAACGAGGGGGTGGCCCTGGAACGAGAGGGTGGCTACCAGCGAGACTCTGAGCTATTAGTTAAGTTCTCCCCAAGCAAGCTCGATGGGCCGAATGGCCTCCTCTCGTTTCTATAGTTCTTCTTATGAGACATGGCGGGGGCTTTGGAACAGTGACACGTCCCCCACCGAAGGGGCCCTTTAACTGGAGGCCCCCACCGACCTGCCATGGTGGAACAGCGTGGATTTGGGCATCCTGACAGCCCCCCCCCCACAGAAACAGACCCGGCAAAGTCCACAGCCAGTCAAAATACAAAAGACCCCCTGGACAAGCTAACACTGCCACTAATACATAGCTGGGCACCCCCCCCCCCCACCCCAGCACGGTCAACCGGTCCATGCCATGCAAACAACCTACACTGTATTAACAAGCGGAAGCACGCAAAGCTGCAGCAACATCAACATAAACTGCTAATTTGGAGAATTTTTCTGAGCTTACTGAAGAACTAAATCCCATTCAGGACGGAATTAAGTTAGATTAAAACAGATCATTTAGCGCGACCCTATGCAATGTAAGGAGTTATTTGACAAATAATTAAATGAAACAATGAAAATGTACAGAAATGTATTTCTTGGACACATCAAAGATGGCGACTCAATACACAACAATGGCAGAGAAATTGACAGGCAATGACAAAAATAGAATGGATACGCAGAGGAATCAAAGAGCATTCCGGGTGCGAGTAGGAATAACAAAAGTATCCATTGACAATAAAAAACATTAGCTATAGCTAAAGGAGGGCGTACACAGACACAGTTCAAAGCCGGCTCTGTCACCTTTCCAGCCCTCCCAAGAATGTATTTTTTATGTGTTTCAAATATTAGCAAAATATATAAAATACATCCTATCCGGCTTCGTGGTAGAAAGAGGAAAATTAATTCCTTAACTTTTCTTATTTCTTTAATTTCTTTGTCTTTCCTTTTCCTTGTTTTTGTATTCTTCTCTCTTAATAATGGTAATAATAATGTGTCACAACACACCCATTTAAAGCACCTTGGCGTGAAAGGCGCTATATATATATAAATAAATTGAATTGAAATTGTTTATAATATTATGTCAGAAACAGCTAAAAGCCCACAGAGTCAACCATGATAAATCAAAAACAGTTATAATAATAACGTCTTATTCAACAAAGATAAATATATTTCTCAGTGCAGGGAGTGTGTGCAGAAGATGTGGACTATTTTATTTCTGTATTATTTAAATAAGAAGTTTAATTTTTAATAGGTACTGTTGTTATTACAGTAGTTCATATTTCAGAAAAATAAATTGTAAAGTATTTAAAATAAATATCTCAATAATAAAGACAGTTAGACACCAAGGTTACTTAAGACTGTGATATTTTGAATTATTATATTGAATTATTAGCTGGCAGCCAATGCAGCTTGCTGATTCTGGATATGTGCTTACAAATATTAGTGCCACGTTCCAAGTCAACCTGATTGAAATTTTTTATTTCTACAAATTTCATTTTTACGCAACCGTGCTCAATTTAAAGACCAGCCTCGCCGGAGGGCCACATAAGGCGCAAACATTTTAAAAAGCCCTTGGAAGAGGCTTGTAACGTTTGTGATTAGGTAAACACTGACGGGCAAACCTTTGAGCTCAAAGGCCCCTTTTAAAACATGGTTTTGGATTATGCACAGTTCTGACACACTTCAGCTATCAAATCGCATATCTCTGTTTGTATTTATTCCTGAACATGATGGCGAGAGACACCTTTTGTTTCTTTGGATTGCGGCATTGCATTTTTCGGGCGCGTATGTGTATGTACATGCGTGCGAGAAATGCATACATTTCGCTGCGCCCTGCATGATTTCGCATTCTCTTTGTAACACTGTCCCCTGACGCTACTGAACAGGCAGAAGCAGGAATTAACTGTAACGAGGGGGCCGGATCAAGCGTCAGCACCAAACATCCGCCAGCAAATTTCGTACATTTTGGAAAGCAGCCTCTGCAGGGTGACGCGTAAAGGACAGTAAAGACATTGCTGTTTATAACTATTTAAATCTCGCTCTCCTGTATGGAGAATACCTGACAGGGGTCCATCTTGCTGAGATACAGCCTTATGTGCCTCAAACTCATGCAAACGAGATTGGATCAAAATTAGCGAGAGGCTAAAGAACTAGCTTACCCAGGCATCGCTAAACGATGTGGATGAATTAGGTGCCGCCGTAATCTGCCACAAAACGCAATTAAGAGCTTAACATCTGGAGAATCACTTTTCCCTGTCGCGTACAAAAAAAAAAATTCCAGTGTTCAGAAAATTTTTTAGCCAGGATGCAAAAAAGACTTGTTTTAAAACAAATTCAGTCCACCGAGGCCAGAGGGGCTCAGTGGATCTGAACGGAGGGAAACTAGGGGAGGGTGCAGGGGGATGGTGAGGGGGGTGGGGGGAGCAGATTCGACCTACACCTTAGCGGGGTATTTAACATGCAGGCCTTCAGAGACCATTTAGGAGCAGCCCAGCTAGCAGGAGCGCGTCCTCGGCGGCGGGGCCCTGAAAATGGGCCAGCAGATAGAGAGGGGGGGGCGGCCGTAGCCCGGAGCTGCCGCGGGTCCCAGGAGCTGCCGCCGCCACGGCCAGCCATACAAATGGCCAGCAGAGTATGTAAAGTGTACATTACGGCAGTGCCGGCTGCCGCCGGGGCCCCCCGCGCCGCCCGGGACTGCTTAACAGCCCATTTAGCACGGCCGCGTCCATCACGGCCACCACCGAGGGCGAGGACTCCTGTCCTTCCAGGAGTCAGGCAGCCCTGATGCTTTAATTAAGACAAAGTTGCCTGTGTGCATTCATTAGTCTCCCGGAAATTGTGCACAATTAGGACAACATCTCTTTATACTAATTTCCATCCACCCATCCATGTTCAAACCACCCCTCCCAGTCAGGGTGATAATAATAATAATAATAATAATAATAATAATAATAATAATAATAATAATAATATACATGATTATTACCCACATTTGCTTAACCCAAGTTGGGTCATTGTATTTTTTATCATCATCATCATCATCATTATTAATAATAAATAATAATAATAATAATAATAATAATAATGTGTAGAAAAAGAGGGTGGAAAGACTTCAATTAAACTGGAAGATCTCTGCGTTTTATTTTTTCCAGACAGTGTACTGCAGGAATTTTAACTTATTTTTAGATGCTATGAAATTAAACAGATATAAATGCCTAGAAAATGTAAATCTATTAAAAATTTTAAATGCTGGGTGAGGCTTAATTCAATTAATTCAAAAAGGTACTGTAAACAAGTTTACCATGAAACTAGTACTGTCCACTTTTGCAAAAAAAATTATGTTTTTCGTTGTTTGTGTATAAGGTTTTATTTGAGTTTGAGGTTAACCACTATGTTTATAAACCTGTTGTCTTCAATTGCTCCCAAAAATGTATATTACTACAATTTGAGGGTTGGTGAAAGGCCGCGGTGGGCAATCTCATCCAGAAAGGGCCGCCGTGTATGCGGGTTTTCACTGCAAATCCCTCATTAAATTACTAATTAGAGGACTGATTGACCTGGGTCCTCATACCTGGGTTTGAACAGCTGACCTAAAGGTCACCCCTAAAACCTGCACACACACCGGCCCTTTGCGGATAAGATTGCCCTCCCCTGGTGTAAGGTGTTAAACACCGGGGGGCGGGGGGGCCCTGACAGAAACTTAAAAATTCTAAACTACAGTGCACCGTTGGCATGACACCAGGAGGTCACTCTGATGGTCAGAGGCAGCAGCAGACATTTGCACTGATGAGTCCTAACTCTTCTTGACAGTAGTGGCTTGTTTTTTCACGCTGTTGAGGGGGCACTCAGGCGACTCAAGCCTCACTATGGCTGCAGTGTAAGTACCAAATTACAATTTCACACACAGATGTTTCTACACATCTGCCATTCTGATTTTTCGCCATTCAGATCTCCTCTGGGCTGAATTTCCTCGTAAATATGTGCCTTTTTTTTTTTTTTTGCTCTCATCGCCCTCTTCCAGCACCGACGGCTGCTGACGCGTGTAAAGCATTCTGAAATAAAACGTTCATCCTTTTATCGGCCTGGACTGACAGACGACAAATGCACCTGAAATTGCTCCGCAAAAGATGGGGGATTGGTCGCGTGGGGGGGAGACGGCAGAGATAACGGCGGCCGTCGATGCTTAATCCGGCACATACCACTCACACGTCGTAACCGCGAGTCAGCCTATCACACGCATTCTCTCACTGCATCTCCCTCGATCGTTTTCCCCATTTAGTTTAATTACTACATGATTAATAATATGATTAATAATATTATGACATGTGTGAAGGAAACCAAATTATCTGTGCAGCACAACAGAGGAAAACACTGTAATTAACAGTGTAAAAAGCACGGCAGAGCAGATCAAAATGTAATCCTTTAAATTACTGCATATTATTGTATATTATTCTGCCTGTATCCCATGACCCTGACTAAGATATGTGGCTGATTGTGATTGGTTGGATTTTGGCAGCAGCCACGCCATCAATGATGGACTGACGCTTTAGCTGCTTATTTCCGTCCGGTGTTGCCGTGGCGCTGAGGCATGGCTATGCCCACAAAGTGCAAAGCGGGATGGTACTGACGCTCCCCTCCAGACCGGGAGGACGTGGGCGGAGTCACGCGGACCTGGATCTGGATAAGTGGCCAGCTTCCCGCAGGACGCCGCTTAAACTCCTTTCTACCTCAAAAGGATATTTAATTTCGTGGATGCAGAATGTTAATGTAATTTTACCACCCTGACAGTGTATCATCGGCGCGGCAGCGAATATGGCGGCCTCAGCGTGGGGACAGCCTGACCCGGCTCGCTTATAAAGTGCCTCATTTCAATTCCCAGTGTCACACCTCCCAAAACTAATAAGGCCGAGGCGACCGGCCGCGCTCTCCTAATTGGCGGCGCCCGCGTTCGGGATGTTATTCTGGGACTCTTCATACATTTCGGGGGCAGGGGACCCAGGTGGGCGTCCCACTAATTCACTAAAATTGGCACATGCCACGAACAAACTCACCTAAGTGGGCGTAAGCTGTGGGATTATGGGATCTCGGCAGCGGAACGGGACCAAGCTTATTACTCGAGAGCCACGCGTCCGGCCGTCCCAGGTCCCTGCGGTAAATTAGCACCGCGCTATTCTGATAGGCGTAAATGGCTAATAGGTAAAGGAACACCAAATAAAGGCAACTCCAAAGAAGGTCACCTGTAAGTAATTATGAGGGCATTAATCCAGGCGGGCAGCGCCGGTGTGTGCTGGGCTCGCATTTCACGCCGGCCTGGCTGCATGGCACGTGAACACGCCGCTCATGGCAGACACCCGTGGGGGGGGGGGGGGGGCATCTGAATCCCATGACAAAAAAATAAAACAACTTTTCGCTGTCATGCCATGACTTCCGAATGAGCTGTGGCAGCAGGTTGGCACCCCCCGCCCACCCCCCCGTCGTCACGGAGACGTGACACAGATGAGCCTAAGTGGGGGCTGCGACCCTGCCGGTGCAGCCTCTCTCTCCCTTGCTCGCTCTCTCTCTCCCCCTCGCTCGCTCGCTCGCTCCCATCGTGCGAATGCCACACCCACTTTGATCTTCACCCGAGTCACGCCGGGCTTGCCGGCCACGCTGGGACCCGCGAATCTGAAATGCATTGAAGCCCAGCAGCAATCGCCGCAAAAGATGAAATTCAGACGGGTGGTGATGTGGGGGGGGGGGGGGTTGCGCCATTCACAGATAGCCAGCTCCCGGCATGCGATAAGGTATTTCTGATATTCTTCAAGGACTAATAAAGCCCAAGTCGAGTGCAAACAAAGGCTCCATTTTCCTGGGGAAATATGATCCGATCGTTTGCGGCCACCGAATACGGAGGGCTATAAAGGCCGGCATTGAGGGGGTCGCGCTAACCTGGGCTATCCGACGGAGCCCAGGTAACCTTAGCTTCCAATTAAACGCCATTTCCTGCAATGGACAATGTGGGACAAGCACAACACGAGAAAGGCGGGCCTCGTGCACCACAATAGTGCACGCGAGGAGCCACTCCGCGCCCGGGGACCTCAAAGGGCTCAATCTTCAGGTCGGATAAATTAATATTCACATGGAGCCAAGGTAATGAGATTTAAGCATCGAGAAGGACAATCCACGTTTCAACAGTTAATAATTTTACATTATCCGTCATGATTGCATACACCCCTCTCCCCCTCCGACAAATTACGCTGAGAGGCCTTAACTATATGTGACGAAAAATAATTACAAAAAATACGAATAGTGCAGGATGCATGAGAATTCACATGGGTGTCCGCTCCAAATTCCCACTCCTGTTGTGGTACTGGTCTGCGTGATGTTTCTGTTATCCTCCCTTGGTTTCCCGGATAGTTGTAAAGTTACCTGGGAATAAGGAAGTAACTGACTGCAGCTATGACATGTCGGTATGCCCTTGTTATTACACAGCACTGTGATGACGTGCTAACATACCTTAATCCAATAAAGTACTTAATACCATAAGTAGCAAAGCAGCATGGTCGTACAATAAGATTCATAAACTAGGAAAAAAAAATCAAATGAAATCCTGAAACTTGTGTAATTCGGCTTATAAAGTAATATTACTTAGCACAACCGAGCCACATTCATACTGGTACAAAGTCAGTTGATTCTGGTTCTGCCGAAATGGTGAAAAGAAGCTTAATTCTGTTGATCTCTCATTTGGGGATGTGTTCAAAGAGCATGAACTGGAAGTAATGAGATACTTCGAATGAAATTCTCCCCTCATGAAAAGACGGCTGATTTCTCTATATCTAATATACATAATGATGACTTTAGAGAGCACTGTGGGTGAAAGGGAGAAATCAGGGAAATGTATAGTAGCCATACTTACTGATTTTGTATATATGGTCAGAATCCACAGGCGCTCATTCAGGTAAGAATTGTGACCGAGTATTTGGTGACTTTCAGTTGACTGAGAACAGCTCCTTGACTCATAATAATGGCGAAATGTGTATTTAGGAGTGAACCCAGGACCCTTAGCTGAGACACTGCCGAAGGCTGAGCAGTTGAAACGTTTAGCATCGTGGCGCAAACAGCCGCAGAGTTGGAGCGTGAGCCTGGTAAGGTCAGGCGCGGGTCACTCAGGCGAACGCGGCACTTCGCGAGCGGGAGAAGCCTACGCAGATCCTGCGCTAGCGGCTCGGGCTTTCCGGCGCTAAGCTCTGCGCGAGCCGACACCAGGTCTGTGAAGAGCTGCGGCGCTTCCTGGGCTGTACATTGTGTGATCACATCTTTGGGAGTCAAGTCAAGCGACCTTACCGAAGGAAAATGAGCAGACTTCACAAAGCCCCCTCCCCCTGAATGAAAAGCCTAAAAGAAAACAACCCCCTCCCATTCAGAGGAGTGGGAACCTAACTTGAGTATTCATTTATTTGGCTCAACCCCCGGAACAAAGACATTCAGTACTGTAACGTATTTCCATTTCCCATTCTGATCCGTGTTATTTTAATGGGTAAAGCATCCTTGGCTCGTACACAGACCTTATTATTCAAAGAGGGACCTGATTACTGACTTCCACATCAGCTGACTGAACATTAAAGCTCTCACGCAAACAGCTCAGGTGCTCAGGTAGAGTGCGTGTTTATTCTTTAACCTCACGACCTGAGCAGAGCAGCCCGGGAGTCTGTCGGCAGCGTGTGGCTCAGGCCCCTGTGTGACGCTCGCTGTTAGAGACGCATGTATTAGCTTAGCTTATTAGCTTAGTGCTAATACTGCGCAAGAGCGAACAAGCAGTGAGCGACCTGGACTCGAATCGCAAGGCCTGCTAAAAACACACAGAGGTCTGGTGGACGAGCAGACAGACGTGCCAAATATATGGCTTTTGTTTGTCCATTTCCCTCTAAATCCAAAGTGAGACCTACGGAGGAGTCCGACCGCTGAAACACCAGCCAGGTGGCAGAGTCTCTGCGAGCAGAATCTTGGCCTCATCTGCGATTAATCACGCGATAAGAAGAGAGCCGCTGTCTGAAAAAAGTGCTCCGCTATCGCGCTAGCTGGACAGAGATAACGGGGAGCCGATGTTTAGCCTGGGCTGGCAAAGCGCACCCTACCCACACTGGTGCTCAGGCCTACCATCTGGTTCTTATCAGCGCTGCCTGCGTGTGCGTGCGTGTGTGTGTGTGTGAGTGTGTTTGCGGTCTCGACCAAGTTGACCCTTGTGCAGCGGGAACCCCGCCCACCTCTAGGTCCAGCAGGATGAGAGGCCCCAGTCATCCCTGTTCCGTTTGCTGATGTAAACGACGATAAGGACTGCAAAGCATCCTGGGTAACCGCGTGCTGGAATGTGACAGCTGAGTGTGCTGGACACAGTCAGACAGACTTATTCCATTTTGTAACGTCATATTATAGCTAAACTTAATTTCACTTTGTCTAAATTCTTCATGCACGTTAGCGCTCACTGAAGTTATACGCTGTATACATGCAATGGATACTATTTCCTGTGTACTTTATTTAGCACAATTACAAACTTTTTTTTTTATTTTATATTTTATTTTTATGCGAGGCAGTATTTTATTCATTCAGGCATCTGCCGCCCATTTCCCCTGAGGGGGGGCACTACTTCAAACTATTTTTATTATTTGGCTTTTTTATTCCACAAAGAAAAAATACAAGACATAGAATTATAATTTTTTTGTTTTCTAAAATTAATGATATGCATTTTTTAATCCATTATATTTAAGAGATGCATCTTGCATTTGGTGACTGGCAGCATTTAAGTTGTCTGAGAGGAATATTTTAATTATGGGGATAAGACTGGCTGATTATGTGACCCTAATGCAGTGAGTGCATTTCCTTCATTTAAATGGAAAATCAGACGCTGGGTTCTAGTGGCCTTCAGGTCACAAGACAAAACCCAGACCTAAGTTCCAGAACAGATAAGAATTAACCCCCGACGGAAGAGAAGTTTTAAGAAAAGTACGAAAATGGCTGATGGGATTAGACAGGGATCGATACCTCCTGCCGAGAATCATGTACAGTATCACGCTGGGATGAGCACAGAGCACCAACAAGCACACTGCGCCGGATGGGGGGGGCAGGATGCAGGGCAGGGGTGGCAGGTTTACCCCCAATGCTTTATTTGGATATGAGCCCCCCATACACATCGTCTGGCAAACAAAACCACTCATTTCCTGGGTGCCCCCCTCATTTAATTCCTCTCCAGTGGCTGTTCAGGGACAAGGAGGATGAGGATCCTGGCGGAGAGTGACTCAGGGACTCTGTGTTAGAGGAGGATGAGGATCCTGGCGGAGAGTGACTCAGGGACTCTGTGTTAGAGGAGGATGAGGATCCTGGCGGAGAGTGACTCAGGGACTCTGTGTTAGAGGAGGATGAGGATCCTGGCGGAGAGTGACTCAGGGACACTTGTGTTAGAAGAGGGTGAGGATCCTGGCGGAGAGTGACTCAGGGACTCTGTGTTAGAGGAGGATGAGGATCCTGGCGGAGAGTGACTCAGGGACTCTGTGTTAGAGGAGGATGAGGATCCTGGCGGAGAGTGACTCAGGGACTCTGTGTTAGAGGAGGATGAGGATCCTGGCGGAGAGTGACTCAGGGACTCTGTGTTAGAGGAGGGTGAGGATCCTGGCGGAGAGTGACTCAGGGACTCTGTGTTAGAGGAGGGTGAGGATCCTGGCAGAGAGTGACTCAGGGAGTCCATATAAGAGGATGACATTGCTGTCTGAGACGAGACTCCCCAGCTGGGGAAATTTTTTATATATATTATATTATATAAATATATATATATATTTTTTATTTTTATTTTTTATTTTTCCTCCCTTTTTAATCTATAAGTTATTTGAGTAATGGGAAAAGAACATTTCAAGCTATTGTAAGCCTCTTTACTGATTCAGGAACTCCTACACACTGTAAAACACGAAGACATGTCCCAGAAAAATATGACTTCTGGTGCTTTTAAGTACATACCCGATGGAAATTAGCATGCCGCCACATTCAATGGCTGGTGATTGTAATGCCCGGCAGCAGAGAACGAAATGAACCACTCTAAATAAATAATGCTTTGATTATAACGTATATTAGCGTATTATAAATTCATATCCTCTCTCACACATGCAGAATCAGTTTAAAAGTGTAGACGTATACGAGATTGGATGCCGTGTAATCGATACACACTGTGTTTACTATTGTTTTATGCTCTGTGATATTAAGTTAACTTCATATATCTATACATAAAGTCAAACTGCAGGTCAAATGTGTTTATCTTAAACAATAGTGACACAAACACGCTGTGTCTGGGGAATAATTTTCACCAAAAAATTGAGGTTTTTTTAGTTCCTCAAGAAATATGGAGGTTGGTGTCAATTTCCAAACACTTTTTAACGGATTATTCATCAGCAAATTTTCAAGCCAAATTCTGCCCCCCCACTAAAAATAATTCCTTACGGCACTATTCGGCATGACACGGGAAAGGAGAGGATCCTGACACGAGTGCTGACGATGCACAGAACACCACTGCTGCTTACCTTATTACTCAAATTTCCCCCGGAACGTTCCCAGTGGCTCGGGACGACCGGGCCAGACAGCACCAGGCTGTGCTCCGAATTGTCTCAGGGGAAAGCCACGGTGGGCGAACGGTTTTTTAAATATTTGCAATTTTTTTTGGAGATATACACAAACTTTTTTAAATATTTGCCACCAGCACCAGTGCCGGATACTTCTCGGGCTTCCCGACTACCATATGCCCGCGTGATCTGATTATAACTGGGTGCAGCATTCTTCCAGGGACATGCCTACAAGATAATTTGCTGTCAAAACGACAGGCTGGGTTTTGTCAAAAGCAGTACCATTCATTTCTCCTTGCCAAATTTTGCATGGCTCTCTCCGGAAAAAAAAAGGCTTTTGTTAGGCTCGGTGCTCTCCGTGGCATGACAATCCTTCAACTACCACCACCCCCCTGCCACCCCCCCTGAGACACCGCTACCCCAATACGCAGATTAGCAACAGTAGCAGGTGCTGAGTGCATCTCAACGAATTTGTCTCCAAACACATGATCCACCTCCTGACTCCCAAGCCCTGACAGCCCTTGGGCTTTCGCGAAACTGACTCTCGGTCGAGAGGAGTAGCCTTCATGTAGCATATTCCCCCCACCCCGCCGATACCCTGCATTTCCAAACAACGGCCAGGTCTAACACCTCCCCCCCTCTCGTTTGAAGTTTTCCCAGGTCTCTGACCCCCAAGCCAGCTCATCACGGGTCTGTAATGTTCGGCGTCAGTAGGCCACTTGAGTCACTCCGTTATTCCGACGCCTACAACCGCTGATGAGCTCTGACGATGCGTAAACAGTTTCGATTGAGGTAAACACCAATTACTGGTGATAGTTATTTTTGTTCTAAACGCCTTTGTAGCAAATGGGCACTTCTGTCAAGCGGGAATGTCAAAGGACTTTTGCTCTAGCGTGCCGTCTTTCCTCACCAGTGTAGGCACGCACGCAGTGCCCTGGCCCAGTAACAGCGATTAAAAACCTGCTTTCTGTCCCTGCCCCCTACTGAGATCCAGAACCTTCACTTCCCTTCTCAGATTATCAGGGGACATGTCTGTAATATTTCACAAGAAGGCAGTGCGCTGCGTGGGCAATATTATCCCAGCCTGGTGATTTTTCCTAGGGAATCCACTCTCCAGATTCGTCTGTCTGGCTATCAGTGGAATTTTGTTCGCCATTTTCACCTCCAAACCTATAGAGGGCTCTGCGTTTTTTTCCCCTTGCCTCTTCCTGCCTTGACGTCACGTCACTGCGAACATGAGAACGTACCGCGAAAGTGATTCCCGGAGACCTTTTGTTTTTTCGGCCGCCGGGCGAAAGATCAAAGGTAATCATCCTCCCGGCTGTTTCGGTAATTAGCTTCGCCGTGGAGAGGCAGGCTGCTCGTGTTGATCGAGTATTAAAACCAGGAGCCGGGGGGGTTTCCGTCAGCCTCGTGGAAGGCTTGTCAGAATCGGCTGAGAGAACAGCTGGCTGTGGGGGTGTGACAGCATGTCAGAGGGCTGCTACTTACCCCGGTGAGTTTTGAGGGCGAATAGGGGGGGTATCATCCCAAACAGGTTGTCGGTGCTGCGTGGGAACAGCGACCGCTGGGTGGCTTTCGTTCCCCCCTCCCTGCGTGACATACCGTTTGCCGAACCTCACCCTCACACCACCGGACACCCAGCTTTGATATTTTGAAATTTATTTTATTTTTTAGTCATCATGACTGAAAGCTCTTTGGGTGACACTTTGGTGGTCGCCTCAGAAACAGGCAGACTGCACACTACACTACGGGGTCGTGAGAGGCAGGGTGGCGCCCCCTGGTGTTCGGGGCCTGTTTGCCTCACCACACAGCACTGGTTTCAGCCTCCCTGTTATATCAATTATTTTGTAATCTGAGCGAGATCTCAACTCAGGATGAACAAATCATAATTAGCGCTTTCTGGGTAAACATTTTGTTCAAATGAGCAAGATTCAGAATGAAAGTGCTGTCATTACATATTTATTCATTTAGTGGGCAAAAATAAAATATTGGAGTAACAAATTTGTATTTAAAAAATGTTTTGCAGATGTTATCTTCCTGGACACAGATATTTCGGCTTTTTGCGTGTACCGTCGTCGTTGTCAGAGACAGTTAAGATATCCTCCCTTATGCAAAGCAAGCCCGCAAAGAAAAGGTACCAGGATTGGACACCGGGTTCAGCGCCACCATTTTCCTGGTAATTGGCGTGCAAAAATACACCATAAAAGGAAAGCGGAGGATTCCTCGGAGCGCATGGCTGCTGGCGCATCCCAGAGACCGCATGGCTGGAAACAAAGGCAGCCGCTTATCAGCCACGTTGCTCGCTTCGTCCGAAGAGCTCAGAGGCGTCGCTGGGATCGATGCTAATGGAGGCGAGTGATAAACAAACACGGGAGCTGAGAGGCAGGCCGTGTTGGGTGGCAGGCCGTGTTGGGTGGCAGGCCGCAATGCGTGAGAGTGTAAAGCAAGGACCCCACCTTTCCGTTTTTGGAGGGAACAAAGAAGAGTCATCGCCGCTCGTTTGCGATCATTTCAGCCTCTTCTACACGTGGCTTTCCTTATTTCCGAGGCTGACGTCTCATCCCCCTCTGCGGCAGCTTTATGATGCCAACTGCACCTCCCCCCCCCCCCGCCCCCGAAATGATTCCTGGGTTCCCACCATGTAGACGCGCCTGCGCTCTCTATCAACTGACAACGCTCTGCGCTGAAAAAGCCCAATGATGACCCATTTGACAACAAAAAAAGCCACATTAATTAAAATGTTTTCTGAGCCTGTGCAATTATAGAGGGGTTAGCAGGAAATTGCTGGTTGGCTGGTTTCTAGGCGATGGTTAAGACAACTGATAACAGTAATTTTTTTTTCTGGGGAAAACACAGACTGCACCTGATGGTTCAGATCTGATGGAACGAAAAGGCGGACGGTGCTTTACAGCCGGACTGATCCGTGCGGGCCGATTCCCGTTTACGGTCCGCTGTAAATTACCTTCTAAGCAATGGTGCTTTTTACCTGCAGACTGTACAGTTTCGCTCACTAGAGGTGGGGGAAGGGGGGGCGTGGGAGCTCACATACGGTCACAGAATCTTAAGTCGGGCCTGATATCTCCGTCTCCAAAGCAGAGGGGTCCTCTGTGGTCAGGGGGCCTGCAGGACATATCAGAATGAATTTCCATATGGGGGAATATTTGTTATTCTGCACAGGACAAAAGGTGTAATAATTAGTTGTATGATTCACTGAACGGCATGGACATATAAGGCAGGGAAGGAGAACATATTTGAAATGCCCTGTTTTTTTTTTTTGTTTTTTTAGGTGTTTTGGAAAAATCCTCACCAAAAAAAACTCACATCGCCAAACCAGTTATTCAAATCATTTAGATTAATCACTTAGCTGTCCCGTATTTCATCCTAATTAAGATATTTAAATTATTTTGCACGGCAAAACTGATTTACTGGTTTAATTTGCCTTATATTTACACAATATTTGTAATAATAATTCATTTAAAATATATATATTTTTTGTCTGTCTTTTTTTTTTTTTTTTTAAGCCTTAAGGAAGCTGCTTCCAACAGCGGGGGGCTACGGAGTCTGGAATCTGCCACGAAGCTGATTCGCAGGGACGTTTCCACGGCATCGGCGTTTGAAAACATCTGAAAATAAAACCAAAAAAAATACTTCTCATCACAGGGTTAAGGCTCATTAGGGCCCAAGTGTTTTAACGCCATCCTAAAGTTATTTCCGAAGAGAGAAAATTAAATTCCCCGCTAGGTTTCATGGCATTCCCCTGAAAATGAACGAGAGCTTTTATTAGAGAGGACACTTCATTGTTAGCAATTTCATAACCAAGCCGCATAATGTCTACAGTCCCATTTAGCCGATCCCTCGCCTTGTTTATGCACTGCCTCCCTCCGTTCCAGAGGACGCCTCAAACCTGAAGACCTTGCGCGCTAAAGGTTAACAGAAAGTGACTTATTAAAGGTCCGTTGTTAATTAAGCCCCACGCTGGCCGGCCGGTCCTGCTCTCCTCGTCTCCGGTGCATGTGGATCAGGCAGGAGTCTCCGTGTATCCCGGACTCGGCCGTAAAGCGAAAGGCCTTCCAAACACTGCCCTAATAAGGGCTCCGTCTTTACTATGCAGACACCGTGAGCTCACAACATGGCCTCGGCCCCCATATTTCAACATCTTAAAACGAGCGACTCCAGTGGATGGGGTTAACTGTCAGCACGGAGCCCTTAAACTGAATTCCATGTGCGTGCCGGTGACTGCCAAATTAGGTCGCAATATAAAGTTGACGGTCACTGTATAAATCAGCCATTTGGCAGGGAGGACTCTTAGATAGACCACTGTGATAAAACTCCTCAACAAATATATATTTTAAAAAATATACAGCTAAATTAAAAAAAAAAAAAGCCATTTTGAATGGGAATGGAATCAAATCCAAAGCTGGTTGTAGAGTCCATCGCAGACCCAAGACGGTACCAGTCCCAGAAGAAATTAAATTCAAACCCATTATTGTTGCCTGAAAGTCTGTAACTGTCCCGAAACGATGACATCATCTTTCCAGCAGTGGCCCATAATCCTCCTCTATTATTTTCAGCTGTTCCACGCTGCCCTCAGATCAGTTTTAGCTGACCCATTTCGCCGTTTCCTTTTGTTTTTGTCAATCGCTCTCTCTCACACAAACTTTTTTGGCCTTTGGTATCAGAAGCCTTGGGCTATACGTCCTATTTCAACAAGGTGTTTCTCTTGAAATTGGTAAAACAAGGTTTATAAATTTATAAAGCGCAAATCATTTCTGAGTGAAATTTAAATTATGCATTGTTATCCATCTCGCTAATCTTCATATAACCTATTCGGCCCGGGTCCTGCAATCAAACAATGATTCGCACATTTAATAACTGGCACGGTGCAAAATTCCCGCGTAATAACCACGGCCTCACCTTTTTAAAATATTCATTTATTTTAGTCAGACGCCATAAATGGCGAGATAAAAACCGAGGCGGGTGTGAGGAAGCAAAAAAAAAAAAAAAACAATAGAATAGAATAAAATAAAATAAAATAAAAATGCACTGTAGGATTCTGATAAATTTAAGCCTTTCTAAACCAAAACATCTGTAGGCCTATGGGCTGTCAAGCCAGATCTTCAAGCTGAGGAAGATGGTTTACACTCCCAATGCAGAGCGAGGGGTCTGGCCCATTTAATGCCAGGCCTGAGTGTTCCTCCTTTTGTGGTGGTTTAATCAAGTTCCCCTGCTTGTCAGCGTTTGCACGCTAATCCAGCAACGCACGACGAATGCGGCGCGGACCTGTAACCTGCCTTTGTGTGTCGGGCTCACATGAGAATGCACCCAAACGCCACTGGACAGCCCCCGAAGATTAAGACTGAACAGAGTGGCAGCCATCGCCGCCAAGGCTAATGCCCTTCAGCATTGTCTTGTGCCCGAGCCGCAGATACGACGGTTGAAGCTCCTCTCTTCTCTGTCCCTGACAAATGATCGTATTTTAAGGTAAAAAATGTCCTTATTCGTTACCGGGCTGACGAATCCTCGGAGCTACGCCATTCTGAACCACATTATGGCGCTTAGTGTTCATTTCACAATGTGTATTTTTCTTTTCTTTACCATCACAGAGCATCTCCTGGGCTCCGTTGACATTGTAAATATGTTCGGCGCTGTCCGAACTAATTTCTGCTACATATCCAGTCTGGCAGCGGCTTTTATGCTACAGGGGACCCCTTCTCCAGTCTGGGCTCGACCTGAAGAGCGGAACGGCCTGTTTATGCCTGTTTATGCATGACCCGGGCTTGTTTGTTCATCTGTCGCTTTTGCATATCCGTGCCGAACATGAAAGACCATCGTCTCCGTGACGATTCTCGGATCCACGCGGCCCAGAACCTGACGGATACAGGGCATCGTTCTCTTCTTTTGCGGCCGACACAAATGGCCTGAGTTTTTTTCCAAATGGCTACCTAATGAAGAAGTGACTCGCAAAAAGGAAAGATGATTCAGTCCCTGCTGTTTAGTGGGATTTTTATACGTTATTTTATATTACATTAAATGCTTTTCAACATATTTCAATTGTGTTATAATAATATATTCAAAACTGCATTATTTAATTTAATTTTTACTCTGTAGGTAATTCACAATCCTGAAACAAATTCAAGATAACACAGGCTGGAAGATATTTTTATATAAATTGCACATTCCCCCTTCTGTATTGTCTAAGGAAATTGAATAACAGCACATCGGACACCATAATTGGCAAGTCACATAAAGCCATTTCATTCTGGTGAAATATTTCTGTTATATTATTTTCGGTTACATTTCTGTGTGTTGGCCTCAACAAGGTATCAGAGAAATCCGCAAAAATAAATCTAAAGTCAATAATTTTAATTCTAGCTCTGGTCCTAAAGTCAATAATTTCTTGTTTAATATAATCGTCGACACAATTATCTTTTGGAGGGTGGGGGGGGGGGGGGGGCATTTTGAAGGAATAAAGGCACTTCGTGCATCTGAAGGTTTCCTCGGGACGGCCGTATCAGCAGAAGGGAGCCCCGGCTCACGTTTAACCACTGTGGCATTTCTGTTAAACGTTTATTCAGAAGAAAATCGTGGAGAAAAGGCAGAGATTTAACTGGCTGAAGGTTGGGACCTTCGGCTTTTCCATAGCAACACAGGGACACACAGGAAGGATTATGCGGGAATGCAATTCATGACCTCGCCAACTTCAGCACTGCCGAGGTTGACGGCACGACGTGGCATATCCTGATGAATGATAAGTGAGGTCATTTATTGCCTCTCAGTCTGTATCTGCGGGTGACTAAGAACACAGGAGCACTTCAGGTACATCCATTACTAATTTACTCATAGTGTACAGAAATTAGGTAGCTGGGATTATCAGCACAGCATCAACACGGCTACCACTTCTATAATAAATACACTCCATGCGTGTGCATGCCTGCGAGTGTGTGCACTGCAGTGTAAATGTCATTATAACTTATATTGTATCAATAGAACAAATTAAGAGGTCTAAGAGAAGCTAATTCAATTAAAATATTAAACATTTTTAATTTTTCTGCACAAATTGCTTACTGTATGCTGCAATTTTACTTCATTAGTAATGATTTCTCAGATGAAAAGTCCACCTTGTGATGAATTCATTGGTTATTTATGGCAGCATGTCTTGCACCCCCCCCCCCCCACCCAAAAGGCACAAGTAAAATGGCTCAACCCAATAATATAGCAACATTGCCCCCTGTTGGTTGCCCGAGCATTGTCCAAAAGGCAGAACCTAGAAGTATTTTTCTCAAACACACAAAAAAAATCAAACATCACTTCAAAATGTAATTATTGTGATCATTGAGAATTTGTGATTCCAAAATAAAAGTAATTGCATTGGTCATTGTGCAGAATTTGGCAACAAAGATGCATTCAGTCATTATCGCTGAGAGGTTCTCTTCTGGTTCCTAGTCCTAAGAATATAAGAATACATAATACGAAGATATAAAGCAATG
Source organism: Paramormyrops kingsleyae (assembly GCF_048594095.1). Taxonomy (NCBI): domain Eukaryota; kingdom Metazoa; phylum Chordata; class Actinopteri; order Osteoglossiformes; family Mormyridae; genus Paramormyrops; species Paramormyrops kingsleyae. Next base: position 11,769,636 of record NC_132817.1, on the reverse strand, counting down.
AATCAACGGGCATTAGCAGGGCTGTGGATTTTACAAAAATCCAGAACTGGGACTCTGGGACTATTTAATTATTCTAATACTTAGTTCTTTGGTACTTTAATACTCAGTCCATAAATTCTTCATAAAATAGTGATATATTTTATTTTTTCTTCAAAGGTTAAACTTTCAAAATTAATTGCATTTTGTACATATCCAGCTATTACACCACAATTTCAGTTATCCTAAATACCTGACTCATAATTAGATTTGTGTGTGTGTGTGTGTGTGTGTGTGTGTAATTTTAGGGCTGGATTACTTAGATATATTTATGCTGGAGTTCAAAAATGTAAATAAATTGCCAGCTCAAAATGGAATTTAAATTAGAAAATAATGATAATTCACTACAGATAAATATCACTATTGATGTACTAGTTTTTATCAGTTCACTTGTTTTAGACTCCTTTACTTGGCTCCTCCTGGACCAAAGAATCAGTTAATTTAGTGCTTTATATACTCAAAAAACGATACTCAACATCTTACAAAAACTTATTCTTACAAATCAATGTGGAAAATTTACATCTTCGGTTCAATTAATTAGATTTAACAGACATGACCCAAGATATAACACAGCTAACAGAATGGAGCCCATCGGAAATGTCTTCATCGTCACTATGAAAACCAAACAGGGTATTTTAAAGTACAATAACTGCTCCGTACTCGATTGTAACACAATGCCATAAGTTAAAACCCATGGACAAAGGCATATAGCGCGAAGAGGAGCATCAGCGCCACATTGTGGCAGCTCTTGTAGTTTCCTCTGAGACCTGTTGGTCTGTTAAAAGCTGAACATTTATTTAAATATAAGGCAGATGATAGATAGATTAGATAGATAGAACAATAATAGTAATAATAGTTATTGTTTTTGCGTTTAAACTACAGCGGCAATCAATTATGATAAGCACACATCCCAATTAGGTTAACGACGAGTGTAGTTCACCTCAGGACACATACACAGGACACCTATAATGGTGATTATACAGAAAATTCAAAATTTTACTCACCTGCCTTTCAGTAGCAGCTCTGCTTCATTGTCAGAATACTTTCGACCAAAAAAGAAGCAGTATTGTGAAAGTCTATTGTGTGCTATCTTTGATAACGAGTTTTAAACTAAAATGACAGTTGTTGCAGTAAGAAAAATATCGACAATATTATTTAAAATTCTCATACATTTCATGTTTTGTAAAAACAGAATTTAAAACGTTGATCAATCGGCAATCATCATATTGTTCTGTTTGCTAATAATACACAACGGGGTTCCACGTAAAATCGGCGTCTTCGCTTTGGTGAACTTGGCGTTTGAAATAAAAGTGGATAAATAACTCCGGATCTCTCACACACTCTTTGAAAGTGTTGAAAGAGTTGCGCCAGTGCGCCGGGCGATGCTGCTCCGGATAGGGATGCGCTGCAGGCGCACTGGGAACACCGAGCGCTCGGCTCCCCTCAGCCCCGCTCTCTGCTGCTTCACGTACTGTTAAAGCCCGAAGCGTTGGCCAATGGCGGCGCGACTTATAGGCGGTAACCCGCCAATCAGGAGGCGCCTTATTGGCAGTTGGGCCTGTCAGCTGGTCAGGAAACACCACTGTATGTCGGCATCTCGTATATCGGCGTTAAATTCTGTCCAAAATTCGCCCCGTAAGTAGTATTTGGTAATAATATGTTTTAAAAATAGACATATGGTTTGAAATGTGGAGTTGAGAGGTAAGTTTTGAGATTTTTTGGGTAGGTATCGATCCCCTTCCCCACTATCATTAAGTCATAGACAGGAAAATCGCTGCACCACCAGCAAAACATGCGTGATAAGGTGTAAAAAAAAAAAAAACGGGAAGTGAAAGGTGAGACGAGGTTGATTTCGGGAGAGCTGCGGTGCAGCCGGCCCGCCCCACCCCGCCCACGTTAGGTGCGAAGCCTAGATCCGCGCAGAGGCGACAAAACTGGACAAGACGTCGGACATCGTCGGATACAAGCCGGGCTCGGCCGGGGCTCTGACCCCGCAGAAAAAGATGAAGAAACGAAAGGAGCTGAACGCCTTGATTGGTCTTGGTGGCGACGGCAAGCGCAAGAAGACCAAGAAGTGCTCCGGCCACCGGCTGCTGCGCACCGAGCCACCCGGGTCGGACTCTGAGTCCAGCTCGGACGACGATGAATTCAACAGCACCGGCGGCGTTTCGGCTTTCGGCAAGTGAGTAACCGGACAGGAGCATCCACAGCAGCATCCAACACTTTTGCGTCCGTTTAACATTGGCTCTGGTTCAGCCTGCCCCATGGGAAACACACTAGAGCTGTTAAGCGATGATGATTAAATGCATTCGGGCCAGATCACCCTGAAAATCGCAGTTCGCTTCAGGTGTCGCGGTGGGTTAAAATCTCATTCTCTGTTTGTGTGTGTCTGCGTGTATGCTCGCCATCAGAAGAAGCTACACACAGTGCTGCAGCATCTGCTTCCCGCTGTGCGCTTTCATCGTCCTTGTGGCCTGCGTGATGGCCTGCGCCGGCTTGATCTGGATGCAGATCGCCCTGAAGGAGGACTTGGACACACTGAAGGAGAAGCTGCACGCTAGTAGGTGCCACACGTCGATCCCGCAGGGCGGGGGGAGCGATCATTAGAATTGAGTCGTTTTTCTGCTTTGGCATGTGTGGCGCTCAGATACGCGGTTGGAAACGTGATGCACAGCTTAAATGGGTTTACATACAGCCCAGGTGGGAGGGGAGGGGATGCGGACATGCATTTTGCTAGCTAGTTCAGTAAAAAGTCAACATGCAATTTTTTAAAAATTAATTATTTTAAAACTAGCTTGTGTTCACTTTGTACTCGTCTTTGTCTGAGTTCACTTGCTTTGGATGCATTGGGGCCAAAGAGCCAGATATATGTTGTTTATGCATAACCATTTTATAACAGTAATTATTGGTGACTGTAGCTTTCTGATGTTAAGTAGCACAATTGGGTAGTTATTGGGCAAAGACAGTAGAACTGAACCATATGAGATGTATAATATACCATAAGTATGTAGATATTAAAACCAAGAGTATTAGGATGAAGATGGTTGGCACCTTGGAACATTGGATATCGAAACATTGCTGGAGGGATTTGCTGCCATTCAGGTTGGGTATTGATGTGAGGTTATCAGGTCCCATTCTGTCAGTGTGTGATGCACCACTCTGCAGCTAAATTTGCTCCCAGGCGTTTTGACTTTATCCAATCACATCACTTGCAGTTGACCAATACAGATAAGCAGGGCGGAAATACGGCAAACTGACTTGTTAAGATGGTGTCCTATGGTGGTGCCAAATGTGAAGTCACTAAGCTCTCCTGTATAAAAAAACCCATTCTGCTGTTAATGTTTGTGGTACTGTGCGCTTAGTTATACACCTGTGCATGCAATGTTTGTAGCTTAATCAGGCGGCTCCTCTAATTGGTGAGGGTCCCACACACTTTTGCCCATATAGTTTATAAATGAATGTAAAAAAGGTTGGTGGAGATTATAGTGTAAGCATTGTGTAATATAGCATAAAGGTCTACCTGGGATCCTTTTCTAAAAGTGCAAATGCAATTTTCACTTTTGACTTTTTTTGTCTTTATTTTCACCATAAGAAGCTGTAAGTATATCTCAGGCAGGTGCCTGCATCATTGTGAGGCCTCTGTGATGGCAGTGATACCCGTCTGAAAGGTGAACAGGATGGACAGGTTCTTATTTTTGTTTTGTTCCGCAGTGGAAGCCAGCCAGTCTGCATCATCACATGAAATACCGAAACTGAGCGACGATCTAAAAGAGGAATTAAAAAAACTCGAGCTGCTAGAAAACGGCGATCGGGGCCTCAACAAGCTGTGGTCGAATCTGACAGAAATAAATCGAAAGGTTTGTTGAAAGGATGTCTCTCTTCAAATCCCCCTGTTCCCTGGCTGTGTGGTACTGGGTGTCAGGGATTATGTCTGATGTCCTGAGTCTCTTTGTCATGAAACTGATGTCAGATCAGTGAAAGACGTGTGTCAGTGAGTCGCAAAGTCAGGATTATCGATTGTCTCATTTTAGATCAGTCTGCTGGACTCCGCAGTCAACCACCTGAAAACCAACATTAAATCTGCCTCAGATTTAATCAGCCTCCCGACTACGGTGGAAGAACTTCAGAAGGTGAATTTCATAATGATCCTCTTGCTGTATATTAAAATTATGAATATTCTCAGATTCCCCCCTCCCCTCCACTTGATCGATGTATAAGATTCAGGTGTGCTTTGGTTATCCTACAGTGACATCTAGTGTCCACTGAGTGTAACAGATGGCTCTGGGTATAACAGAGAATGAAATGCTTGGTTGTGTTCCATTTCACTGCAGAGTGTGGCTACGATTGGGAGCACACTGACAAGCGTGCAGCATGACGTGAGGACCGTTCAGACTGCAGTGGAGGATCATCGCAAAGCGGTGGACGATCTGAAGAATGCCATGGTAAAGCCCACACAGCTCTTTCAGATGCAGTGTGGATTTCTGTAGAGGCCTGCCGTGTCGCGCAGTGTGTTGTGTGTCGGTAATGCAGGCTGCATTTGCAGTGCTGTTGCGTACACCATTAAATCGCATGAGAAATGGCCACCACCGTGCTTATTATTAATGCAATAAACACAGCAGCGCTTAATGGCTGGTGTTGTTTGGCAGTAATAATAATATGAAACGCTGATGGCGTTTAACCTGTAATATAATCTCAGTCTTCTAGCCCAAAGCAGTTAAATAAATCCATGTATTGCCGCTGACCTTTCAGGCCTTGCATAACCCTCTGTGAATTACCCCTAAGTGCCCTCTCCTTTCCTCCAGTTGGTTAAATGATGATCACTGAGGCAATGTGGGAAATCCCTCAGCAGTGTGTTGTTAAGTATGACACGGAGTTCACCCAGGGTGGGCCTGTAACTGTAACCACTCGGCACTGATAGAAACGCAAGCGACCTGAATGAAACGGCCCTCACGCAGCACTTTGCAGAGACCTCGCACTGAAGAATCGGGAAAGGCCTGAGCACTCGGAAACCATTTGCAAAGAGAAAATTGCATGCATGCAGAAAGTTCCTCCAGTCTGTTTTATTATTTTTCCCTTTCCCCGCCTCCATGTCTTTTCTCCCCTGCAAGGTGTGAATGAATCGGCTCACTAGTCAGCGTCTTTGCCTGCTCTAGCTGTCGCATTCAAGTGCACATAATCCCAGTATCATTTTTTGTTGGGTTATCGGACATATGAAATGCCACAGGTTCATCTACACCAGGGGTGGCCAATCTTATCCGCAAAGGGCCGGTGTGTATGCAGGTTTTTGGGATAACCTGTAGGTCAGCTGTTCAAACCCAGGTGTGAAGACTCTTCAGCCAATCAGTCCTCTAATTAGTAATCTAATTAGGGAGTTGCAGCGAAAACCCGCATACACACCGGCCCTTTGCGGATAAGATTGGCCACCCCTGATCTACACCCTTCAAAATGGAGGCGTGGCGTACACACCATCCTGCCCCCTGATGATCCCTGATTGGCTGCATTCTTGCATCTCAAAGCCTTATTAGGGCTCAACATCAGTCATAAGGGAATTATTTATAAGGCACCTTGTCCACGGTAAAAGGATTCTTGTTATATCTAGTTTCTTGTTGCCTCTGTTTTCAGACCCTTGAGTGAGTGGAAAAAGTCTTTCTTACATCTAGATTTAATGCACAGGCTTGTATCTGAAGAGATTCTGCTGTTTTCAGTTCTGATTCAACAAATCGAGCTGTGCAAATTTCATCGTCGCTGTCATTTTTTTGCAGACCATGTCCATGTTTGTGGGTTATAGGTCCAGTCCAGATCCAGTCATTTTTTTTTTTTGACATGGTTATTTGGTTTGAAGCCAGTCATTGATGTCCTTTCTTTCCCTCCAACAGCAGTAAACCTCTGAGGCATGTCGTAGATAAATATTGGTTTGTTTAGTCGACCAGATTAAAACCTACGGCCCTCTGGCTTTTGCCGGTCTCCGTCGTTTTCGGAACAAATGCAGAACTCTCGTCTCGTTTACAAGGTTGAAAACCGGCATACAGAAGATGCCAAATCCTCGTCGTCCTCCACAGAAAAGGTGAATGGCAGCTGTACGCCCTGTGTACCTCTGAATCAGGTACGGTTACAAAGCAGTGTAAATGAACTGACCGTCTGAAAGCACCGGTAGATTAATGTCAACACCACATCGAGTTCTTTAGGCGTTCGATTTGTGCAATTTTGATGCATTGCTAATAAATGCAAGTACGAAAGAATATGGGTGGCGGAGAAATCTGGAGATAAGGGAAATGGCGCTGTGGTGTGTCGCCGATTGGTTTAAGGAGGTGGTATCTTTACAGGATGCCTTGAGTGAGTCTAACGGCACGCTGATCATCTCGCACGGCGACGAGCGGATCCGAAATCTGAGCGCAGCCATCAGCAGCCTCACCCAGAAAGTCTCCTTCCTGGAGAGCAGCTTCCTCCTCCTCAACGTCACGCCGCCATCCCGCCGGACTGTGAGTACCGCCACACAAACACCGCTTCTCTGCTTCCGGAAGAGTTTCTCTTTCTTTGTTTTGTCAACAGCCCGGTGGCTCGCAGGCCGGTGTTGGGGACTTGCTTCCCCGATCGTCCCGCTTTCACTTTGTGTCGCAGATGGTTGGAAGATTTCACTGCATTTTCCTTTGGGCCCCCCAGCAATGCAGGGCAAAATGATATAAGAACGATAAAATTTACTGAGTCGGGGGTCAAGAAATATGGGGCAAATTATAGTTCAATACAGGACACAGTATTTTATTTTTCAAAACGGGCAATCCTGTAAAAAGTGGGACAGCTGGCAGCTTTTCCAGCAGCATCAAACTGGATCCAGTTAGAGCCAGTTAGAGGAGAACACTCATCAACAAACCATACTGTCGGTATCTTCTAGCATTAGAACCTACTACCACAAAAGTATTTTGATTTCCATCCTTCCATGGGGACTGCAGTCTGATCAGAGGCGCCCAGAGCTCCCTCTCCCCAGCCGCCTCCTCCAGCTGCTCTGGGGGCATATTCGGGCCCCCCCAAGCCAGCCAAGAGATATAATCTCTCCTGGGTTTGCCCTGGAGTCTCCTTCCAGTTGGACATGCCCGAAGCACCTCACCAGGGAGGTGTGTGTGAGGCATCTTATACAGATGCCTGAATCGCCTCAGCTGACTCCTTGCAATGCGGAGGAGCAGCGGCTCTATTTTGAGCCCCTCCAGGATGCCTGAGTCTATCTCTAAGGCTGAACTGAGACACTCTGCAATGATGAACACTTCCTCCGCTTGTATCTGCGATCTCATTTTTTCAGTCCGGTTCAGCTGTCTTGTCACTAAGACAGACGGGTATAACGTCTACATAACTGCTGACGCTGCACTGATCCGTCTGTCAATCTGCTGCTCCATTCTTCCCTCACTTGTAATCAAGACCCCAAGCTGCTATTCTGCTTGAGGCAGTAACTCGACCCCAACCTGGACAGGGCTTTCTACCCTTTTTTCCCGGTCGAGAACCATGGCTTCTCACGTGGAGTTGCTGATGAGTCAGAAGGGTGAAACCGCCTCCCAGCTGCTTCACGCTTGGCTGAAACCCGCCCCATTACATGCTCGATGAAGCCAACAGACTGGCTCTTAGCAGAAGGGCTGTAGCCACATACTCTGGACCAATAGACAAACCCTCCTCTCCAGTACCCTGGCGTAGACCTTCCCAGGGAGGCTAAGGAGTGTTATGCCCTTGAAGTTGGAACACGTCCTCCAGTCCCCTTTTCTAAAGACTAGGACCATCGCACCAGTCTGCCAATCCAAAGGCAGCGTCCCCAACCTCCACGCGATGTTGAAGAGGTGTGTCAGACAAAACAGCCCAACAAGAGCTTTCAGGAGCTCAAGGCGAATCTCATCCACTCATGGGGCCTTACCAAAGAAGAATGTGATGGGCAAGTCCTCCTCTAAGCTTCCCGACTCCACTTCCTCTTAGGACAGCACATCAGTGAAATTCAGGTGACCACCACCTGACTATATCCCCAGCTGAAGTCAACAGCACTCCATCCCTGCAGTAAACAGCATGGGCAAAGCCCTGTGTCCCCCTCCTTAGTCATCTGACGATTTGCCAAGCATAATGGTATTCATAAGCGCATCATTGTTGACCAACTGTAATTAGCACATAAGTCCAGTAACAGAGTACTGCTGGGGTTCAGATCAGGCAGACCGTTCATGTTTACATTTATTAGCCCCTTGTTCAGTGGGGCAGAGGTGAGCGGCTGGGAGTTGAGTGGGGATAGGTGTCCATACTGGGGCAACTAGGCAGCACTCGGATGGTCCAGTGCCCGGCTAATTCCTTATGCACTGGTCGGGGTCTCTACAGATGATGCCTGAACCGCAGCCTCAGAATGGAAGTAAAATGGGTTTGGGCAGCGAAGACAATGGTGAAGTTGCTGGGGCGCCCCCTGCAGGACGGTTGAAGGCCGAAATGGTGGTCACTGATGCCACTGAAGGTAAGATGATCGTTTTAAAAGTGTTTGTGGGGATTTATATACCCTCATGATATCTTCAGATGTTTACAGCCATGCACATCACTGAAATGTATTCATCCTAAATTCTGCTCCCATCTTCTCCTAAAGGACCTTTTCAGCCCACCAGGAGACCTAGATTTCTGTCTCAGAGAATCTCTAAAAAAGAGCTGTCAAGCAACGAACCCATGCTAGCCCCCTTGCCCGGGATAACATCTTTAAAAGGTATTCTCTCCCCCCGCCCCCACCCCAGAATTTACAGGTACGGCGCCTTTTTGTAACACGTGAAGCGTTAAGCTATACCGAAAGCGGTTTGTCAGGCTTCGTCCACATCCCGTCAGCCATCCCTCTGTTGACTCACCTTCTTCATCTATGTGCAGATCTTGAAGACCTCTTCCGCAGCTCTGCTGACACCTCTCAAGGTCTGTCGTTCAGCGACCTGAAGAACATCCTCGGGGATGCAGTTCTGGACTCCCGCCTCTGGGGGCGCTGTGACAAAGACGGTAATGAGAGGCTAATGCTGTCGGAGCTGCGGTGTATGACTGGGCTGTAAGCCAACGTGCTGTCCTCCAGTGACAGTATTACTTACGAGGTGCAGCCTTCCCCCAGGCTGGGCCTTGATATTGCACTTTTTTTGTAGCTGACTTGTGGAGTATTCGACGAGAAGCAGGTGGGCTTGCACATTAAGTTATTTACAGTAAGCGTCCACCAACCCAGTATCAGCTCAATTATGAAGGTTGTTCCTTTATTCCCCCATTCAGTCTCTAATTAGGTTCTTATGTAACTTTACTCACAGGAGAACTAATAACTTTAGCAAAGTTATGACTTTCAAGATGTTTTTAACAGATTTTCCCTTGAATTAAAAAATATCTGGTTTTGTAATCTTGGATGGTATTACATTTTAATGAGTGTCAGCAGTCAAAATAATTTTTTTTTGATGGAAATGTATTTAAAAATATCTTGCATACTATATAGAATTTATTATTTTTTTGGTTTGAATGTGAATAATCGATCTTTTTAATTAGTGATTACTCAAACTTTGTGTAATCTGTAATTTATTAGAGCGGGACTGTAAAATATTACTGCCGCCTTCAGAAACCTGAAGTCCTTTTTTTGTAATTCCCTTGTTTACATGCCAATTTAGCTTTTTAAGGGCTATACATAAAAGCTTTTACATGGTTAGGGTGCACCGAGCATTTTAAGCATACAAACAGTAGCAATAACTGGCAGAACACAGTTGTATGTCGCTTAATCATTCTGAGACTGAACACCGGAGTAATGAAGCATCCGGCGCCGAGGCTGGCGAAAGCCGTGTGTGATTTGGTGGCCGTGGCCGGTGTTCTAGTGATGTCATAGGTTGGGGACCACTCAATCATCTAGTACTGTCTTTTGTAAATAAGGTTGTTCCTGTTTGTGTGACTGCGGGGTTGGGGGGGATTCTCTGTATAGGCTTAGTTTGTCATTGTATATTCTAAAAACCAATGATTTTATGAGGTGGTGGTATGCATGTTGGACAGTGTAACAATAAATGTGTAAATTATGGAACGAATGGCCTTTGTGACACTCTGGTGTAGAGATGTTATGGGTTCTGTTAGCCCCGTTTTTCATAGTTATACTAGATGGTGACACCCAGTCTTCAGGTTGTAGCCGTTTGTCTTGCCTGTATTTTTGTATTCACATCTACAGCCACTAGAGGCCACTGCTGCATCATTTTTGAGCTTGGGGCTCGCAGGAGGTAACACCCCTGGAGGCAGCTTTGAAAGTGCGGCTTCTGTGTTTTCGCCAAAGCTGCTTTCACATCTTCAGCAGCCCCTCAAATCCTAGAGCTGAGATCTGTACATGCTCCTTCAAGCGATTCTTCCAGCTTATCCCTGCGTGCAATCCTTCTGTATTCAGTACCGGTTATCCTGTAAAACTGTGGCAAGTCACCATGGCGACCAATTCGGCTTCTCCCCATCCCCCCCATAAGCCAGGCACACACAGCTGGTTTGACTGAGCAGATGTTCAGCTAGTTTAAGGAATCTTGGCAACCTGGAAACGCCCTTCACCTAGATGGCATCTGAGGGTGGAAAGTTCTCCTCTGAATTGCTCAGCCTATGGACCAGGCTGTCCTTCCTAACATTTTATGATCGTCAAGGTCTGTAAGTGCTGGTTAAAAGCGTTCACTTACCATGGTATGTGGTAAGTAAAATCCAGTCCTCTGCTGAATAGTCACATCTCCTTGAGAAGAGGCCCTTAACCCACTGAAATGCTTTACCTGTGCTCTGACCCCAAACTCCGCTTACGTTCGTATATTTTCTTGCCTATATCTCAGAGGACAGCATGGTGGGATGTGTCGAAACTAAAGAATTCCAATGTACCTGCTCATGGCAAATAAAGCATCGTTTCATTTCGAATGCTGTGCAGAATATCTGGGTGAACGGCGGGAACATCAGTGTGTACAGCAGGACCAGGAAGGCCATCCTACCATGGTGATCGCCGTCTCCAGACGGGCTGTAAGCTGTCGGTGGCTGCGTTCCTCAAGTGCGGTCTTCAGCAGTTGTGTAAACATGAGCGTTAAGTCGTGTTGAGTGCGTTTGAATAACCAGCCTTCGATAGTTATGGCCAAGGCCAATGATTTGTCACCATCGCTGGTTTCTTTTTTCCCCAGCGATACCCAGCTTGTGAATGATTTGTAAGGCATTACACTCGCCAGCCACCGAACTCCCCCCCCCCCTTGGTTTAGACTGCTGCTGATCTCATGCTGCCATGGATGCAGGGTGGCCAGTCTGGTCCCAGGGTAGTGGGAATGTCCAAAAAAGAAAGGTGGGTTTTTGGTGAATACGAGGAAGATCAGTAACGCCAGGTAAGAGTCTATGTCGTCCTTTCACACGGTGATCAAGAACTTTGGGAGGAACATGGTTGGACGCACTTGACCACGAAACCCATCCAGATTCTCTGTGATTTTCCACTTTGTGATTTTCTCCGCGAACCTCCACATAAAGTGATCACATAACCGGTAATCAGCTGGAGTTTCGCCTAAATTGGCGAGAAGATGAAAATGCGGTTCTCCGTCTCCCCGGAGATTCACATCTTCATTTGTTAAACAAATCTTTGCTCAAGTTTTCCTTCATACCAACTGTTAAACGCAAAGGATGTTCAAGGATGTTCAGTAGATGACAAACCCAAAAAATGTTTAACTTCATTTCTGGGGTGACTTCTAGACTGTTTTTACTTCGTTAGATAATTACAATGGGGGGGAGGTAATCAAATCCTCGGCGTTCCCTTGACGCACAGCCTTACAGATAAACCCCTTAGAGTTGCACAAATAAATAAAACATAATTTTGCCCTTAGTTTTCCTTGATATTGCAGGACTCTAAGGCATTTGTGTCTCTTGACTGTTTTCTTTGCTTAGTTTACAGCCCCATGCTCCAACTCACCATGTTTAACACGCTGATCCCACGTTACTTCATGACTGTGCTTATAAAACATTTAGAGTTGTATGATGTTAATGTTTGTGGATGTGGCTTGTGAGGGTGGGGAAGTATGGAGTATGATAATATCAGAATCCATCTGGTAAGAGAACTGACCAGTCGAAAGTTTGGACATGCCAAGCCTACAAAGGAGAGTGATTGGGTCACATGACATCACCTGGCCACCTGACCTAAAAACAGCAGAAACAGGTGTGGAGGAGTTTAACCAGAAAGTGAAAGGAATGTGGGCAAGGAGAGCTCAGCATATGTGGGACCTCCTTCAGGACAGCTGGAAAAGCATCCCAGGAGGTGACCTCATGGAACACGGAGGAGAACGCAGGGTCAGCCAGTCCCTGGAGCAATTGGGGTTAAGGGCCTTGGTCAGGCGCCCAATGGTAGGATCACTCTGCCGAACCAACTAAACCCGCAACCTTCTGAGACCCAACCTACAGAACGCCCCCCCCCCCCCAAAAAACAAATAAAGAATTTAAGTACTTTATTTTGGAATAGTGCGGGTGGAATTCGGCGCCGTCAGGCACAGCCTTTACAAGATGCATCACTTTGAGCTGAGCTATATTTTATATTATAAATTGCCCTTAGTGTATAAAAGTTTATGCCCTGCAAGAGACTGGCATCTCAACCAGGATGTACCCTTATGCCTTATGCCCTGAACTGCCTGGGACAAGCGCCACCCCCCCCACCCACCCCCCATAATCCTGCTCAGGATATATAGCTGAAACATGGATGTATATTAGATACCTCTAAGATAGTCCTTCACAAATTCAGATCTGGGTCATAGTGTTGGTCGTGTTTGCAGTTTTATCTCTGATATCTTCTGTGTTTTGCATAAAATGTGTATTTGACTTTAAAAGTGACTGTATAGTACCGTGTTGGTTAACCACAACTGGGAGGGGACCATGTAAGTGGTGTTGCCATAGAAACCCAAATTTGGTGGGAGTCTGGCATGTGCGTTTACATGCATCCTGGCAGCAATATGGCATTTCGCGATGAAAAATAGTGCCTGCATTCAAAACAAAAACAGAGAGAGATTACAGGTTTTTTCCTCATTTTTAATTTATATATTTTTTGTCTGAAACCATCCAGCTATGAAATGAGTCCCTGCAGGTCTTTTCTCTCTCTCATCCCTTGGCGAGTCCTCATAGAGCTCTGGAGTGCCTCTTAACACCGTGCCGCTCCTTCTACAGTGTTCCTCACACGAGCCGCTTGGTCAAAGAACAGCCGCTCCTGCCCCCTCCCCCCCCCCTCCTGCCTGGTGTCCTGGCAGGGCTGCCTGCTCTCAGATACCCGCCACTCTGAGGTGGGGCTTAATGGTGCAGGGCTTGATTTGCCCAGACGGCCCAGTAGCCGGAGCACAAGGCTCATGTAGTACAGCGCCTACCCCTGCTATGGGGGAACCAGGCGCATCGAGATTTTCGTTGGACCCCTTGATCGATGGGACCTTAAATATCCTGTGGTGTTTGTGATGCAGTGTGTGCAGTTAAGGCCAGTCCTACGGTCCTGCTTTTCTCTGTAGGGCCTCTGGCCTGGTTCTGGGTTTATCTCGTGTACCTTCCCTCCAAACTCTGGCCCTGAGGTACGCCTCTCCATTTGCGGCCTCTCCCGTCTCGATACGTGGCGTGCGTGCGAAGCGGCGAGCAGGATCAGGACGGAACAGAAGGCGGCTTATCTAAATGTATATCGCTGTGATATATTTCTTGCTCTCTGCCTTGTTTCGTTTTGTTTGTTTTTCGTTTACATGCTTTGCTTTGTTTTTTCTCCTTGAGATATGAGCTCATCATTGAGGCTGTAATAACTTTTGCCTTTTGTTTTGAGAAGGTACAAGGGCGAGAGATGTTTTGGGAAAGGCCAAGGGCTGGTGCTCCCCCAAATAGGATGTGATGTGTCTGCGGAAGAGCCTCTCCCTCCTCCCCAACCTGGTACGTGACTGACATGTGCCGTGGGGTCTCTGCTGGAAAAGGTTTGCTGGACGAATCCAATTTTGAGGAGCTCCATCTTGGTAGCGAGGTCCTCAGCTGTAGGCAGTGGACGCTTGTCAGGGGGTAATAGCTTGGCTGATATCCTGCAGGCCCCCATGTAGATTTAGGTCACCGAGTCATACAGCCCATCTCCCCGCGGCCCAATGTCACCGTTCAAAAAGAATTCGACAGGTTCTGCGAAATGAGATGCTGGGGGGAGGCGGAACAAAACATGTGGGCCGCAGGGAACGGCCGGTAGCTTTGTCAACTGTGAGCTGGCCTGGAATGTCATTTAGTCTGTTCCCTTCTGTTTGGCGCCCCCTGTGGCTAAATTAGCATATAGCAGCACAACCAGGTTTTGGTGTTAAGCAGACAGTTTGTTTATACAATGTCTGTCAATGGAGAGTATGTGCATTTAGAACACTAGTCATGGCTTTTTACTACTATTTTATATATTATAAATTTGATAAATTCAGTGTACAGTCCCAGAACGCTGTCATCGTGAGCTGACACTAGAAACAAGACAATGACTGCAGATCCCTTGGCTTTGATGTTATGTGATTCTGAGAAAATTAGCCGGCACCTTAAAGCCTGTGTTAAACAAGGGTTGTACCTGAATTTGCTTGACCTTTAGCTCCCAGACGAAATGTTCAAAACTCTTACAGTCTCCAGGTTATGAATGAGAGCCAGTCCTAAGTCTGTCTTTAAGTCAAATTTCTCGGTAAGTCATAATATAAATAATAATAAAAAAGAACTACATATGGTACTGTACTGTACCTTGAGTCAACAAACCCCTGAAGCCGCTCAATGTTTTCACAAGCATCACAAATTAGTGTGTACCTTTGCTGTTAGTACCCATTGTGTTTAACCCCAATTGTCAGTATAATAGACTTTATGCCTGTCCGTTCATAAATATGATTTGTCTGTAAGTCAGGCATTCTTAACACAGGGGCTGCCTATTCCAGCAGCAGGGGGCGTACCAGTTAAAACACAGACCCCTGATTTGCACTACAGCAGTGTTTCTCAACCCAGTCCTCAGCGAACCCCAGCCAGTACACGTTTTTGCTCCCTCCCAGCTCCCAGCCAATCAGGAACACCGAATAGCTGGTATAGGTGCGCTGGGAGGGAGCAAAAACATGGACTGGGGTTCACTGAGGACTGGGTTGAGAAACACTGCACTACAGCATCTGTAGTGAGGTATGAGACAGCTCTGGGTAATGCTGTCAAAGTCAACTAAATATTAATTTGCCAACCAAAATAGTCAGACTGGAGTCACACGACACTTTCAGTGTTAGTCTGGTTTAGAGACTGACTTCAGACAGAATGTTCAGGAAATCATTTTCCAGCACTTATTAAAAGTGTGGCTGAATAAAAGCTCTTCAGAAGATTAACTGAACACTATTGTGAAGGTATGCAATTATAAATTCAATGGCTCTGTGAAATAAGATGACTGCTTCATTCATCCATTGTGTCCTCAGCCTTATCTATTCATTGCAATCCCTTAAAAAAAAAAAAAAACTAGTCATCTTCATTCTTGAAGTAAAAATAATAATAATAATGTCAAGTGACATGTTAAAGAAAGGTGTGTGAATGTCAACATTGGTGCTTGGAGTGGATTGGGTATTCACAGTCAGTCGGAGAAGATTTCGGGGCTGGCCACGTTTAAGTAAAAACAATGACCAGCCAGCATTAAGCTGCTCTTTCAAGGGTATATGGGCAAACCGGGGCTGTGTGTCTGCTGAATGGTGAAGATATTGTGCGAACGAAACATGCCGCTTGCATGTTTAGATCATGGTAATTAGAGAACTACCTGAAGAACTTGGTAGTTTCACTTCTGTTTTTAAATATTGTGAAAATGTAAAATCGAAAATTCTAAACCTGTTGGTGCTATTCAGCATTATGGGGGTCCGGAGTCTGTCCTGGAAGCTACAGACACAAGGGAGGGAGCAGCGCAGGACGGGGCGCCAAACCATCACCGGGCACACGCACCGCTCATACCTACTGACGGTTTGGTAACTCCAATTCACCTTAGTACCTTCTTGGACTGGGGGGGGGGGGGGGGTGTGCAGAAACCCAAAACCCAGTCCCAGAGGGATGAGGAATTACTGCTTGCCACTGTACCACCGTGCTTTTCCCCCCAAGTGAAATATTTAGGGGGATTGTGTGTCTGTTCCAGTTAGATTGTATACTTATCTGCATAAGAACGTTTTATAAAATATGCCTTATAAATTAGCGGAGGGCAAACTAGTGCAGAAACTGAATCAGAGTGTGTGGTAACCGCATTGCCCTTTCCCACGGTTAAATTGCCTTACATGGTATAGCTCACTGCACAATTGACTTTTCTTTGTAAATTACATTTTAAAAAAAAATCATTGAACTCAGCCTCGTCGTAGTTCCTTACACGCAGTGAAATTTAAGTGAGGAGAAATGAGCACTCTCACCTTAAAATGCATTTGCTCACTTTCCAGATTAACGCGCCAGTGCGATACCAGAAGTGTGCAATTAAAGACTGATGTCTGAATACAATTTCAGCTTGTTTTTGCTTTACAAGTAAAACTTCACCTTTTTTCAGGAAATGTGTTACATTTGGTGTAAATGAATCCCAGGAAACCAAAGCCTACAGCTGAAATATCAGGAAATCAAGTTTTTTTTTCGAACCACGCTGAGAAAAGACCTGTATTTCACAAATTGTGATGTGAAACTACTGCCAGTGTGCTAGTCCAGTTTAATAATGTTTGTTTGAGTGTCATTTATGGCTTCCAATATAGAGAAATAACATTATATTGGTTTGGTTTATTAGGGTCAACACTATATAAAGTGTGTGTGTGTGTGTGCGCGCGCGTGTGTTTCAGTAGGCCTACTTCCAGAGATCTCCAATATACAAGAAATGACTAATCTTGCACAGAATGCCAATTTCTTTATTAATGATGGCATTTTATGGGCAGATTAGGCCTATCTGAAAGTGACCGCCCATGAAAGCACTTTAAAAAAAGACGAAAGCGTTTAAATAACTCTCTCTTAAGGTCAGATTAATTCCTCCTCAGGTTTTAGAGATGGCCTACGGGGCGGTTTTAAACGGGGGGGGGGGGGGGGGGAATTAAATTCACGGCCGTATCACATCTTCATTTGAAGTAGCCTAAATTCAATCTTCAATTTTATTAAATAAAATATGCTTTCGGTCTTTAAGTTAATTCCTCTTAATCAAAGGAAAAGGCTAAATAAGGTGTGTCGTTAATCTTTATATAGGTATTGTGTTTACATGTGGGATTAAAAAGTGTACGGAAAATAAATACCTGAGTTAAAATGGGACTAGATCCCGCTACAATGATAGATGAATATGCATAAATTCTATCGTATGTTGTCATTCTCTTTAGTTTTCTCCCTGCTATGAATTATTCATCCGCGAGATACATTAACGATCTTATAAGTGAGATCGCAGGGAGCGGCCAATGCTACTGCTTTCACAGACAGAAATGGCAAAACAAAAGCTTTTCTTCGTAAGGCAGTGATTCACATATAGATAATTATACGCTTATATACGCCTTGCGTCCGCCTTTAAAAAGTGCCGTTTTCATTATATTTTTCCCAACTACAGTTCTAAAGGGGCGCAGGAATCCAAATATTTATAAAATCTGAAGACTATTTCTTTGCCCAGTGTACGAAATTTAGTTTCGATAGGTCCGGTCACTTTTCCTTTAAATTGCTTTAGTTACATAACCAGTACTGGCAATATAATAAATGTATAGTTCGGTTTGTGTCCATGTGTGTACATGTAGGCTACTAGGCAATATAATAAGCCTGTGCTATTTTTCAGGAGATGCATGTTATTTAAATGGATAAAATATTCCGAAATTTCCATCACACTGCGTTACTGATAGCTGAAGCTCATCCTTCAGTCGAAACCTTTATCTGCCCGTGGGTTCGCCGTACCAATAAAACTCCAGCTTCAGCTGCTCCATCACCGACTACAGAAAAAGGGGGTTGCCTGGGAAACGGCCGCATGGCAACAGGATCAGAGCCTGGGGGTCTCTGCCGCTCGTGCTGCTCTCATTTTACATCACATCTCCTCACTAGGTGGTGTGCAAGCCACTGGAGAATAGGCTTAATCACACCATAGTGTGAAGCTCTGACAAAACAAGCCAGGACCCCCCCGCCCCCCCTCCCCCAAACAGGGGCGCTGCGTTCTGGCATTTCAAGCGTAGGATCGAGCATAAATAATACCGTTCAATCAATCTTGGGCAAATAGGAGAACATCTTAGATGCGTGCGATGGTTGCGGTGCAGTACTTGTGTTCTTTTGCCCGGTGGCTCGGCGCTTTGATTTTCAGCGTCTGCTGCGTCCTGTCCTCTGGCTTGTCTTACGGAAAAACTGTGGACAATGCATGGATCGGGATGGAGAACGTCGTCAGCAGGCAAGGGGACACGGCTCTCTTAAGGTAGGAAAAGTGATACAGTCGCCAACTGCCCAGCTCTTTTTTTATTGTTCTTAGCGTATTAGCAAGTGACAGTGGTACGCGGCAGCGAATCTCGGCGCTCTCAGTCCGAGACTGCGTATGCTGCGAAGAGCCGGTGTCAGCCACAATTTTGGGTACTTTTCCCTTCTTACACCTGTTCCCCCTCTAAACTGGGTCATCTTGTGACGTGACAGAGCTAGGAGAGGTCCGGCTTTCACTGTGATCGCTTCCAATTCGACTTTGTAACCTTCCTCCCTCAACTCGGAGGACCGACGATGAGAATTTATTGAGATGTCTTTTAGCGCTCAGACACGCTGGTTTTATATAGATGGACGTAAAATGCCTCGGGATACGTAGCTCTTCGGTTCGATATTGTTTGGCATGTTTGTCAAATGAGGAATTGGGGTTAGTTGAAATGGGACACAATGTACCGTGCTCGACTGCTGTAGTTTTAAAAAGCCCGAAAGCAGCCCAGTCTTCCAGGTCCCTCATACATACACAACGTCGCATTCAATTCCATGGAAAGAAAATGCTGTATGGACGATTGTTTCAAGGAAAGCGAACTGCGCAGAAACACCATCTTTCACACCGTGCATGTGGGGACGGCTTTTCTTTTCTGCCAAGCCTTTCTTCGCGCACCTACAACTCGGTTACCTCGTTCCTCGTTAGTTACGAAGCCGGATAATTATCCGAAACTAGTTAGTGTAACATCCTTAACTTTTTGAGCTATAGATTTTTTTCTACAGTCTACAAGCCTCGTTGCCACTTGATTCTATGTCTTGTGTCTCACGATCTAATAAAATTAGAAAAAGGAACTCCTAAAATCTGCAAGATCATTAAAAGGAAGACCCAGAGTTGCGAACATGCATTAGTGTCATAAGTGCTGTAAACTGGTAACGAGTTCTCATCGCAATCCATAGAAATACACCATGAACTTGAATACAAGCCTTGATTATACGGGGCGAGTGCGTTGCTTTACTTTTGGCTGTACTTATGCAAAACTTACGTGTCCACGAAAGGGCTGCAATAACTTTGGGTCCTGTATGTGTCTTTTTGTGTCATTCTGATCATTACATTTTGAGCGTCATGTTGATTTGCCTACATATGATGTAGGCTACTTAAGCAGCAGTAGTAATAGTAGCAATATATCTTAAGTATTATCTTCTGCCGGATTGCTCATTTTAGAAAGCTGCCAGGCAGTTACCAGTTCGCTAGTGCAGTGCAAATCAACACCCCCCCCCCCCATCTGCCGTTTTAACTGCCAGAGGCGAGTGAGTGTAACGTATACTAACGTTTAGCAGAAACGATCGAAATAATCTACGACTATCCGACTATCCTATTCAGCTTCGCCTAATAGTTTACTAATCTTGTGGTATACTCGTGTTTCCGCAGGAATAATATTACGCTGCAAATAATAATAATTTTTTTAAATTAATCCAGTTTTTGGTTTATACTGTAGCTAGCACGTATGTTGATTCATATACGTATTAGCCATGTTTTAGGCATTTATGAGACAATGTCCAGATTGGTGACTAATTCCGTTAAAATAGCCGCTTGCTCGTTTACTGACGGCTGTAACAAGTTAGCCACTCAAAAGAAGGACATCATATTTAAGTGTATTAAGAAAGGGTGCTTTTAAAACGCTGAGAAATATGTGAGTACTAAGAGCTCCGCGGAATCCTCTTCAGTGAACGTGTCTTGGAAAATCTGGCAACCACAATCCACAAAAGTATAGCATAGGTGTGGTCCATGCATATTCATACTTCCCTAAATGAATGATGAAAAAGAATTCATTTCAGTCAAACTGTGCGTTTTGGGTCCGTTTATGCTGTGTGATGCTTGTGCATATGCTAATTTCAGCGTTTTCACAGAACATCTGCTCTTTTTTAGTCGTATTTTTAGCTTTGTGGAAAAAGTAACCCCGGCTTCTCAGGTGATCTGAAGCGCCGATCGGATCGCCTCTACTTGCCGAACGGTCAGATCGTTACATTTTATATAAAGAGCTATTCTGAGAATGACGGGTCATTTGTGTTTGATCCGTACATGTAGGCTATTCACACCCCCCGTTCCTTGTGGTTTAAAGTTTAAAACCTCTAGGAGCTGCAATAAGCAACAAATTGCCCAGGGGTCGAGTCCTCCTCCGTCCATCCCCCGGGCTCCTCCGTCCATCCCCCCGGCTCCTGGTGGAGATGTCAGCACCCCGCATCCTTACGAAGTCAGTCACAATGGGGACACGATGTGCTGAGTCACGTCTTGAGGTCCGCTGCTGTCCAAATCGGCACACTCTGCCCCAGTAACATAGTTCACTGCTGATCCTGTCTCTCAGCCACGAGTGAGTCACCCCGATAAAAGCAACAGCTGCATAAATAAAATATGAAATGTCCTCTGCGTTCCCCTTTGAAGTATAGTCCTTCGACTAGCGAACTTTGGGAATATCTTTAATTAGTAAAAACACTATGCGGAACTGCACTTTTTAATTATTTCAAGATTTTAATTAAAGTAAATAAAACTGAAAAGTGAATGTATAGGTGAACATTGATCTGAAAAACTTCGATTTAATGACTTATTCTAGCGTACAGGTTAACTTGGAATCCTACACTCGGTCGTTTGCTGCCTGAATCCCGAGGCATGATTAAACACGGGTTTAGGCCTATGAAGTGTATGTAAACAGGTTATAGTCATGAAGAACACGTCTTCTTAAGGCAGTAGGATATCCTAAGAAAGTGCATATACGTACAGTTTGATATTAGGCTGGAGGACATGTGTTCCGAAAAGACTTTAATGAGCTCAGCATCATCCAAAATGCATGAATTTGCCCTAATTGCTACTCTACCTTGTTCAAAATAAACAGGATCCTGATCTAAGGACAAAATCTTAACGATCAGCATGAATGGCAAAATGCTTCAGGAAGCCCTCGTACAGTCAGGGCAAAATAAATCTGTACGTCTGTCTCCCTTAAGCCATCGTGCTGTGTTCTACGCCCTCGCAGGAAAGCGTCAAATGATTGTGGATCGTAAGAAGTCTTTATGGGAATAGGGATGGAATCCATATTTTTATCTGTTCTCATAAGCCTTGCTTCTAATGCCTGCACACCGGCCACTCTGTCAGCATTTGACCATCAGTCGGTATACAGAAGGGTCTTGAGATTTATGTCGACATTCTTTTAGTGGCGTAGCAGTCAAAGAACAAAATGATGTGTTCAAATCCTGAAAGGACATTGATCTTGCAACCCCGAGAAAAGATGCTAAATGCTTAGTTACTTGATGAAGTAGCTACATTTAAAATGTTTTTAATCATTTCCGTGGGATAACGCTGTCTGCAAATTGTTTATTAGCACTTAAGGAGTTGTGTTAAATGAGACGTACGCTTAGTTTATTTACGCTGCAGTGGACCAGAATCGCATTCAGGGTGTATCCCAGCCTTGTGGCCTGTGCTGCTTGGGATAGACTCCAGGCCCATTGTGACCCTGAACAGCATAAGGGGTTAGAGGATGGTTGGATAGTTGGGTGGGTGGGTAATCCATTTACAGGAAGGCCAGGCAGACAGATGTACCGCTCGCTCCTCGGTCAAAACGGCAACATCTGCGTCTTAAAGGCAATCATATAAAGATCAAATTTCTGCCACAAAGGCAAAATGATAGTCAATGAAAAATTACATATTCTTGCTCATGGCCAATGACATATTAAATCTATTTTTTATTTGTTGCAACCTTATGCATTTTAGCAATACCAGGCTAAACGAAAGCTAAACATAAAATGTAATAGGGATGTAATTTTGAACATATCAGCCCAGCGAATTCAGTTTTAGGGGGCGACAAGCCAGTTTTTTAGTGTTTGAATTAATAGAGTGATTGTATACTGACTTTTTAGTTTCCGCAGACATCCTTCTCCTGACAATCTGGGGGCGGGGGTCTCAAATGGTTAAATAATACTAAAAAGTGGTGTTCGCGAAAAGAAGAAGAAGAAGCGGTGAGGCATGTGAAGTTACTTAGCCGTGTTAGGAGCGACATACTGCTCCAACCTGACAGATTGGGCTGAGAACAGGTGGCCTGTCCCTGATAGCACGCTTGCCAGAACTTGGATCCAGTCGGTTGGGTAGGCAGTCTGTGAGAACCCGAAGACTTCCAGAGTAGCCAGGGTGTGGATGGGTGCCAGCCTCCCCTTTAAAAGCACGCGCTGTGTCTCTCACCCTGACAATGCATCTCTGCCCCCGTCACATCCCAGGTTATGACTCATGAGGCTCCTGACTTACGTCCCCACAGTCGGTTTCCGTGAGCCCTGGCAGGCGGTAACAGAGCCATCGTTCACTGGGAGCATGGCAATCCATGTGCTTTCCTGTCTTGACAACGACACGCAGAAAGCAAGCTGAAAAATGCTTTTCAGGGCGGTGACATGAAGTCTCATTACACCGTGGCATTAGTGCGTTCTTATACTAGCAAATGCCGCCGACAAATTTCACATCTGAGATTCCCCTTTTCGGCGCGATCGCGGGGATGCAGATGGTTTAACACTAATCTGATTGTTTGTGGATTATTACCACTTTGTTTTGCTAGTGAATAGATGCACGGTGTTTCGTGCTTATCCAAGGCGGGGCGGGGGGTGAATCAGATTATATTGTGTTCGCAGTGATCGTTTTGTCATTTTGATGTGAGAGAAACATGAACGGCGTTTTATGGTTATGCTTTGGGTTGGTGCAGAGCAGCAGGCATATATGCCTCTGTAGTATTACATCATTCTTGCATCATCCTTATGTTATAAGAGCATTAATTTGGAAATACTGTAACAAATCTGGATGGACTGTATGCTAAATTTCTCAGAATTTTGCCCCTGTATTACCACCCGAACTAGTAAAATTCAACTGAACTGTACCGTTATTGGCAGGTGACGTAAAACAAAAGATCAACTTTACCATAAATGTTTTTCTTATTTATAATAACGTTCGATTAAAATGGCTACATGATTTTAATAAAACTAAAATTGATTCACGGGCTCACCTCGTAGAATGTCATACGCTCGCCTCATGTAAAACTGATTCGTTTATTCTTCAGAGCAGCGCGGGTGCTTGGGTCGTGATTTCGCGCGTCACCGCGCCGCTCGCCCACGTGCACGCGAGGTCATTCCGTTGTCGGCCACAGACTGGATCACCTCCATCACATGGTGGTACTTCCCCGATCAGACGTTTTGAAGAATGACAGAGGCTAACGGCGTCAGCTGCCCCTACCCGCATATGTCCATCAAGTCATCACGTGACCCATGCAAGTGCCATTCCCGATCATTATGATGGCAAAATGATGACATTAGCACTGCCCCAGGAAAGCTGAGAGGAGCATTATGTTACGTAACTATAATAAAAATACGAGTGCGGGAACGCTTTGTTTTGCAATCTGTGGTATGAGACTGGGGGTTGCTTAAATGGACAGGCATAATTTCAAGGCAATGACCACCAAGGGGATTTGGACAATAGAGAGACAGGCGTTCGGATCCCCCACTGGCACACAGAATGAATGGCCAGCCTGGAGAGGTGCGGGGTACTTATTAGCTGGTGTTTACTGCCTGGTTTTAGGAGGAATCAAAACGACTCTTTAATAGGAAATAGCATTTGTTAGATCATTAACGATTGCGTGCTTCTGGGCTTATCTCCTAAGGACGATGGAGGACCGCCAGACCGCACATATGTGTTTTCTGTGAGTAGGCGATGTCACGGCTACCGGTGTGCGTGTGACCGTGGTGAAGATGGCTCGCCGTGCTGCCCGACTCGGTGCGTGCTGGTTATACCGCCGCGTGCGTTTCCGGGAGACTGTGCGTCGGCCAATCGTCCCCCCCTCCCAAACCGGGTTCCTCGGACCTGGAAGTCGCTGCGTGAATCCGGTCTCGAGTTTCGGCTTTGTATATCCACACATACGTGTTGGCCATCGCCCCAGCGCGCATTCAGAGTAATACACGCTTCACCTACTGCAAGCATCGTTTATTGGCCACATTCACAAGAAATAAAGCGTAATATCATCTAGGAAACGTGATCGTGACTTTCTCGTAGCTTGAGGGATTTGCACTTCTTGTACGGTCCGCAATATTTGACGACTTTTGAAGGATCTTATCCACCTGAAGGAAAAAAATAGCACACGTATGATGTCCCTGCTGGTACACTCAGAGCAGAAGATCCAGCCTGCTACAGCGTTCTAAAATCTCCATCCTTGACTCTGGATGGTGATGAATAGTATGGCGATGTCGCGAGTCATGCTGTCAGAATGTGTTAGCCTCTTCACCAGTTTAATTAGCACGTCGCCCGGGCTAGCATTGCAACAGTGGTGCAGATCTGAGTCACTCTTGCTAGCTAAGTACTAGGCTGTTGGAAGCAGCTTGTGTTTGCCACGCGGATAAGGCGAGCCACACCTCTTTGTTTCCTGTCGGGGTTGAGAATCTCACCCTTCAGGAGCGTTTTTTCCCCCCCCTCTCTGTCTCGCCTAGGAACGTTCACAAAGGTTCGGCCTGGTTTCAGCCGGGGCCGCGATCGAATATTCCCTTTGAGCGCCCGCTCAGGCAGGCCACGTAAGCTTGACTTTGGCAAGACATTTGAGAGGCATCCAAGTCATTTGAGAATGCAAGGCCAGGGCCGCCTCGTTTGCAGGCTGGAAGGACGGCGGGGGGGGGGGCGGTAGCGGAGGGCAAACGGCCGGATCGATATCCCCGAGCAGAGACTTCGGGGGGTGAGGCCAGAAGGCGCGTTCCAGCCTGCCTGCAAGGCCGGCTTTGCACACTTAAACACAGTAAATAAAGACGGCTGGACAATTTGTCAGAGATTTCCCTTAGAGGTGCTGCCCCGGAGTAATCTCTGAGGTTGCGTTGAGAGCTTTATGTCCTGTTGCGTAGCATGGAAGGCCACAAGGTGGTTTAGCAAACAGACTTCTCATCTGAAGTTTGTGGATGAGCCTGATATTGTAAACATTTAGAAAGGGATTTGCTTGAATATTTACCTGAACAACCTTTCTGTGGTATCATAGCCCAGAACACAAGGCCGAGGACATCATGCCAGACACAGAATAACAACATGGCCGTTCCTACTACATAATGACAAATAATATTAATAATGGTGGCAAAACTAATTTAACATTTTGGCACTGCTTTGTGTCTGTTGATGCAGCAGGTAACAACCCCACTAACTTATTTGACACACTATTGGTAGATAATAAGTTCTGTTTGACTGCAGTTTATTTTGGGTAATTTCATCTCCTGTTATGTTTTGTAAACATAAATATAAAATTACTTGCAGAAATTTCTCATGTCGTGATGTGATATCCTGCAGCCCTACCTCCAGGGACTTCGGCTGGGATATTTACCTGACGGTGATGTGGTGACTTCATTCACCTTTGACCCCTGGACACCTGCAGTATCACGATTCTGTAATAAATAGCTGCAAGGAACGGCAGGTTAAAAACATCAACCTTCATTTCAGTGCCTTTTATATGTGGCTTCAAGAGCCATGTGTCGATAGGATGAAATCAAACACGTCGTTTCACTCAGGCACTAATTAGGACGAGGCATGTCGGCATTTAACGATGAACCTGTGAAGTCAAACACCTGTGTTTCCTGTTTGAGCCACCTGGCCGTTTGCCAAATGGTCTAGCTGACTAACTTGCCCACGGATAACAAGCTTGATGCTCACTTCGGTGGGGGGGTATGAATTCCATGGCATTTTTCCAGACTGAACCCTGCTTTCTTCGGGAAGCCTGATGAGTTTTAAATGATGTTCCCTGATATCTGGTTTGCTCAGATATCTACAAAACTGAGGGGAAAACTTTAAGCACAAAGCATTGATTGTTTTTTTTTCAGAATGAGAGCTTCAGACATCTCAATGTAGATACTGTAATATCCATGGAAGTCTACGGGAAAAAGCTGGTTTGTTCTCCCCGGTCGTCAGGGGGGGTTGCAATGTGCTCTAGAGTACCCCCCCGCCCCCCCCTGCCGCTTTGCTCCTTCTGATGTTGTGACAGTGCTGAGAGGTGCTATAGGCTACGAATCTGTTTCCTTTACTGAGGCTTTGACAGTCGCTACAGGAAGCCCCTCTGTTTACGCGACAAGATGATTGCATGTGCAGGGGAGGGGCTGCAGCAGAGCGTGGCAGGAGGCTGCTTTACCCGCTCCAGCAAGATGGAGACTCGAGACAGAGAGCGGAGAGTCTTCTCCCATGGAGAGTCAAGTAAGTTCATCTGGTGACAGTTAGTGACTCATAAACTCTAGTGGAGTCTGACTCAAGTGGAGTTTTGTCTAGAGACGTGATAATTCTCATAATGCTTCTGGAGTTTGACATAAAGTCACACAATCAAGTGCGCCCTGATGTTGCTCAAGAGTGGAAGCTGACGTTGCCTCTAATCGGGGCCCACTCTACCTGTTCAGGGGCCTCCCTACCATGGAAACTCATGATCGGGTCACTAACTCTGAAACGCAGGTAATTCGGGGGCCTTAGGCAGCTGCCGATTTCGCCTGATCCAGGATCCGGCCCTCGGCCTTCTTTCATAAGACATATGCTCTTGGCTTATTCATCATGATATGTATTTGTGTGCGGATTTTGTTCTTCCTATGTCACTCGGGTATCCTGCAGGTACTCCAGTGTCCTGCAGTCTAAATACTTGCAGTTTGGCTGGTCGCCCTAAGTGTATGATGCTGTGCATGCATGTCGTTTGTGATTGACCAACATCATATCTGGGGTATGCTCCTGCTTTGTGCAGGAGTGCAGGATGGATAGATGGATGGATGGATGAAGTAACATGTAGCAGTGTATTATGCATCTTTGCCAAAGTGTAGAAGGTCATAGGTTTAAATTCCGTGGCCGGCAAAGTAATAATACCATCACTGGGTCCTTGAGCAAGGCCCTTAATTCCAACTCCTCCAAGGCCTGGCTGACTCTGCTCTCTGATCCTCACCTCGACGTCACGTTGGATGAACGAAAGTACTAATTAAATGTCAATAAACAGCTACTCATCTGCTTGAGTAAATAATTATTGTTTCTCTGTTTGATCAACTTAAAGCTGCATCATCCATCCATATAAACGAATCCACATGGTCTGTTTGGATATTCGTTTCAAACAAACATCTGAAGTCGACAGCGTTCTTAGCTATGTTATATGTCACAGTGTGTTTCTTAGTGCCTGATTTTTGTATGTAAAGATGGTGGCATAAAGGGTGATTGACTGTCCCAGCGATTATTCTACCCTCGAATGTATTTGCTGCTCTTCAGCTGACTCCTGGTGGGACTGGATTCCCATTCAAACATGACAGCGGTTTCTTGACTTCTCCGCTGATGAAGATGCCACTTGGTTTTACTTTAACTAGCATGTGCACCTGAGATGTCCAGTAAGATGCCAGTACGTTTAGCTAAATCCTTCTACAAACCAAAAGTCGAGCAAGATCTACACAAGTTGTGATCTTGAAGGCACAATTTCGAGACCTCTACACACTTCTAAATTAATCTTAACTGGGTCGGCACCTGTGTGTTTCTGAGCTCGCTGCAATACATGTAGCAATATCACAGAAGCATCGCTAACGTTACCAATTGTAACTGTACGCCCAGAGCACTCAGATCTATTAATTAATCTAACTTCCTAGGAAATTTGATCTCTCTTTTTTAAGCAATGGGGCTGTTTTGTCAGCTAATTGTGAAATTGTAATTTTTCCTCACAGATTTCCTGATATTCCCATTACCTCTGGGTTTTTATTATATCCAGAAACAAACGACAATGGGCAGAAAAGGGAAGGAAAGTTTGAGGAAAACTGGAAATAAAAAAATATAGTTTAAAGACAACTGTGAATATCTCCATAGACATTTTGAATGGACTGGATTAAAATTGTATTAAACAAGAGGCGATGTTTGATAGTATCAACGACATTGTAATTATGAAAGTCTTTAGGCCTACCTTAGAATACTGAAAATTGGTTAAATCTTTCCAGAAAATATAACCAGATTCATTATCTGGATAAATTTTTTGCCTGTTTACAAAAATCCAGGAAACGTTTTGAAGAGCCGCCTAATTACGCTTGCTGCAGGTCTCTTGGCATGCAGGCCAAGGCTGTTTCATTACAGTGTGCACGTCCTTTATATCAAAGCATCCTTTAAATATTTGAGTGTACGTGTTTCAATATTGTCTCAATGTTTAGCTAAAAAGTAAACCAATTAAACTCACTTCCCTATTTCTAATTCTCTCTAATTCTCTGCTATTTTGTTTATTTATTATTTTATTTGATGTTAAAAGGAGCTGACTTGATAGCTCTCCTTCATGTGTCTATTGTTAATTGTAAGAGCTGATATGCTCTATAGATTATTTTTCTGAACTAAAGAATAGCTGTTTTTCTTTTCATCTGGGCTCTGGGAAGCTTAAATACCGTTACCACTGCAATTCAAGGAATATTGATCAATTCTTAATTAAAGCTAGTTTACACTCTCCATTTTTTGGGGAGTGCAGTTCGCTCGATATCTTATAATTCTAATTAATTTCAGCCTTATTAAGTTTGCCCTGTTTCTTGCCAAGGTTTTTGCAGTGAATTTAAGATGCTATTTTAGAGTTTTACAAGTTTTACTGGCTGGAAGAAAAAAAAAAAAAATTTACAAAACATATTGTTTCCCCCCTGTAATTCCACTTAGTTATATAAGTTGAATATTAGTTGAAAAGGATGATTACTGCTGGAATTTTGAAGAATTACTTAATAGCAGAAATACTGTTTTTGATTTATAGGATAGTTCATGAATGTATGAGCATATATGTTACTAAAATATGTTTGGAATTTGCCAGCATGGTGTAAAACTGGAATTCTCATGTCCATAAGTCCTGGTTATGTGACGTTGGATTCCTTTTTAGAACAAAATTCCATATAGGGGTAAGATATGAAATACAAAAGAAGTATGTAAGTTTGATAACCTCCTGGGAAATGGGGAAATTCTTGGAATAAGTGCTTTACAACAATAGCAGTTCTATGGTAATAGTACCTCTGATTGTCTGTGAAAGCCCTTACACCCATTATCCGTAACAACGTATGCAGTACAGGGTCACGGTGAGCTGTTCCAGGGAGGCTGGGGTTACCCTGGAAGGGATTTTCACGTCCAGTGCAGGCGGTAGTTTGTTAACATGCCCTCTATATTTTAGTACTTTGTTTCTTAATGTCTCACGTTATTGGATGTTTAGTTCCTCTTAATAACGTCCCTCTGAGTTCTTTAAGATCAAACCACTCCTTAAAGCAGGGCAGTGAGATGGACAAACATACACTGCAGTTTGTGTCCCTCCCTCTAGGGGGCACTGTCATCATTCTTCATTAAATCAATAATAAAACGAGCTGGTGACCTTTAACCGGAATGTCTACACTGCTATTTAAAAAAGCCTGAGAACAGGCGCTCCTCCGTATGGCGGGGGTATTCCCGGGGCGGCTGGGAGCCCTCATGCCAGCAGGTTGAGTCCCTGTCATTACACAGACCCAGCGTGGTGTCTCCCGGTGGCCGAGAAGGGCTTTCCATGCCTAATAGCAATTAGATCAGCTCGACATTTGTAGAGCAATCTGGCGCCCCCCGCAGGGTGGGCTGTGCCTCCGCAGATGCCTACCAGGGTGGCGCTTGCAGCTGAAAATCAAGGCGAGCAGCAATGTCTGCTTGAGAAACCAGGGAAACCCTCTATATGATGTTATTTCGAGGGACAGGGAAATTTAGAATAGCCACTAGAGGTAGTAATTATCCCTGAATGCTAATGGCAGTAATGCAGAAGCAGCCCACAGTTAGCATGCTAGCATGTTAGCAGCAGGCGCCCAGCGCCTTTCAGCGGCACGGGGCTGTCCTCGTGCAGCGAGTGCCTTTATCTCACACTCACGCGCTCGGCTGTTCTTGTTCGCCGTCTCACTTCAGCTTCCCGCCTGATCGCTTCATTCTCCTGCAACCCCATCTTTACTGGCGTGGCTCTGCTAGTCGGAGGTGGTGGGGGGGGGGGGGGGGTTTCTTGAAGTCCCTCTGGGGTCCTGCTTCATATCAAAAATACCCAGTGAGCTGGATGGCCGGCGGGTACTTCCACGGCCTACTCCGTCCCTCCCCCGGCCTCACTGGGTCTCGCTATGTGCGC
Source organism: Paramormyrops kingsleyae (assembly GCF_048594095.1). NCBI lineage: Eukaryota > Metazoa > Chordata > Actinopteri > Osteoglossiformes > Mormyridae > Paramormyrops > Paramormyrops kingsleyae. The sequence continues at coordinate 11,739,148 of NC_132817.1, read as the reverse complement.
GGTGCGTCCACCCGTCGGCCCCGGCGCTAAGCCCCACTTTCACGAGGCTAATGTTTGGTTGCCTGTCTGCCTGGCCATAAGAATTGCCCCAGGAGGATGTAACGGAGATGGTCTTGATGACAGGGTGCGAGGACTGAAGCAGCCGCTTCAGCTTCAGGGTAAAGGACAAAGCACGGGAGGGCAAAACGGGGCACAGCTGAGTGTGGGCCCCCCCAGGCCTGGGCGTGTCTACTGGTTGCTGTGGGAAAAAGTGGATGTTAGCTAATTGTGAAATGAGACACAGGTGAGGCGGGCTAACCATGTGACCTTAACCCTGACTCCACCCTGCTGCCATTCGTCTTCATAGTTTAGTGGCTGATTCTCCCAAGCATTTGCTACACGTGTCACTTCCTGTTGACGTGACGGCACCAGATCGGATATCCCTTCCAGCACCTTCCTGTCTGCTTGCTCCCATCTGTGCTCTTCCACTTGGCTTATATAGGGCTGCAAGCCTCCTAGTTTCCTCAAAAAGCACAGAACTTGTTTCTGTCTTTTTGTTAAAAATAAAGCGGACCCATCCGTCTTCCGTGAGCTTGGCTCTAGTTCGTGGTTGAGATGAACCTGGAGCTTGTCCCAGGAGCAACAGATATAGCAGATTTAGTCTTATAATAGTAACTGACAAATACTTATTAATTATGTATAATCCCATTAACAATGTTTTTTCTTCAGATTTGTTGTGTAGAGGGTCGTAAGATGCATCAAACAATGATATATAAATCTACCTTTTGTTTGGTGAAAGGTTGTTTATAAATATTAAAACTTCAACATCAACAGTTTTATTGGCGTAATGTGTAATTAAACCAAATTTTATGTTTTTAGATTTTTGGTGCAAAGGTGGTCATGTGTTACTGATTATGAAGTCATTCTTATGCTTTTATACTGTTAAAGTGTAGGACTTTTGTGTCTGGACCAATATTGGCTGGTTCTGATCATGCAGATGTTTGGGCTGGTGTGAGTTTGGTCAAGATTTTTTTTAAATAGATTTTATTATTGTATGACACAAATGTACACTGAAGGTATTTAGTACTTGTCAAGAAAGGACCTCACTAACGTGCTTTCACACGACGTCTTGGCTAAATTGGCAATTAATCCCTCACGTCCGCAAGGTTAATTCACACTTTAAGTGTGAAGAGCTGCTCTAACACCGCGTTGAAATGTAATATCAGCCAGGAGAGGGGAGCAAGCTTGAGCGGCCCAGGTGGGGTGCGTGTGACGCTGGTGCGTGTGACGCTGGCGCGGTGTCCCCACAGCTGCTGCTCCAGTTATTCCGGGCAGGCGAGCGTCCAGATGGGAAACCCGCCGGGGTTTGCGGCCGGCAGGCCACTGCCGCTTCTGCCTTTCAAAAGGCGGCCTGTTGGCACTTTTGTTGACGAGTACTTTCCGGAATCGCTGAGAAGATCACTCTGTGAGGAGAGGATGAAGCCATATCAGACAATGTCTGCCTGGCACTATAATAATAATAATAATAATAATTAATAATAATATTCTCTTTTAATGATGTTGTAATGTATCACAACACACCCATTGACTCTATTGTGAAAGGCGCTATATACAAATACACTGAATTGACTAATAATAACAATAATAATGAATAAGTGCTTTGAGGGTGTCCTTCTGCTTTGTGGCCTGTGCTGCTGGGAAAGGCTCCCAGCTCCCTGTGACCCTGACTGGGATAAGGGCTTAGAAGATGGATGAATGGATGGATGGATGATGATGATGATGATGATGATGCTGTGAGGAAGCGCCATTTATCTTGGGAGGGCCGGCAAGTAACCCGGACAGTGCATGTCTATGTGTCCCAGCAGTCCTTCATTCTCAGCTGACTTTTTTGCAAATTGGCCCCAGTAATCCAGACCAGAGAAGGCCACAGCAGAGTGTGTGGGGGGTGGCATGTGGCTCAGAGGGCTTAGACCCCACACCTGTGATCAGCATTTCACTGGTTCAAATCCCCTGCTTGACAAACTGATGTCGTCATTGAGCTTTTGAGCCAGATGTTCCCGGGGTCTGACTGATCCTGATTTCTAAAAAAAAACACACATCACTGTGGATACAAGGCTGGTAAATAAATGCCATGTATAATGTGCGGTGAAACCTTAACTAAACCGCCAGTGCCGTGATTCCACTCAGGTTTCCTCAGAGTGAATGGAAACTTCACAAGGCAGCAAGCTAAGGTTTCCATCCATTCAGCGGTCTTCTAACCTGTATCCTGGTCAGGGTTACAGAGGGGGCCAGGAGCCTATCCAGGCAGCACCGGGACACCCACATGATACAGAAGACATTACCACCGTCTGTGGGACACTCCTCTGCTTCTGATCTGCTTTAGGGTCATTGTGTTGACTAGCTTGTTACCTCCACCTAACATCTAGCACCTATTATCCATCCATCCATCTTCCAAACAATTTCTCCCGATCGGGGTCACAGTACCAGGAAGACAGATGCAATTTCTTTTTACTTTCATAAATAATACAATGTTTTTGCTGTTGTTGATTTTCCCGGTGTGTGGATTTCCCCAAAATCTACTTTTTATCTCGGACGATTTCACAGGATTAACTGGGGATTAACCCCCAGACTGAGGCCAGAGACTGGAGTTCATGGGGTCCGCCTCTAAATGTACATACCAGGTTATAAAAGGGCTCCATTACAGAGTGGGACTCTTTGAGAGGTAGAAGGCTGCCTGGATGAGGAATTCCGGTGTGGATGTGAAGGGGACGTTACTGGAGCTGAGATCTCATTACCGATTTGTAAAGCACGTAAACTTTTGTGTCCGTGGGTTTCAAAATTGCAAAATAAATGTGTTTTTTCTGCACACGGGAGGGGAGCGGTTTACTGATAATGTGTGACTGAAATTGCTGATAGTGCCAGAAAGAGATCCGCTGTTTTCAGATGGAAGATTCATTCACACAACCTGAGGCAAAATAACAAAGAAAATAAAAACGGTCTGTGTCGTAAAAAGAAAAAAAAAATGTTTAGAATTTGAAAGAGTCACAGTCAGGAAGATTCCAAGTGGCTCCTTCAGCCCTGAGCGAACATTATGACATGATGCGTCATCGTTAGTGATTCCTGCGTGCCCCAAGGACAATCCTGAAATTTCAACAGGGATTCTTCTTGGGGCTGATGTGGAAACGGGGCTGGTGTGCGGCTCATTGGGTTACAATGCTGTATCAGAAGGTCCACACCTCAAATCCCAGGGTCAGTAGAGAGATTTTACTGTTGGACCCCTGATCAAGGCCCTTAGCCCAAACTCCCAACTGCTCCAGGGGCTGGTTGCAAATTGTACAGTGCTTTCTATAAAAGAGTCTTCGAAACATGTTATATTTAGGAAAGTTTTAGAGAAATAGCCTCAACAAACCGTCCCGTGAGTCTCTCGGTGTCTGAGGTGTGCGACACTATTGACGGTGATCTGTCTTTTGAGTTAGCTGGAGGCGCCCTTGTCATTAGGAAATGGGAGGCTTCAATGAGGACACCAGCAGTGTGAAACGAAAAAGAGGCGAGATCTAAAATCCAAACCGCGTCGCTCTCCTGCAAAAGGCTACAGCTAATTCCAAACTCAAAGCGCATGACTGAGGACTGGCTCTTAAACAGCCTGATATTTGCAGACTCCTGATGCCAGTCTTGCAGAGAGGCCAGACGTGCCGCTAGGTATGTCAGCAGATCCTCTCTAGGAGCTTGTCAGAAACAGGCAGGCTGTACGATACCCCGATGGGTCCCGCCCGCTGCTCCGGGCCTCGAGGACCTCGCTAATTGGCCCGCGTCTGACTAAGGAAATCACACCGTCAAGCGTTTAGAGTACAAGGGAACTGAGCAGCTGACGTCAGGTCTCCGGTCTTTCGTTCTGCCATGGGCGGATCCATCGCGTTCTCTTATTGACAGTCAGCAGCTCTGAATGGGGGGGGGGGGGCGGCTGCAGAAAGCAGGACAGCAGAAGCAGAACAGCCTTTTATGGTGCTTTGGCTGCTGTTCCCCCTGAAAGGATATGCGGGTCCCTATCCTTGGGGTCTTTCAGAACAACGTCATGAATCCTCTCTTGAGAGAGAGCTCTGCTTTATTGTTGTACCAGGAAAAATGTACGTCCAATTATCTGTTTATTATTTATCATTCCTATCTCACTTTTTCTCCATATTTTCTCAACACATTTCAATTAAACATCACCTTATGGTCTGTGATTTTTTTTGTGTGTGTTAACATTGATGTAGAGTATTTTACAATGCAGACCAGAAGCATAAAGCACAGTTGGGGTCCGTTCTTCTAACACCATCTGAAAAATGACTCACAGCTCCTCAGAGGTTCTTGTCCCGTGGCTCGGAATTAGCGACAGAACGCTAACGGCAATGTGACTCCCTGGGGGAGGCCTGTCCGCTTCTGGAGGCCAGCGGCTCCGTTTGCCTCTCGGAGAATGAATCCGTTATATCCGTACTAAGGACACGGAAAGATCTTCAGATTCAACAGAAACGTCACTCACACCGATTCTCTTTTAACCATAGTGGTGTGTGTGTGTGTGTGTGTGTGTGTGTGTGTGTGTGTGTGTGTGTGTGTGTGTGTGCGCGCGCGCGCGTGTGTCTGTGGATTATGTTTATATTATATTGTGTGGACCAAACCTTCCCCACGATGTAATAAAAACCTGTTATTTTGACATTGTGGGAACCATTTTTCAGGTCCCCACAAGGATCTGAGAATGCAGTCAAAAAAATAAAAATGCCAGAAGTCTCATATTGTGTTTGGTTAAGGTTAAGGCTGGGTAGGGGTTAAGGTCGTCATGTTAGGATTAGAGTTTTCCCCATAGATACAAATGGGGAGTCCCCACAAAGATATAGTTACAAACCTGTGTGTGTGTACTTTAGCTATGCCCAGAATAAGGATGAGGTCATATTAACAGCAAAGCAAGGGTGTAGATTTGGGTGTGGACGGCAAAGACCTGTCCCTACCAATATTGTGGGAATATCATGTGTGTGGTTTTTTGTGAGGGGGGGGGGGGCGTGTTTGGGACTGATTTGGTCCCCATGAATTCTGAAACCAAATCTATGGCTTCGCAAGACAGAATGGTTAAATCACCTTCAGCATACATGTATATACACATATATAATATAATTTCCATACACGTAAAATTAAAATCTAGTTCATGGCGCCAAGTTCCTCGTAAAAGCAGCAGGACATGGACTCGTAACCTGGATCTTTCTGGTTCGGGTCCCAGGAGAGGCTCGTCTCTGTACCCTTGAGTGAGCTAGTTAACCTGAATCGCTCCAGCTGTGTAAATGGGTTAAAAAAGTGTCTTCGGATGAAAACATAAGCTGAGGCGTGCAATTAAAAATTTAGAAGAAGAATCAGTCTAATGGATTGCACAAGTAATATTTCATTTTTAATTATCACGCCTTATCGAGCGAGCGGGAAAGCGAGCAGTTCACACGCGGAAAGGAACTGGGTTCAGTGCAGGCCGCAGAGCCAGCAGGAAGTTCATTTAATTAGAAGGATGGAGCTTTGATAACCAATCACATGACCAGTGGGATGGATCACATGACCACTGACCTTTCTTTTGTCCAGGTGCTACCTGTCAGATGATCTCTCCAAAGGGGCGTGGTTAAACCGCTCCAGCATCATCTTCGCGGGGAACGACAAGTGGTCTGTGGATCCTCGCGTGTCGATCGTCTCGGGTACCGGCAGCAAGCACGAGTACAGCCTGCAGATTCAGAAGGTGGACGTCAGCGACGATGGCCAGTACACCTGCTCCGTGCAGAGTGACCAGAACCCCCAGTCCAACCACATTCACCTCAGCGTCAAAGGTACGCCCAGTTCGGGCTTGAAGCTCTTCCTGACCGCGACCGCCCTGTGATGACTCAAACTCTGCAACCAATATGTTAATAAATCTGACAAGTTCAATATTAACAAACCATTAGCCCCTCGTACACGGCCACACTTCTTCTCGCTGTGATTTTCTTACTCCCCTGCCAAGACTCCACTACCCCTGAAAGGCTCATTAATTCATCACCCATACCAGTTGGCAAATTTGAATATGCTAAAAATTTAGAATTAATTTTATTAGATGTTCGCTCAGCGAAAAGACGTTTTCAGCGCACAGACAGTCACTGAAAAGCTTTCCGCGAGATTGCAGATGCTATTTATCGATTTAGATATTATCTAAAGTGTGTTTTATGCCCATGGCATCTCTAATCTCCCTCGAATTAGAAAAAGTGCCAACAATGATCTCGCCCAGAGCTTTGCGTTGCCACGGTAACGGTCCACACGTACCCAGGCCGTCGGAGATCTGCGGGCCCTGTTGTGTCTCTTAGTGCCTTTTCAGGTAGAGTATGAGTGGGGGGCAGTTAAACGGTGCAGATTATCACGGTCGGTGTCCAACTGTTTGTTCTGTATTCCTCGGAATGACAGGAAGCACACGGCCGATAGCAGTGAATGACCACTTCCGTATAGCTGGGGTGCAGGTTCAGATCCATACTGGCGCTGCCCAGAAATGTATTATTCGCTTAAAACATGCTTTGAGTCACAGTGACTAATTATCTGCTGGACTTCTCTGAATAGAGTGCTTCTTCCAGCCAGTGGTTTTGATGAAAATCATTTATTTGATTACAAACTTAGTACTTACACTACATAATTAGACCTTTCAAAAGTGATGTTTTGTGGTGGAAAAATGATTAGGTCGGTTGTACAGTAGCGCTTTCAGCAATTTCAGCGTTTCCTATTAAACGGTTTTTGTTTAGCATTTTGTCAGAATTCCTACGCACGCTATATCCCGTGGGCAGGCGCGATAGATATTGGACAGGTAACTTTATTTTCTCAGAATGAAGGTCGATCTGTAAGGCTAACGGTTTGGAGAGGGAGGTATAGATCAGGGTGAGAGGGTCAAAGGTCACAGCACGCCATTAGTGGAACGGGCCAGAGAGGCGCTGACACGGCGACAGAAGGGGGAAAGCAAGTCGCGTTCACTATAGCTGGAAGGTCGTAGGGGTGTAAGACGAGGCCCAGGAAACAGAAGAAGACGAGAGGGAGGACAATTGAAGGGTGGAACTTCAGAGAACGAATCTGCAGGTGGATATCGCAGGTAGAGGAAGCACACGTGACCGACAATGGAGGGCTGACAGATGGGACAGATAAGTACCGTACCATTAGCGGGGGGGAGTCACTGCAGGGGCCACAGGAAGAATCCAACACGGCTATTTCAGGGGTGTAACATGGCCTAGCATTAGAGTGGAGCCAATAGACAACACTCACAGTGTATATGTAGGTTTAATGTGGTTTATGTAGATTCTTCATACACCTGTGTGTTTTCGTGTAGGGAGTGCGATCGTAAAAGATCGTTAATTAGAGCATAACATAGACACAGGACATGTGTTTTAATGCTTCAATAAGGAGTAACAGATACACTCAAAGGTCGATGAGCGGTTTGTAAAAAGGCTTTAGCACGAGGGGCGTTCAGGTAAAATCCACCGTTGTCCTGGCCGTCGTGCTGCTATATTTGTTTGTTTATTTTCTGCAGCCATTTTAGATTCTATAATCTCCTCGTAATGCAATTATGGATTAATGTAGAGGGAGGCAGCAATTAGATCAGGACAAACTTCAGCCGGGGGTCGGGCGACTGAGGAAGTCCGAGAAAAGACATAATGCTTCCCTCTAAAACCATGAGCTAATGGGCTAACAGTCATTTCAGCTTAATGCTTTGTTAAGGAACTGCTGTATTTAACATATCAACTCAAAAAATGGAAGGACCAAAATCCAAGATCAAAGGCACTTCGATCCCAGCATGAGGTGCCCACGGCTTCAAGCAGATCTCATCCCTATTTTTGGTGCTGTCAGGTGACGCCCATGATTTGGCCTCTCAGGAGATAAAATGCGCAGTGTCACGGCCGGGGGTCTGTCGGCGGGTCGACGCCCAACACGGCGGTGAGACGGGCCCGTAGCCGTGTTGGCGGACGCCAGTCCTTGTGCCCGCGGGTGGCCGGTCTGACAGGACCCGCTCCAGAGGTCCACTCCGCCGTGACCAAGAGCGTGTGCTTCACAGGTCCTCAGGCTGGTCTTCCCTCAAGGACTTTCCTGTGTTTAGTGCTGCCCCCTCTCACCCTTTCTCTCAACAGGACTCCCTACTGATTAACCCCCCCCGTCTCATAACGGATGAGCTTGTGCCAGACGTTACTCATCTGGGCCAAGCTCTGCAGTAGCTGTTGGGCCTCTGGGTTTTCAGTCTCACACAGGCCCCTTTCAGAAGCCCTGTCCTGTCTGCTCTCCCACACACTACTCATTAGTGAAATCCCTGTTTTGTCCCCCATTTCCCGTTCCGGCTGTAAACCTCTGTAGGTCTCTCTGACTGATGTAGAAGCTTCTCCATTTACCTCCTTTTTGACTCTTTTAACCTCAGTTTGGGGCCCCCTTCACTGTGTACTGATCAGATGGCAGTGTGTCAATGGAACATTCAGACATTTAACTCCGCCCCCCCCCCCCCCCCCCCCCCGTCGCCTGCCTGATGGTATCTTCCCAGATTCGCTTTGAATGCACCATGGGACCTTGAAAACACTATTACATTTTTAATGAGGGGCGGTCACCATATTGTGTGACATATTTTTCTCAAAGCAGTTGGCTTCACATGAGCAGTAAAGAGTTGGGTGCTCATCCAATGGGTATGTTTTTTTTAACAATATTTTTCCCCTCAGTTGTGGATTATGTGGAAGAGTAGAGAAAAGCCCCATTAAAATGAATCAGAAATTCAGGCTGTTCAGGTTCCTTTATTAGTCAGACAGTGGACATTCACTGTGACTACATACCTGCAGGGCCCTGGGTTCACCTCCCAGCTGTGTGTGTGTAGAGATTCCTCTGTGCTCTTGTATCCTCCTGCAGTTCAAACACATTGGCTTGGGTGCATCTGTGCCTTTAAATTCTCCAGAAACTGTGAGTATGTCCCCTGTGAGCAGCATCCTTTCTGGGGTATCCTGTAACATGTGCTTCCTGGGATAGACTCCAGTACAACGCTATTACCGTACAGGCCTGAATATAAGGGGGGTGTTTTTTTTTCTCCCAAAAAATAGCATCTAAGAAACTGGGGTCATCTTATATTTTGGCCAATACGGTATAATCTGTACAGATCTCAGGTTGATCCTGGATCTTCAGGGCCACTTCCTCTTCCTCCATACAGTATCACAGTACTAGGTACTAAATGAAAATCACAATACTATCTACAAAAGTAATTCCCATATTAATTCTGAAGCTGAAACACTATCAGTGTATACTGAGTTTGCTGTTAAGCAATTCCCTTTAAATGCTGGAAGAGACATAGGTCTGTGTTTAAAGATACAAGTGGGCAACTGTATGCGAGAAGTGAGAATGAGTCGCTCTGAAATTTGCCTACAAAGCACCTTAGACATTTGTATTGAAAATACAGCAGTTTGGAGAATGTATTCAATTAACTATATAATGATCTGTAGCACTAGAAAAGATCAGTGACACCCTTTTCCTTGACTTTGTATTAATGAATAACCTTTTAACAACATCCTTGGATCAGTCACATCTTTAGGGGGGGAGGATGGAGAGAGTTCACAGTGTTTTCGGGTCTTCTCCACATCCAGGTTTTTTCCTTGAGGTATTTACTAACTAGAACGTCAAAGACACGCAATAAAAATCCTGCCAAGGGGAAATGGCACTAATTTCAGCACGTCTCTTTGTCTTTCAAACCGTCTGAAGGATATTAGACTTGCCGATGTAAGTGCATTTAATTAAAGTGGTCTATTTGTTGTAATGCTACATGCATTCCTGTAGGGTGTCCAAGAACACTCTGGAATTATTAGTGACAACAAATATAAATATTAATTCTATTTCTTAATTCTTCAGGTTAAAAGGAATAAATGAAGCATGGCGGGAGGAACCGACACACACATCCTTACTGAGTCTGAGTTAATAATTTATCTGCCGTGAGGGTTAAATAACAGATAAACAAAATGCTTGCTGGTGGAGCGAAAGGGAAGGTGAGGTGAGGAGTTTTTAAGCGAGTGGGGGAGGGGTGTGACTGAATCGGGAGCATTAAGTATGAGAGAGGTTAGCAACCCCTGATAATTGCCTTCGAAATCCCTGAACGCTCTGTTAATGGTCCTCTGTATTTCTGCTATGTTATAAATCTCTCTTCCCCGGCAAACCGATGCTCAGGGCTAGAAATTGACAGCAAAAACAGAGGCACAGGAAGCCATCGGCTTTTGAAACGACGTTTCCTCACAGGCAAATTCGGTTCCTACTTTCCACGTGACGTCTCGGACTAATGGACGCTCGTCGGCCGTCTTTGCTACCCCCCGCCTTGCCGACGGCGAATGCGGTCGAATTTGGGATGTCGCGTAGAAGGTGCTGTTTGAAGTGGTCCTTTAAAATAAACCCGGCGCATGCATACGAGCACTGCCCGTGTCCGACTCCAACAGATTAGGAGCCCGCTGAAGTGGAGGCGAATTTGTGCGTCAACAGAGCTGTAAACAAAACAAAGTGTCCTTCCGTATTTAATTCACGAAAAAACTATAAAAGATTCGTTCCTCACCTAAACTGGGCCTGTCTTGGTTGTGACACTGAGTTTGGCTCCTCTGGGCCCATAATTGGAATAAGGGATGGTAGTAGGTGAGTTATAATGGGCTCCCACGATTCAGTGAGTCTGAGAAAACCTGTCAGGATTTATACCGAGACAAGCCAGTTATTGCATCTGATGCAAATGGCCTGCATTTCAACAGTGCGTCTGTAAGCGTTCGCGTAATTCGTGCTGACATGATTATAGGCTTATTTATTCATGTTGGGACTGGGAGAGGATAATGGTAGTGTGATCGGCTCGGTCTGCTCCATCACACAGCCTCCAGCAGAGACTGCGAGGGCAAGATGACCAGGTATGAGGGTTTAACCGCAGCTAATTAATTATCAGGTAAACCGGCTAGGGAACTGGAGGAGGGATGTTTATACTTTTATGGCTTTCTCATAGTTGGGAGGAAAAGTTAAGGTGGGGCTTGCCTGGGAGGTTTTAAGTCTCCGCTGATTAAAGACAGATCTTCACTCCTGTAAAAAGTAGCGCAACTTTAAATCCTGCGCGGATTTACTGTTTGGAAAATGACGGCTCTCAGAGGCACATTGAGGAAGAGTCCCGCCCCTCACTTCAACCATGAGTAATAATGATGGAAACTCCATGCTTATGGACTCCGTGTCACAGTACTTTACCCTGCGCTAAGCCTTTACTTTACTTTAAAGAACATTTTTAGATAGTGACCTACTATGCATTTTTTTAATAACATGTAAAACTAAAACATTAAATTATAAAGGTGCAGTCTGTACGACTCCCTGCCGCTGATCGTAGTCCAGCAAATTATTTTACAAATTGGTAATAAATATTAAACAGGCCAGCAAATAAATCGTAATTAAATTAGAGTGGAAAACACAATTGAGTTTGCCATTTGAGAGATTATCAGCAATGCTATGGAGCCCTAACCATATCCTCTGAATTATATTCTTGCTTCCAAGCATTAAGATAAAATCGTTGGTGCTCTTTAAACTTTTAGGGCTCGTGCTCCTGGGTAACATTTGCAATTACGATTAGAGTGTGGGGGAGAAACGGCAAAAAGGTCATCCTGACAAAGAAAAATGTGGATTAATAACAACACTGCTGTCTGTGGTTCTCATTTCAAATAACATGCAACAGTATGTTACAACATGCGGTTATCGGGAAACTGTAGGATTAGATATTCTTTAATGATCTGTGATATAAATTAGAAACATAATCAATGCTATCCCAATAAGTGTGCCTTAATTGGATTATCAGGCAATCTCGGGCACCATTTAACTCTCCTTCATTTAAACACGTTTAAAAACAATCCCAACACGATCAAACTGATAAAACCACTATTTCTTTTGTTTATTTGTCTATGGTGCATGAATAACGGGTAAATATCAAAGGCAAGTCATAAAAAAAAAACCATAGAAATGAATGCACTCTTTACACTGACATGTAATTTGCAGATCTATCAGCCTAACATGCTGCGGGAAATCGTGTGGTTCAGATCACTATATATTTCAAACGATCATTCTCTCGGACAAAATGAGACGTTCTGTAGTTGTGTTGGTTACTGACAGGAATATTCTTTTTGTACCGGACCCTTAGTACAAGTTAAGACATTTTATGTGGGTCATTTGGTCTGTGAAATAGCAAGTTCCGGAAGGTGTGGCTGTTATATACGCCCAATTTCTTAAGGCGATTATGGGGTTTCTCGGGGGCTACAACAAGTGTACCAACAATCGGTCAGGTTTCAGTTCTGTTATTAAAACCGAAAACGTTCTCTGAAGGAAAACCTGCAATAAAAAGGGAAAAAATATTGCATGATTATTATTTTTATTATTATTAGGCGCCGTTAAATTGATGGTGACTCCTGGTGACCGTAGAGAAGGCACTCTTTCAGAACTTTCCGTCTTCGCTGTGGATCTTCAGGCTCTGAAGTGGCATGTTCATTGTTATTATGATTGAGTCCATCCATCTTGTTGCTGACTGTCCTCTTTCACCTTCCGTTTTCCCAATGCAGCGAGTCATCTTAGGATAATCGCATTGTAGGCCTACAGGGGGTCCCCAGGTTACAAATGATACCTGTTCCCTAAGTCTGCCTTAAGTTGAATTTGTAGCTAAATAAGGAAAATTGTAATACAACATAATAATAATAATAATCATATACAGTAATAAAAGTACATGCGTTACTGTACTGTCCCTGAAGCCGATGCGTTGAAACCACACAATATTTTCACAATCATCACAAAGGCAGTGTGCGAGTTCGTTGTTATGCACCTTTGTACTTAACCCGAATTTTTGATTTAAATGGCTTTATGGCAGTCCGTTCGTAGCCATGAGTTGTCTAAATCAGATGTTCTTTTCCTTGGCACTGCCCGTATCTTGAAAAATATTGAATGTATCTCCCAAATAATCATGTACAAATATGTATCTAGTTACTCTTGGGTTCCTTGGCCAAAGACTTAAGTTTCCACAGCGAAATTCATTGTGTGTCGCTTCAGAATGACGTACCTTTTTCGAAGGCACTTACCAGATGCTTGGATTGTCACCCGCATCACTATAGTAAAGGGTATTAGCATCTGAAATTTGACTATGATGGAAAATTATGAGCCCAAACCATCCAATAATGATTTCAGAAGTGAGCTGAAGAAAAATGAGTGCCGGCAGCCCGAAGGGGCCGCCTTTCCAGTCGGCTGATGCCGTGCTCTCATATCGCTACCTTCGCTCACCGTCAATACTGGGCTCTTCCTCATACTGCGCACTGTGTCAAAGGTCACACTGAGACACGTCGCCTTCCCCGTTTCTCTCCCTCCCCTTCCACAGCTTCTTCAGAGCTTTCACTGCAAAGTTTTCACTGTAAGATGCAGAAAAATCCTATTAATGAATTCAGCCATAAGAGTAATGCTAGTAAACAGAAACAAAGGTAGGTAAGGACAAGATTAGAGTAACCTATGAAAACATTACTAAAAAACCTATTGCTTTCTATAAATATCTGAATCTATTCTTTATATTCTGTTAGGAAGATAAACATTAAGGAAACGAATAATAAAACGAATACCTTAAAATAACTGGAACAGCCCTTTGTTTCCACAAAAACATAAGCACAGAGTGATTCTTCATTTATCAAGGGAGAATATCCAAATGAGCATGTTCAGTAGCCCTGGTAGAAGGTAGGGAGAGAGTCAGGGTGTTCACATACTCGATTCGTACTGTGCAAGTTTGACCCCCAAAGTTCAGTGCTTTTGACTAGTGTGATTGCTCCATACCGCTTGAAGAGGTGGACCCAAACATGGTTCAGTTGGACCTGGGCAGCAAAGGGGTCACTTTGGTCTACTGCAGAGATGCAGTGCTTGCTGGGTATCTGGACTGATGTGAGTATCAAGGAACAACTGGATGCAACACACACAAAAAAAGATATTTGGTAAAATACGGGACCAACCTTAAAAAACATCATCTTTTATATTGCAGCATGATTAAATGAAAATCGCTGCGTTGCATACTCGATAAATCTGTAAGAGGGCCGTGTGTCATCGCACTCAAAACAACTCTAAATAAGCCACAAAATAAGGACATTAATCACAAGCTCCATTGTGCTGTGCGACAGTGCTTTTCTTTCTGTGTTTTCTTCTGCATAATAAGTCACACAGTGATGACGAAAGCATGCTCAGGTCCGGAACATTAAGCACAATGTGAGCGCAGACCAGCGGGGGAGGGGAGGGGGGACAATTGTACTCGGGCACGGTACACGGCAACTGTGCCTAGTGTGAGAACGCCCTTAGCTAGAGGCCAAGTTGAACCTTAGCCCTGGGTTTGTGATCTGGCCTAATCAGTTCATCTTGTCCTCACCCTGTCCTTCACAACCGTATTAAACGTTAAAAAAAACAGACCCCTGGCCTGCTGGCTTATGTGTGCCAATCAGCTGACAGGAAGTTCCTCCCGCAATACCGGCAGTCTGTCAGGCCGATATAGCACTTTGCCTTGGATACAAGGTTTCCGGTAGCGGCAGTGACACTGTGCCACGTCGGAGCGGAGGAGGGGCCCTCATGCATATACGAGCCAGATGACTCAGAGGCGAGGCTGAGAAAATCCCCCACCTGGGGCCCCGCATGGCTTCTGCTTGTGGCAGGAGAGTTGGGTGTGGTGCTCCGTCAGCGGGCGGATGTGGTCCAGGCACGGCGTGACATCCTGGAATGCTGGTCGGACTATTTCGGGATGAGCGTTCTCCCTGTAAACAAGGTCAGCTCCTGAGTTTCATCCATAGCGGAGACTTCTGGAAGTTCTCCGAAAGCACAATGGTGTCCTGGAAATCAGCAGTATGCAGATCTTTAGTCGTGACCAAAAAGCATCCTGCATCAAGGAGGCTCCATAAGCAGCTTCTGTTTTGCTGATCTACCTTCTGGGAAGGTCGTTTACGTCCTCCGCTCTGTTGCGAGGGTAGGTCACAGCAGACGTGTAACATGGTCTTACCGTCTGGCACCAGCTTCCCACACCTTCCCCAGAGGATGTACTGAACCGACCCAGTTCTGAAATTGAGTGTTTGGCTGCCTACCTTAGGTTACCTTCTGTCCAGAGCTCCTTTGAAGAGGAATCTCAATCAAGCCCATTTAATTAGGAGCTCAGCTGGAACCAATGACAGTTCCCTGAGGACAAAGACTGGAAGACCCTCCATAAACGGACTATCTGCAATACAATGGTGGTGTTAGTTTAGACATCTGCGGGGAAAAAAAACCCCAACAATGTCCCGCAGTGTGAACCCCAACCTGTAGAAGGCGCCAACAAAGATGAGCATCAGAATGCAGGAAGGTGGATCCAGCAACCAGAACTGGCTGCCTGTGAGGTACGCACAGACCATCTGTAAGCACACGTGGTCACACGGCAGGCCGTATCTGGCAAAGGCGTGATCAGGTGTGTGGGAACAGCAGGACTGGCTCAGAGACCTTGGGCAACAGATTCACCAGCCACGGCAATACTTTGAAAAATCCCACCAGTGCTGCGTTTCCCTCGAATGAACATAATTGAAATAAATGATCTTTAAAAAGGTTGTGCCTGCAACTAATGAGCATGACCTGGCAAGCCTGGTTGGACCCTTCAGCCAGTTGTTTTTAGGGTTATGTGAAGATGGGAGTGATACCTTCCCATGAAAGGTGTGGGATGTGAAGGAGCCTGGTATCAAAGCCAAACATCTATACAACCTCTTCAAATGTGTCCAAACACGTCCAAACCGTCTCCAAGACCTTTCTCAAGGACCGTTTCTTTTCAGAGGGATTGGAACCATCCACTCATACGGTGAACCCTTTGGAAAAGGGTCTCGATTCCAGGAGATTATTTAGGTCTTAAAGTGCTGTCATTCCTGCCCTGTTGTTTCTGTCTGTTGGTCCTTGAATACTTTGAAACATTATTTCAGGGATGCCTTTGGACTGAAAACAGGACAGTGCATTTGTCAGACAGCAATAGAAAAATGCATTGTTCCTTATTGATTTATTACTCCTTGGCGTCCCCTGAATCCTTCACGCAAAACCTATAGCTGTGTTCCTTCAGAACGAAATGAAAATAAATTCACTTTATCTAATTTAACTTGGTGACAAGGACAGATTTGGCATTAGAAGACCATTATTGTGCCTGGTCAAGAAAATGCGAGAATTCCTCTGTCTGGTATTAACAGAGTGAGGCTAGCATTCAGGATTAAGTGGTAGATCAGGATATCGGATTGTAATTTGCTGGCTTCTGTTTAGTTTTTAAATTGTGCGTGCCGTCTCTTAAGGGCACAGAAAACCAATACATTATTTTAAAAATGTGCGTGAGAACTGAAATCGACAATAATTTAAATTTATGCATTTTCACATCTTCTAATAAGCAAAGATATTATATTAGAAGCTCACAGCTCCAGCTACCTTCCTTCCTGACGGGATGCGATCTACCTACTGGACCCGTATGTGGGGTGGAACAGAAGCATCCTGAGGAATCCCTTTGCAGAACTGGGGTCAGACTCGACCCCATAATCGTGTGGCGCCGTGAGGCTTTCCCTAGCAATCCTCAGCCAGCGAGCTTTCAGGCTGCATAGTTAACTTTAGTGTAAATGGCTCCTCAAACCTTCCATTCAGCAGATTCAGTTTTGGGAACACGAGTGATCCAGGGTGGAACGGTATACTGTTTCTGTTCTCCATGTCTGCCTACAATGACAACAATACAACAAAACATTGAAGTGGAATGACAGTAAAGACCATGGCCCCACTGCAGTAGAAAACCTACGGTTGCTTTGATTTTGCTCTTTTAAATGTTCCCATGGCCGTTCCATTCCTCTCGTTTGTTCTCGTCTTGTCTCTTCTGCCTTTCATTTCGGCATCTCTCTCTCCAAGAGCCTTTCTGCCCTTAGTTTAATAAAACATAACCGCCTAAGTCCGATGCAGGCTCCTGTCTATTTGTGTAGAAAGCTGTATTTAAGGCGCCCAATGGTTCCTGTTTGCTTTAGTTTTATGTACAACGTCGTGGCAATTTACTTCAGCTAAAGTGTTTTTTGGAAGCACCTGCGGCCATTCGGAAACATTACTCAACCCCTAACTTGTTTTGCCAATCAAAGTGCAGCAGCAGATCTCCGCAGATCCATCGGTAAATGCTGTAGCGTGCTAGAATTCGGGAGAATGTGTCCGTGTTAGAGTAGGCGAGATGCTGGGATGGCAGGAGGGAACGGAGACGGGAGTGGGAATGGGTTAACAAAGGTGGTGGGGAAGGACAGGCAGAACACCACCGGGGAGAAGAAACGCAAAGGGGTAGAGCGGAGGCCCAGCTGACCAGGGGGCCGAGGTCACGGCTGAGCCGGGCATAGGGTCTGAGGGGATTTGCAGGGATGAGAGAGAAGAGAATGATTGCCTCCCCTCACAATCTTACAATCCAATAAACTATGTCCCATCATGCCATGCATTCGACATGCAACAGTGCTAAAAATATCTCCTAACACGCTGACACCTCCCCCCCATTGTGAATCGGACGACTATCCAAATCGACACACTTCAGTTGGCATGAGTTAGTAGCTAGTCATGGATTACAGTGTGTTTTCATCGACTCTTAGTGTCCCGCTTGTTTACTGACCATTAGTGACTGTTTGCAACCTTAAAGTTCGTCTAAACCTCTGGTTTGTGTCATGCTGTCATTTGTTTCGGGGCACCGTGCAGTCCCAGCGGATTATGCCGGC
This sequence comes from Paramormyrops kingsleyae, assembly GCF_048594095.1. NCBI lineage: Eukaryota > Metazoa > Chordata > Actinopteri > Osteoglossiformes > Mormyridae > Paramormyrops > Paramormyrops kingsleyae. The sequence continues at coordinate 11,721,416 of NC_132817.1, read as the reverse complement.
CAATCCTGGGTCACTTCCAGAAACGACGAGTGCACAACAGACCCCAAACCCCCACGGTACCTGTGACCTACACCCCCGGACTCTTTGCTCCAGATAACATTGAGCTCGCAACCACTTCCATCGCAGATATCCAGACGAACCCTTTTACCTCATTAAAAAAAAAAACCCATCAATATTCTAATGAAGCACTTTACTCGTTAATGGCTGCTGCGCAGTAATTGCACGACTTATGGGCCCTCACTCCGTAATTGTGCATGGTTTGCTAAACCCTTGACTAGAAGGCCTTTCCTCATGTATTCCAGAAAATTGTTTGCGACCCTCCCCACCCCCACCCATGCCCGAACCCTTAGCGTTGCATTTGAAGTCGTGCGTATCCAGCAGACGTGTTGGCTGCGGTCACTGGCGTTTGGAGCCAGTCAGCTCAATTAACACTTCTCTGGCTTCTGCTCGTAATGTTCTGTGGATTTAATGCAGCCGTAATTCTCCTGTTCTTCCACTTGCCTTGCGGTTGCCATGCTGATGTCTGTTTTAATTGCCCGTCGGTAATCCGGCAATCCAGTGTAACCTCTTGCCCAGCCAAAGCTGCATGAGACACCTTTCCCATGATTCCATGTTACTAGCACCTTCTTGGGCTGGCCTCCAGTGAACAACAGAGTCTTGTGGCTCTGAGCATCTTCTTGCATCATGCCCAGCCACCCCTCCCCCCCGAGTCTCCTAAGCTCTTGGATGTTCTTATTGTTGCTTCTGGCATCTAAAGCAATGCAGACTTACCTCTCCTCTTAAATGGATTTCGGACTATTTTCAGCAGACTTGTGTTTCCCTGCTTAGTGCGCGGGACGCCACTTCTCTGGAAGAGTCCTCGGTGATTCTCATGCCAAGAGCCAACGTGGACAACTTAACATTTATTTTTTAACTCCAGTTTTTTTTTTCCATGTCCTCAGCTAATTTTTTTAATCTTGTGAATTCGCTTGGTTGTTGGAGCTGTTCTTTGTAAATGTAGGAATTTTATGTTCTTTGTCCGTATCTTTCAACAGGTTGAAGTATTTAGTTTCTAATGACCAGTTAACGGGTTAGTGTGTCTGTCCGCAGCTGCCCCCTCCATACTGTGGAACTACAGCGTATTGCCAAAGTATCGTATTTTTTTGCACACCTTTGTACGTGGGGGACTTCCGGCCATTTTTGGCCCCAATTAATTGACTACTGCAGTGCCTCCTGTACCCTCTGCACTTCACGTCATATTACAGAATCTCGGCTAAAGATCACAGACCCAGAAATGTTAATCTTTCCAATTTCTGAAGAAATGTCAAGAGGTTGCAGAGTGAAGTGAAGCAAGCAGAGTACAGCGCTGCGGGGCCCGCCGGCCTGTCTGTGACTGGTGGGAGGGGTTAAGGCGGGGCCCAGTTTCCAGCCACGAAAGATGATTGGATGATTTGATATAAGGTTGTCTTTGTGTCTCTCAATAAGTGCTGGGCAGCTTAGTGGTCAAGGACACGGGCTTTTAACCTCAAGTCAGTGATTCAGATCTCAATGGAGTCATGCTGCAATACCCTTGAGCAAAGTATTTAACCTGAATTACTCCAGTAAAACACCCAGCAGTATAAGTAAATGCTAATGTTTATGGTATTGACTCAGCCACTGACATTGGGGGGGAGGGGGGTGCTATATTAGATACAAGCTGCCCTTGGTCAGATAAGTACATTTTGGTAATTTCACATGTGGTGGCATCTCATCAAATTACAATGACCTTGGAAATTTATGTTGCTTCAAAGAAATTCGTAAAATTACACTCCCGTGTAAAATACAGTTAAATACAGTTTAAAACAGAGTGTCTGGGAGGTTCTCTTTGTCAAGTTAAATTTCAGAGAGGTTGCTGGTTATGAAAGTACTTGAACATCAAAAACGTTACTTCGCATGTAACTATCCAAGTATTTACTTGGAAAGGTTACTTGTTCTATGCATATCAGAAAGGATACTTGGTACTTAAATATCAGAGAGAGAGCTTGTTTAAATGTAAACTATTTAATAAATGATTTTATCTAAAGGGCCATACAGATTTTGCAGAATCAGGATCATACAGTCCCTGGAACAGAGTAATAGCTTGCCCATTTTTTACCCTTTTTCATTTTCATTTTTTTGCTTCCACAAAAGCTTTCGGGATGATAGCTACATTCCCAAATTATTCCAGAATCACTCCCTAGAAGCATTTTTATAACGTAAACTTATCAGAAGGCCAAGCACACTGCTATTGTGAAATTAGCTATCAATCAATGACTGAACAAACCATAATTATTTTGTCCTGGGTATCTGGGCGTGGGGGGAGGGGGGGGGGACGACTGCCAATGTCATTCAGTCAGGTTGCTGAGTACATTTTGATCTACTGTGCTGAGCGAAAGAATGACATAACGCTGTTTCAGCAGGCAGAGAGAAGTGCAGTGTTTATGGTAGGGCAACCATGGATCAAATTTCATAAAGCGGGAGAAGAAAGAGGAGAACGTCTGCTTCAGCCTGTGTAGCTGGGGCGGGGGGGGGGGGGGGGGGAGGGGGAGATTGGACTGACAGCTGATTTCTTAGCATGAGCCTGCGTGACAAATTAAGTACAGTATTCGTCTGCACTTCTATTTTCTCAGTAGTGTGAATTGCGAGCCGTTCATCCGAGTGTTAAAGCCCGGCAGCCTTAAGAGGCAGAGAGATTAATCACCGATGTTTGTTTGTCCGAGAGGGTGCAAATGAGTATAACAGAACCTCAAATCCGTGCTGCTGCAGGAAGGTTTAATTGGGGTTTTGAGAGGTAGGGAGAGGAGCGTGTTTAATTGGTCAAATGAGGAATGTGTGAGGAGAATATGGGGTACCTCTCACTAGCTCCTCGCAAAACGGGATTGTCGTCTTCTGCAACAGCCTCGCAGCAGCTTTCAGGCGGAGGTGCGAATCCACGAGCTCCGTCGCCGGGGGAAACCGGCTGGTGAGGACAAGACACATCCATAAGCATCCTGGTTACATGCCACCACACATCTGACATTCTGCGAATAGCTAGTTGTGCTTCTATCCAACTGTGCTCAAAGATCTGCTGGATAAACAGGCGGTTTGTCTTAAAGGCAGTGATATGCATGTCTCAAGCAATTTCCAGGTACTCAGAGTCTTTTCTTATTAATTTGAATTAATCATTGTTGGCTTGTTGTTTATCTCTTTTCAGTTCCTCCCAAGATATACGACATTTCCCCCAACATCACGGTTAACGAAGGCAGTGACATCACGCTGAGCTGTATGGCCACCGGGAAGCCAGAACCTACTATCTTCTGGAGACACGTGACTCCTTTAGGTGGGTATTTCCCTTGTGATGTCTGCATGACGGATAGATCCCGGGTCTTTCACAAAGACCCCGATTGGGACCCTTACCTGTACAGTCTTCTAGAAAGAGATACAATTAACCAGACTAATCAGATAATCACATCGACTAATCAAACACTTTGCCTTGAATTATGGAACAGTAAGATATTTCACATGGGCACTCCCTATAGGTTCACGACTCTAATGAGCTCAGGATCAATGTAACTTTATGCCTTTGTCCACAACACAAGAGGAACACACATATTACAGATTAAATGACCCATGAGTGTTAACGAGTTTTTTTTTTGTTTTTTTTTTGTATTTTTTTTTGCATTAACAGCTTTACCATTTGGTGCTTATGGACAGTATCCCCTACAAGGCTTACAGAGCATGAATATAAACACTAAAATGACTGCTGTTGGGGATGGCAGAGTAATAGCTGTTTCAGACAGCACCGGCACTCAAACCTGTAATTCTGTCTTGTCTACGGTTTCCTAGAGTCTGCTGCTGTTCTCTGCTAAACACTCTGAGTCCTCCCTTCGATCACTTCAACAAAGTGAATTGATTTGAATTGATTATAAGACAAAGCGCTACATTTAGTTTGAAGACACAATTAGCAGCAACAGCGAGCTGTCTATAATTTGGCTAGTGAGCTCTGCATGGACCCCCGTAAGCCAATGTTACTTCATTGCCTGTTAACTGGCAGTATTCTCACATTTTAAGTAGGTCTGAGACACGCGTTTGATGGCCCACTGATAGCTAGTGGTGTTTCCTTTCCTCACGGGACTTGTAATTGCTCTCATACCGCATACTGCAGTACTCCAGCAATTACAGGACGCGGGGATACTGTAACTCTCATATTGCTTGGTTTGACGGTGAAGCTCGCTGATGTCTCCTCAGATAAATGAAGAGTGATGGGAGGTCCAGCAGATTGACCCTTCCTCCAGGTGGCTATAGCAGGCGTGTGCCCTATCTATCGTCCGATTAAATACTGATTCAGAGTTTAAGTTATATTAATGTGGCACTTAAAAATCTGTCCGTGTTATTTTAGGCAGACGATTTACCAAAGACCACAAGTTTTTAATGACGGAACATGTAGTTCCAGTCCTAAAGGTGTTTGTTTGAAATCCCCAACATTTTTTCAACAAACCGAATCCAAGTAAGTGTATATGACAGATCAAAGTAAAATCCTTCAGCATCCAAGGACCGTAGAATTGCATAATTTGGCATTTTTGTTACATCGCATTTCCCTCTTGTGTGAAAAGACCGCAGTGTTGCATAGGAATCCCTCTTGGAGGAAGCCGCACAGGATTGACTCCCGCAATGTGTATGAATAAAGCTGTTTGAATGACTGGTTTTTCTATCTTCCTGTTATTTGTCAATAAGCCAACATCCAGCTGAGCCCCCCCTTTCTCCCCCCACCTGGACTGTGCTTACTGCATTTTCTATTTCTTTTTTATGATTGTTTTTTACCCGTATATATGTTCCCCGTTTCCTTTTAAACTGGTTAATTGGACAGAATTTTTATAGTTTCCAAAACAGGCTTAATGTGTGTTGACTTTTCTCCTGTTGCCTTGCTGTTTGTGTGCAGCAGTCAATACGTTCCAAAGTCACACCATTGCATGGCCATAAATTACCAGCTAATACAACCCCCCCCAATAATTATGTTTCCCCCGTAATGGGTGGAGACCTCAAACCCTCCAATGTTCCAGCCAAAGTTACGCCCTTGCACCATTGAAATATGTTTTTGTAGGTTTTGAATAAGTCATTCCATGTGTTTTTCTAGCTAAGAAGTTTGATGCCGGGGAGTACCTAACCATCACTGGAGTCACGCGCGACCAGGCGGGAGATTATGAGTGCAGCGCTCAGAACGATATCTCCTACCCGGACACCCGGACGGTGCGAGTCACAGTGGACTGTGAGTACAGGAGCTGACCCACCTCATTTTCCTCATACGGTACCAGTCAAAAGTTTGGACACACCCATCTACATAAATGTTTATTTGTACTATTCTCAAAACTATAACATATATGGAATCATGCACTGACCAAAAAAGTATTAAACAACAAAAAATATTATTTTTTTGGGGGGGGCAGCTCTGTGTGTTGGGACTCAGAAGGTTGTCGCTTCCCTGGGTCGGCAGAGTGATCCCACCATTGGGCCCTTCGTGAGCAAGGCCCTTAACTCTATTTGCCTTAACCTTAATCCAGGGACTGGCTGACCTTCTTGTCTTCTCTATACACCATGAGGTGGCCTCCTGGGATGCTTTTCCAGCCGTCCTGAAGGAGGTCCCACAAATGCTGAGCTCTCATTGGGCACATTTCCTTCACTCTCTGGTCAAACTCCTCCAGAACCATTTCTGCTGAGTTTAGGTCATGTGGCATGACACTCTATCACTCTCTCTATCAGTCTCCCTTGGAGGCGGCCTGGCGTGTCCAAACTTTTGACTGGTACTGGTACGTATGCAATGAAATGCAATTATCTAATGACACGCATACACAACCACATTTCTTCTGATCTTAAGGCAGAAATCGCTTTCGTATCCTTAAATGTGCCCCTGCTGAATATGTAATAAAATCATGCTTCGTAATCAGCCGCTCTAAGTAGATAAAACACGTAGGAAGATGCTAATGCTACATGTGGCGTTCAGTCTCCTCCTATCATCATCGCCATTCTTTCGCTGCTCTTGGTTTTTGCTAATATGTTACCGGATGATTCTCCTTTTCGGAAAATAAATTATTTTTTTGTGGCGAGGAGAGGTCAGTGTGTAACAAGAACGATTCAATTACGGCAGTAATGAGTCTTTTAAAAGCATGCGAGAGGTTTAATGAGTAATCCAAGTGCGCTGGTGGCAGGCAGCAGCGCCGCTCAACGAGCCCCATCGCCGAGTCATTTATACACGCTGATAATGATCTTTTCATGCCTATTGATGTCTCCTGCCAGAGCACAGAACTGGAAGAAAAGCCACACTGTTCAGTGAGACCTCTGGGTATTTTAAAACTTTTTAAAGGGAAACGGGGGGGGGGGGGGTTTCTTCACACCTACACTCAGAACCAGACAATACCTCATAAGGCAAGAAGTGTTTGGTTTTTTAAAATTTCCACTTGTATTAAAAAACATTAACTTAATATTTATTTATACATATTTATGGAAGTGCAATATTATATATATATATATATATATATATATACATGCATTTGTCTCATATTTATTTTGAAAACCATTACAAAGGTGAAGATATGGAATAATTGGAGATTATACGGAGTGGAAAATGGAAAATGGCCAATGTCGTGGTAGTAGATATTTTAGTCTTCACCAGGGTTGGAATGGGACTGAGTTTCAGCCCAGGAAAGTCACATCTCAGGCTAGCCTTGGGGGAGGGTGGGGTCCCCAATGCTAAAATTCGTGAGGGGGTTTGGGGGCTGTCGCCGGACTTTGACCGGGGTGGCCCACCAGGAATTCTCCCGATTTTCTTGATAAGCCGTTCCGTTGTTGCTTTTCACTGGTAAGATTTTAGACGGGGAGAATTGCAGTACCGGCCAAATTTCTCTCCTGCTGTCAGGAGGAATCACGTCTGCCATGCACATCTGGAACTGCGTCCAGCGGCATTTCCTACAGGAGGACAGTCAGCGTTCCCTTTAACGTGGACTACCTACCTGCACGCTCCGATGCCGCATTCTGGGGTCCATCTGCAAGTGCTTGTCGGATATTTTTCTCCGACGCTAGTTCTTCTCCTATACAGAACAGCCTCATTAAATACTGTTATCGGTAATCATGGTTAGTATCCATCGTCTTTGTCCATTGGCTTAAGTCAGAGCTGCAGAGATACCCCTGAGATGTTAAAACATGATGTTAAGGCTCAGGTTGTGTGTGTGTGTGTGTGTGTCTCTCTCTCTGTCTGTGTATCTGTGCGTGCGTGTGTGTGTGGGCACTTTGGAAAAATTCCTTCAAGTAGTTAATCTTAAGCCAAACTGGCCTCTTTAACCAATACTTTTGAAAAATGACTTCCTTCATATATTTTATCAGCTCAGACGGGTGAGGTTATGTTCTGCTTTGAAACTGGTTTCTTGCTGTTCACTGCTATAATTCTCTGTTTCCAAGGTGATAATGTCATACCGCAGGTGAAAGTGTAAGGAGGGTGTAGTCGGCACCCTAACTCTACGTGTGATTTGTCACGTTCCTCTGAGCCGGTTTATTAATCTGCCTCGTTTGTTCGTCTGAAATATCCTAACAGTGGAAGGTGTGATTCGATCTGGAACATGGGAAATGATTAATATGAGACATTAAATTAATGAAGCAATAGCATTCTTTAAATTTGTTGGGTTTCGCCTTTATGATGGTTGGATGAGAGATCACCCCAGGCCTGAGGCGTGAGAGAGGATCGTGTTCGAATCGAAGGCTTGAATCGACAGCCGAGTGTTGAATCTGAGGGGCCCTGATAGCAAGTGCAGCCAGAGGAGAGTAACTGTCATGTAGACAAGAGAGGCGTAGAGTCTGGTCCAGATGCCAGGAGGAGCATTTTGAAGATCTGAGGATCTAAAGCACGTCGGAACCCTGGTTTCCATATCGGTATCATGCCGGTTGGACTGCTGGCTGGCTGACCGACACAGCTGAGAGATCAAGAAGTATCAGCTTATGCAAAAGATTGGGCACTCTGGCGGACTGTGGAGTGTCAGAGGCTCAGCGGGGTGGATCCCAAAGGGGTGATCCCTGCCGACTGGCTGACCTTAAAGCCGAACCGGCCACGACCAAGGGGATTAATATTCGAGATGAAGGCGGAGGGTCTATTGTACGTCACATGGAGCCAGAAAAGCGTGGAGGGAAACTGAGCGATAATTGTCTTCCTCTGAATGGCCTGGGAGACGTTTTTCTTCAAAAGGGGTTTGATTTGAGCCCTTTTAAAGGGAGATGGAAAGCGAGCGCTGGAGAGGGGCATCTGAGATGAATGGGGAGACGACCGGAGCCATTGTCCGGAACGCCGCGGAACGGATGGGGGTCAAGGCGGCGGGTGGCAGGTTTGTGATGGAGCGGCAGGCAAGAGAGAGAGAGGGGTGGGGAGACGGAGAGAGAGAGAGAGAGAAGCCCAGGCTCACGGGAGGAATGAAGTGTGACAGTGCCTGTTGGGAAGGCGGTTTTAGAAGGTCCCAGAAAGGAGGACCTGCTGGTGTCACACAAAGCCCATTCTGGAAAAAGTTTAGCCTGTAGACGGGTGGTGTGTAGTTCTGGTCCCATGAGTGGAAGGTTTCTGGTTCAAATCCGCTTTCATCATTGGGCCCTTGAGCAAGGCCCTTAAACCCAGCTGCTCCAGAAACACTGCCTGCCCCTGCTTTCTGGTCCTCACTCTTGTGTTGCTTTGGAACTAAATGGATGAGAAAGTAAATATCCCATCTCCTTTATTGGGTGATGAGTGTTGAAAGTGCAGTTTACAAGCAGAGCCTTCTTCAGTGTACTAGTAAACCCCGATCACAGTTAAGGGTAGCATTTTGAAATTATGGGTCTTGCTGTGTGCTGATTTTGGGTTATATCCAGTACACAAACAACAGAAGTGTGGGGCACCAGTACCAGAGACTGATCCACCTACTAAATATAGCTCAGCTCAAAGTGATGTATCTTGTAAAGGTTGACACTGTCAGCTTGTGATTGACGGAGCTGAATACCACCTGCACATACAGTACCAGTCAAAAGTTTGGACACATCTACCCATAGAAACTTTGATTTGTACTGTTCTCTACATTGTAGAATAAAGACATCAGAGCTATAAAATAACATATATGGAATTATGCACTGGCCAAAAAAAGTATTAAACAAAAAAATTCATAATGTGCGCTCTATGGGTTGGGTCTCAGAAGGTTGCTGGTGATGCCACCATTGGGTGCCTGACCAAGGCCCTTAACCCCAATCACTCCAGGGTATTTCCTGACTCTACTGCCTCATGAGGTGGCCTCCTGGGATGCTTTTCCAGCTGTCCTGGGGGAGGTTCCACATATGCTCAGCACTCATTGGCAGCTTTTCCTTCACTCTCCGTTTAAACTCCTGCAAACCCATTCCAACTGTGTTTAGGTCCGATGGCCAGGTCAAGTGATGCGACACTCTGTCAGTCTCCTTTGTAGGTGGCTTGGCTTGTCCACTTTTGGCTGGTACTATAGATTGAGGTTAAGCGATGTATGTTTCAGTCACACGCATGAAAACTGCATTTAGACTGCAGGATCCATTTGCTGTGCAAGTCTGCTGATGGGCGTCATTTTCAGTGTTAATGTCCCCATCAGTCAAACGCTGGCAAGATCTCCGCTCTGAGATCTGCTCGCCCCAGCTGTTTATAGAAAACAGAGAGTATTATGCTGCACACAGTGACGGGGAAAATCCTTGTTTCTCAGCTGGAAAAATCATTTTAAATTAAGGAAATATAAAATCTGAAATGATGGCAGTCAGGCGTGATATGCATTCAGATCGGGGGTAGTTATAGGCGGAATTGTTATTATAGTTGAGGTTTTTCTGCTGAACTTCTCCACGATAAATGAAATCGCTGTAATCAGAAAGATGAGACTCACTGATCTGACAGATCTTCACAGAATGCTTCACTGGATCTAAAAAATAGATCTCGCTTTATCAACGGTACAGGAGATCTTAAATTTGGATTAAAATCCCAGTTGCTGCTTCTCTTTCTCTCTACCCGTCATATCCTCTTAGTCTAAAATCTCAATTATTCCTCATGCGCTCTTATTTTTCGTCTGTCTTTTCTCATTTATCCCTGCCGTTGCAATTTTAGGGAGACAATTCAGGCTTCGGCATTAGTGGGTTAAGAAAAAAAGAAGACATCCAGTGTTTCTGCAAGAAAATAATAAGTATGACTTTGCCCGGTACCATTTTTTACTGTCTGTAAGGAGGTCTTACGGCGGCAGAGTGTAAAGCCGGGCGACCGCTTTGAAAATACGCCAGACCTTTTGGCGAGATAACTGTACCATTATTTTTCCCGGAGTCTTCCATTAAACCATCACTGGACCAAAGCCTTTGAGTCGGCGACGGATATAATTATTTCTACATGAATATCTAATATTAGCGGGACTGGAGAATAGCTTTCTCTTTCCTCCGGGGTGGGGCCTTCTGCAGCCCTGCTTGCAGCCCACGTCTCTCCCGCTTGCCGGTATCTGTGGACCCCGCTTCCCTGTTGGATGGGGTGCCTTTGTGCGGCCCAATAAAAGCATATCGGATCCCTCTGTCCGCGACGCCCCGCACGTCTTCCCACGCGACACGACAACTGTAGATGGGACACAAAAGCCAGTGGTTAAACGTGTCATGTGACTGCGAGTTCCATTTTTCCTTGCATGGGTGGGTAATATTCCATGCTCTTTATTTTGCACCATCGAAGGCCTTCATTGGCTTTTCGTCTTCCCAGATATGCTCGTCGTATCTGGGGTCCACCCACGCGGAACAAGACCGGCGCCCCTGACCACTCCCACGGAATGGGGGCTGAAAGCCAAACCGCAACCTTGGACGTGTGAGGGCACAGGCTGCCTGCTGGGCGAATGCGCTGCATTATCGCATTAATTAATGCTGTGAACCCTTACAAGTAGCCACAGGCCAATTGAGCGCCTCGCCATCACCGACTGGCAAGCGTCTGTTATGGCAGCGTGAGAACACATGGAAAGTGTCCCCCCCACCCCCCGGCCCATGCTTTCACAGGAAAGCCGAATCAGCCCAGCGGGGGGGCTAGCTACTTCACAGCTCCTGGGCTGCAGGTAGGCATCTAACACCCTGTCAGGAGCGAGCATGCTCTTCGCACGTTTCACCGCTCGTCCCAGGGCCTGCAAGGCGTGTCGAGGGCACGGCACGCTGCCATGGGATGCCGCAGGTCGTCCCGGCGACCGGCTGCTTCCTCGGGAACCCGGCCTACCGGAACCTTTGGGCGGGATGGTCACTGCAGTCCTCGCTGTTTCCCAGTCAAGGCTGCCATTACAGGAGCTTCACAGACGGTCACTGCAGTCCTCGCTGTTTCCCTGTCAGGGCTGCCATTACAGGAGCTTCACAGACGGTCACTGCAGTCCTCGCTGTTTCCCTGGCAGGGCTGTTGTTACAGGAGTTCTGTAGACGGTCACTGCAGTCCTCGCTGTTTCCCTGTCAGGGCTGTTGTTACAGGAGCTCTGTAGACGGTCACTGCAGTCCTCGCTGTTTCCCTGTCAGGGCTGCCGTTACAGGAGCTTCACAGACGGTCACTGCAGTCCTCGCTGTTTCCCTGTCAGGGCTGCCATTACAGGAGCTTCACAGACGGTCACTGCAGTCCTCGCTGTTTCCCTGGCAGGGCTGTTGTTACAGGAGCTCTGTAGATGGTCACTGCAGTCCTCGCTGTTTCCCAGTCAAGGCTGCCATTACAGGAGCTTCACAGACGGTCACTGCAGTGCTCGCTGTTTCCCTGGCAGGGCTGTTGTTACAGGAGCTCTGTAGACGGTCACTGCAGTCCTCGCTGTTTCCCTGTCAGGGCTGCCATTACAGGAGCTTCACAGACGGTCACTGCAGTCCTCGCTGTTTCCCTGGCAGGGCTGTTGTTACAGGAGCTCTGTAGACGGTCACTGCAGTCCTCGCTGTTTCCCTGTCAGGGCTGCCATTACAGGAGCTTCACAGACGGTCACTGCAGTCCTCGCTGTTTCCCTGGCAGGGCTGCCATTACAGGAGCTTCACAGACGGTCACTGCAGTCCTCGCTGTTTCCCTGGCAGGGCTGCCGTTACAGGAGCTCTGTAGACGGTCACTGCAGTCCTCGCTGTTTCCCTGTCAGGGCTGCCGTTACAGGAGCTTCACAGACGGTCACTGCAGTCCTCGCTGTTTCCCTGGCAGGGCTGCCGTTACAGGAGCTTCACAGACGGTCACTGCAGTCCTCGCTGTTTCCCTGGCAGGGCTGTTGTTACAGGAGCTCTGTAGACGGTCACTGCAGTCCTCGCTGTTTCCCTGTCAGGGCTGCCGTTACAGGAGCTTCACAGACGGTCACTGCAGTCCTCGCTGTTTCCCTGGCAGGGCTGCCGTTACAGGAGCTTCACAGACGGTCACTGCAGTCCTCGCTGTTTCCCTGGCAGGGCTGTTGTTACAGGAGCTCTGTAGACGGTCACTGCAGTCCTCGCTGTTTCCCTGTCAGGGCTGCCGTTACAGGAGCTTCACAGATGGTCACTGCAGTCCTCGCTGTTTCCCTGTCAGGGCTGCCGTTACAGGAGCTTCACAGATGGTCACTGCAGTCCTCGCTGTTTCCCTGTCAGGGCTGCCGTTACAGGAGCTCTGTAGACGGTCACTGCAGTCCTCGATGTTTCCCTGGCAGGGCTGCCGTTACAGGAGCTCCGTAGATGATCACTGTAGGAGGGGAAATAAGCAACAGTTCTAATCTATCATGAAGCACCAAATTAATGCGTATCTCAGTACTGAGCAGTATCAATGAAATAATGCAGGACCTTGTATTTAGAAGCTTTAAAACAAGGATCAAGGATCCATTTTTGCCTATAATTCCCTGAGAATACCCTTAAGCAGATTCCAAACATGAGAAATTAAATGAACTACACAACACAACATCTAATTTTAATAATAAAAAAAAAAACATGCAAAAATGTCTTAGGGAGTAAAACTTACAGTACAGTTTGTTGTTAGGTTTTTTTCCTCTAACTGCCTCACTACTTCACTACTTATTCCAAGGAGGTTTCACGTTGCTGGCAGAGTTGACACCTGTAGTGAAAAATAATATGCTGTGTCCTGTTCTCACCAGTTCAGGACACGATTTGCCCCATTCTTCTTCAGATTGAAAGTGGAAACCCTAATTGCTGGTATCTGTGACTGTAAGCACTTGCATTCTGTATGTTCTACTGGATGGCAGTGCTTCCGGCGGTCCAATAAATTTGAAGCATTTTCGGCTTTAGTCCGCGCAAGTTTTCTGCAGAGTTTCCAGCACACAGCAGCAGTCTATTGCGTGTTACAGGCTTCTTAAAAACCGCCAAAGCGCCGCCACACCAATGTCTTTTTTTTACCAGGTTTATCCACAATATCTCCCTTCTAAAAACCGCCGTGGCTGCTGAGCTGTCGATTTCTCCACCGATACCTGAAGCTCTCTCTGGGGGGGGGGGGGGGGCTTATCTCTTCCAAGATACCATCAGAGTAGCATGAGGCCTGCTCCACTAACTCGGTCAACTTTGCGGAGTATTTGAGAAGGGTCTGGCCGCGGCCGCTCAGAACGTGCACTCTCAGCCATCGGGGGGGGGGGGGGGGCGCTGAGGCCTGGTAGGTCATTACAGGAAAAGAGAGGTTAGCGATTTGCAGGATGTAGATCAGGCTGAGGGTCCGAGATGAGGGTGTGTGTATGCCGTTTACTACATTGAGTAGGACAAAACATTCACAGTCACGTTAGGGTTTGGGTTAGACCTGTTGCACAGATACATCTAATTCAGCGGGGCTTACAAGCATGTATTGAAGAGTAATATAACTGCACAAAGACATACGGTACGACAGCAGCATAAGGGAGGTATCAGTGGCACAGTGTTGCCATTCCCTAACAGGACAGACAATGTTGCATGTGTGTGCGCACATTTCCCTATTAAAATCTCCCAGCCAGACACCAGAAAAAATCCGTAACCCTTCCTCCCTGCATTATCACAGTCACTGAGGCTACACGCTATTTTTCAGTATCGTTTTTTTTTCTTTCTCTCAATCAGCTGAAGGCCGTGGAAATGATGGATTTTTGCCTTTCTGTCCCATTAATGTCAAATTTGCTGGTAAACCTTGGTTATAAATGGGGGAGCAGTACAATGGCTTGATATCAGCCAATATCACCCTGAACAAATTGACAGTAAGCTTAAGAAAGGACCCCACAATTCCGGGCCAGCTTTGATTTAAATTGCTCCCGGCCGCCGGCACCGTGATCCCGCGGCTTTTATCTTGGCCAACACAATGGCGACCGGAGGCACGTGAGCCCAAAGCCGCCGGCTCCTTCGGGCACCGGAGATAACGAGGAAGAGCCCCCGACTGTGGCAGCGCCCGGCTCAAGCATTCCATTCAGACCTGGGCAGACTGTGCCAAGAAGCGTGTACTGGAGAGGCGAGGTCCATTCTTAAAAACAATCCCAAATTCCCCACCCTGCTGTGTTCCAAGGCCGGCTTGTAAAATGACTGTTTTTCTCCTAAACAGAGCTGAAAGGCCATAAGAGCTGGAGTCAGATCGAGTAATTTAGGGGCTGATTTGAATTAAGAAGCTTCATTGCAGTTGTTGAATTTACTGACCTGGGTCTGATCACCCTAACAGGTAAACCTTGCCGTTTTTTCTGCAAAGCATCGTTAAAAGGAGAAACACTGTTGGCTTTGACGGCTAAGCTAAATGCACAGCTGGCATATAGGACTGGAACATCTCATGAGCTGCTGACTGTACCTGTAAGAGGCTCAGCTTATCCAACAAGGCGATTGTGTGTATGGAGTGTGGCTGTCGATATCATTTGAAATCGTTATTTTATATTTAATGACTCAATTATTAATGACTCAAGTTAGATGTGGATTTGTGCGTCAAGAGACAAGTATTGTAGGGACCGAGTCGATTGAAATCAATCAATGCTGGAGTGTCGAGGTGAATAAAGAATTTTAACTCGAGGTAGGACACCTACTTTTCATGACCTGTAATGGGTCACTCTGCTTTGTCTGTTACTATCTGATTGTGCACAATGACTGCAGGCTGTTTACCGCAGCCCTCGATATCTGATGCCAAAATTTGTCTCATCCAGTTCTTACTTTTTCAGGAAAAATGCTTATATCGTATTTAATTGAATTACATTTCCATGATTCTGATTGGAAACTACATTCATCTAAATGCCCCTTGGTTCCTTATAACCGAGTAGCAATAATGAATATGTAATATTTATTATATATGCTTATATATAAAGTGCACATATGAGGAGTTTGCTTGATATGCAAAAGTCAGTTTTCGATAAGAGCATTTTTGGATGGAAGTCAACTCTCCAGGTCTCCTGATGATGAAATCTATTCCGTAACTCCATTCCATAACTCATTCTGTTGTATGACTCCTTTCCAGACTTGGGCGGGCAGCGCTGGTTCATCAGCTCCCCAGGGCAACTCAGTTGTTTGCCAAACTGTAGAAGGGCATTTTCAGGGGGCACACTGATTTCCCCATGTCTAACTGTCTCTTCCCTCTAGTCAGAAAGTTTCCGCAATGAACATGACTTGAATACTTACGTAAATCCACAGAGACATCCAAGCTCATCTTTTATTTTTACTTTACAGTAGTAAATATTACTGTTTAAGGCATAAATTTGATAGTGGTGACTTGATTTATTTTGGTCTCATTTCTATAAATAAAAACTAGCGGCTGTGATGATGGTATATACTCTCCCTGTAGACAGTATAGTATGTGTTTACAGCAGGATTCAGCCTGTATTTGGATAATGGGGTTTGGGTCCAGCTCCCTCTGCATTTGGGTGCTTAAGTCCAGTTACCTCATTCCTCATCACTGGCCTTTGGGTTCCCCCATTTCTCCCTGATCGGGTTCCACATTAATGCCTGTTGCCTCCATCTTTCCCTGATCCGGTTCCCCATTCCTGCCCGTTGGGTTCCCTCATCACTGCTTTTTGGTTCCACCATCTCTCCCTGATCAGGCTCCCCATTACTGCCCATTGGGTTCCCTCATCACTGCTTTTTGGTTCCCCCATCTCTCCCTGATCAGGTTCCCCATTACTGCCTGCTAGGTTCCCTCATAGCTGGCCTTTGAGTTCCCCCATTTCTCCCTGATTGGCTTCCCCATTATAGCCCATTGGGTGTCCTCATCGCTGTTACCCGCTTACTGGTATTTTTATTACTGGCAGGGTGTACCCCGGCCTTGTTTCCTGTGCTGTCTGGTATAGGCTCCCTCCAGCCACCAGAATAAACAGTTGGAAGTGTTTATGGTATTGAAAGTTCTAAAGGAGGCCTCTTAAAGTCAATGCTTGTTTTGCTTGGTACTTTATGTAGGAAAGCAACACCGAATTAAACCTCAAATCGCAGCTTCAAGCTGCGAGGATCCCGTGTTAGCGCTGTAAGCTGTGAAACATTTTGTCACATGTATGAGTAGGCCGTAAATGCCTTGGGCCTGAAGGGCCGAGCCTATACACAGGCTGTCCTCATAAGGGAGGGAGTCTGTGTTTAGATGAGGAAGGTAGTGCCCCCTGCTGGTAGGAGGACAGCACATTGAGTAATTTTTCCCTGGCTTCTCTGAGTGCTCCTGTGCTCCTTTTTAGCTATAGCCTTTTGAATGTACGACAGTGGTCCTGATTGCTTATGGATCTCTGAGCCCCTGTCCTGTTAGACCTGCCCATGCCTTTGCTGGACATATACTACTCAATGGGGTGAATGTTTCTAAGTGGATAAATCACCTCTCTGTTTGCGACCATCACTTCTCCTTGCCAGCCATCGATTGGTGTCTCACCTATTCCAGACTAGCTCAGGTGCGTTCTGACGATAGCGACCAAGATGAAATGTCGGCAGTGATTCTGGGCTTTCTGCTCAAACTCTTGGCCTCTGATAGGCAGAGGCATACAGTGAGATATCTAGATAAATATTCCGTGGCCAGAGTGAGCTGACTTTGGCATTGCAGATCCACAGTCTTCCAGTCGTTTATCCAGGGAGCCTCTCTCAGGAAGAATAGGGCCGGGGACACCGTAGACACCGTAGACAGAGTGCCATTCCTTCTCCGGACACACACTGTCGATGATTTAGAGACACCATGTCTTTGGACTACGTAAGAAAACTGATGTACTTAGACCAAACCGGCACAACACATGGAAAACATGCAAGCTCCACACACAGTGGTGGGATTCAAACCCCCCAGTCCTGAGAGATGTGAGGCAATGGTACTACCCACCGAACCACTGTAAACATACGTGATAAATTTTTTAACATGCAAAATATATTTCAATTATGCCTGAGTTAGAAAAATGAATGTTTCTTTAAAATCGATCATGTTTAGAGAAACTTTGAATCATCCTAGAGAGAGGGGGGCACTGAGCTGGGGGAGCAGTTTTGCTGTGCTGTGATTATATTTAGGTCCTTTGTGAGGAGCTCGTCGCCCTGGCCTGACTGCAGGGAATCTCACTGTACGAGCCGGGCTTGTCAGTGACTTTCCGAGCCGGTCTGAAGGTGGCCACGCGCTTATGAAGCCATCTGTCAAGTCGCAACTCATTTTGCTGATGTTATAAATTACCCCCTGATCCGAAACGGTGTTGCATATAGATACCAGAAATAAACATGTCCCTCCTTTCATTGGCAGCTCCCAAAGTAGCTCGGAAGTGGGGCTGAGAGGATCTTTCCGGAACCGGGGAGAGGTGGCTAATTTGTGCAGCAAGTTTGTGTGAGGGGTGCCTGAAGGAGCGAGCCGGCGTTTTCGGAACACTGTCCAATGAAGGCAGCGCTAAGAGGCGGAACAGTGAATCAGCAAATCGATGGTGTAGGACATAGATGGCCAGTGGAAAGCATGCTTGAAATGAAATAACCCAAACCCCCTCCCCCCACCTGTTCTCACACATGTATTCTATAAATATGGCGCCCCCTTCTTGCTTGGAGGTATGAGAAAAGTGTCTGGCACATCCATGGGGTTCTAATCTTCCACTGCCACCTCAGCTCATTGTTAGGGTGTTGATGCGGCATCACCAGGTCAGGTGGGATCACAGGTAACCCCGAAAGGAGTCCCAGGGGGTGGTGGACACAATCAAGTGACCCGCGGTTGGTATTTGGGGTCAGGAATCGGGAGGGGCTTAGGGAGATGATGGAGGGGAATTTAGGGCTTCAGAGCATGGGGGGGGAAATTGGGGAGTAAGCCCAAGGACCTCAGTCTCATCATCATGGGGAACAGAACCCCTCTGATGTGAAAGAGTTTGATTGTCACCTGCCCCCCCCAAGTCAATTAAATATATTCACATCTTGATGTGCCTCTCACCCACTTAACAAAGAATAATGATTTTTCAGCTTAAGTGAACGTGACCTGCGTGGTCACTCACGTAGAGTGGGGGAGGCGAGACCCAGAGGCGGGTGTGACCAAGCCGACTCCGCTGCGTTGCGCTGCCCCCACCTGGACTGACTCACGCTTGACAGTTCATTGTCAGCTTGGGGTAATTAGATTACAACAAATAGCCCCCGGTGTGGATAGATGGAGCCTCGGCCAGAGATTTAAATGAAACTGCAGTGGCTACAGTCAGGTGGTTTAATTTTTAAACAAACAGTTTAAGTGTGTTTGCTTTCAGCAGATTTGTAGCCTTGTCACTGAAGTGCCCAAGAATGCTGGACAGTAGGTGGGGGGGGGGCAGTGGAAGGGGGCATCGGAGCTCAAATAAGTTGAGGAGGAACTACCTTTTTGATCCTCTGTGCCACTCTCCAGCAGGGGGAGCCGATGAATGTGCTGTACTCTGATCAGACGGGTGTGGGGACTGTGGATTGACAGCCGTTGGACACTTCTCAATCACATGATGGTACCGTAGGCCCCTCTTACAGGAAGTGGGTGCTGTAGATTGACAGCCAATGAAGATGTTGTACTCTAATCACATGAACACGATGTAGACCCCGCCTATAGGAAGTGGGAGCTGTGGATTGACAGCCAATGAAGATGTTGTACTCTAATAACATGAACACGATGTAGACCCCGCCTATAGGAAGTGGGAGCTGTGGATTGACAGCCAATGAAGATGTTGTACTCTAATCACATGAACACGATGTAGACCCCGCCTATAGGAAGTGGGAGCTGTGGATTGACAGCCAATGAAGATGTTGTACTCTAATCACATGAACACGATGTAGACCCCGCCTATAGGAAGTGGGAGCTGTGGATTGACAGCCAGTGCACGTGCCATACTCTAATCACATGGCTGCAACATAGGATCTTCCTATAGAAAGCGGGGGTGGTGGATTGACAGCCATGTAACCTGGCAACCGCTCGTCTGCCCTGTCTCCCCATGTACAGCTGGACCCCGAGAGAGTCCAGATGTCCAGAAGCAAAGGGAGGTGGGGTGTCAGTGAAAGTCAGTGTCACCGCTGGCTCTGATCCGGATCCTCGAGCCGGGCCCCATGAGCGGCTTCCTGGAGCCACGCCGGAGCTCGCCAAGCTACCGGAATCAGCCTTTGTGTTTTTTATTTATTCGTTTTTTTTTTTATTATTATTATGCACGCTACCGTTCTAGGCGAATTAACGTCATATTATATTCATCTCATTTGAATTTTCCAGGTCATTATTCACCAAAGTCTAATGGCAGAAGCTGAAAGTTAAAAATAGGATCTAAAATTCGCAGCGATCAGGGTGGGGGGGTGTTAAACGTCTCCACGTAGTGAGAGGATGCGGGGGCCTGGAATAGCACTGGCCAACTAGCAGACGAGTGAACTGGCAGAGAGTTAAAGACAAAAATACGGGGATATTCAGTCTCGGATTTAATCTCTGAGGGCCTAACCAATCGATTTAAGCAATTTAATTAAAGTCACAGGAAAGTGTGTCCAGAGTTGGAAATCTGAGGCGTACGTCTTCACGCCCCCCAGCTGCGAGGGTTATATCGAGACAGAGAGTCAGCGGTCCCGCTTGTGTTAAGCGTCTGTACGTGATCCGCGGATCGTCCGTCTGATCTCCTCTGGCACACAGGTGCCTTTCCGAGATGTTCCTGTCGCCAAGACATCATACAGCTCACAGAGAAAAAAAAAAACCCGGATCTTTGATCAAATAATCTCTGTCTCCCGCTCCATCAAGCGGATGGCGCGTCTGCTGGATCTCACCCGCTTCTTCGTCATGAATAATGCAAGACACGAGTGCACTTTGGAACCCCCCCCCCCCACCCCCAGTCGCACCAGCGCCTTGATCTCATTCACCACGGTGTCATAAAACACGTATATAATACATAACCATCGTCCCGTTACTGATCCAGTCAGAAAAGCAGTTCTGGGAAGCTGGAAATATGGAAGCGTGCCAGAAGGAGCGAGGAAAAAAAACATTATTGCTTTGTCCTAAAAATGAGAAACGTACAACCTGAGATGAAAACGACGTGAATAACTCTTGTGTGTGTACAGACTTTTAAATGTCATTAACTGTTGATCGTAGACATAATTTCATAAAGAATATTTTCCGTCTCTTTGATGGACTAGCATCCCATCCTGGATAGCCTTTAGGACCCCTCGCAACCCAGACCAGGGTAAGCAGTTCATGGATGGATGGATGGATGTAAAAAGTATGCGTACAATTGTCTTCAAATTGTCTTGCATGATATATGTTATCGTGAATGGAACATACAAACTATATCATCATGTGTGTAGCCTTCAATGCAACCCTACACTGGCCAGCGTGGAAAACACCTTGGCTTTCGCAAGCAAGTCCACGCTTTCTGTTTTCAGTAATGGCAGTATGCCCAGGGGGGTCGGGCAGCCAGTTGACCCCCAGAGGTTTTTTCTCTCTATTTGGGAGGTTTTGGTTCCTCTTCTCCATTGTAATCTTTCTCTATTTAATTTCTTTCCTACTTTTTCCCTGTTTTGTTCTACTCTCTCTAATGATGTTGTGATGCGCCTTAGGAGGACTCGGTCTTGAAAGGCGCTATATGAAAATAAATTGAATTAAGTATGTTATTTTGGTATACAAACACCAAGGCAAATTCCTTGTTTGTTTAATATACTTGGCCAATAAAGATCTTTCTGGTTTTGATACCATGGCATTCACTTACGATTTCTGCAGGTTGAAATATCTTAAGCTGAAATATTACTGCATGGAAGATGGGTCGGCAAATCTTGTTGCTGTCGTAGGTGGAGCAGCTGTTTCTCTCTGGGAACGGGGGTGGCGACTTAAGGAGCCCCATGCGAGCAGGGAGATGGGACAGAAGCGACGGGCTGCTTGAAACGGCCCCGTAGATGAGTGCGTAGCATGTGTTTCATATGCAGGATTCTCAGTGCATGGGGGAAGCGGACATGGCGGTGTGACTGGGACTGGGCGGGGCTTCCTGTTATCGCTGCATCGCCCAGCAGGCTTGGAGCTCTCCCACACGGCATCACGCCGCCACACTGACATGTGTACCTGCTCTCATATTTAACACGTACAAATGGGCCAAGTTATCACTCAGCCAAAACAACACTGACCCATATCTCAGGACCCATGGGTGGGCAGGGGTTGAGGGGGTGCTTCTGTTGTGTGTTTTGGCAAAGGCCTGAAGTGCGAGATCTGTATATTTTGAAGGGGGGGGGGGGGGGGGGGGTCATATCAAGGATTGGATGATAGCAGCTTCTACAGCCCAGAGGATTTAAATTTCTCTTTGATCATGGAATAGCATGGATGCTTGCAGCCTTGTGCTCATTATAAGGGCCACTCTATACCACTTTGTACCTATTTCTACATTCTGATTTACATAGTAGATGTGCAGTGATTTCATGCACATTTGCCCACTTCTTCCATAACTGCTTATCCAGTGTATGGTTGCAGTGACCCTGGTTTCCCAGGAAATGCAGGCCGCACCTTGGATGGGCTGCCAGTCCACTCTGGGACGCATCCAGACACTATGGCCGACACTACCCCTAAACACGTGTTTCTGGACTGTGTACCTGGAGGAACTTGGTGCAGTCAGTGGAAGAAGATTCAGGAGGTGGGAATCGAACCCCCAACCTTGGAGGTGGCCCACAGGTGACCTATGGATTTCTGTGTTTCTTTACTTGATGAGTCTGAGATTTGATGAGTCTGTGAGCTGTCCGCTCATCGATCTGTTGTCATAGCAGTGATATTTTAACACAACAGGAGAAATCCTCACAAAGACCTGAGGTTTCTCTGGTTAACTATGTGTATAAAAGCATTTTAGAGTTCCACTGAATTGCTGCGTGGGCTTCTCGGATTAATCGAAAGGCCAAAGAGAATCACTGAAGAACAGGATGGGGCGGGTAAGCGCTTCATTTCTGAAATAATTAGAAAGATGTGCCTTTAGGTCCACCTGGAACCATGTTTGGAGTTATAGTGTGGAAAATTCTTTATGAAATCATCGCTTTTAAGCACGGTGCAGCAGTTCTTTACAAGGTATCTGCTTAAAGATGTCCCACCATGGAGATTTATTACCGTTTTGGTGGTGGGGGGGTGGGGTGTTAGAGCGCCCCCTGCTTGTTCCTTCGGGCATATACACTGAGCCTATTAGAGTCAGCGAGGTACAGGGTATAGAGCCAGTAATGAAACAATAAAGCTCTGAATGAAGTTCTGCTGACATGAATGTTCCAGTCTGTGCTATGACTGCTTCACCTGGGTACCTCTCGTTTAATAGGCCACATTTTGTGAAAGACTATACGGCTTTTTAAGCACCCATGAGAACAGTCTTTATCATGTTTCAGTGGCATTTGTAGTTTATGAGGTTGCTCAGACTTACATGGAGGGATGACGACATAAAACAGGCTCGGGACTCGTACCCAAGTCCGGATGCTGACCACGGGGGGCTTCTGGCAAGACGTAGGAGGTGAGATAGCAGGCAGCTCACATGGTCTGTGTCAGTTTGTTCTCAGCAGCTTGTCAAATAAAAGGCCAGTTTTGAATGCCGCACATCTTCCGCGCTGGAGGTGAAGTCCACACTAATTGGTTTCCAGGTTTGAACCGGCCGATCCATAAGACCCCTGGGCCACGTAGAGCTTGGAGCGCGCAGCTGTCTGGCCGGGAATTACAGGCTGAGCGGCTCCTTCCTTCCCAGGAAGCTTGGTTGAGTACTGCAAGCCTGACGATGGCCGGTTGGTTGTACACTTAATAATTAGCTGACCCCAGATGTTTCAGTTGAGCTTAAAGTGCTCAGTTCCCATTAAGTACGCAATTTGAGTACTACAATACAATTCCTTTTGGGACTTGAAACAACAACCTTCACCGCTGCAGTGATATCCAGCTGCCGTCAGTGCAGTTCTCTAAAGTGGAAATGTAGCACTGGAAGCTAGTCAAGTTTCCACAAGTAGCAGGTGCATTTATACATTACAGTTCGCCCCCCCCCCCCCCCCCCCAGCCGCACCGGGATGATGTGGACCCCCTCGAAGCAGATGGGGGCATAGTGAGAGTGCGGCAGTCGAGGGAAATTAATGAGTGCGAGCTGACAAAGAGGGGTTATTTGAGCAATTAAAAATAATTATTCTCCCGCTAAGCGCCATGTCATTTCAGGAGAAGAAGCATCACTCCGCTGGAAAAAAATGAAGGGATCGATTCATGGAGATCAGCAGGTATCGGTACCGTCGTGGTTAGGAGTCCGATTCGGCCGGCGAGGGCATCCCGACGGGGTGTTGGGTCACTATGGTAATGCTTTGGTGGGAAACAGCAAGGGGTTTTGACTCCCGGGGCTCAGTGGGTTTCTGAAGAATCCAGAATGGCGTTCTAATAATGGCAGATTTATGTTCCAAATCTGTAAAAATACTCTCTCTCCGCCGTTCTCTGGGCAGCCGTGTGGTGAGAATGCAGCTGGCCGTGATGTTTCAGTGAACAGCGGGCTTGTTTTCCAGAGGAGAATCACACTCCTGGGATTATCAAAATGACAAGTCCTTCTAGCCTAGTTACCAGCGTAACCACGGCAGCGGTCCAGCGTCAGGATAATACTCCCACGTGTGCCATGACATCAGAGTGGGGATGTCAACCTGACTCAGATCGACTGATTTCCTAACAACGTACTGGCATTTACCATTTCCAAAGTGATATTTGCCAAACCAGGTGAATTTGTTTACAAGCAGAAATTTATAAACAATGAGTTTGACCATGAGGCCAGAACTACAAGTGAGAAGATGTTGAATTGTTCTCCTAAAGACAAATAATTACCCACTTCTTCCAAAAAGGTGATAACGCTCTCAGCTAACAGGATTGATAGCACTTTTAGCAGTCTCACACCTCCTGGGTTGTGGGATCAAATCCTACCCCCAGCTCTGGACATGGCCTTACTGTGTTCGTATGGATTCCCTCCCAATATTCCGGATAATTCCCACAGTCCAAAGACAGGCAAACCATCTCTAAATTCTTGCTTATAGTGTGTGTCGTACCCTGCAATGGATGGATGCATTGTATTGTCAGAGGATTGTAAATAGTGTTGATTTTACGCACATATTTTGAAAACAAGTCTTGACCTTCCGCTTCTTTGGGGAGTCACTGAGGAGGCCCCCCCCATGACAAATTAAAGCCTATTTCCTTTTCTTGTAGGTGACAGATTTAATAGCTCTGCATTACAGGTACCTATTTATTTAAGACAGTTTTCATTTTAGACTTAATTCCGCTTCTTTGCTTCAATGTACATGGACCCGACTTTTCCAGTAAAGCATGTTTTTTCATCCCCAGTACAGTGTACACTGGAATATATTAATCTAACTTTAATTAGGCATTACAGATGTTTAAAGGCGGTTGAAGTATGGGAGAGAAAGTATGGAGCGGATCAAAGAGGCAGCGCAGGAAAGGGGAATCAGAGCTGCATCAGCCGCGGCCCTGGAGCCCACCGGACGGAAGCAATAGTCTACAGAACTGAGGAGGTGGGAGATGTGGACAGAGAGAGCTGCATGTGTCACACAGCTGGGGTTGCAGTGCTTCTGTCAGGCTCCGTATGCAGTTTCACATTACGCCTCCACCAAAGAGAACAGTATCAACCCAGTATTAACTGGATCCCCGATCCAAAACGGAGGTTCTGTTCAGATTGTTGTGACTAAAATACTTAATTTAGCAGAAGGCTGCTGTTACATGCCATCAAAGCAGTTTTTTAATGTCATAAAAACATGATGGATTTATCCATCCATTGTCCATAACCGTTTATCCAGTGCAGGGTCACGGTGAACCTGGAACCTATCCCAGAATGCAAAGGGCACAAGGCAGGGGACACCTGGACCAAATGCCAGTGTTTGAAATTTAGCACAATATACAGTGACTAAAGGCAAAAATGTTTGTTTTTTTCGGGTCAGTGAATGAGGGATCGTTTGCAACAGGCAGCATGAACAACCCTGTAAAATGACGTCATCATCGGAAAGCCTATAAGTCGATGTAATCCTACACACCTCATCTAACCTCATCTAGGAACTTCACAATGGGAAATGTGGGCCTTTGTCGGAGAAACTGTAAGGGCATGAAATTAATCCCGTTTTATCTAGAATTGCTAAACAGTTATGGTTACCGATAGAGCGTAATTCATATTACAGTGGGACCCCCGAGGACCCGTGTGCTTCTTACACACAGAAAATGACATGCTGTCCCACTTCTGGCCTTGTCCGTGCTGCAGAGGAATGTGACTGTTGTCCCAGAGCCCTGCCTGAGCGCCCCTAAGCCCCCCCACCCTGCGAAGCCTCAGAGCTCTAACATGATCTCCCAGGACTCCCGCCGGTCCCATTGACTAGCGTCCCCAGGGGGGAGGGGTGTTATTCCTACCAATGAGTTCCCAGTCACCTCGCTTTTGGAAAATTGCTGACATTTGAATGCAAGGAATTTCCCCACGCGCCCTTAGAGCCCATTCTTACGATATCTCACTCTGAGGAACTGCTGATATCAATTTTAATACGAGGTATAATTTATATTTTTGGGTGTTGACAAATGGCACACACAGAAATCCTCAGGCAGAGTCAGCAAACCCACCCCCCCCCGGCCCGTCCAGCGTTGAGCAGGATGGTGCATGGGCCATTTTGACAGGCAAAGAAAATAAAAATCAGCATTTTATTTACATAAATAAAGTTTACGGCTCATTAGTAACGCCACGGGCTGGTTGATCGCTCCGTTCCTGCCTGCATCATGTTGGTGAAAATCTTCTTGTTGCAACATCCTGGTTTAGGAGCAGCGGCAGATGGGGTTACAGGGGAGACCTTCACCCGCGACAGCCGGCGTGAGTGCGGGAGCTGCAACATGATCTGTCTGTCTCTGTTTTTAACAGTTATTAAATTAGCAGAAGCACAGAGAAGCTTGGAAACATCCATGGAGGGTTGGTGGGTCTGCGACTGAACCCTCATGAATGGTGCTCTGGATTAGTACAGGTCCCTGCCCCCCCCCGCAGAATTCAAACCCTCTGGTGACACTAGATCGGCTCAGGGTAAGCTCCCTGCTCATCAGTAGGAGAGCGCACCCCCCCCACCCGCAGGGTTCGAACCCTGCCCAGGGGTACGGCGGCAGCCTCTGTCCCAATGGACCTGAACCCTATGCGCCCCCCCCCCCACCATGCACAGGCAAAGGCAAATCGGAACTCCCTTGACGCCTCCGGCTGATTATGTGACGGGGTAATTTAATTAGCGCTATGTTCAATTTACATTTTGTAATGAACAAAATGCAAATAGTGTTTACATATCAGATTCATGCATTTTTATGCACATTCATTTCAGCTTTCGACTCTGCCGGAGCAAGGTCGAGTCTCACTGGCGCGTCATTGGTCTGTGGCCCCCTCTGCATCAGTAACCCTTTGGCTGGGGTTGTCTGATCTATGTGACTCAAGAACGGCCCCCAATTCTGGTCCACTTCCTGCATATGATGCTGTTGATAAGTGCCCATCAGATATCTCATTCGAAACCACCTCTGCACTTCTTCGTTTCCCAGGGTCTTGGGTTGGGAACGTACACCGGGGGAAAGCAGAGGATATTCTGGACACTCCCACCGACCGCAGGGGGAAAAAAAAAAACGATATACCAAACACTCCCGCTGATTGAATCTCCCATGTTTTTTTCTTCAGCTACTCGCATTACTTGACAACAAAATAAATGAGTCCCTCTCTGAGGCGATGTTACAGTTTGACGTTGCATGAAATGGTCGCCCGTTGGTGCTGTAATGACACTTAAATTAGCGTCTCTCTCTAATGATTTCGGGGGAAAGTGGACGAATGCCTTCAGAGGAGATTAACCCAGGGAGAAGTAGCTATTCTTTGGCTGCATTGTGTGTTCAGGAGTTTGAATGTGACTTATGTTTTTGATTCATTTGCTTATTTTCATTATGATGTACTTGCAGCATTTGTGGCAAAAGCATTAATAAATTATCGAAAGAGCATGTTTGATTTAAAAAAAAAAAACAATAAGGACAGTTATTGACTGATTATTGAACCTATAATTGAAGCAAAGCTTGAAAAAAAACACACAGTAGTAATTAATCACTCAGATCATGAATAAATTGACTGACTTGCCAGCTACCAAGTTAATGACCCTTTGATCTGGTTAAAATGAACGACGAGCCTGTTTCATTTAAAGTGACTTACAGGTCAGCAGTTAAAGTCGAAGAACACGAACGCAAGCGATCGATGGTTGTAGCCAGTAGTGGGTTGCATATAACTCTGAAATATGGGAGTGTTGAAGTAGAAAACGGGAGCTAGATTGTTCAGCTAGATACACAAACAACTTCACAATAAATCCAGCTAAGGATGTATATGGAGGCCTAGCTGCTGGAACCAGAGTAAGAAAGATTCTCAGGTTAAAATGTATGGGTGCAAACATGCACCAGGCATAGCTGTCAATTCCCTGCAGGAGCGAATGACTAGGGGCCACTAAATATACCCAATAGGTATTTGGAGAACAGCGTCCTGGAGTGCAGTCATGCAGGACGTGGCCAGGAGGAAGTTCAGGAGCTTCGCCATCATTCCGGCAGGAAGAGCATTGGCGCAGGAATTGCATGGGGTCTTTGTGGAGCATTCAGATCCATTTTCGTTCCACTCATTCTGCAGGGTTGGGGTTTGTATGGCTGAAACCACATTGTGCTACAGATTGTTGTTTTTTTTTTAAATAAGTGTTATTTTAAAAGGGAGCTGAGTCAAGGAAACGCACACATTTTGTTATGTGCTTAAGGAAATCTTCAGTCCCGTTTCATACTACAGATAGCATGTGAAATACCTGTTTGGAACCTAACTCACCACGTCTTAATATTTAGCCTAGTTGAAGGCCTTGCATTTTAATGGCCTCGCCTCCTACATAATTCATAATGCGAGCAGTAAGTTATGACATTCTTTGTGGAGGTGTATCTTCTCTTTCCCAGGCTGAGTAATGCGTTGAAGATTAAGGAAAAGGAATTTGTAACTGCCAAGACGTTCCAGCTATTAGCAATGGGCAATCACTCGTGCCTCGGTGAACTGTTTGCCGTCTTTATAAACTTAGGTAGAAGATAATGGCAATGTTAGCCTACTGCTAACTGGGCCATTTTCTTACTAAAGCCCTGGTCTGTTAGGGTATTCTCACACTAGGCGATCCGTCCTGTGCCCAAGCACATTTGACCCCCAAAGTCCAGTCCGTTTGACTAGTGTGATCACTCCGTACCGTGCCCGGGCACAGTATGCTTAACTGTCCCTGGGTCTGCTTGAAGAGGTCAGCTGGGGCACAGTTCAGTTGGACTCGAGCATGGAACACAGACAAAACGTCAATGATGCAACTGGCTCATGCATGTGTACACGTTACACTAAACATGAACTGGACCTGGAAGGAATGGATCGGGTGGGCTGTACAGATTGGGTAGTGACAAACATTTACAGGGATTTAGATAATCAGCATAAAAAGCTGGCTTTTCCTTTAATAAACATGTTGAACTTTAAACAGCAAAAAGTACTGCCACACCACTGATGTCTATTTACCTTTTTCATCCACACTCCTCTTTTAAAAGACGTGGTTGTTCAGCTGTCCCTTTCTTCACCCATTATATAAAGCTGATTAGAAATTTTTTAAAATTACAAACATGGCAGCAAAGGAATCACTTTGGTCTACAGCGGAGGTACAGTGTTTGCTGGGAATTTGGGCGGAAGAGAATGTCCAGGAACCACTGGATGCAGCTCACAAAAAGTATGAGATATTTGGTAAAATACCAAATTCCTATACATGCAGCACGATTAAATGAAAATCGGTAGGTTGCAGTTTACTCAGTAAATGTATAACAGAGCCGTGTGTCATCACATCCAAAACGACATCAAATAAGCCACAAAATATGGACATTAATCATATACTACATTGTGCTGTGCGATAGTGCTTTTCTACCTGTTTTCTCTAACACAAAAAGTTGCACAGTGATGACAAAAGCATGCTTGGGCCTGGCACATGAGCCCTGACCTGGGGGGGGGGGGTAATGGGAAGGAGGGACAATTGTGCTCTGGGATGGCACAAGGCAACCGGGCCAAATGTGAGTATGTCCTTAGATGAATGCTAACTGGGCCATCTTCTTACTAAACCCCTGGTGTATTAGCCAAATGCTAACTGGGCCATCTTCTTACTAAACCCCTGGTGTATTAGCCAAATGCTAACTGGGCCATCTTCTTACTAAACCCCTGGTGTATTAGCCAAATGCTAACTGGGCCATCTTCTTACTAAACCCCTGGTGTATTAGCCAAATGCTAACTGGGCCATCTTCTTACTAAATCCCGGGTTTATTAGCCAGCTGCTAACTGTGAGCCAGTTTGTTATGTAAAATATCTTCTCAGTTAAAATAAATAGAAAATGTATTCATTCCTTCTGTAAGAATGCATTTAAGACCTACATATGATGTATGGATGATATCCTTCATTTGAGAATGTATTAATAAGCTGTTCTCTCAGTGATACTCTGTAGAAAGCTACTCCATTAGTACTGACATGGACACTGTTCCGGTCATACTTTGACGTGGACATTTGTACAGCATCAAATGAGGAGCGAGACACACATAGAGATGCAGACAATGTGGAGCATTCAGCAATGGATCTGCTCTTCAGCATTAGAAGGATGTTGGGTTTTCAATGAGAAGTAGAGAGTAGAGTTTTTTAATCCTTTGAACCTTATCCATTTTTGAGCGTTTTTCTATCCCTTTGATTTTAGGCTTATTACATTGTACGTGTATGATCCACATATGCTTTATGGTTTTGTTTTCAGGTCACTCTGGGCTACTCAGACATATGGTAATTTGACATGCAGATGCTGACAGTCTTTCCTTCTTATGAGGAAAAACTACTTGCACCTATTGAAATTTCTCAATTTTTAGGTGGAAAATCTAATTTAAAAACAGGGCTCTCACCGACTGTGAGACACACGCATTTCAACCAGTTCACACACTCATGCCACACCTTGTGTTTCTCATGCTGAGAAGTTAGGGATAACACCCACCAAAGTGTTCCGTTATATAGAATCATTGGACGATATATACACACACACACACACACACATATACTGTAGAACTGCATGGCATTTGAAAGTAATTTAAATTAAAAAAAAGCATTGTTTAGTTTATGATCCACTGAATTGAATATTGAAACAATAACACAAATACAAATGCACACCAAATCCTAATATAATCTCAAAACAAATACTTAAAGGAGTAAAATACATCAGTTTTGTTTATATTTACTGCTCTAACGATACTTGGTAGTGCGTGGATCGTTGCAGAAGTGAATATGCACTTTCTTTTCTGGGGTGCGTTTTGGTGGAAAATGTTTAGAATATATGCCTCATTACACGCAGGATTACTTCGGAATAGTTTAGCACACAAAACTACAACTTAGCCAACCAGATCGCGTAACTTCTCTCGATTCCAAAGGTATGAGAGTCTATTCAAAATTACGAGCCTGAAAGTAATTGGTGTGAAAATCAACGCATTTGGCGTTTGTCGAGTTCTAAGGGTTAATATGTAAATCATTTGCACCTCCCGTTTTGTTGGCAAGGATTATTCATGGAGCCTGATGAACGACAGTCACAAGGACAGGGGTGCCACCAATCCTGTTTTTAGCATGCTAGAACGTGATCCAAATGTGCTAAAACCACTTCGTGCATACGTTCACCAGGAAGCCGTACCTGCAAACTTGCTGTGCATAACCCCAGGAGCCTGTCTTCATGGCGATACGGAAATGTGAGTCACATGACACATGCAGCTGAAGAAGGTGTCATGGAAGTGAAGTTTCTGCACTGCAACACTATACCCATGGGTACATGATGAGATAGACAAAGGAGAACTGATCCATGTCTCTTTTCATAGGCCTGGAAGCACCCTACCGATTCCAGAGACCAATCAGCATATACTGTCCAGTGTTTGGCAGCCAATGAGCTTAGACATCGCCATATAAGGACCTGGAATCCCATGTCATAACACCCAAGGATGGCTTCAAGTTACACCCCGTACCTAGTCGTGTTAACGAAGTAATTAAAAAACAGAAGGACTGTAGAGATAACGGAAAAGATCCGGCACAAACCGGTTTCACAATCACATAGTGGCTACTGTTGCATGCAAATAGCTTATGTATAATACGGGTATCACTACATAATGAAGCAGCCGCTAATAGTTTGTCTTCTCTAACAAAGGAATCAGTGAACTGGGGTCATGGCGAGACGTAAGAGTCTGACTGGCGACTTTCTGACTGTCTGTTATGAAGGCGCAGAGTGAGGCTATACTTTGCTACATTTTGTCATGAAGACAGGTCCCTTCTCCTTCTGTTTTTTAGGAATTGTAAACACTGCCTTCAGGGAATATTCACTAATGCAGGTGGGGGAATGACGTTTCACGAATCGTGTTCAAAATTCAGCAGGCATTACTGTCCAGGGGCCCATTCACGCTCTTCGCCGGGATGAGGTCGGCATACAGGCAGGCGAGCGGGACGGTTGGTGGGAGCCTCATCCCCTATGCAGTGGAACAATCCATAAAGTTGGCGTAAGGTACTACTTGTGCCACGCACACCGGATGCCCTCCCCCCGCCAGATGAACCTAAGTGGAGGCTCATTAGGCTAACAACAGTCAGGTGCAGACAATTACTGGGGCAACTGTAGGGAATGGGGGGGGCAAGGTGCTAGGAGGGGAGAAACGAGGCGTTTCATACTATGGGCCTGAGATGCTGGCTTGGCTGCTGTATACGAGGGCATTAAATTGCCCTGCAGAGAAAGAAACAGGAATCGTTAATCAGTTCATTTGGTTATGTAACAACAATGTGGTTGTGTAGTTGATCCTCAATGGTGGGGGTGAGACTTCACCTCTAACTGCCCAACAACTTAAAGTTACATCTGCCTTCCAGGCATGACAACGTGCATGTTTATAAATTACATTATATGTTATGCTGTGTTAATGTCTTCAGGAGATCTTTAAGATGGAATGATCCATTTCAATACTATGTTTCTTCACTATTTCTTTTTTTCTTTTTGCCAATCTGACTGCACATCCATCCCCATGATTTATGTTTGCCGTACTAGAAGACAGGGAATTGGCTGATTCAGACCACTGGCACGGAATGTCAGAGGGCAGGGAACGCCGGATAGTGAACGCTGTTCTTTCAGGTTCACGAAGCTGAAATCGGTGACTCCGAGACCCCGCACATAGGGCGTCAAGGATGCAGTCGGAGAGTCGGCTTCCTTCCAAGCTTGCTAAACAGGAAGTAGATGTCTGATTCCAGGAGGAGAGCTCTTTGTGTTCAGGAAGATCTTAGCATGACTCTTCTGGATGTGGTTAGAAGTGTTTAGGTTCCGGGGTTGAGGGGGGGTGAGGGCCCAAGGTAAAACTATTGGAAGCAGAAAACTCAAAGTGGGACAGATATTCTGGTCAGTAACTGTCAAAAATGGGAAGCTGTTGAGTAGACAACCACCGGTTATAGGCCAAACAAGTACGTTCTTTATTGTCACCGGCTGGACGTCAGACGAATTTTCTCGATAGCTATGTATTCATGAGGTGGTTTGGGCCTGATTTGTTCTGCCCTTTATCCTATTCATAATTTCCGTGGACTGAGTTATCTAGAATCTTCTAACCCATTACTGGAAGACGCTTGCATGACGCTCTGACCACTACTGCCCCTCATTTAGCGGAGAAAATGCCAGAAGGCCCTTTTTCTGATGAATGAGACACAGAGAGAGACGATCACACGCAGAAGTTAGTGAAACAGCTGCTGCATGGTAAATTTCCCGCCTCAGACTAGAGGCTCAAGCAATTAAAATAAAAAAGCATGAATTTCCCCTGACCTTGTACTGACTAAGCAGCTGGAAAATGGAACGTTGAAGTATAATTACACAGGACATACCTATCCTATCTGCTTTAGGAAATGTGCTAAAAAAAAAATCTCAGATGACATAACTAATTAAAATGTCATAACAATCATAATCATTGGCATCGTAAGAACACCTACAAAAGCATCTCAAAATGTTGACATTAATGCACCCATATGCTATGCATACCCAATTTTCTGTTAAGTACTGTGTAATTTAATGTATTTGAATGTATTTAAAATTGCAGCTTAAGAGCATCTGCATGGGGTATATGGATACAGAGTGCTGATCTTCCTATTAAACATAGGTAGAAAATGTTGGTAAGGCTAGCTAAATGCTAACTGTGCTATCTTCTTACTAATTGCCTGGTTTATTAGCCGAACACTAACTGGGCCATCTGATTTATTAGCTAAATGCTAACTGGGCTATCTTCTTACTAATTGCCTGGTTTATTAGCCGAATGCTAACTGGGCCATCTTATTGATTAGCTGAATGCTAACTGGGCTATCTTCTCACTATTTGCCTGGTTTATTAGCCGAATGCTAACTGGGCCATCTGATTTATTAGTTAAATGCTAACTGGGCTATCTTCTTACTAATTGCCTGGTTTATTAGCCGAATGCTAACTGGGCCATCTGATTCATTAGTTAAATGCTAGCTGGGCTATCTTCTTACTAATTGCCTGGTTTATTAGCCGAATGCTAACTGGGCCATCTGATTCATCAGTTAAATGTTAACTGGGCTATCTTCTTACTAATTGCCTGGTTTATTAGCCGAATGCTAACTGGGCCACCTGATTTATACCTTCTCACTAAAGCCCTGGCCTATTAGCCAAGCGCCAGCTGTGGACCAGCTTGCTTCATAACGTGGGTGTTCTATGTAAAAACAAAAAGCAAATGTATTCAGTAGCCCTCCTAAAAAACCCATTATAAACCGACGAGTGATTTATGGACAATATTCCACATTCAAGAATGTATTTAATAAGCTATTCTTTCAACAAAACCATATAGAAAACTATTACATTAGTACTGGTGTGATTCATGAGCTATATTCCCTAACAGATAAAGTACTTAATGACCACCTTCTCAGTAAAATACATATTAAAATTATGCATTAGTATTCAGCTGTCTTTTTTGGTGCATGTTGTAAAAATATATAAGAACGTCCAGGTGTGATTTTTGATCCACCTCCCTAGTACATGCAAAGACATGTTTAGACACAGTAAGCATACCTGTTATTTACCAGGTGAATTTGAGTAAATTGGGTACTACTTGTGTTATGGACTTCCGGACTAAACACGGGATACAGAGAAGAGTGTTAACACATTAAACCCCCAAAGGGAGAAGTGTGGAATCTAAAAATGAAATATATTTTTCCATATGGAGACCCTAAAGATAGTGTGGTCTAAATGCTCATAAATGAATATAAATGTGTTACTCTTGACCATTATGAGACTGTCTGTGCAGCCAGGTCGTATTGGTTAGATGAGTTTGTACCAGCTTTCAGGGTGTGCGTTGCCCCGGGTTCGAATTGTCACGTGGAGTGTGACACATGGTAGGTCATGCTGGTATAATTGGGGCCTGAGCACAGTAATACGTTAGAGCCGGGGTGGGCAGATAATTACAGTGTTTAATTACTGTTAAAATTTGGCGGTATTCGCTAACTCCGCTTCTCTGTGTTTCTAGAGTCACGAGACACACAGTAGACAAAAGTGACTAATCTTCTTAAAGTGTAATTACCTTCTCAAATGAGCAATTTCACCCATTTGCCGCTTTCACTGGGAGGATAGAAAAATAAAAAATCTTTTGTTTATTTTTACCCATTAGGCTACAAAGTACCACGCACAATGCAGCCTGGGATTTTGTGGGGGTTGAACAGGGGGCTTGTTGGAGCATTCACTGCAGTCAGCATGACCGCAAAGGGACGAAATGGTAGCGCATCTCTGACATGAACAAAAATACAGTCAGTGATAGCAAAGCTAATATCTCAGCAGAATATAGCGTGGAATGGGCAGTTGGAGTGACTGTAAAACAAATTTTAAAATGCCATTTTTCGGTAGTAATTGTGTTTGACAATATTGCAGCTGTTGGTGTTCTCACTCTAAAAAAGCGAAACGTTTACGAAACGCTAACGCAGCGGCACGACGAAATTGCTGCAAATTAGTCACGCATGTGACTGTTTATTCAAAATAACTGAAAATAACAGCCTTAATGTACTAGCAAGAGGGGTGTGTAGACATTGTTTATCTTCTTCCTCCACAGTTCCCCCTACGATACACGAGGTGAAGTTCACTGGGGCGGGGCCAGGACGCAGCGCCCTCCTCAGGTGCGAGGCTGCTGCGGTCCCCTCGCCGGCCTTCGAGTGGTATAAAGGCAAGAAAAGGTAAGACATCCCCCCCACCCTGCGTACAATGGACTATTCCGCAAGCAATTATAAATGACCCCCAGGGCAAAATTGAGGAAATGGCTCGAATATTGTCCAATGCAGGCTTCAAACTGTCAAGAAACCATATTCTGAAAAAGTGAGCCGTCCCATCCCTGAAAATAACAGGTTCTTTGTTCGGCACAGCACTGTTGTTCATACCTTAATACCTGTTTGTTGTTGCTAAGCTTAAACCTCCAGAAACATCTGAGATCAAAAGCGCTTTTAAACCTTAATAATATGAAATACGCACAGCAGACGTTTCTCTGTTTGGGATTATGCGTGGGATTATGTGTTTGCTTTGGTGTTAGACGTAACGTGAAACGCTAAACAAACTGCAGTCTGGTGTCTCCAGATTCCCGTGGAAACCGGCTGGATGATGTAATTGAAATATAAAAGAAGAACCTTAACGATTATTTCAGAGGGCTTTTAAAAACCATAGCATCAGGTTACAAAATGTAAAATACATATCAAATGGGAAATCATATAAAATATCTAAATTGCTCCAATAAACAAAAGAAAAATCCATCAAAAAAAAAAATCCCCACAAAAATCTCATTGCAAAAATAGGTCTCGTTCTGCCGGCTTCTTGCCCTCAGCCAGTGACAAAGTGGCCCTTTCGCTCGCTGATGAGCATCCAGAGAGTCGCCTCTCAGGGAGGGCCGATGGTGTGCAGGGTGCCACTCTTTTTAGACTGGCTGCATGGTAATTTCATCAAAGTACTCATAAAGCGATGCAATTTACTAACATGAGGCCATTTAGTCCATTAGCTCTTTATCTTCGGACTCAGGTAATTCTGTTAGCCATTTTGGCTTTCAAACGGCACGAAACAAGACACGTGATCTACAGATGCATTCTGCCAAATGGGGATGGTGCTGGGCATTATTGAGATGAAACATTTGTCAGAATGAAGGTGCAGACAATGAGCAGAATGAAAGTGCTTGAAAAATCAAACCCAGAGATGATAACAGTCTGGCTGCATGTCAATACTATTCATTTAGGTTCAGAATTTAAAAAAAAAGCCTTTGGTTCCACTGGAATGTGTGGTTTGTCCAAATCATACTGAATGGTAGCAATTGGAAGCAAGATGAAAGCACAACTGAAATATGAATTTCCACAATTGAAGTTTTCATGTGATTGCATCAGAACACAGTGTTTGGGTAACATCACAGTGACAGGTGTCCATTACATCACAATGTCCCGTTTACGCTACATTGCATGCTTGTGTTTATGTTACGTCACATACTGGTCAGACTGGTAATGCATAGTGTCTTCTTTATATTGCGGCAAAGTCATTATTACATCACATCACAATGTCATGTTTGTATCATAGGGTCGTACTGCATCACCATATCATTATATCAGTGTCGTTTCTGACACGTCACAATGTCTTTTTCACGTTGCTTCTCAGCGTTGCGCCTACGTGATGTCACAGTGTCCCTTTACCGCTGACTTACAGGCTTGCCAGCGGACATGGTATTGAGATCAAAACCCTCAGCTCCCGATCGATCCTCTCCATGAGCAACATGACAGAAGATCGCTATGACAACTACACATGCGTAGCTGTCAACAAGTTAGGCTCAGCCAACTCCAGTGTGCCTCTGATCCGTAAGTAACCGTGATACAGCTTTAACAGTCTCAGTATATGGTTTGCTTTACACGCAAATATCATTATATGCTGGGGTTTGAAAACGGTATTATCAATTCTCTGTACAACAGCAGCATTCCTAAAGCTCTAATACCTCAACCCCCCCCCATATGGGATTGTAACCTTTCAGGGACCTGCCCCCCCCCCACCCCCATCAGATTCATATCACAGTGTTTAACTCTTCCTCCCTGTCTTGTAAGGAGGCATTTTTAGGAAGATGCTTACACTGTTTGCACTGCTAGCCACCACTGCACCATGACGTGCAGAGCCTCCTGCCTCCTGCCTCCTCCTGAATGGGCCGCCGGCTCCCTGTTCCCCGGGGAGGCTCTGTCTCCCTGATGCGGGTGATTCTCCCAGCCCTTCGTTCGGGCCCCTGTCACTCCACAGCCCCGCCTCACCTCACCGGTGCTGCTGTATTGATTTCGAGTTCCTGCTTCCCGGTTCAGGCGTCCCTGTGGGCTGTGCATTGGCTTACGTTAATGATCTGCGCTCTGCACCAGGGGCTCGCGTTCAGCCGCTGGCTTGGAGTTCCTGAACGGCCTGGTGTCCCCTAGCCTGGGGTCCCCTAGCCTGGTGTCCCCTAGCCTGGCGTCCCCTAGCCTGGCCTGTCTGCGACTCTCACCCATTTCCCAGACGTCCCGTTCCCCCACCTTCTTGCCTTTCCTTCACTCCGTTGGTATTTGCCCTTAATGCCACGATGAAAACTCCATTTTACCAGCTTTCCTTTCTCTCAGGGGTGGGGGGGGGGGTCCTTCTTGGTTAAATTTGCTGACTGTGCTGGGGGGTGTGGGTTCAGCGAATTGTTGCAAATTAGGTGTGATCATAAAATTTGCCAACTGGGTCCTCTTGGTAAATTTTGCAGTGGCCCCCTCCGTTCCCCCCCACCTCTTCCACTACCGCTTCCCCTACCCTGAGGCAAAGGCAGACCCTGAAAAGGTGACGGTTACCCCCCTCCTCATAGCAACTACCCTACAGCGTTAGTCTCTGTTGACGTTTAAGGCACTGTGCTCCAAGTGTCCATATTTAATTTCAAGTCACTTTAAACAGATCACAGGTATAAAGCACCATGCAAATCAGACTTTCTGTTTGTTATTTTCTTATTACCTGCAGTAAAATAATAATAATATCTGTACCAATTTTATTTCACAGATCACTCTGCACTCCCTAGTCCTCCCTCAGTGTAAACATTTCCATGAGAGCAGAATGAATTTTGAATGAAGGTGTTCAGACAGAGCCATCTACCTTGAATTCAGCCTTAATTTAATTTTTGTCTTTGCACACAAACTGCCCTTTTCCGCAGCCCCGTAGTTTCTGTTGAGTTTATACTCAATCCTTTAGCTATTAAATAGCTGCTCTGATTTCTGTGAAAGCAGTTCTGCCCTGTAGATAGAGCGAAACTCATGCTGTAGAATATATATCATACTGTTTTTATTTGTGAAAAGAGTATATGAAGCAACATGATATTGCGTGGCGGCTGCACCTCACCAAGGAGGTGAGTAAGGTGACCGTATCAGCTTGGATCAGTTTTTCCCCACCTGATCTCCAATTATTTTTGAGTGCACCCCCTCTCCTCAATAAACTGACTGAGAGACAGTATGGAAGTCTCTATAGCCTTCGCTGAGAACTGTTTACACTTCATTTTTCCATTCCCCGCCGAAACGCCGTGTTTATATCTATCTCCGAAGATTGTTTTGTTTTTCTCTGTTTCGATTATGTTAGATAAACCCACCCCCCGCCCCCCAGGCTGCCTTCATCCTGAGATGTAAAAATACCGAAACTGGAGTCGGGGCTCCTCTTGGCTGGCTGAGTCCTTCACCGGAACTAACTTTCCCACAGACATATTTACATAGGCTAAAGCAAGATGGCTGCCCGCCAGGCTGTCCTGCCGGGGATCTCTCCGCGGCCGCGTCCCTCGGGGTATTTCCCCAGGCCGCGATTTCCCGTTCTTATGTAAAACACATTGACCTGAGCGGCTCAGATCAAAGACAGCGAGACGCACCAACCTGGATACCGGCTGTCCTTTCGTCATTCGTCCACTATTGCTACAAGTAAACATAGACCCAGCTTCGCCCTTTCTAACCCATTTCCCTGCAACTCTCTGCCCAAAACCCCCTCAAATGTGAATCCTGCTCCGTCAGCCATCTTGTTCACCTTTGTGTGACCTGCTGCTGTTTCTGTGCTTCAGTGCTTCCGGCCCCATAACTCAAACTGTGTGTATCTTGTGAACGCAGCCTGTGAATCGGCTGCGTAGAAGATGTGAGGCCGAATATAATCACTGTTGACGTCTTTAAACCAGAACGTGAGCAGTTTAAGTGGGTTTTCTGCATGTTACTTTGGTCCTGAGGTGATTTTTTTGAACACGCTCATTAAAGGATGTTACACGTGGTGAATCCCTATCGCTCTTCATGGCTGTAGGGAGCGGGGGGGGGGGGGTATGGGGGGAGGGCTGACGAGGGCACCTACGTGCCCCCAGCTCTCGGTGGCTCACCGGGATGGATGTCGCTCTTTCTCCCTGTGCGGGTCACTGCGATAGCGGTATCCCCCCCCCCCGCCCGAGTCGGTGCTTGTGGTCCAAGCCTCAAACGGAGTGATACATTAAATCCCAGGCCTCTGTCATTATGGGAGACAATGGGAAGGTTTCCTGTCTCGTTAGAGCCTCTGCCCGCTCTCAGCATGTCCTTTCCCGCTCGTTATGGACGGCCGCGTCTGGCACCACGGCAGAATCACTGACCCAGCCTCTGACCCAGAGCGCTGATCCGCTTCCAGATCGATTCGCCTCTCTCCTGCAGCCGAGTGCGTCGTCTCCTGTGTGCCGGCTTCCCCCCCCGCGCGTCCAACCGGCACCATCAGGGGCGAGGAGACCCCCCTCCCCCCCGACGCCACCTCCAGGAGCCGTAGCGGGTGCCGCTTGCCGTTCTGGCCCGGTGATGAATGGCTCTGCTTTAATGCGGACCCGGAGAGCTAACTCGCCAAGGCAGAACCACGCTGAGCTGCGGTAATAAGGAACAGAATAATAAATGGTCACAATAATAAATATATAAAACTTTAAACCTGTTTAACTGCATTAAGAAAGCGAGAGGCTGTATTGCTGTAAGACATATTTGCAGCGTGAAATTGATCGTCCATGATAGATTAATTATGCAGCCACATAAATCCACCCTATGGGTCCCCAGGAGCTGAATTCTCCCCACGTCACTGTAACCTGATCTGACTGGGCTGCATATGCTCACCTGCCAGCAAGGCCTGTGTCCTCCCTCCCTTCACGCCAGCTTCGCTTCGGCCACCCCCCCCACCCCCCCCCCCCCGAGCACTGAGCCTCTGCCCGTCAAACGAATCAAAGCCCCCCACCCATCATTTACAACCACCAGCTCTGTAAAAATGATCCATACATCATCCTGGTCAGGCAGCAGCAGCACGAGGCTGGGGTAAAAAAAATAATAATAATAATTATTATTATTATCATTATTATTATTTATTTTCTGCAACTCTGCCCGGGGTAGGCATTTGGAGGATGGATGGGCGGATGGATGGAAAGAAAACACAAGCCAAATTGGAACATGGCCTACATCACGAAGCTAGATTTTTGGGTTAACAAGATAACTTGTCAGTTTTAAAGAAGCAAAATTTGTGTGAACGAAGATGAAGTCCATTTAATCTGGGGCACGTTAAATCTGACAAGTTATCTAGCTAACCGACAAATTTTGCTTCTTGACACAGGTGCCAGGCTGTGAGAATGGCAACCTTGGCCTTAAACGGGCCGCCTTGTCAGGGTACGGTGGACTGAAACCTGAGCACTGGGCTAACGCTCGGGACGGAAGCCGGCATGGGGGGCTGACTGATGGCCAGAGTCCGGGGGCTGCTGGTGTCGATCTGCGGGCTCCAATTCCCAGCGTCAGACACTGTAGCTTAAACATTCCCGAAGGCTCCTTGGTGCAGTGAGAACATTAGCATTAATGGGATTCAGCAGGGGTCCATCAATATTCATACCGGCAAACTTGTGATTAAAAAAAAAAGCTTTAATTACATATATTTTTAGAAAATCTCCCATCCACCAGATGACAATTAATTTACCTAACCTCGCAGGTCGTCTTAGCCTAGCGTCAGGGCATGTAATAGGAACTTTCGGGGCTCAGCTTGGCGTCTTCTTGGCGTCTGTCAGTGAAGTTCTGTCTTCCACGCTGCGAGGCCACGCAAGGACCGGGTCGTCCGGAAGCTTTTCTTTACCACTGGCTTGCAAAAGCTGCCTCGAACCGCAACGCTTCGTTCAGCGGATGTCCGCTCGCTAATGAGCCGCTAATTAAAGCGTTCAGCTGTGGTCGATAATGAGCACTTTCTTCCGCGTCCATCGGTCAGGACGCTCTCCGATGATGCAACGACATCTCCTGCCTCGCATTTTCTCGCCTTTTACCATCAGATTTTGCTTTTCCCGTAAAGGAAGTGAAGAAATATTAACCAGCCAGAGATCCACAAAAGAGCCTAATGTTACTAACAGGGAGTTTCCAAATGATTTTGTGGAGATGAACACATACAATCTCGATTTGAGGATCAAAATGTGGTGAATAGCTAAACAGAGTTTACTCAGACGACTGAGTATCCAGTTTCCGCAGAATTAAAAATTACTTTTCCCCGTTTCTCAACCTCCTTGCTGGATTTTATCGACTGAACCTATCAATATTCAATGTTTTTGATGTTGATCTTGTCGCGTATATGCCGAACATCAGCTGTGGATATCAACAGAGACCTTGCACTAAATTGCAGCGTCCTTACAAATGCATTTTTCTGTTGAGTCAAGCTGGCACGCTGGCATAACGAACCCGAGGAGCTGGAGATGGGCGCCAGCAGGAAGTTATTCGTCTTCACAATAAACAAAGATGCGCCAAATGAAATTGTGTCTTTTTTCCGAATAAATTAAATGGCATTAAACCGATTAAAATGCTGCCTGCTGGTTATGAATTTAATTACCTGTGCTAATTGAAAAGGGCTCCATGGCCTGCGTGGAATGGAGAAGCAGCCATTTCATTGTCATTCGGGAAGTTATGAAAGTACCAGGCGGGATACTGGGGTCACCTGTTACAGCCACAAGCCCCCCCCCCCCCCCCCCCCCCACCAAGCTGTACCAAATACTGGAAAATCAAAAGGATGATCTATCTCGAGCTACCAGGGGGATTAGCGGAAATACCTTTTATAGTGGAGTTCAACTGGTGTCATTCTCATGTCGGCCTTCTGTGAAAGTCCTCTTCATAGGGATCAGGCACCAGCACCAGGGAGATTTGCGAAACTGTGCGCTTACATGTGTTTACAGGCTGTTAGGGCACTTTGGATGCCTCAGGATTAGCTGATCACACATGCAAACCGCTCCTGGCCACCATATGCTAATCTGCAATGCAGTAATTGTGTTTTTGCCAGACATAAAAGTTACAGGTAGAGCTGCATATGAAGATCTTCGGCACAAATGCTGGATCTTTCATTTGGATTCTTCCCCAGCCGTTTCACCTGGTAGTGCAGGTGCTGACCTGCTAATCCTGACTCTCCCCAATTTAATGCATCATAAACAGGAGTATTTCAGGAGATCTCTGAAGCAGACGGTGCTACAGGGTCTCTGTCTTTCACGGGAAACTCGGACCCCAGACTGGCCCGATAATAATGAACAATCATGATAATGAACTCAAGACTGCAGTCAACGTTTCTCAACTGGTCGGCCACAAGACGATTGTCAAGTAGCTTGCAGTTCCCGACTCGCCCTCCACAGATGGATAACAACTTTTACTATCACTGCGTTCAACCCCCTTGCCCCAGGTGACAGATTTCCTCGTCAACAACTTTCACTATAAATCTTTCTAGAAGTTTTCCTGACCAAGAAATAATGTGGATGCCTTTGTTAGATCCTTATCTTTATGTCGAGAGTGACAGACCGCAAAGGGAGTCTAATTTCTATATGTGTGAAAGAGTCACTGCGAAATATCCCATTTGCTCAGCTGGTTGAACCTCAGTCGGGAGGTCACCGTGCAGTATGGCTGAACCGCCTGCAAACAGGTCCCGGGTGCAGCGTTTGCTGCCGCATTACGCCGGCTATGATGAGGCAGGGACACCCGATTCCCCTGCTTCCCTCATCTCTCAGTTCCCATCCACTCGTCCAGCCACTGCAGGCGCTGCACACGGCTCATTCACATTCTCTGCTCACATCCCTTTCACCATACACCTTTTTTCTGCATGTCCATTAGGTTAATAATACACGGAGTCCTTTTTCCCATTACCAAACCCATCTGGTCCCGCACTCGTTTCAGTATTTGGCATTGTACGGTGTGAAAAAAGCGCCGTCCTCCATTTACTGACCAGGCTCGGCTCTTTTTTTCTCCTATTCCGTCTCTTTTTTAAAGATTTTTAAATAGCTTTTACTTATGCAGCTTTCTGTGAACTGCAGGCTTGTGCCCTCTTTGCAAATGTTTGTAATCTGCCTCACCCTTCTACTGTTGTCACGGTGACACCCTCACTGTGAAGCATTAGCGGATCTCAGAGGAACAGTGTCCTGCTATTTTGATAATTGTTTATTTATGTAATAAATATTACAGTTTATTCAATAAATTTTCCATCCATCCATACATCTATCCACCCATCCGTCAATGTCTTATGAAATTATGAGGTTACCATGTCCATGAGCTACACTGGAGCTAAAAACTAAAGACAGCCAAGGTCTGGCTGCTATCTTATTTCAGAAGTAGCTTGCCAATGTTTCGGTGCGTTGGTGTGGTTTCCTTAACAACATGAATGCCTCGTCAAACTGTCACAATGTTATTGTTTGGTTACCCTCTGTCATGTGAAATTTTGAATGGATATTTGATGTGCAAGCAGAAATGCGAGACTCCGGCAGGCCGATTGGCGTTGGTGTGCATTTATTTCTAAAATTCACCCCGAAATAACGCTCGTTGGTGTGAATGAGTCGCTGTCAATCAAACCCAACTTATCGGATCTGAATATGCAAGTCTTAGGCCGTCCGTCTCATTCCTTCATATTGCGTAACGCGTACTGCGGCGCGTTTACGTTGTCTGTTGTTTGTGCTAGCTAGCCACAGAAAGGTGTCTGTCTCCCACCAACTGTTAATTAGCAGTCAGCTTTCCGCAGACCACAGATTTTGTGTCGAATCAGTGAGGAAACAAAGAAGCAGGAGCTTCTTGAGTATGACAGAGTATCTGTTAATGGCGCTAAACCCCTTCGGCACTGAGACTTACTGTGGCTTCTCAGCCAGCGAAATCCGTTCTTGTTGTGTGTCTCGTCCAATGAGTTCAGCATGTCGGCCATC
This sequence comes from Paramormyrops kingsleyae, assembly GCF_048594095.1. Lineage (NCBI taxonomy): Eukaryota > Metazoa > Chordata > Actinopteri > Osteoglossiformes > Mormyridae > Paramormyrops > Paramormyrops kingsleyae. The sequence goes on along the minus strand of NC_132817.1, from coordinate 11,676,883 downwards.
ATTTTCATGCCAAATAAACTTGCGTCCTCACTGCCCTGGCAAGTGGGCGTGGCATCCCTCCCAAAAGCACTCACCTAGGCCTGTCTCTCTGCTTGTCTTTCAGCACCCAACACCGCCCCCTACGGGAGCACGGGCAGCGCGCAGATCCTGTCCTCCTGCCGGTACCTGGTGCTGGCTCTCTCTTCACTCATCAGCGGATACTAGCCGGGGACGGACGTGAGAATGACTGTAACGGACTCCTTTGACATTGCAGACGGTCGGATCTAATCTGGTACCGTTCAGTAAGACCAGTACTGGACATAATCCGCATGATTTCCTGCGCTTGTTGATCGCTCTCCGTCCAAATTTATGTTCTAATTACGCAAATACTCCCTTCATCTTGATTATCTACTTGTGAATCGCCGTCATCCATCTAAAGGCTGTTATTATGTATCTTACCATTAATTGTAATTTACAATTGTGTGATTAAGAACGATTTAGATCCTGTGACCCTATAGAATATAGTGGATCAAAATCATTTGTTCGGCAACAGTCCGCGCTGAAAGACGTGACGGCCAAAAATACCACATCGTTAGGGCCGATTGAACATAATTATATATTCAAGGGAAACGTTGAATAAAAAGTGAATAAATTATCGCAGGAAGGATGTAGGAAGTTCTCTGCTCCTGGATGTCAGAAACCAGGCAGGTGCAATGAAAATTGCTTTCAATCAAGGCAACAAAATTTCAATTAAAACAGCATGGGTAACAAATCGGCAAACCCTGACCAATGCCACATCAGAGGTGGAGCATTTTACAGCTTTCAGCGTGCAATTCGCTGGTCATCTAATACTAATAAAAGCACAAAATAGGTCTTATTTTCAGGTAGTAAATGTACACAGATCATCTGAGATAGAAATACATACGTAGAGTGTGGCAGCCTACTCGCGTTTGGATTTGTTTTGACAACACTCATGCTATTAAATAAGGTACACAATGATCTACACGTAACGCCTCGTTGTATGAGATTAGCTATCAGCTGGAAGTTTTGTTTAAACAGATGGTGGGCTCACGTGCCAGATTACGGACACACCGCACCAAAGGATCCCCATGTTAGTGGATGTTAGTGTCGTGCAGCTTCTCTCAAGCGACAAGCACGACCGATCGGTCCGTCTGACAATTTCTTCAGGCCATGTAACGTTCATAGCCACAAAAGCTCAGATTTTAAAGTTTTCGTAAAGGCTTTGGAACCTACCATTAGAAACATAATAAATCCAAGGCCACCTCAAATGTGCTTGGGTACATATACAATGCTGCATTTGTATATGTACACACTCGGAAGCACGTATGGGAAACATGCATAGCTAACACACGTGGATAACAGCTATAATTGTATTTCTGTTTTTGGTGCATGTGTTACGTTTGTAGGGCCATTTAACAGTTTACTACAATTGTCTTCAGCAGTGGGATGACTCAGACAATGTGTATCATTTGATTGGTCACTGTCATGTAATTGTTTGGTATCTTACGAAAAACGGTGCATAGGGAATTCTCTAAAACATTCTTTACGAAGCCTTCGGTATTTCTGTGCAAAGTTGCGACCACTTTTCTGCTCAAATGTGATGGCACTAGGATTTAGGGTATTAATGACATTAAAGTTTGAATGAATGAAAATTCCCACTGAAAATCATTAGCTAGTTTTGGATGAACAGCTGAACTGGTCTGTTAGTTTGACTCGGAGCCAGTATGCAGGGCAGCTGAGAATAGGGAATTGATAACAGCAGGTAGACCAGCTGAGTCAAGCAGACTTTCTGTTGGGGTTGTGTTTGACGCCATTGACATTTCTGAGCTTGTTCTGCACCTGACCTGTTATAAATAAAACAATATTTCCTTACAGCCGTGGAATGAAAGACAGCTATATAGAAATGGTAAAGTTTAAAGGTTAACCTCATGTATATTTTTAACATTCCGCATGACTTGTTTGGATGCATAGAGTTTATTTATTTGTAAAACTAGTTCTTAGCATTTTATTTACAAACTCATGTTATTTGGAAGGATAAAATATGAACGGACCTGACTGATACAGGTTGGGGACCACAGTAAATAGGCAGTATGTGTTTAACTGCACAGCTGCTTGACAGATGCAGGAACACTGGCTATAAGTAACACTCCTGTGGCTGAAAGGAGCGCATTCTGCCCTTTACGTAGCACAAACACCCAGCAGTCCCGAAGAATATGTGTTCTGCAGTAAGTGAAGGCCGTCTTCCTCCTGTTCTGTCCCTCATCAGCCCAGCTGGCCGTCTTTTATCGCTTGGCCTTCTGTCGATTCCGATCAGGTCCAGCTGAGCATCAGTACTGTGAGGAATTCGCCCGTGACGGAACTTATAAGTTCTGCGAATCGCCCGCTGTTCCAAACTTGCGCTCAGGACCACCCCGGGGGGTCACCGCGCGGTTTGTCAAAGACTGATCACGCACACGTCGATTAAAGCCGGAGTGATCCGTGACCGAGAGCCGTAAGGAAGCAACAGCTTAGCGTAAGATTACATGGATATTCCAGATCGCTTTTTAGACGTCATCATATCCTATGGATTCATTGTTTATGGTTTACATATGGTCAACTGAAACTCAAATCCTCATTTGGTGAAATGTAATTTTAATGTTCAAACAACCTTTTCCACAATCATAACCCAGCCGGCAGACTAATTTGCCTGGCTGATTCTTTTAGAATAATCCAATGTGTGTTTTTGATATGACATTCGGAGACCTGGTAACGGCAGGCCACAGTTACTACCGACCAACAGATCTCAGGCAACATTCCCAAGACTGAATAAACATGAAATGATCATGTCCAATCAGAAGTAGCAGTTTTCTTTTCCATTTTTCCGGCCAGTCCCATGTAATCCCACTGGACCTCCCCAAGGATTCTCATAACGGCAGAGTAAACATGACATTATTTGGATGTTTCTAGGGGAAACTGGGACCTCTTTTAAGGGAGAGCGACCAATGAGAAGATACAGAGCCAAAAGCCAGTAGTACCATCACACTGCTGTTCCACACAAGCGAGTTTGTGAACATGCAAATATCTGTCACAAGACACAGCTGTCATACGTGACGACTGGAGCAAACTCCAATGCCTCGCAATCCAAGTATTAGCATGAAAAAACCTCTGAGAGAAAACATTAATAGTCTTGACTTGTTTTGCCAGTAAATTAAAGTATTTGTGTGGCAGGTGAGCGTGATATACAAATTATTAAACATCCCAGGTAATGTGAGAGAGCGAGATCGAGAGCTTATAATGTCATTCTCATTCCAAGAAATAATGTGATGAAATCCTGGAAAATACCACCTAGCATCAGGTTGAGTGGAAAAAAAGACCAGAGAAGTCCTACAATATACTTTTAAACAGTGGAAGACATCATCAGTATTGTCTCTGCTAACAGGTCAGCAACACTGTGCTGACTATGTGGCTCCATATTTTTTTTTGCCAAATTCACCAGTCCATTGTCACCCATAATCTTAATGAAATCAAAGCAAGAGAGATCCAGATGAGTTTGAAATGTGAAAAGTACAGTGGTGTTAATCAGTGGTATTCGTTAAAGGATCATTCTAGAAAGAAAGTGCTGCGCTCTATACATTGTACATAGAATACCAATGTTGCGATACTATTATGAATTGTCAGGGTATTATCAGTTAGATATAATTCATATTTACACTGTTACCTATTTCCTGGTATTATGTTCCAACTCATCTGCCTATAATTAATTAGTACATGTTGTAAAATTATAAATAAATATGAATTTTGCAATACTATATAGCAAGTGATTAAATGTACTTAATGTATGCGAAGGGAGATGTTTAAAGTTTTTCCCTCACATATACATATATATCTGTGAATGGGATTTAATAACAAAAAGGAATTAAGTTCACTATCTGACTGGGATAGAGAGTTTCGCTGTGTTTCATGTATATGTTATGTCCTGCTCTGTACTACTGGCTCCAAAGGCTTGACATTTCCAAGTCTCAGTTCACTCCAAAATACATGAAGTCTCTCTGGAAAACCTATTTCCAGATATATTCATCTGTCCCGTTAAGAGGACGTGTATTAATGTGGAAAAACAACTGGAACCTCTTAAGCCAACATAATTTAAGTTAAAAGGATCAAGGAGTTGTCTTACTGCTTCTAATGGCACTTCTTACCATGCATGGAAAAGGTCATTCGTTAAATTTTCAATTCAGGCCTCTGTTGGCATATATTAGAATCCACTAGTGTGTCAAATATTAAGATCCTGGTTAATTTTCTGCCCTGTTTCTTCCTACACGCAGGAAAGCTAGTCCATCCATCTCTGCTTTTCCAAAGCACCGTACAACTAAGGCTGGTGGTTCGAAATATAGGGTCTTCCACAGCAGATCTGTAGTAGTTCCCATTTACTATGGATCGAACGCTAGCAAGTCTACGGCCTATCTGATGGTACTAGCGAGACGATTAGAGGATGCACGCGGTGTCACAACGTTTCAGGGTCCTTGGCCTTGTTCCTAGGTGCGGTAGCTCTCAGAAAGATAAAATGGAGGAACAGGAACATATGGAATTCTGTGGAGCATTTTTTTGCACATTTTCAGTGGAGGAGTTCGTCAAATGCCACCGGAGAAGGGCCTCGCCTTTCCTCTCCACTTTTTTTCTGAGGAGCCCTGCGAACTGTCAGCATCAAAACATTCCACAAATAACTTTATATAATCAGCTTTTAAGTCAGATTTTCTGTCAGCCCTTGTCATACACATCTCCCACACAGAAGTGTTTATTTTAGTCATGTAAACAGGATTCTACACCGATGGGAAAAAAAATCACAAATAAAGAGTGAGCTCTGACATGCAACCTCGACACCTGACCAAGATTGGCCAATAATCTATTACGCTTCATTTAAGTGATACATTTTTGGTCAGAGCATAGCCCCCCACCCCCCACCTTGAAGTGATTGTTTTTGGATATAGAAATACAACTGGTTTTATACCAGCATAAAAATGTGTATGTTTCAAAAGTTTGCCATGCTTTTTTTTTTGTCATCATTATCACTGAGCTGGAAAATAAGGCAGTTAGACACCAGTGCAACGAGTTCTAGATAATTCCGACTCTTTAAAGAGGCCGTCCCTTTCTGGTCTTTCCGTGGAGATGGCGAGCGATTCGCTTGGCGTGACGTGCTTATGTGAGTAGTGTGCGAGTAGTGTGCGAGTAGTCTTACTGAAACGATCGAAAGTAAATACCAAGCCATTTTCTGTATATTCCTTTTTCCAGTGTATACATGACAGTTCACAAGGTATATATAGTGACAGGTGAGGAGGAGAAGAAGGGAATTGCGCAGACAAGCTGAGGTGTGAGGATGCGAATGTAAGAGAAAGATTTATATAGAAGTAAAATTAAATCCCGCTAACGAAACAGCGAACACACCGGTGGGCCAGCTCTACCTTTTCAGGGCCTTAGGCAAAGCTTTACTTGAGAGGCGACCCCTACTAGGAAAATCGATGATCGTGTCACTTCCTCCACAAGGCAGATAAATCGGGAGTCTTACCGCTAGAGCCAGTGTTGCCCCTGCACATTGCTGAGCCGTCCGGCTCAGGTGGCCCTGATTTAGCATTAGCCTGTACACACAACGAAGGAGGCCAGCTAGACTCACAAACGCCTGGAAACGTGCAGGACGGAGCTCAGTCCTGGGCTGCCGCACAGTGGCCCCCTGCCTACTCACTATATATGCATATATACAATACATTTTGAGTATTTTTAAAGCCAAATCTATAAATCTGTGTCTCTGAGTAATGTGACCGATGCCTAATGAACAACGAAGTACACTTAAATAAAGGTCTAGTTCGTAGCACAGCAGAATAAATTTGGCCCATTTGACTTTAGTGCGTTTCTGCGATGTTGTTCAAAAATGGAATAAGATGGTATCCTTCTATTGATGCTGCCTTATAACTGTAAAAGAATTAAAACAAGATGATGATACGGCAGGCAAAAATGAAGCGTATTTGTTCAGTATTAAAAAAAAAAAAAATACTTAAATCGAGTTTACCTTTTGTGAGTCGCGATATTTTAGCCAATGAGAATGTGATCGTGTCTGACAAGCTGAGTCACTGGACTGCTGTTCGTGGTGAAAATACCTCGAACGGCTTATATCCTTTTACACTGTTTCATCCAAGATTAAAAAATAAAAAAATCCATGTAGTTGGTAATTTAAGATCTCGCATTGTGAACAGCATGTTCTAGCCCACCCTATGTCATTTTGTAAAAGTGGTTTGATACTAATAAACATCAGTTAAAGATACGTGTCGATTGTTGTGGCGTGAGTGATTCCCATTGTGCGGGAGATGCCCGCGCCTCCTTTTCTGGGAAGATAAGGCAGGAAAGTAGAGTCCTTTACCTCGGTCGATCTCTGTTCATTTATCATTCCTCTTTAATTCCTCCTCTGTGGCAGATTCATTTTCTGTTCCCCTGAAAAAGCTCGGTCGTTTTGCTTTTTGGCCCAGCGCTCTTTAATTTAACGTGGCACCTCGCCGCAACCTTGGTCCCTAAGGAAAATCTTGACTGGGGGAAAAAAAACGTCAAATCCCTCTGATGTCATCTAGTAGGATTCCCCATTTGGAGTCAAACTGTGATCGAGTGTTTCCATTAACACAGAAACTGAATAATTTAAAAAGTTTGCCTGTTCTCTGTATTGTATTCTCCAAACAAATTAACATAATGATGTTTTCCCTACGTAATGAATGTTAACACATCGTCTGTCTGTCAATGGATTGATATGGGAACATGTGACCTGCAAAGACCACTGTCTAAGCTTCACGGCTAGCATGATAGTCTCCTTTAGAAGCGAGCTGAATAGCAAGCATGAACAGCAGACACACAGACAGCTTGCTGATATCCATGCGGCCATGTTTCCAAGCACACTTCAGCCGATAGGGGTTCTGTTTTGATGTGATCTCAGCTGGCAGGTCCACGTGTTCTCCGCCAACGTGCCAGGAGATGGACACCAGCGAGGCAAGTGGGTAGCTTCTGTGGGGTCAGGAGAAGCCTGCAGCACGTTTGGCAAATGCACGTTTGTGCCAGAAGTGAGTCAGTCTGAGGCTGTTAGTCATTCGATGTGCATGAACATGAAACCTTGGATGTGAGTATTGTGGTCAGGGTAATAATGTAATACTAGCACTCATGCCATTATGAGAAGGCCTTCCCAGAAATATGTGTTTCATAACTCTCCCATCCATCAGCACTTGGTACCTACTGAGACATCAGCAGATTCACTGGTCATCTTCTCATGAATTTAAATATGAAGACGACATCTTCAGAACATGACATACTTTAGCTGTTATTTAGACTATTTTTTGCCAGTGAATCTTGATAATACTGACATTATATATTCAGTTGTTTGTCGTCTTTGTTTTTGTTGTTAAAGCTTTGTGATATGTGTGTGTGTGTGTGTGTGTCTCAATGGCTTCCTAGCAATTTTCCATGCAATGCTGACATATTGAAAAGCTAAGGACGCTGTATTTGGAAGGTTAATGTTAACAACCAATAACATTGCCAACTGCAACATGGTGACTCAGTGGGTAGCACTGCGGCCTCACGCCTGCAGGATTGGGGATCAAATCCCACCCCTGGCTGAGTTTGTGTGTGTGTGTCCTTCCTGTGTTTATGTAGTATGCCACAATGTAGTCCAGGTTCTTGCTGCGGTCCAGAAAACATACAGTTCGCTTATTGGATTGTCTGAATTGCAGTTTTTTCATTTGTGCCTTCATCCTGTCAGTGGTGCCTAGGCTCAAGGCTCAAGACACCTCTTTAAAGGATAAGCAGTTATGGAGGTTGGATAGATGGAACAACTGAAGTATATTCAGCATCTTCTTGAGGAATCACAGTAAAACCCATGACAAGATACAGATATCCACAAAACCATGGTTCAAATGCTTAATAAACATCTAATAACTATCATCCTTCATACAAGTCCTACCACGATTTGACACAATGAGTGTGGAAAATTGGCTGCTGGGAATGTCTGCTGAAATTTTGCGGGAAGACTGGTGATTTCTGGTGCTTATCGTATATATATATATATATATATATATATATATATATATATATATATATATATATATATATATATATATATATATATATATCAGCTTAATACTTCCTGTCAATGCAGACAGAAAAAAAGTAACAAGGACCCAAAACTGCTGAAGTAGGAAGCTTTAAGGCTTACAGTGTAAATCCAATTTTTGCCTGCTCAGGAAGCTTAATTAAAAATAAATGAATAAATAAATAAATTAGTGTTTGAAATATCAACTGGAATCTCACAAATTTGGTCTTCTAATTTTCAGCTAAATATGCATTCCATTGACAATTAAGGCAACAAGAATAGTTTATAGTTTATAATTATATGACGAAAATAATAATTTTATGGTATGAAAATGCTAAAGATTACTACAGGGATGATATCACAGAAGGGCTAATTGCTCCTCTCTGCAGTACCACAGTAATGTTTGCAGTATGGTTAGGCTGCTCTGCTTTTCAAATTCTGCGCACTATTATTGTCCAAATTTACTCTGCAAATGGGTTACAGTTTTGATAAAAGATGCTTAGTGAGCTGAAGGCGAGTGTGTATAAATGCTGCTACGCTCAGAGCCCACAGATGGGCCTTCCGCGAAACAATTCATTTTCCAACATCGCCCCCTTGTGGTATTTCAGAATTACGACGTATTATTAATCAGGTCTGGCTGCGACACAGACATCGCCACACGGGAAAGCAAAGATGTTCGGTTGTGTGGGGAAAATGGTTTTGTTAGCAGCTGAATTAAATTAACACAAAACAAAACACTATTGTAAAGTTTTATTATGCAACACAGTTTATGATAATATGATTACCTTTTGGAACACAATTAAGAATACAGTGATGAACAATCACGAAAAGAATACCTACAAATAATTTAATTCAAACCTATAAAATTTTTCAATAAAAGTCTTAATTATACACTATTTAAAAAAAAAAAAAAAAGCTTATATAGTATGTAAGTTATTCAAAAGTGCATGCTACTTTCTCAAATAATGTATGTTGCTTTGCATAAAAGCATCTGCTAAATTAATTAAATGTAAACGCAAATGAAAACCATGCAACGGCCACGTTTCTGTTTTACCACTTGATCTAATTTTTAATTACTTTCCGTTTGATTGATCTAATGCAGGTGTCTAAAGCACAAGGCCAAGTTAACATTGTAATTACATGAGAAAGTGAATTGGCCCAGCCAGTCTGTACTCAAACTTTATTGAAACATCCATCCCATAAATGATCCTAGCACTCACCCCAGAAGATCACACAACTGTAATTTCAGTCTACTGTGGGCTTCAGGCCCAGGCCCTGTACATCCCTACTTCTAACTCTTATACTGCATTCAATGTCAGCGAAAACTATCCCTTGAAAATTACGGACAGGCATTAAATATTAATTTAAAACTGACTTTACATCATTTTATAAATCTACTTGTTTTCAAAACATCTATGGCTTGATCTAAACAAATGTTAATACTCAAAGCATGCACTGAATTGAAATTGTACGTTTTAGTTCGAAAGAAATTAGTGGGAAATCTGATTTTAAGTAATTTTAAGGGCACAAACAAGTTGTTTTAAAAAATGAAATTTATATTTGATTGTAAATAATTTGGCAGTGTTACGATACTGACTACAGCTAATAGCGGAGGTTGAGTGAATAAAACGTTAGGTGGTTAATTACACACACACTTCTAAAATAATAGACATTAAAACTCTTAAACCGCGAGCTCAACCAAAATCTCGCGATAACTCGAGACGACCCAGCCCTTACGTGTGCGTCTTGGTACTGAGAATTCTCGCGAGATCTGTGGCGGGAAGATGGCAGACGGGTCCCAGCGGGATTCGGTTGGATTTAGCTCAACGCTGAGCGGACCCAGGCTTGAGTTTTGCCCCGATGGTGATGTTTGATGCTCCAGTCCGGCATTTAGTGTCCATGTTGAGCGGGGTGTCGCATTCCTTTCTGCCGATACTCTCCGGGAGCTGCCAGCGACGCACCTCTCCGGGCTCGCCGGCCAAGCATCCCCGCCGGAGCCGCTTCCAGTGAGACGGTCAGAGGGCACGAATATGACCGGGGAGACGATCCGCTCGCTGGGCAGGGAGCGCCAGCCGAGCGAGGACGACGATCTGCTGGGGCCCGGCGAAGAAGCCGACGCCATCGCGTCGCTGGCCGGCGATACCCGCACCGAGCGAGTCGGCGGTGGCCGGCTCCTCAGCGCACACAAGCAGGCGGCTCGAAGTCCGCAGTCACCGCCCAACGACAACGCGGTGGCGCCGTGCTGTGCCGTGGACGACCTGAACCGCAACCCGGTGCTGCTGGCCGCTGACGACTTCCCGCTACACCGCTGCGTTTTTGACGGTGATGTGCGGCGCCTCTCTTCGCTGATCCGCCTCCAGAACATCGCCCAGAAGGACGTCCACGGTAGGCAGCCACCTCCTCACCATCGGGCTCCGTAACCCCCACCCCCCCAAAAGCCGGTCTCGGTCTCTGATTCCCGGCGAGGGCACCGGGAGGGGCGCCGCCACGCCCCCAGATCCCCTCTGTTACCGGCGTAAACACCCAACCTGCCTCCTGTCAGCGCGTCTGATTGCCGTCCTGTACACCCCCTCTTTCATAGGCATGGTCTGCATCTCCACGCTCTCCCCCTGCTTAAATACTAACAATTTTATTCTGTTTTATTTGCATCCCTGCATCCCGTGTATTGTCCATGCGGTAGTTCGTACTGTAGTATTTTTATTTATTTATTTACCTTGGGTTGTTAAGGGCTTTTTTCTCTGTCCGGGGTGGGAGGCTGACCCCCTTTTTAAATTGCTCATGTGCGAAAAGAGAAGACTGCACATCTTTATATCATATACGATTATGTGAGTGCACATATTCTCATAAATAGAGCTGTATGTCAAAAGCAATGGCAGCAGTTAATGATAGGTCAGATGAACTGATTACAAATGTATTACAGTAATCCATGTTGGTCAAGATGGCTGCATGATGACCACCCCCCCCCCCCCCCCCCACCACCACCCCCCAGGCATCTCTTAGTGCCTCACAGCTTGTTTGAGGCCCAGATTAATGAGCCAGTGCTCTCCTGTCATGATCTGTTCTCCTCTCCCCTGCTCGTCTGCATTCTTGTGATGCGTCCTCATTTTTCATGTGCTGGTTTGTTTTCTTCTGAGCCTGACATCTGTGTGGAGATGCCTGTGGGTGTATGCTTCAAGGTGAGCGCCAAGGTGCCAGCTTGGCAGATTCCTGTCCCAAAACTGGGCGATAGAACATTTAGTAAGCATCAGGTTAACTGGGGCCGCCCAGACTTCACATTTTCCCACAATCTTGTGCATTTCTGGTTCCTCTGATGCTAGACATTGTTAAACACACCGTTATTCTTTTAGAACCAGTTTTTAATATGCCAAAAATCAAATGATTTAACTATTATAGTTGTTTCCTGTACATTTACCTTGACTGGCAGTGTTCCTTGTGAGACTCCCCTTGTTTCTGGTTCAGTAAAATTCTACAGGAAAAAGGAGAACTTTACCTTTATTTCCAGGTTTGGATGAATTCCGAAGGCTTGAGCCGTCAACACGGATGTCTCTTGCTGATAAGGTGTTGATTAATATCTGCATGCTGCTTTTGCACTTAATTTTCCTTGTTATTGTGATTTTGTAATATTTAATTTGTATCTATAATCTGTAATTTTTGGCCTAATTTGAAACATTACTGATACACTGTCATCTTCGGCAAATTAAGACTTTGACCTGATCTTCAATCAGATTTTAAAAGCCTGTGGAGATCGGTTGTTTAGCTTCATTAGGTCACGTTAACCGCAAAACCGCATTAAATGCAATCAGATTAATGCAACGTGTACTGCAAAGCAATCTCCTGTCAGCCAGCTTTATTTGATCCCTCTTGCAGGCTCAAGCCGTGAAAGACGGCATTATTTACATGAGCCTAAATAATGTATTTGGATGTTCGTTCTCTTCATTTACAACGTGTTGCTGTCATTATACAATAGTGCTTCCTACATTGTTGTTAACTTAAATACAGAAACTCGACACGTTTGCATTATGATGAGAGAATAATGGCTTCCGTGTCAGTATTTAGTTCCATCTGGTAGCCAGTACTGTTTACATCCTGGTGTATGTTTGCCACTGCTTTCACCAAAGCCCGCTGGCTTCTTTGTGATCTGTGCTCTGTCATTATCACCTTGTTTTACAGCTAATTGTGTAATTATAGCTGTAAATGTTATCTTGTGAGATATGGTTTGTCCTCCATGTTTGTTGTGGAAATGCTTTGAGGCATGCATAAGGAAACATTCCATTTGATCAGTGAAATCGGTGTGTGATGTCACTTGTCCCAGAAGTCACATGACTACCCTGAATGTCGTTAAACTGCAGGACATTTTAGGACATAATTGCGAAACACTTAATTGTTTCATTGTTATTTACATATTTGGCTCAGTGTGTGGAGTTTGCATGTTCTCCTTGTATTGTCATGGGGTTCCCTCCAGATACTCTGGTTTCCCCTCACAAACATGCTGAGGCTAATTGGAGTTACCAAATTGCCCATATATGTGCGTGTGGATGGTGTGCGAGAGTGGATTGTGTGTGCGCATGTGTGTGTGTGTGTGTGTGTGTGTGCCCGCCCTGCAATGGGGTGGCACCCCGTCCTGGGATGTTCTCCAGCTTGCGTCCATAGCCTCCAAGATAGACTCTAGTTACAAGCGGCTACCAAATATGTATGTATGTGTATGTTAAACTCGCAACTGATTACTTTATCATTTCTGGTTGACTCTGATTTCCAGCATGTCATCTCTGCATGTGAAATGTCAGAATTCACCTTTCGATATGTTGAGCTGTTACTCTCAGTTCAGACTCCATTTAAATGGCTAACTTTTATAATCCATGTACCTCATTTTATGTTTTTATTTGACCATTTACAAATTAAAATTTTATCTCGTCCCAGAATGGTCCTGCTTGTTGTTATATGCGTTTTAAATGCAGGTTATTTACTTAAGGACTCGGTGCTCTGGATTTTATCAGTAAGCCTAAGATTTAACCAGCCAAACCCCTTATTGGAAATAAGCTTTAATCGGCCTGACTGTCACACATGGTTTTAGAGAAAGCCAAACAATTTCAGTGAATACAGAACAGAACCTAATATATCACTATTCTGTAGGTAATTTGCGTTTCCCAGGTGTATTGCATACAGGAAATGATATTTGTACTTTTAGGTTTTTCCAGAAAGTAAATGCTTACCACTTGTACAGTAAGGCTGTTCTAATTACTTAACTGGTACATGTACACTGATGATTCATTTTATAATTTATTGCTGTTCTATATCCATTTGAAACCTAAATTGTATGTGTGGTTGTGCCATTGGAGTTTTGAATGTATACAAAATCAGATTAATTTGTAGAGGGGGAAAAACAGGAATATTAATTGAGATTTAACTGTTACTCTAAATTCCAGTGGCGATCTGTGGCGTTTAACACTCACCCCAGTTCTATGGGTGAATGAAATGTTCCCGGAGCTTAAAGTTTTAGGTGAGACCCTGCTATTGTAAAGTCCAGGCAGCTGTTTACCCACCTCCTGCATCTACTGTCCGGTTGGGCATTAAGTTAATGTTTTGGGCTCCCGTCGATATGGAAATCTGAGCCAGGTTGGCAGTATGGATTATATAATGCACACGGTATCTTAATGAGCTTGGGCGGCTGGTGTTTGGCTGGATGATCACACCCATTCCTGGGGTCTCCCTGGGGCGACATGTCAAGGAATTCCACGTACGAATGATGTGTTGAGGGACCTCGCCGGCCGCTCACCGATGCCGGTTTAATTGGGACCCCCCCCCGCCCCCCTCAGTTCTGCTTGTCTGCTCTGGCAGGACGACCTTGTTTGTTTAAAATCATCCCGTTCCTCTGACCCTGCTGTCTCCTGCCGCTGCAGGAAACACGCCGCTTCACCTGGCCGTGATGACGGGGCAGAAAGGTGAGTAGAGCATTTCTCGCTTGTGTGTTTCTGTGTGTATGTCTATATATCTGCCTGTTTCGAGAGTGAACTAGACCAGTGCAGTTATCTAACTGCGATAAATGCTATTTAGTGGAAGGGAGGCAGTTGTTACAGTAGAAGAATCTCAGTGATATTATCTCTTTTCCTCGGGGCCAGTGTTTCTCATGCCAGTCCACATTTTTGCTCCCTACTGGTAGCCAAAATGTCGGCTGTCTGGAAGGGAGCTGGGAGGGAGCAAAAACATGGACCGACTGGGGGTCCCTGAGGACCGAGTTGGGTGATGCTGTAGGGCCACAGCCCTCAGCTTGAGCCTCTCTCATGCTCCTTTTACTCTCAGGCTGACTGGGACTGTGGTGTTCAGAAAACCCACATTTTGTGATTCGATCAGGAGTCAGTGGTTGGTAGCCAGAGGCTGGGGTGGATAAGCCATTGTTTATGTAAAGTCCTGTGTGGAGCAGCATAGGGGTGAGGCAGCCATGCCCCCTAAGAGGAGCTGCCCCTACCCCCCCCCCCCCCCCCCCCCCCCGCCCGGCCCGGCCCCCTGGCCCCTGAATGGGGGTCCGGCCAGCGGGACGTGTTCAGTATTCCAGCCGAGATTACATAAGACACTTCTGGCTGTTCAACTCTGCTCAATGGAGACAGGAAGCGACCAACCAAGGGGTGAGCTACGTTGTGGGGGGGGTTGTGTAGCCTCTGATTCATTACCAGGGTTACACACCCCCCCCCCCCCCCCACTGCAGGACAGTGCACCCATGATTTCAAAATGTTTTGTTTCTGAATCTTTATTTTCCTGCTCTCAGTTAATTCCATTTAAGAAGTTTGCCTCATAACCAGGATTATGGAGGCGGGGTTATGTCAGGTAACTTAACATTAAATCATTACATGCTTCTGAATAAATCATGCATGATTTTATGCCTGGTTCAGAAACAGGACAGTTGGTTTAGTTTGTTTGGCAATTCCTTGCGACATCAACTTCCCTGGTTTAACGGGACCAGGGGCAAGATTTGGTGAGGAAAGGCCAGAGTGATCACTCGCCTGACGCCCCCGACCTGTCCGCGCAGTCCCTGATCCGTCCATGCCGTCCCGCAGGCTTAACTGAGACCGGCTCTGAAAAAAGAACAGGTTTGAAGAAGCTAAAACTGCTGTTTTCTTCCCTCAGCTCCAGCTTCTATTAATTTCCGCCTTCTCCCTTTGCTTCAGAGTGTGCCCACTTGCTCCTGGCCCACAATGCACCTGTCAAGGTGAAAAACGCTCAGGGATGGAGTCCCCTCGCCGAAGCCATCAGTTTCGGGGACAGGCAAATGAGTAAGTCACCCTCGTGGGTCCTTCATGTGCCATATCGCTTGTGCGCATTTAACGCAGGATTGGAGAACTTTGTAGTCTATAAAAGCGAGTTACTAGTAATTGTCGTCATGTGGTATTATAACATTACATGCACACCATAAACAAACGTATCTCAGATCTCTCCAGTAGTACCCAGCACACATTATCCAGTTAATTAACCTTATTTTGACATGGCGGAAGGAACTAGAAATTAGGCTGCCCTGGTATAAAATGGCTGCCACCATCTCAATAAACAAACTAGGTTTCCATTCAGCACTGGCCTCATTAACCTTAAATAACGAACGCTTAAGTATGTCCTTGTGAGGAGTATGTGTGTCTAGCTTCTAACAATATGTATATTTTCACTTCTGTAGTGATAAGCAATAAGATGTCCAATTACTTGTGAAAGTTGTAGGAATACGTTTGGTATTTGGGGGTTCGCTTGTCTAAAGTTTGTGTATTGTTAATTCAGTAGTTTTAGTGGTCTAGTCTTAGTCATTTTATGTAGTTCTGTAGTTCTTTGGTTTATATATATATAGCTACTGCTCTGTACTGTAAAGAACGGCCGTAAAAGGAGCTGCTTCCATCCATCAGTTTCTCCGTCAGTGTGGAAGGCAACTTTTGAACCTACTGAATGAAAACTCCCCACTCTTTGTGAGGTCTGGTTAATAAATCTTATTAAAATTTTTGCTAAGCTCTTAAATGTCGCACGTATTGAAGCACGTTGGATGTAATTTCTGGTCGAATCTGCACCCGTAACATGAGCCTGCCGCCTGCGTTCGTTGTGGTGTGTTCAATGCCAGCGTGACTGCATTAGTCAGCTCAAGTGTCCTCGAGATCTCAGAGCTCTTCCTGGCGTTTACAAGCCCTGTGTCGCCATGGCGGCCCCAGGAAACGTGTTGCCTTTTAAGCCACTCGGTGTCGGATAGTTTCATGGTAAATTAATAATGTGCATGATTAATGACTCCCGTAATTACTGTTTGGAGGTGGTGTTTTATGCATGTTTTTGTGCAGTTGTGTAGAAGCTGACTTAGGATTTGGATCTCTTTAATGTGACGTTGTAAAAGCCGTCTGCGTTATCGGTATGTGAACCTGAGTAGCTCAATGGGACGAGCTGGTTTGGTTGGCAGCTTAAAAGCTGGGCTTTGTGCGATCGTTGGAGTTATTTTAGCGTCTCGCATCCGGTTTTTGTGTTTTGTTTTTTTCCCCCCTTCTTTCACTCTTTTCAGCCCGTCTAGTGGACCAGTTCTGGTTTAAAGGGTGACTGGGTCTCTTGCAGTTTTTCACCCACAAATTATTTCAGCCCCAATACCTTCAAATACCGACCTTGCCAGGAAGTCACGCCTTGGGGGGGGGACAGTTGCTGGGGTCGGGGGTGAATACCAGCTCCCTTGGGATTATTTATCCCCAGTTTCCTGCTCTGCCATAATTAGCATTAATGTGGTTGTTGGGTTAATTGTGTTGAGTGTTCTGGGACTAGCGAATGGTTATAAGGAGCTGACTCCTAAGCAGGCCGGGCCTGTGGGGGCTGGGGGGGGCAGCGTGCCGGCCGGCCTGTCTTCACTGGCCTTTCCCTTTAAGCGGCAGCTGAAAGGTGGCCTTCCCCCCCCGAGCTGTTTTGTCGGTGAGCGAGGGCCACCCAGCAGGCTGCCCTGACCGGATGTTTTTTGCCAAAGGGGCAGATGGGCTGCGAGGCCCCAGCTTGGGGGGTGGCGGCCCCCAGAGGGCAGCTTCTGGCAGCGTTGAGACTCCCTGCCCACATCACGCTTCGTCATCCCCCCCCCCCCCCCCACAGATTTGGGTTGTTCTGCCGCATGAATTTCTTTTTGAGGATGTTTACCACGGTAATTGAAGAGAGCGGCCCCTCTTAGGACACCTTGTGGCCGCCATGATGTGCTCACATCAAGAAATACTTGTATGAACAGCCATAATGTGTCAGCCTGCTACACCTGGCTAGTTTTTAGACGTGCTTTGCGCTAAATGAGGAATCCTTCAGTGCAGCTGGATGCTTGATGATACACTAGCTAAAATGCCAAATGGGTAGGTCCTCTTCTGTTCTATTTACACATTATATATTCATTTACAAGAACAATAACATCACAAACTGATCTAAAGTCACGGGCTCAGCGCAAACCGCAGAAGTCTTATTAAACCTTTTTATTTTTAATTAATGGACTTGTCAGCCGATGGATTGTACTTCTGTAAGTGCACCACAGGTTATGAAATGCTCGCAGATGAATAATTAAAATGCCGCGCTGTATCGGATTCCAGTTTCCGCCGCCGCATTTCTGATTAATTTCCAGCAGCTTGCATGAATGATATATGATAGATACACTCCCTTCATTACGTGCTTTATGGGGGGAAACCAAAAGTAAGTCTCTGACCACTTGAGTGGCAGCCAGCATGGTTCAATAATGAAGATCATTTTGGTGTTTGTCTGCTGTCGCTTTCTGCAAATGTGGATAACACAGTAATTTATTAAAATATCTTCTTGCAGAGATAGTTTGTTAGCCTCCAGAATAAACTGTGGGACATCTTGTGCTTTGTTCAGACCTCTGTGAACCTCTGGTGTTTTATGCAAAATTGATTGACTTTGCCTGTAATCTTAAAACCTTAATGGTCTATTTAAATTCACTTTCTGTGTGTTATGGTGCTTTCCTACTGCCCCCAAGAACCAAGGCCAAATTTACACACGCAAATGTTAATTCTGCTAGCATTTCATGCTGACATAAGACGACGATTCTAGAGAAAATAAATAAGATGGTGATTCTCAGAGA
The DNA here is from genome assembly GCF_048594095.1 of Paramormyrops kingsleyae. Taxonomy (NCBI): domain Eukaryota; kingdom Metazoa; phylum Chordata; class Actinopteri; order Osteoglossiformes; family Mormyridae; genus Paramormyrops; species Paramormyrops kingsleyae. The sequence continues at coordinate 11,658,731 of NC_132817.1, read as the reverse complement.
CTTGCTAGCGGAAATTAGCGCACAGTAAATCCTGGTATACACTGCATGAAAAATAAAGTGTCTCTTCGGTTTTGCATCACTGTAGCTCTCCAAACGTGGCGACGGCTTTACTGCGCTGATCCTGCTTTAGTGGAAAACCAAATTTAACTGGAACCGTGCTGTGACTAGTCTCTCTTCGCGGTACAGCTCGTGTACATGTGCCAGTGGAAAACACCTCTGCTCTGCGCTTCCATGTTCCCAAGGTGACAGCCGGAGTTTAGGTGCCCCGGTGGCTCTAAGTTATCCATCTTGTCCACTAAAAAATAGGAATTACTATTACGAGTGAGTAAAGGTCGCCGGTGGTGATGACCTGTTTAGAAGCAGGTTTAGCCATCTGAGTTACACGATTAACAGACCACAACACCAAATGTTTTGAGAAGTTTTGGTTCTGTCCAGTACCTAAAAACAGATAATCAAAGACCGCCAAATCATATCAGTATATTACTGTGCATTGTATGGACTGTATTTGGTGTCAAGAAGATGTCGTCTCTTGTTGGAACATAGTTTAAATGGTTCAGAAACTAGGTTTTCAGTCTGTTTGTATGCGTATTGAGGTCTACTCAACCGTAGAGTGGGATGCTCTGGACCCAGATGTCTTCTCTTCACCTGTCTGATTTAGCTTTCCTTAAGATCTTAGGCTCAGGCATTTTTGTTTAATATGGGTGATTGTCGTCCCCCCCCCCTTTTTTCCTTTCAGTCACTGCGCTGCTGAGGAAGCTGAAACAGCAGTCCAGAGAAAGCGTACAGGACAAGAGGCCTCGCCTGCTCAACGCCCTGAAAGAGGTGAGCCTTCGGATCACTAGCATTTTAGCACGTTAGCATACAGTCTGCTGTTTCAGAACACTAGCATACACCCTGCTCTTCAGATTATTAGCATTTTAGCACGTTAGCATACACCCTGCTCCTCCAGATGACTAGCATATTAGCACGTTAGCATGCATCTTTCTGCAGGTGTTGTTGGTCTGTTTTAGGCCTACTTTTAAGATATTTCCCTGCACTATAACATTAAGAGTCATCCCTAGTGTTCAATTAATTTTCTTTCCATTCTTTCCTGCTCCCAGCTTGGCGACTTTTATCTGGAGTTTCACTGGGATTTCCAAAGCTGGGGTGAGTTCTCACTAGTCTTTCATTAGGTTTAATAGTAATAGTAGACCTTTTCCTTAGAGGCATTTTGGGGCATTTAATTACATTCCCCAGTCTTCCCTTTAAACCACATGAAGCCCTTGACTTGAAAAGCAGCAGCTTCATCTGACAATAAATCCCATAATGTTGAGTTGTATGCAGTAGAGCCCTGCATTGGGAGCGGGATCCCGCGGGACCCAACGCAAATCTCACGGGATTGGGCGGGTTTTAGATTGTCGTGGGCGGGAGCGGGCGGGAGTGACAGAGACAGCGGGCGGGATTGGGCGGGAATCGTCAGAAATTCAGCGGGAGTGGGCGGTAATGGTCAGAAATTCAGCGGGAGTGGGTGGGAGCGGGATTAAAAAAATAGTCCTGCGCAGGGCTCTAGTATGCAGTCAAGTTAAACACTGGTGTTACCCTTTCTCTGCGTTCTTTGGGTGAGATAATGTTCTGCGCCCTGCAGACATTTTTCATTTGTGCAGAACACAAATAGAAGTGATCAGCTTGTTTGTTGCGTGAAATATAAGGGATCTCTCTCTCTCTCTCTCTCTCTCTCTCTCTGTCTCCAATTCCGTAGTTTGAAAAGGAATTTCCAACTGTCCCTCTCAATTCCTTTTTCCTTTGCAGTTCCTTTACTGTCCCGAATCCTGCCTTCTGACACCTGTAAAATCTCCAAGCAAGGCCTCACCATCAGGTAAGGTGAACCCACTCACTCTTTGGAGTCGACGATGGACGAACCCGGGTGACTGGGCTGTCAGACCACCCTGGAGCCCCAGGTGGGTCCCTGTCCCTCTGACGCGACGTCTCTCGCAGGCTGGACACCACCCTCGTCGACTTCACCGACATGAAGTGCCAGAGGGGGGACCTCAGCTTCATCTTCGACGGCAACGCCCCACCCTCCGAGTCCTTCGTGGTGCTCGACAACGAGCAGAAGGTCTACCAGTGGATCCATCATGAGGTGAATCCGGGGGGGCGGGGCTTTGGGGAATCAGGGAAGCACGATTCTGGGACGTCTTAACAGCAGAAACCATCCGATTCCTTAGCAAGGCCAAGTTATATTCTCAGTGGCTTCATTATGCGCTGAAATCTCCTCATTTGAACCTCTTATTGAAGCCTGGGCAATTATTATCTGTGGAGAGCCGAGCCTGAGATTCACCATGTAAGCAGGTGCCATTCTTCATGATTTGTCCAACCCATATGCACACCTGTGTAAACTGGTTAAATTATTCACTTGTACAGTGCATCATGAGCACAGATCGTGTGGGGAAAAACCTACCTTTAGGGTGGGTATTATTCAGAATGTGAGGTACCTATGTTTTTACACTTCTGAGCTTGAGGCCTATAATGAGGGTCCACCTTGCTTCACCTGGCCTGCAGGGGGCACACTAACATGGCGTTTCTTGTCGTAGGAGTCGGAGATGGAGACTGAGGAGGAAGTGGACATCTTAATGAGCAGCGACATTTATTCGGCCACGCTTTCCACAAAATCCATCACCTTCGCCCGCTCCCAGATGGGCTGGCTCTTCCGTGAGGACAAAACGGTGAGATTTCTTCTTAGCAGGAATTCCAGGTTTGAAATTTTGGTTAAAAAAAAAAATCTTTCTTTTGTAATAACACTTTTTAACAAAACAATTTAGATTTAATAATCTCGTTCTTGGTACCCTGGCCTTTCGCTTCAAACGCTCCACTCGGGCATAGCTTGTGAATTGGACTCTTTTGCCTGATTGCGGCTGACCGTCGCCCCCTTCTGGTCGTTGCAGGAAAGGGTTGGGAATTTCCTGGCGGATTTTTATTCGGTGAATGGGCTGGTGCTGGAGTCGCGGAAGCGGCGGGAGCACCTGAGCGAGGAGGACGTGCTGAGGAACAAGGCCATCATGGAGAGCTGGAGCAAGGGTGGTGGCCTGGCCGAACAGAGCTTCGAGGTGGGTGCCGTACCTCGGGGGGGTCTCCTGCTCGTCCTCCGCAGCACCAGTGTGAGGTTGGGTCTCGCACCTTCGAGAAACAACTCTTCCCCATTCAGTTCTGGCTCTGGATTCATCTTTGCCTTTAGGGTGAATTTTTTTTCATGAATTTTCATGGTGACCCACCTGCGGCCTCAGAGAGGGTAAACGGGGACAGGCTGTTGTGTGCAGGGACACTGCTTTTCCCCCAGCCTGCTCTTCCTGAGCTATTAATTGGCCGCGGTTCGGTAGTGACCCGGCCCCCTGCCAGGAAGGATGCTCTTTAAATGAGGGCGCTCACCTGCATAGTGTCCCGTGATGGGAGCCGTGGGCTCAAAGGACAGCAGTGATGTACGGTCCAGCCTCCTGCTGCTCGGTGACAGTTGCCAGGTGACAGCCGGCGGACATTAAGTTCACCTGTAAGGGCTGGTTTCATACGGATGGTGGACATGCCACGTTCTTGGATGTTCACGCTGCTTGGCACCAGGGTTAAGCTGCTCTTAAGTCATGATTCTGAAGCGTGGTATATTATGGGTATATTAAAAATAAGTATTTTACTAAAACTGTGCATTATATACTGACAGTACACAAGGACATAGACAGGTATATGGCATTGCAGATGCAAACATTTATTTTACTTCTGAGCCACCTGGGATTTTAAAATCCCATCGCAAGGAATCATACAAATGTTGGTACATCCAAGGCTTCCTCAGCAAACCTGTCCTTGAGTCTGCCAGCTGTATCTTCAGTCTCATCAGTGAGGGTGTTTGTATACAGTCTCCGTCCTGACTTTCTGGTACTTTCCCCTTGGCCAATTCGAGGCCCGCCCGCAGCACGCTTGTTGGCCGCGTTTTCGAGCAGTGTGCGGTCGTCACCTTCTGCAGGAAGTGTGACCCTCAGCTGTCCAGTCGGGGCCTGAATCTGGGAACTGCCCTCCTTCCTGATGTTGATAAAGAGCAGAGCTACGACTCCCAAGTCGCTCAGAACTACAGCCTGCAGGAGTGACCTGCCTGCTCTTACTTACACAGAGAATTAATCCATCAGTACCTAAGGCTTGTGGTCGGCATCCCAGAAGGCCTTGCTGCAGTGACTTCCCTTGTTATTATGCTTATCTCTATATGTATGATATTCCCCCAGAACACAGGCTTGTGTCCCCCCCCCTCCAGCTGAACACCATAAACCCCGTCTGGGACTCCTCTTTCCTGATGTGTCATCTCCCCCCCCCCCCACAGCCCATCAGGAGGCAGTCACTTGTCCCGCCGTCGCCTAGCACCATCTCGTGGGAGGAGTACATCACCGCGGAGAGGGGGAAGTAAGCACCAGCCCCCGCCCGCCCACCTGCTACTCACACTGGGGGGTGTCAGACTGCGTCCACCCCCCCCCCGGAGCCCTGGCTCTGTCACTTTCCCAGCATGGACTGTCAGGTCTGGCACCAATTGGAGCCCCTCCAAGCCGCATGACCTTCTGAAGATTGTGGACGCTGCATTTATCCGGAAGTCCCCCACCATGAGTGGGAAATGGGAGCTTATGGTTAACCAATTATGAAACCATCCCGTTCGGTAGCACTGCTGGTAATTGTTTTTATTCCTAATTCCGCCACGGGTACTATGAATGTTTGGGTGGGTGTCTGGCATCGCCACGCAGACCCATGTTTACCTCCCGGAGTGGTTTGTGGTCTCGTGAGCCATTGGCCTCCAGTTCCGAGAAGGATTAGGTCACCTGCCCGCCCCGGCAAGCCAGGCCCCCATCAGCATCCGTCTGCGACTCTGGTCCTGGGCCTGTGCCCATCTCCCCGTGCCCGGCACGACTCACCCTGCTCTGTCCTCCGTCCCGTTCGCTTGGGCATATCAAGGTCACCTAGACCCCACTCTCTAGTTAAATTTTCCTGCCCTTTTGTTTGCTTCTATCCAACATATTGAAACTGAAGTTATTTTACTTCATTTTTATAGGCTGCGATCAGGCCCCTGTAATAGGCTGGTTTATTTATAGTTGCCCCGCCCTCTCAGTGTTAATGGCCAATTGTAATTAGTTACCCTCAGCATGACTGTATCCGGGCTTAAGCTGACTCTCAGGGGCCTTGTCTCTCTGACAATGTGATTCTTTAAATCTTGAAAGAGAAATGATCTTCGTGTCGTTTTTATGACCTGGCCTCCTCTCAGCGCTGTGCAGCAGTGTCCCCGGAGTTTTCTAGAAGCGCAAATCACCCCGACCACATCATGCCGCCAGCCTCTCAGATTCTTCTGCTCGCCTAGCCCCCCTCCCCCCACCTAACGAGAGTGTCCTCTGCAGGGCTCCTCACCTGGGCAGGGAGCTGGTGTGTAAGGAGAGCAGGAAGAACTTCAAAGCCACCGTCGCCATGAGCCAGGAGTTCCCACTGGGCATCGAGGCGTGAGTGTGGGAGACGAGGCCGCCGGCTGCCTTTGCCCCCAACGCCCTGCGACGCGTCTCTCTCCCCGCAGGCTCCTGAACGTCCTGGAGGTCATCGCGCCCTTCAAGCACTTCAACAAGCTGCGGGAATTCGTGCAGATGAAGCTGCCGCCTGGGTTCCCCGTCAAGCTGGGTGAGGAGCCGGCTCGCATTGAGGCTGGTACCGTGCAGAAACTGTGTAATGTGTGTCAGCCATTTTAAAAGCACTCCTAAAGTCACCCCAGTACGTATATTTTGCTGTACAGTAGATCCTTGCATCCATGCAGTTTTGAGAAAGCAGCATCAGACAGTCCTGAGAGCAGTTGGGGTTAAAGGTCTTGCTTAGGAGATCAACAGTAAACTGATATCATGGGATTTGAACCGAAAACCTTCCGATTATAGGTACAGTGTCCTAACACTGAGCTATGCAGCAGCCTCAGCACCCATCCAATGCACCCATATATTTGTTGACTCAAGCATACCATGATTGACTGACCAGTTTCAGTAACTTTTATGTCACATTGTATATTTGCTCAGAAAAAAAAAATACTACCCACCTTAAATGTTTAAAGCTGTTAAAATGATTAAGATTTCTGTACTGTCCTGTATGTCCATCTGACTTTCTCACAGCAGTTTTTATCCACACCGTAAGTGAGCGGCAGTGTCCCTCGGAGAGACCCCTGCAATGTAACGGCCTGTGTACACCTCTGTTTCAGACATCCCCGTGTTTCCCACTATCGCCGCCACCGTGACATTTCAGGAGTTCCACTATGACACGTTCGACGTGTCCAACTTCACCATCCCTAACGAGTACAAGGAGGACCCCAGTCGCTTCCCCGACCTCTAACCTCCCCCGTCCCCTCCCCCACCCCCCCGCCGTGGAGCGTTTGCTGGGTCGTGAATAATTCAACCCGCAAAAAGGGCATTCGATTGAAATGTGGAGGAGTTTGCTCGGTCTGACCTTTACGGAAAAGGGACTGACGTGTCGAGCCTCCAGCGAGGGCGGCTGGTTTGTTGGATGAATTTTTGTTGAGATATGGGATGGGAATTGTGGCAGCCCGCCCGGGTTTAGGATCACCCAGACCTGTCCACATGCGTCACCCTTGTACGACGTGCCGAGCTTATAACGCTAGTCTTTGCAGGTGAACGCCTTAAAAAGTTACAAAAGACCCATTTTAGAGGCTGGTTTTGAAGAGTGAAGACGTCCAATCACACCAAGCTGTAATTTTTTTTATTACTTTTTAACGTGTAAACTATGTGGTAACATTTACACTTAAATGTCAGCGTTCTCTATAAAACCCTTTTCTAGGCTGTTAGGGCTGGGGTAGGAACAAAGCTTTTGATGGTGTATGATTCAGATAGGAGTTTTTAATGATGGAGAAATACAGGCCTTTTTTAAGTACAGGGTTGTTAATACCTCTCAAATCCATTTTGACGAGTCACTGTCAGCTAGCCGTAGCTGCTATCTGAATGTGTTTTTTATACCAGCCGGTCGGGCGCTGGAACATGATGTGCGATTTGTACTTTCGGTGGAGTTTTTAAAGCCGCACACGCCCCCAAACCTCCTAAATCCCTGGTAGCTGGGGGAAGGCGAGATTAACGGGCCGGGGGGGTGGGCAGACCGAAGAGTCGTCCCGACTGTGAAGCCGCACTGCAGTGACATAGGAGATCTCTCTGCACCCCTGATGACGGCTGTCTGTCTCCGTGTTGTTTACGAACGGACTGTTCCGGTTTTGTGGAAGTTCATTATTCGATAGCCAGTGTTTATTTGTATGCGGATAATATCCGTGATGCAGTAAAACATCGCCAACCAGGGAGATCTTGCGGTCGCTACAGATTATGGGTGAATCCGGCTTGCAGGTTTCAACACTCCCTCCAGCAGTAATGTTCCATATCTGGTGCTTAAAATTTCCTACAAAACGTAATATTCTCTACTATATGTCTTCGTAAATGCCACATTTTATATTAAAAAAAAAAAAAAAGAATTAAAGTACTGGATTCATTAGTGTCGTCATTTTTCCGTGTAAGTTTTTTTTTAACGTCCCCTATACCAGTTTGTACAGCCAGTAAGGAAAGCCGCCGTTTTTGGTTTTCCACCGTTTCTGTTCGTTTTAACGTAAACCACCTTTTACACTACGTGTGCTTCCGTGTCTCACTACTGGATAGTGCGACGTCACGTCTCGACTCGTGCATTTTGTAAAGATGCTTGTTTAAGCTTCGTTTCATTAGGTACAGTGAGCAGAAGGGATATTTTAAAAGGCATACACCAACTTTTCCACTTCTAGAAGGCAGTGTATATAATTAACCTTCTGTCTATACGTTTCTGATTGTACAGCAAGAACCTTGTATAATTGCCTTCCTGCCTATTTTCCTATTAAAATGTATTGTAATAAAGTGTTCGTATACCATCAATCTACACTGAGTTTATTAAACGGTGCATTTCTGTTTATCAAAATGTGAGTGCATGTCCGTTTGTAACGTAGAAGTAAATGGTTCAGGACTTTTGCATGGTAGGTGGCTGGGCTTCAGCAATGAGTCTCGAACGTAACCAGTAGCGATTTTCCCGTGGGATTTTGAGCTAATCTGTCATGTATTTTTTAATACTTCCCTAAATATCCTAATAATGTTAGTAATTTAGAGACAGCCACGAGAAACTCGTCGTAAAAGATGCAATTGATGTGTTGGGTTACTGTGGTGGCCTTTGGTGTCTTTATGCATTAAGGGATTATCTGTGGTTAATCGGTCCTGTTGCAAAATGGGGCTTCCAGTAACTGAACCTGTCATGTGATGCTGATATAGAACCGGTAAGTGACGCGTGTAACAGGAATAATGTGTTGTATGACAATGGCAAGGAAGAGAAAAGGTAACCGCGCAAAGAGGCTGCTTTTGGATCCAGGCTGCTGGGTTAAGGGCCTTTTGCTATAGGAAGAGTTTCCCTTGAGTTCAGTGTCCATCCTGATAGAGCACGTCCTTCAACTGAAGCTGTCTTCCCCACCTAAGGCTTGGTTTAATTTTGGTGGTTGTCTGCACTGCCGTTATGGGAACACTGTTGGCCCTGATGCATGAGATTTTTTTTAAGCTTCATGGAATTGTGATAACATGGGACACTTTGTCATAGAAATGTGATATTTATGGAATTATAGCTGTGAAATCTACTGCATTTAAGGTAGTTTTACCTGAACCGCTTCTTACTGCCATCTGAATGTGTTTGGCACGGGCTGCTTCCAGACGTTTGTGTTTGATGCTAGAATACATTCATTTAAGTGTCAATTTTGATGGCGGTAGGTAGCCCTGAATTTAAACGAGGTATATTTCTCTAACTTTTGCTGTTATTTTGTTAGATGCTGATGTGAATGACCCTGACCTCCCGCTCTTATGCTGCCAGCCCTTACACAGACCCCCATGGACACAGAAGCGCGCTCTATAATTTAGTGTAACCATTCTGCTTTCCCTCACCTGTTACAGCAGCAGTGTGAGCCCCCGGACTTGCTCGCTGTGTTCTAGGTGATGTACGGCCCCAGAATGACTTTGGTGGGGGCCTCTCTGGTCTTACAGCTCCTGTGCACTCCACTTCATTGTGCCAGCCCCCCCCCAGCATATGGCCTGCAGTGTCTTGTTCCTGCTTAGCAAATGGCTCATGGGAGTTTCATTTACACAAAAATGTTCTAAGGCGGAACGAAAATGAATTGGTTCAGAGAACCAGTTACATTGTACAGGAGGTAGGACCAACCAATGAGCTGTCTTGGTTCTGCCTCTACAATTTGATTATCTCTGAACCAATCGCTTTTCCTTCTTCCCTCAGAACATTTTTTTTGTGTAAATAAAACTCCCATAAGCTCCCGAATAGCATACTACACATCCTCTAAGCTACCCAGTCTTGCCTTCCATGACACAGAAACACACTTATAGGTGAGGACAAGCTTGGCGTCGAAGGTCAGCCACCTGCAGCGGTGCCCATGGAGCTGGGGGGCTAAGGGCCTTGCTGAAGGGCTCACAGACATGACTATTTTGCAGAAGCTGGGCTCAAATGGCAACCTTCCAATCACAATCTTAACCCATGAGCCACATATCATAATACAATACAGTAGTTTTTTACATATTTAATAGACGGCATGAACAAGTGATGCGAATAGCAAAACATTCATGCTGTCAAGGAGTCAACTTCAGTGCAGCTAGGCTCAGCTTCCAGTGAACGTCCAGGTACACATGTAGGCCGTACCGGTGCAGAAGATACATCTACACATAACTGTTAAAGAATCAAATAGGTTTGGAAGTGTGGTCAGCCAGCTGCACCTGCTGCCTATGGTGTGTTGATTGGTTGATTGTGTAAGCACAACCTCTGAACAGGTATCTCGTTCGAGGCTGTTCCTGGCCTTGATGCACCTCAAACTGACTGAACCCGAAATTGTGCATAACAATTTTCCAATTATTACAATTAATTTTCCAAGCTTGTTGTTCAGCTGGCTTAAGGAATTGTGCTGGGTAATTTCTTCAGCTCTTAAGTCATTTACATATGAATATTTTTCATACATGTATACGTGTTGATTAAAAATGGTCCCACACATCGTCTGTAGGACCTGCATCCATGTTATATTGCTACTGAGGAGACCCTAAGTTGTTGGTGCAGATAGTTGCTGTGAACTTAATGGCATGTTTTTAGCGTAACGCTTTGAAGTTCCGCCACACATTCCACTTCCATTCCCACCTTGTGCCTACATGTAGCTCAGTGCCCACGAAATGCCAAGCCTAGGGGCCACATATCTTACTGCATAAACCTAAATCACATTCGGGTACAATCTGACAATTTCATGCATAGTACAGTCCTATCACTAGCAAACCACCTCTGCCCCAAACCCTCGCCAACGTGAAGGGGTGACTTTGTATGAAACTGAAACAAACTAAACTGGAGAGAGCATAGTTAAGTATAGTAGCATTCAATAATGTATAATAGCTTGTTCTTTGGGCAGTTACACCAAATGATTTCTTTTTGACACAATACTAACTTTTCTGGCTTACAGGCTTCTCAGTTGATTTCCATACAAAAGACATCACTCACTGCTGCAAAAGAATGACAATATTAATGTAGCCTTGAAACTAGGGTTGAGCGACATTGGATTAAAGTTCAAAAGGCAATAATTATATTTAACACAAAATAGTTGAAAAGTTACCTGATAAACTATAGCCAAACAGAATTATCTACTACTGACTACTTCACAATTCAAAATATAGAACTGAATTTCACAGAACATAAATTGACATTTTTAACTACCAACTATGACAAAATGTACAAATAAAATTAACAGCGACATCAGTGCTGACAAATCACTTGATTTTGCTCAATATTTTCTCTATGGAATCCAAAATATTTCCACACGTCTTCTGGTGGTCAGTTCTCATTTGCCCCATGCATATTTATTAATTTCACAAACATGCCATGCTGAGTGAGCATGGACAGAAATGATGGTGATTGGCTTGTTAAGCTCACGCAGAGCTCGCACAAAGCAGTAGAGAGAAACTTCAGAATGAATATATTGCTGCTAAATAATATTTGAGTGCATTTACTATTAAGATTTTTGAATATTCAACAATGCTGACTCATCCTATTCAGAGTCTCCTCCTTTGTCTGGCTCCCTGCCAACATGTCCGATTGCAGGTCTGAACCAGGATGATGGACCTGGTTGAATCTCTTCCTCTGGCTTCTCAGTCTGGGCACCTGCCAGGGAGAGGCTCATTAGTTTGATCTAGGACTGTGTTTCGTGATGAATAAGTCACTGGACTGTAAGAACTGGAAATTAAACCCATGATACCCCTGACATCCTAGCTTGTCTCAAGTAGGGAGTTGAGATTCATGAGATTAAAGTGGACTGCAGATGGTGATCAGGAGGTGATCTCGTTTAGATCAGCACACAAGCAGAAGCATAAAGCTGTTTAGCGGTTAATCCGGCACGGTGAGGACGCCAGCTCTGTGCTCAACAGACACACCTCCACACTGACTCAGCGGTGTCTCGTCCCTGACATCTTCGCTTTCGTTTGGGGAATCTATCCAGGTCCATCCCATCATCCGTGTTACGCCTGTGGTATACAAACAGCCCACTCACTAAATGACACCTTTACGAAGCATCGATGCCACCAGTCACCAGCCGCTCGTTACAGAAAGCACCCAATCGCACGGCCAGGAATTTCAATCAGCCGTCAATCCAAGCAGACGACTGAACTTGTGCACAGGGATGTAGAATTCAAGGGGAGATGAAGCTGCGAAACAGGTGGCTACGGCTGGGTGTGGCATCCGACCTGGACATTTACGGCAAAAACTAGGGGGAGTAAGTGGTGATTGGAGCCACCTCTTCAACCATGATGTCCTCTTGAATCTCCCCAGTATTTTACATAACAGCATATAGAACATTAGCTTCTAGCTCCATTGCACGCTAATTAAAACCAACAGAACGACACAGGGGCTGCATGTCTGGTTTTTAATGACACTTCAATCAGTGCGATTGTCTCTACAAACAAACATCTACACCTGAAAATGAGGCCACGTGTGACCCTCACATCGGAGTTCAAGTTTGCAGGAAGAGCAAAAACCAGCGTCAGCAGTACCAGTCAGCGCTATTAGAGAGAAGCCCAAATTAACTCAATTCAGCCAGCACTCACTACAGAGAAGTATATGGAAATCAAATTCAGATTGTCTACAGATTAGATTACTGATATTCATCCTGAAATAACCATGAATTAGCACCGTGACCCCACATTACTGAAAGGTGCCTTTCTGCATGGGCCGCTGTGCCTCTGCACTCTCAGCACCATCTGCCACTCCGCTTAATGAGACTCAAACCCATGATTACAGGCCGGACCGTTGCATTAATCTAACAGCTGTATCACTGGCCCGTTCATACAGCAGGTCTCAAATGCCAAAGTGTAGATTAAATTTAAGACCGATCATCAGACGCACTGTCTCACATCTTGCTAGATTTATTTAATTACAATTAAATAGGCACTTAGCCAAAATGAAATAGGACCAGCACCAGCCATCTTCCTATGGGGGCAGCTGGAAGTATTGTGCTGCAGTGTTTCCCAGCCCAGTCCTTAGGGACCACAACAGTCCGTGTTTTCGCTCCCTCCCAGCTTCCAGCCAATCAAGGACTTGAAAACTTGAATGTGTTGGGAGCTGGGAGAGAACAAAAATATGGAATGGCTGGGGGTGCCCCAGGACTGGGGTGGGAAACACTGTTCTACTGGACCCACCTTCTGGGAGGGGGGGTACCTGCACCCCTTCCTCTTCAGAGAGAGAGAGAGAACCATACTGCTACTTCCATACCTCCTGTTCAGAGAGAATCCAGTTGCATCATCATTTTATTATTTTATTTCATCTTTTTACCATGTATAAATCAAGTTTACATATTTTTAATAAAAGCATTCTGAATTCTATGAGTGTCATTTTAAAGGTGCTCTGTACAGTTCCAGTCAAAGGTTTGGACACACCAAGCCTCAGCATTTGTTTTTTTTCCTATACATGTTATTTTATAGATTTTGATGTCTTTTTATAAAGAATAGCACAAATAAACCATTCTATGGGTAGGTGTGTCCAAACTGCAAGTAAAGTTTGACTGATTGATTAGTTTGGGGTCACCAGGTTTGAGGTAACCTGTACTGTGAAAGAAGCACTACTTAATGTAGCAGAGGGAAGGTCTAGATCACCTGAGCGTGCGCTTCACTGCCTCCTGCTGGGGCTGCTGCAGTCAGTTATTCAGGGATGTTTTCTCTATCCCTATAGAAGAGATGAGGAGAACATTTTAAAAGGCCAAACCCCATAATTGGCTCTTGATGGGCCACTTAAGGAAACGCCACCCCAGATTCATTCTGCTCTTAAACCAGTCTGCTGCTCCTGTGGGAAAGGCCAGAGCATCCAGGGCACCCTGGCTCCCAGTTTAAAGCCTTCCAGTTCACAGCTAGCAGACAGCTGGTATCATAATGAAAGCGTGATGCTACATATTGTAGCCGTGCCAAAATCAAGAGGCACTGAATTTTAAGCAAGCAGCGCATCTGATGCAGACACTGGGTTGGCTTGTCATGGTTTTCAGAAGCTGAAACCCGTTCATGGTTCACCTGGATTTCCACAGCGTCCTCACACTCCTGAGAGCCCATGTGGGTCCCGCTAGTTGCCATGCAGCCAGGTAGGGGGTCAAGACTTTGGGATCCGAGGGCAAACAACAGGACACCATCCTGGAGAAAAGTGACAAACTTGCAACAATATGTAGTCAATGAAGACAACTATGCCATTTAAACCAATTCATGCCGACTCTAAATTGACAAAAGTGAAACTTTGCCAACCAGAGACATGCAGTTCTCAATGCTAACTACATTTATGCTTTTTGGACATGCCCAGAAAAGCCAGTTCTGGTTGAGAATCTACACCAAATCATCAGTGTTGTAATGACAGTCATCCTTATCACTAAGACCATTCCCCTTGAGGCAAAGGCACCATTTATCAGTTAAACACATTACTTGTAAAACAGCCTTGCCCTCAAACTACACATTTTTTTCCAACTGTTGCATTAAACCTTGATTCACGTCGCACACCACGCAAACCCAAAGCTCAGCATATACCGTTCCGACATACTGTCAGTACTGATAAATCACACCAGTACTGTGATGAAAATGAAAACAAAACGGAAAAAACTCGTTTTTGTTTCGATAAACTGGAGGTGGTGATCACATGCATTCACTGCAAATCATGCTTCACAAGTTGCACAATCCTACAGCCGTAGTCAGGTGCTCACACACAGTAAGTGTATACGAGATCCTCCCTCACTCAACTACAAACTGGGGTGATCGGAATCAAGTTCATCTCACCCAGTCTCCACCCTACATGTCCCGGGTGCGATGCGTGAAGCAGCGTGATCAGCTAGGCGTTACTGACATGCCGTTAATCGACTCGGAGACTCTGGGCGTCCGCAGCATGATGGAGATGCCCGATGCTCAGGTAAACTACTCACCGCAGAGCAAACGAGCTCGGCGAAGCAGCGAAACACCATCATGACGGCAATAACGGTGGACTCCCTAAGACAACGCGCCATGTCCCATGCCAATAGCCCAGACATGCATTTTACCAGCCCACCTTAACGACGGAGACTGAGCCGGTAGGTCAATATAAAGAGGTTTGTCCCGAGTGCGCATGCGCGACGATGACGCCTAAGCAACCAGGACCACCGCATATCTCAGCGCTATCTCCCCTGTCAGCTATAATGCCTAATCTGATTAAAAACTGCGTATTGCCGTCAGCTGATCTCAGGTGTGTTGTTTTTACACTGCATTTATGCTGAATTTCCATTGAGACTACAGAACGTATATTACGAAATATGAAGCTTCGGTCAGTTCGGATTCCGTTCGTATTATAAAATCCCAGTTTGGCTGAACCCCTTCTGTGACCTACAACATGTGACATCATGCTACAAACGCTACGAAGCCGTTTTTCCAAAGCCAAGAGTTTTATTTTCTGCACAGCGCTTATTACCCTCCCCTTTGTGGATATATATATATATATATATATATATCTTTTTAAATACATTTCAATAAAACGAAAGGCCTTTGGCAAAGGATTTCTACACAGAGAATATATTCCACCAGTTATAGATCAATCATTATGTCAATCAAGAAGTGGAAAGGTTTAACTCCCATGTGCAAATCAATAAACTGGATGATACATTCTCACTAAACTTAATTATTAAGAGAATAATTATGTCCTTTAAAATTACTTTTTTTGCACAAAATTAAGCAGCAGTTAATTCCAATATACTCCCATATTGCAGAAGCTCGTACATTCACAATCTATAAGGATTTCCTAAATGTGTTTTCATTTACATCAATTATCTTTGAAAAGTACAGAATATTGGCTTTCAAGTTAGCTATAACTAACATACAAATATGATCATCTTTTTTACATATACATTTATATATACACAATTGTGTTACGCAAATGCACATGTACTGTAGAAATATATCTTACAGGTCTGATACATTTTTGTCCTGATTATTTTATTAATTTCTTACACAGTTATTATAAAATTTCACACTATAAGCAAGTACAGTAATAAATTACAAATAAAACCTGAACACAATTAGTATAAAAAATACCATTTATATTTAATATATTTATGTTACAATGTTTGAACTTAAGTGCGACTTTTTCACCATTTCGTCTTCCGGTCTCGCTCGTTTTCTAACAGGGTATAACGTTCAGATCGCCATATTCCGCTTAAAAAAAGTCAAAGAAACTGCTACATTTGGCGATGGAAAAGCGTGGCACAGAACAGGGGGTAGCACGCGAAGGCAACAAAACGCCATTCACACGCCCAGATCCCGCGCTCGCACCACAATCTCTGCTCCGTAAGAGGTTCGCCAGGAGTGGCTTTCAATAAAGTCATAAAAAGCAAAAAACTGAATACCCAGTGTCATTATCAGTAGTTAATTTGCTTTTGTTTTAGCATTTACTTTAGGTAAGAACCTTCTTTGCAATACTTATGCAAGGTTTGAAATCCCAACATGTATCCCCAAATTTAGAGAATAAACTAAAGTTATTAACCAATTGGGAATTGCAGTGTTTTATGTTCTTGTATAGATGTTAACTTTCTTAAGTCATAAGAAGGCCCCTTATGACTCTCATTGATAATATTAAGAATGAAGTCACAGATCGAGAACAGGTAGCCCTACGGTGAAGCAGTATGACGGCCATATGTAAGAGGGCTGAAACGAATGCACTTTCCGAAGTGTGTTTTGTCTGGTAAGAAATGGGTTGGCCTACTAAGATACCCTGTGAACACAGCTACCCTTTCTACACCATCCACATTACTTGTATTTTAGGAAAGTATATTAGGCGTCTATTGCCGCAGTACTCCCTTTGGTTGCACGTCTTACAAAACCAGAGCAAGACCACACGTCCACCAGTAGATGGCACTCTAGGGCAGGTTCTAGAGCACATTAACCAGTATTCCACAACAGGAGGATGGCGCTACAGAGTAGAATATTGCTTTGGCATTGTCGTGTCCGTAAGATTCACATGTTGGGACTCGGAGATTATCTCTCATGTGAGGAAAAAAAATCATTGCAGATTACGCTGAAAACAATGACAGCATCCACGATTGCGGTTCAGTTCCCTTAATGTTTGACAGAGACAAATTCAAGGCAAAGTGTCCTATCCGTATTTTCTTCTTGAATATTGAATACGATAGCAATCTTTATCAGACAGTTCTTCAATGATAGATACAAATCTGAGGCAGTGTTTATGTTGACTACTAATGGGTCGGTCTGCTTAAGAATGAATTAGGCCTATATGTAGGCGATATAAACAAAGAAAATAAGAACAGATGCAGAGAAACACAGTGATGAGACGTCCAGAAAAAGAAAAAGAAACATCCACGCCCATTAAAAGCTTTGGGCTATAGGTAAAAATTGCACCATATTTACATACATTTTCCCTGTATATTTGTAATATTTTAGTATTTCTTTTGACGTTTCTGTCAACAAAAATTTGTCACTTGTCCAGCAAATGGCAAATGTTGATTTTCTTAGATAAAAACGTGTTCTAAGAGCACATTTCAGCATCCCCTCTTCACAAGAGGCTGTATTAAAATAATCGAGCCGTCTGCTCCCTCGGCACCACCAAGTCCACAGTGTCCTGGACATCCCACAGCTGAATTACAGCACTTTTGTGCGTAAAGGACGATGTCCGTTCATCACCAAAAAGCGCAAAAAAGAGACGCAAAAAGACATTTGCGGTGGGAAAAAAAACATGGAGATCGGTGCAACATGGAGCGGCCGAGGAAGAGACGCGGATTGGGGGGAGAAGTGGTGCTAACACGCAGACAGGAAGACCGCTCTTAGGGGGGGATCTTTAGATACTTTTGAGAGTGGGTGTTACGGGAGAGAGAAAAACGAATGAAACGAAACTTGTCTAAAATCAAGTTAAATGTTAAGGCTTATGTGGGATTGGCATTGATTTCCATTTTCTAAGATTATTTTGGGTGAGTCGGGCATGTCTGTGACACAGAATCGAGCATGTAAGTAATGTAAAAGACTACCTTAATAATTTCACAAATGACATTGGGGGTGGGCATGACGCTGTAACCCAGAAACAAATATTCAAAGAAGCCATTTTTAGACTTTTTTAGTCAGGATACTTTGAATGTTTACCGTCCGGTTTTCTTCTAGAAAAATGAATACGAGTCAATAGTCCTCGTGTAAAACCCCGTATGGTACAGTGTTTTTCTGTAATCTTTAACGGCACTGAAAAACAACTTTCAAGTCCATTAATAGGCCTATACAAACGCGAACACAATTTTATGTCCTTGAAAACCCATTTCATATCCTGTTATATGTAAACTGTAGAAAAAAAAAATCCCATTGATCACTTCACCATGAGGTAAACAACTCCAGTGAGGGAGAATCTTCTAATTTTGTCAGCGAACCGCCCCCACCCCCCCTCCCAAAAAAAAGATTAACGCCATTTCCTTGGCCTAACCCCCAGTGCAGTATGGGAGGAGATCTTACCATATCTGAAGGCTCAAACTGGGTTCCCTCGTCCACATAAACTCCCCTGAGAGACTGAAACCGAGGGCAGGATTCCTCTGAGTGCATACAAAACGGCGTGGGAGAAGGGCAGGTAACACGCTGGGCCGCAAAGGGCCAGGAGAGAGGAAAAGACAAAGTGGACGTACAGACAGAACGGAAAGGTGGGGCTGTACAAGTTAGAATCAGCACGTATTAAATTGAGACACATCTCCAACCAGTCCTCAGTTCCAAGATATAAAATGATTTGTTTCAGTTTTTGTGCTGGGCTCAAAGCCGGTATAGTAAATGCGGAGACTCTTTAAGTTTTACAAAATTGTAATTCGTTCTGCATTCGCATCATTGCCGTTCAACTCTCCTAAAGCCCTGAAGTTCTGCTGGGTGCGATTAGGAGATGTAGTTCCAGAGGACGGTCTGAGGCTGCACAGATGGGTGGAACGGCTGCACCAGGGCACGCTGATCGCGGTGGGACACGAATGCCCCCACCTGCTCCTTGTGTCCCTCAATGTTCTTGTGCCCTTTGGTCTGGCTGAGGCAGTGGGCGCTCTGCGGTCGGGGGCATGTGGCAGAGATGGGTCTGGACTGGGGGTTCTGGTACTGCTGGATGGCGATCTTGTTGATGGCACCTTCGTGCAGCTGGTCCTGCAGGGGGCGGTGGTGCGCCGTGGCCGAGGTCACATTCATCGTCTGGTTTTGGTGGGTGTGGCTTCCTGGCTGCAGGTGGCGGAACGACAGAGGGTAGAGAGTCAGGAAGGGGAGAAGCCGCGTGCGTGACATTCGCGCGTGGCGCAACACAGGCCCCTGCCCAGGCGGCTGGCGGCATACGGAGGGAGACTGCTCTCCAGGAGGAGAATCAGAAACAAGCGCTTCATCTGCGAAGAAATAAACACCGGGAGAGGAAAAGTGTACTGGGAGAGGAAAAGTGTACTGGGCTGGAATATGAGGCCGATGCTTCCAAACCCGTCCTGGCGACGAACGCGATTGCGACGGTTTTTGACGCAGAAAAAAGGAGGCGGCGGCGGGGGAACGACGGTGAGGGGGGATTGCTGGGGTATCCGATGCAGGCTGAGTCACTGGCGTTGGTAATCTACTCTGACATTTAAAAGACCGGCAAAACTATATTTAAAAAGCCCCGTAAATGTTACAACAGCCTTCATAAATATAATAATCGGTGCAAGGTGGCAATTTTCCTTTAAGACCGTGATTCAATGGCCCTCCATGATAAACACTCGGGGGGGAATTGCGCTGATGGTCCATGCACATCAGCTCTGCTTCCTAAACACAGTATCTGCCACCCGCATCTGCTCAGATCCTGCTTTTGGGGTCATGCAACCAGGCTGGAAAGGCCAGGGGAACCTCAGAGATAGAGGAACCGGTTTATTCCGATCTCTGTTCCGGCCGTGTTCCAGTGATGTCATCGGATTCGGGTTCCCACCCGTTTCGTTCAAGTCTGATCCAGGAGGATGCCTCTCAGTACCACCCACCCGCCCCCCCTTCATTGCTGCTTTCTGTCCTGCTGAAGATGTGTTTCGCAAACCTGTCACAGATTTCAAATACCAGGCATACCGTAGGATAATCACCCTGAGATGCTCTGAAGGACATCGGCAAAATCCGCCGCTTCTCCTTAACATTTTTCGCGAGAACAACCAGCCTGATTAAAAATTCAAATGAGTCAGAAGCGGAGCGCTTCACATTCCGGCCGCGCGTTCGTTAGAAAAAGGGCAAATCACAGCGCTCCGGGAACGCAGTAATTACAGCAGCTCAAGAGCCCCCTCCTGTACTGCGGGCTCTCCCATTCCCGGAAACACCCCCGAGTTCCTTACCTTCTTCATGTTATCTGGAGGTACATCTCTCCTACTAAGCGAGTACGGGGCCCAGGGCCCCCCACCTGACGGGTCCCCCTTGCGGTTGTCCTGAATATTGCTTTGCTGTCAGACAGGCAAAGGAAGAGCGTTTGCTAATTTCTGCTAAAATTTGCAAAACAAAATAGTCAGCAAGGAATTTAAAATGTTGAATGGAAAAGAAGGATTTACTGATATTTATCAATTATATTTTTTGTGGTGGAAATTCACTTTGACCCAGACCCCGTTGGCCTGTCCTGTCTATGGTGCTTATTTCATTAATTTCAGCAATAATGCTGTTTTCAATTACACAGTGTTGTGCGCTGTTCAGAAGACCACACCAGGGATGCCAGACAGTTTACTGTTAGCAGTAACACGTTTTTTTTTGTCAATTTAATTGAAGTTTTAGGCAATAGCCCATGTAGCTATTTCTGTAGTTCTGTTTTTTGTTTCCCAATTCGGCTCAGAAAAACAAATCAGTCTATATGTTTGAGGCATCATCTATTTTTGATATTTTTCCATTGGTCTCTGCTAAGACAGAGGCCTGGTCCTGGACTTACCCAGTCTGGCCGTTTAGTATCTATGTGCCTCAGCAGCTGCTGTCTCCAGTCAGGCGGCATCTTGTTGTGCTCCATCCAAAGCTCATCACCCCCATCGGCATTCTTCTCCATGCACGCAGCCAGGTTGTAATCCGTGGGAATCTTTTCCATCAGGGCGGCCATGGTTGGCCTTGCCGACACTGGCCGTGCCTGAGAAGCACCGTAGCTCTCGATGCTGTAACTCCTGGCCGAGAGGGGGCGCCGTGGAGCTAGGCTTTTGGTTGGGTAGCCTACAGGAGGAGCCTTAGGCTCCTGGTAGGATGCATACTCGCCATCGTACCTTCCGGGACCCTTGTGGAACTGGGGCTCTCCCTTGACGGGAAGCCTGGCTTGGTGCTCCAGCATAGCCTTTGGGTGAGGACGCCCACAGGCCTGCATTTCCTGGGCTTCCACCATGCGACGGAAGAGTGCCAGGTCTGTGGAGCTAACCAAGGAATCCGCCCTTCGGAGGCAACCCGGCCGTGACCTCTGCCCCGAGTACTGCTGAGGGACTGGCTCCTTGCTGACCTGATTTGGTGAGAAGGTAAACATCTGCTCTGCAGGCTGGTAGCCCTTGTACACCCTGGGGCTCACCAGCTCCTTGGGGAGGGTCTTTCCCGCTTGGTTGATGTACATGGTCGTGCTCGGGAAAGGTGGCATAGACCTCCTTTCGGGATTCATCATCTCCATGGGACCCTGAGGGTTGTAGCTTTGGTCGAAGTGGAAAACCTTCTTGGGACCGATGCCTTTGGACTCCTCGAAACCCGGCGTGCCGCCAAAGTCGTCGGTGTCATCATCCAACATGGGGGCCGACAGGCTGCGGGACATACTGTGCTCGTATGTCACAGGGACATCCGCTCTGTCCACGCTGCCCTGGTTCTCCATTGCCGAGCCGTAGCTGTCGAGTGCGGCACCATGCCCCTTGATGGAGCTGATGTCCAGCTCGTCCGTACTCTGCGACTTCTTGAACTTGGCCTTCACCTCCTTCATCATGGGATAGAGCCTCTCGGCACTCTTGCTGATAGTGACGACGTTCCTGGGGGGATTCTGGCTGCCTTGTGGGTGCCCGTGAACATTGGCCTGCCTTACTGTGTCCTTGGGGTCCAAGGGCGCCCCTCTCGCCCCTGGAGGGGAGAAGGTTCCGGGTTGCTCTCCCATCTGTGGGAAGTCTTTGTGATTCGGCTTAGGACTGCTCATGGGGGTCAGTTCCATCTTGGAATGGAAGGCTGTCCTCTCTTCAAGTGGGCTGGGCGTCCTAGTCCAGTTCTGCCACGGGTTCGCCGGAGGAGGCACTTCGGTGTCCTGCCCGTGGAAGGGCTTGGCGGCCTGCTCTGTCTCCTGGGAGACAGCCACAATACGGTCCTGCCTCAGGAGGGCCCTCCGGCCCTGGGCCAATGCACTTCGGGGCCCCAGTGCCGCTTTTGCTCCAGAAGTCTCCACAGATGGCTCCATGCTTCCAAAATCTGTGTTGTCATACTGGGTGCCATCGCCCCAGTTGTTGAAATTGGTGCTGAGGGGACGTCTCTCTGCGTGCTGCTGCATGTTGCTGGCCAGCCTCTGGTTCAGGTACTGTTTCTCCATGCTGGTGGGGATAGATTGGGCTAGTCTGTAGGGAGATCAGGAAAGCGTCTTATCAAAGTCAGAACAGGTAGCTTATTGCAGCTGATAGACAGATGTTTATACCTGTGTTGTATTCAATTTTCTTCACACATGATTCCTTCTTTCACTTTTATTTGGGAGCAGCTAATCCCCCCTACAGCCCGCAGTGGTTTGACTCACAGTGGCAGTTCAAAAAAGATCGATAAAACACATTCCTCCCACAGCAAGGGGGGGGCGGTCATTTTCATCAATAAATCATGAAGCACTCATAAGTGTGTTTATGATTGTGTTAAGAAATTAAAGGGGTTAGGGTTAATTTATGGCATAAAATCTAACGCAGCGTAAACATTTTGTGTGGTAGTGGCCTCAGGAAGGACTTACTTGGACCCAGTAAGACCGATCCAGCTTGCTGGGCGTAAAAGCCGGCCAGCTGGGTGGATGGGGGGGTTCAGATGCGTGTGGGACGTGCTCGCTATCCTGAACAGCTTGGATTGTTTATTCTCTTTTTTCGGGCTCCTGCCCTGACATCTGCTAGGACCTCAGCACACAGCGGGCCCTCTCTGCCTGGAACATGGGGTCTAACTGGCTGCAGGCTCATTTCCGTCTTTTGTTCTACTACAAGATCCTTTTTGACAATCCTGTTCCCTTGGTGCCTCTGGCCCACCTTTGTGAACCCCCCCGAAGTTTTTGAACAAAGTCAATTGATGGTATCGTTATATTCCTTTCTAGTAAACACCTAATCTATATTCATAGAATTCAGTCACCTAACAAAACTTCTGCACCAACCACAAAAGCAATAGTCCGGCCCACAAAAACTGGCCACCTGTGATGTTTGGCTACATCGTTATTAGACTTGGCATTACATTAACAGGAAACCCCGAGTGCCTCCCACCTCTCTGTCCAGTGGGTGGGGGGCTCGCCCGTCTGCACCCCCTGCTGTTGGGGAACCTTTCCTTTCAAGGCATTGGAGGACGCCTGCGGAGGCACGTAGTCAGAGTAGGCGGCCGAGGGCCCGCCGGGGTTCAGGCCGTGCAGTTTCTCAGCACCGTGCTCATCAATGGAGTCTGAAGGAGCGGAAAACGGGATGAATCTGAGCGGCATCACGTGAGAAACAGCCAGAGGCGTGAGGCACGTCAGGCCTGAGACCCCCCAGCAGGGATCCATCAGACATACCTGGTTTGTTTTTGTTCAGCAGAACAACCTTGGTCTTGAACATTGGCGGTTCAGCTGAGGTGGATCTCATGTCAGAGATACGGATGTCGTTGGGTGAGTCCTGTCGGGGGGGGGCAGTACACTGTTGTAATTTCCTCACAATCTGCTGAACTAACATGTTTGCCCCCTAGTCAGACAGACCCTGGCTCCTTACCTCAGAGCTCTCTGTCAAATCCTCCCTGTCCTTGTGGTTTGGAATCTCGATAGACGAGTTCTGGCTGGTTCCCCGTTGCATCATCTGGATTTTGACGTATTCTTGGACGTCCCTGTCTGCCATCTAGCGCACAAGACGCATGCGATCACCCCACTTCCATCTTTAATGCTCCAGGAACAGTCACCACAAATTACGGCAAGCTAGCAACGGTACTAATGGAACAACATGCATCAGCTAAAAAGAAGAACGATTTTACTTGTTTCTATATGTGAGATTCACGTTTCTAAGCAGATGGAGCATCAGCTGTGACTTCAGTTGTCCATGATGTTACAAATCTCATGGGAGTTACACAAAAATGTTCTGAGGGCAGAACGAAAAATGATTGGTTCAGAGAGCTAGTTAGATTGTGGAGGAGGTGGATCCAAGCAATAGAGGAGGCAGGACCAAGACATCTGATTGGCTGGTCCCGCCTCATCTAGTTGCTTGGACCCACCTCTTCTACAATGTGATTGGTTAGCTCTCTAAACCAATCATTTTTCGTTTTGCCCTCAGAACAGTTGTATATGAGTGAAACACCCATGAGCTGTTACAATGGGGAAGAACTGGTTTGGTAGATCCAGAAATTTACTCACATAAATACACAGAAAATTGTAAGACCCAAGGCAACTCAGAAGGAGCTCTCACCTGGAAGCCATACCCTACAGCATCTGTCCCTGCATTGAGACCTTTGGCGGTTGCCTCCATCTGAGAAGCTACCTCGGCAATGCCCTCCTTCATCGCCATTGGCCACCCTCTCTCATATTTGTCCTTGCCCTGGTGCTCCGCAACAACCATGCCAGGGGGGCATTTCTCCATGCCGCCTCTCAGGTTCTGCACCGACTTGACGATGTTCTTCAGGTCCTCTGGGTATGGAGTTGGGTAGCGCTTCAGATTGATCTCGACCTTGCGGGACATGAGCAGGTAAGTGGGGTTAACTCCTCGGTACATGGATCCAAGGTAGGAAAAATAATATGAAATAAGTGGGGAAAATATCCACTGCATCATTCATTACTTTCCTGCGAACTACGATTTGGAACATTACACTAGTCACACTATGGCCCAACATTACATTTCGATCATAAGTATGATGCTAACAGACACTGATTATAAGTTCTGGACTTGGATTAAAACAGCAGAA
This sequence comes from Paramormyrops kingsleyae, assembly GCF_048594095.1. Classification (NCBI taxonomy): domain Eukaryota; kingdom Metazoa; phylum Chordata; class Actinopteri; order Osteoglossiformes; family Mormyridae; genus Paramormyrops; species Paramormyrops kingsleyae. The sequence goes on along the minus strand of NC_132817.1, from coordinate 11,634,102 downwards.
CCTTGACTTTCCCAGTGCCGTCATCTTCCTCCTTCTTGTCGTCACACTCGAAGGCCACGGTCATACGCTTCTGCCGCTCCTCCTCCCAGAGGGTGGGGTTGAAGCTGTCGGTGTCAGACTGGTAATCTGCAGGAGGCATAGGAGCGCGTGAGGAGCATGCTGATGCCCGTGCCCCACATTACCACGTTCTGCTCAGACCCACTGACAAAGCTCATCTTGGGTATCCAAAGACATGTGACCCACCGCTCAGCATCCAGTATCTTCAAGTAACCGTAAAATTGAGCAGAAAATTATATATAAGTTATATATATTTCCAGGTCTACAGAAATATGAAATGATACGTTTTCAAAATCCTCTTCTCTTTTCACCATCCTCAACTAACATCAAGTTCCCTGATGAGTTTTGCTCACAGAACCAAAGTGGGCTGCTCACTCTCTCCCTCAGATCTTCTGAAATCTCCACTCCACCCCCCCCACTCCCCTCATTTCCCCCGCAGCACCACAACCCACCTTCTTCATGCCGTGGCTGTTGAGGGAACATGTAGTTAGTGAGGACTCTCTGGTTGGTCTCTGGGTTGGCCTCTGACTGCAACGGAATAAGGGCCTTGGACTGCAGGGGCACACAACCATAATCATTACCCACAAATCTCTCCTATATTACATCACTTCCTCCCAGAGGCGTTACAATATTGGTGTGATCCCAGACCTACAGAAGGTGTACATAAAGATGTAACATGTTTACTCGTGGAACGGGAGGAATCTTGCTCTGACTGAGTACCCAGCAGGAAGCTGTGTGTTCACTATTTTATCTCCTTAGCAGTAACGTTGTATAATTACAATTCCCGACAAATGCCCAGGGACTGTTTACAGGAGCAAATTAGTTCCTGATATTTCAGCGTTAACAGCTCTGCACTGCAGCTATGCAATTAGCATTACACAAGAGACGGTACATTACTCTATTTTTTTAATCAAATCTCTTTGTTTATAGGTTTACTTCAACTGCACAATAAGACCTCATTGCTCAAAATGGTCCATGCATATATTTCACACCATTTCAGAAAAAGTAGTGGAGACCAGGGATAATTATTGATTTAATTTGTATAAAATGTAGAAAAACAACACAATGAGGAAAAAAAACATTCTTTTTCCTTGCAAAGAAAAAAATTGTACTAGAACAGGGATGCTCAACCCGTCGATCGTAGTGTGTTTTGAGGTTGATCTCGAAATGATTAATGGATAATGGTATATTTCATTGGGACCCCTCAATTCTGGTTGGCCAAATTTACCATCACGAATTCCTAGCTTGGCAGAGTATTTCCTTTGTAAAAGTAGCTCTCACTGTATCAAAGGTTGGGCACCCCTGTACTAGAACATCAATGGTATTTGGAGGAATTTGCGTTACGCCGGAAGATTACTGTAATTGACCCTGTTCAACAACTGACCCGGGTCTCCCCTCAATCCAATTGGGTGTTTGGTTTCACAGCTTTCACTGGTCTACAGACTGTAAACGGGTTGACATTCACCTGATTGTCTGATAACCAGAGGGCTGCCAGGTCTTTTAGCTTGGTGAACGTCAAAGGCAAGTTCCTTAACCTGATTCGGAGAAGAGGAGGACAGTCACAAACATTACAGGCTCCATTTCATAAGCCTAAGCTTACTGATGTGGCTTAACGGTGCTATCGGCACATAGATCAGCTGACGGATATGTCCTTCTGCTTGGAGACACGTGTTCAGCGAGAGCAAAAGCTCATGTAGCCACCTGTTGTCGCTCAGGTTGAGGACCCTCAGCTTGGTCATCTGTCCGATCTCATCGGGAAGGAACTCCAGCTTGTTGGAGCGTAGCGACATGACGGTCACGTTCCTACAGTTCCCGATCTGCAGAGACACAAGAGCGCCTTTCATTTCCGATGTCTGATTTCACCAGAACAGAACATCAAAGGACGGTCTTTGACCTAATTACAGTATAAGCCACCAAGGTCTGTATACTTATGCAAAACAATGACTCAATTATATCTGGAACAATGAGTCATTTTATGTTTTGATGAGACTGCTAAAAAGAAAAACAGGTAGGCCTATGCTCCCATACGTATCAGTAGTTTATTTTTTCTAACAAACAGTAATTGTTGTTTATATAACTTTTATTGTCATGCTTTAGGAATAGGTACTTCACGGTAGAACGTCAGATCGATTAACAAAAAGCGAAAATGGGCATGCGGTAATTTACATATGGAGCTTCTGGGGCTGTGTAGCCAGGCACAGTGGAAGCTGTCATGATCAGACATAGATCCCATCGTCACCACTGACTGAACATCCCCTAGTCTGCACAGGAAGGCTGGCAAGATGCTGAACATTTTTTTTTTAGCAAAATGCCAGTATCAGACTTGGTTCACGCTATAGCGCCTCTTCCTCATCAACAAAGGAAGACGATCGCCGAACTGAGCTCCTTTTTCAACAGCCGAAGGTTCATATTATAGGAAGAATTAGATTGTATTTTCCCCCTTCACCTCTCTAGGCAGGTCCAGGAGGAAGTTCTCATCTGCTGCAAACGTCCGCAGGTTGTGCAGGTAGCCGATAGCAGGAGGGAGACACTGCAGTTCATTGCAGCTACAGTCAAACTCTTCCAGCTGCGATAAACTATGGAAGTAAAGGAATAATAGGAAACGAAAGAAATCAAAAGCCGCATCTTCTGAAGTGTTTTGGTGTCTTTATAGTGAACGTCTTCTGCTCTTCCATAACCTCGCATATACCTACAAACTGGACAAGGACAAATAACAGAAAGACATTTCACACGTAGCTCTCTCTGGTTCTTCATTGTTATTCCCCCCCCCAAGTGTGGCTCCAACATTATGAATGCTTTTGTAAAGCATGGTATTCCCCACTTTTTTCATTTAATTCTATGGGCACAGTAATGGGATCAATTAAGCTGCAAGTCCATAAAATCTAACGATCAAAACAGAGGGAGAATGAGCACTAATGGCTTTTGAATAGACTTTACAACACATCCATCTTTCAGAATATGTGTTTGCGATGTTAAACACAAATCCGCAAATATTAATGTCATGAAATAAGATATTTATATATATTATCCGCAAACACATTGAACTTCTGGGGGCCATTTACTTCTATAGTCAACAATGAATTACCATCAGTATCTGTCAGCGTCCGTACAAACATTTTGACTACAGCAACTTATCATGAATCCATAAAGTGTGAATGCATTTCTTGAAGAACTGACCTCCCGATAGTGTTGGGCAGTGAGGAGATCTGGTTTTCATCTACTTTAAGAGTTGACATTTTTTTCAGCATTCCTGCAAAAAAAGAGAAGCTTATTAAATTAATGAATGTGCATATTTATTTTTGACAGGAACTTGATTGAAAATAGTTTTCAATCTCAGATTTAATATTTTAAAAAGTATTTTAGGTGTATTCAGTAACTTCACAGCGGGGATTTTTTATTTAACAATTAATGGAGACACAAACACGATACAACTGGCATTCAGCATGTGCATATTGCTGTGACGATGTATATAAGTACGTTTCTATCTGGTAAAGGACCCAGTGTTTAAAATAATTTAAATGTATTTTTAATCAAAAATGTTTAACAGCAATGAAAATCGATTTCAGTTAAAAGCATGTGAAATCTCCAGGCTTATTTTAGTTACTCATCGTTAGTAATTTCATTTTTCACTCCCATTAGATAAGACTCCACAGGTGTCTGAATGTTCATTGTTTACTTATCTCTGAGTTATATGCAGCAATTAACATTTTGACATTCATGTTTATTTGTAACCCTTATTAGGCCTATATAATTGTCTTTTCTAATTTTGACCAATTACTGCACTTATACAATTTTATGCAAGCAGCTTATTGATGTCATGGTTCACATGATACCAAACTTGTTCCATATTACACCGTAATGAACAATAACTCGAATTCTGCATTATATTTGCAATCCAACCTTTTTTGATCATAAATGAACATGCTTTAACCAGACTGTCACTGAGCACAGCATGCTGTGCTGTGGAAATCATAGATGGAACACATATCTTGAGTTGCTCCAGTGATATTCAAATCAGGTTGCACCTGTGTTCATTTACATAATCACTCCTACTAAATACAGCAAAAAATGCAAAATTGCAGTGCCTGGAAATTACCCACACTGTCCTGTTAAATTGCACCCCACTGTTCCATGGTGTTCAGAGAACCAGTTGGGTGAATTAAAAAGGATTTTGCCAAACCCGCAGGTCGTCCTGTGGATCAGGACCAGAGCCGAGTGCTTTTCGTCAAATGAATTGTGTTTTTTTTTAAATGACCCCTAGGGGGCAGCACAGCTCCCTCCTAGGCTCACCAATGGAGTCAGGCAGTTGCTGAAGCATGTTTGAGGACAGAAGGAGGTCTTCTAGCGCCTCACATCCAGAAATACTCGCGTCCAGGGACTCGAGCCTGTTCTTGGACAGATCCAGGTACGTCAAATGCTTCAGCTTCCCTATATACTATGATAACAAGGCGGACGACACACGCGATGGCAGCGAATGTTTGCCAAACAGAAGGGTGTGGAAGTGATGGATGCCAGAAGAAAACAAAGGGGAGAAAAGAGCAGTCAGGGGCTGAACGTCACAGACCCACAGATTGTTCTGCACAAATATTGAAACTGCTGGAATTCATGCGCATCCTTAAAAACAGAGTTGTGTCACTGGTGGGTCTTGAGGTAATGATCTAAGCCTTGATCTTCCTACCCCAGGTAGCGTCTGGAGGGAGTTGTTGTCCATCCAAAGCTCCTTCAGGTTGTGTATCTGCTCCAGGACCTCCGGCTGAAAAACACAATGACACCTGAGTCACTCACGCCACCCCGTGTCATGAGCCAGAAATCCATCCTTCCCAAAATGATGAGGACCACGTCTGCCGCAGCTTAACGAGCTTCTCGCTATCGCCCTCACAAGTCTGATGAGCTCCGCATCTCGGAGGTCCCGCCCACACGGACACATCGTTGGCTACAGCTAGTCAGTCTATAACGAGGACAGCTGGTCGAGTACAGAGAGTATCCCATAATTACAGCTGACCAGTTTCATCTGACCCTGAAACGGTACATGATTTAAAAGACTATCAACAGGACTAGTAAAAGCAGACTTTAATGTGGATGAAGATAGTGGACAACCAATCAACCACACCCAGCTCAGCTAGCGCCCTCTTCAGGAACTGGAAAGTAAAACAGGTAAAACACAGTGTTTTTTTTTTATTGAATACAACAATGTCCTCCAGGGTCAAACATCTCATATATGATGGTGTCTGAGCCAACCAATCACCTCAGAATGAACATGTAACAACGATAAAGGAGAGTTCTTTAGGAGAACTTAATATTAACTGGAACAAACACCCGCTGATCAAACATGGGGCTGAAACATGCTTCATTCTCTTCGCCAGCTACTTTCCATCCTTGGCACCTACGCTATGCCTTGTCTTCTTTCTGAAAAGAGATTTAAGACTTGGCTATTTTTTTCCTCGGCATCCTGCGCTAAAGTGAGTCTGGCTGCGGCGGCGTGCCGTTCCACCGTCAACGCTGGACGCTAACTGCGCTATCTCCACAACCATATGCATCTTCTGCACTTTTCGATTACGAAACTTTCCGTAAAATTCCGGCCACGCTCCGCCTGATGCGCACTCGGAAACGGGCCCCGCGTGGGGGAAACGCCAAACTTGAGATAGAAAATCACGTTAGGGATATTTTTAGCTGAAAGCAAAGGACTGTAACAAAAAGAAGTATGATTTCAATCTCTCCGTGATTTCCCCCATTCAGTCATATCCATCCATCTCTCCAGCGGTAGCCGCCAACGTGGGGCCCGGCTCTGTATTTTCAGGAAGTGTTTAAGCACCGAAGGCAGGTTATAAATCTTTACGAAACGAGGCAGTGAATCTGAAATAACGAGCAAAGGGTCCCTGGCAGGAGAGCTGAAGCGAGCAGCGGCTGTGGGTGAACGATGCCCAGGATCCCCTGATGGGGACGGATGTGGCGCGGCCTCCAGTCTTACCAGCTCGTTGAATTCATTGCTGCCCAGGTCCAGTCTCTCCAGCTGGGAGAGCTTCTGCAGTGACCTGCCAAGGAATCAGCGGCACCATCAGGATTTACCCGCAAACCCGGCAATTACTTTCAGCTAGGGAGGTGCTGGAATATTTATAAACAACTCAGTTCAATTTGACTTAATTTTAAGCGAGGCCGATTGAGGGATTTGATCCTTGGGGGGGGGGGGGCTTCTCCCCAAGTAGGATTGCCACCCTAGCAGGTGAGACAAGAAATAGGCGGGGTGAAGACCTGATTGATATGTTGGATCTTTTAACCAATAGACTTCCCGGGACATTCAGGTGAAGCAGGGATTCCCACCACCACCACAGTGATGTCATAAAATCTAACAATGCCATATTGTAACATAGTGCAAAAGGAGTAATCAGAATCCCTTAGCAAATCGTGAATTATTATGATTTAAACTAATTATACATAAAAAGTTATACATTATACTCGTTGTAGGACATTAGCATAATTGCCACAGCAATGTTTATTAAAGAGATGCAAGGAACATGCTAACATGCTCACTTTGGCAACGTTTTCAGGTGATTTTCTCGAAGCTCCAGAATGCGCAATTTGGATAGTCTGAAAGACAGTGAAAGTATATTGGGTAAAAGAACTACAAACATGTCAGCGACTACTATTTTGTTTTATTTACTGGCTGCTTGATATTTGTAGTTTTGTGTCTGTGAGCATATGGCCAGAAACATGTCATACTCACTTCCCGAAGTTGGCAGGAAGCTGCTCCAGGAAGGCGTCGTTTAAAAACAGCTGGGAGAGATTCAGGAGGTGCGTGAATCCGTCCGGGAGCCTGAAGGACACAGTAGGAGGTGAGATCCCCCTGGAGGCTGGAGCCCCAACGCTCAGAGTACGGAGGCTAAACGGAAAGGCCTGCCTCTATAACGAGGACCAGCCTCAGCGAGTCAGGCCTTGTCATACTGAATGACACTATAGACCAAGTCTCTCAAACTGGTCCTTGGGGAGCCCCAGACAGGGAGCAAAAACATGAACCACCTGTGGGATCACGAGCACCAATCTGAGAAACACTTGTCTATAGAGCACAGTACTACTAACACTATTGTTCTCTACAGAGGACTATTCCCATTTATTTTATTTCGTTTCCCTATTTTATATGAATCTATTGTAAATAATCAATGTTAGTTGGACCATGGTAAAACCCCCCACCCCATGGTTCCCCCCCACCGCCCCCACCGCCCTATGATGCCCCCCCCCCCACCCCATGGTGTCTTGAACTGGGATGTTATCCTTCTTCGCCGTGAACCACAGCTTACTTGGAAATGGGATTGACGCTTGCTTCCACGATCGTCAGACATTTACAGCCCTTAATGTTATCAGGGAACTCTTGAATGCCTGAAAAAAATAAGACCTCAATGTTACACAGCTGTAGCTGTAGGTGTGATTCGTACTTTCCCAAAAACTGCCCCAGCTCAAACTTATTGAAAAAGCGAGGTGTGCATTGAAAACGACAGCTCGATGCTGTAATATATCCCCCCGCCCTTGTAAAAGATTGTTTATTCGGTTTTCTGTTATGTAATTCTGTTTAAATGCATTTGGGAGGGCATTTGGGACTGTGATCGCGGACCCCTGTACCGTTTTTACTGATGTCCAGCTCCTTCAGGTTGACGAGGCTCGCTATGGTGGTCGGCAGGGTGGTGAGGTCATTGTCAGGAAGGCTCAGCTTCTTCAGAGCTTGACAGCTGAACAGTTGCTGAGACACAGTGGTAAGGGGAGAAGATTTAGAGGGCGTCTGAAAACGACGATCGCATCTCCATCAAGTTTTCGCAACAGAAACACAAGTTTCGGCTGCCTCTGTGTGAAGGCCGATGATTTCTGCAATCCCAAACCGGGGAGCAGGTGTGAGATCACACCTCACAAAAAAACGCACACCCATAGACACATTCGCCAACCGAGTAGAGAGTCCTGCTGAAAATTACCTTTCAGGGGGAGATTAATTGAGCTCTTCGACTGGAAGGATTGAAACATCTCCGAAGGAAACATGGACGTATGGAGTGAGCACTGGCAGGCAGGCTTCTGCCGCATCTTTAAGCTTATACAGCCTGTCATCTTAATGCTACTCATACTTGAATCAATACAGTTTTTACAAAAAAATTTAAAATCAAAACTACTCATATACTACTCATACGAATCAAACATATTTAGTTAGTTTAAACCTAGTATTCAACTAAACAGGCGGTTTGGTACAACCAGAAAGTGTAAACTAGTCAACTGGGTAAAAAAGAATCATATCTGGCAAATTTCTTGAGCTGCTGAATACTCGATTAGTTTGGACTTTTTGTAGACCATCCTGCCCAGTCTGTACACAGCTTCAGACCACAGGATACATAGTTACTGTGAGGTTTCCACCGAATCGCTGATGCACAGCTAGATATTTCGCCCTCTCGCTGTCACCGAACGTTTTATCCACGAGCGGTCATGATGGGGCGGGGCCGGTGCCAGCAGCCTTGGGATGGCACCTTGGCCGAGATCCCGGAGCATTCCGGAACAACCAGACTCACAGCCAGTCTCGCAGGCGCGGGCGGTCGCGAGGTGTCTATCGACTCAGACCACGTGCCATTGGATGGTGGGAGGAAAGTCGAGCACCATGAGAAAACTCAGAAACTGTCGAAGAACCAAGGAAAGCCCAGGAACCGTGAAAAAACCTGCAAACTCCATGCAGCAGAACCTCCCGTGGTCCCTCTGCTCAGAATTGATGATACTTTGGTCTCAGGTCTAGTGCCAGTGTTTGTCAACCCAGTCCTCAGGACCCCCAGACAGGACACTTCTTTGACCCCTCCCTGTCTGGGGGGTCCCCAGGACCGGGTTGGGGAACGCTGCCTTAAGAGACATCCTGATTTTCCCGAGTTCAACCTGTCCCTGGATCAACAAGGGAGAGGCTTGCATTTCACTTCTTTAACCAATCATAGTCTTCACTGCATGACATCACAAAATTTTTCATTTTCAAGCTCAAGGCTTCCAACTATCCAATAGGAGGTTGTATGTGGCTCAGCGGGCTAAGCCTCGATGCCTGTGATCAGAAGGTCACTGTTTCAAGCATGGCCTCAGAAGAATAACCACATATCTGTGGGCCTTGAGCAAGGTCCTTAACCCCCAGCTTATTATTATTATCATCATCACAAAATAAATATGCACCTTACATTACATGCACCCTTACATTCTTCCCTACAGCCTTTGCAGATAAGCATGTTCCTATGTTTTGTATCTTAACAAAAAGCCTAAACGGGTACTTCACAAATCTGTGCACCTTACTTTTAATTAATGTTATTGGTTAAGGAATGAAAGGTGAGCCCATCTCTTTTTGACCCAGGGATGCATTGAACTTGGGAAAATCAGGATGTGTTCCTTAACCGCTGTGGCACCTGCTGGTTTTCCAGAGGTAAAAAAATATCAGAATGGACTCTCCCACTCCACATGTCCAGCCCACCCCTGTCAGCAACATCTGGCCCACCTTGGGCAGCTCCTCTATCTGGTTGGCATCCAGGTAGAGCTCCTCCAGCGTTCGCTCGAAGCTGAAGATCTCCTTGGGCACCTGCTGCAGGCTGCAGTGGGAGTAGTCCAGCACGGAGATCACCTCCTGCTCCTCCCCCCGAAAACACCGGCACGGCACCAGGCGGCCAATGATCTTCCTCTTGGTCGTCATCTCCAGACACTGCACTGAGGAAGAGGAGGGCGGATGAAGAGTTAGGGGTTTCTCGTACTAAAGGGGCTTAAACTATCAACACACTGATTTTCCTCACAATGATGCCTCTAAACCCCATCCATAGCCCTCCCCCCCCGCTCATCCCACCAGCTACACACGTGATCTGAGATCTGGGTCGAGTCTTGCTTATAAACTTTGACGTCTAGCTGTCAAAGAACATGTCCATGGTTTATGACTTCCAGGACCTGAAGCTTTACATGTATTGACATCCACTGAGAGCTCACTTTATAAAACCCACGCACCTTCTCCTTTACTTGCTGGCTTCCCCATCATGGACAACCCTGCCTGACATCTGATTGGTTGGTCCCGCCTCCTTTAGTTGCTTGGACCCACCTCCTCTCCAATCTGATTGGTTATCTCCCTGAACCAATCATTTTTCCTTCTGCCAGCAGAACATTTATGTGTGAGAAACTCCCATGAGCCAAAGCTAGTCATCAATCTCAAGTCACTAAGTGAGTAACATCGAACAAACACATCGTTTCTGGCCATGCCGCTCTTCACAAGAGCAGACATGAGGATCTGCAGAAGCGAACACGTGAATAACATGGCATAAGGATGTCAAAGTTTTAATGCCTCAAACCATAGCAGGCAGTTGTTTTGTATCAAGATCTGAGCAATATTGACCGTTTGCGCAACTTCAGGCCAAAAATATACCTAAAATACATCTCATGATGACATAAGCAGGTGAATTATAAAACAAAGGTTCTGGCCACAGATCAGCAGTGTGCGACAGAATTCCCTGCAGATCAGTACCAAGCTGAGTGACGACGCGCTAAAGCAGCTTAGCTTAATCTCAAGTGAGATACACCTCTAGCACCTGCAGGTCAGCAGGAGCAGACGCTACTACGCTGTTATCCGTCTTCTGGGAAGCCTAATAATTAATAGCTGTGAACGTTTGGCACGGAGATGCAAAAGCCATAAATTCAAAGACAGAGGAGTATATGCTCCATCCTTATTGCTGTTACTCCACAGAATGAAACATTATATTCATTATGGAATGTTCAGACGTCCGACGATAACACCCCGAAGATATGTAACAGTTTCAGTGTTTTCGTCCAGGGTGTTACCTGCCCTGTACCCTGGGCTGCCCAGTATGGTCACCAGGATCACCCCAATCCTGTATGGGACAAGCAGTTGGAGCATAGAGAATATTTAAATCATGTAAGAGGGGTTTACCACCAATCTCTGGCTTCTTTTGAGTCACATGACTTATTAGCTTCATTGTCAGTGGCTTGGCTAAGGACATATTTCTATGTGAATGTGTTTACAATCCAGAAGTGACTGGAATCGGATGACTTCACCCAGTTGACTGTAGCACACAGAGGATTTTTGCAGCCACTAGCATTTTATTCTCTGCACACTGTTAAAAATGTGGGAAATTTCATGTATTTCACAACTATTTATCTTGGTCGGGGGGGGGGGGGGGACTGAAGTCTACCACAACCAACAGAGGGCCCCAGGCTACGGTACAGGATGCCAGTCCGTTGTGCAAAGAGAAACAAGTAGCTGAGGAAAAACACATTAAACACAAGGGGGGACATGCAAACTCCAAACAGAATAGAGGTGGGATTCGAACCCCACACTCTGGAGGTATGAGGAAACAGCGAGCCACTACGCCATCCCATATTGAAAGTTCCAGCCAAAAAAACTCACCAGTAAAGGAGACTCCTATATTCTGCAAATTCATTATTCAAAACACACACTTTTCCTCAATTTTCATCCAATTTTGAACGGCCAGTTAATCCAAGCAAAATGTCGCTTATGACACTCGGCTGCCAGCTCTGGAGGGGGGAGAAAGGTTACACACACCCCCAACCTTGTCTTCTCCATCTTGGAGGAGAGCGCATCTAGCTCCAATCCACCCACTGGCCTGGAAGCGCTCCCTCTCGGGCACGCGCTTCAATGCAAACAAACAAACAAAAAAAAACAATAAAGGGATGACAATATCATTAAAAACAAGTAGCAGGGATATAATAAAAGTGCAGTGTGGTTTTACCTTGACTTCCCTGCCTTTATAGAAGCTATAATATCATAACGGGAACAAACCAGAGGCGTAAACATCTCGCTCAAGCAATGAAACTAAATTTAAACCGCGTGCGCATGGCACCGGATTCATTAAATAAGTTATTAGGCAAGTCGGGGTAACCAGTTTAACAGCCTTATGTCCTGACGACATCTACTGGAAACTTACTGCTTTCAAGAATCTGTGAAAATACACATTGCATTGTGTGTTATTAAGAAACCGATCCGGAAGGTTCCTGTGTAGAGAGAGGCGTATTGACTCTCAAGCGCCACTTCATTGACTGCTCTCATTATCGCCTCGACGCATAGGAAGCCAGATACACGCAGAGATAGAGAGTGTCTGATTGAACAGGACACCCCGGAAAGGTGGTAACGCGAGCGCCCGGTGTGAACACAATAATTATATACCCCTATATATGCAGTAAATAATAATGATCTGGAGGACTTTGACCCATCTGAGATCTTGTTACAAGCTCACCATGCGGAAAACCAGCGGGAGCCTCCATCCCATTTTGTTTATTCGCCCGTGGCCTGATATTCGGGTCACCGGGATGGGAATTCCCAGCCGAGGTTGGAAGAAACAGTATTACTGATAAGCAGTGGTCAAACCATATGTCACGCGTGTGTATTGTCATCCATTCATCTATCAACCACCTATCGCGATCAGGATCACGAAGTTTGAAGGTTAAAATCTGTAGCTGTTACCAAAGAGGTACGGGGGGGGGGGGGGGGGGGAGGTAAATGGGATGGAAACCCTTAATGATTCAGGGGGCAAGACGTGGACAAGGGCATTGTAACATTCCAGCTGTCTGGGGGTGGGGGATAAAGGATTTCTATCCTCGCCCCTGGCCATTACTAATTATAACCCCAATTTTACATGGAATTTTACAATGGTATGTATAAAGCTGAAATAATTATTTTAAATAATTTTCCCACTTATTCATCGCAGCTGTGAAAATGTAAAGCAGTAATCAAGTCAAATTCGGGTTTCTTTTCGAGAACAACTTAAGCAAGATTTAGTCTTATTCAACTTTTGTGAACTGCATATCAATACTGAAACGGGTCAGGTTAAGCCCCCTCCCCCGCTTAAAGGTACAGGTGCAGTTCCGCTAACCGCCCCCTAATGAATCTGCTGCTGCGGGACCATCATGGACACATTCAATGTGTCACCCAAATCTGATAACATTTGAAATCCCTACAAGCCCCTTAAAGTGAACCATGATACAGAATCGCCAAAAATGCATTTGCATTGAAAGGAGAAAAAAAAAAGTTTTAATCAGTTTCTAAATATTTTTTTCTTATTCGGACGGAAATCTGTGCGTTATTCACAACCAAATATCTCGATGGATCTGAGGGGAAACGGGCAATAAGGTTTTATCCGGAATACTGACACTTGCTACCTTGCCAAAGGAATACAATTTGTACATTCCTCAGCCTGGGAGAATCGGATGAACCGTATCCCGGAGCAGCTACCCTACAACAAATAACATCGGTCCACGTTTAACAGTCAGCTGAATATACTAGAGGCACCTTGTATTACAGGCAGCAGCAGGCACAGCCCCTGTACTGGATCCTTCTTAAAAAAGAAAATGGGCTGAACTCAATCCGTCAGCCGTCGTATAAATACGCACTCTCAATTAGTGGCCCATTTCAAATCATTACGGAACCCTTACGGTACCGCGGCCATGCTTTTTAATGAGTGGTTTTCCAGCTCCGCTGCTGCCCGTTTCGCACTACACGCGTGATCCGTGGCGGGGACTTCTCATCGCAGTCCGGCGGCTTATAGGAAAACGGAGATGCTATTTAAAAATGTCATACTGAGCAGAAACAACAGTAGGCCTAATGTTCATGATCTTTATTGACATACGTCAGGGACTGAAGAGGTCCATGAACGCAAACACGAACCCTTCCTCAATAAGATAAAGTACTACTTAATGCTACTTTCTTTCTCATTAGGAGGCAAATCACAACCAAATATCTGATGGATCTGACGGCAAAACTATTAATACTAATCACGCAACGTGAACAATTTATATATGTGAATTTTCGACAAAAATCTAAGATTAAACGCTTATGTATGTGGCTTAATAAAAACGCTTGTAGTGATCCTATAGCCTTCCTATCGATGACGCACTTGCCGTCAGCAGGGGGGACTGCAGAGTGACTCATAGCACGGTCTGCCCCTGGCACAGTTGCTACATCCGTGTCAGAAGTGGGATAACCACCTACACATGGCAACCCTAGTGGCGGGCAGCCGCCCAGTAAGCGTGTCTCCCCGTCTGCGCCCTTCATTTCGACAGGCACTGAAGAGACCGCTGTCGCTTAAGTGTGGGAGCTCAGGGTTTGAGCCTCAGAAATACCGTTTGTAAGATACAATGTCATGCAATGGAGAGTGGGGATGGAATGTTAAAAACGATCATTCAGCCCGAAGCACAACTGCGAACAAGCATGCATGCATCTCGTGTAAAATGTATTCCAAAAATTATAAAGCCTATTTATCGAGATTCTTAAGAAATCTCGGTAGACAAATGTGGCATTTGTCTACTCATACGCCAGAGAGCAGAAGATGATAAACTATATAAAACGAAAATACAAAAAAAGAAAAACACACACATACGCACAAAACTACAATTTTGTGTTTTTGGAAGTCGAAATGTGTAAGATCGCTTTAGCTAGTTCAACCAAGCAGGCAGCTGGTTACCTAGCAACACCATTAGTGAGGTACTCTTAAAATCCATGTCGGATAATAAACCCTTCCGTACAGAAACTTTTCTTGCATAAATACAACCAAGAAATTAACATTTTACTTTACTGGCAGGACTTACTGAATATTTATAAATTCAAAGTGACATCTTTGAAACTATCTCTCCAGTATCGAGACTTATAGAATCACTAATTAATAATGCAACACATCACATTTATTACGTTTAAAACGTTACATTAAATTCTATAACATTTCCATAGCGCTCATACCACTGTTATCGCTAATAATGCTTTTTTTAAATACTAATAGGACAGCAGAATGACTCAGCAGAGCTCTCTTTTCAGAGGCTGCGGGTTTGAATCCTTCCTCGGATCCACCAGCGCAGAATTTGCATGATCTCTCCCACTTTCCCGCAGGTGTTCCGGTCCCCTCCCACACCTCAGGTGAACCGACGGCTGGTTGGAGCGGAGAAGGTGGAAGCGCTTGTGAGTGAGTAACCTAAGACGGGATGGAGCCTGTGGGTGTACGGTGCGGTGCGTCTTCCGGGGGAAGGTTCCCCAGATCACGCTCGCCTCGCGCAGATACTGAAACAGGCGGATAGTGACTGATGTTACCTATATGAAAGCTTCGGATTGCCGAGTTTCTCAGAACCCCACACCCGTGTATAAGCAGATATATTTGCGTGTCACCTTGGACCTGGAAGCAGGTCGCACGTCGATGGTCTGCGACACGTGGCTCATCCCAAAGAGACAGAGAGAAAGCTGGAATACCACATAGTAGAATGGCGTCAGAAGTGGAAGCGCAAGGTCACGGGAAAACGTGGGCCTACAGCAAGCTGCTGCAAGAGCTGAGTGTATCCAAGTCTGTTAGAACCTTTATCTATCCCACTATGTTACAGCTGAATATCCAAGGTGTTACTTAAGTAACTTAATGTTACTCCCCGTCGTTTAATGCCACTCTCTCAAGCCTTATAGAAAGCACGGCTATAAATGTCTCTGAAGTATTTATTTGGTAATAAAACTCCGAGCTCCGAGCCCAATACGGCAATTGAGGTACATGAAGCATGTGGGAGGAAAAAAAGTACAACGACCTTTAAGATAATGAAATCATTGCACAAACACTGGTTATTTAGCTAATAATCGCGTAACAAACCATTTAAAGGGACGCCGTTAAGTTAAAAGAATCACCTTTCTAGAAGTTTGCCTTCAGAATTTTTTCACGGTAGATTACTTTTGTAATGAGACAAATAACAGATTAAATCTCCACCCATCTCCACAATAGATTAAATTCTGACTACGGCATACTGAAAAACAGAAAAAATGATTTAAGGAATGCTAGAGTCGTAAATTTTGATTTTGTAACATCGCAAGAGTAAGTACAAGTTCAATGATCCCTATTAATAATAATGGCAGGGAATCGATACCAACCACTTCCATAATTTCTCACATTACACACTTTGAATTGTGTAGGGCAGAGTGTGGCTGCGTGACACGTAATCTCTACACCCGAAGCATAACGTGGTTTCAGTTTTTGTGCATTTTAGTCATTGAGCGGTCGTTCAAATTTCTGCAATAGGCCTATATTACATTTAAAAATTGTACTGGAAGACTATTGAAAATATACGCATTTCTCACAGATCCTGTTAATACGTTATCAACAAGAGTTTTGGAAACTGAGCCAGTTCCAGCGATGTTTGACAGTTTTAGGTAACATTTGAAATAAAGTGCAATGGCGTCTCAACGCTTTGTTTTACTTATAAACTAATCCATAAATCTTTATATTAAACTCGAAAAACTCACTGTCCTCTCTGAAATCAGATCGGTACTAAAAAGGCCTAATTCTCTGCAAAAGCACAAAATACCGAAATGTCATTTCAGAAGCCAGGGGGAGGCGGTAGTTAAAATTTCACACTGCCATCGATACAAACGTGATTTGTATTGATCCCTAAGTTACAAACGAGTTTTTTAATCCCGACACACTGTTCTTATACCTGTTTCATGATCTGCTTTTGTTTAGCCAGAATAGAAACTTCTCGGTTCGCGGTCATTACGCAAAGTAAATTAATCGTGAATGTAATAAAGTTAAATTTATAACACAGCAGTTTAGTGTCCATTAAAAGCTCTTAACCAATTGAAGCTGAAAACTACAACACGCGCACGAAAAGAGATGAATTTCAAGTGACTAATTACTTTTTTTAGGGGGGGGGGGTTGTCACATAAACCAGTACAGTATGAGTTTTCTTCTTATGGGGGTCCCTTATGGATTGTGTGGGGAGGACAAGGCAAATTGTCGTTATATAATGTGATTAAATTCCGGTGGGTGATAAGGGGATTTTTCATCCTTCATTCAGATTATGTATCGGTGTGTAAAATAGGTAATGGGGGCCCTCTACCGGCATTTTGAAAGACAACACACGCCTGAGAGGAGGTCACGCTGATGGATGACTTGTTTGTCCACAGCAGAGTAAAATTGGTGGTTACCGCGAATACAGGCACAGGAAAACTTTAATCTAGTAAATTGCTTTGAATAAACTCTTCTGCGGGTTGACTAAAGGAAACAAGTAAAATAGTGACACTGTCCCGGATAAGTGGTTGGAAGTAGTGACGTAATAATAACGGTATTATAAAATATTAATACCGGAAAACACGATTTACGTGTCATTCATTTCGCAAATAAGTTACAGGTATGCCTTTTTGGTACAAACGAGACACAAAGCAAGTCACAACATGACTTTTATGTTTTCTGCAACATCTGGACAGCACGTTAAAATCTGACAAGCTGGTCTGCCAAAGTGATATTACCTTAATTTCTAAAACCTCAGTTTGCTAATAAACGAAGCTCACCAAGGTGTCTGAAAGGCGTCCACTTTGCATCGTGTTTGAGGGGCCTAATTTCATTCAAAACAAAGTCTTTGTGAAAAACAAACACATGAGACTAAAAATCCCATGTGTCAGCATACTGTATACATTTAGTTTGATGAGGCAGATTAGAAGCATGTAGGCCTATGCATATCCACCTCTCACAGTGTCAGCCTGCGGGGTTGCCAGGTCCTTCTTTTCACATCAAGATGATTTAAAAATCCCCCATTTGACACCCTCTGAAAGTAATCCCCTACTGATCCACTGTTACCACCCACCCCAAAATAACCATCAACTAAGGTAAAAAAGATATTAAGGTGCCTGTCAGATTTTAAACTTCATACTTCTAATCTAAGAAGATGCAAGATTCCTCAAAATGCCGGGCCCCAGTACTTCAGACATAGTATTACACCACCTAATGTTAACCGGAAGTCCAAGCGTTTATTGCCAAAAAGCTAAATGAAGATAGCTGGTCCTACATGGAAAAACCACAGGTTTCCTGCATGTGTACTGGTCCTATGTAGGCCTATCATGAAAAATCTATGTAAACTCATTCATTTATTTCTCCTCTGTGTGTACATACACATGTACTTTGTGTTGGTTTGTATGAGGTTTGGCGGAACCTGTCTTTTCTGTCCATATCACCCCGAATGGCTGTATAGCTGACAGTAGAGAGTACTTTAAAATAAGCTAAGAATAGTGGCGTATTAATAGCAGCAGGACTTGGACGACACCACTTTTTCCATTGTACCCCGGGTTAGCCTATTTGTTGTGGTTCCGTGGATAAGAGAGGAGAGACCAAGGAAGCTTTGCAGTTGTTTTATAATCGACCCTATCAATAAATGTAGTGTAAGATTGCAGATGTTGGACAGCTCTTGGGCATCCCCAATACGGCGTTCCCCTTTCACTTATGAACAGGACTGCCGATATGTAGTTCGGGTTTTAGAAAGAGAAACACACACACACACACACACATAAGCAATGCACTGTTTCCTGGAACAGCAGATGAGTATATTCATTTAGATAATATTAATCCCCCTTTATGCCGCGTCCTGCATGTTAAAGGATTGCCTAATCCGTCCAATGCATGTCCACCAAACCATACGGGTCTCTGTGTAGAGGTGCTGAAATCAGAAAGACCATCAACTCTACTAAGTTCCTTACACTTTCAGCCCTAACTGGCAGCAAGGAGACTATCGTTACAATTAAAACCCGGAAGCTACAGTAGCCGGAATGTAACCTTGAAGTGTGGGTACTCGTACTATATCCGAAATGCCGCTTAACCTACTTAAGATTAACGTACCCGGATAAATTTAGGTAGCTGGGTAAATAAATTAATAATAAAAACGCATAACTGGTCGCGCTGGCAACAGCTGTGATGTTCATATTCTCGCTCTGCTGAAATAATTCAGGCGTAAGAACGGTTTTAAAAGGCAGACCGAATAGCCGTGTTAAACTGTCATCCCCTTTACAGTCTTTTTTATAAAGGAAACATGTTCGCCCTCTATTGCAGCGATCGGCTGCCTCTGACGCTCAGCCCAGTTCGCTCATCCGAACCCGTGGGGTTTAAAGGACCATTTTACATATACTTCTGCGGCCAAAACCATTTATCCATGCGAACGATGTGCATTTCTCCCCCATTCATAGCCAAGCGATGCAGAACTTAAGCACCGGAGGCTGATATCCTACAAGCGAGAAGCACGGCGCCTGGACAGAGGGGGTGGGGGTACAGTCGGATGTAAAATCGATCCCTTTAAACTGGTTCATCTGAGCGACCGGAGATCCTTGGAAGGACCATCTGAACGGTCTGACAAGCCATGCACAAACAGCGCCTCGAAAAGCCAGGCTTCAGCCGCGGGCTGGAGTCCGATCTAAGCGAATTTATAAGCAAAGCCATGATTCATTATATCGTACTTACGTTGAAGGGTCGACTGATTGTCCATGGGTGTACGATCGCTGAAAAAATCAAAATCCCAAACGCAATTCCAAGACCGTGCCCTTGCCAGTCCGAGCCTAGACTTGAAGCACCATCAGGCAGCGATGCGGTTCACCTTCCAGTTGCTCACGACAGGAGCAAAGCCCTGAAGACCGCCTGGCAGGACACCCATTCCGTGCATAACTGAGGAAAAAACACCGTATGGCAATAACTGTATAATAGGGACAATAAGCTTCTCTCGGATGCGACGAGCGTCTCTTTTGGCTGCATTGCGATGACAGATGAGGTGAGCGCGATAAGAGGGAGGAGGGGATGTAGACAAAAAATGGGACGCAGGGGCAATGGTCTACGTGGGAGGATGCGCACGATTAAGACATAGAAATAAAGCACGAAGGATACTGAAAGCTAATTATATGCCAGAAACCGCTTGGGGAGACACTACTCGGTGATCCGCTGCCCCGCCGCTGCGTGTCCCTCCGAAATACTTCCAAAATGTGATATTTCACTAAATGATTCATTTGTTACGGGACAGGCTCACAGGTGTACGAACGCGGTTTAGCGGGCAGAGATTGGCCAAGCCCAGCACAGTCAGTCTGTCGGCATATTGTGAAAGCTGTGGTTAACGCGCTGAAGGATTTCCTGAGAATAAGACGGTGATCTGGTTTAGCAGGTGACAACAGTGGCAGATATGGTCAATGGAGGGGCAGTTAACTGCCTTAGGAAAACTTAAGCAGCCGAGACCATCAGAATATGTTTAGCAAAATGTGTATAGGCAGAGAAATGCGCGAGAAGATGGAGCTGGTAAAGGTTCTCTGATAAGAGATGGCACATCTGTTCCTCAGAGTTGAGAAGTGGAATGAACTGTGGGAGAAGCCGTGCAGCAGAGTGGTGACATCACTGATCTGTTGCAGGGAAGCCTGCGTCACTTGTCATGCAGGCCGGATCCGAGAAGCACAACTTTGTGTACAGCCCGCTGCTTCAGCACGCCGTTTTATGTAACGGACTGCTCTGTTTCTGTTACTCACACACACACATACACACACACACAAGTTGGTCTTCCTATCTAAATGGGGACCATCCATTCATTTCTATGGGAAAAACCCTAATCCCAATCACGACACCCTTAATCCTTATCCATCCCTAACCTTAACCATACAGTAAGTAACCAACCCAAATACAAGGCTTTTGGCATTTCTACTTTTTTGATTGCATTCACAGACTTTTATAAAACTGAGGTTATCCAAATGGGGACCTCAAAAGATGTCCCCAAAAGTAGGGAAATTTCAGGTTTCACTACACTTTGGGGACAATTTCGTCCCCAAATGTGATCTATGCAAACCCACACACACACACACACACACACACATATACATGTACGCACATCATCTCTGGGTCCAGCCCGCTTTTAAGAGTTCTGCCATCTGAGTACTATGTTCTGAAGTCAAATGCTTTTGATTCTGTTTCCACAGTGGATGAACTGTCCTGTTTCTGCATGACCCCCAGCACTGCAAATGATACAGCGACATAACCTGGCGCTAGGTTTTTTTTAGGCAAATAGTAATAATTATATACAGTTATAATAATAAGTTAATCTTAATCTTAAATCACATGTATGAAATATGACTTTTTCTCTGTCTCGGAGTGTTCAGATTCACTTGTCTTCACTTACTGTTTAAAGAACTTATCAAACATCAAGAAAGCCCATGAATAATTTTATTTACCATTGTAAGTGTATTATGTCATTTGAAATTGGATGAATGATTTCAATAAAAAACACATAGAAAAGATACCAATTTGATTTTTGATTCTTGTATCCTATAGGCTATAGACTAGATTTTTTCATCATGATATGCAAGTCAGAATAAAAGACGATGAATAGCATATAGATACTAAATGGAGTGAAACCTAATAAAGCAGGTTTATGAAAATAAACCGTTCAGACCAGGGGTGGCCAATCTTATCCGCAAAGGGCCGGTGTGTACGCAGGTCTTTGGGATAACCTGTAGGTCAGCTGTTCGAACCCAGGTGTGAGGACTCTTCAGCCAATCAGTCCTCTAATTAGTAATCTAATTAGGGAGTTGAAACGAAAACCCGCATACACACCAGCCCTTTGCAGATAAGATTGCCCACCCCTGGTTCAGATGGTAATTCTGGACTGGATGCTGCGGTAAGTCCTGCATGCTGATGATCTGGCTGGGCTGCATCGCTGCAGACTGCGGCCCCTCGCATGTTCTCCGCGCGCTTCCCGCCGGCTTCCTCCAGCTACGTCAGCTCATTCCCATGTCCTGGTGGCTCCCCCAGCGTTTCGCCTGTGTGGGTGTGTGTGAGTTACCCACCAACGGGTTGGCATCCCAGTGAAGGTGCACCCCGCCTCACACTCTCGCCTTCCTGTTATGGTCCTGAAGAACGCTGATAAAAACACACCAAAATCCCCTGCGTTCTGACATCTCCCGCTTTCCCTCTCGTCTTTGACTTCCTGTTCTTCATCTTGCCCTCCTCCCAATACGTGGACCCTGAGGCCCCGATTCCTCGAGCTTCCCAGTGCCCTCTTTCTGTGAGCGTTCTCACGGCCTAAATCGCACTACACCTTCATTATAAATCTCCACAGAAACGCGGCACCTCTCTCCCACAAACAGTCAAGCCGAAGACGAGGCGAATATCTCCACCTTAGCTCGCCGTACCGCCACGGCGACGCCCCTGTCCCGACCATGAAAGAGGCGCATGGCCCCGCCAGGATGGGGGGGGGGGGGCTTGCGTCCGGGGCTTCACAGGCACTGAGCGGACATATGGTGAGAGTCCAGAAAGTGGAATCCCCACTGCGTCCCGACCGCCTGTTACAAGGCTGCTGTCGTCCTGCGGATTAAGGACGCCAAGTCTCCCCAGCTCATTCATCACCAGCACTATTACATCAGAAACTGGCTGTGCTGTTTCCTGCTCTCCTTGCCCTTGAGGTGCCTTGTGCTTGCTGTGCAATTAAAAGAGTAATAAAGCAGAATTATTCTCCTAAGCACGGGCGCGAAGATGGAACTCCAGGCCAACCTGCTCGCGGCTTCAGCCTCTCCTTTCATCATCCACGCCGATGACTGCTTCCTGGGGATGTTACACTTAAGACAGCTTCTCTTCTGACTCCGTGGACTCAGTTTCCCACGACCGACATGTACAGGGAGGGAGGCAATTGACACGTGTGCGCATGATTAAAAGAAATGTCCTCGTTTGAGTCACCTGGACTCCCATACAGAGTCATGCCGTTTAGACTGTTTAGACCTCTGTTAGTTAACGCATCTGATCCCCCAATAAATGACCAAAAATGTGGGTCCATGGTCCCATACAGAGCCAGTGCCAAGGCATGCAGTAATTTCTGCTTATAATAAAATATTTCTGGATGCTTCACGCAGCCGTCAGCAATGATCAAGCACCCTGAGAATAAAAAAACTACCCAGATGAGTATGAAGTGGCCCACAAAGTGCGTCAGTCCGGAATGAATAATGCAAGAACAGGACATTTTAAAAAGGCATATTGTAATGCTGGGGGGGGGGTGTAATATTCACAGGTGCCATAGTTTGTTTTATGGGGTTTTTGACAAAGGGGACGTCCGAAACGGGCATCAGAAGAGCCAAGCGCGTGTGAAAGAGGAGACCGCTGATCTGAGGCGGGATGCCAGCTCTGCTTACTAATGCCAGGCCAGTCTACGGAGGAGGCTGTGCGCATACATTTCACAGGTGCCGCACGAAGGGCTCACTGTATAGATGCCTGTCAGTCATACTCAGGTCAGCATGCAGCGGCTGTGAGGCACCTTCAACCCCCCCCCCCCCGTGATACATCTCAAGGAACCAGTGATTTAGAAACACCCTGCCACTTGTTAGAAAGTTGGTCGTCTCCCTGATAAAAAGCGAGACGGGACACCAAAGGTGCGCAGGTAGGATTCGGATGCGTCTCTGTCCTCTTGACAAGCTAGCGTGGACGCTACGGGTGATTGGGACAGGAGTGCGGATAGCGAGGCGCGGAACCATCCGGAGCGCTCTGGTTTTGCGGGGGACCTTAGCTGCTCTCTGCTGAGCATCGCAGGAGTTGCAATCCATCTGCTGGTGTTACCATGGAGACCGGCATCACCGGGCTACCTAGTAGGTAGCAAGGGCTGTTGTACCGGATGAGCCCGTCTTGGTGGGCTAAACGTCATCAGCCAAACGGGCTGGGCAATTCGGTAGCAGGATTTCACAAGCAGGAAAGATTATTATACGTGGCACCTATATCTGTGTTAAAAATAGAGGGGAACATGTTTGAAGGCAGAGAGCAGGGAACTGTGGTGATTATACTTAATTTGTGAATAATTGAGATGCTTACATCCACAAAACACAGCAGTTAGACAGAAAGAAGGATTTCGAATGACCAGCTAGTGGACCTTCCTCAGATGCCTGCAAACGCCTTCATGCGGTCGCTTTCAGTGTGTTAATGATCATGCTAGAGGCTCCACAGATCACCCACCCAGACTGAAACATCAGGGACCTGTTTTGATTGCAGTGACCTCCAAAGTGCACCATAGTAAAAACACAGCAAGTTACCTCGTTCAACATGTAAAACAAACACAGTAGCTTGGGCTCCATTATTCACCCATTAAACACAGAAAATCTTTGCCGAGCTGAAAACATAAAACATAATGTGAATTTGCCTCGAAGATTCATTATGATAAAATTTCCCAGTAAACTACTTATTGCAGTTACTATTTAACTCCTCTGGAATGCTCTCAGAAGGTATGCTCTCAAAGAAGAGAGCCCCCACCCCGTTATGATGTCCTGCTCCTTCAGATGTGGAAATGTCAATGACGGAAAAACTAAGCAAACATCTCCGTGTGAATAATCCAATCTTGTTGAGGCAAAATCGACTCTTTGGAGCACTTCAGAGTACTGATCAACAATACGCGAGTCTTACCATGGAGTCCTTCTGTGACCGGCCTAAGATCGCCATGATTTCTCCATATAAGCCCGAGACCTTCTGTGCTTCATGAATTAGTTAACAGCAATATGGCAGCCTGAATAACAGAGGCACAGTAATGGAGAACCGGGTGATACGGCCGGCCGGCCTCCCTTTGCCACGCGACAAACTTTAAACAGTGTCGCACTCTTCCTGGACGCCCCTGTCAACGGCACAACAGAGTGACACCTCCTGGCATTGCTTCCCAAACTGCTGGTGACGTCTTTGACATGAACATTCGAAATGGAAACGAAAAACCCTGTTGACCTCCATGATACCCATACAGGCACCTTTCACCCCCTTATCCTGGAGATGGTCTTTGTGGGGGGGGGGGGTTGGGGTTAGGGTTAGGGGACACACCCTGGATGACATGCCACAGTTGCATACTGCTAGCAATTTATAGTAGCCAGTTAGCCTAACTGCATTTGTTTAGACTATATGGGGTGAGCATGCAAACTCCACCTAGAGGCGCGGATGTCAGTCCCACCGCCCTGGAGGTGTTGAGGCAGCTGTGTTATTCACTGAGCCACAGTGCCGCCTATATTGTAAAAATGAAGCCCGATCTTCGCTGTCATCGTTCTTTTCTGTGCTGCTACAGACTGAGAGACATCTGCTGTGATCCTCAACTTCAAGCGAAATAATATCTCTCGCCCCAGGCGATTAATGTCAGGACCTTGACTTGGATTAGACCGACTTCCCGTTCGTAGACTCAGCTTTGCCGTAGTATGATTGGCTGAGCCCGAAAGACGTGAGTCATAACGGGCGATGAAGCACCAGAGCGGGGATGGATGAAGCACCAGCGGAAACGCCAGTGCGGTGGCCTCGCGCCGGTCAGTGCGGACCACTCAAGGTTCCTCAGGCTCTTCCCCGTAGCCAATCAGAGTAAGCGAAACTCCGAAGCGTACTCACCTCAGCACGAAGGTATCGCTGCCAGGTGATCTGTGCGCCGGCGGCCCGAGATCCTCACGCCATCCTGCGTCCCGCTGCTCCCAGTAGGCTCGGCGTCTCCCTGCTCCAGTCCCAGTGCCCCCAGCTCATCGCGGGTCTCACGCCCCTTGAAAAAAAATCCCTGCTGTGCTTCTGGCCTTAGGGGGCGTCTATGGTCAGACCATCCATGATAGGTTTCCGGGGGTGTTTCCTGTCCTCCATGGGGAAGCACTCCTCAGGATGCAGACACTTTAGGAACAGAGAGCAAGAGAGGGGAAAGCGGTTTATAGGGTGGCCATATCAGCAACGTTTTCTAGGTGAAAAGGAAAGGAAGCTCCTCAGACAGACAGCAGATTCCCGTAAAGCAAGACCGGGTGCGGAACTGAGGCTTGCCGGCGATCTGCATCGCAAATCGTTTGTAATCTCATCTGAATGAAGCAGTATTTAAATTAATGAGATAAATAGGGAATATTTTTTTTTGGGGGGGGGGGGGCAGATGTAAAAAGTGGAGCAGTGGTCCCTTAGGTCTCTCCTATGTGGGACAAAACGCGGAGTTTGCTAACCTGCCCGCTGGTGTGTGACTCCCCCTGACGAGCAGAACCACAGGCTTATACCACCAAGCCCACCGAGGTTGTCAGGCTAGGGCCACCTGATGGTCCCAGCTTCTCCCGGCACGCAGATCCCGACTCAGCAAGCCCCTCCAGGGAATGTCCCGGCACTGGGACCTGTGTGGACCCCCCTCCCGGCCCCCCGCCCAGGTGGGGTCCCAAGTCGTCCATATTCGGCGCACGCGAGCCCCCCTCCCGCAGACGAGACGCCGGCATCCCGCGCGGTTCTACCGCATCTCCCTGCCTCCAGAACCTCTTTACGGATTAACCAGCCTGGCAGGAGCAGAAAGTTATATGTAGCGAGTGTCTTTGGGAGGGGCCCAGGGGTGTCCAGACGTCCCAGATTGCCCGGCGCTGACCTACTTCGGTATTTCTGCTCATCTTCTCGCTGAGCGATTAAAGATGTATGCTATACATGGTTATCTAGAGCAGATGCTCGGAAAACGAGGTGGACGTCCGGCGGCACCGAGAGCCAGAACCGCACCAGCGTGGTTCCTGCTGGCAGCTGATTTTTGCCGCATCCAAAGTCGATGCAGCCTTTGCCTGATAAACACCTTATAATAGGCAGGGGCCCTTTAAAGTACAGGCTGGCTGATCTGTGGGTTATCTGGGGGGAAAGGGGGTGTCAAATGATACAGAAGAGCGCCTCCTAGGCAGGGCACACCTTCTTGCGGCACCACGAAGAACGCAGCAAACGCTAAGGAAGCAAGCAACTGGGAGAGACTTTTTTTATTGATGACATCACACGAGAGGTGGACTCGGATTGGCCGAGCCCTGCCCCGTCTGAGCAGGCTGAGAGCCAGCCGTGCGGTGCGCTGGGTTGCCATGGGAACGACCTGAATGGAGAGAAAGTGCAGGAGGACGGATGCGAAAGAGGGTAATTTCCCCACGCGGCACCAGCGACACCCCTGCGTTACTTTGTGTTTGGGTCCGCCGCTGGGGAGGCCTCATCATCTCATGTCAAGCTCCTAACGCTCCCTGCCCCCATCCTTACGCCCCCAGCCTAAAGGGACCCCCGACTCACCTAGCCGTCACTGAGGAGGGAAACAGGCAAGACCACGTGTGTGTCATGACCCCCGAGCGAATTCCCCTAACTTGGAGAAATGAATGTGCTTTTTGATAGTTTTGTTAGGCTCTGTCTGATCTCACAGCAGTGCTAAAAACTCAGACTGGAAAACTTAATCATTTCTGAGTTGAGAATCATCCTCTGAAATTCAGCTCAAATAAAATAAGCATTTCTGTTAGGCATTATCAATTAAGCAACGATAACATACTTTATAATATTGGTGTACCACTGTTGACTCACACTTCCCAGGTTGTAGGTTCAAATCCCATGTTCTCCCAATATGGCCTGTGCTTCCTCCTGCCCCCCAAAGACATGCAGCTAGGCTAATTAGCAGCTGGAAAATAGCCATAGCTTGGGCCTTGTGATGGTGCAGGTGTATACCTCAGCCTTTAGCCCTGAGATACTTGCAATAGACTCTAATGACCCTGACCAGGATGAAGAGTTAGAATATTCATTCATTAATATTTTATATGAATGCAATTTACTGCGACCAGTTACTTGAGGGATACCAATTTTAAAGTATTCCAGTCACAGGAAACACAATCAATACATCACCATCAGATAATAAAAGCATTTTAATTACAGTGTGCACTAGTGTTTTTAATATTTTCTTCCTTTCTTCCATCTGGCCTGGATTACATATTCTGCAGGTCCTGCATTTCAGTGGGAATCTTCATTAGCCCAGAATTGAAAATAAGGGATAGTAGAAAAACAGAAGCAAAAGGAAGATGAAACTGATTGCTGTTTCAAATATGCAATCAAGCTCCTATCAAGTTTTTCCCCGAATCTTAGTAATCAAACCATCATCTTTTCATGTATGGAGCTTATTAAGCTGCCCATGCATACAGTAGATGTAAAACGTCTCCACATCCCAGCTAAAATGACTGGCTTTGTGTGATAAAAAAAAATAAAACTGACATAAATCATGTCAGAACTTATTCCACTTTTATTTCAAAACTGCAATCTATACAAAGAAGGCGAAAACAAATCAGAAACTGTTTAGGGTAAAAAATCAAAACAAAAAACATACAAAAACCTGGCTGCTTAATTGAGCACACCCTTTAATAAGCAAAGATGTAGGTGTGTCCAGAATCAACTTATCACATTCAGTCTCATCTTAAACAGAAGTTAGTATATTCCTATCATCAATTAAAGTTACTGACTGAAATCAGATAAAGTTTGGCTGTTCCTGTAGGATTATTCTCATGTCCTGTTGATTGCATCATACTCCAAAGCCCACGGTCCACAAAGAGCTTTCAGAACATGAACGGGATCTCATCATTGATAGCTAGCAGGAGAGTGGCACAAAAAAGTATCCAAAGCATTAAACAGAGCCCAGAGAAGATGGTCATCAACAAGTGGGGAAAATATGGCTAATCAGTAGTGATGGCCAAAACAAAGCTTGAGGAAACATTTGCAGTATTTTTTGATCCCAGGAGATGATGCGCTCTCCAAAAAAAAAGCTCAAAGCATGCCCAAAAGCAAGCCAAGGGCGCCATCTTGTGGGATCAGAAAATATAGCAAATGGTTCATGAGGCATCGTTTTGTCCACCACTACTCAAAATTGGCTCTACCAAGATCAGGACGTCCCTCCAAGATTGATGAGAAAACCAGGAGAAGGCCACCAAGAGGCCTACAGCAACAGGAACAGAGCTGCAGGATTTCCTGGCAAGTACCGGCCATTCCGTACATGTCACAACAATATCTTGTATTCTTCATAAGCCTGGGTTGTGAGGTAGGGTAGCAAGATGAAAGCCTTTACTCACAAAGAAAAACATCCACTAAACTTTGCAAAAACATATAATAAATCAATAAATATCCAGTCTCTCACAACCATGTGGAAAAATCCATTATGGTCTGATGAGACAAGGTTGAACTATTCCAAAAGGTATGTTGGTGCAAAAATAACACAGAACATCATCAAAAGAACATCATACCCAGGGTGAAGCATGGGTGAGACAGCATGATGCTTTGGAGCTGATTCCCTTCAGCTGAAACTGGGGCTTTAGTCATGGTGGTTGGAATCATGAATAGCTACAAATATCTGTCTGTTTTGTCACAAAACCTTCAAGCATCTGCTAGGACGCTGAAGATGAAGATGAATTTCACCTTTCAGCAAGACAACGACCTAAAGCATGCATCTAAATCAATGAAAGAATGGCGTCAACGAAAGAAGATCAATGGTGTGGAATGGCCCAGCCAGAGCCCAGACCATAGTCTGGTCGAAAATCTGTGGGGTGGCCTGAAGGGGGCTGTGCATAAGAGATGCCCCCACAATCTGACAGAAATGGAACATTTTTGCAAAGAACAGCGGGCAAATATTGCAAAGTCCAGATGTTCCGAACTGATAGACTCTTACCCAAAATGACTCGGTGCTGTAATAAAATCACAGGGTGCTTCAACAGACCATTAATTTAGGGGTGTGCACGCTAATGTAGCCATGTTTTTGTATGATTCCCCCCTTTCTGATTTGTTTTCACGTTCTTCGTACAGGTTGCGATTTTGCAGTAAAGGTGGATTGAGTTCTAATACGATTTGTCCTGGTTTCATTGTTTTTTATCACACAAAAAAACCCACCACTTTGCCAGGGGTGTGTGGGCTTTTTATATCCACTGTAGCTTTTCCTTCGAGCCGCTGAGCAAAATGCTAAGAGAGGCAGGAAAAACGGTCATGCACCGCCGACACACGCTGCGTGACCAGAGCAAATAAAACACTCCCAGTTCCTCACCTCTCTCAGCTGCCGTGGTACGCCAGAGCTGTAGAAATCGGTACTTGAAATCGGTAAATGTAATTAAATCAATGAAAGTACTTTTCAGGACAGTATGACGATCTTTTTTAATGTGCTGAAATTTACAAAGGTGGAATGTAACATTTGGATGAAATCTTTAGCATCTGAGTGAAATGATAATGTCTCCTTTGGTTTCATTTAGGGGTGATCTTCAGTGGTGCCTGCAGAACATTTTGATTGGGGTGACATTCCAGGGCCAGTTATATTTATGGGGGTGGCCAGCCCGCACCATGTCTCTTCTACGGTTCCGCTTTTAATCCATATTTCATTTTATTATTTTATTATAATATGTGGTGTGACTACGTATGTACTAGTTATACTAACGTGTAAAAATGTGTACCTTAGCTTGTCACTGGGCCTGTACTCTTATTGTAATTGTACCTTTTAAGGTACAGAAATGGACTCTGAGGAACATCCCAAAGGTACAAGCATCATTTTTGTACCATCAATGGTACAGAAATGTTCCTCAAAGTCATTGTATCTTAAAAGGCACAATTACCTACAGCTATGGGGTACAATTGGCAGACTGTTGAGGGTACAGACCCAGTAAGAAGCAAAGATATAAGATGTTTCTGAGACTGCATCTCTTAAATCTGCCCTTGGTGATTTTACACTTGAGGGATGTTTCTTTTGTTTCGTTTTTGGAAAATAAGCGCCAACGGGTGTCTGTGATTGGAAAAACATCCATAATTATATAATCACCTTTTAGATTAACAAATATGTATTTGACACGATTATTATTGTTGCCTGTAGATTTTGACAGAAAATCTTATTGCACACCGCAATAAGATCACTTACGAAAATTTAAAACGGTTAAGAGTTTTTTTTAAATTTTACCTTTAGTTCTGAAATAATACAATTCAAAAACTATTTTCGAATTTTTCGAATATGTTATCAATATAATATTAGGATGAAGACATTAATCGGCCAAACTAGAACATTGCTGTTTAATGTACGGGGAGTATTTTGTTATCTGATATTTATTTGCACCGTTTCAGGTATGTGGGTGTAAGTAACACGTACTTAATGAATTTCACTTGCGTGGTGACTAAGAAAGCTGGAAGTAAAGGGTTGCCATTTCGATCCTCATAAGCCACCTTTCCTTTCTGCCGCTGAAGGATGCCAGCATCTACGTCCAGCTATATGAGCGTGTCCGGTTTAAATCCGTTAAGCTGCGTGAGTCACTTTTGATGAGAAGCAGACCGTCAAAATGAGAATTTGTATGCGGCTTCTGTAAGCTGCCCGGCAGGGCATCGAGACTCTTCCTGCGGTCTCCCGTATGACGCGTTAACATTTTTTACATAATTACATAATTACAATTTGTTAAATAACTTAACATTTTATCCCAGAGCGAATGATCGGATTGTGTGAGCTGCGGTGTATATGTCGGCACGCTAAAATGTGATTATATTTAAACGTATTTTACGTAGGAAACATCTGTACCAACTCGTCCGATCTTGATGCTCCGCTTTAGCTTTTACACGGGCACCGCTCATGGACCGCACACTTCTCACGGCTTCTCCAAAGGAATTCTGGCTCATTCCCTCATCCTACGGCATCTCCTCGGTGCTGCCCCAGTCCCAGAACTTGGTCCCATTTCATCGTTCGGTCCTGACGAACTATTATTTGCTGAATGCTATGCCGCTTTCGTCCCTCTGAGGTTCAAGGGTGTTTGATGTGAGACATTGAGTGCCTACAGTATAATGCTCGGCAGTGCGGCCCAAAGGGGTGAGTCCACACCGGGTTTTCGAGGATCCCGTCCTCCACACTGGCCCTTTCATGAAGCTATCAGGATATTGAATGATGACTGATAGCCATTATCAAGCCATTAAAGTCTACGGGTCTTTCAAAGCTATCATTAGCCCCATAGTAGCATCTCTTTGCCGTGTCCTCCAGAGGGACAGTCTGATCGGGGCAGCGTCTGACAGCGTGACTCACCTACCATTACTGAGTAAACTGCTAGCTGTCATATCCATTGTACCTTTCCTTGATCTCCAATGATCTATGCCTGACATAGTCTTCGTGGATAGATCTCGACTTGGAAATCGATACCTAGCTAATGAATTTCAGTGGCAGATGTTTTTTTTTTCTGTGAAATAATGAGAAAACCTGTTGTCGCTCAGAAACTAGTCATTTAAGTAGGCCTAAACGTGACTCGTTACGGCAGTTCAATTTCTTTAGTTTAAGGGTGCCAGAGCTAAAGGAAATTACGTACTTGGGCTACTGCAATTTTACCATTTCTCTTTCCAGTTTATTATTATCGTGTTTATCTGCTTACTCGAAATGCGTGTAATCGGTTGTGTAATTAGCAGATATTAATTAGCTCTTCACAGCACCAGGATTCCGTGTTTCATTAAGTATCGGGGGAAGGTGAAAGGGCGCCATCTCCAAATCATTTACGCACTGCTCTCGTACGTGGTGCCCAGGGGAGACCATGAACCTTTACGGAGGGCGGGCGAACCATGAGCCTTTACGGCGATGTCGCGATGATGTAGTTTGCGGCTTGACAGGGACCGTATTTCAATCCGATCGTTTCGACGGCAATAAAAACAAGGTCAGATAATGTATGTCACCCTGCTGTGCGGCATCCCTGGTGGAGATGGGTCTGCGCGGGTCTTGTGGGTTATTCTGCACACCCCCTGTAGTTCTTATTCGGTTGCTCTAATTACAACATGAAAGCTGCAAGACCAATGTGCGAGGAATATTTATGCAAATAAATCGGACGCGACTATCTCCTAGCTGTACTCCGTTTTTCAGACTATTAGCAGCTGAAAAACGTTGAGTTATTCCCATTGAAGCCTCAGATGTGTCGATTGAGCATCTGGGCCTAAGATTGGTGACTTTCATTCAGTCTGCCTTTGAAACCACGCCTGTTGTGACAAATTGGCGTTCTTTTCTAGGCGCAGAACATAGTGCATGTGTCCAGCTGAAAGATTCTGCAGAGTGGTCATATATCAAACCTGCAATTTTGTGCTTTGGAGGAATTACTATTGAGGATGTTGATTATGATAAGATTATAAACCTTGCCCTGTTGGCTTGGAGACAAATGAGGGACTCACGCCTGGCTCTCTGCGCAATGTTGTCATTAAAATAGAGGTAGGAGGAGGGGTGGAGGCGAGGAAAAGTTTGGGAAGCTTATGATACCTAATAAGACATGTTTGGGATGATTAAAAAAGAAACCTCTCTCATAGATCTTAATGCAGAACTTTGTTTCATTTGGGTAGATGTGGGTAGCCGGCCTGGCCGTAACACCAGGGCATCACCTCAGGCTCGGAGTTCAGCAAAAGGATTGCAGGTGACACTGAAAAAGTGGCTGGGGAGTAGTTTGCGAGCCAAACGTTTTTGGGCTCCAGCCAATAAGCATGTGGGAATGAGAGGTGGAAGGGCAGGCAGCTTCCGGACACTGAAGAACATCACCCCCCATACCCCATAGAACTGTAAAAAATGATGCGGAAAATAGAGAATGTTAAATAATGGCCGATGATTGCAGCACAAACGCCATATCTACTGCAGAATCCGCCAACCAGAAAACCAGAGGGATACAAGAGCCAACAGTTCGGTAAGGAAGACGGACCCAGAACTGAGTAAGATCCACCAGGCAGAAGAAGGGAGGAGGCGGCCTGGTAGCAGGTGGAGAAGTGCCACGCGGCTGACCCAGGGTTCGAATGAGTGAGGAGGCATGAGATCCTAAGGAGTTGGGGGAAGTTAGAAAAGGGGGCCACAGCTGGGGACACAGAGACCCCAGGGAGGATCAGAGAAGGAGCAACAGGTGAAGATTATACCAGGAGGTGCAGGAATGAGAGGGAACAAACCTATAATGACCATTTGTCCCACTACCCATTAATCCCATTATGAGGAGAGTGAAGACAGAAAGCTTTCAATAAGAGAGCTCGCTGAATGTGGCTGAATGGAGCTAAATGGCTAAAATCATCCCTAATAATTATTTGAATGGTCCGCACATTTCTTACAGTGCCTCTCAAAAAAGTCGATTGCCTTTTGCTTAAAGGCTTCTGTTTTTCTAGCAGAACCAGCTTGCAGAGTCGGCCTTCAAAAGCAGTGCAGTGGGAGTATTAATGAGGTCTTTGCAAAAGAATTGTCGATTTCTAAAAAGAAAAAAGAAACACTACTACAATCGGATGCTTAAGATTTTATATTCTGGAAGCTAATACTGAGCCATACATAGCAAGTTACAAACACAAGTACAATTTTGGTATAATTATTCACTATCTCACCATACTGCCAGAATGGATATCTACTGACTGCGCAGACAAACCGCAGAAATGTCCGAGTGGAGAGTTAGGCTATAGTTCAAGACACTCTAGGTCCCTGGGAAATTAGGGGCGAGACCGGAAAGTAAGCAATCACTGACAGACAGGCCCTCGAGGAAACACGGTCAATATGTCATTCGCAACAATAATTTAAAACCACTTCCTCATATGTCAAACGCGCGAGTGCGCTTGCTTTCAGCACTAGACTGTCCTTTGCACAATAAAAGTCTTGCAGAACTAAAATCGAGAAAGAAAATAAATGAATCATATTATTGTGAGACTTATTTTGACTGTATTTCGTTTCATAAGCTGGGCAGCTAAGTGATGTGGCGGTTATAGACTGGCGCCCTTGACAAACGCGGCGTGTTTAACCTCGGTCGCGTCAGCACAGCATCCAGTCGTATCTTATAGAGAGTAAATGACCGTAAATCTCATTGGATAACCTTCAGCTAAGCCAGGCGCTGCATTTTAGTGGCGTTTCTTTTTTCACAGCCACTTGTCACCGAAATTCATGTTACATAATTACATTTTTTACGTGTTCTCACGGCTGCGCTACTTTTTCCACGTGCCTTATTTACAACCACCGGGTTTTTCATTAATGATTGAAGTATATTTTCCACTGCTTGAGCTTTAGGTTAGTAAAAAATGTGTCTTGATTTAGATTTTTAAGTCGTTACCGGAGCAAACAGCATGGCCAGTGAGTCAAGTACTTGGCCGAATAAGTAGTAGGTTCGGCATTCTTCATTAATTCCTTAAAATATCTGCGTAAGAAACAGAACAAAAAGGCGTTCCGTAGAACTACTTGGTAAAACGTGCGGGAACGACAGAAGCATAGCTAAAAATCAGACTAAATGAATAATCACTGCGCTGCAGCGAAGGCTGTGATGGACAGGGGCTACATTAAGTGGTCACGGAACTTCGCTGCATCATTCTTATTTACCAATCAAGCAAACTGGGAGCTGTGGGGATGGGGAGCGCCGTTTCCCCCCGCCACCAGCCCTTTCAGGCGGAACAATCGGTGTCCTTCCACGGAATGGCGCGCCGGTTGCTTAGAAACTAACACAACAATCGGACTCGATTCACGAATTACTTTCATTCATGACGTCCGTGTTGTAAACATGCACCTGTTGGCGGACGCCTCCTAGTGGCCACTTACAGAATAAACGGGGTGCAGTTGCCCATGTAGGTGAATTCCTGTGTGATGAGTATTGTAGAGTGATTTCGATACCGTATATCAGCCCCGCAATGACCAGAATCACGCTGCGAGGCCACCGTCCACAGATCATGATCTAACCACAGAAAAAAAACATTATTACACTGGCAGTATCAGTCTGTGGACAAATATCACCCGTCAGATGAACCCAAACAAGTTTCTCGATTTCAAAAACATATTATAAGAGTTGTTTTGGAATAGACCAGTGATATTCAGAAATATGATATGCAATGATGTTATACAACGGAAGGCAATTATGTTAGGCTAAATGCCAGTGCAGTGTATAAAATGAAATGCACTACATTTTTTTTTTATTTTAAATGAAATTATATTTAAATTAATTCTCTTCCTGGTGTATTTATTTCATTATTATTGTAGACGTTTAAATTTATGAGTATGGAAGGGAAAGTGTACAGGAAAAACAGCATGTAAGTATGCGTTTGATGGAGTGACGCATCAATTATTCACCAGCTTGTGAAAAGAAAAAGCCGAACTAAAGCGGTATGTGTTTGAACAGGGATTTCACGGGACAAATGTAGGATGTGTAAAACCGGCGTGGGTGGGAGGAAAAAAAAAGTTAACGGTCACTTTTCCCTGTTGACCAGACATTAAGTATGTGTCTTTTCGCGACGATGACATAATGGCTAGGAGAACAGTATGTGAAAATCAAACCTGTGGCTGTGAAAAAAGTCATCATTAATCCGCGGAGCTCCGTAGACAATGCCGAACCTGGATTCATTTTAACAATTCGGAAGTGTGAACGGCACCGGCTAATTAAGCAAAAGGAAAGACAACTGGAAAGGAGAGATAAGTAGCAATGTTAGATTAGTCTGCAAGGGACCATTTCGTCGCTCAGAGAAGTGCCTGCGGCTCAGCTGTCACGCAGAGTCGTGTTAGTGCCATGGTAACCTCTCTGGCTAATTATGTGACTCACTGACAGATACAGTACAAGCACCAGAACGGAATTAAGTCAACAGCTGGGCCAGGCCACGGACGAATTAGATCAGAAAAGGGCAACCTATTGACGTGCCCTATATTCAGCTCTGGAAAAAATTAAGAGACCACTCTATATTTAAAAACATCTGCATTTTTAAATCCTGGTTTAATGCTGGTTCTGCTGGCAGAAAGCTACACTGCGAGACAGGCTGCTTCCAGGCTAAAGGTTTCTAAGACAGCAGCACACAGGAATAAGACATTGGGAATGACCAGAAACCGGCCAGGTAAAGTTTGGAAGTGACTTTCTAATGCCAGAGATGACCAGCCGTCAACTTATCAGGCAGTGCCTCATAAAACAGAGGATGACCTCAAGTGACCTTCTAAAGAATGGGTCTGAAGTGCACTGCTAGGACAGTTCGTATCAGGTTCCTATAGAAGCAGGACTGAAGACCCATAAAGCGAGGATGAAGCCCTTCGTTAATGAGAAGCAGGGAAGAGCCAGGCTAGAGAGTTTGTATATGTACATATTACACAGGCACATAGGCCTACCCATAAACTGACAAAACAGAGAAGCTGAAATTTTTGCTGTGGTCTTTTGATTTTTCCCAGAGCTGTATAAAGGGGCAAAATGGCCGTTCTATCAAAACCATGCCTTCTATGGTAATTATATGCAACTGGTCACTAATACAAGCTGAGCTGCTTTCTTGTTGTGGAACACACACACACACACACACACTCGTTTACAGCCAAGTCACAGCGGCCCTTTACTGTATCTTTGGGATTCCTGTCTGTCTGTGGTAGCATAACCTGATTCATGGAGGTGTATCGACTATAAATTGCTGTCGCGAATGGACACGACTTCTAACTCAAGTCAAGGAACACCGCTGTTGCAGTGAAAACATTTGGCTTATTTTAAATACCCGTCAACAGAAACTGAGAAAGTAACCTACATAAAATCAATCAACTCGGCGTTAACATTAATATTACAGAGTACTTACGAATAAGTGAATTTCAGAATGCCTCAGAAAGCGTAGTGCGTTGAGTTTTTACATAACGTAAATCAACAATATATAGGTTTAAGAGAAAAATACCTTTAATTATTTCACTATCGCGTAAGCTACATAAAACAAAATTGTACAAATAAAATAAATTACGTGAAACAGATTAATGTAATTTAGAGCACGTCGGAATTGTAAAGTGCAAGTTGGTATTTTAAACGCTTATTATACAGGCAGTTCCCCGTGTTATAAGCTTAACTGTTCCCCGCCATCCCGCCGACGCTAGAATAATCTGGGCAGTCCGCACATGCCTCCAGGGTCACTGTTAAGAGTTACTCGCAAGCGATTTTTTCCCCAACAGACATATCAAGAAACGCGCGGTATGTATTAACTGGTGGGCTGCTCCAAAAGAATCGTGGGTCTGAGTCACCTCACGGCTGGAGGCTAACAGTTTCCTCCGGTTGACGTCTGAATTTGGGTGCAGGCAAAGTGCGATTGCTTTAACAAAACCGCATAACTGTGAGGGAAAAAATACCTCTCTAAAGACACGTTCACCTTCATTTCTCTACAATAGGTACAAAATACAATAGGCCTTAAATTCACGTATGCAATATATTGAAATGAAATGCATAAACAGAGTTTACATATTTTATATGAATTTTTAAGGATGTAGGCGGGTGGCAAAGCCGATGACAAAAGAGAAACACTGCATATTAATGCTGCCTGTATTATAAAGCGCCAACAGCAGTAATATCACAGAAACACCATACTAAATATCCCAATACACTACTATTCAGTGATAAGCTTCATAGTCAAAATGTAAATAAAAAAAAAAAACGCGAGGCAAAAGATTGTTTTTTTCGACTGAATAAAACCTAAGATGGAAACATAAGTAGACTTAAACGATATATAGGTTACGAAATACTGTTAATCGAAGGGTTTAATAGATGGAAGAAGCGGGCACGAGAACTGCAGTTATATAATGGAACCGTGTATAAGGTGTATGTCGGGAAAAAGTCGAACTCAGTTCAAGTTACTAATAATATCCATATCAGCAAAAGACAGAAAATATCTATATTGACTCCAGAGATGATTGAACATTTTGGACTCACCTCTGATTTGTGGTGACAATGAAAGCCATGTAACGATCCATTAAGGCAAGAACCCGCAACTTTCAACACGATCTGCACCGTGGAACAGCGCAAAACACACGCAGTTGTAATACTTTGACCGTCCAGACGGTGGCATACAATGTCCGAAGCCTAGTGTGTGCTTGGGTGTTTCAAAGAGAGAGAGAGAGAGAGAGAGAGAGAGAGAGAGAGGTATATGGGACTGGCCAAGACATAAGATAGGGGTATTAAGTAACTATAACATGTTTTAAAATAGCAAATGATAAAAGGGAAATGAATGCTTGTCTACCAGTCAAGGAAGTGCCAGTTTTAAACAACCACTCATATTATCTCATAATCGTTAATAAAAATTGCTGTGCAAAATTATGATTAGATTACTAGTTTAGACTATATTCGTACTGCACCAGGAGTAATAGAAATCACAAAAGTTTTATATGAGAATAGAATGTATACACCGGATGGTCACATCACAATGGCTGGAAGGGACCTTAGTGGACGTTAGCAGATGTTCCACAATAAATCTAAATAAGTCCGACATTAGCATTAAGTTGTTCGGCATTTAAATCTCTTGTCAGTTCAGGCAGTTCTATTATTACTCAGTTATAAATAAGTTGTCAGCGTTGATCTCTATTGCTTTATGAACAGACAGGCTGCACCTCAGCTGGTACTCTGCGGACAGCACAGACACCAACGAGTAATCTGTTGGCTGTTTTCAGAAGGGATTTTCTTTGTATGTTCTTCGCGGATTTTAGTACTTGTTAAACTGTATTTTAAAGATGTATTTTGAAATATAAATTTTATTTGGTGTTCATTCGTTCAGTTATTAAGTTCAATAGAAATAACCTGTAGCCTTGAAGCACTCCTTAGTTATAGAATAAAAGAGACTTACTGGTATTACCTGATCAGATTTTTTTCCC
Organism: Paramormyrops kingsleyae; assembly: GCF_048594095.1. Lineage (NCBI taxonomy): Eukaryota > Metazoa > Chordata > Actinopteri > Osteoglossiformes > Mormyridae > Paramormyrops > Paramormyrops kingsleyae. Next base: position 11,594,967 of record NC_132817.1, on the reverse strand, counting down.
ACCTAAAATTGTGAACCCGTTACACAAACTGGGATACATCATACGTAGCCTAAAATCCCGAATCGGAATCAGCGGTCGAGCATGTCATTTGAATTTTGCACATGAAGCGCCAAGCTCATCACATTTGGGGAGGTTTCTGGCTCGCCTTTCTACCCGCAATATGAAGCGTGCTCATACATCAACGTGATACCTAAAGCAAATGTAAAAAAGAAAACAAATCACACGGCGTACACGCTGTAAAAGCACAGATCTAGTAGCAAACGCAAAACCCTTCGCGCATTGCAATTTCCTACTTACATTTCGGCGCGGTCCTCCAAGGTCGTTACGCCTAAACGCGTCTCTGTCCTCAAAGACGCAGAAGTAGAACCAATGGCATCCAGCTATAGGGGAATTTTGATCGATGCTTGTCTCCTCTGGTTGCTGCTGTTTATGACCGCCTTCGCTATTTCGTTGGCATTACACCGACCTCTAAGGCATCGTGCATGGAGGCAGACATACAGCGTCAATCATACAGGCTGATTGCTGCTCCAACGGTAGAGTCGGATAGACGCATTGCTGCCTCCCACATTACGGAAAGTTGACCTTATACAACGATCACACGGCAACTAGGATCGGGCAATGCACATGGTTTTCCACAGTCAGATGCATTATTGCTTCTCCATTCAACGGGACGTCCTGCTGTCGCTTGGCAGTGGAACTGTCCCTTACGTTTTCACAATAATCAAATTATCGGGAGGCGTGGAAGTAGGCTAGTTACGATGAATAAACTGAAAGCGCAGTACTGAAGCTATCACAGTAAGATGTCCCAGCCCCTCCCACACCGGTAACCTTTAGGAACAATGAGAAAGTTGATTTAAAGTTGATCACTCGTGAGTTTTGTGAAATCATGTTTTAATTTTACCGTGTAGTAAAAAACAATGCACACCGGTTCACAGAAATGCAAAACAGACACTTTAAAATGTATGGCTGACGTTAATTTCTCATGCCGTGAATGGTTAATCGGCTATTTAATCGCATACGAATTATATATTTTTTTGTAAATCCGGATGAATAAGGTTCGTGTTCATTAAACAAACACGAGTTAGACATGAGTTATTTTCTTAGTTTAAAATATTTTCATAAAAGGTTCGTTACGCTACGTTGTTTGTTTCGTTCACCCCCCCCCCCCCCATGATTGTCTACAAGCTGACTGCGAATGCTTCTTCATTTTACAGTTGCTAAGCAACGGAACTCCAGAAGGTCCAGTTGAGGATGTTGGTGATAAACTCACTGGCGTCTGATCTTGGGCAGATGTCAACAGAATTACTTTAGATTTCGGGTTATGAATAAATTTCACGTAAATAAAAGTAACCCAGGGTGGTACAGTGACTCACACCGCCAGTGCTGTAGGCTCAACTCCCGCCCCCGTTTTGTGTGTGTGCGCGTGTGTGTGTGAATGTGGGGGGAGGGAGTTTGCATGTTTTTCCGGTGTCCCGTGGCGATCTTATGTCTGCTGCAGTTCTTCCAGCAATTTGAAGACGTGCAGTTAGAGTAATTGTGATCACTAAATTGCAAGGGGTGTGTGCAAGTACGTGTACTGCAATGGCTTCTCATTCACGGTGTACCCCTGACTCGTGTCCAATACTGCCTGTTTGCTGACAATTACTATCATTGCTACCTTGTTTCTTCCAGGGAACTCGTTATGTTGACTAGTTACAGGAGAAGGATTAAATTGTACACCTGCTGGTTATATGCAGGCCCATCACTAGAGATTTTGGCACCCATTAAAGCATCATACGGGGCTCACAACCGAGACCAATCCAAATATGTTCCAGTTTTTTAGAGCCCCTGCCTGTGACTTGTCCTAACTACCCCCTTTTTACGGCGCCCCTGGACGGAACACATGACCAAAAGGGCAATTTAGGAGGATTTTGGGCAGACAGTGCACTCAGGACTACAAATAAGAATTCGTGGTAGATACAGAAAAACACTGAGCAAGTCAGTTATTTTGATACATTCCCAAAGCGATAGTTAATATGTCCAAAGTATTTTGACGTGCCGTTTGAAAACCGTATTCAATTCTTCTCGACTTCAGGAAGTGTTTGCCTGCCTTCTTACTTTCTGACACCAGATGTCTCTATTGAGCCTCAAAACTTTCACTCACAAGGAGGTCACAGTAGGTGAAATGATTTACTGCAGAAAAAAAAATAATCGCAAAATAAAAAAATACCAAAATGTCACAATGGAACTGACCGACGATGGGTAGGGACTAACGAGGAAGCCGGGTCGAGGTCATGGAACAGGGCAGGCGGACAGGACAGACGGGATCGGACAGGCAGGCAGGACAGGTGAGACAACAGGGCAGGACACCGTGGATAGGGCAGGCGGGGAAAACACAAGACAGAAAAATGCTCAGCAATGCTCCAGATCATGGCAACAATACTTCGCGATGTTATCATTGTTACTTCCGTCTTAAGTAGCGGAGCAAGCACTAAAACATTGGTTGCTGCTATTGTGTCCCGCCCGTGTGGGCATGACACCAAGATGTATAGAAAAAGGTACGATTTAAAAAATACGTGTGGACAAGGCCTCAGAGTGATGAATCTCTCCCCATCTTCACTGCACAGAGACTCTGCTTCTCTCGGAGGCTCTTTTTACACCCAATCATATTATTGGCCTGGTACCAATTAACTTATTTTAGCATTACACAGCTTTTCCAGTGTTTTGTTGCCATGTCCCAACTTTTTAGAAATGTGCTGCTGGCTTCAGATTCAGCATATATTTGTCTTAAAACATTAAATTCCCAGTTTCAATATTTGATACGTTGTTTTTGTTCTATTTTCAATGAAATATGGGTTTATATGATTTGTAAATCATTGCATTCTGTTTTTATTTACATTTTACACAGCATGCTAATTTCTCTGTACAATGTACATCAACGTTTTTTTAAAACATCCAATGATATAGCCATTCTTTTGTATTTCGAAATACGTGTTGGGAACACTGTCCGTCTCTTGTTGATGTTCTCCTTTTTGCATACAAACTTTTTTTTTTTCTTTTTTGAACATTACTTTCGTACGTTTGTGATAAACTAGGCGGAGCTTGAACACTGCTGTTTAGCAATGTTTTCACTAGTATAAACCGCTTTAAACTGGAATGACACTGCAAAGGCTAAAACCGATCATTTACTAATACTTAAACGTACAAAAATTGTCAGTCATGTGTTTTCCTTTACAGCAATTTTAGTTTGACTTAATTTATAATTATTTATAAGTTGATCTTATTTGGCACACACTCACAATACATTGAAACACGTGAAAACAGTGATTCTGAAATCGGTTTGAATTAGTACTAGGGGTGTATTATAAGCTTGTTACGTCTTTAGAGGGTTTAAAGTTTTTTCTCAGGCTCTTATCTGCACAAATGAATGCAGCTGGTATTCTGCGGGTCTCCAGTGCCCCGAAAAATCTGTTAGGAATGCAAAGCCCTCAAAGAACGTGGTTTTACGACGTCCCCAAAAGGAGTTGTCACATCCTCTCAGAGATGTCCGCACTAATTGCTTCTAACATAGGTGTGTTAAAATAAAAAATATAAATATGAGTAAAACAAAAAAAAAATTGGTTATCAACAGCAAAGAACAGCTGTGTTTTGGATTTCATGGGCGCTTTTTGGGACAATGTGCAACAAAGGCCTAAACAGCTTCCTCGCTTAATTCAGCCAAAATCTGAGGTTCACGTTGAAAGACTTCTATTTTTGAATTGCCAACCGGGTGAGACACAAGGCAACTCATCTAGATCTGGGTGATTGTGAAACGAATATCAATAGCAAAGTGTCCAAGTAACATTGGTCAACACCATTGCCTGGCAACATTGGGCAAAAGGTTGCCTTGGGTATTGTCACCCTAAGGGTAAGGTTTGTGCGGGGTGCTAAATCCCACAAACATTAATGCGTTTTTTTCAGAAGGCAGGGGGGGGAACTGTGAAGACGCTATATAATTTGTATGTAAATCTAGAAACTAAAAAAAGGTAGCTGGTTGAAAGCTGATTGTTTTACATCTCTTTCAATGCTGTATTCACCCTGTTTTCCACCCGAATTAGAACAAAAGTATGTTTGTTGTTCAGGCACGTGTGTGGTGTAATTCGAAAGACACGGTGGATTAGGTACCTACCGCTGTACCGGGTATTCAAATCCGAATGCGTGCTTTGTAACTGTAGACACAATATCATTATTGATATCATTGGTCGAATTATGCCATGTTCTTAATAAGGTTAACAGAGTATCTGACTAGACTACTTCCAACTCCTTGCCGCTTCAGATCAAGTAGGCCTACATAAAATTCCAAACCTATATTCTGCAAGTTTTATTCCCATAATAATCTAGTATTCTTCATAGTATCTGTTTTTATAAAAATATCTTTTATATTATGTTCCACAATCCCAATCCCTGGTCCACCAGGCTGCAGCACGGAGGGGTTAGTTAACTGGGTAATTTCTGAAAATGAACAACATATTTAAAATTTTTAGGACCCCTCGCATTTGCATGTTCTGTTCGTATCTGACAAAAAACGGAAACAGTTAAATTTACGATCCACCAGCAACCCCCAACCCCCTCGGATGTGTGAAATGTTTTGTCTGAAGTAGACCACTCCATGAACATCAAAAGATTTGGAATCCCTATTTTACCAGAGTCTGAATTACGATATTCTACAAATGTTGTACAATTTTACAAACAGGCCTAATGTTATCTATTATCACTTGATGTTTTGTTTGGTACAAATACCCATTGAAATTCATATTGTGGCGCTGGGCGGACTGAGGCATCATGGGAGCTGAAAAGAACGAGGAGACTTGCTTGCCTGGGAAGATGTGCTCTTTTATTGCAGTCTTTAAAAGGACTATAACAGGCACCCAACAAGCCCCGAACCAAATACACAAATGGGAAACATAAGGCTGTCAGACGCCGAACTATATGATGCACACATGCTGGGAGATTTACACAAGCTAAATACATGGGTACACACAAGACACGGGCAAACACATGCACGACAATAGGGAAATGTAACCATTAACAACAGCAACAAAACAACAACAGCAACAACAACGGCTATTTACAATTGCACGCGGGGCATGCTGGGACATGCACCCCGCCGGTGCTGCTCTGCCCCCTCCTCTCACCATCCCCAGTTCCCACCTCAGTTCCGAAGCGAGTCCCAGGGGTCCGCTGACAGCCGACGGAGCGTCGCTTCCAAAGACGGGGCTGCCCAAGTGCTGGCGTGGCTAGCTGCTGGCCGGTGTTGGCGTGTCAGATCTCCCCCAGAGCCGAACCTGCCTGTTCCGTGCCTTAAGGGGACCTAATTCGGCTACCAGGGGGGTCCACCTGGCTGGGGCACTCCACACCCAGCGACTCCCACAGCCAGGCTCCCTTCTCCGGGGAGCCAGGGCATGGGGTTGCTGGAGACTTCTGGTGGTGCGGACCCCTCCTGGCACCGGTCCTTCTTCCTTCCCCGCTTAGTAGGGCCCTGTTGTTGTGGGCCAGGCTGGTCCTGCCATGGGGTCTCCTGCTCGCAGGGTGGGGCAGACCTGCACAGCAGCAGCCACTTGCCCAGCTCCAGTTGGGCCGCCAGCTCACTGCGCTCCTGGGCCTGCTGGGCCTCCAGGGCACTGCACGCTTCCCCCCGGCCACACAGTGCAACCAACAACAGCTGTTTACAATTGCATGCAGGGCATGCTGGGACAATATAATGCTACAATATTGTAGGGGAACCTCCCACTGGCCCAATGGCGGAATCCAATTGGACAGCCGAAGGCTTGGAATGCGTGTGGATCCTTCCGAGCGCTCCTGTAAAGTTACTTACCCGTTTTAGGTAAAGACTGAATTATATCTGACTCCAATTTAATTAAAGATCTTTATGGCAATTTTAGTCATGACATTTCTGTTATTTAGATTACTTCTGGGCTGTGCCTTCTATTGCTGAACTCTCACTAATCCCGGACGGCGGGGCACATCGTATTCGCCTCGGCCGATAGGGCGATCCAGGGATCTGCTATGTAGGTTTAGAAGTTGGGAAATCACTACAATGTAATACAGTGCCAGCCTAGATACCCGTCAGGACCCGGCGGCCCATAACGCCTCAGAGGCTCAGCTGACACTTGCCGAATCTGAGCTAGTGAGGGCCACAGAGGTTAAACCGGTGTTTGCCGTAACTCAGAGTGTGTGCACCACAGAGGCTGGGCCGGACTTTGCCGTAACCCAGCGTGTGCGCACCTCAGAGGCTGGGCCAGACTTTGCCGTAACCCAGCGTGTGCGCACCTCAGAGGCTGAGCCGGACTTTGTGCCGTAACTCAGCGTGTGCGCACCTCAGAGGCTGGGCCAGACTTTGCCGTAACCCAGCGTGTGCGCACCTCAGAGGCTGGGCCAGACTTTGCCGTAACCCAGCGTGTGCGCACCTCAGAGGCTGGGCCAGACTTTGCCGTAACTCAGCGTGTGCACGCCTCAGAGGCTGGGCCGGACTTTGCCGTAACCCAGCGTGTGCGCACCTCAGAGGCTGGGCCGGACTTTGCCGTAACCTAGCGTGTGCGCGTCTCAGAGGCTGGGCCGGACTTTGCCGTAACCTAGCGTGTGCGCGCCTCAGAGGCTGGGCCGGACTTTGCCGTAACCCAGCGTGTGCGCACCTCAGAGGCTGAGCCGGACTTTGCCGTAACCCAGCGTGTGCGCACCTCAGAGGCTGGGCCAGACTTTGCCGTAACCTAGCGTGTGCGCGTCTCAGAGGCTGGGCCGGACTTTGCCGTAACCTAGCGTGTGCGCGTCTCAGAGGCTGGGCCGGACTTTGCCGTAACCTAGCGTGTGCGCGCCTCAGAGGCTGGGCCGGACTTTGCCGTAACCCAGCGTGTGCGCGCCTCAGAGGCTGGGCCGGTCTTTGCCGTAACCTAGCGTGTGCGCGCCTCAGAGGCTGGGCCGGTCTTTGCTGTAACCCAGCGTGTGCGCGCCTCAGAGGCTGGGCCGGTCTTTGCCGTAACCCAGCGTGTGCGCGCCTCAGAGGCTGGGCCGGTCTTTGCCGTAACCCAGCGTGTGCGCGCCTCAGAGGCTGGGCCGGTCTTTGCCGTAACCCAGCGTGTGCGCGCCTCAGAGGCTGGGCCGGTCTTTGCCGTAACCTAGCGTGTGCGCGCCTCAGAGGCTGAGCCGGTATTCACTGTCACTTAACTTGGGCAGTCGCATCGGGTCTCGGGGAAACGGGGTCGAGTCAGAGGCTGCAAGAGAGTGTTAGAATAACCCCAGTCTCTGAGAAACATGCAGAGGTTAGCAAAGTGAGACAGCCAAGAAATAATCAAAACACAGTTTATTCACAATTAATATATATCACATCAATTTAACCAAATATAACATTACAGTAATTTTAACATGTGGCCACAAGTCCTAAACTATATAATCGAATCAAAAGTATACAACAATTCCATACCTCAGCTGAGTGGACACATAGTAACTGCAGATAATATCTGATTACAGATGTAGATTCATATAGCACTATGTGGGAGCTCTGATTACAGAGTGTCTCCCCAAGCTACTCTGGAGCTCTTCCTTAAGTATTCCAAACCAAGTGACAGACTGTATCAAAGGTTGTGATTGATTATTTTAGGGCCTGCTCTGATCTTGTGTGTGTGTCCTGGAGAACTGTTGATCTTATCAATTCTCAGACCCTCAGCCAATCAAATTGCTTTAGGAAGAATGTGACAATTCCTTTGTTCTACCAGGTGATAAGATCCTCCACTTTGGTGGGTTTATTCTTACATTCTATATTTCTCTTATGTGAGAACATAATGCTTTAAGGTTGAGAGTATTGTGCCCGTCGTACTGTGACCATTCAAACGAGACCAAACATGGGTGTGTGTGTCCCTAATGTTAGTCTGGGGTAATACATCGTGTATTGGTGTGAGTTAGCGAGTGTAGGATGCATCTGTTTCTTGACGCAGCCAGGCCTTGTCACTGGAATTTGGCTGCAGGGTTCTGGCTGCCCAGTGGGGGTGAGGTGTCCCTTTTCATGTGGTGATCGGGTGATTTGGGTCCAGTCTTGTCGGAGCCGGTGGACCTTTGCCCAGGACACTGGGTTGAGCATTACAGGCTTGCCAGAGCTCAGACCGACAGGGCCTGCAAGGCCTCCAGCCTTACAATATCATTATACCTTAATATAGGCATAATCTAAAGGACCAAATGCGAGTGGTAATATTAACAGTAACCTTTGCAAAGGTCACTCCGAATAAGAATCCCCTGTTTTTATTTATCAATTAGCCTGCCATCTTCTATTGCCCAAGAATGTAACATATAATCAGTTTCCATTCTCATTTCATTTGATAGCCAAGCCAAACATTACATAGGTTGGTGAGTAAGTATTTGTTTCAGGGTATTAAAGGCGGATGAGCACAGAGCCGATATTGGACATAATTAGGGTCAGGTAAATCCGTCTAAGGGCAACACTGTGCTTTCAGTCTGATTATCAATGGAAAGCTCTAGTTTGGAGGACAAAAGGATTATTGTTTCGGAGGCATTTGGATTGGCTGGCATTCTGTTCCCACCAGGATCGTGGAAGCCAAGACACGAACACGTATAAATAGCCTCTGTTAGGCTGCTGGGCCGCTCAGGCTTTCATTTTGGACCCGAGTCGGCCGTGGCTGCGCTCCCCAAGCAGACAACCATGGTTAGCCGGTGAGTGTTTACTCTCCACATTAATTTATAGTAACATCATAATATATGACATCAGAGGTGGAAAGTTCAGGTCCAGAAAATAAAAATCCAGACCAAGATTTTGTTTCAACCAACCAGTTGGGTACTCTGTGACTATGACTCTTTATACTCAACTGGTTGGTTGAAACAAAATCTTAGCCTGAATTTTTACTTTCTGGACCTGAACTATCTACCTCTGTATAATATAGGGTAATATGCATGTTCTATGAAGTCCTGAGGTCTCATGAATATACTGAAGCACATTTGTATGTAATTCCATACTGAGTCTGCATTTGGCTTTTCAGCCTGTCCTGACTCTGTAATGTCCTGTTACCAGAGTAGAGCATCCCGCCGGAGGGTACAGGAAGATCTTTGAGACCTGCGAGGAGCTGGCTGAGCCCATTGCGGCCCAGGTGACAGGTGTGCTGGTGTTTCGCCCCCCTCCTTCATCCCATTATTATCCCCAGTTCAATATGACGAATAAGTGAAGCGTTAAATATCCGTGTAAGCCTCTGTGCATGTTGTATTTGTTGGATAAATGGAAAATAAAATTGTAATATATATATATATATATATATATATATATATATATATATATATATATATATATATATATATATATATATATATATATATAAATACATTTACAAAAAGATAATAAATACATATACAATAAATAATTATTATGCGTTGATATGACTAAAACAAGCTACATTTCCAAATATACAGCTCTGGTAAAAATGATGAGACCGCTCTATATTTTTTTTTAATTCAGCCTTCATAAATCCTGGTTTAATGCTGGTTCTGCTGGCAGAAGGCTACACCTTCATCTGTGAGAAGCAGGGAAGAGCCAGGCTGGAGTTTGCAAAACAAAAAAATTATATATATTTTGCACAGGCACATACAGTAGGCCTACTCATAAACTGAGAAATGAGAGAAGCTGAAAATTTTGCCGTGATCTTTAATTTTTTTTCCAGAGCTGTAACAATACAGTATAATTTAATTTTATGTGGGGTGCAATTGGTGCAACATGATAGATACAGTGATTAGTCTCAGTTTTAAGCAAACCTTGCATGTTTTTTCTGGGTAATCTGGTTTCCCCCTGCAATCCAAAAAGATGCAGTTACGTTAACTAGTGTCTCTAAACTGCCGGTGCTGTGTGATTGTGCATAAGTATGTGAGCCCTGTACCAGACTGACATGCTATCCAAAGTCTTAAAGCTTCCCTTTACATAGCAACAAAACGGTGCTACTTGGTGGAGAAGCTGGCTTTCAGGTTCCCCGTCTGCTTCCAGGCCGGATTCCCCCGTGGCTGAGCGGCAGTCTCCTCCGGCTGGGGCCCGGTTTGTTTGAGGTGGGCTCCGAGCCCTTCTACCACCTCTTTGATGGACTAGCCATCATGCACAAGTTTGACTTCAAAGACGGCAAGGTCACCTACTTCCGCAGGTAACGCATCACCTGCTATCCCAATGCAGCTGCTACAGGCCTTCTCAGCTAGAATTAATCTAAAAATAAAGTTATAACTAGGCACCTGTAGCTATACTGTATACATATAATGTAGCCTATAGAGGACTGGGATATGCAGATGTGTGACATGGTCGTGTCTCCTTTCTCCACAGGTTTATAAAGACCGACGCATATGTGAGAGCCATGACAGAGAAGCGCATCGTCATCACCGAGTTCGGCACCTTCGCCTACCCCGACCCCTGCAAAAACATCTTCTCCAGGCCAGTCCCACCCCAACTTCCTTTTCCTCCTTACTCTAGAACCCAGAAGGCCGCCTGGCATCAGTGTGGAAGGACAGGATTTTGTCCCCACTGATGACAGCCAAACGGGCCTCGGGTGGCACCTCCCAGACGTCCCACTGTGCTTGATTTTGCGTTTTTAGGTTTTTCTCCTACTTTAAAGGCGTGGAAGTGACGGACAACTGCCTGGTCAACGTGTACCCCATCGGCGAGGACTTCTACGCCTGCACAGAAACCAACTATATCACCAAAGTCAACCCTGAGACCCTGGCAACCCTGGAAAAGGTACCACCTCCAGGTGCTCCTTCCACCCTTCATTACTGATGTTCTCCGCACCACCTTCAAATGGGTGACGCTCTTAAGTTTCTCTCAGGCTAGAAACTCGCCTGTTTTTCAGGTATTTATTCAGCCAAGCAATACTGTTGCATAATACATCTACAATTACCTCCTCCTCAGGTGGACATGTGCAAGTATGTGTCGATCAACGGGATAACAGCCCACCCTCATATTGACACAGATGGGACCGTGTATAACATTGGGAATTGTATGGGGAAGGGTGCTTCACTGGCCTACAATATTATAAGCATCCCTCCTGCCCAGAAAGGTCAGTATTTTTGATGCTGATTACGCATTCAGTACTCAGGGATTACTCCACATCCCAAGTATCTCCCCAATATCTGAATGAGTCCTCCAGGTCTCTGATCATGGTGAAATTTGTTTGCAGACCAATCAGACCCCATCGAGAAGTCTAGAGTGGTGGTCCAGTTTCCCAGCAGTGAGCGATTCAAACCATCCTATGTTCACAGGTTGGTCACTGGGTGACAATATTGAGCTGCTGTAGCGTATTATATCTGACTTATGATATAATTGACGTATTATATCCATTTATGCAGAATGGTGTCATTTTTGTTTAATTAAATGGTTAGAATATGTTGTTTTAAACCTGCCATTATAATTTGAAATGTATGTAGCATATCATACAGGAAAGTGCTTCTCCAGTTAGTTTATTTGGTTTGCGACTGCCGTAAGGGATATGGGTCAGAGGAGCAATAAAGTTTTTTTTTTGAATGTGAAAATAAAGACGTGGACGTTGGGAGCCACACGGTTGTTTTACCGTAACTGGTAACCTACCATTTTAACGTGTAAAACAGTCTACCAATGTTCATTTCACAGAAGTGGTCAAATGTTTAGATTGTGCCAAAAAAGAATAATGTTCCTAACCAGCAAGACGACCCCTACACTACTGATCTTGCAACACTGGATGTGAAGTTTGCTAATGTACTGAATTTAAGGAGACCTTCTGTTGTTCTCATTCCTTACCTCGTCTGATAACCTGGGCATCTCTGCATGACTGTGAGACAGGACTCATGCTCCTCAATCTCATAGACTTATTTTTATTTGAACAATTTTTTACATATAGATAATATAGAAGAGTTAAAGACATGTACTAGAATTTACAATGGAGGAACTGTGCAATGATATATTCAGACCTTCGATGGAGTTAAGCCCAGGAAATCAAGACTGTTGATGTAGATATAGATGTAGATCAGTGATGGACATTTCCTTTCACAGTTTTGGCATGACGCCGAACCACTTTGTCTTTGTGGAGACGCCCGTGAAGATCAACATGCTGAAGTTCTTGAGTGCCTGGAGCATAAGGGGCACTAACTACATGGACTGCTTTGAGGTCAACGAGACCATGGGGGTTTGTTTTCAGTTCACCTTGCTGGCCTTTCAAAGTCAATTTATTAATTTATATTTAATAGTTTTTATTTGATTGAGGTTTGATGTTACAAAATACATGCTTTGACTAAACTTGCCTTAAATTTATTTAGACGTGGATCCATCTGGCCTCTAGAAATCCTGCCAAATATTTAGACGTCAAATTCAGAACATCTGCGATGAACCTCTTCCATCACATTAATTGCTATGAAGACCAGGGTTTTGTCGTGATTGACCTCTGTACCTGGAAAGGGTAGGTAGGATGGTGACCTGGGAGCCATAGTTAGCTTGGATCTCCATGAAAACATGCACTCACAAGTTCTCATCTTGGATGGCTCCATTCAGATTTGAGTTTGTCTACAACTACTTGTACCTGGCCAACCTGCGGCAAAACTGGGAGGAGGTGAAACAGGCAGCTATGGTGGCCCCTCAGCCGGAAGTCCGGCGATACGTCGTTCCGCTAGACGTATACAGGGTAAGACGTTCCACCTCGCATACTCTCTCCTGTTTCCTGATAGGTTCTTACGCTGCCCATTGCAACAAGATGACCTGTTTTCTTTTCACCGCCCTACAGGAGGAGCAAGGTAAGAACCTCATTTCCCTTCCTTACACGACAGCCACCGCTGTGATGCGCAATGATGGAACCATTTGGCTGGAACCCGAGGTTCTGTTCTCTGCTTCACGCCAAGGTGAGGAGAAGAGATCAGCAAAAAAATATACAGTATTTACCAGGTGACCAAAGTAAAGGTTATGTTGTTGTTTTTTTTATTTTACATCCAGCATTATTTACAATAATGATGTAGGGGGAGAACATTTTAAACTGGATTTAAGGAAGCACTTCTTTACACAGCGTGTAGTCAGAATATGGAATAGTCTTCCTGATAACGTAGTGCAAGCTAAAATCCTGGGTTCCTTTAAATCAGAGCTAGATAAGATTTTAACAACTCTGAGCTATTAGTTAAGTTCTCCCCAAACAAGCTTAATGGGCCGAATGGCCTCCTCTTGTTTGTAAATTTCTTATGTTCTTATAATATTTTCTGTCACATTTTAAACTCAGTTTCTTGACTAACAGCACCTCTTTGGGGAAGATTTTTCTAATGATTCTTTATTCATCATATACATTTGTCTGTATCCTTTATGTTTAAAGCTTATGTAGATGAGTCACTCTGAATGGGATTTCCTGATCAGTGTGTTTAACATTATGTTTTTGTTACTTTGCGTAGCCTTTGAGTTTCCCCAAATCAACTACAAAAGGTTTTGTGGAAAGAACTACACATATGCTTATGGGCTTGGACTAAACCATTTCATTCCTGACAGGGTGGGTAGTGACATCAAATATCTTTATTCAAGTTTAACAGTTTTATACTTTATTGTTCCAAACCAATTCTCTTAGACCACATTAAATTTATGTGCATAATTAGTTTAATCTTAACACTTTTTATGAAATCTGAAATACATCTTTTAATTTTTTTTCGAAAGTGGATGGTTTGTTTTGTTAATGTTTTCTTTCAATATATATTGCCACCTCAGCAATATTCAAACCATAAAACAATATCAAAATTGACAATCGATTTAAACACTATTGTGTACAGCCAGTCCCCAGGGTAAGAATGTCCGACTTACGGACAACTTGTACTTATGAACGGACTGCCATAAGACCTATTTCATTAAATTTTTTAGCTAAATACAATGGTTCATAATAAGGAATGTACACACTATTTTGTGATGCTCATGAAAAAAAATGTACGGCATTAGTGACCTATTGGCTTGAGGCACAGTACAGTACTGTACATAGTTACCTGCATCATCATTATTATTATTATTATTCTTAATTATTATTATTATTATTATTAATATTAACCTACAAATTCAACTTAAAGTCAGGCTTCTCATTCATAACCTGGGGACTGCCTATATTATCTAGCACCATGAAATGAACAGCTATGCTGTTTTACAAGTCAAATCTAACCCATGCTGGTTTGTTCCAAGATCTGCAAGTTGAACGTGAAGACCAAGGAGACGTGGGTTTGGCAGGAGCCAGACACTTATCCTTCAGAGCCCCTGTTTGTGCAGACCCCAAACAGTGTGGAGGAAGATGACGGTAGGGGTCTTTGCTTTGGCAGAAGATTCTAGAAAACGGCATGAAGCTTGTTTGTCTTGCCATTGGTTTGTTGCATCACAATGTGTGAGTGCACTGAGTAAGAAGACTTTGTGTGTGGTCTGCTTTCCCCAGGGGTCTTGCTGACCATCGTGGTGAGTCCTGGAGCTCAGAGACCGGGCTACCTCCTAATACTGAACGCCAAGGACCTGACGGAGATTGCCCGGGCAGAAGTGGAGATAATGATTCCTGTGACCTTCCATGGATTGTACAAGCCTTAGAATTTTCCAAAGAAAGCCATGTCAATGTCATTTGTTAATTGTCATAGACCTGGTTTCCATGCAACTATACAGTAGCTATACCAATGATGTCATCAGATTAATTTAACTTTCCCAGCAATACTTTGGAATTATTCAAGTTTTTATAGATATGCCTGGGATATGTCGAATGATACTGCAGAAATATATAATGCTATATATATCTCTGCTCTCTTGTTTCGGAGTAAAAATACATATTTTACATGTTTTTATTGTCCACAATCAGCTGTACAGGACTGAGTTTATTAAAACATTTCACATGCTAATCCTACTGTTTCCTGGTGTTTATCCCCACAGAAAAACAAAATATGCTGCCTTTGTGTTCTGCAAGGAGACACTATTTAAAAAATAAAATTTGATCATGCTAACACTTTAACAGCTTAATAGTTTATTAAATAATAATAAACACTCGCCACACTGGTAACAGAACTGGCACTAGTAGCTTTCAAAACCTTAAAATAACAAATGGTCTGATAACTTCATCAACCACTTACTTCCAAAGTAACATCAACTAGATCTTCCAGACTATTACAATATCGTGTTGTCTACAAATAACTGCTATTTGTTCCTTATAACTGTGTTCAGGCATAACTGCTCAAAACGTTTCCTTTAAATAGTGCAAAAACAGCAGCGAGCTCATATTTTTAACAGATAGTACTAATAATTTCTCTGAAATCATTTTCTCAATGTTACAATGTTAATGATTCAGCTTTGCAATGCTGAGGACGTTTCACTTATGACTACGTTCTTACTTTCTGGTGGTATAAGTTGTTTTCAACATCACCCAACTGGATTAACGAAGTGTTATAAAGATTTTTTACACAGGCAGTAATCCAACCACAGAAGCACCTGATTGGTCAGACAACTGCAATGCGCTAATCTGATAATACCAGCGAGAACAAAGGACACGTTGTATCGCAGGGTTGTAAAATCCAAGCCCTGCCTGTGTCATCAAACATTACATTAACTTTTAAACCCTGTTATTGTGCTTCTACATAAACATTAACGTGGAAAAGTTCAGGGCAGAAAAACAATTAATTAGTAAAATTAGCGAAATAAATAACGGACTAATAACTGCTCCTAAACAAGTGAAATTGATTAAACACAGTTTTCCCTCGAATTATTACACCTGCTTGACTAGATTTTAACAGCACTCCGCCAGTGCAATTAGCATTGTCACATTCCTGACGTTGTCGTTTCGTCTTCACGTCCACTTTCCAATAGCTGTCTGTATTAACCGAACAATACCGCCGCCTATAGGTTGCGGAGAAAACATCAGTCTCCCTACAGATTGCAGCTTCACGTGTTATCTGTAGGCTATAACATGGTGGTAAAGTTGCTTTGTTTGACATTAACATTTGTCATAGTTTGTGCAATAGCTCCCTTGAGTCTACAAACGGCGACTAATACAGCATGGAGCATAAAATTCAATTTGACTTCTTTAATTAATAGTACGACATTTTGAAGTTATATATTACGTGAAAGTACTGGAGTCATTGTCTTTTCTAATGTTTACTGGAATGCATGTTAAATATGTGTTCATCTGAAAACTGTACCAAACTTGTCAATAAACAGCTGCTTTAGATTATTATTATTATTATTATTATTATTATTATTATTATTATTATTATCAGAGCTGGAGATTTCAGGTCCAGAGAGTACAAATCCAGACCAAGATTATGTTTCAACCAACCAGTTGAATATAAAGAGTCACAGTCACAGGGACCTCAACTGGTTGGTTGAAACAAAATCTTGGTCTGGATTTGTACTCTCTGGACCTGAAATCTCCAGCTCTGATTATTATACAAGTATTGTACGCTGCCGTCGTATCCAGAAAGGGGGCGGTGGTCGGGTCAGTCATGTTTAACCGAAACTGTGTGTAAGTTAATCGCAAGACGTATAGATACTTGAATTTGTCCTTAGCTCCGTTAGGGCGAAAATTACTGCAAAATCTTAATATCCGTGGCGAATTAATGTATTTGTTCTGATGTAAGAGTTCAAATCGTCTCTCAGAAAGTTTTGGCAACGCTGCTATTCGTTGAAAAACTTGAACCTCCCGTTTCTTATTGTGTTGCAACAGCCAGACTTCCTTGTAAAGCCTTGAGCTGGGCGCTGAGCTGGGACTTACGGAGCGGGGGGCTAGTTTGCAGCCCGGAGCAGCTTTAGTGGACAATGAGCTGGGGAACGGAGCTTTGGGTGAGTTCAACCGAGAACTGGTGTTTTCTTTTTCGTTACTATGGTAGAGCCAGTTACCTGCATGTCAGCTACTATTCCTATTCCCATATGTGATAATTATGCACTAACACGACAATCATAACCAGGCACGTGGACAGGTGTCTACCTGCGGCACCCGAAACTGTGACAGAAAGCCTCAGTTGTTGTCTTTGTTGTGTGAAACACTTAATTAAATCAGACACGCCTTTTGGTTTGCTCTGCTCGACAGTTGTCTTTTAAAAATCATCTTATGTAAATGCTGTATAGTACAATTTAGGAATTATTTCTTTTAAGAGTGTATTTTCTCATACAACAAACATGACATTGCAACAAATGATTTTGGCTTTAAATGATAAATTAATACGTCAAGTAATGTTTTAAACAATGTATTCTGTACTTTTTAATGAGCAGCCTACTTAAAATACCCGAAGTAGGTTTCTTACAGTACGAAGGGTTTTTTAAGCTACTTTCGCTTTTACTTCTCGATATTTTATATGGGAAAATATCCGTTTTTCCAGATTTACACTTTATAGCAAAGGAACGTGCAGATTAATCGATCCCAAAGAAAGCACAATACTGTATCTTATTCATATGCTATGATTGTAGGTCGTATCAGAGACTCAAAACAAGGACGAGTACGTTCAGGGTACAATCTGCTCTTAATTGCTCTTTTATGTTCGATTTACTTGACGGATCAAGCATTTCTGAAGTCGCTTGTGTTTTGCCAATGACATCACTCCTAATCCTGCATCTGGGCCACCTGTTTGTATTACATTTGAGGTCCTTAGCAAGTACATAATAGCTCTATTTGGGAAAAGCCGCAAAGTTATATTTAGTGCGGTCAAAACTAATGTTAAGTGTGTAGATTTTATGCGCCTAAATCACCAAAGTGGCAAGTCTGTCTAAAAGTTCTGACCCTGGTAAGAAACTTGGCTGTGTTAAGAGTACCTACTAAACGAGGCGGTGTTAGCGTACTGCACTGGGCAGTGTAAGGTTAAAGAAACTTTTCCTGTATGCCATGAACCTAGAAGACATGTAGGCCTATATGGGCCCCTTTCCATGTGGTCGACAGGGATAGTCTACTAACTGAAAAATAACTGCATGTTTTGTCCGAACCTCCCAATTCCATAATTACTTAACAGAGTTTGTAAGACTCTGATGTCTTCATGAAAAAAAAAAAACAAATATAACATTCTCCCTCTTCAATTCTTTCTTTCTAAATCGTTGAAGCCTGCTCAACTCACAATACACTTTCTGCCTTGCGATGCGGCTGTTTCCGATGACGTAACGCTAAACACACACGTAGTCTAAAATACAGTTGATTGGTATAAATCAAATCGCAACACTCAGCGAATAATCAGTACCATTTGCCTCGCCTAAAAATAACATTTTTCTTTAAAATTCAGGTTTCCTTCATAAAGTCATCACCAGTTTGCATTATATTATTTGTAATTGGTAATATTTTCATGATTGCTCAACGCATTCTTAATGTGTTTTAAAAGTTACCGAAAAGTTGCCCGCTTTCGCGGACTTTCTGGTGGGTTGGTACTTCCTTTCCCTGTTTCAAAATGATCGTGCAGATAACTGAAGGGGGAGGGCTGGTTTATTTAGAACAGGTACTTTAACTTTTAAGCTGCAAGATACATGCATGGAAGCACAAGCTACGATAAGCTATGTGGCATAATGCAACACTAAATAAATTTCGAATTCTGGTTCACTTATAAGCCCCGTGTGAATTTTGGATAAAAAAGCATGCTACATGTATAAAAACACTAGTCTCAACGCCAATGTTCAATACAGTAAAAAGAACATAAAAGAACATATTACATTAAAAGAACATATTTTCAAATTATAGGCCCATGTCTAATTTAAAAATAAAATTTACTCTAAGGCAGAATTCGATAAATTAGGCGACGTGAGAGCTTATGAGCAAGAGTACAAAACCATGACAGGAAAAACAGTAGAAATTCCTCATATTCAAAATTACTACTTTTTCTTCTGCTGTGTCGTTCGTCATTTCAGTTTGAGCCTCTAGACTAGGTGATTTTGGAATTAGGAATCAGTCCATAATGGGGACACTTCTGTGACTAACAGCTAGAAAATAAGCTAGGAAGAGGCAAACTCATATCCTCATGTATAACAAGCGTTTGAGTCATAATGGTGAGAACCCATTGAACAAACACTGCTTACCTCTCTGATTGGCTGATACTGCCTCGTCGACCTATAAAGGCCACTCGGTGGCTAACCCAGAAAGGGGCGTGGTAATGTTCGGGACGGCGCACATAGGGTAATGTCATCAGGCAGTTTCTACTGGGAATGGAACTGCTAGGTGTCATTAGCGAGTTAACAGCGTACTATGGAATGCAGGGGTCTGATGGATGTAAGAGATAGGCCTGGTTGACCCCCAGTGACCTAGATTGTCTGTCAGTGTCGTGCACTGGGTTCTCCAGAGTCCCCTTCAGCATGCAGTCAAAGCAGAGCTCTCCTTTCATGCATAACTGAGGCACTACGACATTGCATGACTGTGTCACTGCTCAATATCTCTAAGACGACAGCATTCCAGGCATACTAACTTGTCAGATTTTTACACTGTGTCAGGAAATTCCACTTCAAGATGGCCGAGACCTTTATGAATATAAGAGCCTTGACATGATAGACTAATACAATGTCTGCAGCAAAGTCTAGATTTAGTTACAGCTCTTAAACACAACAGCAGTCAAATTCAAATCAGCACCTTTATCCAAATCATGCAACCTTATAAAGCTGGAAGCATACTGGCGTATAGCTGAACAAGGGAACAGGAGCTGTTCGGCTCCAGGGATCAAATGCAAGGTCTCTCCACCATCTGCCACACAGCTTTTTGCTACCTGCACATTCTGCAGGGAGTGTGGGGTGATAGAGACAACGGCTTTGTATATGCAGGTTACAGACCCACACGCTATGCTCCAGGCAACACGGCAAGGCGTCTCCTGTTGATGCATTAATTATCAGCAGGGAAGCTGCCCGAGGGCTCTTGCTTATTTTGAAATGTACAATAAATACTAAATACTAATACTAGCTAAATTAAAAAGATTGCCAACCCCAAGAATACTAGGTCTATTAGATCACTTACTGTACATTGACCCCACAGAACCTCTTAGTGTAAAGAAGGGTTCTCTTTTTTAGGATATAAACTAATTTTTGGGTTCAGGTTCCTGAATTATGACATTCATGGATCATGTCCATTGTGGCTTAAGAACCCAGTCAGGGACCATCTTGAGTTTCTTATGGTCAAAATGTCCAACCAATACCTAACATTATTTGTCGGGTATATTTATGTTTGGCTTAGATAAAAGACAAGGAACCAAGGCGGTGTAAAACAGGATGGGGGGGGGGGGGGACGTCTATAGGGTGTGTACCGTGTTAAAGTTTATCATGCCATAGTGCTGAGTGCACGGCTGAGTGCACTTCCTGGTAGGACAGCATATTTCCTCCGCTGTCTTCTGACCACGTTCTCAGATGTTCTTAGCGCATCTACAAGTCTCACCGTTTCTGTCCGGTCTGCCCTGAGAGAAGATCCGATAGCGAGAAGCCGAGAACGGAACTGGACCGTGGATGGGGGCACCTGTGATCGGCCGGCCCTTTCAGAGGACGTTCACTCTGTGTCTCGGTCACGGAGGAACCAGCCATGCATTACCGATCTCAGCTACCTCAGCTAGTGCTACAAGGCACCTTGACGGGACCATGGCTAACGTTAGCACCTGCTCCCGTCATCACTATTGACAAATCGGTGACAGCAGTTTGTGGCAGACCGAGAAAACACGCCTACTGAGAGAGACGTGCCAGAAGAAGTGTCACTCTCCCCCGAGCAGGCATCCTGCCGGCAAACGTAGAGTCGTCACATGCCTGATGAGCCTGTGTGCTATTCAGACATGTTTTGGCTTTACCTGACTGGTTAGTACATTAGCCTCTCCCCAAAATGGCAGAACATTAAACGTTAAATGTGATTAATGTAGCTCAGACAACAAACACTACACCAAGTCCATATAATGTTAAATTTAGTTTGTTAGTGCTATGGAAATAAGACAGGGAGGTATTTCCACACTGGCCTGTTTATTTTGGTGAAGACCACCAGTACCCCACAGATCTAGCTGTGTTGGCTAGCTTCCCTCCACCTCCTTATCCCCACCTGTTCCCACTGGTTTTCAGTGTCCCCTGAGGGGTGTCGCTCACGCCAGCGACTACGATCCCTCCAGGGACAAGACAGGAAACAGAGCATCTTCTCGCAAGGACACACAGAGCTTCTGACTATTTATTTGAGGTGGAATTAATAAGGATGACTGTGCTCTGAGCAGCACTGAGGAAATCCACTGAGACTGACCACGCTGACCGAGAGCGAGAGCCATCATGACAACTGACTGAAACTGAAACTCCTTGTGAATCTGAGGGTCTGAGAGTAGACTAGATATCTAACCAGTTTTAGCAACTGTTATCAGAAAGAGCTATTGCTACATATTTACATATACTGATAATGTTCAGACTTCTCTTTTAGGAACGCAGAAGCAGAACGCAGAGTTTGACCTGTCTGATTTTGGTATTCCTCAGGACCAGTTTGACAATTTGGAAAAGCACACACAATGGGGCATCGAGTTCCTGGAGAAGTATTCAAAGTTTGTGAAGGAGCGGATAGAGGTAGAACAGACGTACGGCAAGCTCCTCAGGTAACTCGCCATCTGGGTCGAAAACGACAGAAGAAGCTTCCGGATTCTCCTCCCTGGTTTCAGTAAATAAAAGCTTAATAGATAACCAAATCTAACGAGAAACTAATGTAGGAATTTATAATTAATTGCACATATTTTTCTCTGTTCCTAAGGTTCTGACCAGCTTTCTCACATTTTTATTGCACCGTGTATCCAAACTTTTCTGCCAGACATAAATTCTGTATTTTTCCATAAGCAGACTCAGTGTAATGTAATATCCGGTGGTCCTTTGTATGCATCACACTACACTTAATCAGGCCTCTCAGTTACTGACACTAAGTCTTAATGATGTCTCATTCCTTCCAACCATGCTAAGATATGTTCTGGTTCTGCTCTCAGGAACCTGGCGAGGAAGTACTCTCCTAAACGCGGCAAAGACGAAGAGCCCAGGTACTTCAAGGTCCATCTGGAGTCTAAGAGAAGCTTGTGGTGTGACTGAAAGGGAAACGCACTTGTGTCTTTCAGTCAGGCAACTAATGTGCACTGCTGAAAGATGCCAATGTGCTGACACCCATGAAAGCTATATGTATGACTCTGGGCAGTTAAATCTCAAAGTAAGCACTGAATCTATTGGATGCTTCACTTTGCAGCACTATCAAGCAATGAAACAGCTGAATTAATTTGCTATGGCATAACTGGACACAGGCCATCCCTTTGCACTTTCCGTCTTTCCGGAGGGTGTCAAAAAGCCTGCAGTCTTGGAAAGAAGAAATAGGATTTTTTTTTTTACTTATTAAAAAAAAATTCTTTCCATGTTAGTCTCGCCCAGAGGCCATCTTGAAAGGCCACTCATCTTTAGGTCATTATTCAGAAACCATAGCACCAGGCCCCAGAGCCTTGGTCATCCTGCTAATCCCTCCCCCCCCTCCCCCCCCCAACTGAACGCCCATCCTGGCAGGTTTTCAGCGTGCCTGTCGTTTAACACTGTCCTGAATGAGCTGAACAGCTACGCTATGCAGCGGGAGGTCATGGTGGAGGAGATGAGCGAGAAGGTGCAAGGGGAGCTGCTGAAGTTCTCTCAGGAGCTGAGATCAGAGAGGAAGCGCGTGAGTTTCCCGCTCACGCTGCACCATGAATCACATGTGGTGTTACTTTGAAGAGCCAGGGACTTAATTATTATAATATATTTATTTTGATGAAAGTTTTATTACCAGGCTCCCTTTAATCTAGTATTATTACGGGTATTTTATCTCCTAAACACAGGCAGAACCAAAGAAATTAGGTATTGTGCTAAAGTGGAAGAATAGGTTCTGAACCAGGGGCTGGAAATTTTAGAACTATTTGGTCTATTCTGTTCTTGCATCTTCATCCAAGTGATTTCACCGCCCCCCCTGTATCACGTGGTTCTGTCCGCATTTGTGACCAGGCTGATTCCCACAAAGTGATCCATTACCCTGTCCATCTTCTCTTAGTCCTATTTTATTCCTCTGCAGCACTTCCAGGACGTACGGAAGGCAACGCAGCACATCGAGCAGTGCCTGAAACTGATGGACAGTGTAAGCGCACTCTGTGGCCCCGCGGCACCTCCCTGCTGACCTTCCAATTCCCTGCATACCCTTGTACCATTTAGAGCAGTGTTTCCCATCCAGGGCCTCGGCGACCCTCAGACAGTCCTTGTGAACTGTCTGGCAGGGAGCTGGGAAGGAGCAAAGTCGTGGACCCAAGGAATGGCTTGGGAAACACTGGTTTAGAGGGATTTATCACACTGTGTTGATTGCTCATGGGAGTTTTCTTACACAAAAATTTTCTGAGAGCAGAAGGAAAATGATTGGTTTAGAGAGATAACCAGTCAGCTTTTAGAGAAGATGGGTCCAAGCAACTAGAGGAGGCGAGACTAACTAATCAGATATCTTAGTCCCACCTCCTCTACATATGGTGCGTTCGATTATTTCTCTCCAAGTCGGAACTCGGATGAAAACGTCATGAAAAACGTCACTTCCCGTCGGAAACACGCCTCTTTTATGACGTTGATGTCGGACAAGATTTTGTTGTTTGAGTTGCCCCTGTGACGTAATTTCAACATGGCGGCTTACACACTCAACAGTAATTCTATTTTATAAATCTTTAAAAATGTTTATTTTGTTAAATGTATTAATAGTTATAAATGTAATTGCACATGTTCGATTTAGAGAATACCATATCATGACCATAAACAGTATCCTAGCATGCAATATCAGATTTTTACCAGATTTGTTAATTTCTTTGGTTTGTTTGTAGTTTGTTTGCCTCTCGAAAAAAGAATATCGCAATGAATGTACTAAAATATTTTATAAAGCTTTAATGTGGTTTGACTAGTTTGATAATCTCACTCCAAATCTGTTAAACTATAAAGCAACAACACACAGCAGTGCGTTCATGGAGGCAGCCATGTTTGTTCCGAGATGTGGTAGCTCGAACGGGAGATTGTCAGACGTGATGTCACTCAACTCGGAATTACAGAGTTCTGAGAGAAAAGCGAACGCACCAATAAACTCCCACAAGCGTCTTGATTTGTATAGCTGGAGGTTTTCACTCTACCTCAAGTTCCACAATCAAAAATAATAACCACTATCCAGGACAGGTCACTGGATTTCTGGTGTGGTGTCCCTCTCTAGTACTAAAACTAGATGGCGTTTCCTTTCTGGTTCTTTTACAGAGCAAGAAGAAGTTTGAGCGGGAGTGGAAGGAAGCAGAGAAGTTACAGATGAACTTGGAGAAACTGGAACATGATTGTAACACCACCAAGCTGGATGTGGACAAGGTCAGGCCATGGGCTAATTGTGGACAAACTTAGCTTATTGTGGTCAACTTCAGCTTATTGTGGTCAAGCTCAACTTAGTATGGTCAAACTCAGATAACTGTGGTCAGGCTCAACTTAGTGTGGTCAAACTCAGCCTATTGTAGTCAACCTCAGCTTAGTGTTGTCAAATTCATCTTAGTGTGGTGAAACGCAGCTTATTGTGGTTAACTTCAGCATAGTCTTGTCAAACACAATTTAGTGTGGTCAAACTCAAATAAGTGCAAACAAATTCAGCTAATGTGGACAAATGAAACAGTAGGAACAAAATGTACTGTAGTCAATTAGTCAGGGTGCTTTCACACCTGCCTCATTTAGTTCGGTTGAATCGCACTAGAGTTCGTTTTCCTACTTGGTGCGGTTCGTTTGGGCAGGTGTGAATGTAACAATCGCACCCGAGTGCGCACCAAAAGCGGACCAAAAAAGCGTACCGAGACCTCCTTGAAGAGGTGGTCTCGGTACGCTTTCAAACGAACACTGGAGCGGTTCGTTTGTGGTGAGAACATGATCCGAAATCGAACAGACCCAACTGCAAAAAGTTCTGCGCCTTTTTGGACTAATCCAGCTGTTTAATGACAAGCAAGCAGAAGCATAGGCAGGGTTACCACACCACATCGAATTCAATGACTTTTTCAAGCCCAGTTCTCTTAAATTCGAGGACCCAGCACAGCATAGTGAGAATGTTTATAATGAAAACGTGTAGGCTTTACTGCAGAAGCTCACAGAAAACAATTTTAAACAGAGAGAGAGGGCATAACATTAACTTACCTGATGGATCGTTGGTAATATTTCCGGAAGATGACCATGTCACAGTTTCGCAAAATGAATTCACGCCTCCTCCTGAAGTGACTTGCGATGCGCCTTCGCCGTTTCCAGTGCATTAAAACATTGTTTTTCAGCCGCATCCGCGCTTCTTTCTCGAAATGTATAGTTTGTCTAAAGTGATGTATACAAACTATATGGTATACGATGACCAGCGATACAATCAGCCAGCGCAGTCGTCCCTCCATACTAAATAGCGGCATGTTGTCTACCGGCTTGTTGTCTCCTCGCTTTGTTTACTTCCGGGAGTTCCATTGGAATTTTCCCGCACGTTAATTCTGACCAATTAAAAAGCAGTTTACGAAATACGTTTAATGGCACATCTGGCCAACGAGTAATGGAGATGTTGTCACATGACTGCATTTTGGTTCGTTTCAACTGGTTCGGACCAGAGCAATCAGTGTGGTGTGAAAAGGACCCAAAACGGCAGAAAAATGCTACACTGTATCATTTGTTGCCCTTGGTCCGGACCAAATGAACCGAACCACAGATGTGAAAGCACCCTTACTTAGTTATTTTTAGCTTTAATTCACTGATGATTGGTTTGCCTGATATGTTACACTGATGAATTTAAATTGATCTTTAAAACATTCCTCACTAATTCATGACTGTTGAGCAACCTCGCTATGAGAAAAGCACTGCATAAAGAGAATGATTATTGTTATTATGTCTGGTTAGATTATCAAATCACACCCAAGGCTGCCCTGATCACCCGTCTGCCTGCCTCTCGTCTGTACCTGGAACAGGAACCAGTCAGCCCCTGATGTGGATATTAACTTTGCCCTTTACCCTTCGAAGGCGAGGACTCAGCTCAACGCGCGCCTCCATGTGGTGGAGGAGAGCAAGAATGAGTACGCTTCCCAGCTCCAGAACTTCAACCAAGAGCAGAGGAAGCACTTCACCGTGTCGCTCCCTCAGATCTATCAGGTAAGACGACTCCCTGTCGAGGTAATATAACTTCGACATCAAATGGGTGTGAAGGAGTCATAGTGGCTGAACAAGCGTCCATCTGTGATTGAAGGGCCTGCAGGATCTAGATGAGAAGCGTTCGCTGACTCTTGGAGGGAGCTACAAAGCTCTGGCAGGGGTGGAGCAACAGATCTCCCCCATTATCTCCAAATGTCTAGAAGGCATGGTGAACGCTGGGAATTCAGTGGACGTAAAGAAGGTGAGCATGGACAGCTGGAGTCCTTCTGAAGACCACACAGGTGGGAAACTCGAATCACAATGGCGTGAGAGGTTTAGTAATACATGACACGGTGAAAGAACCCAGCACAATACTTAAAATTAAGATGGTTTAGATAGGCCTTGTTCCGACTGGTCCCATTCACCAACTGTAGGATTCAGCCGTGGTGGTGGAAATGTACAAGTCTGGCTTGGAGGCTCCAGGAGACTACCCGTTTGAAGACTTCACTCAGGGCGCGACGCGGCCCCGGGGACGGACGGGCTCTGACTGCATCCCAGCAGTCCCCAAGATGGACGGTGTGACATCAGATGGCAAACAGATAATGAGCAAGACCAAGAACAAACTGTGGCTCTTCGGGAAGAAACCAATGAAGAACTCGGTATGAGGAATACAGAAAAACTCGTGCCAGATAATCTCTGCGATCTCGACATGCAAAACAGACATGCATGGCAGAATCTCTGTACAATCAATCCTTAAATATTAAGTCAAGCATACAGTTACATCATTTCCCTTTACTTCACAGACATTAGAAGACTACAACAACTTTCCTCCAGAGCAAAGACATAGGAAGCTCCAGCAGAGGCTCAGTGAGCTAAAGAAGGAGCTTCAAAAAGAGCTGGACCAGAGGTAGCTTGTGACAGAAGCTGATGCTAATCTGAGTTATAAGTTTGTTTGGAATCAATCAACCAATCAGGATCAGCTTTGGTACAGACAAAAATTATGATTGGTCTAGTCAAGGGAGCCACGCATAAGTGGCAGGTTTTAAAGTCTCTTTAAAGCAAGGTTAGCAGCTTAGTCCCAGGTAACAATTTTTCGTTTTAGTAGCATTTTCCAAATGCTGTAATTAAAGTATTGAAACATTGAAAGTGTCCAGTTTTCCTGATGTTCCCAGAATGTTCCCTATTAGCTGGGACACCGTCCGCCTATGTCTGTGTCTACCTGACTTCCTGGTATTTGCAGTAGGATTTTTGCTGCTGGGGCTCTACATGGATGTGCTTTCCATACTCGTACTTGTACTCGTAGCTCTATGTCCTGGTGAAGAGCAGCAAGCACAGGCAGAGCACAGATTTTTGCTTGTTTTGACAAGCATTACGTGGCTATAGATTAAGGTCCTCATATGGTCCTGTTGCAAATACAGTATTCTTCCATGTTTGCTCTTTTTCTTCTTAAATGAATGCTTATCTCGTTTGCAGGGACGGTATGGTCAAAATGAAAGACGTGTATGAGAAGAACCCCAATCTCGGAGACAGTACAGTAATAGAGACGAGCATCTCAGAGAATTCAGCCACCATCGAACGGCTGCAGACCGAGATTGCCAGGATAGAGGTACCTCATCTACTATATATGCACGTAAGGTCTAATGCTCAGTCTAGAGCAGTGTTTTCTAAATCGGTCCTCGGGGACCCACAGACAGTACACGTTTTAATTCTGGGAACTGTGAGGGAGCAAAAATGTGAACTGCCTGGCAGGGAGCTGGGAGGGAGCAAAAACATGGACCGGCTGAGGGTCCCAGAGGACCGGGTTAGGAAACACTGGCCTAGGGTATGTTGGCATGCCGGTACTGGGAAAAGAACATGACTATCGTCCTTCAGATTTCTGACATTCTGAAACACCTAGAGGTCTTGTATCTTGTTAAAGTTGGCTGGGTGTGAGACCTAAATAAATATTTTAGCTGGAAACAGTTTGGTGCCTGTTTTTTGCAGTCATGTTGCAGCAGTTATCACGGGTGACATGGAAGATGTGATAAGCTGTAACGACATGGTTTTGTGGCACGCCTGTAACACTGATACCATTTTTTTAAACCATTTTTTGTAATGAATTTTTATGAATTTCAGTGTGAATTTCAGTGTGAATTTCAGTGTGAAATCACTGCAAGTGGAAGCTGATGACGATACTGGTGAATATTTTTGCGCGTCTTTGTCAGAGCTTGCTGCTGGAAACGAAGGGGGGGCAGAGCAGTCCTGGGGGGACAAACCACAGTTCAGACGACTGCCACCCAGCTGGGAGGTGAGAGGGTCACGGGGGCCATGCCAGCGGGGGTGTGAACCTGACACCACACTTCATCACGGGACAGAACACAAAAATACAGCACAGTGCAAAAGTCTTAGGCAGTCACAGAAAATAATGTTCAGAATGATCTTCCTGTTCGTGTAAAACTATAATATTACATTTAGCTTAGCCATTCTGACACCTGTCCTAGTCATTTCAGTACTTGCAGCAATCATCCAAAAGACCCATGTATTTTTTGACTTGACCACACCATGACCCCCAGGATGAAACCCTCTGCTCTGTAGGAGTTTGCAGCAGGGGCATCATTAGGCATTACCCCCCCCCCAAAATAAACGTGTATTTATTGGCTTAAGTCATGAATAGTGTGCCATCAGCCCCCCCAGTGAAGACTCAGCCTCCCTATCCATTCATCTCTAGCGGTGCCCCTGGTTTGCACATATTTCCAGCAGTTTGACTTTTGTGATCATCACACTTCCCACTCTGCACCCAGTCCTGAAGACACCATGTATGAGGACCTGACAGGTGGCTTCCAGGAATTTGATGATGACGAGTTTGAAAACGATGATGAAGTCCCCACTCCTTCGTTGTCCTATGGCTGCGTCAAAGCTCTCTATCCCTATGATGGTAATGTGAGGCGTAGCTGTCCGATATTCATCCTCTCGAAATACATTATTCACAAAATTAACATATTTCTAAGTATTGTATCATAAAAAACAAACGGCAATGAGGGTGGTGATGACAAATCTGCAAATGACCCAGAGTTTACAGAGGGTTCACATATCATAATTAGCGGCTGTTGAGTAGCCCAATGGATTGTGGGTAGGAACCATATCTGAAACCTGTAATAATGGTCATGGTGCCTAGCAGTATATATGAACACCCTGCTCGCCAGTATACCTGTGATCACAACCCTATGTCCTTGTCCCTCTCCTTTCCCTATAGGGAAGGATGAGGGTTCACTGGTCATACATGCAAATGAGGTGCTGAACATCATTGAGAAGGACAAGGGTGACGGCTGGACGCGCGTGAGCAACCAGAGAGGCAAGGCGGGCTATGTGCCTACATCGTACCTGGAGAGCACAGGTGGGACTGATTCAAGTCTGAGCTATAAGTGTGTTTGAAATCAATCAACCAATCATTAATCATCTTAGGAATCAATCAACCAATCAGCATTTGGCTTTCACATAATTATGATGAGTCTAGTCATGGAAAGCACATGTAATTGTTCGGCTTACCATCCGTTAAGTGTTATTAAGCAGGTATTAAATGTTAACTGTATACCGTAAAATTGGGATGTTCAAAATTTTTGCATGCATCAATTGAACTGGAAATAAACCACATCAAACATGAGCATTGCTAGTTATTTTATCTTTAGCAGAGTAGGCGACCGAATGAATAAATTTATTGTTTGACTGTTTGTATAACTCTGCAGTGTGAGCTCTGGTAAACCTCCCCCGTTTTAAGAGCCAATGACGCGAAGAAATCCTGACTAACCGGGTCGTTCACTCTCTTGGCTCGTCATTATCTTCGGGTGCCAGCAGGCTGATTCAGTGCTTAGTAATGCTTTTTTTCTGAGGTGCACTCCCTCTGGAGCGGCTCATCAACCTGTTTGAGTTTTAATGCTGTCTTTTTTTTTGTAAAAAATGCTTCATTTTACTGGAACCAGGGAAACGAAAGCATATCGGTGATAAGCTGTGTCTAAAAACATTATCGACATTAATATTCCTGTCTCTCTCCTTGGATAACAGGTGCCTGAGTGAACTGGATGCCCCCTCACTTCCAGAGCAGTGTTGATGGACAATACATGCCATTTCGAGAAGGTTTAGGTGTAGTGTAAGACTCTTCTGCATTGACATTATCTGTCATTGGCATCCTTCCATCCCATCTGAAAACTGGCATTCCAGAATATTATTAATTCAACAAACAGCCACATCTCAGCTCCATATGCCACGCTGTCAAAGGTCTCAGTAACACAGGGCATTATAAGCTTCCCCATCTTGCCCTTCTCAGTCAATAATTACTGCTATGAGCTTTGTGGAGCCACACAGGAGAGCAGGATAGTTCAGAAGCAGGAAGTGTCCCCAGGAGATGGAGATGACTATGGAATGGCACATCAAGGTCACCTGGGCAACTTTGTAAGCCGTACCTTTGCAAATGACACAATATCAATATCCTTCTATAAATCTTGAGTCAAAGCATACAGATAATTTGTCTAATACTGAATCTATGGACTGAGCTGCTGCTGTACTTGGCATGAGCTGGGAATGCCAGGTGCCTCATTACTTCACCGCCTTTACATAATTGGTACTTAGACAAGCTTCCAAGTTGCTCCCACTTTGGTGATTATTTAGGGCTGAAGGTACAATACTGATTAATGGCCACCAGGGGGTATCATGCAGCCATATCAATTGAACCTTTCAAAGTGGTGGACTGCTCTTCATTGCGGACTCATTCATCAGAGACGGTAAACATCTTGTGAAATTTTCATGACACACATCTCTGGGTTTTGAGGACTGTAATGATGTCATTTGGTCTTATATAATAATTTGGGCTGTAGATATGGAACTGCCGTGTGGTGTATCTGTAATGCAGCAGTGTTGGCACTGAAAAGGACGACTTGTGCCAAGCTGTCGATGTGTTTAAAGCCTAAAATGTAAATCATATACAGCTGGTGTCAGAACACTTTAAAAATCAGTCTCCAGAGTGTTTTATATGTAAAATATTTTGTGATGGAAAGAGATGTTGCCTTGAACAGCACTATCCTTATAGATTTAACCAAACTAAATAAAGCTTCTGTTTCTGTAATAAATTAAACTAGAATCAAAAAACTAAAATGACAGTTTCTCATTAAAAGCTGATCACTGTGGGTATTTTCTTTATTGCCATTGCCTATTTCTGTTTGACTCTATTTAAAGTACTATTCACAACTCATAAATAAAATAATTATTGGGAAAAACTGCCAGTTGTCATAATACAATCTTGTTCCTTCTGTCCCACTGCATATAAATGTTCTCGGTGCAAAAGCAGTGCTCAGTTACTTACAGTCGGTCCTTACAGAAACCTGGCCGTGCGTCACTGAGCATTTAAGCAGGTGTGCTGGCTGCTCCTGTGCATTTATTTGCATTCAGTGTAGCCATGTTAATACTGACATAACTTGTAATTCATACGTTAAATTGCACTGTAACTCTCACCAGCAGAAGTGGTCTGAAGCTAGGTATGGTAAATTATACTGTACGTCTGTCTCTTTTATAATAGTTATTAATCTAATAAACCTATCATTACAAGCTCAGCTTATTTTGCTTGCTGGATGAATCCGGGTCTCACTAACATTTATTACATGCAGACAGAAAAAAGAAACTGGCAGTATTTTCTAGGAGATTGCAGTGAAATTACATCAACGTGCAAATAAAACTGAAATAGGAAAATGTACTGGAGCTGATTCATGGAAACAACCTTTAATTGCCCTAATAAATGATCAGTAGACAAGAAGATTCAAGGTTAGGACCTCAGAGGCCTTTCCCTTTAGCAGACTCCCATAGTGGCATTCAGAACATGCTGACAACTCAGCCAGCCTCCCCTTATCAGCACAAACAGACACACTGAAAAGCTCTTGCCATCCGACAACAGCCCTTTAAAGGAAGACCCTCGGAAGCCCTTCTGAATAACGGGGAGGGCTCTGCCTTTAAGTAATCTCCCTGTAATTTCCGGGGGAAAGAGTGTAAAGTTAAAAATCAGCAGAAAGCAGGCTGCCCCCCCCCCCCCCCCCCTTCTGCTGTAGGTGACCGGACCTCCACCCTTAAACCAAATCACTGCATGGACGATCTTTTGGATCACTGAATGCCTCCAGAGCATCATTTGGCTCCATCATGCTGCTTGCTGGAACATGTTCTGCACAGAATATTACTTCATATAATTCCACGGTGGTGCATCACATCGATTTGGCTCAAAAAAATTATTTGCACAAAGCCATATCTGAATGCAATAAGGAATGTAATATAGACGTCCGTCTAGTATCTTATCCTGTACGCACTCAAAATAAAGATGCACCGAAACTATGCGGAATGGTCTGTTGGTTGACTAAACTAAGACCATAAATTCAGATACTGCCCCACAAATTAAAAACTTTCTCTGTAGGAATAACATGTCGTATCGGATACAGGGGAGCTTAATGTACAGGGTCACCGGGGCTGAGGCCAGACTTTTTTATGGGTGACATGGGCAGCCCCCCAGGGCAGCAGGGGGCATTGAAGGTGGGGGTTGCCCAGGGCACCCCCCCGCTCACCAAATTGAATCATCAGGGACGAAAACTACATTATTGCAAATTGTAGAGGTGCTTCTGACTGAATCTTTTTTGCAGGCCTCACAACCTAAAGATGCTTGGCTACATATTACTAATTCTTCAGCAACATGCTAATGGACAATCTCTGCCCTGTCTAGGCGTCAGTTTACTCAAATTCTCAATCATCCCAAAGATGAAAAGTTCAACATGCTAAGTTAAGTCAGGGGGTTTTATAACCAACTTTTAATTAGGTAGAATTTAAATGTGGGGAGCAGAATTAAACAATGAATGAACACAGAGCAGCTGAAAATACAAATAAATACATTATAAATGCAAGGAAACCAATGTTCTAATAAGTTTTAGTGAGATGAAACATCAAAAAGGCTTTTGCGACCAACCAAACTTAAAAAGCAATGGTGAAGCTTAAAATACAGAAAATTTTAAACTAGCCTCTGCTTTTGTATTTTGCCATTAGATTTGTGTATTTAAAAAATAAAAATCAAATTGAATAAAAGCCAAATTAAGAATGTATTCACAGCAACGATCTACACAGCATGCTAATCATCTAGCTCCCAACACAGCAAAACAAACACACTTATTAAAACTGCAAACCTGCTTCACAACGTCATACAGGGCAGGTATATGGAAAAAAAAATCATTAACCTAAATGAGGCTGATGATTACTTAGCTATCCTGGGAATCTGATGATCAGGCCCTGCTATACCTCATCAGGGGCCCTAGGCGTGTTCAAAGCCCCCTTAGCAGATTTCGGTGAGGGGTCACGGGGCGGGGGGGGGGGTTCCCATCTATAGCTGCCTAGTTTGCCTATGCCTAGATCCGGCCCCCATGTTTTAAATAAATTGTGGGACCAAATGTTAGGCCAATGTATCTGATAATATTATGCCTTGATTTCTTTCTTTAGGGACGAAAGCCACATGTTGCAGTGTTACTTATCTTAGAAGATCAGTCTCCTCCGGATTTACCACGTGTTTCCCTCGTTACGACTACAATGAGTGTTACTGCAATAGTTCGTATCTATATTCGTCATCAATATGCTTATCAGCCTATAGACACGAGTGACCTGGTGCCAGGTGCCGATGACATATATTTACTACAGATGACAGGCAAGTCTCCAGCAATGCCCAGTGCCAATGGGTGTGACGTCAACTTGGAGAAGTTGCTCCTTCTGTTGTTTGTATGTAGCACAATTTTCCTGCAAATACCATAGTGAGACCTCCTACAGTTACAATTATTACTTCATAGATAGAACATGATTTAGAAATCATTAGACATTAGTTTTGAAAAATAACCATTTTGATATAAATGCTTATATCCACACACACACACACACAAACACACTGAGGGGTTGGAGAACACCTGGTTTTAGACCACAATAATTTATTAGTATGGTGTAGGGCCTCCTTTTGCAGCCAATACAGCATCAGGTCATCTTGGGAATGACAGATGCAAGTCCTGAACAGCGGTCAGAGGGATTTTGAGCCATTCCTCTTGCAGAACAGTGGCCAGGTCACTACGTGATGTTGGTGGAGGGAAACGTTTCCTAATTTGCTCCTCCAAAGCACCCGAAATAATAATATTCAGATCTGGTGATTGTTCAGGCGATGGGAGACGTACAGCTTCGCTTTCAAACCACTCTTTCATAAGTCTTGCTGTCAGTGGTGGAATGTAACAAAGTATTTGTACTTCGTTACTGTACTTAAGTACATTTTTACGTATCTGTACTTTACTTAAGTAAAAATAATAATGCGTACTTTTTATTTTACTCCATTACAAATGCGGCAAATATCTGTACATTCTACTCCACTACATTTCTACATTTTATGAACACAATTTCCTCAAAATCTTGAAATTTAGTAAAAAAAAATTTGCTCGGCTTGCAAAACACTCGGAAACCAAGTTACTCGCAATCCGAGGTTTGACTATATTAGAGCTCACGGAAAAAATCATATCCGCCAGATACAATCATAAACAGGAATAAATATATGCAATTCCGCAAAATAATTACGATTCAAATATATCCAGTAAGACACTAAAGGGAATTAGGCCTAAATCAATTAGACAGCCTGCTGTAGACAGTTACGGGATAAATAAATCGCTTCACGAAGACTGTAATTTAAAAAAATTACAATGTTTATAGGCATAACTAATGTACTTTCTTCTGAGTAGCTGTTCAGTAGTGCAATTGGTTGGAGGCTTTTTAACAGCACGTTGTTAATTAAATACAATAGAATGTGATTTTAAAAGCAAAATAAATATGCATGCATCAATTCTAGGCTGTTGGGTTTGCTTCTCAACAACAAATGACAAAAAAATGAGAAACTGACGGACTAATAAACGGGGATAATCTCCTCCATACATTCAAGGGTCCACAGAAAGAAAAAAAAAAGCTGCTGTAGAATCAGTTACTTAATGATAATTATTACTACGGCCAACTCCGGTGTCCCAAGTGAGTCCAGATGGTCTTGCCACCCCAGACAGAACTCAACCCCTGCCATTCAGCGTTCATAATGAGCGATACAGTACAGATCCAGCCGCTTAAAATTTCCCCACTTTCCATGACAGGTCCTTGACAGGACCTTGACTGGCTCTTGGCTGGTCCTTGACTGTAATGAGATCCCCCACGATGATGTAATGAAAAAGGGGGCCGGCATGATCCACCCCTCAACTCTCTGTGTGTAAAGTACTTGCAATGATCTATCCATCCACCAGGGAGAGCAGTAATCTGAAGTGACTTACCTGAAATCAGGTAAGATACCTGAATCAGGTATTGTAACTCCACTGCAAAAAATGAAAATCTAAGCAAGTACAATTTCCCTATATTTAAACAAAATTCCAATTTCATTAATAAACTTACTACACTGCAATAAATGGCCTGTGAAATTTAGAAATAGTTTCTGTTGTGAGGCAAAGATGGCCTAAAACTGTCAAAATGTGTTTTTAGTCAGTTTATTGATGAAATTACAATTTTATTTTACTTCCCTCTTTGGAGATGAGGCGGTCCCAAGATATGTCCAATACAATAATTACAGGCCTAAACAAAGTATTAAGACTGATATTGTCAAGCAATGAGAGGTATATGAAAATTAATCAGATTTGAAGCCCATTAAGCTTGTTTGGCACAAGATGAAAGATTTCATGCGCAAGGAGGCCAAGCCAGGTACAAAGCAGCAGCATGTCCAAGAGTTATTTTGGGAGAAGAGAGTGACCCAAGATGTGTGTGACAGACTAATTACAGGTCTAAACAAAGTAATAAGGTTGACTGTGGAGAATAAAGGTGTGTTCTTTCTTTCTGTCTGGCTAACAGCCGGATAGGCTGCTGGTGGCTGCACATCCACGGGGGGGGGGGGGGGGGTGATGTGTGAATGTGTCATTAACTTCTCTGCTTGGCCACAATGAAACAATGAGACAGATGTTTGAAGCGGTCAAGGTGAGGTTATTTTTTTAACATAAGAAACACTGCTTTCAGATCATAAGAACTATACAAACGAGAGGAGGCCATTCGGCCCATCAAGCTCGCTTAGGGAGAACTTAACTAATAGCTCAGAGTTGTTAAAATCTTATCTAGCTCTGATTTAAAGGAACTCAAGGATTCAGCTTGCACTATGTTATCAGGAAGACTATTCCATATTCTGACTATCAAGCCAGTCGGTTAAATAAACACTACTAAACAGTCATTACACACTACCAGTCAAAACTGTTGTTGGCATGTAAATTAGAAACCAGAAGACTATAGTGGAAAAAAAGTATGATCGTCTACCAAAAACATTTATACACTGTATAGTCATGACTGACATGCTGAGGCTGGGTTTGAACCAGTGATCCGGGGAACACAAGCACACAGGCTTAGCCCACTGAGCCACACAGGGACCCTGAAAGTGCAAATGTTTTTTGCATGAAAGTTCACCATAGCAAATACCCTGAGCAAGGAACTGCCCACAAGCACAAGAAAAGTGGTGGGGCTGGGGGCTGGGGGCTGGGGCTGGGGCTGGGGGGTCAACTGAATGTGTGAAAGTCATTAACATCTCTTTTGACTGGTAGTATGTTTGTGTTTGTGTGTGGGTTTGCATAGATCACATTTGAGGACCAAATTGCCCCCAAAGTGTAGTAAAACCTGAAATTTTCCTACTTTTGGGGACATTTTTTGAGGTCCCTATTTGGATAAACACTTTTAAAGCCTCTGGTCACAAATTTTTCTGAACACATACAAATCGAATTTCAATGAAAAAGTTGGCCAAAATTTCACATCTGTTCACGACTATACGCTCGGGTGGTGAACAAAAGCACTGGCAAAGTCTTGCATTTCTGAAAAGTTTCAATACGCAGAAAAAGGCTAGTCACATTAGAAACGCTATTTCGTGAAGTCTGGTCCACCATCTAAACGGCTAAACACACCAGAAGCCCCTGAAATAGAAGAAATCACAAGACAGAAAACACTTTAACATCCCTCCATCACAGAGCCGGACTCGCCATCAAAACTGTAAGCTCCTCTAAACCCAGCTTATTGTACCTTGATACCTTGTACGTTGCTTTGGATAAGTCTGCTAAATGCTTTAAATGTAAATATAAATATTGTACAGTGTAAAGCCATGTAGCAGAAATGACTTGGGGTCAGTAATCCAGGAGACATGGAGGTGTACAGTAAATATCCATTGTCTTCCCAACATCAGTCACTGAATGGTATTAAAAAAGCACTGGAGAGTTCAAAGCATACAATTCTCACAGTCTAACAGCACCACCAACATTCAGATGTAAATGAGCTTGAGATGTAAATGCATGCTGGCTGACCAGATCACCCCCCCTGGAAAGAAAATATCCCTATTCCCTTTTATTGTCCTTGGTGATTTTAACAGAGTGAATCTACACCAGGAACTTCCTAAATACAGACAGCATATCGACTGCCCCACCAGGGACAACATCACACTGGACCACTGTTACACCATTTTAAAAGATGCCTATCGCTCTGTCCCCCGGGCAGCTTTAGGACATTCTGATCACTGTATGGTCCATCTTATTCCAATTTACAGGCAACAGCTTAAACGTGCCAAGCCTGTAGTCAAAACTGTGAAGAAGTGGACCAATGCAGCAAAGCAGAAACTGCAGGACTGTTTTGACTGCACTAATTGGACTGTCTTTGAAGCTGCATCTGATAATCTGGATGAGCTGACAGACACTGTGACATCATACATCAGTTTTTGTGAAGATGTGTGTGTCCCGACCAAGACCTTCTGCACATACAACAACAATAAACCATGGTTCACTCCCAAACTGCAACATCTTCACCAGGCCAAGGAGGATGCCTACAGAAGTGGTGACAGGGCCCTGTACAGGCAGGCCAGGAACACGCTGACCAGTGAGATCAAAGTGGCAAAAAGAAGCTACTCTGAGAAGCTGAAAGAACGGTTCTCAGCCAATGACCCTGCATCAGTGGAGAGGCCTGCGAGATATCACCAGCAACAGACGACCCCTACCCCCCGCTGAAGCAAACAAAGACCTGGCAGATGAGCTGAACAACTTCTACTGCAGGTTTGAGATAAACAGATTCACACCCCCCATCCACCCCACTCCAGAGACAATAACCCCCATCACACCTCGTACCCCCCTATCCTCCCCCCTGGAACTCAGAATACACAAAGCGGAAGTGAGCCGGCTGTTCCAGAAACAGAAAACCAAGAAGGCCCCGGGACCAGACGGTGTATCCCCCTCCTGCCTCAAAACCTGTGCTGATCAGCTGGCTCCCATCTTCACCCGCATCTTCAATAGATTCCTGGAGCTGTGTGTAGTTCCCTCGTGCTTCAAACGCTCCACCATTATCACGGTCCCCAAAAAACCCACCATTACAGGACTGAATGACTACAGACCTGTCGCCTTGACGTCTGTGGTCATGAAATCCTTTGAACGCCTGGTTTTAGCCCATCTAAAGGACATTACAGGACACCAGCTGTACCCCCTGCAGTTTGCCTATCGGGCAAACAGGTCGGTGGATGATGCAGTGAATATGGGGCTGCATTATATCCTGCAACATCTGGTCCGTCCAGGAACTTATGCCAGGATCCGATTTGTGGACTTTAGTTCGGCTAAACGAGCATAGATTTTAACGAGCAGTTAAAATCATTTCAGATCCGTCACATCCTGGACACAATCTTCTCCAGCTACCCCCCTCTGGCAGGCGCTACAGATCTGTTTACAAAAACTGTTTACACTCTACCTCGCACCTTAAAATTGCACAGTGTTACTCACCTGTGTATATTTATAATATTTATAATTTTTCACATTTGTATTGTATTTGTATTGTATTGTACTGTATTTGTACAGTATTTCTTGTATACGGTATTTTGTTTTTATAGTGTCACTTATTGTAGAGCTGGGTGATATGGCCTAAAAATAAAATCTCAGATTTTTTCACAAAAAATCTGATTTCCGATTTTAATCGATTCTCCCCTCCCCTACTCAAAATCAAACTACTTTATTTAGCTTTTTTTACTTTAGACCACACCTTTAGGAGCAGTGTGTGGCTCAGTGGGCTAAGCTGTGTGCTTGTAATCAGAAGGTCACTGGTTCAAGCCCAGCCTCAGTATGTCTGCAGCTCCTTGAGCAAGGCCCCAACAGGTGGCCTTCACAGACAACTTATTCTTCAAAGATCAAGTTGAGGGAGGCATAAACACAATTTCCCCACGGGGATCAATAAAGTGTCAGTTATTATTGTGAACACTTTTAGAAAGGTTTCTCTATAGCTTATTTTAAAACTGGCAACAACACA
This sequence comes from Paramormyrops kingsleyae, assembly GCF_048594095.1. NCBI lineage: Eukaryota > Metazoa > Chordata > Actinopteri > Osteoglossiformes > Mormyridae > Paramormyrops > Paramormyrops kingsleyae. Next base: position 11,555,588 of record NC_132817.1, on the reverse strand, counting down.
ATACACCCTCAAACTTCTAAATAAAAGTAATAAGTAATATTGTAATAACAATAGAAAAAAAACACATAATTTTATCATGTCAGCTTAGTATTAAGTAAATACTTTATGCCATTGGGTTTGACATATTATATTACAATTACAATTACAAATTACAGAAGTAGCAACACCTTTCTTTGGGCACGTGCCATCTTTTCCCCTGTCATTGCCATGTTGTTAGTGAATCTGCTACAGTGTTAATTTACCCGTGAGGAATGGTGCATCGCATTAGTTCCGCATTTGGCGCTTGTGTGTAAAAAAAGTAATAAAATCGATTTCATGAAAACATATCATCCTGAACTGTAAATTCGAATTAATCAATTAAATTGATTTATCGCCCAGCTCTAACTTATTGTTTGTGTATGAGAGAGTATCAAACTGTGGGAAACTAATTCCTTGTGTGCCCCAGCACACTTGGCGAATAAAAGCTGATTCTGATTCTGATTGCTGCAGCAGGTGAGGATCATGAACTCCCAATGACCTACAAATTCTTTAATCAATCAACAGTTACAGTATCAACAATCAATGGCTGGACAGTTGATACAGGGACAATGATCACAACACACATCAGAACAGCCTTCCCAAAGCCAACAAACTGAACCCTATTGAAAATTTGTGGACTATGCTTAAAATAAAGCACTTTAAAACAAATCAATATACTGTAGGACTAAAGTGCTGTACAAAGGATAAATAAGAATAGACAATAAACAAACCAATAAAGCATATTAAAATAAAATAAGTAAATAAAATAAATTAAAACAAAAATGAGCTTTTTTAAGTCATAGCAAAGACCATTCAATCATTTAACCCTGTAAAAAGAAAAGTAAAGTTTTTGTAAAGACAGCGCCATCTAATGGTATCACCCTGCAAGTGAATGAATGGGCGGGTTTATAGTCAAATATAGGCCCACCCCTAGAAGAAGGGGGGCTCTACCTTTCGGATGGTAATTGGAAGGAACTTGGCTGGGATTTGGCTGCCAGCCAGACTGGAGGGGAAATTTTAAGTGGCTGGATCTGTATGATAAAATGACAGCTGATTCTTCCTTAAATGTTAATCCACTGACAGTGCCCTCTACTGGAGCCTATATCCATGTACTAGAACCGTAATATACTCTCTCTGGCCACATTATTGGGTATACCTGTTCAACTGCTTGTTGAAGCAAATATCTAATCAGCCAATCATATGCCAGTTGCACGATGTATTAAATTATGACGAGAGCTTCTGTTAATGTTCACATCAAACACTAGAATGGGGAAGAAAGGTGATTTAAGTGACTTTGACATGGTTGTTGAATGTCAGACAGGCTAGTATGAGTATTTCCGAAACTGGTCTCAAGGTGGAAAGACCCGAGTCGTTGCACTTTCATAGTCTGGAGGGCATCCCTTTACAATCTGATCATGTTGGAGCTGTCTGCTGCTCGAAATAATGGTGCCTCAGACGTCACTATTAACAATTGGGGGCGTAATGCTTCACTTGTACAAGGGTACATCGAGGAGAGCACATCACCTATTGTGTCTGGTTAATTCTGGTATGGTTATGTAGATATGCGTATGTATGTGTATATCTGTCTATATGCGAATACATTTGGTGTGTGTGTTGTGTATCTATATGGATGTATGGGGGTGTGCATGCATTTGCATTTATAGGTGTGTTTTATTTATTATGGCTGTATGTATATTACTGTGTTTGTATATAGATAGAGTAAAATTGTATCATTTTTTCTTTTGTTTCCTTTAATGTCTTGCTCCGGTGGGGTTTTGGTTTTGGTGTTTTTTCTTTGTTTTGCATGTTGAACAGTTTTTGATGTGTCTCTTTTGTGTGCATTGCACAAAAACCCAATAAAAATTGGTTGCAAAAAAAAGTATTTCAGAAACTACTGATCTACTGGGATTTTCACACACAGACATCTTAGGGTTTATGGGTTGCAGCCAATGGGCTGAAAACATCCAGTGAGCAGCGGTTCTCTGGGCGAAAATGCCTTGCTGATGGCAGAGGTCAGAGAAAAATGGCCAGACTGGTTGAAGCCGACAGAAAGGACACACAGTAACTCAAACAACCACTTTTACAACCAAAGTACGGAGAAGAGCATCTCTGAATGGGTGCTACTCCTGTTAGTTAAAAACAGGAAAGTGAGGCTACAGTGGGCACGGGCTCACCAAAATCAGACAACAGAAGACTGGAAAAAAATTTGGCCGGTCAGATGAGTCTCGATTTTTGCTGTGACATTCAGCTGGTAGGGTCAGAATTTCATTCAAACCACATGAAAGTACGGATCCATCCTACCTTGTATCAACAGTTCTGGCTGCTGGTGGTAATGCTGTGGGGGTTTTGTCTTGGCACGCTCTGGGCCCCTTAGTACCAATCGAGCATCGTTTAAATGCCGCAGCCTACCTGAGTATTGTTGCTGATCATGTCCATCCCTATATGACCACAGTGTATGCAGCTTCTACTGGATACTTCCAGCTTAATGTGCCAGGTCACAAAGCTCGTATCATCTGACTGGTTTCTTGAACATGACAATGAGTTCACTGTAGTCCAGTGGTTCTCAATCCTGTTCCTGCCGCCCCACGTGCCAGAATGTTTTCGTTCCAAACCTACCTTAAATCAGGCTTATATGGTCCTTAATAGGCTAAAGCTGGTTACAGAACAAACGCGGCATGCGCTGTGCTCGCCGCGAGGCTTCTGCGCAAAGAGTAGGCGTGGTTTTCAAAACTCCCTCCTGTCATTTCGGCTCGCGGTCAGTGGCGACGATGTATATTTTGCATGCAAAAAGGTGGTATGCTTGTGTGATATAGCTCTGGGAACTCAGACATGGACAATATACGTTTTTCCTCCGTTTCGATTTCTGTGCCTTGTTTCTATTGATCGCGCGACAATGTGTCACAGCGCGCAGCGGTCAAAGTTCAACAAAGTTCATCTTTGACCACAGTGCTGGCACAAGCTCCCCGAGCGGCGCGCATTCGGTCTGAAACCGGCTTTAGCCTATTAAGGACCATCTGAGCCTGATTAAGGTCGGGTTGGAACGAAAACATTCTGGCAGGTGGGGGCTCCAGGAACAGGACTGAGAACCACTGCTGTAGTTAAATGGCCTCCACAGTCACCGGATCTCAATCCAACAGAGCAGTTACGGGATGTGGTATAACGGGAGATTCGCATCATAATAATAATCAATCCTTTACTGTCCCTGTGGGGAAGTTCTTTTTTTACACCTCCCCCAACTTGCTCTTTGTAGAGCAAGCTGTCTGCAAAGGGCAGCCACCTGTTGGGGCGCCCAGGGAGCTGGGGGTTAAAGGCCTTGCTCAAGGACCTGCAGATGTGCTGAGGCTGGGTTTGAACCAGTGATCATGTGACTACAGGCACACAGGCATTGCCCACTGAGCCACACGCTGCCCCCCCTACTGAAGAGCTATTCAGAAGAAGGCACATTAGTTAGGCCTATAAACATTGTAATCATGAAGGTGGAGCCGACGAGGCTGCAGCAGCTGCGTGACTCTGTCATGTCAACATGTACCAGAGTCTCTGAGGAATGTCTCAGGCACTTTGTCGAATCTATGCTACAAAGAATTAACTCAATTCTGAAGACAAAAGGGGGTCCAACCTGGTACAAACAAGGCATACCTAATAAAGTGGCCAGTGAGTGTATATTTGTGGTTTACTTGCGTGTTTCACCAGTCCTGTATCCCATAAAGCCGTGTATATCTTTATCTATACTGGACTGAACGCAAATTGTTATAAAAAAGTAAATTGGTGAAAACATAAAAGGTCATTTTTGAACAGCAAAAAAAAATACATTAAATAAACCCAACTTGTACAGTCCCCATAATGGTGGGAGACTTTGTGGTTTATTTAAATAACTTAAACCCTCCCCAGTATGTCATAATTAAATCAGGCATGACGGGTATTTGCTTTTACTGGTTTATTTGGCCCTGCTGTGAATTACCCATGATGCCCCTAGAGGGCTTTGTTTATGAAGGTACATCTAGCATGAAACTCAGCTTGGAATCCTCTGTCCCCTCTCAGCAAGACAGGGAAAACGGCAACAGGAGACCTCCTCAAAACCAAGACAGAGGATGAAAAGAAAAGTCAGGCTGCTTCCTTAAGGACCAAAACAGTGCCTTTGGAGCACAGCAATAATAAATACAACAGCCTCTCTGAGTTACCTTGGGTAGCATAGATATGAATGACATTAAGGACCTAAAGAAAAAAAAAAAATCATCACAAGTTTGGGTCAGTTATGACAGAATTGGCCCAGGAACTGAAGAACAGGCTTAAAACAAACCAAATTCACCGTCCCTTCTGGCTAATGGAATTCCCTCCCAGCCTACGACCTGCCATGTTAGCAAACTGTCAACCTGGGCCTCTGCCCACCCACCTCGAGGCCCAGCACCTAAGACCCCTGAGTTGAGTTACGGCTGCAGCAAGGCCGAAGTGCGCCCCCTACAGGTAACCTAACAAGTACAAAAGGCAAAGAACAAGCTGAATATGAAGGCGCTCTCTCTCTCTCTCTCACACAGACAAACACACCTACAACGTACAAAACAGGAAACAGAATCGTTCACGTCATCATCGGTAAATGAAAATTCTAGGTTTAGGGGGTCAAAATTCACAATACATATGTTTGCAAATGTATAATTATACTGCAACAAAGGAATAACATCGCAAGCATGAACATCACAGGGCTGGTTTGGGATTTCACGCTAAATCCCAGGAAGATTCAGCATGCTGACGCATAAATCAGAAGATGATTTTCCAAAGCAATAACAGAACGCGTTCTGCAGCTCACACCTACGTGCAGAGGCAGTCTGGGTGCGGGCAGTCAGGCCATCTCAGACACGAAGGTCAGGACCCCTGGAGAACACTGTTAGCTCACCTGGGGGGGGGGCTGGGCGTGCAGAGTCCAGCCTTCATCGTGAAATAAACTTTTTCTTTTTTTTTTTAAGCACATAAAACACATCTTTCATCCTTGGCCATAGCAAACTCTTTATTTATTTTTATTGAAGGCGAGGACATCTCTTGATGAGCGTCAGCGGTTGCGGTCCCTGCCCCGTATGAGTGCCGTGTGCACGCCAGCAGGGCGGCGCTATCTGACGACATGCCCCCCAGCCCTCTGTCCCCACATACGTCCTACTCCTTGGCCTCCAAGAATAATGTCTCCTGGGGAAAGAGCTTCGCATCCAGCAGAGTCCAGGAAGGATCCAAATCTGTGATCTGAAACAAACCCGAGAAGGACAGCGATAATGAGAACAGCTACGGGCTCTTAGACCCACAGATTGTGCACCAGGTGGTGGGGGGGGTGCGGCACACTCACGTTTCTGCGGGGGTATGTGGTGATAACCTTGAACTCGTCACACGGGTAGCCCTTGGAGGCCACGAAGTCGAAGAGCACCTGCAGCCGGCAGCTGGCCAGGAAGCGGCGCTCCAGGAAGTCCCCGCTGGGCGTGCGGATGCGCAGCTTGCTGATTGGCTGGTCGTCCTCCTCCTCGGGCTCGGGTGGGAGAGCTTGCTCCAGCGACATGCGGATGGCCTGGGGGGGGGGGGGAGCGAAAACCAGCTCATTAAAACAAACCTCAGGCCCCCCCATCACCAACCGCCTGCGACAGGCAGGGTTGGGACGCCAAAAGGGGCAGCTGGGGTACAAGAGATGGATGTTTACCCAGAATTCCCCTGCAGGCCGGGGACAAGGACCAATAATCATTGTTTTTCCTTTTTCGCAATATAGGGGGGTCTTTACACACCTCCCCTGTAAACACAGAGTGCTGAAAACTGCAATTCAGCAGGCAGACCGTACCAATAACTCAAGGCAGTGGGGGGGGGCACACATCAGAGTGGCATTCGGCGACACCTCCCCCCCTCCCCGCTCATTTACACATGTACACAGGAGCACTTAAAATTATCTGCTCAGACACATTGGACTCCATTACACACTGCGCCTTCAAATAACTATCAAACATAGTGCAATACTGCTTAAAAACCTTTGCACATTTCTTCTAGAACATTTTTAACGACCATAATGAAACGCTACAAACCCAGTAGCAAGACGGAACTACCCAGACTACAATGACCCACCCTGACTAACCTCTGCCTGCCTGGCATCATAACCCTACTGACTGCAGCCAAGCCATCAGGATCCTGTCAGGATTACACGCTGACTGCCAGGACTAGCGCGTTGCTAGCGGTGAGCACCGGGCTCTCCGGGGGTCTCGGTAAACAGACTATTAGTGAGAGTAGCTGCGGTTTAAGGCTGTGGCCGTGGATGCCCGAGGGTTTGCCAACGACAGCCTCACCTCGCGTTCCTGCTCCTGCTCCCTCCGCACCTGCTCCAGGCGACTCAGCTCCGCCTCCTCCTTCTCCTGAGCCTCCCTCTGTAACGACAGTGCATGACAGTAGGGGGGTGTGTACCCCAGGCCGTCAGGAAGACTCGTTAACGAGATAAGCGCTTTAAGGTTTCCAGTGAAGATGCAAACCTTTCTGCGGTCGGCTTCGAGAGACAGGCGGTACGCCTCGTCCTGTTCCCTCTTAACCATCTCGCGAGCTTCACGCTCAGCCTAACATGGGGAGGAGGCCGTGGTAAACACAGGCTTTAACAAACACAGAGAGATTAACTGGCCAAACTGGACATTCTGCCACCATCTTACGTTTAACACACATTTTATTCATATAGTTCTTTTCAAGTTCACAAGGACATAGAATTAAAGTAAACAGATAAGAAAACGACAAAACATAAGGGATAAGGAACGTCATAGGTTTGAGCAAACAAAAAGATTTTAGCTTGGTTTTGAAATCTGAGACTGAGACCGACAGACGAATGTCACTGGGAAGGGAGTTCCAAAGTGGGGGAGCTAAACAGGAAAATGCACAGTCAGCATAGCCATGGAGTTTGGATGGGGGGGGGTGGTGAAGAGAGAGCCAGAAGTGGAGGACCTAAGGGGCGGGGAGGCTGGTAAGGGAGAAGCAGTTCAGAAAGATAAGATGGGGCTTGGTTGTTAAAAGCCTTGTTACTAGCAGTAACCAATACCTCAACACTGCTAAAACTATCTGAAAATCCATATAAATGTAAAGACGAAGCTGGAGGTGTCAGCCGTTTCCATGACGACAGCCTCCGCCGTGTCATTTTCCCTGCCTGACCTCGTCCTTGATGTCCTCTTGCTGCTGGGCTGTGAAAATCTCCATGGCGCCCATCAGCCGCATCATCAGCTCATCCACCGTTGTGTTGCCTAGCGACAGACACACGCGCAGCTTACCTACCGTCGTATTGCCTAGCAACCGACCCACATGCGGGTCATCTACCGTGTAGTTCCATGCAAATAAAATACCTGCAGGATCAGAAGGACAGGAGATAGAAAACCACAAGAAGGAAACTGGGTCCAGATGATTAATGAATATCTGACCACTTTACAGGACCGGGGGCCCATCTTCAGGAGGCATCCATATTACTAGACAATAAAGCATGTCTACACGCCTCTAAACAATTCAAGAGCAGTTTCACGACCACCAGAATTAACTCAAATATCTCCCATGGATTCCCCAAACTTCAGACCTAAACATCACTGCAAGCTTCTGAAGCACAGAGTGTGAGGTAGATAACCATAAATAACTGGAGGCTTTTTCCAGAGTCCCACACAGTTCAAGACTTGAATAGCACTGATCAAAAAGCCACTGCAGCTCGCCTGAAGGCAAAGGGTGGCCCTGCTCCTTACGGGGTCCTTCCTCACCTTGAATGACGTTCAGAACTTCATTGGACGCCCGCTTCCCCATGATGATCAGGAAGAGTGGAAAGTTGTCCGTCTTCTGTGTCCGGATGGCCTGAGTCACCATGCTGCCAAAGTGCCTGGTGCACATGGTGAGGAGTCTGAGAGAGAGAGAGAGAGAGAGAGAGAGAGAGAGACAGAGACAGAGACAGAAAGAGAGAGAGAGAGAGAGAGATGCTTATAAAAACTAGGGGTGCAATGAGATCTCGTGCCACAAGATCGTGCGATATTACAACATGACGAGATTTCGTCGGAGTGAAGGGCGGTCTCGCGAAGGCGCTGTAAATCAGCTGATGCAAGCATGTCGGCGTCTGACGAAATTACCATAGTAGATGCCCCAGACACTTTTTAATCTTGCGTGGCAGCATTTTGGGGACCCGGCGGAAAATATAAACGGCGAAAGGGTGACAGACAAAACACGAACCATCTGTAAGCATTGTAGGAAAATAATGCCGTACACAGCGGCTAACGCTACTACTGTGCAAAGCCATTTGCAGCACTGTCATAGCTCTTCACTAAAATCCACTGCACCGGTGAAGGAAACATTAAAAAATGTTTTATGTTTGTTATTTATATTGTTTTATTTATATTCTATTTTATGTTCAATTGAGTAGTTAAATACGAGAGAAGCCTGTCATTTGAGTATGTGGTGAAATATTTTATGGCGCTTGATATTTGTACTGTTCTTTACTGCATATGATGATGGTGATTATTTAAAACATTTCACTATACATCTGCATTATTTGGCATTTTTTGTCTTTCAAATTAATCAAATAAAAGGCTGTTTTCCAGTAATATATTTCCTCTTTGAGGTTTTCCTTAAAATATTGTTAAAATATCGTCTCGTCTCGTTCTCGTGAACCCAATATCGTGTCTCGTCTCGTGGGCTGAGTATATCGTTACACCCCTTATTACCACATTTAAGTCAAGGATAACTGCTAAATTGCTTTTTACAGTAACTAAAACTTCAGCATTAACTAGGCCTCCCATTATGAGCACAAATATCTATAAAAGTCTGGCACAAACATTACATTTAACAGAAGTGACCCGCTGGGGGTGAGGTTCAGATCTCCGTTTCTTGGTGTCACCTGGACTTGTTTGCCTCTTTGGTGACATCCCAGGCCCAGGTGACGAAGTTCTGGCTGAGGTAGGAGACCACAGACTCGGCACACAGCATCTGGGAGCAGAAGACGTTGGCAAGCACGCTCTCGTCGTGGTGCAGGTAGATGGACAGCAGCTTCCTCTGCAGCACAAACGTGACAGCAAGGTTTTTTTACTGAATGGTAGGTGAGGAATTTTGGGAGAGCACCAAGCCTGAGAGGTTCTTGTCTAGCTACCTCTGGGTGCGTTTTTGGTGTAGTGTTTGTATGCCTATAACGGGAAGGTTACTGGTTCAAATCCCAGGGCAAAGTGTTTTCACTGTTGGGTTCTTAAGCAAGGCCCTTAACTCCAGTTGCTCCTCAACCCTGCTTTCTGAACTGTACATCACTTTGAATAAAACAAGTTAAATATTCAAACACAGTAGACTTACATCTCGGGCCTTGCCGTAGAAAGCGTCCTGTAGCGCAGACTCCAGAGAGCCAATAAAGAAAACAGGATGGAGGTCTCCATATCTTTCATGGAGAGGGGGGGAGGAAGAAGTGGGCAGAGTCAACATGTTAACCAATCAAATGCTGGGAAGATGGGTAAACCAGTTCTCACATGGTCCCTGTGCCACGTACACACCTGCTCTTAAACTCGGATGTGAAGTGCAGCAGGGCCTCGTCTTCGTTCTCGGCGTCGTCTGGTACTGGGGGAAACAGCGACAGCTCGTGATGGACGGACAGCTTGGCACCTACTAAGCATCCTTCCCATCGAGCTTCTCCAAAACTCACTCATCGGAGATTTCCGGCTCCCCGAGATTCCCATCCCGAAGATCTCCGCCTCGTCCACGCCGAACTCCGATGCATCCTCGAAGTCGTCGCCCTCGCTGTCGCTCGCCATGTGGATGTCGGAGACCTGCTGCCAAACACACATGGTTCAGCCCATCTGCGTTGGTGTCAGGCAGGCCTTGTTAGCGGTAACACTAAACAAAATGAAAACAGCACGCGTGGGGACTTCCCACGAACGCTGTACCTGCTCGGCCTGCGCGGCCTGCGCAACCTGCGCAACCGGCGCAGAGGTGGGCGTGGGGGACCTCCGGCTAACACGCAGACGGTGGCAGGGGTAGCTGATTCCCGACGATGCTAGCGTCATCTGAGTGATGCGAAAACATTACGTTAGATCTGGCAAAGAAGAGTAGGATGTTTAACACTTATGAGATCTAGGCTTCAGAGTTTAACTTTGACCCTAGGAAGTTAGACCAAGATCACTGAATGAAATTTCACCCAGGGAAGCAGAGTAGAGTGATGTTGGTCTAGCTGCACAGTGAAATGCCAGTTTCAGTAAACAACTGAAAATGAAAGCAGCAGCACTCAAATCCTCCATCCCAAGCTTGGTTGGCCTCAGTTTTTACGCCTGTGGGTGTCTTTTGGTCGCTGTGCGAGCAGGTCCCTCACCACCCCTCACCTGGTCATCAGTGGCAGTGACAGGCCAGCCCTCCCACTGCTGGTGTCTCACTGGGATGTTGGTGACGTCAGAGATATTCCTCTTTACCTGGTGAGGAAACAGCCCTTGAAAGCAATTAACCAAGAACCAAACACCGCATGGGTATCTACAACTACCTGACATCAACGGGACAGCTTCAGGGCAGGGAGCAGGCCACCTTCCCGCCAAACTCCAGGGGAGGCCCCACCCAGGACAGTTCTCATCCTCACCTCCTGGATGGTCCTGTCTCCAGGGAAGTTAAGGCTGTAGTCCCTCCCAGTCTCCTGGTGATTCACGACTAGCACAAAGTTCTGACTTAATGCCTCTTCTGAAGTTCTGGAGGGAAGCGTATCAGAACAGAACAGTCGGATATGATGCAGGCTAACGTTCTCACTTACAGAGGACTGAGGCTTGTTTTCCAAGCTTTCTGATCTGGATCCCATGGATTACACACTCACCGGGCCTCGCTGGTGGAGGCGGACGGGGCGATGTCGGGGGTCAGGACGTACAGGCTGTTATTTTTAGGTAAGTGAAGACTAGACAGAACAGTCTGCGCATGAAGAGAGAGAGAGAGAGAGAGAGAGTAATGATAGTGAAATAGACAAGAAATGATATACAGGCAGTTCCATCTCACAAACCCACATGCAAGTCAGATTTTACACAAATTCACCTTCCTGTACCATTTAATACACCTTATATTAAAGCCATAAACCAAAAATTCAGTACCAATATGAACTGAACAGCACATATTAAATAAAGTGCAAATTTACATACAGACATATGACACCTTTATGTGTTAGTACTTCCATAAATTATGTATAATATTTTTTTGCTCAAGTCCAGATTTACTTTAGTGGGTTTTATACAAGATGAGATCACAGCAGGTCAGTAAATCGGCTTTCCTGAGCTTCTCCAACACACAAACCTACAGAATCAGACATGTCTCCTGTCTTCCAGCCCTTCAACTGCAACTTTGATGCGGGGATCTGCAGCTCCGTCTCCAAAACCTGCTTGATTTCACCTGAGGACGGGTGTGCGCAAGCGACGGGGAGATGTGTAATTCACGCATTCACCAGCAGGTGGAAGCACAGTTCAGATCAAAGCCACAGACGCACAAAAAATAATTTCCACTGCAAAGTTTATAACGTATAAGTAAAAGAAAGTTACAAATTATGAATTTTCGTTCATTGAAAAATTTCAAGATCAGCCTAAAGTGCGGCAGCCACAGTATATTTCTGCTTGCTTATTAAAATCAACCAGTGTACACACAGCAGTGTTAACCTTCCTATGGTGATGTCAACCTGATGAGGCCTTAAAGATCACCTCACCTACTGTGCTCGCCTCATCCAGCACCACCTCAACTGAGCGCTGCCGGTACTCCACGCGGAAGCTGAGCATGCGCGGCTGGCGAGGGTGTTCCAGTGCATGCCTGGCGGCTCGGACAGGGCAGGGAGGCGACGGCGGTGATGTGGAGGTGGAGGTGGATGTGGATACAGAGGGCGGCATGGGCGCTAATGGTCGGAATAGAGACCCCGACTCGCTGGCTTCGCTTGGTAAATTACTGTGAGGGGGAGAAAATGAGAAGTCAGTCAATACTCAGTTAATAGGCGCAAAAATAATGCCTCACATTTACCGTTCAAAGCCCTCCTGTGACAGCTCTGACACTCACCTCTGCCACACTGGTACCCGTATAATTCAGAGACGCATCGGTCACACAAACAGCCGAATTGTTCAGAGACGTCTCGGTCACAGCGACGGCCATATTGTTTAGAGAGGTCTCGGTCACACTGATACCCGTATCATTCAGAGACGCATCGGTCACACAAACAGCCGAATTGTTCAGAGACGTCTCGGTCACAGCGACGGCCATATTGTTTAGAGAAGTCTTGGTCACACTGATACCCGTATCATTCAGAGATATCTTGGTCACACTGACAGATGTATCGTTCAGAGATTTCAGGTTACACTGATACCCGTATCATTCAGAGACGCATCGGTCACACAAACAGCCGAATTGTTCGGAGACGTCTCGGTCACACTGATACCCGTATCATTCAGAGACGCATCGGTCACACAAACAGCCGAATTGTTCAGAGACGTCTCGGTCACAGCGACGGCCATATTGTTTAGAGAGGTCTTGGTCACACTGATACCCGTATCATTCAGTGATATCTTGGTCACACTGACATATGTATCGTTCAGAGATTTCAGGTCACACTGATACCCGTATCATTCAGTGACGTGTCAGTCACAGTGACAGCCATATTGTTGAGATGACTCGGTCACAGCGACGGGTGTATTGTTTAGAGAGGTCTTGGTCACAGCGACAGCTGGGTCGCTCAGGGATATCTCGGTTACACTGACACCCGTTTCGCTCAGGGATGTCTTGGTCACACTGATACTCTCTTTCTGTTCGGATAGCTGATTTTGGCCCCACGCCGCTCACCTCTGCAAAATGCCGTTTTCCTGTGGAATCACAACATTGATTGCTGCCTGTGGGGAGAGAGGTATTTACCGGCAATCAGACACCAAACTTGCAACTCAGTAATGTAAAATTATGTAGGAAATTTAAAAAAAAAATCCATCCAGAACTCACCACCAAATCCCAGTTATTCAGTTCAAGGAGAGCAATTGCTTCTGCAATGTTGTCAATACCGGTGCAAGCCTGTGAAGCAGATGGGACAAGCCACATGGAATTTAGCCTCGGGAATAAAAAAACACAGGGAATAAATAAAATAAAATAAAGTACCCAGTGGTTGTATCACTTATATATGTATCAGTCATCCAGCAAGCAAGTCCATCTCTTCACTGACAGTCACTCAGCCACACTGTGAATGGTATTGAGATTTTAGCTTTCATTCAACACATAAAAGAAGCAGTGCATTGTCCCTTGGCGATTTACTTCATGTCACCGTTTTTATGACAGCACACAGAGATAGCAATTAAAATCTCAGGCAAAAAACACACTAATGCCGCCTGTTGGAAAGACCTGCGTATTACATCAGACCGGGTACCCGTGCAAGTAAACACACGTTGCTCTTCCAGAATATATCCAGTTACCGTCCTGACAACGGCGAATCACGTGCCTCTGCGTTTAACCAATCTTTACTAGTGCTCGATTGCGTAATTCTTCAAGACAGAAGTCCCTGTTTGTAATTTACAGTACGGTTTTAAGGAAATAACATAAATTACCGTAATGTATACATTATCACCACTGTACTTGCAAATGATCTCTGAAATCAAAGTTTTATTTATTACATGTAGCCTAAATTTATCCTAGGTACAATGTGTAGTGAAATGCCTGAATCCAAGACTGTTAATAGGAACATAAGTACAAAAGAGGAAAAAAATAAAAACATAGACAATCGTAAGTAACATACATAATGTGCAAATGGTAGTAAAGTGACAGGTGGTAAAGCAAAGTGTCAAATCTAAAACAGTCATTATTGGCGATGTTCCTGATTTCTTTTCTCTCAACAACCTTGTATTAGAAATTATGCAATGAGTCATGTCAGTTATATGAGGTTTTTTACGCTGTCACGCTGTATACTATGTAAATATACACGTGGGTGCGTTGCTACATTCATGTTAAGTGCCAATACAATTCTTATCATCATTATTATCACACTAACCACATTGATCCACATTAATTAGGATGAGTGGATTTCATTCGTTTTACATCCCTGAAACAAATCCTATCCTAATTTACTTTTTTGTTTTTGATGAATCCAGCACTTTTTCCTCGCAACTTTTTGCCCCCACGCGGTTAACGGCTCTCTATCCAGCGGTTCCGTCCACTTTATTGCCGATCTGTTTTTGTGTCTCAGTCCAGAAAGCGACCAGCGACCCGACCTCCGCCCACACTGCATTGAAAAATTTAGGATTATATACACACAGAAAATGATCCGAAGAGATAAACACATTGGACACACCTGAAAGTCAGCCAGGATGATCTCTCTGTCCGTATTACCGTTATCGGAGGCCATCGCAATGGCTGGGGAACAGCTATGAAGCAAAGAGGGGCTCGGCTTCACATCAAATTATAACTACAAATCGACGAAAATCCACAAAACAAATAAATAATAACCGGGGAAAGCTTGACTGAAAAATGCTGTTAGAGTCAGTGCATAAAGCGAGGGTACTCGCGCACTTTGATGGCCAGCCACCCGGCTTGGGTTCGTGCGGGTCACAGTCCCCGATGAACCGACACTTTTTTTATTTGTGTTCCCAGCAGGTTCATGGCCGCTTTACGGCAAGTCGTTACGACAGAGCTTTACGCCGACTACTTACGGCAGTGGGGATACCGGCTTACAATGAAAAGCAACACTATTAAATTAACACTCTTAAAAACTATTATTATGGTGCAATGTTTTGTGATAATGTTGTACTTTAGCACGACAGAAAGGTATATATTTTAACATCCGTTTTGCTCTTGAGGTTTATGTAAACTTTTTGATGCTGATCTGTCCTTAGTGCAGCTCTGAAAAAAATGTTGACCGAAAAAATGTTGATGACTTGTATTTTGAATTGTTTTGTTTGCAAACAAGTGGCTAAAGGCATTGACACCTGAACGGGGTAGTTAAAACTGACGTGACACATTTTAAGCCTAACTGGTTCTGTGGATTTAGTAGACGCCCGCACATTTTATGCTCAGTAATAAAACTAAATGACAGGAGACATCAGGGTTGCCAACTTTGGTAAGCTGGCTGGAGTGGGATTTTCAGTTGGAGACGAGACTGCACACGCATATAAACGTATGTAATAGTTTTATTACCTTCAAAATAGTCTGTAGGGTTTGTAAACTACCCCGATGCTTTTGGTGAGCTAATTTTATGTTTAAAATGGAATAATATATATTTCATGTGAGATTACTTGCGTGAACGTGAAAGTCCTACAGCGTCACACCTAATGCGTGAGAACTGGCAACCCTCAAGCATCAAAGAAAAAAAATAAAAATGGATTGCACCAGTTTTGGTATTGCATTGTATTCGTACGTATTTTGTATTCTAATTTAGCATTTCTTTGAAATATACTCCCAACTGCAAGAGTGAAAACACTGGTCAACAACTATTTGCTTCACAGATCAAAATAGAATTGTTTGTGCTGAATTCAAATATTTAAACAGAATTTACCTATCGTGTAAAGATTTTGAGTGACACACAATTAAACCTTATGCTACACATATAATTACAGTATATGTGCATGTTGCCAGTGATTCATGTAAAAGGTCGAAGTGCATGATTTTCTGCTGTACTTGGCCTCAGAAGCATCCCTCCTAAGGGTCTAGTAGAAGTCAGCCAGCATACTGGGATTCCACTTGCATTGATATTATTTTTCCATATCAGAGAGAGAGAGCAGGACCTTGTCTCTACATGTTGAATTATGGTACAGCCTGTAAACTATGGCAAATACACACTATAGTACATTGCGCCCTTCTTGAAAATCCTAAAAATGTTCAGAAATGAAATTCAAAATTTTCCTAAATGATTCTGAAATATGCCCATATATTCTTCATAAGGAATTATATACTATCATCCAACCATCCATTCTCTGAAGCCGCTTATCTTATTCAGGGTTATGGGGGACTGGAGCCTATGGGCACAAGGCAGGGAACAACCCAGGATGGGGCGCCAACAGGAGCACCTGGGGGGAACAACCCAGGATGGGGCGCCAACAGGAGCACCTGGGGGGAACAACCCAGGATGGGGCGCCAACAGGAGCACCTGGGGGGAACAACCCAGGATGGGGCGCCAACAGGAGCACCTGGGGGGAACAACCCAGGATGCGGCGCCAACAGGAGCACCTGGGGGGAACAACCCAGGATGGGGCGCCAACAGGAGCACCTGGGGGGAACAACCCAGGATGGGGCGCCAACAGGAGCACCTGGGGGGAACAACCCAGGATGGGGCGCCAACAGGAGCACCTGGGGGGAAACCCCATGATGACACAGACAGAACATGCAAACTCAGGTGTGAGGTGACAGCACTAACCACTGCACAACCGGGCCGCCCCTTATATGCTATCAATACAGCCTAAAAAAATATGGGTGAGAGCAAAATTCTGAGTGCATTTCTTAAATCAGAATTTAGAAGTTCATAACAGACAACCCTTAGTTGTTTTTGTTGACCAGTGTTATGCGAAATACCCGTGTTTCACACATTTTACAATAATTATAACAAAATTGGCCATTTCTCAAAAAACTTATGTGAAAAATTTGAAGCTATTCCTATGATCAGCATCACAAAATCTATCTGGCACAAAATAATAAAGGAAACAGTGACCTTGTAAACCTGGGAAATTTGCGAAATGAGCATTGGCCTTAAATTCTAATGACGGATTGCTGAGCTGCCTGGTTTTTAGTAGACTGGTTTAATAGAAAGTGACTTTTGAAATGAATTATGATTTATGGCACGGCTCTGCAACCTTATTTATATATTACTTCTACAAAGAAAATAATCTGGGGGGTTACGTGTTTGAAAAAGATTTTATTGGGGAGGGTGCGGAGGGATGGATGTCCATATTTAATGAAAAACTGCACAACACAGACATTAAAACTTGGCTGGACAGTCGCTTCTCTTTGAGGCGCACATACGGATGGCGATTACACATTTCCAAATAATGTAGTGGACCGTATATCTTTGGTGGGGCTGTCACCACCCTGCTGTTGTTCCAGTACCCCATAAAAATTCCCTAAGCTTGATAAACAAGACCAACAGAAATCTCCTTCGACTGAAAACGTATCCAAAAGGGACAGAAAATCTGGACATATAGAAAGACCTTTATTCACCGACAATGAGGAAAGTGCTCTCTTCTTTACCACAACCAGTCGCAATACGTTTGTCAAACTAATGGTGATAAGAAGTTAATATCTATATACAAGCAGGGAAAACGTGAAATGGATAAACCGAGAAAATGCATTTTTATCAAGATAAAATGGCGAATATTTTTTTCACTTTTTCATATGGTACGGCATGTATATAAATACACAATGATGAAAGAAGGACATTTCCTTACAGGAAAGGGCTGTACAGTACAGGAGATTGTCAAATTTAGACAAAAAATAAGTTGTATTCAGTCCCATTAATATATATTCATTGTTAAATTATAAAAAGGATGGATCATTTTATTCTCAGAAAAATAATTTTCTTTTTAAAACGTAAGTTTTGTGCATATGGTGCATGACAGATCTGGATTTCAACAATAATTGGAATTGTACTTGAAATGTGAAATTGAAAAATATGATTAAAAAAAAAAAAGTTTTAAAATGTTCACAAGTGAAGGGTGGCGTGTAACTCAGGTGGAGAGGGATTGGTACCCACTCCCAGAAGGCTGCTGGTTTGAATCCCGTAGCTGGCAGGAGTAATATCACATCACTGTTGGGCCCTGGAGCAAGGCCCTTAACCCCAACTGCTTCAGGGACTGTCTGACTCTGCTGTCTGATCCCCAGTTGTACGTCACCTTGGCAAAAGCATTTGCTAAATTGTCAAAGATTTTTCCAGTTAAAAGGACCCTGTCCGCCCCCCCACTCCCCCCCACCAGCCTAAAACCAACAACAATTTTAGGTAACACAGTGATAAGCACCATTAAAACCCTCATACCACAATGTGACAAGTATTCTTTTTACAAACAAATTTTCTTCATACAAATGTGGCTTTAGTGTCCAGACAGAAGTGCAAATTTCTCTATATAATATAGATGAATGTGCAAATACTCATTGTCTGAGACACAGATGCATATTTAGTCTGTAAACAACTCGAGCCCTTATTCACAACAGACCCTCTGGGGAAGTCAGCTGTGCTGGAAAGCTAATCAATCATCCTGGACACAGCCAGACCAAGCGAGATGCTAAGAAGCACAGAGACTCCCCTTTATTCAGTGATAATCAGACGCTCTGCTAATTGTGGCTGCATCTGTCAGTCATGGTCACTGGCTCCTCCCCTTCCCAGCAGGACATCCTGGCCAGCGGGCCTGTGGGAGAGTGACATCACAAAGCCCCGCTTCTATCCAGGAAGGCGGGTCTTGGAGGATTGCGAAAGCTACATTTGAACCCGCCTCCTTAGGACATGGGGGATTGGGCATTCCTCAGGGGGGGGGGCGTGGTTACACAAGAGCGAAGGAGAGTGTCAGTTGTTCTCATAGGAGGTGAGCAGCGCCGCGTCCACAGGCTCCATGCAGGATGGACAGGTGAAGGAGCGTGTCAGCCAGTCGTCGATGCAGTCCACGTGGTAGATGTGCATGCAGGGCAGCGAGCGGATTGGGTCTCCATAAGTAAAGTCCATCATGCAGATCACACACCTGCACAGCCACATGGGGGGGGGGGGGTCATCAATTAGCAAACCCAGGGTATGACAGGAACTCAAAACAAATTAAGAGAGGCTTTAACAGGCAGCACTCACTCTCTGATCTTGTGGGAGCCGTCCCCGGAGACACCGTACACCCCCCGGGGCAGGTACTGGAGGAGGCCGATCCGCTTGGCGATCCGCACCTGCTCGTCCTCCGTCAGCTGGCTGGCCAGCAGCGTCTGGCCGGGCACGGGGTGGTACACGGGCATCTGGGGGAGGAGCATTGGCGCCTTTACACCTGACGCTGTTATGTCATAGCGAGTCACACCCCTTGAGTTTTACAAGCTTCTATGACTTGGAAATGCTGAGTACAGTGGTGATATGTATACAGCCATAGGAAGTCAAAGTGAAATGTCCTCATTTTCAGTCCCAGCATGGATTATGTACTAGCTCAGCTCCTAATTACTTGGGTTTTTATTAGGATGCGATCTGAGTTTACCTAATGCTCTGATCTCTAACTGGAAGGTAAACTAAAAAAAGCAGTGGACATTGGGTGAATCTCAGTATGCATACTTGACCGTACTTGTGTTCTCATGTACCCGTTTTACATCATCTTCCATTGCCAAAGACCAGTTCCAATACTAAGAACACAAGTATAGAGAATGGTAAAAATCCCCATTTCTCCGCCCTAAATATCAAGGATACATTGGTTGCATCCTCGCCGAATGAGATAAATCTCATGACTCACTGTGCCCCAAATTCTTGGAAACAAGTTAGCAAGACCGGTCTTGCCAAGACCACAAGTATGGTCTTTGCATTCTTGGTGTTGAGATTCACCCATTCTGTACTCCGTGGAAGATGACACCCCATCTTGGGGATGCTCTGTGCAGCCATTTTGTATGGACTGTTACACCTGCAGCACACAGGAGGGCATCATGGCTGACTGCACTGAAAACTGGCTGATCCATATTCATCTGAACCGGCAAGCCATGGATACCCACGCAGAGAGGCTTACACCACTACACACAGGAAGGCATCCTGTCAGGCCAAGCCAAGCCTCAGTGCCATGCGTGCACACACACACACAGGCTCGCTCGCCCGTAGTGCCTTGGACATAAGCTTTCCCAGCACGGATTGGGAGGCAGCAGGATGCCGTCTGGGAATCAGGAGGAGTTCGGAAAATGATGACTCTCCCCAGGTTGAAGCAGGTTGAAGCAGGTACACAGTGGACCAGCTGACCAGTTAAGACGCTGAAGCTGGAAACAACTGAACCATGTCGAAACTCGCAGGAAATAGAACGGGATCACAGCCGCCCAAGAACTACGGAATAGGGGCTTAAAAAAAGTGTGAAGGATTCCAGGGCTGTGAGCTATACCTGGATCACCATGCGTACCGACATCTCGTCATCCGTCTGCCCACGCCAGCTGAACGCTAAATGCCGGAAAGACCCCCGTTAGAAGAGGGCCATCTGTGATCTCCAAAGCAACAGATCGGGGGCTGGTCGCTATTCTGTTCCTAGCAGTGAGACGGCGCTGGTCTCTTCCCTGGGCTTTGGGATGAGTCACCAGCTGACCCTTCTCAATCAGCCGTCCTGGATAATTCATTTGTGACTCCAAAATCAAAATACATAATCCATTTGAAATAAAAATTATAAGCTTGTTTTCCCCAAGAGTCTCCGGGCTCCATGAATGTGTATGATTTTATTGATTATAAATATGTATTACATGAAATCAATCATCCATCAGTTCTAACGATCTTCATAAACATCAGAATGTAGCGTCAAGCAACTGACCCGTAATACTGGTAGCAGCATTGTCGCATTAATAACAATGACGATGCCAATTTGTGGGTTAAATCCACAGTTCCTATAGTGAAAAATCTTCAAGGCAGGATACATTTATGCTTGACACAATTGGAGAACACGCTGCTTTTGTTCAGGAGAACATCAACCCAGAGAGTTAAGATAAAAAGCCATTATAAAAGGAATCTTCACAGTGGTATTCATCCCGTTTAATGCGTTCAGATTTTCCTGTTGCAAAGTCCACCAATCACTTGCAGAGAGACCACAATGGACATTATGAAACCCAGGCACACAACTGTTCCAGCGATTTACGGAAAACCGTAACAAAAAGACTAATTTTCCTCTTTTCCAGCGAGAAACATAAAGAAGTAAAGTTATAAGATTCATGTATGACTCACCAGACAAATGACGGCACCAACCAATGCAATGAAACACGAGAATTACTCACAGACATCTACACCGAAACTTTAATAAAAGTTATCATTGAACTTTGATTTTGTTTATTATTTTGTTATTTTACTCTTCCTGTCGCACTTACTAATGTAATGAAATATTTAATTTTGCAAAAAAATAATTAAAAAAAATGCAAGAATTAAAAATGCAGATTATCTGACACGTTGTTGTATACCTTAAAACAGAGACATAAAACATGCATATTGCATGGATAAAACTGATCGTAGCGTCTTCATTTAGTGGTTTCATTGGAATAGAAAAAAAGAGAAATTATAAAATGAGTCGTTTAGGTTTTTTTTAAAAAAAATATTCTTACACATAAGGAAAAATCATCCTGGTATTCACGTAGCCTACGTTTATGCTAAAGTTGTTTAAATGATTATCATTAGCATTAATAAGAATAATAAAAACTCGATATTTATTTGGTTATCTGTATGTGCTACAAAAGTACCGGTACATGTCTGAACAAGGGATAAAAATTTCTGGAAATGATTCGTATACTGATTCTGTAAAATCAACTAATAAAACGGATCCTTCTGCCGATTTACAGCAAAGTTCATGCTAAATAAAAGGCGTCAAAATACTAAAGTAATGGCGGAAGAACCCAGAAAAATTGATCTCTTTAAAAACCGGACGACTGCCTCATTTTTATCTTAATATTACAAACTAATCTAAGACAGAAACTCTGTATGTAGGTAATGATTTACCATGATCATTGTGTGTGTTAATATAAAGAATGACAGCAAGCGGAAGACACAACTTGGGCTTTTCCACAAAAAAAATAAAATCTTCCTACTGTCACTGAGGTTTCTGTTTTAGCTAGCATGTTTTCCAGACTCTAAACGCATAAATAATTAGATTAAATATGTATTATATATCTAGGCTATGTATCGTAAGTGGTTTTCTGGAGCTTTCAAGTAAGACAAAGAAAATGAAAAGAGATAGCAACGAGATTTTTCAGGGACGCGAAAAGCAGATCGATAACCGCAAACTTTTAGTGCGTACAGACTAAACACTAATTGCATCCCAAAAAGCACAGATGGCTCTGTCCAATGCATGGAGATGACAGTGTCTGACTGTCACCTAGATCACGCAGCCCGGACCCTACGCTGTTACCTGGTATGCCGGAGGTGGCTCCCGGTCCCGCTCCGTGCCGTCTGCATGTCCGTCTCTGTCCGCCTGGGATTCGGCCAGCAGGGTGATATCATCCGAAGTTGGGGATTTCAGGCAGTTCCCCATTTCCTGACTCCCGTGTAGCTGGCCTCCTGGCTTTCTGGTTTTTATAACTAACCCCCTCTCATCCACCCGCAATCCGGATGCCTTCCCCCAAATGTAGCTCTCCTTTCACGGAAAGTGACTAATAAGCCTCGTTGCAACACAGACTGCCGGTTCATTCAACGCGATAACAGCGTCCCAGCTCCGGGAAAGTGGCCCGCAGGCTGGCCGGCCATGTCGGCTCTGCTTAAGCGCAAGATGAACTGCCTTAACGTGACATGTTACAGGTGTGTGCCTGTATGTACCTGCCTGAAAGGACACGGCTCCGATGTAGCTGCTCCGATTGCTGGCATACTAAATGCCTTTGGATTGTTACGTATACGGGGAGACAAAGGTGCAAAACGGGTTATAGTACCATCTTTATTTAAAAATGTAACATTTAAATTACATTACCAGCTTTATGCACAGCAAGGAGAGACCACGCATGTATATAACCTGTACTTTAATTACATTTTAATCAGTTCTTTCTACAGTGTAATCCAAAACCCAAAATAAATTAAAACTATTTCTTAACCCCTTAAAACACATGACAGACATGAGTCAGATTACCTCATATATTCTCTTATGTTCGTAATTAAACCAAATAACTTAAAAACCTACATAAACCGCACAGAATTTACAGTGACCGCCCCCAACACACACAACCCCCTCAGTCACCAATTACACACAAATCTTCCAATAACTGCGCATATTCATAAATCTTTTAATAACTGTGCATTTTCGAGTTAGGGCGTTTAACGCTGATCTACAGGCTAAACTCCCATCTACAGGCTAGATCTTAGTAATGTTGTACCTCTGTTGTAATTTGAAATGCATTTTTACATTTTTAAGATAGATCGCAAAAAATGCGTTTACGTTTTCAAGTAATTGTGCTAATTTAACATCTGTCTTGGGTAATTTAACACTTCTTGCTATTTAAAAGAGGTATGCAAGAAATATGTATTTCAGTTGACCTTGGAGAAAATTACACTGTTACTATGTGATACGACTGGTTTATTACTTTAAGGAAGGATAGTGTCACACAGCCAAACACAGGGCCCACCTGTCCATGAGAGTGAGCCCCTGTGACGACACACGTCAAACTAACTGTCTATTTTCTCCTAATTATCCATCATGTGCAGTTTACTGGTTTCCTAGTGGCAAGTAAAGTGTTGTTGACCCTCTTTGCCATCACCAAACACTAATGACTGGATGTGTGTATTAATGGTATTTCCAGAACTTTCCTCAGTGTCATTCACGGAGTATCTGTGTGACAAGGTGAGGTTGTGTTTCTAAGCATCAATCTTGTAATTTCATTTGAGTTTATATAAAAAACAATGCAATGAAATCACAGTTATAAATCTAAAATTAGACATAAAAGGATGCGAGTCTTGCAGGATTCCTAATAGCCAATCAGGGTGTGATTCTGGCGGCGGGTGCCCAGGCTCCTGAGCAGCCCCGCCCCTCAGGACAGACCCAAAAGCTACGGGCCAGACAGGGTTCAGGGAAGCCCGTTTGCCTGCGAGGCCCGAGCCTTCTGCAGCGCGGCCTGGATTCGGAAGAGTGTCCGAGATTCCATGGAGTAATTCTTATAGTTCTGTCTGAAAGCGAGAACACATGACAGCAGGTGAGTTAGGGATCCCATGGCTCCCACAGCACAGACAGCCAATTGACACCTTTACTGACATGAACCACATCCTTCATTAGATTACAGACTTCAAAGGCTTACAGAGAATTACAAGGAACTAAAATGCACTAAACGTTAATCAGCCAATGTATTTAAGCATATATTTACAGGTATATATTTACAGGTATATATTTACAGGTATATATTTACAGGTATTCCCTGCTGTACGAAAGTTCGCTTTATGCCACTTGGTTTTTATGGAAGACCTACATTAGCACCTATTTTTGCTAAGCGAAAGAAACCCGAAGAGGATTTTTGCTTTTATGAGAAAAAGAGAAAAGCGAAAATAGCATTTAGCATTTAATGTGCAAGCAAATTATAGATATATGATCATGCGGCACATAATGACGTTTCGGTCAACGCCGGACCGCATATATGACAGTGGTCCCATAAGATTAACAGGGTCATAGTGCAACGCACTACTCACATATTTGTGGTGATGGTGTTATAAACAAACCTACTGCATTGCCAGTGGTATAGAAGTATAGGATGTGCAATTTCATAATGACAATGAACAACTATGTTACTGGTTTACGCTTTTACGATACTGTCCTTTTTATCATTATTCAGGCTACACCATGTACCCTAGGTCTGTAGTAGGCTATACCCTCTAGGGTTAAGTACCCCATGATTTTCTCACAACAGCAAAATCATCTAACGACGTGTTTCTCAGAGTGTATCCCTGTCCTTAAGCGGGGCATGACTGTATGGATTCTGGTAAATGAAGCTATACTGTACATACATTATTTCTACATTATAAGCCCTGTGTATTTACCATATCATTCCTGCTTGTTAGTCTTATTCTAGCTGTTGCGTCTCATTTGGTATAATGTGGTTGGTTATATTTTCAGACTGGGAACGCTCAGGATTTTTCCCATATAAATGAACGGTAACTGCATCTTCGCTTTATGCTATTTTAGCCACCGAAAGGTTTCATAGGAAGGTTCTACTTTCTGATAGCGGGGGAAACGCCTCCCCCCAGGCAGGGTCTTACTTTGCAGACTCCAGAAGCTTCACAGCCTCCTGGCTGCGCCCCTGCTCCATGTACAGGAGGGCGTGTTCCAGGAGCACAGTTGGAACCAAGTATTGGTCGAATTTGATTTGGTTTTCACTATCAAAAAATGTAAAGAAACAGGTTAGGATTTCATGGTGGCACGATGAGGATGCGAACCCACAACCCCCTGGCCCTTCTAGTCCTGTGAACTCACTTGCAGAGCACCAGGTTGAAGTGATGCTCAGCTTCTTCTAGCAGGCCCAGGTGTCGCAGACACAGGCCCTTCAGCAGGCTCACCACGCACTGGTCGTCTATGGAATACTCTGTCCCTGCGGGAGAGGGGGGTGGGGTCAAAGGTCGACAGCCGGTCATATGGCTGACAGCACCCCAGACACAGCTGAGAAGATGTCTCAGCGTGGTTAGGGACAGAAAGACATGGCCTAACCCCAAAGGAGGTGTACGCAATCACTGGGTAAACATGCAAACACTTAAACAGCTGACACTGTTTCCTTTGCTCTCCCCTTAAATTACACACAGTAACACGACACAAGGCCGTGACTTCAGCCTGGACGCAGTACCGCCATGCCTTCTACTTAAATCTTACTTGGGTTCTCTTCCAGTCTTCTCTGGGCCTCGTTCAGGGTGTCCAGCATCCCTTCCGTCAGATCCCTGCTTTTCCCGATCACCGTGTAGCCGTTCCAGATGTACATCATCTCCTGGAGCCGCCCAGGACACCAGCAGTGCACACAGGAGAACAACACGTGAGCTCCTTGATTGTTCTCCCCGGGTTTTGGTGACCCCCTATTTTGAAGGGACGGAGCCTACCAGCGGGGGTGCTGGAAGTGGGGGGGGCCTCTCGGCCTGGTACCGCTGGGTTTTCCGGCTGGCGAACTTCTCCGTGGGCAGAGATTTCCCGGCAATCTTCTGCTTCAGTCGGGGGACCTGTCTGGAACGAGGAAGAAGCCACGGACTAAGAAACGGCAAGGGGCCGGGAAACAAGATGATTCTGGTGAAGCGTCAAACCTGAAGAGGTCCTCCTCGTTCTCCCCAAACGGTGCCCTCTCCTCCTGGCTGAGCATGCTGAGGTAGGAGGCCTTCATGTAGGCGTACGTGGCCTGAGTGAAAAGCAAAACGGCACCATATGGTCAGTGTGAAACACGGGGAACTTTGCTCCAGCCGTCAATGGAACATCGTGCAGGAATGGCTTCTCACCTTGGACCACTTGTTCTCCTTGCTCAGGAGGTCGGCGTAGAAGTAGGCCATCTTCCAGTGCCGCTTGTAGGTGAAGCACCACATCAGCTCCCAGTAACACATGTGGTGAAAATGCTTCCACTGCTGCTGGGCCTCGCAGCACTCCTGGAAGCGGCTGATGGCCTGGAACGGCGAGCCGCGTTAACCGGCAGCAGTACATGCTAACGTGCTAATGTATGCTAACAATGCTAATGTATGCTAACACACGATAATAATGCTAACGCAAGTTAATTCAGCATTGTAGCTAAAAATATGTTGCTTTAAATTAGGAATGTCCAGCATAAAAACTGTAAATATATAAATATAATAGTAAACAGTATTGGGGGCAGCGTGTGCCTCAGTGGGCTAAGCCTGTGTGCTTGTAATCACGTGGTCACTGGTTCAAACCCAGCCTCAGCACATCTGCAGGTCCTTCAGCAAGGCCCTTAACCCCTGGGTGCCACTATGGGTGGCTGGCCTTCGTGGACAAATTATTCTACAAAGAGCAAGTTGAGGGAGGCATGATGATTGATTCCCCATGGGTATATAAATAATATAAATATCAATCGCAATTCCCTCATGATCAATGTAATCTGCTCAAACTAAGACTATGTTCACACTGCCATGCTGAAGTGACTCAAATTGGATTTTTTGCCTTAATGTGACACAGATTTGATCTTTTCAGGGCTGTGTGGACACGCAAATCTGATCTTTTCAAATCAGATTTGTATCACTTTCATATGTGGTACTAAATCTCATACATATCCGATTCGCGGCCATGTGACCTGAATGTGACGCTCAGATCGGAATTCATGTGGCTTTTTGCTTATACGCATGCGCTGACAGAGGCACTCAAATGTAGCCCTCGACATTCTGAAGTTCTCTATAAACTGCTCATCTGTCTATCCATCCACATCACGGTCCCACTCGTACCCACACATCTCTTGGTGCAGCAGTTCCAGCAATAACTGCGAAAGCAGAAAAAGCTAGCCGCCTGACGTTTTTTCTCCTTTTCGACCTGCTCATGTACAGCTGATTCACTGTTTGTCGTCCTCCAGAGCAAAGTGCAATACATGCGGGAGCTACTAACGCCTCCATTTTTAATGCCACGAGTCGTCCCACAGATATGATGTTTTTTGTTGTTGGTGACGCAGTTGACCCATGTAAAAACGTATCAATGTGCGCATGCGTGACGTTTCGGAGGACCGATGCGTTCACATTACAGTCAGATACAGGTCACTTGTAGTTATGAATGTGAACCGTCAATATAGAACTTATCAGATCTGAGCAAAAAATCGGAATTGAACGATGTGGCTGGCAGTGTGAACGTAGCCTAACAGAATAATTTTATTTATACTGATTCAGCTTAAGTTACCTTTCATACCGGATAAAGGATTATTCTTCAAACATGTGCAGGTATTTTGCATAATACTCACAGCATCCAGGTTTCCCTTAATGACCTCAATTCGACCAGCGAAAAACAGGAAAATGGCCCCCTGTGGAGAGAGCACAGCACAGCTGGTGAACCTGAGGCCTTTGACTCAAAGCTACCTGGCATGGTGGGGGTGGGGGGGTCCTCACCTTAGGATAGCGATTCAGGTAATGCTGCAGGAGTCTCTCTGCGTCGTCCATGTCACCCTCTCCCGTTCCTGAGGGGACAAGTGGGGTTAAAACCCGGCTCCCATTAAGGGCCTCCTCGCTCCTGCACACACAGCCATAGATTTCATTCTATAGCCCTGTCTGTAGGACTTGGTAGAGTTTCAGCTAATGTTAATGTTTGCTGGGAGTTCTGCTGCCATGTCAAGTGCATGACACGTCGTTGCCATGGTGTAGATGGCACATGAGGTTTCCATGGTCTCACCCAAGATGAAGCTCATGAAGGTGTGGTAGCAGAGCAGAAGCATGTTGCATAGAAAGGCCGGGAAGGTGTCTGTTGAGGCCCCCTCTTCTAGCTGCTGCAAGCCCAGCTCCTGCAACAAGACCAAACCCATGCAGTCTAAACGGGCAGGACTGCCAGTGTATCCCAGAATCCTTTGCAGCGGATGAGACTGAGATGCACCAACCTTGTTGCCGGAAAACCCCACAAACTCCAGCAGCCGAAGGATCCTGCTGGGCAGCAGGGAGAGCATCTGAGAGAGGAGAGGGGAGGAGAGGAGAGGAGAAGTGAGGGGAGAAAAGGTAGAGATGGGAGTGGAGGAGAAGGGAAGAAAGGAAAAGAGAGGGGAGGAGTGTGGCAGGTAGGGGAGGAGAGGAGGGCAGTGGAGAAGAAACGAGGAGAGGGGTGGGGAGAGGAGGAGGGACGAGAGGTGAGGTGCGGGGAGAAAAGAAGAGGGGAGGAGATAGGAGGAGAAGGGCAACAAGGAAAGGAAAGGGCAGGAGAGGAAAAGAGGGGTTGAGAGGAGAGGGGAGGGCAGGAGAGGAGAGGGGTGGGGAGAGGAAAAATAGGAGGTGAAATACTGGAAGCTCTAGGGCTGTAAGGGGGTCACCACTAGTAATTTCTGACTGGCGATTTGAGCTTCTAGCCCTGATACAACAGATTCTAGAAAACACTGCAAATGAATACACACATTTATAAAGGATTCATATCAACACACCTACCACCTTCATAAATGTAATTACACGTAATATATCCTTTAATGGATACCTAAATGCAAGTGTTAAAAAAATATATAATTTTTGGCTACACTGTCAGAAAAAACAGCACCAATTTGTACCTTTGACGGTACAATCACTTGGTCACTGGAGCTGTACCCTGAAGGGTCTGCCAATTGTACCCTTAGCTGCAGGTAAATGTACCTTTTAGTATAATTTAAGGTACAGAAATGGATGCTGAGGAACATTTTTGTACTACAGGGGTTATGTTATTGTTATTTGTATCTTAGGGAACAAACCTGTACCAGGGCTTTACCCTTTTTTTCTGATGGTGTAGACCTCCCCTTTAAGACAGTATGGTCACAGTCCTAACCATAAGGACCCCCCTCTCGTCTAAACCGACTCTGGTTCCAGTCAACACCTTAATTGCAGCTGAGTTTGGTGTCACGTTGGGAATGTGCTCTGGCAATTAAAAAGGACTGCCTCACTCTGCCAGTGGGATAGTAAAGATAGAGGGATCGCTACCAGGTTGAAGGAGCCCATGCCAAGCTTGACCCCGGCTTCAAAGTGAGTGTGGCTGTTGCCCTTCGTGTATCCAGGGGACTGCAGCACTGCGTCGAGCTCCCTGCAAAACGACACGAGAGCCCAGCCTGAGCACCGAACTCACACTGCTCCCCACACTGGCGGGCTACCCACTTCCCAGTGCCTTTTGGCTTTTGCAATAATCAGAAAACTTAATATTCATTTTAAAAATATCCACAATAAAATACTCAGCAGCGTCATTTCTTGAATTGATAAAGAATTCTGTTAAATCTGACGAAAAACTGTGACCGCCTTTTCTTTACGTATGAAAAACAAACAAATAAGTAGAAAAATGAACAAATAAATGACACCAAACTAATTCTATAGCGAAGAGAACCTGTTCCCAAAGGACAGAGTATAAGTGTCAAAATTACTCAGACAGCTGGATTAATGCTACAGCGGCACCTAGTGGAAAGACTGTTGCACTGCACTATAAGCAAAGACATAAAATAGTTATTTAATGATTTCCTTTACAAAAACAACCCACTCCTTGATGATTTTTAGGGATAAAACCTCAGTAAAAGCCAATACAGTGATGTCATGGGGGAGCCAATGTAAATTTACACAAAACGTAAAACTTACAGAAACTGCTGCACTTACAGATCCCTATAACAAGGCATATATTTTAAGAGGCGGGACTCACTTGTAAGTCTGGTAGCTGTTTCTCACCTTGATCCCTCCTTTAATGAAACTAATCATGTTTTCATCCTGTAAAAATGAGCCAATCAAAGTACAGCACTACGTGTTTGGTAAAAAATAAATGCCAATGTAAGATATTTAAAATGACAAAATCACATGTTTTTTGATGCCGTATATAATTTGTATAGATTTTACGCATTTTAATCACCAGATATAAGAATGGGCGGCTACCTGAAGAAAGGTTAGGGCTGCCCTCTGCAGGAGACACTCTGCATAGCACAACTCAGCGTGCAGTTCATCTGAGGTAAGAAGGTGTGCATTATTACCAGACACTTTATTTTTGTGTCATAAATATCACCCTCCCAGTAGCTACATGACACAGACTTAGCACATACCTTCTGTATAGGTTTTTCCCCCCAAACTATTGAAGGACGACTTTCTGCGGTACCTAAATAATAACAAGGAAATCACTGTTTAGCAAACTACGCACCATTAATACGATGCTTTTCTGAAAAGTCAGATCAATGGAAATCAATCTATTGCGGCTGGTCATGCCTAAATACAAGTCTGTATCCTTAAATAGCCAACGTCATGCAATTCACTCCTCCTGCCACCTGAGGGCGATCTCTCTAAACTCCTTTATGAGAGTAGGAGCTCATATGTACATTCCTGAACTGGACACCCATTGGCAGACTTGACAGAAATAAGCCTCTGTAACTCTGGGTGGAGTGGGGAAACAAAATTTCTGTGAGAAAAGTTCTGCAATGAACCAGCGGATGAATGACGTGCACAGTTATCGCCTCTCTGTACCTCTCTGAAATTTGAAAGAATAGAAGCCATATGAAACACAGCGTGAAAAACCTTGCATGTGACTCAGCCATACTATCAGTAACGTCAGTTAGCTGGACAGCCAGCAAGGCAAGACCATCCCGGCTATCTGAGGGTGTAATACGGGAACAAGGGCATCCCCAAGGTACCAGTGATGAGGCAGCGCCAGGCTGGGAAACCCCACTATTTGCAATGTTAAATTCCCGTCACATCCAGGTCGTTCCCATACGTCACTCGGGATTCACTGTCTGAGCTTGCAGGACTTTCACTGCGACTTTTGTTCCCAAGAGATGCTCAGTTACACAAACTCCATCGATCCAATAAGTCGGACCAATTGAGTCATATCAAACAAACATGTTGGGTGAAAGCTTGGAACATCAGAATTGTGAGATTCGTCTAACCAATCACTTAGCAAGAACAAAAAAAAAAAAAAAAAAAAACAGATCCAGACTCAGCCTCTGGAACCAGACTCTGAAGAACCTGATAAGAAACTGACACCAGCACAGGGGTACCAGAAACCCATAAAAGAGGAATGGAAAGTCCACCTCTGGCACACTGCCTGGGCATCCTTCATGGTATTGCCAGCTTCCAGTATGTCTTCCGGGCTGAAGGTCATCATGGCCTGCATCTCCAGGATGGTGGCGTGGGTGAGGGCGTGATACATGCTGTCCTTCATCCTAAGCAACACAAAAGTCGCACTCAGGATCGGGCTGGGCAATCGATCGAATTTTTATTTGTTATTATTTTGGCTTCCAACAATTATCAAAACAAAATACTCGAGATAAAGTGATAATGGTGCCGGATTTCATCTCACAATTATTCTCCCGTTTTGTCTTGCGTTATAACCCCTGTGCAGCCCTTTTCCAGCCCCCATTTTTACTTCTGTTAAATTATATTTAGAGTTCAAGGAAATCCACTGTTAAAAAGACAAGTTTCTTTAAAGTTCAATAAACGCATGATATTTTCAAAGTCAATGAGTAATCATGTTAAATAATCATGTTC
This sequence comes from Paramormyrops kingsleyae, assembly GCF_048594095.1. NCBI lineage: Eukaryota > Metazoa > Chordata > Actinopteri > Osteoglossiformes > Mormyridae > Paramormyrops > Paramormyrops kingsleyae. The sequence continues at coordinate 11,523,895 of NC_132817.1, read as the reverse complement.
TCAATATTGACCAAAATAACCATGATTATGATTTTCACCATAATCAAGTCGCCCTAACTCAGTACAGGGACACCAACGGCACGTCACTCTTGTTTAAACGTGGGGAAAGGCACCAGTAAGAAATCGTTTACACATTCAAAGAAGAAACTTCAAGAAGAGTAAACCATCACCATAACTGTAAAGCAACACGGTCCTGCCCTTTGTAGGCAACCAATCTCGTTCCTATGCAGCGTGACCGAATGTAACCTTCTGTTTGTCCTCAGCCAGCTCCACCAGAGAAAGGGCAGCTCGTTCTGTCCCAGCCTCAGCATGAGTAACATTCCAGCTGTATTGAAGACATGCCAGTCATTTCTACGGCTAACAACATGTAAAGGTTTCGCACGAGCTCTGTGGCAGCCACGATAACACCTTCTACTGTCCCACAGCGAAAGTCCAACAAAAATAAAGGCTTGGTGTCTCAAATCTTCTGAATCATTAATTCTGTAAATATAGAAGCAGTACCTTATGGCACCACACCTAAAACACAAATTATGTTCCTTTGAAATTGACGAGTAGTTTTACACATGTAGCCCCGTTGAATGTCAACTCTGAGCAGTATAACAAAAATTCCAGCCATTCCCTTCCACGTGCATCTGGAGTTCACGGACTCCCATCCTTTCACATATCTCAGGCAGGCTCAAGAGCTCCAGACACGCTGCTCCAGTTATTTACGGCAGGTGAGGAGAGGCAGGCTAGACACGCTCTCGTGAACCTCATTCACGCGTAGAGACAGAGCCCCACCCTCCCCGGCTCCCAACACACACCCGCACGTCAGCTCGGCACTAACTGGAATGAGGCAGCCTCTATCACTATCTGCAAAAACAAACAAACATGACACACAAACTGTGTTAGCTGCTGAGGTTGTAGCTCGTCTGTCTGCAATCCTGGGCCGTCAGCCCCATATGGAAATTTGCTAGGTCATGTCAGATGGCAGGTCAAGCTTTAACGAGTCCTTTCTTGCAGCTGGTTATGCCCGAATGTGTTCACTTATAGTCTGCTGCAGTCACTAAAACACCAATCTGTCGGACGGCATGAACTTCAATGGAGTGTGGTGGTCTTAGCAGCCAGATCTGCACCCTTAAAACAACAGCATACTATACGTCATGCAGTGTACCCCTCCCGCCACCTGAGGGCGATCTCTCTGAAGGGGAGGAGCTCATGTGTTCATATTCCTGAACTGGACACCCATTAGCAGACTTGACAGAAGGCCCCTGTCTAACCCTGGGAGGAGTGGGGGAACAAAAATTCTGCGAGGGAAGTTATGTGATGGGAAAATAGCAGGTGTGTAAGGTGTTTCGGTCTTGTGGGAAGCGACCGGCTATCCTCTTCCCACCTGCAGGGTCAGTCACCTGACACACCTATTGCCGTGACTCCTAAACCAAAATGAGAGCAGGTGACCCTGTGGGCCAGCTCATCATTGTGGAGACTCAGCTATATGGAGTAGAGAATGAGGTAATGGTCACATGATCAAACAAAAGATGGAGCTTCTCACTGTGCTTCTCCCGGGGCAATACAAACCCCCACATTTGCACATCGTGGAGACAGCAGCAGCTCATGACTAAAGCCACAGCGCTTAAGGCTGCCAGTGTCATGTTGGGGTGACCATCTTACCAATGGCTGTACAGCAGAGGTGTTTCTAGCTATTGAAAAGATCAGACACTAAGGGTGCTTTTCCACCACACCAAGTACAGTACTTCTGGTACAGTACTTTTGGTACAGTACTTCTGGTAATTTCCCTTTTCCACTAACTTCAAGATGAGTACCAGTACCCAAACTTCCAGTGCCAAAAGTGCAAAACCAACCCGTTACTTCTTTGTACTTCGGTACTTTGGGGTGAGACTTGAAATGCTTTCTTTGTCGATTGGTTATGCAAATAGCCTGCCGCTGAAACACAACACAAATGCCGCCTCGAAAACAGTTGCGACATCAAAAAACAACGATAAAGTAAAAAAATGAATGAAAAATGATCTGGTCGGAAGAACAAATACTAGAAAAGGATGGCATGAAACGAAATTGAAAAAGTATTTTGTTTAATATACTGCCCTATCTATGTGCTTTTGTTGGGAGTATAGTGATGTGATTTTGTTGTAATAAATATTGCGGTATTTATTTCTTTATTTCTCACAAACCCGTCTAGGAGTGATTAAAACAGCAAGGGTGAAAATGACGCAGCACTAATGCAAAAGCAGCAGAAATAAATTTTAAACTGATTTTTAAACATATATTAGATGATCCATAAAAGGAATATTTAAAATCACAAAGCAAAGCTTTTTTTTTCTATGACAGAGTAAAAATGCTGTAGCAAAACTTAAACTCCCTATGCTGTAACATACATACGGAGTTGAAGGTAAGAAAAAGTCTGATCATAATCTAGCTGACTAGCGATATGAGAATTGCATGTGCATAACTCGTGATGTTGGTATTAATATGGCACATCGCCAAGCCGCATAATATACTACAGCCATTTTTTGAATGCCCCGCCTCGCCTTTGTGATGTCATTTAGCATCTGTACCAGTTTTTACGGCAGTGGAAAACCAATACCTTGAAGTACCATACTTTTGGTACTTTTTCGAAGTACCACGGAGTGCCAAGGAGAACATGCCAACGTCACACACAGCCCCAGAACATCACTATGCAGCGGGGCTTAAAGATCAACATTTACCCACGGCCAATAAACCCAGTATTAAATATATCACATTGTTTTGTAGTAAATTAATCAAACTTATTACCTATCCCGCAAAATGCCTACATTCTGCCCAGTTAAATAATAAATGAATGAATTAATAACATCTCTGATGGTCATGCGAAAAGCTGTGTACCGCAAAGGCTCCAAAATGGCCGATAATACAATAAAAGGACACAAAGACACAGTCCATGTTTGTCCCTGAGATGTTAGCTCAAGCTGTTAGCCACTTAGCAGCATTGTACAGTGATCCAAACTGCGTCAAGGCCTTTAGAATAACATAATACAGAGTCGACAAGAAACCACAGACTCTGTTGTCTCACCTGCCCTGCAGCCTTGAAAGAGCTTCCTCAAACTGGTTCTGCAGGAAGAGATCCAGAGCGGCCATGCAGTCACCCAGGGCCACGGACAGGTCTGACTGCTGTAACCTGGGGTGGGGAGACGAAAGGAAGGGGGGGGGCATTACAGTAGATACAGCAGACTCACAGCTAAAACTATTCAATCTGATAAATCTCTGTATTATAATTTAGATTCAATCAGTGCTAAAGTAAGCATGCTTCAGTTCTGTTCTTCGTGTTACTTCTGCATGTGACATGTTTCATGGATTTTCTCATAGTCACACAGCCAACTGAACTATAAAAGTTAATCTATACCCACAGGACACATTTATAGACCTGTCACCTTGAACCAAAAATATATTTTTTTCAGTTCCTGTTTTTGTTTTTAAATGACCTAGATTACTAAGCCAGAACTGTCTATTTGTGTACCTAGTAAGTCACAAAAAAAGGCCTCTAAGGTATGAATGTTTGGCATGTGGATAAGGACAAGCCTTCCGAGTGAAACCGTATGCTGGTTTATGATAGACACACGGACCTCGACACGGAAACCTTGCCACTGACCAGCACAAGCTGAAGAACATCACGTTACGACATTAACCTCTGTCATGTGACCACAGTGGGCCAAGCAGACATCCATGAATACTTCAAAGGGGGCAGTTGGTTTTGTGGTGGATAGCAGGACTAGTAACCTCCAAGCAGTATGAAGAGTCATAGAAGTAAAGAATTTGCAGCTGGACGCAGCACCCAGGTGGCAGTAACCAATCAGAAGCTCCTCGGCCTCACAGCTGCTCTGGGCAGATCCATGATCTCGCAAGTCAACGGGCCACTGGCATCAGATCCAAAATCCACTACGAGGGAACGGCGCACTGGGAAGTCGGGGCAAAGGACTGGGCCGAAATGAACACCCCTGTCTCATACAGGGCAGTTACGGGTCATACACACAGCCGGGCAATTTTTACTGCCACCAAGGCGAGCAGAAGTGGCCATCGTGAAGCTCACTGAAGCCCGACACCCGACAAACGTCTCACATGGGATGATGATCATCATGTTTTTTTCTGCAGTCACTGAGTCTGTTTTCTTCACCTCTTGATTATCAGGAATTTGTGAATTATTTGGTTGAAAGATTAGCTAAACTAGCAGTTAGCATGACTGACTGTGACACAGATATGAAAATAGATGACGTTGCATAATTAGTTTTTCTATTTATCTCCAGAGTTCATATGCATCTACAGTCACTTAAATGAAGTGGAATGCTATTGCGATCACTAGCGATTTCACACAACAGATGTTTCCAAAGATATCTCTTGTTACCATTTTCCCCCATACAAGAACACCCTTTGGGAACAACCTTTAAGGTACAAATCAAACACTCCTGTGCTCAGTATTGATTTTCTGGCCAAGTTCCAGACTTGTAACAGTGACGATCAGATACAGCCCGCTCTTTGGAACATTCCAGAAAAGCCCCACTAGCCTTTTAAAGCACCCTGCTACAGTCTGGCCAGGGGTAATGGAGGAGAGTGTTGACTGGTGGGTGAGTATGGGGGGTTATGATAAGGAGGTTTTTAGCTTTTTGAAGATTGTATGTCAATTTCTCGAGACGGGGCACAGAAATGACGATTACCATACATTTGCAGGCCAAACGAGTCAGCAAATGATGGAGTCAAACCACACACAAGCCTCGTGCCACCAGTATCACACAACAGAAAGGAGACTGGGGTCTCTGCGATCTCAAGCTCTGTCTGTCTCAGACTCCCATCTCATGGTCTTGCAGCAGCTCCCCCCTCAGACTGAGCCCTGCCAGTGCAGCATGTCTCTCTGTTCCCTGTACATGCTGTGTGGGGGGGCTGGCAAACGAGACCCAGAGGTCTGTGATCTCACTCACTCACACTGCACATGCCCTGTGTCTGCGCATACACGCGCGCGCGTGTGCGCGTGTGTGTGTGTGTGTGTGTGTGTGTGTGTATATACATGTGTGAATGCCTCTTTCTATCCATCATACATGCATGCAGTCTGCCTCCCAATGCCCCATCCCTACTCCCTTTCAGTCTCCCTCTTCCAAACTTTCCCCAAACTCCCAAAGACCTCAAGCCCCTGGGATGCCTAGTACACCTGCAAAGTCATGAGTGCGTCTGAAGAGCTCAGGGGAACAAAGGTGGTTCTTTAAAAAAAGAGAAGCACATACTCCATTTTTAAAGCACCCGGCTCCTTGCTTTAATGATGTTTGTTTTTTTGCACATGCCCAGCCAGCTGGGTCGCCAGATGTGGCCGCCTTCATCTGCTGACCCTAGAGACTCAAACAGCTGACACACACTGCTGATCCTAAAATGCCCTCTGTATGACTCATGAGTCGCCTACCCAAGTTTGCCCCAAAATTTCACCATGCATCGCTTAGGTCCCAGTTCCATCCCCTGTTCCTGGACTTCAAAACAGAGTTCTATGTGGGAATTGTCAGGTTGCCAGATTGAGGAGATTTGAAAGTGAAGTTCATTTCTGCTTGGCTACTCTTTCTAAGTAACCTACCCAGTAACAAAAAACAAGAAAATCATATTGTAAGATTTAGCAGACGTATACCATTCTCTACATTGGGATGAGTACCGTACTGTAATTCACTACCTAATACACATCTCAACATTTATACACATAAAGGCAGAACTGATTTCTTGTAATTGTCAATAAGAATATAATACATGATTAAATAATAAACACCAGGATCCCCCTCCCCCCACTGGACACTTCAGGAACCCCCCACAAACCACCTGAAGCACACCCGCTAAATGACAGACTCCCCAACACAACACCCTTACGACACCCCCATCGCCCACTTTTCCATTCAAGGCCTGATCTGTGTCAGACCCAGACCGCAGCTTTTGTTACCGGGCAGCGTGACTCTGCCTTAGGCTGCTTCTCTCACCCACCGTGCGACTCCAAACGTCTGCTGATAAACAGTCTTTATTTCCCCCACAGCTGTGAGAGAATGAATCTTTTTTCTACACTATTTTCATTTCACCGAGCAGCTATAGTCTTCTATGTATTTGTATGGCATTCCTGAAAGCCAAGAGATGGATAGATCAATATCTCCCCAGGCTGCTGGGCCGTTTACAAGATGTGGCAGAATGTTCCGGAAAGTCAGGGAAGAGATTGAAGTGCCGTTTCAGTTCATACCATTTCCTTTTTTTTATTTTATTCGCATGAGCGGCTCTGGAGCCCACGGGGCTGTACCATCAAGCCATATGGTAGAAAACCCCTGTCGATTTTCACGGCACATTGGCTGAAAGCGAGCCCTCCCCCTGTTACTCGGCTCCCCCAGGCGGGCTGATGTTCAAACCGCTCGCCCATGCTGACAAATTAACCCGCACTGCCATCAGTTGATAAGTGTTTACTGTCCTTGTGACCAACCATAAAAGAGCATGATGACTTCATCATGATTCTGTATGGCTTCTCATCTGCACCAAACTGTTATTGAGGTTTTTAAAATGCTCTTTTAGTCTCAATTTGAGCAGATTCCAGAAAAGCAGGTGCCATCTTCGCTCAGGGCCCGTGGGGGGGCAGGCTGAGGGCGGGGGGGGGTCTTCCCCGGCACTTTCTGCAAACATTCGCTCTAAAACACCTTGATTATGAAAGGTTACATACTCTGCTTCTCTAATAGGCTTCACCCCCCCCCCCCCCAGCAAGTTCTGAGGCTGAAGCTTGTGACAGGTTTTAGTTAATGCCCACAGAAAATGTCATGTCACACTTAATGAATGAACTTAACGGGACAGTACTGTGAAGAAAAGCAAAATGATTAGCAAGAGCGAAGGAAATAATCTGAAATTATGATGTCATGCCAAGCACAAAGCCACAAAATGCAGAATCGGGTTTGAACCCTTCTGGCAATTTTTTTTTTTGTTGCTAATCAGGCATATAGCCAAATAGTAAAATAATTATTTTAAACTGCCCTTGAAATTTGCTTCAAATTTATAGAGGACTCCTCCCCTCCCCCAATCAGCAAAGTCTACCGAAGGAGACTCCCCCCTTGATCTACAAAATCTACCAGGGACCCCCCCCACCCCCTGATGGGTGAAATTTACCAACCCCCAACCTCGCTCTGGAGAGAAACCTCCGTAACTCTGAGGAGTAGTAGTATACTCAGTGAATTATTCTCCCTTGCTGTTCCCTGCTTCATTGCATTTTACGATGACTGTGATAAAACTGATTCTTCGTGACCTTGTCTGAAGGATGGAACCCCTCATCATTCAGGAAGGTGAAGCACAATCGCATCCACATCCAAAGACTCCTCACATCACTGTTACTCTGTGAAATGGGCTTAGACCCCAGTCTGAATTATTTATGCCCTTAATGCCAGGATCCAGGTTAGCAGAACCAGCCCCCTACTGGCTCATCCTCATTAGCCCCCCTCTGCTACGGCTGATGACATATTCTTAATGAAGGCAGTATTATGCAGCGGATGGTTTTACACGTCGCCCACTAATCCGATTGGGTTGGGAAAGACACGCTGCAGATGTCTCATTCGGACCTCACACTCACAATGGCTGAATGAGAGGGGAGACGGAGGCTCTAACAACCCAGACTGAGGCCCGCTTGCAAACACACCCGTCCAAAGTGGTCATTCCTGAGTTAGCTACAAAGCTAACGGTTTAGCCATGAGTCAAGTTCTCTGGGCTCCAGTTCTGGGAAAGATCACAAACTGACAAGAGTCAGACTTACCCTTCAGCTGGAGATGTGACGCTGGGAACATCACTGCCGTCCACGAACGGGAGCCTAGAGCAGGGGGAGGAGCACAAGGCCACCTTAACTGGCACACAGGACTGAAGAGGGTCCCCGTCTCGGAAAAACACACCACCATCTATACCCAGAATGAAGCCCTTTTTTTCTAACATCATTAATTTAAGGGGGGAGAAAGCAGGACTGAGGTGGAAAATGAGGGATGCCATCCCCTCTGGGAAACTCGCCCCGTCAGAAAAGGCGCTTACTTGACATCAGGTATGACCGGGTCGAGTTCTTTGCAGTTTATGACGGACAACCTGAAAACCAAAAGTAAGTCGCTCATTAGCGATGGAGCCGGTTATGAAGCTACAGATCTAATGGATGGCACCATCGTTACTGAAATGTCATTTCATGGGATTCCTTCCTTCCTGCTGAGATAATCTGGGGGCTGATAATTGATGATGGGGATGTGAGATTGTGCTGTGATGAGAAGACCCCCCCCCCCCCCTCATCCCCGCTTCCCCTCCAGTGAGATTTCAGGCTGGGGGCATCACAGCTAAAACACAGATCTCTGATATCTCTTGTCTTGACCATTGTGCTCCTCACACACCAGTCAGCACCTCCCACAGGCAGAAATGGGGAAGCGCATCGGGAACGTGCGGCAGGAAATTACATAAATCTATAAGGATGGAGTACCTGGCTGGGGGGGTGGGACTGCCGGTAGGTTTACCAGCTGGCACAGGACTCCTGGAAGAAGAAGAGAGAGAGGTGTGACTGTGGGGAGGGGGGTGGGGGGGGCATAACACACCCAGGGAAACAAGGTGAGAGACCGAGAAAAAACATGTCGGTGAGAGCGAGAGAGTGAGACAGTCACGGGGAAAGACAGACAGAGACAGACAGACGGATACACAGACAGACAGAGACAGACAGACAGAGACAGGCAGACAGATACAGAGACAGACAGATAAACAGACAGACAGACAGACAGAGACAGACAGATACAGAGACAGGCAGACAGATACAGAGACAGATACAGAGACAGGCAGACAGATAAACAGACAGACAGAGACAGACAGATACAGAGACAGACAGACAGATACAGAGACAGACAGAGACAGACAGACAGATAAACAGACAGACAGACAGATAAACAGACAGACAGACAGATACAGAGACAGACAGACAGATACAGAGACAGACAGATAAACAGACAGATACAGAGACAGGCAGATAAATAGACAGACAGAGACAGACAGACAGACAGAGACAGACAGATAAACAGACAGACAGATACAGAGACAGATAGAGAGTGAGAGAGAGGTATGACTGCTGGGGTTTGACACACAGGGAGGGAGGCGCCAAGGTGTTTCACCTCCTCCACTTGTTTACCCAGCAGGCTGATATGATAAGTGGGTGGGAGTGCCCCCCCTCCCTATGAGGTCTCTTCTCTTTGGCACCTCCAACACGCTCACAGTGTCACAATTCCGAGTGACTCGGCAGTGGAGCAGTGCACTCCGCGGGAACACGTCCAGGCCCGGTAGCCGTGTCGTGCACAGACACGCTCCGAACCTCACGGGCACCCAGGCCAGGTTCAGTGCCGGCTGCTCCGGCACAGGGTCCCGCAAACGAAGCGTTTCTCTAAGCTCGTATCAGGGAACGCCACTTTGCTTACAGGAAGATGAACCCTACTACAGAAAATGCACATTTTCCGTGATGTTTTGTGACATATACGAAAAGCAGCACCCAAACCTGGGAGCTTCTAGCAACAGCATGTCTCTGAAAGGTCCTGTGGATTCTTGCCACCGGTCTGGCTGCAGCCTCTTCCCATATTTCCGTACAGCCTTGGCTCATTTCTCGCTTCATGGCTCTCTCTCGCACCAATAAACGATGGCCTCCTCACTCACATGCGTTCAGACTCCCCCCAAAACCATCAACACTCCAATTCAGGAAGCTTCTGGCAGCTCCTGGACCTCTGAGATTCCGGCTAACTCCTAATCTGGTGAGAGAGTATCACCACACACACAAGAAATCACTCCTGGACACTCAAGCGAGGATGAGCTAGGCGTGTCTCCCGTAAACAGGGAGCTTCACAGACACGTCAACCAAGTGTGACAATGTAGTGAAAAGAGGCAGATAATCCCTTCAAGTGCCAGATTCCCCAGGGCTTGAGTGATGTCTCACTGTTACCTGCACTACACAGCACACTTCCACATGAATCCATATACTGCAAACAGCCTTTTCAGATGGAGGTACATGTTGGATGGGGAGCGCAGATGTTTAAATTGCCCTAAAAGGCTCCCTGGATGCAGGAACTGCTCTTCGACCACTACATTTCCCTGCAAACATACCTCCACATCACAGTACACCTCCTGGGACACAGCCATTGGCTTGGGACATTCTGGGGTTACTGGTGTCACTCTACACTAAAATATAGGATTCAGTCTCAGGTAAAACTCCTGGTTCATAGTGATTTGTTCATGCTGACAAACTTTACAGTTGTAGCATCTGTCATGTGGCTCTGAACTGTATCTATATTACAGCGTAAATGTCGTTGTAATAAGGCTTCAAAAATTAGATTTGGATCGAGGCGCAGTAGATACAACACATACAACAAAACATACTGCTCAAAATCCAGAACGTGTTATAAACTTACATAAATATACAACCAAAATTTCCTCACTGTGCCTCACTGTGAAATCACTGCTTTTCACTTATACCTGGAAATAAAACTAACATCCCATCGCTTTCAGTACACGAAACATTTTTTTTAAATTATGTAGGCTAATCGCTCACATTAGTTACCAAATGAGTTTATGGTTTTCGCTTTTGCCCCGGTAATACTGAAAAGATCGCGCAATTGTATTTGAGTTTTACTTAATAAAATGAAGTAAATAACCTCCTACTAGGGAGATATAAACAATTAAGTTGATTTAATAAAAAGATTTAGTAAAAAGTGAAAATATATTTCTTTGCGTAATACAGGCAAAGGAGAAGGTTATAGTCGGGGTGCGGATAAATCACCTTTTACCGTCATTTTTCCTGAGGCTGACTCTCCAACCACCGATGAAACTCATTCCCCTGATTCGCGGCTGAGCGCGCTGGGGGCGCAGGAGCTTAGGGCGTCTTGGCCGGGTGCGGTTCACCTTCGCTCGGGCGCACCTGAGCGCAGAGCCCGGCTGACGCTGCTCGCCACTCCCCGTCCTATGAAAAGCGCTTATGAAAGGTGTCCGAGGCTGTGCTCCGACGACACTGGCTTCTTTACAATGTGCCGGAATGTCGGCCTCTGACCAGCGCCGGGTCTTAATGCCGTCTGATTACAGCTGCATTTTGCATCTGCTCTTGTAAGGTACTAAAAAAGGACAAGCAGAGTTTTCAGTATTCACAGAACCATCCATCAGAAAAACCTCCAACATATTAATAGGCAACGTATTACGAAGTCATTCCCTTCAAATCTTCTGCTCTCTAAAAGCATAACACTTCTTTTTGTTTAGTATTATTCCACCCATATATTTTGTAAGCCACACATTTATTTAAGGAGATGATGTTCACATGGTGTGTGACTGCAGGGATCACTGTGTCCCCAAGTCACAGAAATCTGAAAGTGAGACCAACTTACCGCAATGTGGGTAGAGACGCTGTAGAGGACGGAGAGAAGGGCGGGAGATCGAACACCCCACCCAGAGAACTATAGTCAAACCCACAACCTGCAGTGACTTCAGGGTTACTAGATGTGCACTAGATGACGCATATTAATAAATTAATTTGAATTGCTATTAACTTGCGCATAGGTTACGTTAAATATCCCAGGCTACCACTAACTGAGATTCTTCTTCATCTTTTATTGAATGTATATTTTCATGTAAAAAAAAATAATAAATAAAAATAAACAGCTCTGCCATTTAACCAAAATCTGATTAAATTCCAGTGACCGTAAAGTTTCCCTTTCTCACCGAGCGCAATGGCGCGGCTCCTCCTCTGATATTCATCTCCAAGGGACACTAACCCTCCCGGCTATCAGCTGCTGTTGACAACCCTGTGTGACAGGTCTCGAGAGGACGCAGATATAATTAGCACACTGGCTCCGCACAAACACACGTTTCTAACTTGACAAATAAAGGGGAAATCTGTATTTCCTTTATACAGGTGCTAGTTCTCTCGGGATGGTGTCATTTGGTTCCATAGTTTTGAGCACAGCTCTTTTACAATCCATAATACTACTAATAATAACAACAATAAAACAGATAACAATGAAAAACAGAACTAAAAACAAGCTTCATGCGTGTTACTGTATTGTTTGCAGGTTTTGTTCAGAATATGTGAAATATTACACATACAGTATAGCGTGCGAACAATGGAATAGAGCTGAATCAAGGCTTTCAGCTCAGCACTTGGGGCTACAGAATTTGTACCGTCGCTCAAGGCCTCACTATCGGCCCCTACTGGTGAGAAGTATGTCATGAAGACTGGATATTGGGCAGGTTGCGCTCGCAGCACGAGGGTGGGAGAATCCTGCCCCATTGTGGGTGTGTGGAGCTGCTGCGTTCGTCTGAGTATTTGCGTTTCCTTCCATAGCTCAAGGACAGACATTTAAGTGGGCTGGTGTCTCTAACTTTCCCATAGAATGTTAGCTAGATCCACCCGCCCCCCAACACTGCCCTGGCTTGTCGTGAAAGATGAGTGTGTGAATGACAAAAATCACGAAGGCAATTAAAACATTAGAGGAAGAAGATGATTCAATTCCAAGGTTTATTTGAATTTCAGAAGTTAACACCCTAATAATAAACATGCACAAGTTTTAAAAAGGTTTCCTTTAATTATCTTGCCTAGTTATACACGGCAGTGTGTGGAAATTCTTTAACGTAAAGTTTCTCCGCACTCAGATTTTCTCGTTTAGAAGAGACGTAAATACAAGATCACGAATGATGCTCACCCTCAAAGTTAATAAAACTGTGTCCCAAGTTACTTACAATGTACCTTTTTGTGTCTCAGGTGGTTTAGTTTTGCAACATACAGATAAATAAGAATAGAAACTGTGACCGCATGAGTGTCGGGAGTCTGCACCAGTAGCCCTCCGGTTCGAATCCCATGGACGGCAGGGTGGATGCTAACCCAAAACCCCCAAAACTGTCCAGAGGTGTTGGAAACACACCTGGCCATGTGTTCTCACCCTAGACTTCACTCTCACCTAAATATGCATGTCTCCCACATGAGAGCAGGATGGGATTGCCAAGATTAAATTTCATTGCAGCTGTACCTGTACAATAACAATAAAGAGCTTCTATTCTTTTTAATTGCCTCTGGAGCTACTACAGTTTCATGTGGTAAAACCTGCAGAAAATATTTGTGACGCAAGGAAAGACAGGAAGACCGTCACCTCGCTTTTAAGTGGCTTATCCCAGATCTCTCATCACAGCTTGCCATCTGCTCTTTCAACCCCCCTTTTGTGACTTTTCTCCATAAAACAAACATAAAAAAGAATGACTTCTCCACCCACCATTAGACCTTCAGTGCCGCAGCTGAGGGGATTGTTACCCGTAATCCATTGCAAGTGTCGAGTTTATGGATAAAGCCGTGGAAGGACCCACTATTTACAAATAACACTCTCAACGGATTGTGCCTACGAATGGCTACGAAGTTCGTTTACGTTCAGAGCTCAATCAGCAAATGGAAACATAACTTTCGTTTGACTTAAGGCATTGTTTTGTTAAAGAAAAACAAAGCAAATGAATGAGAAATCAGAAATTTAATATCCCAAAATCTTTTTATATTGTTGGTTTGAAAAGAGAAGCAGTGGGATTCAGATTGAAAACCGGAAATCGAAGGTGTGCAAAAAATATGTAAAACCATACAAGCACCAGGGAACACCGGAGGAGGATCCACATGAAGGTTGTTCGCCCGCCCCAGTTCCTAAATAAATCCATTGCAACCGGCAATGCTGGAATGCAGCACCGTCATGTGACCGAGTTTAGTGCGCGGTTAAGATTGCTGACTGCCCGACATGATGACGTTTGCTAAGCAACAATGACGAGGACAACAGCAACAATGATACTAGGATTGGCTCAAGGTAGGATGTCAGGGGAGGGTAGGCAAGGAGCACGTCAGGGAGAAAACAGGAGTTTTAAGTTCCTTTCATGTGTCATTTCTGTTATCTTGTAACAAGGCTTCAGCTGTCCGGGCTGCACAGGGAGAGGCACTCAGGACTGCCCCTCGTCGAGGGCTCTGGGAGGGTCCAGCATCTCTGGCTCTGGACCGGCGAGTCCCGAGTTTTCTGCCTGGCCATCCAGGGCAGGGAGAGAACAGCAGAGAAACAGGCAGACACGTGAACATACGTCTCACATGCACACACAGACAGTAAATGGTTTGCCGAAGCGCACAGGCGGAACAATTCACACGACGTTAAAATGTATTACTGAGCTTTCTGTGTCGAAAAAGCACAAGTATTGGTGCGTTTTCAATTTGAACTCCAAAGTCGGCATTTCTGAGTGCCGAGTCGTAAATTTCAACTAGAATGCCATCTAAAATCAGAATTCCAACTCGGAAAGATGGAGGAACCATTGCAACCTCGAATTCAGAATTCAAGATGGCTGCACCCTTCATCAACAGAACTGAAAACTGTATCTCATTAAATCAGTCGTACACACAGTGCTGTCCAACATCTATCAGTGGATATGTTGCTACAGTGTTTGGGGGGGGGGGGTCCAAGGATCCTGAGTGAAAGGGGACCTAAAATATCTGGGAAATAGTTGGATTGGTCTGGGTTGGGGTCTATTCATGATACGCTTTCATGGAGCTCAAGATCTCTAGCGGTGCCCCGAGGGCGAGTCACGAATCCGTGCTTGTCGTCATTTTCCATGAAAACCTGTGAAACTCAGCTTCCCGTCCTCATTGTCCCTCAAGAAGAGCATTTCATTCAGACGTGAGGCTCATCTGCCAGGGAAGCAGGATGAGGTTTCTCCGGCCTGTGAGATTAAAATGGCCCCGGGAGAAATGACATTTATACTCACAAGGTAATGGATTTTGAGAAGCCGGGCCTTGTGTGCTTGTTCAGGAAGAGTCACACCCTGCGCCTTTAAAAAGTGCCAGTACCTCCTCCTATCTGGCAGACTTCACCAGCACCTGCTAAATACCCAGCCAGTGCGGGTCCTCGCATTGCACTGCTTCCCACTAACGTGCCTCATCCATTGTCAAGCCATAACAAGCCGCAACTGGCCTGTTCCGCCCAGTTTTGCGTTTCCCTCACTATCCTTTGCATATCAAAGCATGAAGCTTTCAGCCTAGTTCCACACTACCAGCAATCAGGGCCTCCTGACATGGCACTCTGTGATTGGGTAAACACTGGGTCGACATAGCAACAGGGATAGAATCCATAGTGACAAAGCCTGACGGAGTGCAGGGAACAGTGGGAGTTAATCTATACATCATATTCCATTGTTGTGTGCAGCAGAACTGGATAGTGGTGCCATCTTGAGGCTGAGTGGACTCTTAACACAGTCTTATACTATGTGACAAACAGATAGCGACCCACCAAATAACTGACTTGGAAGTTTAAGGGGAAACTGCTGCTATTTGATTAGCATAGTTTGTTACTGGGTGGTACTGGGGTTTACAAACTGGGGATAGGGGTTTAAGAGAAGCTCACATTGTCAGAGGTGGAGAAATTATCCAAATCTCCCAGGGGGCAGCGGTGTGACGTTGTGGGGAAAAAGTCACAGGCTTCTGTCTCATTATGATGGTGTGAGGAGTTGCCGGATCCTTAAAAAAAAAAATAAAAGATTGTTAACATGGAGACGATAAGGCAGAGGAACAAGATGTAGAAAGCAGTGCCTTCATTTCTCTGATGTAAAATAAGAACATTAATCTGAAATGAAGACACAGCACAGAGTAACCAGCATGTTACGACAACATAAGCACTGTGATGGTGAGAGGCAAGTCAAGCTAAACACTTAGCATCATGCCTGCTACGCTAAACCTGGGCACTAACCATAGCAGGGGACAGGTCAACTAAATTTAAGGGCAGAAGCCAAGCAAACAACATATCTGCATTTTTTCCACACAAATGATAAACAAACAGAGTAGCTGAGTGCCAGGACACCAAAAGGGGTGTAATTATTCACAGAGCGGACGCACACAGACACTAGCTTAGCTAGCCCAGGAACATAGGTGGTCAAGACTCAGAAAGAGCATTTAGGGATGGTCTGTAACCCCATCACTGGGCTCGCTAGGGGTCAGAACTTACCAGGAGGCAGTGGAGGGGGTCCGCCGGGGCTCCCGGGGGGCGTGTGCAGGTTCTCGTCCTCGCTGTCTTCTGCAGATGAATCGTCCTGGTTCTCAGTGCTACACGAAGCCAGGCTTTCGGTGCTGATGGACAGCCGGCCGAAATCGGCGAACCTCTCTGCCAGCGGTAGATTACCAGACACCCCGGCAAAGGGAGCTGAGCACAAAGGGGGGAGGATGTGGCGGGTATCACTCAGGGCATTAGGTTCCGCACACAGCACAGGGGCGGGGGCCTGCAGTCCAGCCGTATATCACCTGTCAATCAGCCGACTGGACGCTTTCTAGTAAAATGACCTAAAGCTGCTGCTGCCGTTTTGTCTTTTTCTAAAAGGTCAGAATTGAGAGAATGTTTGTATATTTTAAGACGTCACAATAGCAGTTCTCGAGTAGCATTGCAGATAACACAATGAATTCCTTCAGCAACTCTATGGCAAGTGCATTAATATCAAAGAGGAAAACATAAATATGCTAAGAAGCATCAGTAGACTTAATAGCAATTTACTGATCATTAATGTCATTAAGCCATACTGCTTGAAAGGAGATGTTTTATCAGGCTTCTGCTGTGCTAGCATTCCACGCGGATATAAGGAATCTCTAAACCATGGGGTGCTCAGGGGACACCCGGAGTTACCTGGGCAGGAGTCTTGGAGTTCCTCCAAATCTTCAGGAAGATGAGTCACTGTGACCGTGGAAGGCGAGTCATTCTGAGACACAGATAGGCAGTTGCAGTAAGCAGTAATGCTGATGTGACACCAGGGGGCAGTAAACCATTTATCTGTACTTACCGAGGAACCCTCAATGCGCTGGGAGGGGGCCAAGGGGTCTGGGTCGACTGTGCTTAGCGCTTCGCATTGGACGGGCTCATCGTCGGTCGGACTGGCAGCCTCGAAGACAAGCAGGACCGTTGACTCCTTGCCGTTCTCCGAAAGGATGGGATCCTTTACCCAGCCGCTGAACTGGCAGTTAAAGGGTCGGGGTTTGGCGGGAACGACGAGATCTCCGAAGGGCTTGGGAGGGGGCTGTCCGAATAAGGCGTCTGAGGAGAAGGGGTCTGTGCCTTTGAACGGGTCCCTACTGAAAATATCTGACATTAACAGAGCGCATAGAGTGATTATAACGCCTTACTAGTCAGATACTTTAACTAGTCTGAGGTCCACATAATCTAGGTTCTCATTTTCTATGATTCTGTGCAGTCAATGCACTGAATGCAGTCAGCTAGCTGACACGTACTTATAACATTGTACTGTGTCCTTATTATGATGGCGTGTCTTTTTTTTTGAGCTACTACAGAAACATAGGGACGGCTGCTCCAGGAATGAAGGATGGAAGCACAAAAGTCCCCCTTTTTGGAGCTTTTGGCAACTCTGAGGTTGGTACAAACCTCACCTGAGACATCCGCTGCTCCGAATGGACTGTCCTCAAATGGGTCGTCTAGTAACATCCCAAACAAATCATGAGTTGGACTTCATATCCCCCTCCTTTGTTTCCAACACCACGCTCGACATATCTAGTACAGATCTACTGAAGGACTTCATGGGACAAGAGTTGAACACCTACTGTCTGTGAAAGGGTCCGAATGGAAGAAGTCCAACGTGCCGACCGTAGGGGCCTTGGCCTGCTCCACAGGTTCTGCCTCCTCTGGAAGTGATACCTGCTGGACATAAAGGAACAACCTGTACATCAACCCCTGCTCCATAATCCAGTCAAACCCCAAAGAAGAGTATGTTATCCCGGACACTGCAGTCAGCTTAACACAGTAAGCCAGTATTACACTGTCAATCTGATCCAGGTGTAAGCTGACAGTCGAATTTAACTAGAAGCCCTTTCAGACATGAGGCTCAGAGGTTCTCACCATGGCAGTAGGAAATCAAAGATGTATACAGTGATTTATATCTTGCTGTCAGCAAAGTTATAGGAACGTCAAAAAGCAGTTTACAGGCTGGATGGATGAAGATGGGCAGTCAAAAAGAGGTATTCCTTCCTAGGCATATCTGGGCCAAACCTTGAATGCGCTGGTGTTTACAGACTTCTGCAGATCCTCCTTCTGTGCTGCTGCTACTTCAGATGGAGAACTGGAACCGCTGCTTTGCTGAGGAAGACAACAAGAACCACTGTTTCATTTAGGAGTCCAAGGGTGCAAAGGTTACATGCAAAGTGCTACGACTGGGATTTTATTTCAACCAACCAGTTGAGTACTCTGTGACTGCGACTCTTTATGCTCAACTGGTTGGTTGAAACAAAATACTGGTCTGGACCTTTACTCTCTGGACCTGACGTCAAGGAGCAAAGGTAGGCATGTATAGATACAGGGTAATAAGGACAAAACAAGAAACAGGTGCGGGCCATTGACAATAAATTAATACTATGACTAGGAATAACGAGACCAGGTGAGGGTCATAATTAATCAACACTAAGGACTCAAACACTAGGATTAGGATGGCCAGCGACACCTGCTGGCCAAACAGGGAAATGACAAACAGGACAGAGTCCGGAATTGGCCTGGCAGGAAAGGGCGTTGGGTCAACGAGAGAGCCTTGCCTTTCACTTCTTTTACCAATCACAGTCTTCGTTGTATGACATCACCACATCAATTAAAACTAGGTTTTAATTTGTAATGTACCTGTTGTATTTATGCCTTTTGTTAAGGGACATGTCATAGGCTGTATGGAGCAATACAAGGGTGTGACATTATTTCATGATTTTGATAATAATAATAATAATAATAATAATAATAATAGTATGGCTTGAACCAGCAACCATTCAATCATGGGCACATAAGTTTAGCCTGCTGTGAAATCCCGTTATAGTGGATTCACTTATAACGGAATATCGTCTACAATGCACAAACAATTTGGTCCCCAGGGCCGCTTTTAGCTGTAGTTTTCTTCGTCTATAACGGACATGCAGCTCCGCCTACAAGGTGCGTTTAGTTGTGTTCTGGGCATACAGCAACTCTGGATATAACGAACTTTGGATATAATGGACTGTTTTGCCAGGACCCTTGAAGTCCGTTATAACGGGATTTCACTGTATGGTGATGTCATACAATGAAGACTTAAGATAAAAGAAGTGAAATGCAGACACGTCAAACTCTGCAAAATCAGGATGTCCCTGGGGAAGGTGGTTAGCCATGTTCTACTAGATGTAAGTGACCTGGAAGCCGAGATTGCTCTAACCATAGTCTGCTGCAGCTGGCAGCTGCCGTGAAACTCCTCTGACACATCAGCTTTGGGTTCCTGCTCTTCAGGGGCCACTTGCTCCTCCTCCCCCCTCCACTCCAGTTGGCCCCTCTCCCACTGAAGTGGCTCAGCTGTCATTGTCATTGCCTCCACATCTGCGATCCCATTGGTCAGTGGCTCTAATTCCTCCCTCAAGGGTGTGTCTGTATGTTGAAGCTCATCCAGTTTCAGCTGCAGCTGGACCGGGGGGAGGGGGGGGGAGTGTGTCACATGATCGAGTTTAACTTTTTGGTGTGTTCGTTTTTCGGAAATCCCGAGTTGAGTGACATCACGTCCAACAATCTCCCGTTCGAGCTACCACATCTCGGAACAAACATGGCTGCCTCCATGAACACGCTGCTGATTGGAGTGACATTATTTTTTCCGAGAGAATCAGGAACTAGTCAAACCACATTTAAAGCCTTGTAAAATACTTTAGTACATTCATAGCGATATTCTTTTTTTGAAAGGAAAAACAAACTACAAACAAACCAAAGACACTAACAAGTCTGATATTTCATGCTAGGATACTGTTTATGGTCATGATATGGTATCCTCTAAATCGAACACGTGCAATTACATTTATAACTATTAATACATTTAACAAAATAAACATTTTTAAAGATTTATAAAATAGAATAACTGTTGAGTGTGTAAGCCGCTATGTTGAAATTACGTCACAGGGGCAACTCGGACAAGAAAATTCTGTCCGACATGAATGTCATAAAAGAGGCGTGTTTCCGATGGGAAGTTACGTTTTTCGTGACGTTTCGTGACGTTTTCATCTGAGTTCCGGAGAAATAATAATCAAACACACCATTAGTCTGAGGATCAAGAATTAGAAAATAACTGGCCTACACAGAGAGCTGAACCCCCCACACATAAATTTGCTTTAATTTTTTCGTGGCTATACATACATACGTCCAGGTCGTAGCAGGAAAGAGATCTGAAGCCTCTGGGATTATCATGTGCCAATCGTAAATGGACTTTGCCCACTACTTATTGGCTATAAAGTGATTGACAGAGACTAAATCCCTCCCACAGGGGTTATTTGTGGTATTGCATGCTCACCTGAGTGATGCTGGCGTGGGAGTCACGGACATGGACCCTCAGAGGCCCCAGCCGAGTCCGTGTGACCTCCAGTCGCTCCCCGGCACGTGCCGCCTCTTCCCGCAGCCTCCACAGCGCCTCCTGTGCCCGCAACAGCTCCTCTTCCACCTCCTCGATTTGCTGCTGCTGTTCCAACTGCTCCCCCTGCAGAGAAAGAATCTGCAGACAGAGCAGGAAAGCAGCCTATTATGACCTCTTATAACCCATTATAAATACTGTAATGTCAGCCCCAGGCAGAATAGAGAGCAGGCAGGCAGCCTATTATGACCTCTTATAACCTGTTATAAATACTGTAATGTCAGCCCCAGGCAGAATAGAGAGCAGGCAGGCAGCCTATTATGACCTCTTATAACCTGTTATAAATACTGTAATGTCAGCCCCAGGCAGAATAGAGAGCAGGCAGGCAGCCTATTATGACCTCTTATAACCTGTTATAAATACTGTAATGTCAGCCCCAGGCAGAATAGAGAGCAGGCAGGCAGCCTATTATGACCTCTTATAACCTGTTATAAATACTGTAATGTCAGCCCCAGGCAGAATAGAGAGCAGGCAGGCAGCCTATTATGACCTCTTATAACCTGTTATAAATACTGTAATGTCAGCCCCAGGCAGAATAGAGAGCAGGCAGGCAGCCTATTATGACCTCTTATAACCCATTATAAATACTGTAATGTCAGCCCCAGGCAGAATAGAGAGCAGGCAGGCAGCCTATTATGACCTCTTATAACCTGTTATAAATACTGTAATGTCAGACCCAGGCAGAATAGAGAGCAGGCAGGCAGCCTATTATGACCTCTTATAACCTGTTATAAATACTGTAATGTCAGCCCCAGGCAGAATAGAGAGCAGGCAGGCAGGCAGCCAATTATGACCTCTTATAACCTGTTATAAATACTGTAATACCTGCCTCAGGGGAAATAGAGAGCATGCAAGCAACCTATTTTTTAACAGGCTGCCTGCTCTCTATTCCACCCAGAACAAGCATTACAGGCTTTATAAAAGGTTTTACTATGTCACTGTGGAATTCTCAAATCTGATTGGTCAGAGGGGTGTTCATTCATTTTCTCCAACAGCACACATAGTGCTATCCAGGTGAATCATGACAGTAAACCAATACACTAATCTAATCTTTGATTCTAAATAACATTACTTAAATACATAAATACTGTAATATTTGCCCCTGGCAGAATAGAGAGCAGGCAGGCAGCCTATTATGACCTCTTATAACCTGTTATAAATACTGTAATATCTGTCCCTGACAGAGGAGGCCAGCAGCCTATTATGACCTCTTACAAGTTATTATAAAAGCTGTAGGACCTGCCCTGGATGGAGAGCAGAACTACTCAGAGATGAGAGCAAGGGACAGAATGGTTTGAACAGGATGGGGGGGGGGGACAGGGTGAATGCATAAAACAGTCATTTTGGTCTCAAACTTAGAGAAGACAAAATGGGTATCAGGTTTTGGGACAGCAGGCTCTGTCTGGCTTTGAGGTCTGGGAGTGCAGGAGAAAAGGCCTATCCCTGGAGACCTTAAGGGACGTCTTACACCTTAAGGCCTGCTACCAGGATGTCTTAAGGCTTAAGGTCTGCTACCAGGATGTCTTAAGGCTTAAGGCCTGCTACCAGGATGTCTTAAGGCTTAAGGCCTGCTACCAGGATGCCTTATGCCAGGGGTGGCCAATCTTATCCGCAAAGGGCCGGTGTGTGTGCGGGTTTTCACTGCAACTCCCTAATTAGATTACTAATTAGAGGACTGATTGGCTGAAGAGTCCCCACACCTGGGTTTGAATAGCTGACCTACAGGTTACCCCAAAGACCTGCATACACACCGGCCCTTTGTGGATAAGATTGGCCACCCCTGCCTTATGCCTTGCGGCCTGCTGTGGGAAGCCTTATGCCTATCACCTTGCGGCCTCCTCCAGAATGCCCCCCTGCCTCATAAGCCTCTACAGGGAACATCGGTCCTCCTGGTCACGCGATGTGTCGCTTTTCACTCAGTCTCAACCTTGCTTTAACTGTTTTATGTAGTTTAATTGCTGTATTGCAGTAGGTATCCTATAAAATGGAAATAAAATCCTCAGAACCCCCACCGCAGCCCTGCTCTGGCTCACCAGCTGGTTCTCCTGGCTGCATTGCTCCTGAATGTGCTCCAGCTGCCCTTCCAGGTCGCTCTTCTTCTGCTCCAGCTCGCCAAGCCCCTCCTGGACCTGCCATCTCCGGCTCTGTAGCTGCCTGAGCTCCCCGCTCTCCCGCTGCACCTCCTCCTGCAGCTCCTGTGAAGAGGGGAGGCATGGAGAAGCAGGATGTGGGGGCGGCAGGCAGCTGGGGGGGGGTGGGGGCTACGCAGGCAGGAAACATTAGTCATCCATCTGCTAAAAGCCAGCATCCAAGTGAAGGAAGGTGTCATCTGCTATCTGGGTGAAAAAAATTGTCCTTGGCCTGGAGCCCATGGCAGGCAGATGTCACACCGTAAAAGACGTCGATAATCTCTGAATGGACCGTCGGTACACCAGTACCAGTACTCCATGCTGTTCTCAGACACATCAATACGCCTTCAACTGACCTCAGAATAAAAAAATATTTAAACATAATAAAAATTTAATAAAGGACTTCAGGTGCATTGCTTCACCCCACTGCCAAACAGCCATCGATCCACTTTTCCACTTTCTAAAGCCATTTATCCTGGTCAGGGTTACAGGGGTCCTGGAGCCAGTCCCAGGCAGGGCAGACGCCGGTCCACCCACATGACACACGGAGGATATCTGAACCCCACACACGCAGAGCAGAGGTGGGATCGGAATCCTCAACCCTGGTGGTGTGACGCCACTGTGCAGCCAATTAAAATATTTCAATAATAAGATTAAATTAGAAAAATCAAAACTCATCCTCTGCAGGAGCCCGTGGTTAGCTAAGGGCAGAGAGCCCTCTAGATGGTCACCTGCAGTTAAATCTGTGTTACTGAACCTGGCCCTGGGGGACCCCCAGACGGTCCACGTTTTGGTAGGAGCTGGGAGAGAGCAGAAATGTGGACCATATGGAGGCCCCCAGGAACCGGGTTGGGAAACACTGTGTTAAAGGGTCACGTGGCTGTGGGCAGCTCAGAGAGGTCAGAAGACCAACGAGATCAACAAGGTCCCAAAGAGACGCCGCGAGGAAGCCCTCGCAGACACACCTGAGGACAGCTCGAGAGCTAAACATTGTAATATATTCCCTAAATACACCTATCCCACAATCCCTTTGGGGCAGTCACCACATGGTATCATGCTGGACTGCGAAGGATTGCGTCTGGTCTTTCTGTCCATTGAGCAGAGAGCGGTCGCCGAAGCCTGCCTCACGCTGTCAGGCACGGAAATAGAAACGGTTCATCATTTTGGCTACAGTAATGCTGACGGTGCTTTTGAATAAAGGGCTTCTGATCCCCTCTGAAGAGGCTCCATTTTAGCCACACTATTAATTCATGATAATGACACTGGATCAGAAACACAATGACCAAACAGCCAATCAACCGATTCTGTAGACTAATGTGCACATTTAGTATTTACATAATTAAGGTTTTTTTTTTTTTAAAGAAAAAGCAGAAACACTTTCTATGAATGCCACGTCTATAAGAATCTATGAACACATTCGTAACACATTCTAACACATTCATAAAGCATTATAAACATGGCTATATATTTATGAAAAGACATAATACATTATAGCCATGTTTATGATGCATTATGAATGGTTTATGAAGCTCACATCTATAATGCAGTATAGATATCTTCATAATGCAGTAAAAAGCACCCTTAATTCTTATATCAACCATTATAAAGCATTATGAAGGTATCTATAGTGCATTATAGATGAGAGCTTCATTGGATCTGATGAAGTATTATAATCAACACTATAATGCCTTATGACTGTCAATAGAAGATGTTGTAATGGTTTAGTAATTCATATGCTGACTATTAAAATACATCATGTAGGTACCTATAATGCATTATGACAGCTTCAAGTGTTACTGTATTTATTTTTAAAGAAATGGCTACCAAAAAGAATTTGTAATACACAAAAAGCATCAAATAACGTGTGACGGCATTAAGCTCCATCAGCCTCCCATAGTCATTCAGAGAAACACTCTGGCCTGACCTGAGCTGGTTAAAAATCACCATAGATTTATGTCTGTTCCATCGTTTCACAGTTGTTCTACATCTTGTGGACATGCCTGATTAGCACATTCAAGCTAACAGAAATATCCAATTGATTACAAAGGATATGCATAGTACCTCCTGGACTAACTGTACTCAGTCAGCTGTAATGTAAGGCTAAATTCCAGGAAAGATTCCGTTTCCATCCACTTTGTATGAGGTTTGCTTTAGGAAAAATGAAAAGAGGCGTTAACATCATTGGGGGTCCCATCATGCTGAGCCTTTACACCGTCACTGAAAAGGTGATGAATCCAGGCTATAAGAACAGGGGTCAGGACCACCCTGCACCCCTGGGTGGATTCACCTTCACCAGTATCCATCCCCAACAACAGGACCATCCCACAGTAAGCAATCGCATGCAGTGTCTATGTGACCATGGCCAGCAGCAGCAGGTTAAACGATGAACTGACCAGTCGATGATCTTTTTAGCATCATCGGAGACACTCCTATCAATATCCAGACAAATTGATTTTCCTGCAGAATGTCTCTCAGATGTCATCTGGGGGAGACAGCCCGAATGTAACTGGGCTTCTCCCAAACGGCGCCGTGACTCGTCAGCCCAGCCCGTCAGGATGCAAGCATCCAAAAATAGCGAGCGGGCAGGCAGGCAGGCGGACAGGCGGACAGGCGGGCAAACCAGCTTCAGATGCACCTTACGTCTGGCTGAAGTAACAAAGTTCCATTATACACCTTATGCTGAAATCTGCCCATCCTGTGTGCTCTCTGAGGAACACCCAGAAAGCCACAGCACAGAACGAAAACACCATGTCTTTTTACACTGCTACCCTTCTCAAAACAAGGAATGCAGTAACAGACGACGGTGCATAGGTACGTCGATGATACACACTATCAGGAATACGCTCCTGCCCGAAAGCACTAAAGATACCTACACAGATATCTACAGAGATACCTACACAGATGCCTACACAGATAGCTACACAGATATCTACATTGATATGTACACAGATAGCTACCCAGATATCTACAGAGATACCTACACAGATACCTACATTGATATGTACACAGATCGCTACACATATATCTACAGAGATACCTACAAAGATACCAACATTGATATCTACAGAGATACCTACAAAGATACCAACATTGATATCTACAGAGATACCTACACAGATACCTACATTGATAAGTACACAGATACCCACACACACGCCACCATGTCCTGCCCGGCTCACCTGAATTTCACACGTCCTTTGGCTGACGCTCACCGCATTCTCCTTGACTTCCTCTCCCACAGAGCTCTTCTCCCTGGACCAGCAGATGAAGCAAGAGTACTTAATAACGGCCGAGATGGAGGGGACCAGTGCCCAGCCCCCCCCAGGCTGTCCTGGGCCGCTCCGTGGATCCATGCTCTGCTCCACCATGGCCGTGTGCCGTAGGTTGGAGATGCAGCTCAGCAACTGAGGCGGCGGCTCGCTGCTGCAGCTGACGCGCGGTGGGAGGGGAGGGGGCAGGGCAGGGGGAGAGCAGGGACTGCGCATGCGCCAGCCTGCCCGGGGGAGGCCTCCCATGTGCGCTGGGTAGCTCTGCTGCTTTGCGTGCAGGTTTATTCATTTTCTCCTCATTTGGTAAACAAATGAGTGAAATTGCCTGCCCCGAAGCTCAGAGATTCCTGCTAACCAGGAAGCGAGGCACATTCCAGGCACAGACGATATTTTGACACTGGGATCGCAGGGCAGCAGGGTGACAGATTGATAATTTCAGCCATTGTTTAAATGGCACCTCACGTGCTACAACAAAATTCACGATATTCCTGTGAATTAATATTGAGTCTAATGTAATGTTCTGTGGAGGCACTGGGGAGGAGGCAGATCTACCTTCTGACTGCTTAAGCTGATAAGCCCCCCAGCAGCTGGTGTCACCCCCTCTCTCCATATTACCCAGAATTCCCCTGCGTGACAAAGCACAGTGGACTGAAGGGATGGGCACATGCGAAAAGACTGGCAGCATCTGCAAATCCCCCCCCTTCATCACCACCATTGCCCAAGCCTTCCTTAGCATCACTATGGTTACCAGCCAAGTGGGGGGGGGTGGCGTTCAGCAAGAGTGGGAGGAGGGTGTCGCCATACTGAATCAGTGAGAGAGAATGACCTCCATTCGCGGAGAACCAGGCCATGCAATCAATCTCAATTCATTAAGCATAACGAGATGTTACCACAGAGTGATAACATCAGTCAGGCCAATTTAAACATCTGTGAAGCCCTCTACTATAATGTTACTCAAGTTTCCATAGATAACCATCTTCAGCTCAGGTAGAATAATAATAATAATCACACTTTATTGATCCGCGTGGGGACACTCTCTTTTTACCTACCCCATCTTGCTCTCCGTGACACACAGACACACATGCAGCTGAGAGTGAGCGTGGCAGCTCTGCTGGGCTCAAACTGGCGATCTTCCAGTCACAGCCACAGAAGCTTAACCCGCTGAGCCATACGCTGCATAAGACTGCACCATTAACGTAAAACTATACATTATTTTGAAAGCCGTTTTTATTAAGTCAGAGATGTGCACCATCTCAGCGTTGGTTTAAATACCCACAGGAGGGACTCATGGGTTTGACACCCGACCCCAGTACCGAATGCGTGTGCGTCCCGCCACGTGAGCACGTCAACAGGCGAAGGCGAGGCCGTGAAAACGGGATAGGAGGACAGCCTGTTTCACTGAAGGAGGAATGTGGATGTAACAGTCCCATATCAGTGAAGATCGTATTGTTAGCGGTACCCCATGTGGAAATTTTGACCAATACCGAATAATTTTTATCTAATATCACCACCAGCAATTAAACTTACCAGTGCAGATTAGCGGATTAAAACGTTAGATCATTCTTTTCATCTGTGGAAAACAAAAGTTCGATCTACGGGCCAGATTTAATAATTGATTATAAAAATGTCGCGGGCTGGTACTTTGAGACCTTTCAACTGGCGAATGAGCTGATGAAATCCCTCGTGCTACACTCTAGAAAATGGCTGATCATCCAATGTAATCACCTCCATTATCTCAGTAGCTGTGTCTCAGCTCTGGTACTGCTGACTTTGAATTCCAAGAATGTATTCTGAGTAGAAAAAAAATGCGATTCATATTTTACCCAGAATCATGCAAACATAATGGCACAAAAAACTGATAACATTAGCCAAATATTAACAAGTATATAAGCAAGGGTATGCACAGTGAGTACAGGCATACTGCTGCAGGCATCCATGCACGTAGTATTACTATATGAAGGAAAGGAGTGGAAGACTAATGAGCAATATAAGTTATAGATAATGTAAGCAAATGTCATAAATTGCCAAATATATCCAAGAAATTGGACGCTGTTAGATCATTACGGAGAAAGTGGAAGCTACACCACAGCCGCCGAGACCAGGCCTGTCCTGGAAGCTACAGCTGCTGCCTGAATAACGGGCAACAATCACTGCAGGTCGAAAGGCTGGCAGCTGCAAAGGGCTGTTACTGTTACTGTTACTGTTACTGTTACTGTTACTGCTACTGTTACTGTTACTGTTACTGTTACTGCTACTGTTACTGTTACTGTTACTGCTACTGTTACTGTTACTGTTACTGTTAGGGTTAGGGTTAGGGTTACTGTTACTGTTACTGTTACTGCTACTGTTACTGTTACTGTTACTGTTAGGGTTACTGTTACTGTTACTGTTACTGTTACTGCTACTGTTACTGCTACTGTTACTGTTACTGTTACTGTTAGGGTTACTGTTACTGTTACTGTTACTGTTACTGTTAGGGTTACTGTTACTGTTACTGTTACTGCTACTGTTACTGCTACTGTTACTGTTACTGTTACTGTTAGGGTTACTGTTACTGTTACTGTTACTGCTACTGTTACTGTTACTGCTACTGTTACTGTTACTGTTACTGTTACTGCTACTGTTACTGTTACTGTTACTGTTACTGCTACTGTTACTGTTACTGCTACTGTTACTGCTACTGTTACTGATACTGTTAGGGTTACTGTTACTGTTACTGTTAGGGTTACTGTTACTGTTACTGTTAGGGTTACTGTTACTGTTACTGTTACTGTTACTGTTAGGGTTACTGTTACTGTTACTGTTACTGTTAGGGTTACTGTTACTGTTACTGTTAGGGTTACTGTTAGGGTTACTGTTACTGTTACTGTTACTGTTACTGTTAGGGTTACTGTTACTGTTACTGTTACTGTTAGGGTTACTGTTAGGGTTACTGTTACTGTTACTGTTACTGTTACTGTTACTGTTAGGGTTACTGTTAGGGTTACTGTTACTGTTACTGTTAGGGTTACTGTTACTGTTACTGTTAGGGTTACTGTTACTGTTACTGTTACTGTTAGGGTTACTGTTACTGTTACTGTTACTGTTAGGGTTACTGTTAGGGTTACTGTTACTGTTACTGTTACTGTTAGGGTTACTGTTAGGGTTACTGTTACTGTTACTGTTACTGCTACTGTTACTGTTACTGTTACTGTTACTGTTACTGTTAGGGTTACTGTTACTGTTACTGTTACTGTTAGGGTTACTGTTAGGGTTACTGTTACTGTTACTGTTACTGTTAGGGTTACTGTTACTGTTACTGTTACTGTTAGGGTTACTGTTAGGGTTACTGTTACTGTTACTGTTACTGTTAGGGTTAGGGTTACTGTTAGGGTTACTGTTACTGTTACTGTTACTGTTAGGGTTACTGTTAGGGTTACTGTTACTGTTACTGTTACTGTTACTGCTACTGTTACTGTTAGGGTTACTGTTACTGTTACTGTTACTGTTAGGGTTACTGTTACTGCTACTGTTACTGTTACTGTTACTGCTACTGTTACTGTTACTGTTACTGTTAGGGTTACTGTTACTGTTACTGTTACTGTTAGGGTTACTGTTACTGTTACTGTTAGGGTTACTGTTACTGTTACTGTTAGGGTTACTGTTACTGTTACTGTTACTGTTAGGGTTACTGTTACTGTTACTTATGCAAGCAGCAATTTATCAGACATTCGTCCATTTACTGTGAGAGACAAGTTAAAAAATGCTGACAGAAATAATATGTGTATAAATTTGTAATTTAGGCAGTTCTGGTCATTTTGGGGAGGGGGGGGGAGTTCAATACTCTTACACTGTACATTTATTCTATGCAGACCACTTAAATAACTAGTTAATCTTACTATAATTATATACCTCCCCCTCTGATTGTTTTTCTGTTTACCAAGTGGCCTGTTGCCAAATAGAAACAAAGTTATGGGTGAAAGTTCTGGGTTTACGAACCAGTTTAACATACAAACGGTTAAATAAGAGCCCCTATTACAGCTCATTGCAACACATGCCTGTGAATTATTATAGGCAGTGAGTTGCTTGTGTGAAATAACTTGGCACTTAATGAAGTGACACAGTGACAACATTGTGTTGTTATGAAAATGGAGAACATTAAAGGCCATTTTAAAGGAAAAAAGATTCAGATTATTTACTGTGTTCATGCATGACTAAACAGAAAAAGGACACTTTTGATAATGAATATTATCCAGGTGGTGTCTTACTAAGGAATTGTATAATCTTAGCATCATCTCCCTTGACTTAAACTCCACACACCTAGAGATGTAACCCAACATCCTATTGGCCTTTTTAATTGCCTCCCCACACTGGCAAGAGTGGGACATGGAAGCATCAACATACACACCAAGGTCTTTCTCATAATCAGTTACCTTTATTTCAGTGGAACCCATAAAATATCTGTATTTTATATTTCTGCTCCCTCCATGGATTACCGGACTTTTATCTAAATTTCATCTGCCAGGTATCAGCCCAACTTTAAAAAGTTGTATTTTTCTATATGTTTCAAGGAAGATTGTGATACATGACCACGCTGGCAACCGCATATTAACTGTTTATTTAAAAAATGCTTCGTTTAATAATAATATTCCACAGCTGGACTGCACAGCTCCCTTCCCCTCTATTTTAACTCCACTTTAGACACTTAGGGCTTGGGGGGGCCGGTGGGTGTCTTTTCCCCATATGCTCCCCCATATCTCAACGACACCTTAGCTCACACACATGTACACCATCAATGATCAAGGTGGGTGGGGGGCGGTTGGGGGGCGGGCGGGGTGAGGGGTCCTGGGTGTGGTGGGTGTGGCGGGCGCCGGCGGGTGGGCTCGGGGGTGGGGCGGCCGCATCTGTGGGGCGCTGCCGGTCTCCGGCGGGGTGCCCACTCGCCTGCGATCTGGGGGGGTGGGGAACATCCTCTGGGCCGTCCACTGGGCAAGTCCAGGGCATCTGCTGCCGGACTTCAAAGACGAGCAGGTGTGACTGGGAGTGTGTGTCTGAGTGTGTGTATGAGTGCATGCATGGATCGGTGTGTCTGCATGTTTGTCCTGGTACGGGGAGCACGTGGATGATGGGGCGGTGTGGGGGCGGCAGTGAGGGGACTTGGGGGAGGGAGGGTGCGGGGGCTGGGGAGGGAGGGTTGGGATCTGGGCTTGGGGGAGGGGGGGTCGGGGTAGCCAGGGGCGGGTGTGCTTGGGGGCTCTCGGGGCGTCCCCCTGGTCCCCCGGGTGGGGGTTCTTGGGGGGGGGCGGGTCTCCCCGGGGCTGGCGGGGCCCCCACGGGGTGTGCGGGTGCTCCGGGCTCCGGGCTCTATCCGTGCCTGCGTGGCCGGCCCCCAGGGGGGGCCGGCGCGCTGCCGCCTGTGGCCGTGGGGTTCCTGCCTCGTGCTCGCCGGTGGGGGGCGCCCGGTGCCTCCTTCCCTGCCTTCCTTGGGTGGGCGCGCGGCCTTCCGGTGGCGGGGGCCCGGGTACCTGGCCGCTGTGGGGCGGCTGGGTCCATGACCCGTCGGGGCTCTCCCGGCCGTCTGGGGGCCCCGGGGCGGCGTTGTTGTGGCCTCGCACACTCACTGGGAATCATTCCATGTTAACCTGCACACTCATACATACACTCACAACACACAAACATACACACATACACATATGCGTACACACACACATACATGTATGCGTACACACACACATACACGTACATATGCACACGCACACACATACACTTAGAACGCACACACACATAGACATGCACGTACGCACACACACAGGAGAGCCTAGGGCTCTCTTCCCTTATTTTATCCCTCTTTCCCCTTGTCTGGGTGTGTGTGTGTGTGTGTGTGACAGTATGTGTGAAAGTTGGTGTGTGGCTTCCACTCCCTCCTCTCAGATGCAGATACGGGTACGACAATATTTAGACAGTGTTCTTGGTGGTCTGCTTATGCATACTGTATATATATTTATTTTCTTTCGTTGGTATTAACGTATTTAATTCCAGGAGCAGATACTGACACAAGCACATTCCCATGTCATAACGGTACCACTGGTTTCTTTGTGCGTATACTGTTTGTGTGTGTCCCTGGATCTTATCTTTCAGATACATCAGCTGGTGTGATGATACGGTGTAAAGCAGCAAGATGCAGAAGCTGTCCTCTTATCACTCTTTCCTTTTTTGTTCTATTGTTTGTTATGTATTATTTCTCTTTCCCTGTCTCTCTCTCTCTCTGACCCCCCTCCTTATTTTATTTTTATTATGCATTTATTTATTTTACTGTCTCACCCCTTTCTCTCCTTTCTCACTTTCTCTCTCGATTTTTTTCCCACTAACCCCCCCTGTCAGCTCCGGCTTTGTGGCGCATCGACATATAACTGATTAATAAAGAGTATACCTCAAGTAACAAGAGGAGCTTAAATCCGAAGCTCCACTTGTTAAAATAAAAGTGTTGGCACAATAAAGCACCCAGACTAACATCCTGCTTGCTAAACTGCCGGACACGACAAGGGGGAAAAAAAAAAAAAAAAAAAAAAAAAAAAATGCTTCGTTTAATTTTTTGGTTTAAACCTTTGAAGCAGCATAGATCTCCAGCTCCCTTCAGCAGGCCTTCTGCTAGAGAGAGGACATTAAATCTGTTTCGCTTCGAAATGAACATATCCCTCAGAAAGATCGACTGGCTCCTGCCAAATGGGGGTAGTGAGAGTCCGGATTACACCCGAAAACAACCCTGGATCCATTAGCCGTGGAAAGATAGCAAAGGGCCGCTAGACCAACTCACTGAACTGCGCACTAGAAGAATGGAAGTTAGAATAGGGCTGTCTGGTCTTGTTAAATTATATATTGTGTGATAAGTATCTTATTCTGGAAGCGTGTCCTGGTATATTAAAAAATTAAATATATTTTTATTTAATATAATAAATCACATTGTATTATTGAATTACCTAGGAAGATATATTTAAAATAAATCACGTCAAAGTTTTAGGCCTGGGCAGGTAATTTACAGTTAGGGTAAATTTAATATGGCATTCAAATTAACTATAGTAAGTTACTATAATCTCATTATTAATGCCAGTATTTTATTAAAGTTCACCGTTGGCTGAACACAGTGATTTGTTACCATTTAAACTGTAAACATACGGGGCTTGTGTCTACATGTCTATACTGTATAATATAATCAGTAGAATCTGTTTAGTTGTGCTTTGGTATGTGTTTTAAAGGTCAAGCAGCTAGACGTGGTCGCTTTAAACATCACAAAAAACCATCAGCTGGTAAGATATCAGTAGAGTATGTCCCATAATTACATCAGAAATCTTACTTTAGGTACCTTGACAGTGAAGATCTAAAGTTATAAAAATGAAATAATTTGATTTGTCAGGTGTGGCGTTAAGTATATATGAACAATGAATTTTCAGCTTGAATCCCTTTCTATTGCTGTCTTTAGCTGCAGCCATTGTTACTCTGTAGATTTGGGAATCTGTGCACTAACTGGAGTGGTTTTATAGGTCAGCCCCCCCCCTCGACTGAAACGCCGGTGGCCCAATCCCAGCCAGCGTTTGTTTCCTGTTTCCAATGAGATCCCAATGTTCTGAAGTGCTGCACTTTACAGCATGCAATACTGCCTGCCAGGTGTGATACGTCTGT
Source organism: Paramormyrops kingsleyae (assembly GCF_048594095.1). Classification (NCBI taxonomy): domain Eukaryota; kingdom Metazoa; phylum Chordata; class Actinopteri; order Osteoglossiformes; family Mormyridae; genus Paramormyrops; species Paramormyrops kingsleyae. The sequence goes on along the minus strand of NC_132817.1, from coordinate 11,490,396 downwards.
CACTAACGGCCATCAACTGAACATTAATTGTTTAATTTATATTTTGTACCTTGTATATTTGTATTTTATTTTGTATAGCTGTACACTCATTATTTAATTGTTATTCCTTATTGATGCTTGTTTACTGTACTTCTATATGTGATGTAGCACAGATTGGGGAGTTTCACTGTACAGTGACAGTGAAGGACTCCGTTTAATTAAACGTCTTGTCCGCTGTCTCCATCCTCCTAAAGGACTGACCACTTCCAGAAAGGGAGCCCACCAAGAGCACGGACCCTCATCATATGAGCCCTTCACAGAGGAGGCTGATATGATCGATGAACCACTTCGCTTCACACCAAGGGGGTGAGCAGATCCTCCCACAGGCTGGACCACATGTGAGGATGGACCAGATGGACCCCAAACAGAAAATGGCCAAGCGTGTGAGTCTCAGGCGGATCGACAGCAAGACTCCGTCACCATCTCCGCCCTCTTCCATTTCCACCTCAAATTCGTCCCACCCATGTGCATCTTGTTTCTGTTCAACCTACAGCCCCTGCAGCAAGACTGACACCCTGTTCATGCCCAGTCCTGACATTGCAGAGATATTGTCCAATTACATGCAGTACTCGCATTACTCCATGCGCAACTGGCATGCCATGTCCCCTATGCAAAGATACCGGCTGCAGTACTATTGTGAACAATTAAATGATTACATGATTGCAATTCAGAGCTATTACATTCTGCAATGGAGGAAAAGAAACTGCGTAGCTCTGCATCTACCTGGTGACAATGAGGGCACCCCTGTGACTGGGAGGCACAGACCAACCAAAACTGAGCTCCTTTGTCCTGATAACGCCCTAAATCAGCTCAGCACCATCCCTGAGGTCCAGGAGCTGGCTGTGGAGACGAGCTACCTGCCATGAACAGCCAATAAACTGGAAATATTGTAAATACTTAGGCAATAGATTGTATAAATAGTTCAGCTATAAATAGCTGTATAGTATTTCTATAGAATAACTTTTAGTTTTTTAGCAGTAGGTTTTGGCCTGTGTGTGTTTATTTAAAACGTGTATTTTGACACAAAAAAGGATGAGCTAAATGAATGAAATATTTACTAGTTAAACCATTAAAATGTATGCAGTGCTTTGAAATGAAAGCCTGCTACAGACGGTTCTTTGTAGAGAATAAGCTATTTCCACACAAAAAGACGACGCCCTTTGGAAGATTCCAGATATCGAATTAACGGTTTTAAGGGCTTCCGATTTGCACATTGAGTAAACTGAGCGACCTGTGGCTGTCTTTATGTGCCTCTACCTTTAGAGGCAGCGCCTTGTTCTCTTTGTACCATGAGAAATTACAAGCAGCTCAGCCACCTCAGACAGTAAGTGGGGTTCCACAGTACAGCCTGAGTACCTGGATGTACTATGAGGGAGAACGCTGGCAGTACTCAGAGGGACAAAGCAATTAGATTAAAGCAGCAAAGCCCCCCTAAGGTGAGCTGTTGGCATGCATATAACCAGGCACACACACGTTGGCGCCGAACGGCAGGGGCCTTGCATGCGGAGGCTCCTCAGTTACCGTTTCATTCAGTCCTGCCTTGTTTTTACTGTTGTGTGCAACATGCTGTTTCTGCCATGTCATACATGGAAAGGGACAGTGAATTAATGCGGTATGTTTGTTTTCTGCAAAGGCCTGGCATGATTAAAATACCCTTAAACTGATGAGATTAATTACAAATGATACATATACATAATCTTCCTGTCAGTATTTTTATTGTATACTCAGTAAATCAAATATTAGTTAGCATTCAACCCCTGTGCTCTAGATGAAAGGGGAAATAGACATAGAGGGAAATCATTGCCTTACCAAGGACACATGTGTCTTAGAATTGCCCCCCCCCCTCCTCATGTAGTCATGGGCCCCTGCAGGATTTTACCTCAGTGCTGCCACCTACTGGAAGCACCTAGTCAATTTCCTTGCACATGCGCAGTCGATGCGCATGAATTTTGTCAGACATAAAAATCTGGGCTAAGGACTTTCTAGCGCAAACCCCTGATCACAAAAGTTTACGTCAAACAGTGTGTAAAACAAAAAGGCATGTGGAAAAGTATGAATTAAGCGAACTCCACTGGACTTGGCTCCAGCAGTTTGTCTCCTCTACCCAGACGTGCAACCCCACCCTTCACCTTTCCTCACTACTGGACTTCAATGGAGAAGATAAACAGTAGAGTAGAGAGTGTTATAGCAATGCAGTGAAGCATGAACATCTATCCTGGCAGAAATTACGCTTTACATTTTAACTTGCTTTTTACTTAATTTCTTTATTAGTAACTTGATTTTGGGTCTTTGGAGGCTGTAATGCACCAAGTATATAAATATATATCAATCATCATTAATTAAAAAAAAAAAAAAATGCATGATTCAGGAATCATAATTTACTTCATCATTTAATTTATCATTTAATTCACTCTAAATGGCCACAATTCAATAAACAATGCACAAATAGCAACCAAATAATAATAATACCAATTTTTCCCAGCCAGATCAGGTCAGAAGGCGCATATGCGTGAGTGACTCACCTTACTCCACAGCCGACTATGTACTGTGGCCGTTTCAAACAATCCAAAACCAGCCGCAGCATGTGGGCTCTGTGCGGAGTCACATCCCAGATCAGCCACTGGGTCGGACTCCCACAGAGTGAGGCGTGACCTGCCTGGATGCTCCCCGCCCACTCACACCCTGGCTCCTTCACCATCCTCACTTCGAACTCCAAGTGGAAAAACAACTATGTCAAAGGATTAAACCACTATAAATAACTGAGAACCACAACCTGGGGAAACTACAATGGATTTGAGCCAAACCTGAGATACTGTTAGCTAGAGAGGCAGCGAAGTGAAAGTGTGACGCTCACATGGGGACAGCAGTGCGGGAATCACCGGTACGGTCCCCTCTGGAGGGGTCAGCGACAGTTCAGCAATGCTGACAACAAGCCCAGGTCTCCAAAGGTGGAATAGAAGTGGTCTTACATGAGAGAAGCCGCCTCTGCAAATCTGAAATAAGCTGGGAAAACAGGCACTTGGAGCAAGGAGAATTATGGACGAGAATAAAATCAGTGCCTGCAGTCAGCATCAGAGGGATGAATGGAATCCATTGAGATTCCATAAGCCTCAGCCAGCAACAGCTACTGCCTTTGGACTATAACCCCAGGAAGCCTTGAAAGGCATCAGACTAAAAGCTCCACATACTGGTACAAATCTGCACTTCAGACTGTGAAGTCATCGTTCTTGAGTCATGATCCAACTCTCTAAGTGCATCCAAGGATAGTCAATGTATAAAACAAAAACAAAAATGGCCGGTGGAAACAATACAGTTTATATTTAACAAGAGCTGGAGTAAACGAGGGATGCTGCCTGTCGTGTCTGAACTGGCCCAGGACACTAACAGGCTGCCTGCATATCATCCAGACGGATGCTAACCTTTTCCAATGCCGACACTTTGTTTACTGAAGACAATCCAGCCAGGGGGACCTCATACTTAGCCTTGGATTGGAAGGTGAAAAGGCAGTAA